>NC_064623.1:28989272-30318439 GCF_023898315.1 Schistocerca nitens | reverse complement strand
AGAGTCAATGTTTCTACCGTGAGGGGCCAGTTGCGCAGTGTATGGCAACTTTGACTTCTGTGAGCATTGCAGCACATGGCCTGTGTCTTTACAAGAGTTGTGTTAACTTCAGGATGGTTCGGATAACAATGAGGTACGATCAGAGGCGCCATATGGTCACCCAACGGGACAGCGAATGAGTCAGGCGGACGTTGCAGCGAAAGTCGCTGCCAGTCAATTTGATGTCTCTAGAAAGGAACAAGTTTGTGGCGACAGGATCAGTAGAGGGTCGTCACAGAAGTGACCATGGGAAAAGAATGAGGTTTTTATTTTTTCATCGTATGGCTAGGGCCCCCCGTCGGGCAGACCGTTCGCCGGGTGCCGGTGTTTCAATTTGACGCCATTTGGGCGACCTGCAGTCGATGAAGATGATAGGATGATGATGATGACAGCACGACACCCAGTCCCTGGGTGGAGAAAATTCCCCGGCCCAGCCGGGAATCCAACCAGGGCCCAGAGGATTGACAATCCGTCACGCTGACCATTCAGCTAACGGGGGCGGACAAGAGGTGTCCAGGACCGATATCTGCGTATAACAGCACGCAGAAACCCTCAGCAAAATGCTACACGTCTACAGCGAGTTCCAAACAGTTACACGCTTGCAGGTGTCAAACGATACCAATGAGTTCATGAGCAGGGATTAACTGCTAGAAGATCTCCGCTAAATCGGGTTCGGTGAGGGGTCGTGTCGCTGGACATGGAACTATTCCTTGTTGTGGACTGGGCAGCAGTGGGAGACAACTTTCTTTTCTGATGAGATCCGTATCAGTCTCCACCCAGACAATACCGATATTCGAGTGTGGAGGCAACGAGTACAACGTTTCCACAGTAACTGTATCGTAGACCGCCAGCCTTCCGCAGTTCAGTCACATTTTGTAGTGGAATCGTGTATAGCCGCAAGATACATCATGCAGAGGAGGATGGCTGGAGTGAAGTATAGGGACGACATCCTCGCACGCAATGTGCCTCCATTTGGTGAGCATACTGGAGGGGGCTTCACGCTAATGGACGAGAATTCACGTCCCTATCGCCACAACCCAGTGAACACCTTTCCAGTGGAGGACAGAATCTGTCAAATGGAATGGTCTCTGTGTTCTCCAGATCTTAACTGCATTGCGAATGCATAGACCACACTACAGGGAGCGGTTTGCAATCGTCCTCTTCCACCAGAGACCTTGCGCGGTCCCTGTGGAGGATTGCAGCAATATACCATATCTCGACAATTTGCTACGGGGTATGTAAACTGCCTTCGTAAGTGTGTCCAGCTACAAGGAGGGCAAACTGGTTCATGAACAATGCATTATGCAAAATGACAGTGAGAAAAAACTTTAGTGTTTGCAGTGGACTCTTTTGTAAGGTCTTTTTTTTTTCGTTCCCTTCTATCAAGCGGAAATGTGTTTGTCGTTCTTATTTTTGTTCTTTTTATGAGTTTACCCAACAGAACCAAATTAGTTTTGTTTCCTATTATGTAAAGTATTAACAACAAAGCATTATACAACATTTTGGGTATAGTAAAAAGCGATCAAGAAGAAACATTATGCACTGAGGAGCCAAAGAAACTGGTACACCTGCCTATATGGTGTAGAGCCGCCTCGAGCAAGCAGAAGTGCAGCTACACGACGGGGCATGGACTCGACTACTGTCTAAAGTAGTACTGGAGAGAACTGACACCATGAATCCTGCTAGTGCTGTCCATAAATCCTCAAGAGTACGAGGGGCGTGAACATCTCTTCTGAACAGCAAGTTGCATAGCAACCCTGAAATGTTCAATAATGTTCATATCTGGGGAGTTTGGTGGCCAGCGGAAGTGTTTAACTCAGAAATTCTTCGTGGAGCCACTCGGTAGCAATTCTGGGTGTGTGTGATGTCGCACTGTCCCGTTGGAATTGCCCATGTCCGTCGGAATGCACAATGGACATGAATGGATGCAGGTGATCAGACAGGATGCTTACATACGTGTCACCTGTCAGAGTCGTATCAAGGCGTATCAGGGGTCCCATATCACTCCAACTGCACACGCCTCACACCGTTACAGAGTTCCACCAGCTTGAACAGTCCCCTCCTGACATGCGGGGTCCATGGATAAGTGGGGTTGTTTCCATACCCGTACACGTCCATCCGCTCGATACAATTTGAAACGAGAATCGTTCGTCCACGCAACATGTTTTTAGGCCATCAACAACATAATGCCGGTGTTGACGGACCCCGGTGAGGCGTAAAGCTTTGTGTCGTGCAGTCATCAAGGGTATAGGAGTGGGCGTTCGGCTCCGAAAGCCCATATCGATGATGTTTCGTTGAATTATTCGCACGCTGATACTTGTTGATGGCCCAGGATAGAAATCTGCAGCAATTTGCGGAAGGGTGCACTTCCGTCACGTTGAACGAGTCTCTTCAGTCGTCGTTGGTCCCGATCTTGCAGGCTCTTTCTCCGCCCGCAGCAATGTTGAAGATCTGACGTTTTACCGCATTCGTGATATTCACAGTAGGCTCGTGAAATAGTCGTACGGGAAAATCGGCACCTCATCGCCGACTGTAACACCACATTCAAACTCACCCAAATCGTGATAACTTGCCATTCTAGTAGCAGTACCCGATCTAACAACTGCGCCAGACACTTGTTGTCTTATATAGGCATTTGCGATTGCAGCGCCGTGTTTGTTTACATATCTCTGTATTTGAATACGCATGTCTATACCAGCTTTTTTGGCGCTTCTTGTACTAATTTAGAGTCACAATGATGCCAGATACAGTTTTTGGCATATATACCACTGCGCCTCATGTTTCACGGTTGCGCATGATGCATTATCTCTTAGACGCGTGAACGAAATGAACAAGCGTGTTTCCGTTTGCTTTATAGCTATGCAGCGACGGTGTGAACTGATGAAGAGGGGAGGGAGACCATCTGGAGGCCTGTGGTAGTCGATGGTTGCGGCTGGTGGTCGTTTCTCTCGGTCTGTGGTTATCGGCGGAACGCGTGACGGCGCGAAACAGTTCACGTCTGCCGAGGCCTCAACGCAACGCTTGAAAGCTTCCCACAGCCTGCCGTCTAGGTCCGCAAGAACTGCGGGCTACAGTCTTCGGAAACAGCCACCCACCTCTCGTAGTCACCCAGCGCTCCACACTAAGTTGACAGAAGTCGTGGGATACCTATTAATATCGTGTCGGACCTCCGTTCGCCCGACTTAATGCACCAAATCTACGTGTCATCGACTCAAGTCGTTGGAGATCCCACGCAGAAATAATGAGCCATGCTGCCTCTATAGCCGTCCATAATTGCGAATGTTTTTTTTTTTTTTTTTTTTTTTTTTTTTTGTGGGGTTTAAGGGCGCTCAACTACTGAGGTCATTAGCGCCCAGTCACAGTTGTTAGAGCACATGGAATCTAGTAAAACTCAAGGGGAGGGGGGGACACCAGAAAGTCGTGACAAAGATGCAGATCAAATAAGTAAAAAAGTTAGATGTCTTTGGACAAGCCAGTCAAGGTTATAAAACGCGTAACACGAGCAGCTGCTCGAGCGTCATCAGCTAAAATATCCGGTAAGGTAGATGGCAGGGACAGGACAACACGAGATTGACTAAAGCGGGGACACGACAATAAAACATGGCGCACTGTTAATGCTTGACCACAAGGGCACTGCGGGGCTGGGTCACCGGAGAGCAGGTAGCGGTGGCTAAACCGGCAATGCCCAATCCGCAACCTGGTCAGAAGGACCTCTTCTCGCCGAGATGGTCGGGAGGAGGTTGTCCAAGCAGTTGGGAGCGGTTTTACTGCCCGGAGCTTGTTTCCTTGGAGGGATGACCAAGCATCCCACCACAACGACACAAGCCTCTTACAAACAACCCCACGAACGTCAGATGACGGGACACAATGGGAGGCTGGCCGAGGCAGGAGGACTGCAGCCTTGGCTGCAGCAGCAGCCTCATTCCCAGGCACTCCTACATGTCCGGGAACCCACAGAAAGCTGACAGGAGAACCATTATCAGCGAAAGAATGGAGGGACTGCCGGATCCGTTGCACCAAGGGATGGACCGAATAGGGAGCTCCAAGGCTCTGAAGAGCACTGAGTGAGTCAGAGCAGACTACATACGATGAATGGCGGTGGCGGCGGGCATACTGAACGGCCTGATGGAGAGCAAAAAGCTCGGCCGTAAAGCTGGAACACTGGTCGAGGAGCCGGTATTTAAAGGTGCCGGCCCCGACGACGAAGGCACAGCCGACACCATCGTCAGTTTTGGAGCCATCGGTGTAAATAAAGGTGTGACCGGCAAGTCGAGCACGAAGTTCGACAAACCGTGAGCAATACACTGCAGCCGGAGTACCCTCCTTCGAGAGTGAGCTGAGGTCGAGATAAATATGAACCGGAGCCTGGAGCCAAGGTGGTGTCGGGCTCTCACCCTCTCTGAAGGTGGTAGGGAGGGCAAAATCCAACTGTCGAAGCAGGCGACGGAAGCGGACTCCAGGGGGCAGCAGGGCAGACACATACAACCCGATTGCGAATGTGTTGCCGATGCAGGATTCTGTGCACGGACTGACCTCTCGACTATGTCCCATATATGTTCGTGAGATTCATGTCACCCGATTTGGGTGGCCAAATCATTCGCTGTAATTGTCCAGAATGTTCTTCAAACCCATAGTGAACAATTTTGGTCCGGTGACATGGCGCATTGTCATCAATAAATATTCCATTGTTGTTTGGGAACGAAGTCCGTGAATGGCTTCAATTGGTCTCCAAGTAACCGGACAGAACCATTCCCGGTCAATGCTTGGTTCAGTTGCGCCAGAGGACCCAGTCCATTCCACGTAAACACGGCCCACACTATTGTGGAGCCACCGTCAGCTTGCACAGTGCCTTGTTTACAACTCGGATTCTTCGGTTTGTGGGATCTGTACCCTTCCGCCGATTGCTGCAGCTTTCAATGCTGGGCCACGAACAAGAGTCAGCGTGCGAATAATTCAACGAATCATCGATATGGGCTTTCGGAGCCGAAGGCCCACTCCTGTACCCTTGATGACTGCACGACACAAAGCTTTACGCCTCGCCTGGGTCCGTCGACACCGGCATTGTACTGTTGATTTACTGAAAACATGTTGCGTGGACGCATGATTCTCGTTTCAAATTCTATCGAGCGGATGGATTTATACGGGTACGGAGACAACCTCACGAATCCATTGACCCCGCATGTCATCAGACGACTGTTCAAGCTTGTGGAGGCCCTGTAATGGTGTGGGGCGCGTGCAGGTGGAGTGATATGGGACCCCTGACAAGTCTACATACGACTCTGACAGGTAAGACGTACGTAAGTATCCTGTCTGATCACATGCAACCATTCATTATGCATTCCGACGGACTTGGGCAATTCCAGCAGGACATTGCTACATCCCACACATCCAGAATTTCTACAGAGTGGCTCCAGGAAGAATCTTCTGAGTTGAAACACTTCCGCTGGCCACCAAACTCCCCACACATGAACATTAGTGACCATATCTGGGATGCCTTGCAACGTGCTTTTCAGAAGAGCTGCTACCAACTGAAATGGGGACGCATGTCATGACGCCACGGTTTTCCTGCCGCCTAGGGTCCAACCGATATGGTCACGGGCCCAGAAAAGAGGCTGCAGGCGATGTCGTGCAGTTAGCAAAGTCACTACCCTCATTCGCCTGCTGCCATAGCCCATCAACGCCAGATTTCGCCGCGCTATCCTAACGGATATGTTCATCGTACATCCCACATTGATTTCCACGGTTATTTCACGCAGTGTTGCTTGTCTGTTAGCACTGACAACTCTAAGAAGAAACCGCTGCAGTAGGTCATCAAGTGACTGCGTTTTCCTTGGTGAGAGGTGATGCCTGAAATGTGGTATTCTCGGAACACTCTTGTCAGTGTGGATCTCGGAATATTGGATTCCCTAACGATTTCCCAAATGGAATGTCCAATGCACCTAGCTCCAACTACCATCCCGCGTTCAAAGTGTGTTAATTCCTATTGTGCGGCCACAATCACGTCGGAAACCTCTTCACATGAATCACCCGAGTACAAATGGCAGCCGCGATGTCACCTCAGTGCATATGTGACATATTTAATAATCTAGTAGTGAACAATTGCGGCTCAGTGACACGGCACTGTTGTCTGAGAACATGAAGTCTATGTTGTTGTCGTGGTCTTCAGTCCTGAGACTGGTTTGATGTAGGTCTCCATGTTACTCTATCCTGTGCAAGCTTCTTCATCTCTTACTACCTACTGCAACCTACATCCTTCTGAATCTGCTTAGTGTATTCATCTCTTGGTCTCCCTCTACGATTTTTACCCTCCACGCTGCCCTCCAATACTAAATTGGTGATCCCTTCATGCCCCAGAACATGTCCTACCAACCGATCCCTTCTTCTAGTCAAGTTGTGCCAAGAACTGCTGCCCAATTCTATTCAATACCTCCTCATTAGCTATGTGATCTACCCATCTAATCTTCAGCATTCTTCTGCAGCACCACATTTCGAAAGCTTCTATTCTCTTCTCGTCCAAACTATTTATCGTCCATGTTTCACTTCCATACATGGCTACACTCCATACAAATACTTTCAGAAACGACTTCCTGCCACTTAAATCTATACTCGATGTTAACAAATTTCTCTTCTCCAGAAAATCTTTTCTTGCCATTGCCAGTCTACATTCTATATCTTCTCTACATCGACCATCATCAGTTATTTTGCTTCCCAAATAGCAAAACTCATTTACTACTTTAAGCGTCTAATTTTCTAATCTAATACGCTCAGCATCACCCGATTTAATTCGACTACATTCCATTATCCTCGTTTTGCTTTTGTTGATGTTCATCTTATATTCTCCCTTCAAGACACTGTCCATTCCGTTCAACTGCTCTTCCAAGTCCTTTGCTGTCTCTGACAGAATTACAATGTCATCGGCGAACTTCAAAGTTTTTATTTCTTCTCCATGGATTTTGATACCTACTCCGAATTTTTCTTTTCTTTCCTTTACTGCTTGCTGAATATACAGATTGAATAACATCGAGGAGAGGCTACAACCCTGTCTCACTCCCTTCCCAACCACTGCTTCCCTTTCATGTCCTTTGACTCTTATAACTGCCATCTGGTTTCTGTACAAATTGTAAATAGCGTTTCGCTCCATGTATTTTACCCCTGCCGCCTTCATAATTTGAAAGAGAGTATTCCAGTCAACATTGTCACAAGCTTTCTCTAAGTCTACAAATGCTAGGAACGTAGGTTTGCCTTTGCTTTATCTTCTAAGGTAAGTCGTAGGGTCAGTACTGCAGTCTGTGAGTGGCTGCAAATGGTCTCTAAATAGCCAAACGTAATGTTTTCCAGTCAGTGATTTGTTCAGTTGGCCAGAAACCCCCCCATTCCATGTAAACCCAGCCTGCACCATTATGAAGCCGCCACCAGCTTGCACAGTGTCTTGTTGACAAATCGGGTCCATGGCTTTCTGTCGTCTGCGTCACACTCGAATGCTACCATCAGCTCTTACCAACTGCAATCGGGATACATCTGACCAGGCCACGATTTTCCAATCGTCTACGGTCCAACCGATATGTTGACTAGCCCAAGAGAGGGATTGCACACGATATCGTGCTTTTAGCAAAGGCACTCGCGTCGATCGTTTGCTGCCATAGCCCATTAACGCCAGATTTTGTCACACATGGAAAACCTTTTCACACGAATCATTTGAGGACAAATGACAGCTTCGCCAATGCACTGCCCTTTTACGCCTTATGTCCGCGATACTACCGTGATCTCTGTATCCCACAACTTTTGCCATCTCAGTGGACATCAGTTAACAAATACGACTGCGCTCTATCAAACATAGCTCAAATTTAATATGGTAAACACATTTTGCATTAGTAACCCAAAGTAGTGGAGGTCTATCGGACCTATTGTAAGTAGGCTGTTTATGTTTTCTCATTGGCAACGCCACGTAGCGCTCTGTATGAAAATCACTGGCTGTGCTGTGTGCAGCCTGTGGCTAGTTTGCATTGTTGTCTGCCATTGTAATGTTGGGCAGCTGGATGTTAACAGCACATAGCGTTGCGCAGTTGGAGGTGAGCCGCCAGCACTGGTGGATGAGGGGAAGTGAGATGGCGGATTTTTGAGAGCGGATGATCTGGACGTGTGTCCATCAGAAACAGTACATTTGTAAGAATGGATGTCATGAACTGCTATATATATATATATATATATTATGACTTTTGAACACTATTAAGGTAAATACATTGTTTGTTCTCTATCAAAATCTTTCATTTGCTAACTATGCCTATCAGTAGTTAGTGCCTTCAGTAGCTAGAATCTTTTATTTAGCTGGCAGTAGTGGCGCTCGCTGTATTGCAGTAGTCCGAGTAACGAAGATTTTTGTGTGGTAAGTGATTTGTGAAAGGTTATGTATAGGTTAATGTTAGTCAGGGCCATTCTTTTGTAGGGATTACTGAAAGTCAGATTGCGTTGCGCTAAAAATATTGCGTGTCAGTTTAAGCACAGTCTTGTATAAATTTTTCTAAGGGGACGTTTCACTATACAAATAATAATAAACTCTAGAACCTCTGCCTTACTGTACAAGTAGAATGTTTTGCTTAACTCTTTAAGGTACAATGTTTTATTTAACTTAATAATGAAACACATATCAGTAAATGCTCTTTCGCGAATAATAATCAAAAACTTTCACAGTTTATTATGTGTGTCTAAATTCAACGTGACAGATGGTAGCCGGCCGGGGTGGCCGAGCGGTTCTAGGCGCTACAGTCCGGAACCGCGCTGCTGCTACGGTCGCAGGTTCGAATCCTGCCTCGGGCATGAATGTGTGTGATGCCCTTAGGTTAGTTAGGTTTAAGTAGTTCTAAGTTATAGGGGACTGATGACCTCAGAAGTTAAGTCCCGCAGTGCTCAGAGCCATTTGAACCGTTTTGACTGATGGTAAATATTTGTACCAATGAATTACGAGCACGAAATCTGTGCTGAGAAAGTTTAAACAAATCAGCAGCATGACTGGCTATGTCAACAGGACTTCAGGAGGGTAACATTTCCCCAAGAGATTGGGGACCACAACCAACTTCACACCATGCATATATCCATATTTTCAGCCAATTAGCATCAGAATCAGCTCCATCACTTTGAGGAAATGTTTCTTCAAATTCTGCCGAATAGTCTGCCCCCACCTGCTGCATCTGTAGAAGTAGTTTCGCCCATTGGTTCACCTGATACTGTTTCACCCAGACCATCTTCAGTTACTGTAGTAATTTTCGAAACAGTAAGAAATAGTAGCTACGTCATCTGCATTAGAGGCTCTTCCAAATTCTGAATCTTCTGCGTGCTCTTCCGTAACCTCTTCCCAGTAGAAGATCTGCCAGTGGACTAAGCCACATCCACAAAGTCATTTTAACTGATGTAAAAGAAATATTTACGAATGTCATGATGATCCCTGTAACTATACAAGTTATTCCGAAAGTCCCGTTACAAACTTCTAGAACATGTGGAGGGGAGTGAGTGTGTAATATTTTGCGTTGGAAACAATGTCTGGAAACGTACCGCTTCTGTGCTGCTACATTTTAGAAACGTGGATTAGATTAACATTCATTCCAATTGATCCGTAGTGAGGTGGTCCTCCAGGATGTAGAAATTGTCAAAAAGAAACAATAATATATGACAAATATCTACAACTGAAACAAATAAGCTAATGTACCTTCCACAGGTCCCAAGTGAAATATTCATTTTTTTTAATGAGCACTATATGAAAGAATCATTTTACAAACACTCATTTACTGAGATCGCATTAATGCTTTCAATTTAAAATAAAAAAAAATTTATGTAAGGTAATGAACATATAACTACTACAATACTCATTTACAGTGAACACATTACTGCACTGAAAATGGTCCAGAAGTTAGAATGTATATATTACACACAAATCAGTTGGTTCTACTCAGAAATTCATCAATGGTGGTAACGCGACCGCTTTTACAAGTAATTTATTAGGCGTGATCCAGTACATCACTTGTTCTACAGTCCCAGTCATTAACAGCCAGAGAAATTCCTAGAACGCTATTTGAAGGGTTCTCTTCAATGTTATGCAGCACGTCCTCTTCCAACTCGGATGTGCGGCCTCTCCTTGGGACACCCCAATCACGCCTGCTGATGTGAAGGTGCTCCTTTCTCGAAGCCGTCGCGTAATTATTGCGAAAAGGGTACGCGATGGAGTCGGACGTTGTGGAGAACGAAGGCGACGAGCAGCCATACCGTTACCGTGAGCTCCGCCATTGAGAAGGATCATGTCGGTCTGTTCTGCAAACGTGTACTCAACCTCGTTGCTCTGATACTCTCAGACAGGTGGCTGAGGCTCAGACTAGGTCAGAGAGGTTGGTTGGTTGATTGGTTGGTTGGTTGTTTAAAAGGAGGAGGGGGGAAGGGACCAAACTGCGAGGTCATCGGTCCCTTGTTCCTGGTAAAATAATTACACAACGGAAAGAAGAAAAGAGGACGTACAGGACAATAACAAGAGAAAGGAAGAACCAAAATAATGACAGAATGACAACCAACACTAGTATGGACAAAAACAGGAAAAGCAAACCCTAGAGAAATGGTTCAAATGGCTCTAAGCACTATGGGACTTAACTTCTGAGGTCATCAGTCCCCTAGACATAGAACTACTTCAACCTAACTAACCTGAGGACATCACACACATCCATGCCCGAGGCAGGATTCGAACCTGCGGTCGTAGCAGCAGTGCGGTTCCGGACTGAAGCGCCTAGAACCGCTCGGCCACAGCGGCCGGCCAAAGCATACAGAGAAACAAGAAACAGGTAAAAGGGGTAAAAACAAGAGGGCAGATGACCGCGGCTGGCCGACCACGAGAATAAAAAGGAAAAGCCAGCCACTCTGCGACACATTAAAACATCCACCCTAAAAGCATTAGAGTGCAGAACAGAAAGGGAGAAAGAAGATCCGCAAAAACTTATATAGGATGATAAAACCCACCGTCGCGTATAAAACATAAAACTAAATTAGCTGATGGGGCGTTGTCAGCTAAAATTAATGGCAACGAGTCCGGTAACAGAGTCCGTCGCAGGGCAGACAAAGAACGACAGGTGACCAAGATATGGGCGGCTGTCAGCCGGGCACCGCACCGACACTGAGGTGGCCATCACGGCGCAGGAGGTGGCCCTTTTGTCACCGAAGCAAGGCCAATGCGGAGCCGGCAGAGAACCACAGAGTCCCTGCGAGAGGCCCGTATGGAAGACTGCCACACACTCGTAACCTCCTTAATGGCACGAAGTTTGTTGCGTGTGCTGATGTTATGCCATTTCGTCTCCCAAAGCTGCAAAACCTGGCGGCGTAGTACTGAACGCAGGTAAATTGCAGAGAAGCCGATATCCATAAGCGGTTTCCGCGTAGCCTGTCGGGCCGCGCGGGATTAGCCGAGCGGTCTTGGCGCTGCAGTCAGGAACCGTGCGGCTGGTCCCGGCGGAGGTTCGAGTCCTCCCTCGGGCATGGGGGTTTGTGTTTGTCCTTAGGATAATTTAGGTTAAGTATTGTGTAAACTTAGGGACTGATAACCTTAGCAGTTAAGTCCCATAAGATTTCACACAGATTGTAGCCTGTCAGCAAGTTCGTTGCCTGGGATTCCGACGTCACCTGCGGTCCAGAGAAACAACACTGAACGACCGGACCGTTCCAGGGCACAGAGGGACTCCTGGATGGTCGCTATCAAAGGATGACGAGGGTAGCACTGGTCGAGAGCTTGTAGGCTGCTCGAGGAGTCAGTGCACAGAAGAACCGTGAACGGATGTGCTCAAGAGCACGAGATATAGCCACCAGCTGGGCAGTGAAAACACTGAAGCCATCTGCCAACGAATGCTATTCAATATGTCGTCCATGGACATACGCGAAGCCGTGGCCCAGGTGTACACCATGGAGGTGTACGCGAATCGACATCAAGTAGAGGTGGTACTCCAGTTCAGGGATTGGACACGAAGGGCAATTGGAAGCCCAGACCTGGGCTGCCGATACGGGAGATGAGCCGTCGTGGGTGGGGCAGTGCTTGGCACACTGACTCGCATTCTGGAGGACGACGGTTCAATCCCCCGTGCGGCCATCCTGGTTTAGGTTTTTCGTAATTTCCCTAAATCGCTTCAGACAAATGCCGGAATGGTTCTTTTGAAAGGACACGACCTTTTGTTCCCTAATCCAGTGGGACCGATCACTTCACTGTTTGACCCCAAACACCCACCCACCCTGCCACCCATCATATGGTGTGTGTGTGTGTGTGTGTGTGTGTGTGTGTGTGTGTGTGTGTAAAGGTTTTCCAAAGTTTAACGCTGAATTTAATGCAGACGCGTTGCTCCTCTAACTCTGCCATCTCGAAATTCGCAAACTGTGCGACACGACATTCTACTCAATACTGCACTGAACAATGACTAACAGACATACAACAATGAAGCTTCCTGCAGTTACACATTAAACTCAGGCGAGTCCATGGATGCCAAGTGTATTTCGCTCCAACATCCCATTGGAGAGGAATTATGAACCGGAATTTTTTTGAGCAGACCTCGTGCACGGAAAGAGTCGGATAATTTCAGTGGTGGGCGAAAGTGTCTTATGTTAATCAGAACGATGAAGCAAGAATGGCTTTCATTGTTTATATGGTTGCTTCCGTGTATCAAGTAGCATGTGCTCGTGCTGTTTGAAATACTTGTTTTTAATTGGTAACAATGCTATGTGAATATGGGTGCACGGTGGGAATTAACAGATTTTGAGTGCGGAATGGTAGATGGAGCTAGGCGCGTGGAATATTCCATTTCGGAAATCGTTAGCAAATTAAATATTCCACGAGATGCAGTGTCAAGAGTGTGCCGAGAATACCAGATTACAGGTACTACCTCTGACCACGGACAAAGCAGTGGCCGACGGCCTTCACTTAACGCCCGCAGCTCGTGGTCGTGCGGTAGCGTTCTCGCTTCCCACGCCCGGGTTCCCGGGTTCAATTCCCGGCGGGGTCAGGGATTTTCTCTGCCTCGTGATGACTGGGTGTTGTGTGATGTCCTTAGGTTAGTTAGGTTTAAGTAGTTCTAAGTTCTAGGGGACTGATGACCATAGATGTTAAGTCCCATAGTGCTCAGAGCCATTTGAACCAATTACCTTCACTTAACGACCGAGAGAAGCGTTTGTGTAGACTGGTCAGCGATAACCGACGGAAGTGCGCGTCATTTACGACGGCGGCCAAGTTTAGGTTCGTTCTGCGCATCTGACATCACAAAACACAGTCAGCCAATGAACAGAGAACGACGTTGCCAGAGCTCCACTGCAGTGCAGAGCACGGACAAGTGTGTTCAGTTTTAGAAACATTCAGTCATAAATAAAGTAACTGAACAAAAGCAATGTCTTGATAGCAGTCTTTCTTTTATAGAAAGTTTGGAGAAAGCATTCTTCATAACAATTGCTTCATATTCTATTAATTAAACCAAACAAGCAATAATCCTCCTAATTCAGGCGATAGCAAGGAAATTCATTCTCACTAACCGCTTTTTCGCAATAAAGAACAGTGGTAATTGTTTATTTCCTATTGTACTTAGACGATACGTGAGTAATTCATAGACATACCAACAGTGTTTGTCGTTAGTTTGCTTGCTTCTTTAAAGTACTCCAGGAACTCTATTAAATGACAAGCTGTGTTAGCGTAATGGTTAAGGTGTTTGGCTACTATGCAAATGATTCTGGGTTCAGATCTTGTTCGATGCTTAATATTTTCTTTATTTAAAAACATCGAAGTGTCTTACTTCACGAATTTTATTCGTTTGACTGTAATTTTTTGAAATTTCTAGTGGCAAAAAATCGACCACATGGAAAGTACACACTGTGGACTATTACTTCTGCAAACTCTTCAACATTTCGTGCAATGGTTTACTACATCTAATGCTGCACAATAACTGCGTTGAACATCGAAACAAAATTAAGTCATTTATGGGGGGGAAGGTATCAGTCAAGAAGATGTGTAAAAATCAAATTTTTGGGCCAAATAATTTTTGTGAAATCGAATGATAAGTGTGTCAAAGCAGTCGAAACACCATGTGTCTGCACAGGCGAGCAGTGCAGTGATGACAAAATCGCGCACATCGCGGAATGCGGGGAGCACGTCTCTGTAGCAGCGAAAACGTTAATGTGGCCATGGTGGCTTTACTTCATAAGCTGCGCCGCGCTATCCCCTAAACGTAAATTTGCGAACTATACTATGGCGCTGCTTCTCTTGGCGCGTACAACTGGCAACGCAGCAATCTCCCGCGTCTGGCCGGTCATGCGCGAACCGCCAAGATAAAAGAATTGAACCACAGCAACTGCGTGAAATAACCGATGTGGGATGTACGACGAACGTAGACATTATGACAGTGCGGCGAAATCTGGTGTTAATGGGCTATGGCAGAAGACGTCCGACGCGAGTGCCTTTGCCGAGAGGTCGACATCGCCTGCAGCACTTCGCCTGGGCTAGTGAGCATATCGGCTGGATCCTGGACGACTCCAAAACTGTGGCCTGGTCACATGAGTCCCGATTTCAATTGGTAAGAGCTGATAGTAAAGTTCGAGTATGGCGTAGACCCCCACTAAGCCATGGCCACAAGTTGTCAACAAGGCACTGCAAGCTGGTGGTTTCTCCATAGTGGTGTGGGCTGTGTTTACATGGAATGGACTAGGTCAACTGAACCACAACAGACCATTGGCAGCCATTCATGGGCCTCATGTTCCCAAACATGTCACTTGGCCACAATTTTTCCCGATTGGTTTGAAGAACATTCTGGAGAATCTGACTGAATGTTTTAACCAGTCAGATGGCCCAATATTAATCCCATCGAACATTTATGGGATCGAGGGATCAGTTCGTGCACAAAATCCTGCACCAGCAACAGTTTCGCAGGTACGGACGGCTATACAGGGAACATGGCTCAGTATTTCTGTAGGAGACTTCCTGCGACTTGCTGAGTCCACGCCATGTTGAGTTGTTGTACTGAGCTGGGGAAAAAATGATGATGGTTTGGTTTATGGGGCGCTCAACTGCGCCGTTATCAGCGCCCATACAAATTCCCAACCTTTGCTCAGTCCAGTCTCGCCACTTTCATAAATGATGATGAAATGATGAGTACAACACAAACACCCAGTGAACTGGAGGCAGGAGAACGGGAAAAAAGAGGTTCGGCACGGTATTAGGAGCTACGCCATGACTTCTGTCACCTCAGTGTGCAGTGTTGTAGAACAGTTGATTCTAATTTAACCAGTGCAAAACCATCTTTGGGGGCAACGGCCTTGCCGCAGTGGATACGCCGGTTCCCGTCAGATCACTGAAGTTAAGCGCTGTTGGGCGTGGCCGGCACTGGGATGGGTGACCGTCCGGGCCGCCATGCGCTGTTGCCATTTTTCTGGGTGCACTCAGTCTCGTGATGCCAACTGACGGGCTACTCGACCGAACAGTAGCGGCTCCGGTCACAGAAAACCATCATAACGACCGGGAGAGTGGTGTGCTGACCACACGCCCCTCCTATCCGCATCCTCAGCTGAGGATTATACGGCGGTCGGATGGTCCCGATGGACCACTTGTGGCCTGAAGACGGAGTGCGGAATGCTAAAACCATCTTTGAAATTGTTGCATTAATCAAGAAATCAATTTTTAAAAAATCAGATACAGGATGGCGCACAGAATGTGTCGCTAATTTGTTTTTGAATAAACACTTTACTGTCAAGACAAACCCAAACGAACTTACACTACCATTGAAAAAACACGTTAGATAATTGGTCTAACTCAGGATATGCTCAATATGTCCATTTTCATTCCTATCTTCCTTCACATCATGGAAGTGTTAACACTTTGGCACAAAAAAATGGTTCAAATGGCTCTGAGCACTATGGGACTTAACTGCTGAGGTCATCAGTCCCCTAGAACTTAGAACTACTTAAAGCTAACTAACCTAAGGACACCACACACATCCACGCCCGAGGCAGGATTCGAACCTGCGACGGTAGCGGTCGCGCGGTTCCAGACTGTAGCGCCTAGAACCGCTCGGCCACGCCGGCCGGCCACACTTTGGCACAAGTGTTCTGTAATGTCACTAAATGCCTAAAGAATACCGCGTCTGGGCTCCATTAAATCTTGTGGACATTTCGAGAAATTTTTTTCCTTTCGGTATCCCCAAGAAAAGAAGTCCCATGCGTTGAAGTATGGACTATAGGGGAGCCAAAATTGACCGTTATCGAAACGACGTGGAAATCTGAGTGAAATGACCCGTGTATCTAAACGCTCGTTTAAGAAATCCAACAGTGTCTGCGGTATGTGGCCTTGCTACAGCTTGCATGAGCTACTGCGTGTTGAAGGACCACGCAGTAGCAATTATCTCTGAAGAAAGTTATTGCTGCGTACTGTTTAGTTTCTTCCAATAAGTCCGTGACGGAAATTATGACCCATGCTGTAATCCTCGGAGCATGATAATGTCGTTCATGAAGCACTTGCGGATGGCTGGTATCCCAAAAGGGTACATCATGTTTGTTAAACGCACCGTCCAAATGGAAATGTGCCGCCTCGTCTGGAAACCAAATGTTGAGAGTGTGTTCCCCATCTTCCGTCGAACGGGGGAACAGTAGTATCTGTCCTCTGGGACTGTGGGACAACGAACAGCAACTCTGGACGTGTGCTGTAGAGACATGAACTGAGACCAGTGTTCCGGCCCGCCCCCAAGGTACGAGATGTGTTGCGCCCTGTTAAAGACTGTAACGTATTACTATCTTTACGTCGTTTCTCATCGAGCCATATACGTTATCTCGCATTTCTAGCTGCTTCTCTCACACAAATAATGATAAAAATTCAGAAATTCAGGGTCGCCACCAGCCCACGCCCTTCCTAACCATTTAGGAAAAAAAAACGGAGCTGGAAAATTATTAGTTTCAATTACATTAATAATTTAATTACAAGTATGCAAATTTCTTTAAGTAGCCAGATAAATAGCACCCCAGGTCGTGCATGAAGCAACTTGATTAATTCAGGATTGGAAATCGGAGTAAGTGGGTAAGATCAACACCACAGAATTTATCTTTCACGTAGATTATTTATTGTATCTAAGTATTTGGTTGCACATCCTAACTACACATAACTGGTGCCTGACTAGAAATGTTTAAGTAAGAATTTGGTGAGAATGTAACAGAGCAGAATTTAATTACAGCAAGAAAAAACGCAGAAAACGGGGGTGGGAGACAGTGATACTATCATCTCCTTTGCATTCATACCATAAAAATATCTCAGTGAGATTCGCTTTACGATTCTACGCAAGCACTATTCTGGACAGAGGCTTAACCAATGCAATAGGTTGTGCGATAATTATTCAACATACTAACTGCGTCTGCTGCTTGCAAACGGCCGAACTAGAGCACGTGGTGCATTCTGACTCAAACTGTTGTGCTGCTTTGTAGAAAGCGCACGAAAGAACAGATATTCTTGCAGAAATTATAGGTCATTAATCAAGCAAACTTAAAATAAAGCCTATTGCAGTGCCGTGGTGAACAAGAAGGGTCATTTATTACAAAACACGTGGCACAAAATCTACACACAAAGACAAAAGCAACTTCCACAAAATATAAGATTAAAAGTCATACTCGCTTTGACACAGTATTACACTCACGTACGGTTGAAGTGATCCTAACCAGCTTTTCCTAATCAGATTTACCGTTTGAAAATCTACTTCATCGTTGTTCAAAATGAACAAAGTAACTTCCACACTTTTAACTCAACCACCCAAAAATCGCGTGTTTAAAGCAATATAATTATGGCACATTCGGAAAAATAACTCGCTTCACACGCTTCAGTTAAGCTGAAGTTCTTAAGTATTTCAACAGTTAAACACAACGAAGTCTTAACCTGCTTCCTATCACCTGAAACGCCCTGAAATGCTCACCAAGCTTTCACCGAAGAGTGCCGCTTTCTCTATTGAGACTACCTAGTAGCTCCCCGTGCAGCGGAAGCTACCAGAGGGGTAGCCCTCCGTCACCAACCTCACACACAGAAACAGCCCTCGAATAAGATGGGTAAACATCTCTGTTCAGGTACTGGAAACCTAAGTTGGTCATCCTGTGCTCTCCTTCGCACGAGAAGTAACATCGTCTGCTTCGAGCAGACGATGACCAACTCAGCGTTTCCCAGAAAACAAAACCGAAATCCCACATTGAAACACACATATATCATACAATAGATCTTACTTGAGTGCTCAGTCTTTCTGGAAGATTTCATGAATTGAGCTAAAATCAGGTAGTAGAGTGAATAAGCTGTACCGAATTCGACAAGCGTCTTATGAAAGGACTTCACAGAGACGTTTCATCACGTCGTAACTCTTCAAGTGCTCGGTGTGTACGCGGCACCAATAGGCCAGACAATTCGCACGATTGGAGAGCGTGGTAGCGGGGACACCCGACATATTAAACAAAGACAGCTTGACAATTCGGCCCCAGCTGAGAACTGCCTGGAGAACGGACACAAAATACAGTTCGAAAGACGACGATGGCGGAGATGGCCATAGAAAGCTCGAGAATTTTATTCGAGTAAACGCGGTTTGAAAACGAGCAGAGGTAATCCTATACGGCTACGTCCAGAGGTCACCTTTAAGAATCCGATGAGCAGAGCGTCCGGTTATGCCCAGCTGCACCGCTGACTTTCTGCAACATTTGCTGGGGCTTCTCTGTACGGCGAGTCTTACTGCTTCAGTATTCTCCGGTGAACAAGCAGGCTTCGTCCGAGGTCGATTCGCTTCCAGCTTTGATCCTTCCCGTACGATGGATCATACAGCCTGTGAATGGTTCTCCTGCAAGCGGCCCACCGTGTGTTAAACTTACTACGTGTACATGCGCTCCCAAAACTGATTTCGTCAACAAATTAACCAATACCGCTTCTAGTTGGTCACATGAACACTGAAAAACCGATTACTGTAATCCGTTTCTAGCTACTGGCTTTCCACTTCAATATTTATTTTCGCTCCCATGTAAACACGCAACTTAAACGTGGTTCGGCTGTTGAGTTATATCTTGTTTTCATAATATCCGACTAACATGGACAGAGTAACTTATTGTCCAATCGATAAACCATGAAGTAGACCACCTGTTTTCCCGACGCCATGGAAAACTGTAAATTTGTGGTACAGTCCTATGGGACCAAACTACTGAGGTCATCGGTCCCTAGGCTTGCACACTACTTAATCTAACAAGGGGAGGCCGCGAATTGTGAAATTGATTCGATTCATACTGCGCATAATAAAAGCTCATGGCCAGAGGTGTAATGTGGCAAAGCACCAAGATGCACTTCTCAGCCGTTGTCGAGAAAATCGACAGTTAAAAGAAACCGTTGCGGTGAAATACTCTCTACGATTAATAATTTTCCACAGCGTCGTGGCGCAGCGGTAAGCGCTCGGGTTTGTAATCCGAATGTCGCCGGATCGAATCTCGCAACATGCAACTTTTTTTTTTAGTATTTGTTTTTTGTAATTCATATATATATATATATATATATATATATATATATATATATATATATATATATATATATATATATATATATATATAATTCCCGGCAATCAGTTGCAACAATTATGCATATAATAAGTTGTTGAAAGTCGTTTGTCGTGGAAAAACTGGCGACTTCGAACATCATTATGTTTTCCGCAAACAAGGTTGTATTTCACAAATGTTATTAATTGTCTTCATAATGTTAACCACGTATAGTTAACGGAAGACGTAGAAACTATATTCCGAGACGAATACGTATAGCGTAAGTCAAACGTTCGAATTAGAATAGACACCCCACGAACACAAATTCGCTGTGGCATGTATGAAATATAAACTCCGTTACTCGCTCGTTACACTTGAAGGACAGACGTTGAATGGGCCGAAATGAGCCGCCGCATAATAGCGTAGTTGCCTGCTAACTTCGAAAGAAGGTAGATGCTGTCCCTAGCGCAACTTATAACTTCGTCGAAAATCAGTGCGGACGGGAGAGCTTTGGTACACCCTGTTAAAAAAACGGAAAAATGGAGGCGGTACAATTGGAGAGCGATCCGCCTTCGATCCGGCGACCTTCGGATTACGAACCCGAGCGCTTACCGCTGCGCCACGACGCTGTGGAAAACAATTAATCGTAGAGAGTATTTCACCGCAACGGTTTCTTTTAACTGTCGATTTTCTAGACAACGGCTGAGAAGTGCATCTTGGTGCTTTGCCACATTACACCTCTGGTCATGAGCTTTTATTATGCACAGTATGAATCGAATCTGAATTTCACAATTGGTGGCCTCCCCTTGTAAGTTAAACTAACTTCCGGTAAGGACAACGCACACACCCATGCCCGAGGGAGGACTCGAACCTCCGACGGGGGCAGCTGCGCGAACCGTGGCAACGTGCCCCGACCGCTCGGCTACCCTGCCGACGCCCTGTTTCAATGAGTTAGCATATCCGCTTTAGACCTTGAGATGTAAACATGATACTGAGAAACGGTTTCCGAAATTTTCGGAAAATGTGTCTCATGTGAACATAGTGACTCTGTCGAAACCGCCACTTAGTCGCAGCAGGACTTTCGTTTCGTGAGAAAGTAGTTACCGCCGACCGCTGCTGCGTTGTCCATTGTCGACCACGTTGTAAACATCTACGCGATTACTCTGATATTCAGAATAAAGTTCGTGGCGGAGGGGTCAATGAACCACCTTTAAGCTGTCTCTCTCTACCGTTCCACTCTCGAACGGAGGGCGGGAAAAACGAGCACTTAAATTGTTCTGTGCCAGCCCCGGTTTCTCTTATTTTATCGCGTGTAGGTGGGTGCCAATAGCATGTTTTCGCAATAGGAGGAGAAAACTGGTAATTGAAATTTCATGAGAAGATCCCGTCGCAACGAAAAACTCCATCGTTTTAATTATTGCCACTCCAATTCACGAATCATGTCTGTGGCACCAACTCCCTTATTTCGCGATAATACATAAGGAGCTGCCCTTCTTTGAACTCTTCGGACGTCATCCGTCAGTCCCACCTGACGCGGATCCCACACGGCACAGCAGTAATCCAGAATAGGGCGGACAAGCGTGGCGTAAGCAGTCTCTTTAGTAGACCTGTTGCACCTTCTAAGTGTTCTGCCAATGAATCGCAGTCTTTGGTTTGCTCCACCCGCAACATTATCTATGTGATCATTCCAATTTAGGTTCCGAAAGTAAGATCCGATCGGTCGCGAAATAAAAACCGTTGTAGCGAAAATGGAAAGTGTTTTATTTGCAATAGTTAGCCTCTCCTTCCAGCAACGTGTGTAGACAGTCACCGCTCCGTCGAGAGACATTTGTCGTAGCATTGTACTAACTTTCCAATAACCTCGTCATAGAAGGCAACCGCCTGCACTTTCCGCCGATTCTCTACTCTGATCTGCAGTTCGTTGTCTGCGCCAAAACGTTGACTTCATAGGCAGCGGTTCCCGTCAGCAGAGGTGAAAATCAGAGGTAGCAAAGTCCAGGCTGTATGGCAGGTGATCAAACACTTCGCCTCGAAAACGCTGCAGAGCCGTCCTCATTGCCCCTGCAGTGTGCGGCCGAGAACTGTCATGAGGAAGGAAATGCACGACACTTATGTTGTGTCGACCGCATCCAACCAGGCGAAATCTCTCAAGATCACTCATTTTTGACGGGAGGCACTGTTTTCTAGGCATCTTTACGTGCTCACTGTGCGCTCAGAACTGAAAAGACAGATGTGACGCGACCACCGGGCATATTGGAGGCAGTGTCCATCACACCTATGCAAAGCTTCATCGCATTTTCACTGTGGTTTCCATTTTGCGACCAATCGGACCTTACTTTCGGAATAGGCCTAGTAGACAAATGTATTCTACATTATATTTTGGTGTTGCGATTTATTTCCCGTCAGTGTGTTAGTCACTGTTTTATATGCTGCCTGAAGTATGTTAGGTGATAGTCCGTTTCTCCCTTCGTTTTTCTTTCTGAGAGAGATAATGCCTTTGGCCGTTATCTGTTGCCGGCCGATGTGGCCGTGCGGTTCTAAGCGTGTCAGTTTGGAACCGCGTGACCGCTACGGTCGCAGGTTCGAATCCTGCCTCGGGCATGGATGTGTGTGATATCCTTAGGTTAGTTAGGTTTAAGTAGTTCTAAGTTCTAGGGGACTGATGACCTCAGTAGTTAAGTCCCATAGTGCACAGAGCCATTTGAACCATTTGAACCGTTATCTGTTGTGAATGCGAAGTAATGAGGTAATATTTGAGGTAACTATTCCCACAAAATGTGTCCTTACACGCAAGAGAGAGTACCACCCCCCCCCCCCCCCTTCTCACGGGGTGACCCAATTCTGTATCAACATCTATTTTGATTCTTTGGAGACCCAGAAGTTTACATTTTAATTTTACCAGGTTTTGGTATTATTTCACACATTGTATGCCAAGAAAGGGGTAAAATTGAATCGATCGGAACACTAGGTATAATCTACGCCATACTGTCAATTGGACTAATAGGATTTATTGTATGAGCACATCATATATTTACAGTAAGAATGGATGACAAGTTTATATTTTAACCCTAATAAAATAAACAACTGTTTTAACCAATAATATTCAGTTGTATCAATCGTGCCGACCGCGGTGGCCGAGCAGTTATAGGCGCTTCAGTCCGGAACCGCGCGACTGCTACGGTCGCAGGTTCGAATCCTGCCGCGGGTATGGATGCGTGTGATGTCCTTAGGCTAGTTAAGTATTGTAAGTGACTGATGACCTCAATATATCAACTCCCATAGTGCTCAGAGCCACTTGAACCATTTGTATCCATCGTATAACCGCGGCTGCTGGCACGAATTATCCCGGTACTAAATCAATTGCTAAATCCAAGATCACTTGATAATTAAATCAAATTACTGCAAGAAGACCATTTAGTTTAACAAAACTTACTCATAATACAAAGAAAAAAGTGCATAAACAAGCAAGAACAAAACTTTTAGGAGAAAATAATAAGAAATTTAAAAATTAACCAACATAAGAGAAAAGAATACTAATATTTAAAGAAAATAAAAGAGAAAACAAATAGTAACAAAAGAAAGAAAAAGAATCACGCCCCCGTTCATGTCCACAACAATATATATATATATATCCACCAGCCTCCAACTTATGATTTTTTTGAGATTGTTGCGGGACTTTAGAGAGATCCTGCAAATTTTCATTTGACATCGATACTAGCCATATCGCTGTATTAAGGTCGATTACTGTCACCTATGTTTGGACATCGATGATGAAATCGAAATCAGTATCGATGATTCGCCAACACTGCACATGCCTTGGAGCAATCTGTTAGGAATAGGTGCCCTGGTCGCAGGGGGGAGAGAGAGAGAGAGAGAGAGAGAGATACACTCAAGGCCAAGGCCGCAATGTGATAGGCGGTGTATCGGTTACCCCCAGAGTGAGAGGATTTCGTCCTAACGGCGATATTTGAGCGCGCGAAGGTTGTACGTCTACTTTACAGCACTGCTCAGCCTGTGCAGGCGGTCCACGCCCCACAGCAGGTACACGGGGATACAGGAATCCCGACTGGTAGTTCATAAGGCACCGCCTTGTCACTGTGGAGGAGGGTGTATGTCGTTGCGTACTCAATCATACCGCACCATTTTCCTTCGCACTTGTGAATGGTAAACGAGGAAGGATGATTATTACTCATCTTCATAAGACTGAATTTCTCCAATTTTACTGTCGTTATCATGTCTAACCTTCCTACTGTCCATTTCGTACAGCAAAAAGTCGCACTTGCAGAAGTAAAAGATAACTTCAACAGCGGGATTATAGGTCAGGGTGAAAGGATGCCACTGATACGATGTGCTGGTGACATTGCACTCCTCAGCGAAAGCGAGGAAGAACTGTAGTCTTTAGGACATGCTAAATGGAATGCACCGCGTAATGAATACAGAATGCGCATTGAGAGTAACCAAAGAAAGAGTGAAGTTGTAATGTTCTTTTTTATACAGGGTGATTCAAAAAGAATACCACAACTTTAAAAATGTACATTTAATGAAAGAAACATAATATAAACTTCTGTTATACATCATTACAAAGAGTATTTAAAAAGGTTTTTTTTCACTCGAAAACCAGTTCAGAGATATTCAATATGGCCCCCTCCAGACACTCTAGCAATATCAACCCGATACTCCAACTCGTTCCACACTCTCTGTAGCATATCAGGTGTAACCGTTTGGATAGCTGCTGTTATTTCTCGTTTCAAATCATCAATGGTGGCTGGGAGAGGTGGCCGAAACACCATATCCTTAACATACCCCCATAAGAAAAAATCGCAGGGGGTAAGATCAGGGCTTCTTGGAGGCCAGTGATGAAGTGCTCTGTCATGGGCTGCCTGGCGGCCGATCCATCGCCTCGGGTAGTTGACGTTCAGGTAGTTACGGACAGATAAGTGCCAATGTGGTGGCGCTCCATCCTGCTGAAATATGAATTGTTGTGCTTCTTGTTCGAGCTGAGGGAACAGCCAATTCTCTAACATCTCCAGATACTGTAGTCCAGTTACAGTAGCACCTTCGAAGAAAAAGGGACCAAAAACTTTATTGGCTGAAATGGCACAGAAAACGTTCACCTTAGGCGAGTCACGTTCATACTGAGTTGTTTCCCGCGGATTCTCAGTGCCCCATATACAGACATTGTGACGGTTGACTTTCCCGTTAGTGTGGAACAACTGTCGTCGATTCACTTCTGCCCTACTCAATAACACAAAAAGCTTTCTGTTGAGCGGTCGCCATCTTAGCATCAACTGACGCTGACGCCTAGTCAACAGCGCCTCAAGCGAACACATGTACAACTAAATGAAACTTTATAGCTCCCTTAATTCGCCGACAGATAGTGCTTAGCTCTGCCTTTTGTCGTTGCAGAGTTTTAAATTCCTAAAGTTGTGGTATTCTTTTTGAATCACCCTGTATATTATTATTATTATTATTTGATTACTTTCTCAGACTTTTTAGAAGTCTGGTTAAGAATGGAGTGACGCGGACCTTTATCAAGCGTCACTTCCTTTTTGCTGTACGGTACATGTTATATTGCATTTAGGAACTTTCGGGTAATTGAACATGTATCAATAATTACGGATTTCTGTAATTGTATATATATGTTTGGATGTAGCTGTATTGCATTGATGTATTGGTGGATATTGTGTGGTATGACTCCTGTAGTTGATAGTATAATTGGTATGATGTCAACTTTATCCTGATGCCACATGTCTTTGACTTCCTCAGCCAGTTGGATGTATTTTTCAATTTTTTCTCCTGTTTTCTTTTGTATATTTGTTGTATTGGGTATGGATATTTCGATTAATTGTGTTAATTTCTTCTTTTTATTGGTGAGTATGATGTCAGGTTTGTTATGTGGCGTTGTTTTATCTGTTATAATGGTTCTGTTCCAGTATAATTTGTATTCATCATTCTCCAGTACATTTTGTGGTGCATACTTGTATGTAGGAACGTGTTGTTTTATAAGTTTATGTTGTAAGGCAAGCTGTTGATGTATTATTTTTGCGACATTGTCATGTCTTCTGGGGTATTCTGTATTTGCTAGTATTGTACATCCGCTTGTGATGTGATCTACTGTTTCTATTTGTTGTTTACAAAGTCTGCATTTATCTATTGTGGTATTAGGATCTTTAATAATATGCTTGCTGTAATACCTGGTGTTTATTGTTTGATCCTGTATTGCAATCATGAATCCTTCTGTCTCACTGTATATATTGCCTTTTCTTAGCCATGTGTTGGATGCGTCTTGATCGATGTGTGGCTGTGTTAGATGATACGGGTGCTTGCCATGAAGTGTTTTCTTTTTCCAATTTACTTTCTTCGTATCTGTTGATGTTATGTGGTCTAAAGGGTTGTAGAGGTGGTTATGAAATTGTAGTGGTGTAGCCGATGTATTTATATGAGTGATTGCTTTGTGTATTTTGCTAGTTTCTGCTCGTTCTATAAAGAATTTTCTTAAATTGTCTACCTGTCCATAATGTAGGTTTTTTATATCGATAAATCCCCTTCCTCCTTCCTTTCTGCTTAATGTGAATCTTTCTGTTGCTGAATGTATGTGATGTATTCTATATTTGTGGCATTGTGAGCGTGTAAGTGTATTGAGTGCTTCTAGGTCTGTGTTACTCCATTTCACTACTCCAAATGAGTAGGTCAATATTGGTATGGCATAAGTATTTATAGCTTTTGTCTTGTTACTTGCTGTCAATTCTGTTTTCAGTATTTTTGTTAGTCTTTGTCTATATTTTTCTTTTAGTTCTTCTTTAATATTTGTATTATCTATTCCTATTTTTTGTCTGTATCCTAGATATTTATAGGCATCTGTTTTTTCCATCGCTTCTATGCAGTCGCTGTGGTTATCCAACATGTAATCTTCTTGTTTAGTGTGTTTTCCCTTGACTATGCTATTTTTCTTACATTTGTCTGTTCCAAAAGCCATACTTATATCATTGCTGAATACTTCTGTTATCTTTAGTAATTGGTTGAGTTGTTGATTTGTTGCTGCCAGTAGTTTTAGATCATCCATGTATAGCAGATGTGTGATTTTGTGTGCGTATGTTCCAGTAATATTGTATCCATAATTTGTATTATTTAGCATGTTGGATAGTGGGTTCAGAGCAAGGCAGAACCAGAAAGGACTTAATGAGTCTCCTTGGTATATTCCACGCTTAATCTGTATTGGCTGTGATGTGATATTATTTGAATTTATTTGGATATTAAGTGTGGTTTTCCAATTTTTCATTACTATGTTTAGGAACTGTATCAATTTAGGATCTATTTTGTATATTTCCAATATTTGTAGTAACCATGAGTGGGGTACACTATCAAAAGCTTTTTGGTAATCAATGTATGCGTAGTGTAGCGACCTTTGTTTAGTTTTAGCTTGATATGTCACCTCTGCATCTATTATCAGTTGCTCTTTACATCCTCGTGCTCCTTTGCAACAGCCTTTTTGTTCTTCATTTATAATTTTGTTCTGTGTTGTATGTGTCATTAATTTCTGTTTAATGATTGAAGTTAATATTTTGTATATTGTTGGTAGGCATGTTATGGGGCGATATTTAGCTGGGTTTGCTGTGTCTGCTTGATCTTTAGGTTTCAGATAAGTTATTCCATGTGTAAGTGTATCAGGGAATGTGTATGGGTCTGCAATGTAACTGTTAAATAATTTAGTTAGATGTGAATGTGTTGAGGTGAACTTCTTTAACCAGAAATTTGCTATTTTATCATTTCCAGGGGCTTTCCAATTGTGAGTAGAATTAATTGCTTGGGTGACTTCATGTTGCAAAATTTTCACTTCAGGCATTTGTGGTATCATCTTGTATGTGTCTGTTTCTGTTTGTATCCACTGTGCATGCCTGTTATGTTGTACCGGGTTTGACCATATGTTGCTCCAGAAGTGTTCCATGTCTGTTATGTTTGGTGGATTGTTTATTTTAATGTGTGTGTTATCTATTGTCTGGTAAAATTTCTTTTGGTTTGTGTTGAATGTTTGGTTTTGTTTCCTTCTATTTTCACTTTTTTTGTATCTTCTGAGTCGTTTGGCTAATGCTTGTAATTTCTGCTTCTTTTCGTCTAATTGCTCTGTCGCTTCTTGTTGTGAGATTTTACCTAACCTTTTTCGTTTTTTTTCCGAGATTTCATTTCTTATAAATTGTGTTAGCTGTCCGATGTCTTTTCTCAGTTTTTCTATTCTGATCTGTAGCCTGTGTTGCCATGCTGGTTTTGTGGGTTTCTTCTGTGTGTTGGTTGGTTCTGATCTCTGTCTAGTGTGTATATTTAATGTAGTGAGTGCTCCTATATAAACCAGTAGTTGTAACTCTTCCATAGTTGTGTTTTCATTTATTTTGTTGTGTATGATTGTGTTGATAGTTTTTATTGTTGTTTCGACTTGTGGGTTATTTGGTGGTCTATGCAAGAATGGTCTAATGTCTGTATTTGTGTCTTTGTATTCTATATATGTTAGCTGAAATTTTTCTTCTATATCTAGCATCTGTGTCACTTCGTGTTCTATTTGTGCTTGTTCTGGTGGCTGTCTTAAGATTTCGTTTTCCTCTGATTGTTTAATTGGTGCGTGTTGTTCTTTGTTTGTTTGCTCTGGGATGTTTGAGTCCATTACTGTATTTTCTTCTTCTTCTGATTGCACATTATTTTGTTCCAGTATTTGTTGTACTTCTTGTTTGATGTTTTCTAATTCTGACTGGGGTATCCTGTTATTTTTGATTATTACACGGATCTGATCAGCTAGTCGTTGTTCTGTTAAAAATTTTAATTCTGGGTATCTGGTAATAAATGTTGTGTATACTTGTGATCTGTATCCAGTTGTGTTGGTTATTATTATTATTTGATTACTTTCTCAGACTTTTTAGAAGTCTGGTTAAGAATGGAGTGACGCGGACCTTTATCAAGCGTCACTTCCTTTTTGCTGTACGGTACATGTTATATTGCATTTAGGAACTTTCGGGTAATTGAACATGTATCAATAATTACGGATTTCTGTAATTGTATATATATGTTTGGATGTAGCTGTATTGCATTGATGTATTGGTGGATATTGTGTGGTATGACTCCTGTAGTTGATAGTATAATTGGTATGATGTCAACTTTATCCTGATGCCACATGTCTTTGACTTCCTCAGCCAGTTGGATGTATTTTTCAATTTTTTCTCCTGTTTTCTTTTGTATATTTGTTGTATTGGGTATGGATATTTCGATTAATTGTGTTAATTTCTTCTTTTTATTGGTGAGTATGATGTCAGGTTTGTTATGTGGCGTTGTTTTATCTGTTATAATGGTTCTGTTCCAGTATAATTTGTATTCATCATTCTCCAGTACATTTTGTGGTGCATACTTGTATGTAGGAACGTGTTGTTTTATAAGTTTATGTTGTAAGGCAAGCTGTTGATGTATTATTTTTGCGACATTGTCATGTCTTCTGGGGTATTCTGTATTTGCTAGTATTGTACATCCGCTTGTGATGTGATCTACTGTTTCTATTTGTTGTTTACAAAGTCTGCATTTATCTGTTGTGGTATTAGGATCTTTAATAATATGCTTGCTGTAATACCTGGTGTTTATTGTTTGATCCTGTATTGCAATCATGAATCCTTCTGTCTCACTGTATATATTGCCTTTTCTTAGCCATGTGTTGGATGCGTCTTGATCGATGTGTGGCTGTGTTAGATGATACGGGTGCTTGCCATGAAGTGTTTTCTTTTTCCAATTTACTTTCTTCGTATCTGTTGATGTTATGTGGTCTAAAGGGCTGTAGAGGTGGTTATGAAATTGTAGTGGTGTAGCCGATGTATTTATATGAGTGATTGCTTTGTGTATTTTGCTAGTTTCTGCTCGTTCTATAAAGAATTTTCTTAAATTGTCTACCTGTCCATAATGTAGGTTTTTTATATCGATAAATCCCCTTCCTCCTTCCTTTCTGCTTAATGTGAATCTTTCTGTTGCTGAATGTATGTGATGTATTCTATATTTGTGGCATTGTGAGCGTGTAAGTGTATTGAGTGCTTCTAGGTCTGTGTTACTCCATTTCACTACTCCAAATGAGTAGGTCAATATTGGTATGGCATAAGTATTTATAGCTTTTGTCTTGTTTCTTGCTGTCAATTCTGTTTTCAGTATTTTTGTTAGTCTTTGTCTATAATTTTCTTTTAGTTCTTCTTTAATATTTGTATTATCTATTCCTATTTTTTGTCTGTATCCTAGATATTTATAGGCATCTGTTTTTTCCATCGCTTCTATGCAGTCGCTGTGGTTATCCAACATGTAATCTTCTTGTTTAGTGTGTTTTCCCTTGACTATGCTATTTTTC
This sequence comes from Schistocerca nitens, assembly GCF_023898315.1. Taxonomy (NCBI): domain Eukaryota; kingdom Metazoa; phylum Arthropoda; class Insecta; order Orthoptera; family Acrididae; genus Schistocerca; species Schistocerca nitens. The sequence goes on along the minus strand of NC_064623.1, from coordinate 30,288,522 downwards.
TTACATTTGTCTGTTCCAAAAGCCATACTTATATCATTGCTGAATACTTCTGTTATCTTTAGTAATTGGTTGAGTTGTTGATTTGTTGCTGCCAGTAGTTTTAGATCATCCATGTATAGCAAATGTGTGATTTTGTGTGGGTATGTTCCAGTAATATTGTATCCATAATTTGTATTATTTAGCATGTTGGATAGTGGGTTCAGAGCAAGGCAGAACCAGAAAGGACTTAATGAGTCTCCTTGGTATATTCCACGCTTAATCTGTATTGGCTGTGATGTGATATTATTTGAATTTATTTGGATATTAAGTGTGGTTTTCCAATTTTTCATTACTATGTTTAGGAACTGTATCAATTTAGGATCTATTTTGTATATTTCCAATATTTGTAGTAACCATGAGTGGGGTACACTATCAAAAGCTTTTTGGTAATCAATGTATGCGTAGTGTAGCGACCTTTGTTTAGTTTTAGCTTGATATGTCACCTCTGCATCTATTATCAGTTGCTCTTTACATCCTCGTGCTCCTTTGCAACAGCCTTTTTGTTCTTCATTTATAATTTTGTTCTGTGTTGTATGTGTCATTAATTTCTGTTTAATGATTGAAGTTAATATTTTGTATATTGTTGGTAGGCATGTTATGGGGCGATATTTAGCTGGGTTCGCTGTGTCTGCTTGATCTTTAGGTTTCAGATAAGTTATTCCATGTGTAAGTGTATCAGGGAATGTGTATGGGTCTGCAATGTAACTGTTAAATAATTTAGTTAGATGTGAATGTGTTGAGGTGAACTTCTTTAACCAGAAATTTGCTATTTTATCATTTCCAGGGGCTTTCCAATTGTGAGTAGAATTAATTGCTTGGGTGACTTCATGTTGCAAAATTTTCACTTCAGGCATTTGTGGTATCATCTTGTATGTGTCTGTTTCTGTTTGTATCCACCGTGCATGCCTGTTATGTTGTACCGGGTTTGACCATATGTTGCTCCAGAAGTGTTCCATGTCTGTTATGTTTGGTGGATTGTTTATTTTAATGTGTGTGTTATCTATTGTCTGGTAAAATTTCTTTTGGTTTGTGTTGAATGTTTGGTTTTGTTTCCTTCTATTTTCACTTTTTTTGTATCTTCTGAGTCGTTTGGCTAATGCTTGTAATTTCTGCTTCTTTTCGTCTAATTGCTCTGTCGCTTCTTGTTGTGAGATTTTACCTAACCTTTTTCGTTTTTTTTCCGAGATTTCATTTCTTATAAATTGTGTTAGCTGTCCGATGTCTTTTCTCAGTTTTTCTATTCTGATCTGTAGCCTGTGTTGCCATGCTGGTTTTGTGGGTTTCTTCTGTGTGTTGGTTGGTTCTGATCTCTGTCTAGTGTGTATATTTAATGTAGTGAGTGCTCCTATATAAACCAGTAGTTGTAACTCTTCCATAGTTGTGTTTTCATTTATTTTGTTGTGTATGATTGTGTTGATAGTTTTTATTGTTGTTTCGACTTGTGGGTTATTTGGTGGTCTATGCAAGAATGGTCTAATGTCTGTATTTGTGTCTTTGTATTCTATATATGTTAGCTGAAATTTTTCTTCTATATCTAGCATCTGTGTCACTTCGTGTTCTATTTGTGCTTGTTCTGATGGCTGTCTTAAGATTTCGTTTTCCTCTGATTGTTTAATTGGTGCGTGTTGTTCTTTGTTTGTTTGCTCTGGGATGTTTGAGTCCATTACTGTATTTTCTTCTTCTTCTGATTGCACATTATTTTGTTCCAGTATTTGTTGTACTTCTTGTTTGATGTTTTCTAATTCTGACTGGGGTATCCTGTTATTTTTGATTATTACACGGATCTGATCAGCTAGTCGTTGTTCTGTTAAAAATTTTAATTCTGGGTATCTGGTAATAAATGTTGTGTATACTTGTGATCTGTATCCAGTTGTGTTGGTTCCTAGGTTTGTTGCTTGGTAATAACAGAACATGAGGTGTCGATTAACTTCATCTGACCATCTCATCCTCTGTCTTTGTTTTCCTTCTAGGGTGGTTGCAGGAAGCATATCCTGCAAAACACCTCTATTTGGATTTAAATCATTTTCCAGTTGGCTAGCAGTGTCGTTACCATTGTGGGCGGGCATAGGGTTCAAGCGTCGTCCCCGACCATGACGGCGCTTGTCCGAGGCTTCTTTAGTTCTGTCCTGAACCAACTAATCACACTAAAAGGGGGGTTAGCCCTATTAGTGGTTTGTTCTTTTCGTCGCCTTTTACGACTGGCAGAACATACCGGAGGCCTATTCTTTTCCCGGGCCTCCACGGGGATTATTATTATTATTATTATTATTATTATTATTATTATTATTAGTTTCCGTTAATGGATATAAATACGTAATGTTTGTATTGCAGAAAGTTAATGTGTAATGTGTTGTTGAGTAAATGGTGTGCTGAATCATTTTACTGTAATTCAAAGAAAAATTAAACAACTTAATCTCGAAAACCAGTATGTAATACCTATAATGAAATCAATCCCGCTGAAATTTACTCACTCTCGTGAGCACCGAGTTCTATGGGCCTGATAACATTCCCTATAAAAAAAAAAGCCAATGAAATACATTTTTCTTATCTCTTGAGTCGCAACTGATGTAACCTTGGTATTCTGTTCTCTCCACAGTAGCCATACAAAGTATTTAATCTTGGCTCAGTGAAGTGCAATGCCGGCTGTAAAATAGCTTCATACAAATAATGTCAGTAGATTAGTTGATAAATGAATAACCTTGCAAATCTTCAGCGATTTTGGATATTGGCTCAGAGCTGTGCAGTGCTGCCTGCATTAAAGCTGTTACAAACGTGTCCGCAGCCTGTGGTTTAGTGGCTAGCGCTGATACCTCTGGATCACGGGGTCCTGGGTTCAATTCCCGGCTGGGTTGGGGATTTCCTCTGCCCAGGGACTGAGTGTGTTGTCCGAAACATTTCATCATCATCATCATCATCATCATCATCATCATCATCATCATCATCATCATCATCATCATCATCATCATCATCATCATCATCATCATCTGCTACAAACATTAATACTTTCCTGATTCTGGCACATTAAATTTTTTCTTACTCTGATTGAAAAAATCATTTCTTTTAAATAATATTCATCGAATTTAAATAAATACGATGTGGAAGAGGGTGAGATTCTGATAAGGGGATATGCTAAGACCGACTGGTTCAGTTTAAAACTTTTATTCAAAATAAAGTTTCTCCTTCACAAAATGTGATATGAAACATTTTACATTAACTTCAAAATCAGTGAACGTGTTAATTGTTCTACAGTTCTCATTTACTGACGCAATTAAAAACACTTGGATTGTTAGATGACAAAAAGTCTAACATCGTTAAATAAATAGGTCCCAAAATTTAAGTTGTCCGTATCAGGATTACAAAACACAAAATATTACAAATCGGGCATACAAAATCAACCTATACGCTAAAGCTGATGGCAAATAATTTGTTCCTACATTCAAGGGTCAGTACTGTAAAATTAGCAAAAGCCACATAGCGTTGCTGCAGACTTGAAACTACATATACAAAATTTCATTAGCTTGCAAAACAGTGTTATGCTGCGTCCATAGGCCAACAGCTAAATTCTCACAGCCAGCCACTCGCTTTAAGTCTTAGAGCCTACCTTTAACAGAGTGCAGCGGAAACTGCCAACTGCGCTCCGCGCGCCCCTACCTACAATCGATTCTGCCCCTCAGGCAACATCTTTGGTTCAGTGGTGTCAAAGATGCAATCTGTTCTACATGTGATAACCATTTCATGTCATTTTTCATGGGCCCCTCACAAAGTAATGAGGAGTCGCAGAATTAAGACTAGCGATATACACTGCCTTGTCACGTTAATGTGACCACCTGCAAAGCGCCTGAATAAGAACCTCTTGCGGCGCGGACCGCAGTAAGACGTGCAGGAAGCGAGTCAATGAGGTTCTGCGAGGTACCTACACGGATGTGCAGGCATGCCGGCTCCAGTGCTGTGCCCGGCTGCGCTATGTTTCTCTGTAGAGGATTCATGGCAGTAACAGCCCGATAGAGTGGGTCCCACAGATTCTAAATCCGGGGAGTCTAATGGCCAGGGAACTAAGGTAACCTCATCCTGGTGCTCTTTGAACCATTCACGTACACTGTGAGCTGTGACACAAGTTGCATTGTCCTGTTGGTAGGTGTCACAGTGCCCGGGATTAGCAAACTTCGTGCAGGAATAGACACGGTCTTTCCACAATACCTTCCAGAATTACATCACCAAGGGAATGCCACGAAAACATTCCCCACATCATGACCCTAACTCCTCTGGCCTGGACCGTTCCGCCGATGATTATTGGAGGTGCTTGTTTTCAGTCCGATGGAGCATAAAACACCATTCACCTGAAAAGGCCAACTGTCGCAACTGCAGTTACGGCAATAGCGGCAAACTCCAGCCTTAGTCGCCGACGAACAGCAGTCAGCATAGGTGCACCAACCAATCGCATACTGCAGACTCCCATACACGATCGCTGAACGGTTGTTGAGGAAACACTGTACGTAGCTCACTGAGTCATCTGGGCAGTCGTCCCTGAACAGTTTCACGTCTGAAATAATAATTAAATCGAAACCCTTAGCTGCCGACAAGTGTTGTTGATATACATCAATGGGGACAGCTGAAAATGTGTGCCCCGACCAGGACTCGAACCCAGGATCTCCTGCTTACATGGCAGACGCTCAATCCATCTGAGCCACCGAGCTCATTTATCCCTTGCACGCTTCCCGTGAGAACCAGATTCCCAACTGTCGATAACCTACATTCGTAGTGCTACTAATAGATATTTGCCCATTCACTCATTACTCGCGCCAGACTAAGCTCACGAGTCACGTAAGAGTTCGGGCAAAGCGTGCGCATTCGCACAGGAGGTGGTCAATGGCCAGGTAGCCTTTAATTATATGAAGATCGTATCTGACAGATACCATTGATTACTGTGCAGCTTCTATAGAATGAAATGATAATTAAATCGAAACCCTTAGCTGCCGAGAGGTGGTGATCAAAAAGTCAGTATAAATTTGAAAACTGAATAAATCACGGAATAATGTAGATAGAGAGGTACAAATTGACACATAAGCTTGAAATGACATGGGGTTGTATTAGAATCGAAAAAATACAACAGTTAAAAAATGTCCGACAGATGGCGCTTCATCTGATCAGAATAGCAACGATTAGCATAAAAAAGTAAGACAAAGCAAAGATGATGTTCTTTACAGGAAATGCTCAATATGTCCACCACCATTCCTCAACAATAGCTGTAGTCGAGGAATAATGTTGTGAACAGCACTGTAAAGCATGTCCGGAGTTATGGTGAGGCATTCGTGTCGGATGTTGTCCTTCAGCATCCCTAGAGATGTCGATCGATCACGATACACTTGCGACTTCAGGTAACCCCAAAGCCAATAATCGCAGTGACTGAGGTCTGGGGACCTGGAAGGCCAAGCATGACGAAAGTGGCGGCTGAGCACACGATCATCACCAAACGACGCGCGCAAGAGATCTTCCACGCGTCTAGCAATATGGCGTGTTTTTTTTTTTTGTTCTAATAAAACCCCATGTCCTTCCAAGCATATGTGTCAAGTTTTACCTCTCTATCTACATTATTTCGTGGTTTATTACGTTTTCAAATTTATACTGACTTTTTGATCACCCAGTACATCAATGGGGATAGCTGAAACTGTGTGCCCGGACTGGCTGATGTATATCAACACCACTTGTCGGCAGGTAAGGGTTTCAATTTAATTATCATTTCCTTGTAGAGAAGCTGCACGGTCATCAGTGGTATCTGTTCTTTCGGGAACCTTCATACTGTTTCACGTCTACTCGCTTGTGCTCACCTCCACAGCCGCCCTTCACCACTTTCATCTATGGCTCGTAGTGCGCTATAGTTGCCCCGGTGCTGGCTTTGGATACCGCCATCCTGCCATGCACGGTATACTTTAACCACAGTGGCACGCAGTCTGTTTACAAAGTTAACCGTATCGAAAATGCTTCCACACTGCGCCCAAAAGCCAATGATCATACCCTTCCGGAGGCCAGATAAAAATGCTCCGTTTCCTGAATACGACAACGCTGCACTATTTTCCGCGTCCACCCGACTTGCTTCGCTGCCAATACGAACTATGCAGTCTGTCGCCTTCGCTATTCAGCATCCACAGTACGTGGAGAAAGCAATAAAAGTCAGTAATAAATTCAGGAAGGAAATGCATTGTTAACTTAGGACCATCCATTTTTGCTATATTGGATGGTGGGAGAACAGCCGAACGTTGATGTGACACACATCATGGGACAGAGAGATCCACATATGCAGGTGGCGGTAGTATAGTGTATGCAAGGTATAAAAGGTGCGACAATAAAGTAATCAGGCTTATGTGGAAAAAAAATGCTGCTCACCGTTTTAGTTGTCTTCTTCAAAGTAGTTCCCTTCTGATTGCACTCACTTTTTCCAGCGCTTCTGCCATTGATGGTAACATTTCTGCAACTCATCTTCTGTAATATCCTCCAAGACCCTAGCCACAGCTTTTGTTTGAAAATGCTGTGCCTTCACCGCCGTTTTGACTCTTGGAAATAGAAAAAAGTCGCCCGGAGCGATATCTGGTGAATAAGGTGGCTGTGGTAGTACTGAAATTTGTTTTGAGGTTAAAAATTGCTGTACTGACAGTATTTTTGGGGACCATTTTCGCACAAATCTTTCTCATACCAAGATCTTCAGTTATTATTAAGACGAACCGTTTCTCGATTGATGTTTAGTTGTTCTGCAGTAATTTTCACGGATAAATCTGCGATCAGATCGTACGAGTTCACGCACCCTGGCCAAGTTGACATCCGTCCGTGAGGTTGATGGTCATCCACTGTGGTCTTCAACATCCGTTCTGCCTTCACTAAACGTTTTATGCCAACGAAAAATTTGAGCTCTTGACATAACCTCCTCTCCAAAAGCCTTCTGAAGCTTACCGTAAGTTGTCGTCGCGTTTTCACCCAATTTAACACGAAAAGAAATGGCATACCGTTGCGCAATATTATGCGGTTCCATTTCCGTGACGAGAGACACAAACACGTGTTAACTTATTACAGCATAACTCACGACTGAGTAGTTGCATCGATGTGCCGCTTGGACTAGAAGCAGCTTATAGACCAAGGTCAAAGATATTGTGCCTACGCAAGCCTGCAGGGTTGCCACATCTTACAAAGAAAATCAGTCCCATTACTTTATTGTCGCACCTCGTAAAAGGGCAGCTCGTTGGCTGGGCTGTCATTTGTAGTCAGGTGACTCGTGCTAAAAGGTTTCCGACGTGATTGTGGCCACACGACAGGAATTAACAGACTCTGAATGCGGAATGGTAGTCGGAGCTAGATTCACTGGACATTCCATTTCGGAAATCGATAGGGAATTCAATATTCCGAGATCCATGCAATCAACAGTGCGCCGAGAAACCACATTTCAGGCATCACCTCTCACCAACGACAAAGCAGTGGCCGACGGCCTTCACCAAACCACTGATGCTACGGCTTCTTCGTATAGTTGTCAGTGTCAGTTGTCAGTAGAAATCAATGTCGAATGTGCTCAAATGGCTCTGATCACCATGGGACTTAACTGCTGAGGTCATCAGTCCCCTAGAACTTAGAAGTACTTAAACCTAACTAACCTAAGGGCATCACACACATCCATGCCCGAGGCAGGATTCGAACCTGCGACTGTAGCAGCAGTGCGGTTCTGGACTGAAGCGCCTAGAACCGCTCGGCCACAGTGGCCGGCCCCCGTAAAATTCAAGAACGTTATTATCCACAAATAATTGGCAGAAGTGTCATTTGTGCTCAGATAATTCATGTGAAAAGGTTTTCGACGTGAGTATGGCCGTCGATGAGAATTGGCGTTCGAAGCCAATGATAGTTGGAGCTATACAGATGGGGCATTCCATTTCGGAAATCGTTAAAGAATCCAAAATTCCGCTATCCACAGTGTCAAGTGTATGCTGAGAAGACCAGATTTCAGGCGTCACCACGAACACCACAGTGGGCGACGGCTTTCGCTTAACAACCAAGAGCAGCGGCGTTTGCAGTGTTGTCAGTGCTAGCAGACAAGCATCAGTGCTTGAAATAACTGCAGAAACCAACGTGGGACGAACTTATCCGTGAGGACTGAGTGACAAAACCTGCCGTTAATGGGCTTTGGCAGCAGACGACCGACGCGAGTGCCTTTGCTAACAGCACATCGTCTGCAGCCCTCTCCTGGGCTCGTGACCATATCGGTTAGACCCTAGTCGACTGGAAAACCATGGCCTGGTCAGTTGAACCCCGATTTTAGTCGGCCAGAGTTGATCATAGAATTCGAGTGTGGCGCAGACGGCACAAAGCCATGGACCCGATTTATCAACAAGACACTGTGCAAGCTGGTGGTTTCTTCATCTACATCTACATCTACATCTATACTCCGCAAGCCACCCAACGGTGTGTGACGGAGGGCACTTTACGTGCCACTGTCATTACCTCCCTTTCCTGTTCCAGTCGCGTATGGTTCGCGGGAAGAACGACTGTCTGAAAGCCTCCGTGCGCGCCCTAATCTCTCTAATTTTTCATTCGTGATCTCCTCGGGATGTATAAGTAGGGGGAAGCAAAATATTCGATAGCTCATGCAGAAACGCACCCTCTCGAAACCTGGCGAGCAAGCTACACCGCGATGCAGAGCGCCTCTCTTCCAGAGTCTGCCACTTGAGTTTATTAAACATCTCCGTAACGCTATCACGGTTACTAAATAACCCTGTGACGAAACGCGCCGCTCTTCTTTGGATCTTCTCTACCTCCTCCGTCAACCCGATCTGGTACGGATCCCACATTGATCAGCAATAGTCAAGTATAGGTCGAACGAGTGTTTTGTAAGCCACCTCCTTTGTTGATGGACTACATTTTCTAAGCACTCTCCCAATGAATCTCAACCTGGTACCCGCCTTACCAACAATTAATTTTATATGATCATTCCACTTCAAATCGTTCCACACGCATACTCCCAGATATTTAACAGAAGTAACTGCTACCAGTGTTTGTTCCGCTATCATATAATCATACAATAAAGGATCCTTCTTTCTATGTATTGGCAATACATTACATTTGTCTATGTTAAGGATCAGTTGCCACTCCCTGCACCAAGTGCCTATCCGCTGCAGATCTTCCTGCATTTCGCTACAATTTTCTAATGCTGCAACTTCTCTGTATACTACAGCATCATCCGCGAAAAGCCGCATGGAACTTCCGACACTATCTACTAGGTCATTTATATATATTGTGAAAAGCAATGGTCCCATAACACTCCCCTGTGGCATGCCAGAGGTTACTTTAACGTCTGTAGACTTCTCTCCATTGATAACAACATGCTGTGTTCTGTTTGCTAGAAACTCTTCAATCCAGCCACACAGCTGGTCTGATATTCCGTAGGCTCTTACTTTGTTTATCAGGCGACAGTGCGGAACTGTATCGAACGCCTTCCGGAAGTCAAGAAAAATAGCATCTACCTCGGAGCCTGTATCTAATATTTTCTGGGTCTCATGAACAAATAAAGCGAGTTGGGTCTCACACGATCGCTGTTTCCGGAATCCATGTTGATTCCTACATAGTAGATTCTGGGTTTCCAAAAACGACATGATACTCGAGCAAAAAACATGTTCTAAAATTCTACAACAGATCGACGCCAGAGAGATAGGTCTATAGTTTTTCGCATCTGCTCGACGACCGTTCTTGAAGACTGGGACTACCTGTGCTCTTTTCAAATCATTTGGAACCTTCCGTTCCTCTAGAGACTTGCGCTACACGGCTGTTAGAAGGAGGGCAAGTTCTTTCGCGTACTCTGTGTAGAATCGAATTGGTATCCCGTCAGGTCCAGTGGACTTTCCTCTGTTGAGTGATTCCAGTTGCTTTTCTATTCCTTGGACACTTATTTCGATGTCAGCCATTTTTTCGTTTGTGCAAGGATTTAGAGAAGGAACTGCAGTGCGGTCTTCCTCTGTGAAACAGCTTTGGCTGTGTCTACATGGAATGGAGGGGTACTCTGGCCAACTGAACAAATCGCTGACTGGAAATTGTTATGTTCAGCGACTTAAAGATCACCTGCAGCCATTCATAGACAATGTTCTCAAACAAAATGCCACTGACCCACAGTTGTTCACGATTGGTTTTAAGAACATTGTGGACAGTTCCAGCGAATGATTTCGCCACCAAGATCGCCGGACATGAATCCTATCGAACATTTATGGGACACAGTCGAAAGTAAGTTCGTACACACAATCCTGCACCGGCAAGCCTTTATCAATTAGGGCGGCTATAGAGGCAGTATGGCTCAATATTTCTGAAGCGGACGTTCAAGGACTTGTTGTCACGTCGAGTGGTTCAAATGTAAGCACTATGCGGCTTAACATCGGAGGTCATCAGTCCCCTAGTTGTTGTTGTGGTCTTCAGTCCTGAGACTGGTTTGATGCAGCTCTCCATCCTACTCTATCCCGTGCAAGCTTCTTCATCTCCCAGTACCTACTGCAACCTACATCCTTCTGAATCTGCTTAGTGTATTGATCTCTTGGTCTCCCTCTACGATTTTTACCCTCCACGCTGCCCTCCAATGCTAAATTTGTGATCCCTTGATGCCTCAAAACATGTCCTACCAACCGATCCCTTCTTCTAGTCAACTTGTGCCACAAACTTCTCTTCTCCCCAATCCTATTCAATACCTCCTCATTAGTTACGTGATCCACCCACCTTATCTTCAGCATTCTTCTGTAGCACCACATTTCAAAAGCTTCTATTCTCTTCTTGTCCAAACTGGTTATCGTCCATGTTTCACTTCCATACATGGCTACACTCCATACAAATACTTTCAGAAACGACTTCCTGACACTTAAATCTATACTCGATGTTAACAAATTCCTCTTCTTCAGAAACGATTTCCTTGCCATCGCCAGTCTACATTTTATATCCTCTCTACTTCGACCATCATCAGTTATTTTGCTCCCCAAATAGCAAAACTCCTTTACTACTTTAAGTGTCTCGTTGCCTAATACAATTCCCTCAGCATCACCCGATTTAATTTGTTTAATTTGACTACATTCCATTATACTCGTTTTGCTTTTGTTGATGTTCATCTTATATCCTCCTTTCAAGACACCATCCATTCCGTTCAACTGCTCTTCCAAGTCCTTTGCTGTCTCTGACACAATTACAATGTCATCGGCGAACCTCAAACTTTTACTTCTTCTCCATGAATTTTAATACCTACTCCGAATTTTTCTTTTGTTTCCTTTACTGCTTGCTCAATATACAGATTGAATAACATCGGCGATAGGCTACAACCCTGTCTCACTCCCTTCCCTTCATGTGCCTCAACTCTTATAACTGCCATCTGGTTCCTGTACAAATTGTAAATAGCCTTTCGCTCCCTGTGTTTTACCCCCGCCACCTTCAGAATTTGAAAGAGAGTATTCCAGTCAACATTGCCGAAAGCTTTCTCTAAGTCCACAAATGCTAGAAACGTAGGTTTCTCTTTCCTTATTCTTCCTTCCAAGATAAGTCGTAGGGTCAGTATTGCCTCACGTGTTCCAACATTTCTACGGAATCCAAACTGATCTTCCCCGAGGTCAGCTTCTACCAGTTTTTCCATTCGTCTATAAAGAATTCGCGTTAGTATTTTGCAGCTGTGACTTATTAAACTGATAGTTCGGTAATTTTCACATCTGTCAACACCTGCTTTCTTTGGGATTGGAATTATTATATTCTTCTTGAAGTCTGTGGGTATTTCGCCTGTCTCATACATCTTGCTCACCAGATGGTAGAGTTTTGTCATGACTGGCTCTCCCAAGGCCATCAGTAGTTCTAATGGAATGTTGTGTACTCCCGGGGCCTTGTTTCGACTCAGGTCTTTCAGTGCCCTGTGAAACTGTTCACGCAGTATCTTATCTCCCATTTCATCTTCATCTACATCCTCTTCCATTTCCATAATATTGTCCTCAAGAACATCGCCCTTGTATAAACCCTCTATATACTCCTTCCACCTTTCTGCCTTCCCTTCTTTTGCCTTCTCCTAGACTTAGAATTACTTAAACCTAACTAAGCTAAGGACATCACACACATCCATGCCCGAGGCAGGATTCGAACCTGCGACCGTAGCGGTCGCGCGGTTCCCGACTGAAGCGCCTAGAACCGCTCGGCCACAAGGCCCGGCTCCATTAGAACGGTGCGGCGAAATCTGGCGTTGATGGGCTGTGGCAGCAGGCTACCGACGGGAGTTTGTTTGCTAGCAGCACGACATCGCCTGCAGCGCCTCTCCTGGGCTCTTGACCATATCGGTTGGACCCTAGCCGACAGGAGAACCGTGGCGTCATCAGAGGGGTCCCCATTTAAGGGGCTCCGGAAAGGCTCAAAATCATGAAAAGTTCAATTTTTACTTTTTTGCGTTTTCTGAATCTGCAGACTATTACCTTTTAATAGATATATAATTTATTCAATTCCGAAGACTACAACTATTTTTAAATTTTTTTTGAAATGTGTTCTACATGGGCGTGACCTACTGTGGCGCTGTTAAACTGCTGTCAAATGGTGTTATTATTAACGTCCGTGTTCATCAGGTACATTTTAGTGATGTGAGATAAAGTATGTGTTGTGGCTAACCTGTGATGGTTCAATATATATCGCTGGTGTGATTGTCGATTGTTTCATGTTTATTTACTCTGTCGTTATCTCGAAAATATTCGTAATTAATTCTGTTTCTTGAGTCTCTGTTTTGTTGAAGTATAATAATGAGTAAAAGTAAAGTTATTAGAAATCCTCTGAAGGCTTTTAAGAAAAGGAGAAATGTTGGAAAGCCAAAGGTATGTGTTATTACTGTAAACAATAAAGACGATGAAAATCCCCAACATAGCTTGTGTCCCAAAGAAGAAGACAGTTGGTGTAAATATAACAAAGGATTGCTAACTGGTGAAGTGTACACTCATAAGCATAGTCTGCCTCATGCAATAATGGAGGTGATAAAACCTATTTTCAGAGACTTAGCAGCACCTGAACTGTTGAAAAAGTGTATTCATGGAAAAACTCAAAACCCCAATGAAAGTGTAAATAGTGTTATATGGTCGAGAATCCCCAAGACTGTATTTGTTGGAATAGAAACACTTCACTTTGGTGTGTATGATGCTGTGGCGACTTTCAATGATGGCAACATTGTAAGGTGCAAGATATTTAGAGATATGGGAATGAAGATATGTTCTAACATGGTACGAGCGATACTTGCTTTAGACAAGGAACGCCTTCGGGCTGCAGACAGGGCTGTAAAGAGTCTAGAAATACAAGCAAGAGTAAACAGGAGGAGGAACAAGAGGAAGCTGGAGGAGGAGTTTGCAGAGGATGAAGATAATCCATCCTATGGACCTGGAATGCACTAAAAAGTTAATCCAATCTTTGTCGCTCGATTCCCAAAACTTTTATTTTCTCATACTAATTACATGTTTTCTAAGGATCTTCCAAACATATTTGTTTCAAACTTTCAGTAAATGTTACACAGTACCTCCTGCATAATTTAACACAGCCTTTTTCCAAAAAACTGTATATTTTTGAATATATAAATAAAAAATTGCAAAAAAAATGTTGTGAATTTTCATTACAATTGAAAAAAATCATCTTTAATAACTGAACTAAAATTTTGTAAAATCCCTGTGTTAAGTTGTAGCCCATATTCCAATAAATAATCTGTAAAAAGTTCAACTTAATTTATAAGCGTTATTTTAACATTGCAAGTATAGGGCGTTCCGGAGCCCCTTAAGTTGGTAGCAGCTGAAGGTAGGGTCGGAGTGTGGCGCTGACCCCACCAAGCCACGGGCCCAAGTGGTTAACAAGGCATTGTGCGAACTGGCGGTGGCTCCATTATGATGTGGGCCGTGTTTACATGGAACGGAGCTGGGTCCACTGGTCCAACTGAACCGACCATTGACATGAATACCGTATGTAGCCGTTCATGGACTTCATGTTCCCAAACAACAGCTGTCATGTCACCGAGCCACAACAGTTCGCGATTGGTTGGAAGAACATTCTGGCCACCCAGATCGCCCCCACATGAATCTCGTCGAACATTTATGGGACATAATCGAGGTGTCAGTTCGTGCACAAAATCCTGTACTGGGAACACTTCCGCAATGCCACGTGAAGGTGCTTCTTTACGCCGGGCGTGAGGCCCGACACTATATGAGGCGGTATCTCACGAGTTATCACCTCAGGGTAATAAATATGAAAAAAAGCCTCCAACCTGAAGCACATCTCAAAATTTATTATGTAGGATATCGGTTCCGGCGCTGTAATACGCTATCGTCAGGCCCTCTGCTAGATAATGGCTGCACTTTCGAGTAACAAAATGTATGCACGTCATATATGAAAAATAACCAATCGTCGGACCAGATAACGCACACACGACTTTAGCACGCGTCAACAGCCAGAACACAAAAGCTGTGTTCATATTTTTCATGTATGACGTACATATATTTTGTCATCGGAAAATTCAGGCACTATCTAAAATAGAAGGCCTCATAAAGGCGTATTATATCGCCGAAACCGGAGCATGTAAAATAAACTTATTACACAGATGCTTAAGTTTTCAGATGCTGTCATAGGTGCAAATGAAAGAAATCATCAAAGAATCTCCCAAACTGTGGATACTTTACTAAGGAATGTATATCAAATGGAAACTAACAATACAAGTAAGATCATAACAGTACTTAGGATGTAAGATAACTGAAAACAGGAGTACAGGAGACGTAAAACGAAGAGTTACGGACTCAAAATCAGTATTAATGAATGGAAGACAAGCCTTTTTAAAAAAAGATAGACATGGAAGATAAGACTAAGGGGAAAAACTAGTAAAAGCAGACCTCGGGGGGCGGGGGGGGGGGAGGGGGGGGGTCAGGAGAAATGTATGGACACGCGCGCCAATGCAGACCCTACTTCTCTCAGAAGAAAGGCTAAGGAATGGCAAACCTACGTTTATAGAATTTGTATAGTTTTGTCAAAAGCTTTCTCAATGTTGACTGGAATACTCACCTTGAAATTCTGTTAGGTAGCAGGTGTAAAATACGTGGAGTGAAAGAGAGAGGCTATTTACAACTTGTACAGAAAACAGGCCGGCATAGTAGCCCAAGAGCATGAAAGGGAACCAGTTGTTGAGAAGTGATCTTATTCGATCTGCGTATTGACCAAGCAGTAAAGAAAACGAAGGCCAAGGGCGAAGAAATAAGAACGTTGCAGTTTTCCAATGACATAATTCTGTCGACGACAGCAAAGGATTTTGAAGGACATCTGAACGGAGCAGATAGAGTCTTGGAAGGCTGGAAGAACGTCAACAAAAGCAAGGAGAGGATAACTGAATGTAGTCGAATTAAATCAGATGGCGATGAGGGAATCAGATAAGGGAACAAGACACTTAAAGTAGTAGATGAGTTTTGCTATTTGGTTGGTTGGTTTGTGGGATTAAAGGGACCAGACTGCTACGGTCATCGGTCCCTTTTTCCAAGTACTAAAAACAACCACAGAGAATAAAAACGATTAACAGAAGAGAGCACAGACGACACAGAACAAGAGAAACTGAGACAAAACGAACTAAAATCACACAGAGTGTGACGGTGGTTGGCCGACCATAGAAATAAAAAAGGAAAAGCCAACCACTTGAAACACATTAAAAAATCAGTTTAAAACCGGAGGCCAAAGGCCAGAATCAACACAAAACGATAAGATAAAACAGAAACACTTAGATTAAATGATAAAAAAACCCTGCCCGAATAAAACGTAAAACTAAGTCAGCCGCAGCAGAGTCATCTGTTAAAAGGGCAGGGAGCGTGTCAGGCAGTGCGAACGACTGCCTGAGCACAGCTAAATGCGGACACTCCAATAAAATATGGACCACAGAGAAAACGGAGCCGCAGCGACATAGAGGCGCGTCCTCACGGCGCAATAAGTGGCCGTGCGTAAGCCGAGTGTGCCCAATGCGCAGCCGGCAGAGGACAACAGTCTCCTTGCGGGAGACCCGCATGGACGACAGCCACACAGTCGTCGTCGCCTTGATTGGACGGAGTTTGTTGGGCGTGGGCAGATTGCGCCATTCAGCGTCCCAAACCGAAAGAACTTCGCGGCGTAAGACTGCCCGCAAATCGGTCTCCGGGAAGCCAATCTCCAGAGATGATTTACTAGTGGCCTCTTTCGCCAGGCGGTCAACATTCTCATTGCCAGGTATCCCAACATGGCCTGGGGTCCACACGAAGACCACAGAGCGGCCGCAACGCGCAAGAGTATGCAGTGACTCGTGGATAGCCATCACCAGACGAGAACGAGGGAAACACTGGTCGAGAGCTCGTAAACCGCTCAGGGAATCGCTACAGATAACGAAGGAACCTGAGCAGGAGCGGATATACTCTAGGGCACGAAAGATGGCAACCAGCTCAGCAGTGTAAACGCTGCAGCCATCCGGTAAGGAACGTTGTTCGGAATGGTCCCCTAGAGTTAGCGCATACCCGACACGACCAGCAACCATCGAACCGTCAGTGTAAACAATTCCAGAGCCCCGATACGTGGCCATGATGGAATAAAAGCGGCGGCGGAAGGCCTCTGGAGGGACTGAGTCCTTCGAGCCCTGTGCCAAGTCGAACCGAAGGAAAGGGCGAGGAACACACCACGGGGGTGTACGTAGAAGTTCCCGGAAAGGAGGTGGAACAGGGAAAAAACCAAGCCCGGAGAGACCGGGGCCGACGGTCTGGCAGATGGACGACTGACTGCGGGAACAGGACACGGTAATTTGGATGCCCGGGCAAGCTAAAAACATGGGCAGCATAAGCAGCCAGTAATTGTTGGCGTCGTAACCGCAGTGGAGGGACACCTGCCTCCACTAGTATGCTGTCCACAGGGCTGGTGCGGAAAGCACCAGTGGCAAGGCGTATCCCGCTATGGAGGATTGGGTCCAGCACCCGCAACGCAGATGGGGAAGCTGAGCCAGAAGCCAGGCTCCCATAATCCATACGAGACTGGATTAACGCCTGGTAGAGCCGGAACAGGGTAGATCGGTCGGCGCCCCAGCGGGTGTGGCTCAAACATCGCAGAGCATTGAGATGCCGCCAACACGCCTGTTTGAGCTGCCGGATATGAGGCAGCCAAGTCAACCGGGCATCGAAAACCACCCCCAAAAACCTGTGTGATTCCACCACTGAAAGAAGTTCGCCGTTAAGAGAAAGCTGCGGCTCCGGGTGGACAGTACGTCGCTGGCAGAAATGCATAATGCAGGTCTTGGCTGCCGAAAACTGGAACCCATGAGCTACAGCCCAGGACTGCGCCTTGCGGATTGCGCCCTGTAGCTGACGTTCAGCAGCTACAATGCCAATAGAGCTGTAGTAAAGGCAGAAGTCGTCAGCATACACGAAAGCGGAGACAGAACTTCTCACGGCCGCAGCGAGCCCGTTAATGGCTATTAAAAACAGGCAGACACTTAAAACAGAACCCTGTGGCACGCTGTTCTCCTGGACGTGGGAGGAACTATATGAGGCTGCGACTTGCACGCGGAAGGTACGATACGACAGGAAATTTCGGATAAAGATCGGCAGAGGTCCCCGAAGACCCCATCCATGAAGCGTAGAAAGGATGTGATGACGCCATGTCGTATCGTACGCCTTCCGCATGTCGAAAAAGACAGCGACCAGGTGCTGACGGCGGGCAAAGGCAGTACGGATGGCCGACTCCAGGCTCACCAGATTGTCGGCGGCGGAGCGGCCTTTACGGAACCCACCCTGAGACGGAGCCAGAAGGCCCCAAGACTCCAGTACCCAATTCAAGCGCCGGCTCACCATCCGTTCGAGAAGCTTGCAAAGAACGTTGGTGAGGCTAATGGGGCGGTAGCTGTCCATCTCCAAAGGGTTCTTCCCAGGTTTCAGAATGGGGATAACAATACTTTCTCGCCATTGCGACGGAAACTCACCCTCGATCCAAATGCGGTTGTAAAGGTCGAGGAGGCGTCGCTTGCAGGCCACTGAAAGGTGTTTCAGCATCTGACAGTGGATGCGATCTGGCCCGGGAGTGGTATCAGGGCAAGCGGCAAGGGCACTGTGAAATTCCCACTCACTGAATGGAGCATTGTAGGATTCAGAAGTGTGGGTGTGAAAAGAAAGGCTCCGACGTTCCATCCGCTCTTTGATGGAGCGGAAGGCCTGGGGGCAGTTCGCAGAAGCGGAACTCAGAGCAAAATGCTCTGCTAAGCGGGTGGCAATGACGTCGGAGTCAGTACAAACTGCTCCATTCAGTGAGAGCGCAGGGACGCTGACGGGTCTGATAGCCGTAGACGCGTCGAATCTTGGCCCAGACCTGCGATGGAGTGACATGGAGGCCAATGGTGGACACATACTGCTCCCAGCACTCCTTCTTGCCTTGGCGGATAAGGAGGCAGGCCCGCGCACGCAGCCGTTTGAACGCGATAAGGTGGGCTATGGAGGGATGTCGCTTGTGACGCTGTAGCGCCAGCCGGCGATCTTTAATCGCTTCAGCGATCTCAGGCGACCACCAAGGCACAGTCCGCCGCCGAGGGGACCCAGAGGAACGGGGAATGGCAGATTCGGCGGCAGTAACGATGCCAGTGGTGACCGATTGAACCACCGCATCAATGTCATCATTAGAGAGAGGCTCCAGAGCGGTAGTGGAGGAGACCAAGTTCGAGTCAGCCTTATTCATAGCCCATCTGCTAGGGCGCCCAGAAGAGTGACGCTGTGGTAGTGACAGAAAGATCGGAAAGTGGTCACTACCACACAGGTCGTCATGCACACTCCATTGGACAGACGGTAAGAGGCTAGGGCTACAGATTGAAAGGTCAATGGCGGAGTATGTGCCATGCGCCACACTGAAGTGTGTGAAGGCACCATCATTTAAAATCGAGAGATCGAGTTGCGACAATAAATGCTCAACGGTGGCGCCTCGACCTGTTGCCACCGACCCACCCCACAGAGGATTATGGGCGTTGAAGTCGCCCAATAGCAAGAGAGGTGGTGGCAATTGGGCTAGGTGGAAGAAACCGCTGCAGTTCCACTGGAGGATGATACTGTCCATGGCTGAGAAAGGCGTGAAAGGACTGGGAAGGCAATTTACGCCGCTTGTTCACTCACTGCCACCGATTCAGTACCCGTACGAGTGGCATCCATGGCGTCTGAGGGACCAGCGAGATCAAGGTCCTCAACGGACGCTAGAATCTCGACCTCATCCTCAGACGCAGAGCGCGAAGGGTGCGGTGGGGTTGGTGCCACCGCAAGTTCTTTGACCTTAGAGGTCTTTCTCTTGGACTTCTCTCGCTGAACCTTGGGTTTCACTGGCTGGGAAGGCTTCACCAATTCAGTCTCCGGGACGGAGAAGGATCGTGAAGCCCTACGCCCGGCCGCTGGTGAGGACTTATGCCACTGTCGGCCGTCATCCTTCCCGCTGGTGGAACCCTGGGAAGGGAGGGTCCCAAGGGAACTCTTATGGGCGAGAGTAGCCGAAGAAGTTAGACGCTTCTCCGGCTGAGAAGCGGGGACGGACGTCCCCGATGGGTGGGAGGAGGTTGCTCCTGAGGTAGGTGGCGCAGGAGCAACCGGTTGGGTAGAGCCCCCCCACGGGCAAGGGGGCAGGAGGAGTCGTACTGCTTATCGAGCTGGCTGGAAGTCTCGAAACTGATGGGGCTAGCACAGTTGTTGTAGCAGCTGCATAAGAAGATGTCATTCTCACAGGATGGAGTCTCTCATATTTCCTTTTGGCCTCAGTATAGGTCAGCCGGTCCAGGGTCTTATATTCCATAATTTTGCGCTCTTTCTGAAAGACTTTGCAGTCAGGCGAGCAAGGGGAATGATGCTCTCCAGAGTTGACACAGATGGGAGGCTGGGCACATGGAGTATCGGGATGAGATGGGCGTCCACAATCTCGACATGTGAGGCTAGAAGTACAGCGAGAGGACATATGCCCGAACTTCCAGCACTTAAAGCACCGCATCGGGGGAGGGATATAGGGCTTGACGTCACAACGGTAGACCATCACCTTGACCTTCTCCGGTAATGTATCACCCTCGAAGGCCAAGATGAAGGCACCGGTAGCAACCTGATTGTCCTTCGGACCCCGATGAACGCGCCGGACGAAATGAACACCTCTACGCTCTAAGTTGGCGCGCAGCTCGTCGTCAGACTGTAAAAGTAGGTCCCTATGGAAAAATAACTCCCTGGACCATATTTAAACTCTTACGTGGTGTAATGGTAACGTGAACATCCCCCAACTTGTCACAAGCAAGTAACCTGCGTGACTGGGCGGAGGATGCCGTTTGTATCAGTACTGACCCAGAGCGCATTTTGGACAAGCCCTCCACCTCCCCAAACTTGTCCTCCAAATGCTTGACGAAGAACTGAGGCTTTGTGGATAGAAAAAGACTCCCAATCAGCTCTCGTGCGAACTAAGAATCGGGGCGAATAACTGTTACCTCCATCCTGAGACTTACGCTCCTCCCACGGCGTGGCCAGAGAGGGGGACGTTTTCGGATCGTACTTTTGAGCATTAAATTGAGCCCGAGAACGCTTAGAGACTGCTGGCGGCTGACCGCCAGCGAGAGATGATGTACCACGCTTCACTGCGGATCATCCGCGCTGATGCCACCTACTCCGACCAAGGGCCCTCCCCACGGGCGCCACCCAGCCGCAGCAATAGCCACCTGGCAGGATGTCCATTGCCGGGAGTCCTGATGCCCCAGGGAGACGGGCATCTACTCCTTGGCATACGTGGGGAGTTAACGGCGCAGGCATCAGTAGAGCGATCCCTGTGTTGTCAGGGGGGTACAACCAACAGGGTACATGGCGGCCCCACCACAACGGACTGGCTACCGTGCTGGATCTTAGGTGCAAAAATGTCCAAGGTCGTCGTCGCAGTTAAAAGCAACACTGCAGAGTGCAGCGTGGTAATCGCACTCAGTGACGTATCCTCGCCCAAGAGACGGAAAACGAGCGGGACACCATCGCAACGACGAAAAAGTCGGCTAAAGGTCTCAATGAACGACGGATACAGTGCACCATGTAAGGCGCCCTTCCCCAATTGGCTCGCTCTTCGGAACAATTTAGAAAGATGGAGGTCAAACCAGAGAGGGGACCATCACATAAGGTGGTGGTTAGTGTTTAACGTCCCGTCGACAACGAGGTCATTAGAGACGGAGAGCAAGCTCGGGTTAGGGAAGGATTGGGAAGGAAATCGGCCGTGCCCTTTCAAAGGAACCATCCCGGCATTTGCCTGAAACGATTTAGGGAAATCACGGAAAACCTAAATCAGGATGGCCGGAGACGGGATTGAACCGTCGTCCTCCCGAATGCGAGTCCAGTGTGCTAACCACTGCGCCACCTCGCTCGGTCATCACATAAGGCCGAAACATTTGAGATTCCTTTTAGTCGCCTCTTACGACAGGCAGGAATACCGCGGGCCTATTCTAACCCCCGAACCCGCAGGGGGGAGTGTTTGCTATTTGTATAGCAAAATAACTAATGATGGCCGAAGTAGAGAGGATATAAAATGTAGACCGGCAATGGCGAAACAGCGTTTCGGAAGAAGAGAAATTTTTTTGACGCTGAGTATCGATGTAGTGTTAGGAAGTCTTTTCTGGAAGTGTTTGTACGGAATGTAACCATGTATGGAAGTGAAACATGGACAATAAATAGTTCAGACAAGAAGAGAATAGAAGCTTTTGAAACGCGGTGCTACAGAACGCTGAAGATTGGAGGGGTAGGTAATTTAACTATTGAGGAGGTACTGGATAAAACTGGGGAGAAACTTTACTAAATGAGGGTTCGGTTGATAGGACACGTACTGAAACACCAAGGGATCTTAAGTTTAATAATATTGTATTGGAGGGGGGGGCGTAGGGGGGAGAGAGAGAGAGAGAGAGAGAGAGAGAGAGAGAGAGAGAGAGAGAGAGAAAGGGGGTAGGGCAGGTCAAAACTGTAGAGGAAAACAGTAAGCAGATTCATAAGGATGTAGGTTGCAGTAGTTATTCAGTGATTAAGAGGCTTGCACAGGATAGAACAGCATGGAGAGCTGCATCAAACTAGGTTTCGGATTGAAGACACGGCAACAAAAAGAGCAGCTGCATTTTCAGTGCTGCACTGTATGTGTAGGAAGCAGACAGAAATAAAGTGAAACCTCTTTAAGCGTTAATGGTGTAGGGCTGAAAACACCTTTTAAAGATGAAGTGGACAGAATAACACTGGGGCCCAGAAAACATTAGAAAGCAACCTGAAAAAAGTGAGAGAATTCAAATACCTGGTAGAATGTGTAATAGGAAGGAACAAGCGTAATGAGGAAATAATAAAGAGCAAACCAGAAGATGTGGTCTGACCAGAGGTACATGCAACATGGAGAATATATCTACAAATGCAAAGAGCAGACAGTCAAGGCAACGGTGAGACGGTAACACTAGGAAGGAATCGTGCAGAACAACTGGAGAAAGAAGAGAGAAGGATAATGAGGAAAATGCTAGGCCCTAAAGGAGGAGGTGACAGGTGGAAACGAAGACTAAGGCAACTGCAGTACGGGAGCTTGAGGACAGTATCCGGAGCAGTCAGACTGAAAAGGTAAGATTTGCCGGATATGTAAAGAGGATGTCTGGGTAGAATGACGAAGAGAGAGTGTGAAAGAAGCAGGACAAAAGAAAAGAAAAGACAAGTGCTAAATGGTCTGAACTCCAGAAGGATTGGTCAGAATGGGTGATGAAGATGGAAGAAAGTGAAATTGGAGCAGCAGGTACATACCGATCAAAAGACTGGAGGTCGAAGACAGAGAAGGACGTGCTATAACGGCTCTTCTTCTTGATGATTTTGTTCGATTTGTACTTGGCCTCGACTAAAACTCGGCGACAGGCGGTAGAGCGTTGAGATCGTTATCAAGTTACGAAGACGACGTTACACTGAAATAACAGTGCTGAACCGAAATGTCGACGTGCGTCAGGTATTTACTTCACCAAGAATCGTAATTAATCGTTCGTAATCGATGTTTAACTGATTAATGATGAAATATTAATGATAAAACCAATATAGTCACATCCACAGCAAATGCCCTACAAGCTGGTTGTAATATCAAGTATCTAAGAAATCGTAACAGTGGGCTTGTTATTTGAGTCAAAGATTCTACACAAGCGCCGAGCGCTACAGTCAAATATTATCGCTGCGCGTAATTATTACTCGGGAGTTTCATGTCAATAATTTGATAGAATTTTAAATCAGAAATGCACGACTTGGCACGAGAGGGTGTTTTATTGCACAATATCAGTCACTTTCTAACCGAGCCTTGAGAAGAAAACTTTCGCAGGTGTTATTTAAATTATATGATTCGGACCTATCACTTAAGTTCCATTAACCACTGGCTATTATGAATGAAAATTGTCTATCAGTGTTCGTTGCCTAAATCACTGTCTAAGTAATGTTTAGTTCACTTTATTATAGTAGGTAAAAGTCCTCCGTTCGATTTCTAATGCCGTGATATTTGAAGTTAGAAGATCGTATTACTGCGTCATAATAGATCGCAATTATTCAATCTCAAAAACAATCTAAGCGCGCCTACATGTACGAGCATTCAAATATATGACCTGCTTCGGCTAACTCTCGTAACGTAGTGACAATGCATTGAATTATACTTAGTCATTACTCACGATTCCCAAAGAGTACTCACACGGAGTAGTCTTTGGGATCATTGGTTCTACTTTGCGAATGTTAATTTTTGCTAATTTTGCGATTTATTATGATTTTGATTTTAATTTTACTGAAATTTAATCTTTCTTTCGTAGATTGCTAAATTATCAAGTCTTAGATTCCTGATTTAATTACTTGTTATTGTCCTAATCATAGTGATAAATGGAATTTCGTTCGCTTATTCACTTTTCTGGGAATTTGGGACTTGGGGGAAATCTTTGGGGTATTGGGAGCTAATTTTTGATTTTTATTTCTCGTCCGAGGAAGTGGCATTACTTTGGGAAAGGTCAGAGTGTCACAAGTGAAGCAGCCAACAGAGGACGGTCTGAAGGTCTCGGAGCAGAAACAGGAGAGAAGAAAAGATGGAGGGATTCGGGGAAGAGGTGGTGGTAAGATCCCATGGGGCCAAACTGTTGAGGTCATCGGTCCCTAGGCTTACACACTACTTAATCGAACTTAAACTAACTTAGGTTAAGAACAACAGACACACACCCATGCCCGGAGGACGACTTGAACCTCCCACGGGGGTAGCCGCGCGAACCGTGGCAAGGCGCCCCAGACCGAGCGGTTAGATAGGGCGGCCGGGGAACAGGAAAATGCAATCAATGACGGTGATATACGTGGCACTACACAGGCCGTAAAGCACATCGGAGAAAGTAGACAGATAAAACCAATAACAAGGAAGTGCTTCAAGGAAATTGAGGAGCAGTGCCATTTAGGAAGACAACACAGCGATAAAGACAAGAGTAGGTTGGTCACATTATACAACACAACCAGTTCCCTGTAACTCTTCTAGACGGAATATAACAAGGAAAGCTAGCCTGTGGAAGAACACCTAGCATCATTTTTTTTTTAAAAAGACCCTATACATAATGCAGGAGTTTGTAATTATGCACAAATGAAGAAATTAACTTCTAATAGAGCCATGTGGAGAGTTGCCAACCAGTCGAAAGATTGGTGGTGAAGTATTTTTGAAAATGCTAGCTGCATGTCTACATCGCGGAACACGATGTATGAGTAAGCAACTTTGTAACGAGAACTTGTGCAACTGACAGGAGTACCGACAGAGCAGGAGACCTTGGGTTACCTGTTGCTAGATTCAGCTGAAACCAGTAACTCCGACCCAGACATCCCAACGAATTTTAAGCCGTCATTTATATACAAAAGGCAATGCCCTGACTGAAATCTGGATCTTATTCTGTAGGTGTCGTTTCGGAAGGGATTTTTTCGGACTTCTAACCCTAAGGAGAAAGGGGGGGGGGGGGGGGAGGAAGGGTCTTTTCTTGACTGAAAAATTCCGCTATTAAGGGAATTTTCGAAAATTGGTTCTGGTTTCCCAGTCGCAAATTAGAGAGATACTTCAGGTTGCCCTCCATAGGGTGGGTGTACGCAACGACTGTGGTTATAATGGGTTAGATAGAGAACCAATCAGTCGTAGAATTAAGTTGCTTTAATATGACATTTATAGTCACAACGCAGATCAGATTTCGACCTGTGTCAGGTCCTTATCAATGCTAAAACAAATGCAAGAGTATATATTACAGTGTGATTTACAAACGTTACAAGTCCATCACATCGTTGTCTTTTAATGTTAACATTACATACCAGTGCGGAATTCTAGCAGTTGTTCGTGCTCAGGTGAATGCTTACACGGTTCAACCATTACTGGTCAACCATTCAAATGGTTCAAATGGCTCTGAGCACTATGGGACTTAACATCTATGGTCATCAGTCCCCTAGAACTACTTAAACCTAACTAACCTAAGGACATCACACAACACCCAGTCATCACGAGGCAGAGAAAATCCCTGACCCCGCCGGGAATCGAACCCGGGAACCTGGGCGTGGGAAGCGAGAACGCTACCGCACGACCACGAGCTGCGGACGGTCAACCATTAATGGTTGACCTGTGTAAGCATTCACGTGAGCACGAACACTGCTACAATTCCGCACCAGACACAGGTCGAAATCTGATCTGCGTTGTGACTATAAATGTCATATTAAAGCAACTTAATTCTACGACTGATTGCTGCTCTATCTAACCCAAAGAGATACTTGTTTCAGCATTTTTGGGAATTCAGCCACTAAGGGAGGAAAACACGGGTGAAATTTTTTTTTTTAAATGAATAATTAATAAAGAACTACTGAAGTATTTTTAAGGCTACACCTATAACAACAGGTATTTGACTTTTCGTTTAGAAATAAAATAAATATGCATGTTTCAGTGTTTCTGGAAATCCCGCTCCTAAAGGAGCGCAATTAGGGAGGGTAAGTATTTAAAAAAATATTTCGTTACATCAAAATTATTTAAAAGTTAATTTATGAAAATTGGTAGTGCACTCTGTTAGATATAAATAAGTATTTATTAGGGGGAATGGGAAAAAAGATGCTATAGAAGTATCTCCACAAGAACGCAATAGGCATGATTAACGGAAACTTTCAACTCCAGCTACCAGAATCTCATTTTGGTCTGAAGTATATTCGGAAAAGACCGTGCTTATACGGTCTTAACTAGCGTGAAAAGCTTGGAAAGTGTTGAAATTTGTGAACAACATAAAAATTCGATTAAATAAAACAAATATGTCTGCAGGCCATGCAGTCTACCAGAGTGATCAGCAGGAGCTAAGCTTGAATAAAAATCTCTCGGTGTACATGCCGCGTCAATTCAGGAGAAAAGTCCAAGCTTTCGACCACTACCTCCATGGAGTTTTATCCTGAATTGACGCGGCATGTACGCCGAGAGATTTTTATTCAAGAAATACATCGCGAAAGACTTCGTAGCCATAGGCGCTTAGCTTGTTTTCCAATAAAATGATTGTAGATAATTTTACCGACGACGGAAATTCTCTCCTTATAACCACACCTTCATGAATGAGCTGACATGTGCAACTTTCCTCTAGACACTCAACTTTTCCTGAGGAAATATAAAGCACAACCAGACCAACGGGACGAGCAACGAACAAAAATACGACGAAGGTGCTTATGTTCTGGAGCAAAAAAAGTCGAATGCCAGGAGTTATATGTAATGTACGTGAAAGATCAGCACGTAAAGAACATGCAGGTAACAGCGATCATTGTCCAGCTCGTAGTGAAGGTATGCAGTATCCTGGTTAATATCCAGGGGTATGTCAGAAAAGATCATTCGATAGAAGTATAGTACACATCGGCTTAAGAGCTATGAGCACTTGTTCATCTTCGTTAATGTTTAACGTCTGTCCTACTGAGCATGTCCACATTTATATACACACATCAAAAAAAGTTCTGCATCATCCCGGTTTCCAAATCTCCTGAAGACAGACATTGACTGTGGATATAGTATCACAGACACAGTCCCTTTGACTGCTGAGAGATGTCACTAAACCGGCCCAAAGATGTAAACAACCACGCGTGAGCAGCGCCTATTAGACGGAGGGGGTCCGACAGCCGATCAGTTCCAGTCATTACACCAGGAAGGAGGTACACGGCTCGTGTTCTCTGTAGTTCAACCATGGCTAGACGGTCAATACCGCGGTTCGATCGCGACCGCATTGTTCCTTTGTGCCAGCAAGGGCTCTCAACAAGGGAAGTGTCCAGGCGTCTCGGAGTGAACCAAAGCGATGTTGTTCGTACATAGAGGAGATACAGAGAGACAGGAACTGTCGATGACATGCCTCGCTCAGGCTGCCCAAGTGCTACTACTGCAGTGGATGACCGCTAACTACGGATTATGGCTCGGAGGAACCCTGACAGAAACGCCACCATGTTGAATAATGCTTTTCGTGCAGCCACAGGACGTCGTGTTACGCGCAATAGGCTGCATGATGCGCAACTTCACTGTCTACGTCCATGCCGAGATCCATCTTTGTAACCACGACACCATGCAGCGCGGTACAGATGGGCTCAACAACATGCCGAATGGACCGCTCAGGATTGGCATGCCTTCAACCAGACAATCGTCGGAGACGTTTTTGGAGGCACCCCAGTTAGGATGAACGCCTTAGACACACTGTCCAGCGAGTGCAGCAAGGGGGAGGTTCCCTGCTGTTTAGGGGTGGCTTCACGTGGGGCCGACGAACCCCGCTGGTCGTCATGGAAGCCCGCATCTCGTGGTCGTGCGGTAGCGTTCTCGCTTCCCACGCCCGGGTTCGATTCCCGGCGGGGTCAGGGATTTTCTCTGCCTCGTGATGGCTGGGTGTTGTGTGATGTCCTTAGGTTAGTTAGGTTTAAGTAGTTCTAAGTTCTAGTGGACTGATGACCATAGATGTTAAGTCCCATAGTGCTCAGAGCCATTTGAACCATTTTCGTCATGGAAGGTGCCGTGATGCCTGTAAGATAAGTGAATGCCATCCTCCGACCGATAGTTCAACCATATCGGCAACATATTGGCGAGGCATTCGTCTTCATCTAAGACAATTCGCGCCCCCATCGTGCACATCTTGTGAATGACTTCTTTCAGGATAACGACATCGCTCGATTGGAGTGACCAGCATGTTCTCCAGATATGAATCGTATCTAACATGCCTGGGATAGATTGAAAAGGGCTGTTTATGTACGACGTGACCCACCAATCACTCTGAGGGATCTTCGCCAAATCGCCGTTGAGGAGTGGGATAATCTGGACCAACAGCACCTTGATGAAGTTGTAGACAGTATGCCACGACGAATACAGGCATGCATCAATGTAAGAGGACGTGCTCCTGGGTATTAGAGGTAGCGGTGTGTTTAGCAGTCTGGACCACCACCTCTCAAAGTCTCGCTGTATCGTGGTACAACATGCAATCTGAGCAATAAAAAGGGCAGAAATGATGTTTATGTTGATCTCTATTCCAGTTTTCTGTACAGGTTCCGGAACTCTCCTAACCAAGGTGATGCAAAACGCTTTTTGATATATACCTATTTTTCTAAATTTGAACAGAGTTTGCCGGCCGGTGTGGCCGTGCGGTTCTAGGCGCTTCAGTTTGGAACCGCGTGACCGCTACGGTCGCAGGTTCGAATCCTGCCTCGGGCATGGATGTGTGTGATGTCCTTAGGTTAGTTAGGTTTAATTAGTTCTACGTTCTAGGGGACTGATGACCACAGATGTTAAGTCCCATAGTGCTCAGAGCCATTTTAACCGTTTTGAACAGAGTTTAATCTGGTGCAAAGAATACGCCGCACGTGTATTATGTTTAGCCGCGTTCAGTTGAAACTTTAACCATTATACCCGAGCTTCGTTAACATTGTGAAGCAAACAATCTTCGCTGACGATATTTTGTCGCCAATCGTAACAGTGCACACTTAGACCATTGTGGATCAGAACGTCTAAATGAAACTCTTGAGGCAGTTACTAATACGCAAAATGCTGTTCATAATTTCGAATCTACTCTTTCATTTTATGCAACTTAAATGTTTCCAGGGCTTCAGAAAATACCATACATTCAAGTACATACAATCCTAAACAGTATTATTTTGAATTCAAATCTTCCAGCCGTTAACTTTGTCCCTGTAAACGATTTCGGGTGCCCTGGCAGCACAGGGCCTCGGAGCATGTGCTATACTGCGTGTGCTATACTGCATAAGCTAGCAACGAAAGAGTGGCTAGCAAAAAAGTGTTGAAAAATGGTGTAAAGCCAACATAATTACAGTACCTGAAATATTTATAACAAGAAGTCGGTGTCCAAAGGCAAACGCAGTCACTACCACATAGTTGTTCTTAAAGAAGCCCTCTACACAACAGAGATGCCATCATTAACTACCAAAGTCAAAGACATCGGAGAAAATAGAACAATAAGAACTACTACTACTACAATTACTACTAACAATAATAAAATAATAATAATAATAACATATACCGCACAGTTAAAAGGAAGTCACGCTTGATCAAGGTCCGCGTCACTTCCCATTTTTAACCAAACGTCTGAGTCAGGAAAGAGAAGTAATAATAATAATAATAATAATAATAATAATAATAATAATAATAATAGTGGCCTCGAAATTCAAGATAGCATCTGGATGTGCAAAAGCTGAGACGAACTGGGTTTTCTGACTGAATGATTCACCTCGCTTGCACAGGAAAAACGCACGAAATTCTACGCTCATGTACGAGCGCAAGTCAATTATTATCCGCAAAGTAGTTATAAAATTTTATTGTAATCAAACAGGAATCTTACAAGAACATCATTTTTCGACATAGTCTCGTTGCGTTTCAACGCACTTGGTTCATCGTTGTAGAAGCTTCCTGATGCCCTCAAAAAAGGTTCTCGGTTGAGTTGCGAGCCAGGAATGCACGGCTTCTTTCACTGCTTCGTCCGAGGCAAATCGACGGCCCCTTATTGCCTGTTTGAGTGGACCAAACTAGTGATAGTCAGAAGGGAGCAAGATCGGGACTATATGCAGGATGATCCAGTACTTCAAATTTGAGTTTCTGGAGCGTTTCAGCAGTGTGGGCAGCAGTCGTGCAACAACACAACGCCTTCTGACAGCAATCCTCGGTGTTTTCTTCGAATTGCAGACTTTAGCTTGGTAGTAAGCATCTCACTGTAACGTACACTGTTTATTTTTGTGCCGCTTTCCCCATAATGTTCCAGTACTGGACCTCGTGCGTCCCAAAAAAACCGTGAGCATCAGTTTTCCTGCGGACGGTTGGGTCTTTAACTTTTTCTTGCACGGCGAATTTGAATGTTTCCATTCCATACTCTACCGTTTACTCTTCTGCTCGTAATGATGGATCCATGTTTCGTCGCCAGTAATGATGCTGTCTAAGAAGTTGCCCTTTCGTTACTATAGCGATCCAAATGTTTTTTGCACAAGTCCAAGCGCGTTTGTTTATGCAACTGTGCGAGTTGCTTTGGGACCCATCTTGCACAAACTTTATGAAACCCAAGTCTGTTGTGGATGGTTTCGTAGGCAGAACCGCGTCTAGTTTGCAGACGATGTGCCACTTCGTCAGTAGTTAATCGTCTGTCTAAGATAATCACTTCACGTGAACGCTCAATATAGAGGTAAACGGTCGTCCGGTTCCTTCCTCGTGCGTAACACTTGTGCGACCATTTCGGAATTTTTCAATCCATTTGTAGAGACTCCGTTGTGGCGAAACACTGTTCCCGTACTGTACCGAAAGTCTTCGATGAATTTCAGCCCCCTTGATACGCATTCCGACCTCAAAAAACGGATCACTGAACGTTGTTGTTCTTTGGTGCAAATAGACAGAGGAGCGACCATGATTAACAGCACGGCAACGATGAAGAAACTAACCTAGCAGTTTGGAAATTGCAAAGATATAACAACAAATAAACAAAGCAAGCGTCATCAACGTAAAACGACAGTACTGCCAAAATAAAAATATAACTAAATTGCGGATAATAATTTACTTACCCTCGTAGCATGACTGGACGACTCTTGCTTGACCGAGAGACTCTTCCACATCATTAATGGAATCGCTCAATCCAACATACGTTGGCAGGTAGACACCAAAAGTGACCTCACAGAAATGGGTATTGGCCCACTGGCTAATATACAGACTACGTACAGTTAGAAAATCAGCACACATAACTTCATACCGGGGAACCCGACAGGAACGCATTTAAAACTTAAAGATGCGTGAACGCAAGTAAGAAGACAGGTCCAAAGTGGAAGAACGAGGCTGTGTTGGGAAAGTAAGAAAAAGAAACAAGCCAGTCCTAAGTAATGGTTCCATGTGCTCCTTACAGGACGAAAGGAAACTACATCGATCCTTATTATAAAAATGGATGTACGTATGTATGTTCCACATCTCCTCCTAAACCACTGGATCAGTTTTGACCGAACTTTGTACACACGTCAGTTACTGTCTGGGAAGGATGGCTTTCGGGGTAAGAACCACCTACGTATCACAGTGGTGGGGGTGAAAACGCAGTGCTGTCCACGACGCACGAATATCTGTACTTCATTCATCCAGTACTTTATAATGAGAGCATTTAACCCTTAACTGCCCGAATTTTTCAAAATTGGAAATTTAAATTTATTTTCAATTTTTTTACTTCTTGTGCATTTAAGTAGTGCATATAAGCTATTATTTGACTCTTCTCTGTCTTAGTTTGTCTGTAACATAACGTGTCCATATGGACACGCTGGGCACTCGGATGCATGTTTGAAATATTTTCTGTAATATTTAAATACACTTGAAGATATGTTTTATTAATCAGATTTTTAATACGAGTAAGGCAAAATTTGAACAAAATAATTCTTACAAACCAATTTATAACACCATGCACAAAATAATTCACAATCATTTGTTTTACTGACTTTCATGGTACACTTCAATGCATTCTAGACACAGTCCTACATCACATTTCCCACATTTTGAGCGAACAGCTGATGATTTCTGTTTGCAGTACAAACCTACACATCTTTTCTTCTCAGTTTTCTTAATATAGTGCTTTATACCATCATGTCTGATATCACTTGGAACACGCGATTTGTATCCACACATAGGACTGATAGACCGCCTGCGTGCTCCTTTTACGGGATTCGGATGTCTTTTTAGGTAAACTTGTACAATTTCTCTTCTGAATTTAGGTTGAATAGTCCTAGCTCCCGTTCCTTTCTTCAGCTGCCACACATTATGTACAGATACGTCAATCAGCCAAGAAAGTAAAGCCCAGTACCACTTCTTGTTTCGAATGTTTATTCTGCACATGGCAATGTTTTCATCTATCCTATCCACTCCTCCCATGTGTTTATTATAGGCTGTGATAATTTGAGGACGTTATACTTGAACTGTCTTCCTCTCCTTTGCGGAATATCTTTTTACAAATGATACAGGTTCAACTCCTTCACAGGTAGAAGCTTCAGTAACCATTGAATTGTCCACTCATTTTGTGACTGTAACACCATCATCCTTGCAAAGTGAAGATTCAAAATACCCCCTTTCCTTTTTAGCTAGCGCTTTCTTTGAGGAAATTGGGCACGATTTGGGAACTCTGTTTTCTCTGATAGTGCCTGCTGCTCCATAGCCCTTTTCTCTCAGGTATGACAACAGAAAAATCTGTAAATAGGTTATCAAAGAAAAAGTGGAATGGCAGTAGCTTTACATCCAGTGTCAAATCATGTACCATCTGAACGAGTGAGGCAGTAGTCTTACCAAACTGTGCTTCGTCTACTGTATTTGGATTGGGTGATTTTCCTTGATAAAAGGAAAAATTTACCAGATATCCAGTAGTAGTGCATAAACACCATGTTTTATATCCAAATCGTATCGGTTTCCCCCTGCTAAATTATTTGCAAGAGTGTTTCCCAAAATATTTTATCATTGATTCATCGTAAGACAGATGTTGCTGAGGGGCGAACAGCTTATTACATTTGTCTCTTACTATTTCAATAAAGGGTCTAATTTTCCACATCTTGTCCTTTTCATCAAATTTGTTATTGTCGTTACAGTGCAGAAATCTAAGAATTTGTTCAAAACGATTTCTCCTCATGGCATTGCATACAAAATCGTTTCGTGTGTCTAAATTGGAATCCTAGTATAATCTCTTATTAGGGAGAGAGTTATAACTACTTAGAATGAGGATCCCCAGAAAACACCTCATTTCCTCACAAGTTATATTAGGATTTGGAAAGTTCTTGAAAAGTGCGTAGTAGTTTGACTCATCAACTAGGAATTGTATCAGATCGTCATCAAAGAATAATTCGAAAATTTCCACTGCAGACTTATCAACATACGTGTTGAAGCATAGATCAGGAAAAGACTTCAAATTTGAAATTAGTGCACCATGAACCCAGGTTTTTTGCATATTTCTGTTCCTGTAATCTATATTTCTGAAATCTATTTCTGTGTGTGTGTGTGTGTGTGTGTGTGTGTGTGTGTGTGTGTGTGTGTGTGTGTGTGTCAATCTTATTTCAGTTTCAGTCCGGAGTTGTCTAGGATTGAGATTATATGCTATTCCTCATCACCCGAATCCTCATCCGTGAGGACTGCTGGATCAGGGGGCGTGATGTAAATTCCATCAGCCTGAGGAGCGTTTGAATCCTCAAACAGGATGTTTAAAACATCCTGCACAGTCAAACCAGGCTCTAAAGATTCGACCAGACCTCTGTTATGATATGAAAAGAGAAAAAGAAACGAAATCATTTTTGACCCTGCAACTGCCCAGCGTGTCCATATGGACACGGCTGAAATAATCACTTCATAAACAGAAAGTGAATCAATGGATAACTTTTGTCAAATGAAAATCTCTATAAACATATTTAGATATACTGCAAACAGTTTCACATGCCAGAATGAAGTAGTTCTTTACGAAACATTACTTACTTTACATCAACATGCTCCATTGCGGACGTCAAAGCACTCCCTGAAATACAGGCTGTCACAATCACAGTGTAAATGGTAACAATGAAGTGTTAACACAATGTGCGTAAAATTCAAACTCTCCCTGAAAACAATATGTGATCGCCAACGCTAAAAATAATTGTAAGCCAACAATGAAGTAAAAACAAAACTAGTCAACAATTGTGTCCATATTGACACGCTGGGAATTTAGGGGTTTGACTTGCAACAAACAAAAACTCTCGTCCCCACTGGTATCCGTTAATGCTTGGTACGTTTTCTAGGCGTCATACCTTTTTCTCCCTCAGAATTTGTGCTGTGCATCTATCGGATCCCAGAAGCACTTCTGGTGTCTGTACCTTGTATCAGCAACATTACATTTATTTCCGACCACTCCAACGCTCACCCAATTCAGTGTCTGCAGTGATAGCAGGCAGATAGAGTGAAGCTTTCTATATTGCTAGCGCCGAAGCGGAGACAGCGCGAACCTGCTTTGACTGTTAACCGAAAGACCAACAACCGGCGAACCGAATACCGGTGAAAGCAATTTGCTCACGCCCACCTAGCGTTGAGAGAATTCTCGTTCGCTGAAACATCTTCGATTGTGTTCGCTTCGGTGTAAAGCTGGCTTTACATGTGGCAGAATGCACTCTACAACAGTGAAGCTAGAGCCTTTAACAGTATTTGGAGCGAAGGCGAATCCGGAGTGGAATCTTTGCAGGCGTCCACATGCCGAAGAAGCTTGTAGGCTGTTCTGGACCTCTGGCAGCGACCCGGCGGGACGCTGAGGCAAGGAAAAATCGACTGGGGAAACCGTATCTGCTGCCGGTGACGAAACCTGCCCCCAGTTGCTCCACACGTAATCTCCTGCACGCCTGCCCCGTATCACGTATCCAGAGAGACACCTCGGTTGCACTACTCTCGGAGTGCGCTTAAGCCGGCATTCAATGCGGAAACCGCAGTGTCAGCACAGCGCCGTCACTAGCGGCTATGGCAGAAATGTCGAGAGCGCACATCACTCTATGTTAATAATAGTAATAGATCTGTAAAAGTGTCGTGGGTTTTTCGTTTGAACACGATCCTCCAGATCTACTAGACGGATTTCCATGGGGCTTTCGCAGGTAACGTGAGCATAAATGAAAATCCCCTCTGTTTTTAAAAACGCGTCAACTTGAATAAAATTCTTGAGCTTTTGATGGCCATATTCACCATCTGGGATGTCTGCGTATAGGCAGTTATCAAGCTATATTCCGACGTAAGCAGGCGGGAGGGCTCGTAGCCCGTGGCCCAACTCCAGTTTCGGGGGGGGGGGCTCGATGATTGGTTAAGGGACCCACACTCGGTGCCACTGTTGTTTCTGCTTTGAAGATGTGATGTGATGACAGATGCGTGGGATTTTCAGTTCGGCGTGAAGGTCGGTAATCCGGGCCCATCTTGGAGCTCCTAAGATGAAGAGGAGGCCTATGTTCCGAATGACTTCTTGTGGCTGAAGATTGGGCGGGCTGGTAGTTCCCCACATGCAGCAGCCACGGAGAAGTGCAGGTGAAACTGTCGCTCGATATAGCCGAAGCTTCTTCGAATGTTCATCTGCCCACTGTTCAGCAATGGGCATAATTGGTGTAGGAGGTATAATAGTTGAATCCTCTTGTTGTCGATATGACGTTTGAAAAGGAGTTTGCTCTCCAGCATCACCGATAAGTACACTACTGGCCATTAAAATTGCTACACCACGAACATGACGTGCTACAGACGCGAAATTTAACCGACAGGAAGAAGATGCTGTGATATGCAAATGTTTAGCTTTTGAGAGCATTCACACAAGGTTGGCGCCGGTGGCGACACCTACAACGTGCTGACATGAGGAAAGTTTCCAACCGATTTCTCATACACAAATAGCAGTTGACCGGCATTGCCTGGTGAAACGTTGTTGTGATGCCTCGTGTGAGGAGAAGAAATGCGTACCATCACGTTTACGACTTTGATAAAGGTCGGATTGTAGCCCATCGCGATTGCGGTTTATCTTATCGCGACATTGCTGCTCGCGTTGGTCGAGATCCAACGACTGTTAGCAGAATATGGAGTCGATGGGTTCAGGAGGGTAATACGGATCCCAACGGCCTCCTATCACTAACAGTTGAGATGACAGCCATCTTATACGCACGGCTGTAACGGATCGCGACCGCTACGGTCGCAGGTTCGAATCCTGCCTCGGGCAAGGATGTTTGTGATGTCCTTAGGTTAGTTAGGTTTAAGTAGTTCTGAGTTCTAGGGGACTGATGACCACAGCAGTTAAGTCCCACAGTGCTCAGAGCCATTTGAACCATTTGTAACGGATCGTGCAGCCACGTCTCGATCCCTTAGTCAACAGATGGGGCCGTTTGCAAGACAACAACCATCTGCACGAACAGTTCGACGACGTGTGAAGCAGCATGGACTATCAGCTCGGAGACCATGGCTGCGGTTACCCTTGACGCTGCATCACAGACAGGAGCGCCTGCGATGGTGTACTCGACGACGAACCTGGGTGCACGAATGGCAAAACGTTATTTTTTCGGATGAATCCAGGTTCTGTTTACAGCATCATGATGTCGCATCTGTGTTTGACGACATCGCGGTGAACGCACATTGGAAGCGTGTATTCGTCATCGCCATACTGGCGTATCACCCGGCGTGATGGTATGGGGTGCCATTGGTTACACGTCTCGGTCACGTCTTATTCGCATTGACGGCACTCTGAAAAGTGGACGTTACATTTCAGCTGTGTTACGACCCGTGGCTCTACCCTTAATTCGATCCCTGCGAAACCGTACATTTCAGCATGATAATGCACGACCGCATGTTGCAGGTCCTGTACGGGCCTTTCTGGATACAGAAAATGTTCGACTGCTGCTCTGGCCAGCACATTCTCCAAATCTCTCACCAATTGAAAACGTCTGGTCAATGGTGGCCGAGAAACAGGCTCTTCACAATACGCCAGTCATTACTCTTGATGAACTGTGGTATCGTGTAGAAGCTGTGTGGGCAGCTGTACCTGTACACGTCATCCAAGCTCTGTTTGACTCAATGCCCAGGCTTATCAAGGCCGTTATTACGGCCAGAGGTGGTTGTTCTGGGTACTGATTTCTCAGGATACTAATTTGGACAGGAGGTCCCACAACCGGCCCGGGCGTTGAGCACCTGTCTAAACGCGATACGACCGGCGGCGGCGTGGGAAACGGAGGCTGCAGCTTTGCTCCCAAACCAGTCCACGGCGCAGGGTCGTGGAACCGACGCACAGGCAGCAGACAGAACCTAACATGTCGCCGGGCTGTCGCACTGCGCGGGGCTCACAACCTGGACCGATTTATTTTTTATGGACGCCACATTGACGAAGGATGGGGTGGGGTGGGGGATGGATGGTGTACCCTCAACGCAGGCGCTGCATGTGGTGTTGGGTGTGAACTGTCCAATCATCATCAGAAACTCTTCGTACACTACGGGCCATAGAAATTGCTACACCAAGAAGAAATGCAGATGATAAACGGGTATTCATTGGACAAATATATTATACTTGAACTGACATGTGATTACATTTTCACGCAATTTGGGTGCATAGATCCTGAGAAATCAGTACCCAGAACAACCACCTCTGGCCGTAATAACGGCCTTGATAAGCCTGGGCATTGAGTCAAACAGAGCTTGGATGGCGTGTACAGGTACAACTGCCCATGCAGCTTCAACACGATACCACAGTTCACAAGAGTAGTGACTGGCGTATTGTGACGAGCCAGTTGCTCGGCCACCATTGACCAGACGTTTTCAATTAGTCAAAGATCTGGAGAATGTGCGCCCAGGGCAGCAGTCGAACATTTTCTGTATCCAGAAAGGCCCGTACAGGACCTGCAACATGCGGTCGTGCATTATCCTGCTGAAATGTACGGTTTCGCAGGGATCGAATGAAGGGTAGAGGCACGGTTCGTAATACATCTGAAATGTAACGTCCACTGTTCAAAGTGCCGTCAATGCGGACAAGAACGAGACGTGTAACCAATGGCACCCCATACCATCAGGCCGGGTGATACGCCAGTATGGCGATGACTAATACACGCTTCCAATCTGCGTTCACCGCGATGTCGCCAAGCATGGATGCGACAGCCATGATGCTGTAAACAGAACCTGGATTCATCCGAAAAAACGACGTTTTGCCATTCGTGCACCCAGGTTAGTCGCAGGCGCTCCTGTCTGTAATGCAGCGTTGAAGGTAACCGCAGTCACGGTCTCCGAGCTGACACCCCATGCTGCTGCAAACGTCGTCGAACTGTTCGTGCAGATGGTTGTTGTCTGGCAAACGTCCCCGTCTGTTGACTCAGGGATCGAGTCGTGGCTGCACGATCCGTTACAGTCATGCGGATAAGATGCCTGTCATCTCGACTGGTAGTGATACGAGGCCGTTGGGATCCAGCACGGCGTTCCGTATTACCCTCCTGAACCCACCATGTTCTGCTAACAGTCATTGGATCTCGAACAACGCTAGCAGCAATGTCGCGATGCGATAAACCGCAATCGCGATAGGCTACAATCCGACCTTTATCAAAGTCGGAAACGTGATGGTACGCATTTCTCCTCCTTACACGAGGCATCACAACAACGTTTCACCAGGCAACGCCGGTCAACTGCTGTTTGTGTATGAGAAATCGGTTGGGAACTTTCCTCATGTCAGCACGTTGTAGGTGTCGCCACCGGCGGCAGCCTAGTGTGAATGCTCTGAAACGTTTATCATTTGCATGTCATAGCATGTTCTTCCTGTTGGTTGTATTTCGCGTCTGTAGCACGTCATCTTCGTGGTGTAGCAAATTTAATGGCCAGTAGTGTAGTTCCATATCGCTGGTCGCTGTCCATACACAATCTTATCGATAGTCTCACGTCACCCTTAGGCGGAATTGCCCACTACCGTCGAGAGGGCGGACCTGTCGATATAAAAGGAGGAGAGGAGTACTGTATTGTGTTGTGTTGTCAGTAGAGAAGCACAAACAGCAGAATAGGTCAGTGTGGAGAACTAAACGCCTATGTATGTGGACTAGTCATCGGATGGCACCTGAGAAACAAATCATTCAGGGACATTTCAGTCCTCCTAGAGCTGTCCAAGTGACTGTTGGTGATGTGATTGTGAAGTAGACACTCGGAGTAAGAACCACAGATAAGTCTAGACCAGCCCAACCTCATGTATCGACAGATTGGGACTATCGAGCATAGCGAAAGGCGCCTGTAAAAAAAAAAAAAAATGTAATCGCATAAAGTCAACGAAAGGACGTTACCAGACGTCCAGCTAGCTGATTCACTATATGTACGGAGATAAGACTGGGCTACAGTGATTGAACAGCTCCTCATAAGCCAAACATTTCTCTAGGTAAAAGTAGGCGGCGTTTGAGGTGGTGGAAAGAGACTTCTCACTGGGCAGTGCATGACTGAGTGGTTTGAAGTGATGAATGACGCTACCCCATTTGGCAATCTGATGGAAACCTTAGGATTTGGAAAAATCCCTGATAAAACCGTTATCTGCCAATATGTATATCGCCAACAGCGAAGAATGGAGGAGATGGCGTTACTGTGTGGGGTGTTTTTCGCAATTATGGCGTGAGCTCCTTGTTGCGCCTATGAGCACCCTAAATATGGAAGTATATGAACATACTTTACAATCTTGTGTGATGCGTGAAGTCTGACAGAAGAGACATCAGACATACTCATACGAGGGCTATTCAGAAAGTAAGGTCCGATAGGTCGCGAAATGGAAACCACTGTAAAAATCAAAAATGTTTTATTTGCAACAGTTAGATACACCTTGCAGCTACTTATCTCCATAGTCGCCGACCCGACTTAGACGTGTATCGTAGCGTTGTACCAACTTTCCAATACCCTCGCTATAGAAGGCAGCCGCCAGTGCTCTCCGCCAATTCTCTACGCTGGCCTACGGCTCGTTGTCTTGTGCCGAAATGTTGTCTTCAAAGACAGCGGTTCATGTGACCAGAGCTGAAACTCAGAGGGAGACAATTACGGGCTGTATTGTGGGTAATCTCACATTTCCATTTGAAAACGATGCAGGAGCATCTTCATTGCCCCTGCAGAATGCGGCTGAGAATTGTCTTGAAGACGAAACAGCACGATAGTTATGTAATGTTAGCTGCATAGCTTCAGGGGAAATTTCTCACCAGGCCCTCGTACTTGGCGGCAGACACTATTTTCTAGACATCTTTATGCACTCACTGCGAGCTCAGAAATGAGAAGAGCGACGTGATGCTAACTGGGGTTATACTAGAGACACTACCCAACACATCTGTGCAAAGCTTTATCGGATTTTCATAGTCGTTTCCATTTCGTGACCGATCGGACCTTACTTT
This sequence comes from Schistocerca nitens, assembly GCF_023898315.1. Classification (NCBI taxonomy): domain Eukaryota; kingdom Metazoa; phylum Arthropoda; class Insecta; order Orthoptera; family Acrididae; genus Schistocerca; species Schistocerca nitens. The sequence continues at coordinate 30,248,134 of NC_064623.1, read as the reverse complement.
CGGAATAGCCCTCGTACATCTGTAGCCATGACTGCATAGGTAACTTCAGAGGAGATGGGTAACAGGGTCTGAGCCCCTTGCAGTAGTGCACGAATCGCTGCGACCATGTACATGAATGGACAGTGGACGCTACTAGCGTGTGACGAGTTAAAGAGTTCTGACCGGAGGGGTAGCGTGTCCGGATGCCTGAGGCACTTGAAGTGCATTAAGCAGGAGGTCTCGGCTCGAGTCACGATGCGGTACAAATATTCGCTTTTCACCACTGAAAAAAAATAAAATAAAAAAATAATAATAAAAAAATGGTTCAAATGGCTCTGAGCACTATGGGACTTAACTTCTGAGGTCATCAGTCCCCTAGAACTTAGAACTAATTAAACCTAACTAACCTAAGGACATCACACACATCCATGCCCGAGGCAGGATTCGAACCTGCGATCGTAGCAGTCACGCCGTTCCTGACTGAAGTGCCTAGAACCGCACGGCCACCGTGGCCGGCTTCACCACTGAATTATTTCTGTACCAGATTGTGGCTAGGTATTTAGAGCCGCTGTATCAAGCGACAGTGTGGCGTCTGCTCTGTCAGGCACGTCCTACATAGACATCACACATACATATACTTTGAAGAGCCAAAGAAACTGGTACACCTGCCTAAAACCGCGTACAGCCCTCGCGAACACACACAAGTGCCGCAACACGACGTGGCATGGACTCGGCTAATGTCTGAAGTAGTGCTGGAGGGAACTGACACGAAGAATCCTGCAGGACTGTCCATAAATCCGTAAGAGTACGATGGGATGAAGATCTCTTTTGAACAGCACGTTGCGTGGTATCCTATATATGCTCAATAATTTCATGTCTTCGAGTTTGGTGGCCAGCGGAAGTGCTCAAACTCAGAAGAGTGTTCCTGGAGCCACTCTGTAGCAATTCTAGACGTGCTGGGTGTCGCATTGTCCTACTGGAATTTCCCAAGTCCGTCGGAATGCACAATGGACATGAATGGATGCAGGTGATCAGACAGGATGCTTACGTTCATGTCACCAGCGAGAGTCGTATCTAGACGTATCAAGGGTCGCATATCACTGCAACTGCAACCTACCCCCCCCCCCCTTACAGAGCCTCCACCGGCTTCAACAAATCTCTGCTGACATGCAGTGTCCATGGATTCATGAGGTTGTCGCCGCCCGATACAGTTTGAAACGACACTCGTCCGACCGTGCAACATGTTTCCAGTCATCAACAGTCCAATGTCGGTGTTGACGGGCCTAGGCGAGGCGTAAAGCTTGGTGTCGTGCAGTCGTCAAGGGTACATGAGTGGGCCTTCGGCTCCAAAGGCCCTAATCGATGTTTCGTTGAATGGTTCGCACACTGAACTTGTCGATGGCACAGCATTGAAATCTGCAGAAGTTTGCGGAAGAGTTGCACTTCTGCCGCGTCTCCAGTTCATCGCTACCTCGGAGGTGGTGTGTCCTATCGCTCGTGCGCCGACTGTAACACCACGTTCAAACTCACTCAAATCTTGAAAATATGCCATTGCAGCAGCAGCAACCGGTCTAACAGCTGCGCCAGACACTTGTTGTCTTATATAGGTGTGGCCGACCGCAGTGCTGTATTCTGCCTCTTTACATATGTCGGTATTTGAATACACATGCCTATACGTTTCTTTGCCGCTTGGAAGTGTGTGTATATCTTCCTAATTTATGTCTCAGTAGTCTGTCACTACGCTTTATCTTTTGCATCCTAATTTTATACACCGTTGGCTTCGTTTTATTGTGTATTACTGGTTCTTTCATTAGATCAATGTTGTTACAAAATGCTTCTTGACTTCCTACTATACACTCACATTTACTCTGTTACATAACTTGAATAGTATTTTCACATTTATACTAACCTTCAGGCATTAAATACTGTACGTTGATCTTTTACTCCTTTCTCTACGAAAGAAAGTTATTGGCTTTCAAAGCTCGTCATCTTACATGTCATTAGGGCTGTACCCAAGGAGAAAAGCAAAAGAATATTTTGTGTGTTTTGAAGATATGACACAGATGTTAATATTTCACTGTTTATCGTGATTTGTAGATGAAGTACACAGTCACTTGTTTTATTTCTGTCATGGCATATATGTTTTTCTTTTGTGTTTTATTATACACTGACGCGTGTCCCTGGAAGATGGTTACATAACTAAATACGCCTCGTGACATTCTGTGTTAACTGCATAATTTTGTTTAGTTACGGTCTGCATATCCAATATACTGATAACACCTTTTGATATATGCATTTCTGCATAATAAATGACGCATATTCCATAATTCGTTTTATTGAACAGCTATATGTTCACTTACTGCATATCACTCATTATACATTTTGTGTTGATAATTTCCGTATTAGATCGATATTTGTTGCACTACACTACTGGCCATTACAATTGCTACACCACGAAGATAACGTGCTACAGACGCGAAATTTAATCGACAGGAAGAAGATGTTGTCATATGGAAATGATTAGCTTTTCAGAGCATTCACACAAGGCTGGCGCCGGTGGCGGCATCTACAACGTGCTGACATGAGGAAAGTTTCCAACCGATTTCTCATACACAAACAGTAGTTGACCGGCGTTGCCTGGTGAAACGTTGTTGTGATGCCTCGTGTGAAGAGGAGAAATGCGTACCATCACGTTTCCGACTTTGATGAAGGTCGGATTGTGCCTATCGCGATTGCGGTTTATCGTATCGCGACATTGCTGCTCGCGTTGGTTGAGATCCACTGACTGTTAGCAGAATATGGAATCTGTGGGTTCATGAGGGTAATACGGAACGCCGTGCTAGATCCCAACGGCCTCTTATCACTAGCAGTCGAGATGACAGGCATGTATCCGCATGGCTATAACGGATCGTGCAGCCACGTCTCGATCCCTGAGTCAACATATGGGGACGTTTGCAAGACAACAACCATCTGCACGAACAGTACGACGACGTTTGCAGCAGCACGGCCTATCAGCTCAGAGACCGTGGCTGCGGTTACCCTCGACGCTGCATCACAGACAGGAGCGCCTGCGATGGTGTACTCAATGACGAACCTGGGTGCACGAATGGCAAAACGTCATTTTTTCGAATGAATCAAGGTTCTGTAAACAGCATCATGATGGTCGCATACGTGTTTGGCGACATCGCGTTGAACGTACATTGGAAGCGCGTATTCGTCATCGCTATACTGGCGTATCACCCGGAGTGAGGGTATGGGGTGCCATTGGTTACACGTTTCAGTCACCTCTTGTTCGCATTGACGACAGTTTGAACAGTGGACGTTACATTTCAGATGTGTTACGACTCGTGGCTCTACCCTTCATTCGATCCCTGCGAAACCGTACATTTCAGCTGGATAATGCACGACCGCATGTTGCAGGTCCTGTACGGACCTTTCTGGATAAAAAAAAAAGTTCGACTGCTGCTCTGGCCAGCATATTCTCCAGATCTCTCACCAATTGAAAACGTCTGGTCAATGGTGGCCGAGTAACTGGCTCGTCACAATACGCCAGTCTCTACTGTTGATGAACTGTGGTATCGTGTTGAAGCTGAATGGGCAGCTGTACCTGTACACGCCATCCAAGCTCTGGTTGTCTCAATGCCCAGGCGTATCAAGGCCGTTATTACGGCCAGACGTGGTGGTTGTGGGTACTGATTTCTCAGGATCTATGCACCCAAATTGCGTGAAAATTTTATCACATGTCAGTTCTAGTATAATATATTTGTACAGTGAATACCCGTTTGTGATCTACATTTCTTTTTGGTGTGGCAATTTTAATGGCCAGTTGTGTAATAAATTAGTGATATGAACGAAAATTGTTTGTCATTAAATACTGTAATGTATTAATGATTTATATCAATACTTCTGTATTTTGAAACAGAGTTTCACAACTGCGATATAGTACTACCTTCTAACGATCTGCTGTACCTAATATCTCGGCTTATAGAGTTAGTCCGCACTCAATCATCATCACGGAAGGTAGACCAGATACTCCGTTTTTATGTTTGAAAAATCCAGTTTAGATTTAACGGTGAGTTCTAGCTTGCTTCGTTGCTTCCATGTGCATTTTATGTAATTTTATCAATGCTTTTCTGTGAGTTTACTTTCTCCTTTTCTACGACTTACATTTTAGGCTATGGTACCCGTTTCTTTTCTTTTTTTCCGCTAACATCTTTTCATGTATCTCTCTTGCACGTTTTCGCAAAGTGCCAAGCGACTCATTTATATAAGGAGTAAATGAACGAACCCGCAGAATTACAGAACAGTAGCCTTAACATCGGTTTGCTGCAGAATTCTAGAGCATTTTCTGAGTTCAAATATAATAATTTTCCTCGAGACCGAAAAGCTCGTGTCCACGAATCAGCAAGGCTTCAGAAAGTATCGCTCGTGCGAAGCCCAGCTTTCTGTTTTAAACATGACATACTACGAACTATTGATGAAGGGCAGCAGGCTGATTCCATATCTCTAGATTTCCGAAAAGCATTCGACACAGTACTCCACTGCAGACTTAAGGAAGATACGAGCGTACGAAATAGGCTCCCAGATATGTGACTGGCTCGAAGACTTAAGTAATAGTAATAGACTTAGGTAATAGTAATAGACTTAAGTAATATAAACCAGAATGTTATCGTCGACAGCGATTGTTCATCAGAGACAAGGGCAACATTAGGGGTGCTCTAGGGAAGGGTGATAGGACCGTTGCTATTTTCTATGTACATAAATGATCTGGGTGGACAGGCTGGGTAGCAACCTGCGGTTGTTAGCTGATGATGCTGTGGTGTACAAGAAGGTGTCTAAGGTCAGCGACTGTAGGAGGCTACAAGATTACCTAGGCGAAGTTCCTACTTGGTGTGTTCAATGGCAGCCGACTCTACATGTAAAAAAAATGTACATTAAGGCGGGTGAGTACGAAAAACAAAGCCTCAATGTTCGGATACAGCATTAGTAGAGTCCTGCTTGAAACAGTCACTTCATTTAAATATCTGGGCCTAACCTTGTGAAGCTATATGAAATGGCCGACTTCCATATACTGGGAGTATTTTAGGAACGTGTGGTTCACATGTCAAGGAGACCGAATATAGGATGCTGCTATTGAGTGTTTGGGATCCGTACCAGCTCAGATTGAAGGAAGACATCAAAGCAATTCAGAGGCGGGCTGCTAGGTTTGTTACCAGTAGGTTCCAAAAACACGTAAGTGTTACGGGGATGCTTCGGGGAATCAAATGGGAATTCCTGGAGGGAAGGCGGCGTTCTTTTCGAGGAACGCTATTAAGAAAATTTAGAGATCAGGCATTTGAAGGTGACTGCAGAACGATCCACCTTCCGCCAACATATGTTGCGCGTAGGGACCACAAAGATAAGATACGGGAAATTAGGGCTCACAGAAGCGTGTAGACTGTCGTTTTTCCCTCGCTCTGTCTGCGAGTGGAACAGGAAACGAAACGATTACCATTGTTCAAAAAATGGTTCAAATGGCTCTGAGCACTATGGGACTTAACAGCGATGGTCATCAGTCCCCTAGAACTTAGAACTACTTGAACCTAACTAAGTTAAGGACATCACACAACACCCAATCATCACGAGGCAGAGAAAATCCCTGACCCCGCCGGGAATCGAACCCGGGAACCCGGGCGCGGGAAGCGAGAACGCTACCGCACGACCACGAGCTGCGGACTATTACCATTGTTACAACGTACCCACTGCCACGCACTGTGGTGGCGGCTTGCGGATTATGTATGTAGACGTAGAATGGCGTTAAGACGGTAAAAATTCATAAACAAACAAACTGCGGCATGGTCGGGAATGGAACAGTGATCCAGGAAGTATAGAATAAATTTCTTTATTTCACAAACTTGTAGGTCCTCAGATTACTAGCTTCAGTCAGCAATGACCGCAGTGATTATCTGACCATGCCGCTATCGCTCCATGATATTAGAACACGTTTCTGTGAACACAGACGTGAAATTGAGAAATTTATTTTTAATTAGGGTGGTCAAGGCTAATATCAGGTTTTGAGTACATTAAAAGAGGCCGCGACATCTCAAAGCATTTATATATTTTGCTGCTGCTGCTGATATTAAACAGTTCTGCGAAATACGAATAACCGGTCATGTTAGGAGATGCAAAAATTCGTGAAGTGAGATTTTATAATAAGTGCTTGTGGCGGCGCGGGCAGTGAAGGGAAGGCGAAATGCGCACAACCGGTTTGAGGCATAAATTTGCCGTGGATCTGGTTCCGCGCTGGAAGCTTCCAGAACAGAACACACAGTGACACGCCCACCTCGCTAATGTGGGGACGCACCTGGTTCTGCAGCCCGCTGGCAGCCCTCCAACCTGTCAATAGTGTGAGATCGCCAGTTTTCGCATTATTTGCTTCTTTTTCCGTGCGACACAAGCACTGCTAGCCATTAAAACTGTATCACACGGAAAGGATGGTGAATAACGCGTTTTGGAATGAAACAGAGTTCAAAATATCGCTACTCGTGCTAGGGAGAAAAATCTCAGGTTCGATGCCCAGCATTTACGGATTATTTTGCCAGACTTTCTGAAGGCCAGACAGGTGCAGCTGAGCGAGTCAATCTCCTGGAAGAGAGAGCCGACATGGCGCGCTTAAGATTCTCTACTTGGGAGTGCACACTGATTCAATATTCCATGTTCTCTGCCCTTTAATACCAATCTTACAAACTTTATTTATATTCCTCCACGTACACCGAGGTTACAAAAGTCATTAGGATACCTCCTAATATCGTGTCGGACCTCGTTTTCCTGGTATTAGAGCAGAAACTCTACCAGGCACCTAGCCGAGTCGTTGGCAGTCGCACGCAGAACTATGACGTCATGCTGCCTTTATAACCGTCCATAATTGATAGAATGTTCCCAGTGCAAGATTTTGAGCACGAACGGATCTTACGATTATCTCCCAAATCATTTGCTCGAATTTTCCAGAATGTTGTTCAAAACAGTCCCAAACAGTTGTGGCCCGGTGACATGGTGCATTGCCATCCATAAAAATTCCATCTTGTCTGGGAATGTGATGTCCATTAATGGCTACAACTGGTCTCCAAGTAGCCGAACATAACCAATTCCTGTCAATGGTCGGTTCAGTTGGACCAGAGGACCCAGTCCATTCAGTCTAAACACGGCCCAAATCATAATGGAGCCACCGCCAGAATGTATAGCACATCGTTCACAAAATGGGTCAATGGCTTCGTGGGGCGTGAGCCGCACTCTAACCCTACTATCAGCTCCTACCAACTGAAATTGGGACTATCTGACTAGGCCACGGTTTTCCAGTCGTCTAGGGTCCAATCGATATGGTCACGGGTCCAGGACGGGTGCTTCAGGCGACGTCAGCTGTCATAGCCCATTAACGCCAAATTTCGTGTCACTGTCCTAATGGATACGTTCGTCGTACGTCCCACATTGATATCTGCAGTTATTTCGCGTAATGCTGCTTATGTGTTAGCACTGACAACTCTACGCAAACGCCGCTGCTCTAAGTCGGCCACTGCGTGGTCCGTGGTGAGAGGTAATGCCTGAAATTTGGCATTTTTGGGCAGTTTGGATGTCTGAATATTGAATTCCCTAACCGTTTCTGAAATGGACTGTCCCAATTGTGTGACTAATTAGAATCCCGCTTTAAAGTCTATTAATCCGCGTCGTGTGGCCATAATCACGTCAGAAACATTTTCATACGAATGACACGAGTACAAATGAAAGATCCGGCAGTGTACTACCGTTTTATACCTCGTGTACGCGCTACTACCGCCACCTGTATATCTGCTTATTGCTATCCCATGACTTTTGTCACCTAGCTGTGTTATGTGAAGAGACTGCATGTCGCCAGTCGACTGCCAGTAAAGCGATGTGTGTCCTTAGTTGCCTGAACCACTGAGCTCAAATGGTTCAAATGGCTCTGAGCACTATGCGACTTAACTTCTGAGGTCATCAGTCGCCTAGAACTTAGAACTAATTAAACCTAGCTTACTTAAGGACATCTCACACATCCATGCCCGAGGCAGGATTCGAACCTGCGACCGTAGCGGTCGCTCGGTTCCAGACTGTAGCGCCTAGAACCGCACGGCCACTCCGGCCGGCGAACCACTGAGCTCTCCACAGTTGCGCCAACTGGGCGCTCTTGGAACTAACGTGATATGGCCGATTCTAGTTCGACTCGTTAAGCGTGTAGCTGAAGGAATCCTAACCAGTGCTTCAAAGCATTAAGACGAGTAATATAGTTGTACGAATGAGAACATCTAAGTGCAAGTAACACGAACGGGTTTCTTGACGCCACACCTCTTGTCAAGGCTTTACATTACCCCAGGAACTGCAGCAAGCGAAAATTCCACACGCACAATTTGACGAAAATGACTTTCTGTTGTGATACGAGAGCTGCTTAGTTCGCGTCGTGCCCGCTTATGACGGGTCCGATACGCAGTGGCATCGAGAACTATAAAGTACACGCTCGCGACATTAATGGGTCAAGGATGTACCGAGGGGCTGATGAGATAACCCCCGCCAAGGGCGAAGGCTCAGAGAGCGCAAAAATTTGACAAAAAATCTTTTACGAATTAACACCGAAATGACTATGCGCATACTTTTGACGATGTCAGTGGCTACAGCATCTCGCTAACAAAAAAATGGTTCAAATGGATCCAAGCACTATGTGACTTTACCTCTGAGATCATCAGTCCCCTAGACTTAGAACTACCTAAACCTAGCTTACTTAAGGACATCTCACACATCCATGCCCGAGGCAGGATTCGAACCTGCGACCGTAGCAGCAGCGCAGTTCCAGGCTGAAGGGTCTAGAACCGCTCGACCACAGCGGCCGGCTCTCGCTAACACAGTTTCAGCAAATTAAAAGCTATGAACTATGAAATGTTGAGTATGGGTGGAATCAAAAAGTCGAATTTACCTACTTTGTTGATGGAATAGGACACAGTTTCTGATTTGCTCAAATCGAGGAAATGCTAATTAAAATCCTGCGCTACGACCACTGCGCAACAAGAGCGGCAAGTTTTCAGAATTAAGTACATGATCCACGTTTCCTTCTGACAGTTCTGCTCCGCTACGGATGTTGTATCACAGTGGGGTGAAATGGCGCAGCAACTCTAAGCACACTCCGAAACAGAAGTACTCGGGACCGTACCATTCTGGTGGGCAAAACGTCTAAATTTCACACTGATTCATTGTGACCTGCTGGCGATACTGAAACTGTGAGAACAGTTTGATAGTAGTGTGTTCTGCTGATCAGGAAGTCCACATCCTGATTTGGCTGATTTCCATCTTTTCGGCTGAAACAACTTCGGAGGGGGAGGGAGAAATTTTTCCAACGATGAGGATGTTCACATGCGGTTCCGGAACGGCTTCGTGATCAAGGAGTACATTTCTATCGTCTAGGAAGTTAACGGTTTGTAGAAGGTTCCACCGTTGTTTACAAAGACTTAGTCACACGTTGACGAACAAGGTCATGTTTCCGTGTCGAGTTAAGTGTAATGCAGCTTCAACGAAAGTTACTTGGCCTGCTGTGATAATGTGTAAATTACTTTCTGAAGACTTGTTGTGCACTCAGCTTACTATGGGGTCTATACAATTTTTAATTCATTTACTATACGGATACGTTTAATTTGTGGTGTGTTATGGTTTTCGTCTTTCATAATAATTCTCAGTAATGCTTCATTTAAGTTATGTTTTTAGTTTAACTAATATGTTTGAATAATGCTTTATTTTATGAAATCTACTATCGAAATTGTATAAATTTGCTAAATTTGTTAAGAATTTTTTTTTAGAAAGTTTATTTTGCCAGAGGGTGGCAGGAAGGGTGAATGAGACAGTTATGGCATTTCTAACAGCAGCACAGGATCATTCCGCTGCAGCTCTGCTATGGGCTACAACTGGAAATGCCTCAAAAAACGTGCAACAGTTTGAGCTGGCAGTATGTGCACTTGTAAGAAGAGTGGTCGATATGATGTGAAATAATTAAATTCAGTTATTTATAAATCACTCCAAAGTAATTTTACTTCTCGTGTATCAACATAAATTTTTGTAGAAATTACCGTAACCTTAATGTTACTATACACAAAATGTTTAAATGTGTTAACAGTGTCGTAATTTCTTGGGTGGACAGCCATAGATCTCGATTATTATTGTTTTAGTTGTAATATGTGCCAATGGCCTTGCCGCAGTGGCAACACCGGTTCCCGTCAGATCATCAAAGTTAAGCGCTGTTGCGCCGGACTAGCACACGGTCGGGTGACCGACCCGGCCTGCCGAGTGCTGTAGGCAAGCGTGGTGCTAGCTGGTTGACGAGTAGCAGCTCAACTGACAACGGCTGGCAGCGCAGTTTGCTGACCTCATACGTCATGGCCCTCCAGTGAGGCATATTGACTGAGGATGACACGACGGTCGGTCGATACTGTTAAGCTTCCCGAGGCCTTTGTACACAGAGAGGGAGTTGTAATGTGTTTGTGGAGTGTGTACTCTGCATCTGTCAGGTGTAGGCGACGTATTTTAATCTGCTTTTTATTTTTTAGTAATAAAATGAAATATTTAAGTTCTAAAAAGGAATTAAAGAGTTACGTCATAAATATTTCCTGACTATATAACTGAGTATTCGACATTTTTAGCTCACTTTTTTTTCTCGCTTGCTGCTCTTATTACTCCATCTTGTTGCTAATATACGCTTATTCATTTGATATCTGGGCAATCGAGATTGTGTGTGCTGTGTAAAGAAGGTATTGAAAATACAAGAAAGTTTATTTTAAACAGTGTACGTCCTTTAAGCAAAGATATCGTTGCGCAAGTCGGCGCTAATCTCATCCTACGAAATTATTACTTCTCGAAGTTGAAACTCTGGAGAGAACGAGAAATATTAATTAACTGTTTATGAAATGAGAATTCGTTAATAAGTTATTTTCTACTAAATAGGCTGTGAGAGTTTAAGAAACGATTTTAATCACAATTTGTTTAGTGTGGAAGGTATGCTGTGAACAAAGATATTAACAGTGACACTCGTATGTTAACTTCAAAGTTCAGTATGACGCAGATAATAAAATCTCTGGCCAAACTTTAGATGAGCTAGCCAGAACTTTTTCTGATAATTAAATCATATTTCTGGGCCTTGCGTGCTGGGAAAGACTAAAAAGTTTAACATCATAAAATTATTTAACGGAATCTTAACGTAGGCCATCTTAAATAATCGGCGCAGTCCGTTATATAGTGTGTGAATCAACAGTGTATTAGTAATGCATCACATAAAGTGCATATTAAAAAGTATTAAACAATATATAATAAACTTTGTTGCCTGGGACAGGTTGTGTATTTTGTCAATGTCTAAATGTTTACATTGGCATCACAAAGTAAAACAATAGCAAGATATTTTCTGTCAAAATGACGCATCGAGATTGCTGCACCCGGCAACACTACTTCTACGAAAAGAACCACGAAAATCCCAAGAAATAAATTACAAGGCTTACTACTAAGTGCGACAGGACAAGACAGAACAGTCTTGAAGTATTGGAGAAAAAAAAAAAAAAAAAAAAAAAAAAAAAACGACTTGGGAAGCAATGAATAGTCACGATAACGACATGTGAAAATTTGCAGGATGTGATTAACTGTGGTAATGGCTAGCAAGTTATTTGTGTCTGGAGCTGCATCTCAGAAAAATGACTGGACTGTACTGACTTTCATTAAATATTGGAGCTCATGTGTTATATCGATGTGTCATTTGAACAGTTTACGGGGAGCGACTTTTCTGTAGATTGTAGACGACTTTCAGGGTGTATACAAAAACAGCTGTGTAGAGCGCGCGCCGAGTAATTTGGCCAGTAGATCCACAGTCGGCAGTCGAGAGGCTTGCGTGGGGAGAGCGGCAGTGGTGGGGGCTGTAGGGGAAACGCCGACCGTTGGAGGGGAAGTGCGCTTCTAAACTGAAGCCTCTGCTCACATTTTTTGTAAATATTAGGTGGAGCCCTCCGCCACACACCGTTGGGTGACTTGCGGAGTATAAATGTAGATGTAGGTCCACACCTGCATGGTGACCATTCAAAAAGATCTGTCTACTCTGCTTTGGTCACTGTGTAAAAAAAAATATCGCTGAAAATGCGACAAAAGTTATTTATTTTCGCTTAACTTGTTAGCCATTTGTAACTTTCAGAGAAGCATCATGAATGGTGTATTTTGAGTAAAACCTACATTTGCCTTGCTGCCATGTTAAAATTTGCTGCTTCTGTCTAAACACTGCGGACTTAACACAGTGTCATCTCATTAACATGTTGTACAAAGACAGTTGCGAGATAACTATCAAACAGTGGTTTATTACGAGAGGAACTGACGGAAAGTATGGTCAGTCCTTATATATAAAATTCTCGAGTCACAGTGTTAGTTGCCATACTCCTCCGAAATGGCACGATCGATTCTGATGAAATTTTACAGGTATATTCGGTAGGTCTGAGAATCGGTCGTTGTCTGTTTTTCATACCCCTAAGTGATAAGTGTGGTTCACCCCACAAATTTTTTTCTTATTTTTTGGACAGAACTTTTTATTTTTGTTTTCATTTTTATTTTTGTTTTCATTTTTATTTTTTATGATGTGGCATTAAAAAATACACACAACCCTAAATTTTCACCCTTCTACCGCCAACCCCTATTTTTGGCTGGCTCTGAGCACTATGGGACTTAACAGCCATGGTCATTAGTCCCCTAGAACTTAGAACTACTTAAACCTAACTAACGTAAGGACATCACACAACACCCACTCATCACGAGGCAGAGAAAATCCCTGATCCCGCCGGGAATCGAACTCGGGAACCCCTATTTTTAATAGCGATTTTAGTAATTTAATAATTTTCAACCCCGGTCGATAACTGACCAATTATCACTTTATCAGTTATCCCGCCAGGTGTCTACCAGTGATTGATTGTCTTTCACTGTTCGATTGATAGGTAATTGAAGAAAACGTACCAAAAGCAACGACTCGAATATCCCTCTTTGAATCTACCTATCTAGACCGAGAAATTAAACTAGGTAGCACGCGTTATTCGCCAAACTGACAGTTAGGCCTAGCGCGCACGCATCGATTTTTATTGTACGGAAATGTATATCGTACGATCAAATTCTTTTAGTGGAACAAAGAAGTTCCAATGCTCTCCTTTGTTCCTCTGAAAGAATTTAATCGTACAATATTTTTACGTACGATAAAAATCGATGCGTGTGCGCTTGGCCTCATTCATAATGCTGGTAAACACGTTTCGACACGAAACTGCCGCTGTGTTTGTATGCTCATGGACGATCCGTGTATCGGCTGCAATTGCTAAATCCGCACGATCTACCGTAGAAACGCTAGAACTAACAGTGGCCGATACTGCCGGACTTCCCCCTAAGCCTTTTCTCACTCTCTACACAGTTCTCGGCCATTATTATTGTGTCACGAGCTCCCGCCAACACCGGCTACTGTGTTACACGTATACATTGTGTTACACGTATACATTATTCTTATAGACACAATTTATATGGCAAAACAACGTTTGCCGGGTCAGCTATAACGTATAAAGATTTTCAGAGGCGGAACGAAGTGCGCCGGGTATACATTGTATTACACGTATACATTATTCGTATAGAGACAATTTATATGGCAAAAGAACATTTGCCGGGTCAGATTTTCAGAGGCAGAAAGAAGTTCGCGGGGTATAGCTAGTAGCTTACTAAAAAAGCACAGTGTCAGTACAAAAATAAATATGTAATGTATTATATTGTTCTTAGACCAGCTCTCAGAAAATTACGTCGTTTCATAGAAAAAGTCTGTAGCTACTGGAATAAGACAGTGGATAATGAAGTTTTGCATAATAGTCACTTGGCAAAATTATCTCCCCTCTGTGCGCTACCATTGGCCAAAATCTCAGTATCTGAAACCGTTTATGAAATATGACGAATGTTGTGAATATTTCATTCTGGCTTTACCGCTTACACACGTGATTGCAAATGAGTGTGCGGCATCAGATCAATTTTCTCGAGATTGTTGGCATAGAAAGACCTCCACCCCAGTCTGAAGAAAAAAATCAGTATGTTGGCTGATCTCATGAGCAGCAACATACGAGACGTGTTTTTTAAGTAAGTACCGTTTTGAAATTAAAAAAAGACGTGCAAAGGTATCTCAATTTTATTTTTGCATGAAAGCCTGTACCTTAATCTACGCGCTGACGCCATTACAGTCTGATGCTTCCTTGTTTACGTTGTGTACTGAGTGTTTAAGATGCCTCCGATAATCGTGAGTCCCGCCGACTGTGAAGTACGGACTGTTATAAGATTTCTTAGTGCTAAAGGCCTAAAAGCGATCGATATTCATCGTGAGATCTGTGCAGTTTACGGAGAAAACTTTATGAGTGATGGAATGGTAAGAAAGTGAGTAAGAGCATTTAAAGATGGCCGCACAAATGTGCATGATGAACAACGGAGTGGGCGTCCTTCGGTCGTTAATGAAAGTTTGGTGCAGGAAGTTGACAATAAGGTGAGAGAAAACAGACGCTTTACGATTTCCTCCTCGCGGGATGACTTTCCTAATGTTTCTCGTAGTGTTTTGTATGGCATTGTGACCGAGCACTTGAATTACCGAAAATTGTGCGCACGTTGGGTACCGAAAATGTTGACGGATGTGCACAAAACCAAACGTTTAGGCAGTGCATTGTCTTTCCTTGAGCGGTACCAGAACGAGGGTGATTATTTCTTAAGCAGAATTGTTACGGGCGATGAAACATGGGTGGCCTACGTCAAACCAGAATCAAAGCAACAGTCCATAGAAGTTGAGCAAGGGCATCGTTTTGCTGCAAGACAATGCCCGTCCGGATGTGGCGAATCAGACCAAAAATCTCATCACATCTTTTCGATGGGAAACTCTAGATCATCATCCGTACAGCCCCGATCTTGCGCCCAGTGACTACCATCTGTTCCTGCACTTGAAGAAACACATGGGCGGTCAGCGCCTTCAAGACGATGAAGTCAAAACAGTGGTGATGCAGTGGTTAACAAGTCAGGCGGCAGACTTTTATTAGGAGGGTACTCAAAAACTGGTACAATGTTATGACAAGTGCCTCAATATTGACGGAAATTATGTAGAAAAGTAGATTAAGGTAGAGGCTTTCATGTAAAAATATAATTATTGAGATATCGTAGCACGTCTTTTTAATTTCAAAACGGTGCTTACTTAAAAAACACGCCTCGTATTACGTAAATGTGCACCAAACGCAAAAATCATATCGACCCCTGTTTCATTGCAAACGTTTGCGAATTTCGGGCAGTGTCTTACATGCAAATATCACATTAACTATGACCATTAACGAAACGATGGGCACATCATCAAGAAGCTGAAATGTAAAGCTGTAGGTAATGCAAAAATGAAATTTTATTTTGACTGAACAGTTTCTGTAATATCGTATGCAGGGAGTGCGCCTAGATTCTGTTATCACCAACCGGCCGAAAGTCGGCAGCTGATGGTGGTTTCCTCTTACCAACAAACGAATGAAATCGAGAAGCACTTCAGACGTAAATTAGTCACCGTGCGTCGACCACGGTATGATGCGCGGACTGTGTGTGGCGCGCCCATAAAGTTTCTATAAACGTAGCAATAAAAGTGAAGGTTAACTGGACCATGGACAGCAATGCTCGCTGAATGTCTCAAGAAAGCGGCTGGATATTAACCCTTCCGTGGGCAAAATTATTGAGCAGTTTTTTTAAATGAATGGACAGCAGATAGTAGTTAACAGATAGGTATATTTATCATACAGAATATCGAATTTGCTCCAACTGTGAAAGTGAGGTCACACAACAAGGTGGGAAGTATTCATCCCACTGCCCTTCCTTAGAGTTAAATCACAAAAACAACTCTTTCAATATATGTCATATTTATTTGATAAATTTACTTCTCTTGTTACAATGATTGTTCACAATTACTTCCCACGAAATTTTCTGAAACATGGGTCTATGCAAAGTGGTATTTGACAATATGTACAAACACAGCGAGTGCTCTTTTCCGCAGCTTTGGTACTACAGTGACGGCACGCCCAGTAGGTTTCTCCTGAACTGGGTTGATGCTCCCCTACAGCCACATGACGAAAATCTTCAGGCATTTTACCCCTTTTTGCCAGAAAGACAGGTTTTTGTCCACGTCTTTTTTGGGATGAGAAGCCACCGATCAATTGTCTGGCTAGATGGATCCTGTATGTGAGCTGATCATGCTGTCCACTTTCTCTTTACTTGTTTGCCACAGGATAAAACTGTTCACTGCAGCAACGTCCACCAGGAAATAAAATATTCTGTGCCACCATTTTACAGAACGTCTGCCAATAGCATACCTTTCTCGTAATTGATCAAACTTATCGACACCACCCATTATTTTGTAGTATTCTGCCACAACTTCAGGACAAGAAATTTCTGTACTAGTACCATCCTTGTTTTTCCTTTTCACTGTGGCTGTTTCTCATGGATCATGAATTGATGACAGGAAAGTGACTGGACGGTTATCCATCCATTTTACTGCAGAAATGGCTTCTTTTGTTTCGAACTGGAATTCTCCTCGTTCCAATTTTACGTTTTCCTTCATAAATTTGGGCAAATCAAAATTATTTACGTTACACTATAGCTTTGAGGGAAAAAAAATCACAAGACGTCACGCAAACAGCACTGAAAGAGCAACACTCAGCTATACAATGCCTCTGCGCAAAGGTACAGCAAAAACTTCAGATTGGAAGTTGCGAGGTGCCGGGGCTAGCAGTGTATTTAAAACTAAATTCTTCGCGAATCTTCATATGGAAATGATGCTCTAAGCCCCCCTTTTCTAACTCCAACTTTTGCTGTTGCACATGGATTAAGAAGAAACGCGAACTGACTGTAATCGACCCTGCAAGTGGAGTAGAAAAGAGTCTGGCACCTGCAATAATTTAATTTGATAGACATTAATTAAATAAAGGAAAGTTTCAGTAACGTAGTGAGAAATGAAACGGTTGTTCTACCGATTAACAGAATGAAAGTTCTGTCCAAAATAACAATTTGATTTATTATGACTAAACTCAAAATCATAAACAACACACATGAAACATTTACAATACATCAAAATGGATCAAATTGGATACTCAAATAAATGCTGTGAAGGTGAAGTTATCCATAAACTAAGATTGTGACATTTATGACGAAGTGGTATGTGGAGCCAATCCCTTGCAACTCAAATCTTAAGAGACACACACAACCAACCCAACATTAATTGCTGCTACGGTAGTGAGAACTCAGACAATGAACACCCAAGACAGAACAAAGTTAGAAAAAGACGAACAGGCGCACTCTGGTGAGCTCTGATCATCACAGTGCAAATTCCCTAATCTGCCGGTGCTGCAGACATACATTACCAAGCTGTCTTCTTAACTGCAAGGACACGATCTGGCGTACCGGAAGCGATGGCTGGTTGCTTCGACGTCCCGTCGTGGCGATGATAACGTCGCGAGTGTAGCCCGGAACAAATTGTCCTGGTCTGGTTGTTCCAGACGAAAGACTTCCTAGCAACACAAATGCGCCTTGAGGGAGACGAAGAAGGCTCGCCACACTGACGGTACAGTCATTGATTTTAACAAGCGAAGTCACACAGTAACTCCGATACAGTCAACTTCAGCCAAAACTGCCCAAGACAGACAACATAGGCCGCTTGTACGCAGAACGCTCAATTGCCAACTGCACTCGGAAAGGTACGTTGAAGTCGAAACTTCAGCAACTTCGTCAAACAGTTACAATTAATTGAAAGTATATTAGACAGCCAACGGAAGGTAGGCTGTCCAGAGCAGCGAGAGCTCTGTGTTGCAACCTATTCCGACCGAAAGGCGAGAGCCGACTCTCCCAATAGCACCTGTACAAGTCGAACACAGAACATTCCCACCCCCACGACAGTGGCCGTGGTTAAACGTTCCCATCAGCAACTCGAAAACCGGCGGAAAACTCCACTCTATTGCCGAAGCACTACCATTCCACCAATAGAGATTCTCCGCGCCAATTTCTGCGCCGATTTTGCTACGTCACGGAGCTATGCCCTGAGCAAGCCAATCACAGTAACGATTTTGCAGAAAACGCGGGAATTTGCCCGCCAAGATTGCTTGGGAACACAAGTCATTCCCACGCCTCGCTGGTAGCCCGCCAGAAAGTGTTTTCGCTAAGTTTCTGCGAAGTAACGGAATCTCTAGCCCAGCTGCTTCTTCAGGCCCCAGCAGGCGTGTCTCCGCCGCTATTATGACAATGTCGGCGTCTGGAAAGCATTCACTCGACTCCCTCACACCCGTCGGCTTAACCTTTTCAAGATCCACAGAGCCCGTCTGTCACCGGACCACCCGGGTGACGAGAGACGCTGCGCGGGAAGTCCGCGTGTGAAGGAATAGCAACTTTTCACGCATGCAATTAGAGAGGAAAATCGAATTACTCAAAGATAGAAATATGAGAGGGGGCTTCTGCCACCTGTCAAAGTAGTACCCTATACTGTTCACTAGGTGGTAGCACCGTACAGAGGTGGGAACCGTGAATCCCACGGTACTAGGAGCGAGTTCATTGTAGTGGGAAGCATGTTTCCTACGGCTCACGAAAGGGTTAAGGGATGGTTACGCAACAAGTCGCACGTACTGAAAAACCGCCTCCACGTGGTCAACTTCCGCAACGAAGTCGGTTCCGTGGCCCAGATTTGATGAAAGATTGTGCCAGCGGAGCGACCTCCTGCGTTGTGGCTTCTGGGCTGTATCGACTCTGACGCCTCGCTCAGTCGATACCAGAGCAGATAGGGCGCCACTTATCTGGAGTATCTGGCAGATAACATGGACTGTGGGCGATCCGACGCACGTCCCAGCTGTCGGCTCAACGGCGGCTGAATCTCTGGTGCCACAGGAACGACGTGCGGCAGTATTGTCTGCTGCAGGAACATCTAGAGGCTGGAGATGAACACCCTACAGCAGTCGTTCCCATCTTGTAGTAATACTGAAGCGTTCCTTTCATTCGTCAATCCCAATTCCCATGGCATCGCATGAAGTCAACCTCGAGGCCGATGCACGGCGTGCGAGGTAAACCACGCGATGTCTTTTTCCATATAGGTAATCGGAAACCGTTGTTGGTGGACATATTCTGCTCTGTAGTTTAAAAAAGCGCCGCCATTTTCGCTAGGACCTGCGAGGCAGGGTTACACTTCTCACAACTCCAATGTCATTAATCGGAAGTCCTGTAGCAATTAAGCTACTATTCAGAAGATTGCAACATCCAGCAGAGAATATGTAGAACATTAATCAGGTTATTAGCATCTCCCGCCGATAACAACAAAAACAGGAATACAGCTCGAAATAAACAGGGACCAAGTCACGCAAAAATGCCACAATGAAATTTCCACGGAAACAAATGAAATGTTTTTGGTATCAGTCAACACTAGTCAAGTCCGTCACTCTGATCCACCACTAGCCTCATCTCCACCTAGCCAATACCTTCAATCTCTGATCTGAGGACTGTTTTTACTGGACAACTCTACGCTCACTAGCACGCAGAACGCGCCGAGAGGGACAGGAAAATCCTTAATGATAATTCGACGCTCATGCACTAGAATGCACTTTTATATGGCTAGTATTGTGTCTCACTGTTTAGAGGCGCAAAACGCGTGTGTGTTTTCAGCTCGTTACTAACTGCAGATAAGTAGGAGGCCGAGTTGATAGGAGCTGAACGAGTCCAGGTTGCAATAATATGAGGTACGGCACACTGTTAGAGAGAATGATTATTATTCAAGAAACGCATAGTACAATGAAATTACTTATCTTTAGTAGTTTGTAGGACAGCAGCTACGGCTGTGAACTGACAATCTCGTGACATGGAATACCATGAACTAACACAACATATTCTCAGGGATTAAGCCTGATGGGCCCTCCTCAGAGAATCAATGCAAACATTAGAGAACTGGCTGAGGGCCGATTATGAAAGTGCGTCTGCCTAGGTTGAAGTCTAGCTAAGAAGTGAACGAGGCACACTCCAGTTCCGCCGAGCTGCACAGCCCGCTAGAGTGCGGCAGACGACGGGCTGCCAACCTTGTGCTGGCGCGGCGTTGTAGTAGTATATGTGGAAATGACATGACGCCAGAGAGAAAACACTTCGCGCCGATACTTTTATGTTACAGGCTGTGTGATTTCGTGAGTGGTGATGTTTTACCTTAGTTACTTACATGTAGTAAGTGATTTGCATGTGAAATTGTTCTGAGTGTTTGCAAGGAATTGGCTGTAATTAATTCTCACAGTCGCAACGGCGACGGAAGTCTGCAAACGATGTGGGTAAGACGCTGTGAATGTCGCAAATACTTCAAGATGCTCTCGTCATCTTAGAGAAGCAGGTTATGTTAGATACTTGCGCTGTAGACTGATAAATGCAGCAGAAGAAAGGAGGGAAGGAAGGAACGTTTCAATGACAAGCCATAGAAGCAACAGAGAGACCGCGGAAGAGGAGTGCCAATAAATGTACATTCACTGATGAAGTTCTTTGTAACGATTCAGACAAATCCTGTTTACAGAATTCCATAGCGGCATTACACAGCTGGAATTGCGTGCTCCTAATAAATATCTTCGTAATTAGTTGTCGGTCGGTGAGGCCTGGCACGAAGTCGGCGTTCCAAAACATCCCAAAGGTGTTCTATAGGATTCAGGTCAGGACTCCGTGCAGGCCAGTCCACTAACGGGATGTTATTGTCGTGTAACCACTCCGCCACAGGCCGTGCATCATGAACAGGTGCTCGATCGTGTTGAAAGATGCAGTCGTCATTCCAGAATTGCTCTTCAACAGTGGGAAGCAAGAAGGTGCCACGCAAAACAACAAGGGGTGCAAGACACCTACATGAAAAACACGTCCACACCGTAACAACACCGCCTTCGAATTTTACTGTTGGCACTACACACGCTGGCAGATGACGTTCACCGAGCATTCGCCATACCCACACCCTGCCATCGGATCGCCACATTGTGCACCGTGATTCGTCACTCCACACAACGTCTTTCCACTGTTCAATCGTCCCATGTTTACGCTCCTTACACCAAGCATGGCGTCGTTTGGCATTTACCGGCATGATGTGTGGCTTCGGAGCAGCCGCTCGACCATGAAATCCAAGTTTTCTTACCTCCCGCGTAACTGACGTAGTACTTGCATTGGATCCTGATGCAGTTTGGAATTCCTGTGTGATGGTCTGGCTAGATGTCTACGTATTACACATTACGACTCTCTTTAACTGTCTGCGGTCTCTGTCAGTCAACAGACGAGGTCGGCCTGTACGCTTTTTTGCAGTACGTGTCCCTTCGCATTTCCACTTATCACATAGGAAAAAGTGGACCTAGGGGTGTTTAGGAGTGTGGAAATCTCGCGTACAGACGTATGACATAAGTGACACGCAACCACCTGACCACGTTCAAAGTCCGTGAGTTCAGCTGACCGCCCCATTCTGCTCTCTCACGATGTCTAATGACTACTGAGGTCACTGATATGGAGTACCTGGCAGTAGGTGGCAGCACAATGCGCCTAATATGAAAAACTTATGTTTTTGGGGATGTCCGGATACTTTTGATCACATAATGTATCTGCAAAATGATATTCTACGACACACACTTCAGGAGATACGACTTCATAAACATTGAGCCGCGTTGAAATGAAACTGCAGGGCGAAATTCGCTAGAGATACAGGTGGAATGTTCGTACAAATACGTGGGAAATATGTTCCAGATATGTGAAAAGTATTTGACATCTGCGTATGCGGGCAAACCACGGACAAAACCCTGGAACGATTTAATCGAATTTGGTAAGGAATACTGTGCTGCGGGGGGGGGGGGGGGGAGGTGTGACAATGTGGTGAGATGGAGGTAGAGGAAATGGTCGGAAGACGAGCAGGCCGCTGGACAGGGAGATGGGAGATGAACAGCGAGAGGGGTGGAAGAGACAAGAGTAATAGAAGATTGGAATAAATACGAATCCACACAGGTACTCGACTAGTTCTGGATGAGAACCATCCAGAATGGCGGCCGATGACTTCCGGTGTAAGAAATTATCTTTGCTCTGCCAAACGTCTTTTCAAAGTAGACGGAGGAGCGGACAGAGCTTCAAGTCAATCTGTTTCTTGGTCTAGGGTTGGGAAACTGGTCGTCAAAGCCGGAAAAATCAGAATGTTTAATGGCGTGAGGAAGGAGACTGCACTGGGAATACACTACGTACTCAGAGGACAGGCGATCTGTAATTTATCTTCCCACTGGCAAAAGATTCCCGGATCACCCCCTCCTCCCCCCCCCCACCCCGCCCCATTCTTATCTCCGGGAAGGAACTACGAAGGGGGAGGTAACCATGAGAAAAGGTGGAATAACCAACGAAAGGGCAACATGTTAGTAGTCAGACCGGCAGAATATTTGACGTAATAGGTTAACTAGAAAGTTCTGCAAAGGGAAATGGGAAGGCTCAATCTCAGGTGTAGTAGGCCTCGGTTAACTGAAATATGAAGAACGATTTCTGGTGAGAGGAATGTAGGATGTCAACAGAAGAACAAAACGGTGTAACAGGAGTAGGATTCGTTATGAAAAGGAAGGGTCGAGTTTTTTTTTCCTTTCTACACTGGCTTTTAACATATGCCCATAACCACAACCTCAACACAGGAAATATTATTCTACAGTTCATTTTGACCTATGAGTAGTTCATCGACAGGGCTATTCTCATCAGATTCGACAAACCAATGCCAGCATTGATTCATATTTACATGTCGACATCATAATAAGAAAATCGAAAGACATAGATGGTTCAGGAGGATACTGAACTTGTGAATCATCATATAAAGGAAGATGAAAATACAATAATCAAGGGTGATGGGAACGTTGTGGTGGGGGGAAGCAATAGCACACTGAGTTAAAGAGATAGTATGGACTCTGCAGTAGGAATGAGAAAGCAGAAAGGAAGAGATTTTAGTTAGTAACTGCAAATACTCTGTTCAAGAATCACATGAGGGGGTAGTATACTTGGAAAAACCCAGAGACATGGAAAGGTCCCAACCTAATGATATCATGGTCACGCAGGTTCCGAAATCAGATACTGGATTGTAAGTTGTACCCAGCAGCAGGCATAGACTCAGATCACAATGACGACGACTAGAGTGAAGATGAAGAGAATCGTCCATAAGGACGAGTGTGCGGAGAGGTGGGACATTGAGGTACTAGGGAATGAAGAGCCACGCTTGGAGTTCTCCGCGGATGTAGATACCACGACAACGAGTAGTTCATTAGGCAGACCAGTTGAGGAGGAATGGGCATAGCTAAAAAAAAGGGTATTCACAGAAGTTGGAGAGGTAACTGCGAAGAAGCCATTGGTAAGAGAAAAAATACTTCAGTTGATCGACGAAAGAACAAAGTACAATAATGGTAAGGATAATTCAAGACCACAGAAATACAGATCACTAAGGAATGAAATAAACTGGAAGTGCAGGGAAGCTAAGGCGAAATGGTTACACGAAAATTGTGAAGAAAGCGAAAAAGAAATGATTTTCGGAAGGACTGACATAGCATATAGAAAAGTCCAAATAACCTTCCGCCAAATGCAGAATGAAGAAGAGAACGGATAGGTGGAAAAGGTGTTCTGAAGCCCTCTGTCTGTGGGAGGATTTGTCCGATGTGACAGAAGAAGAAACAGCAGCCGATAGGCAAGAGTTAAAGGATCTAGTGTTAGAATCAGAATTTAAAAGAGCTTTGGAGGACGTAATATCACAAAATGCAGAAAGGATAGGTAAAATTCCATCAGAATTTCTAAAATGATTGGTGGAAATGGCAACAAGACGACTATTCATGTTGGTGTGTAGAATGTATGAGTCTGGTGATATACCATCTGACTTTTGGAAAAACATCATATAACACACTTCCGAAGGCTGCAAAAGCCGACAAGTGCGCAAATTATCACACAGTCAGCTTGACTGCTGATAAGAATAATTTACAGAAGAACGGAAAACAAAACTGAGGATCTGTTAGATGCCAATTAGTTTGGCTTTAGGAAAGGTAAAGGCACCAGAGGGGCAGTATTGACGTTTCGGTTGACAATGAAAGCAGACTAAAGAAAAATCAAGGTACTGTCATAGGATTTGTCAACCTGGCAAGATGTTCGAAATTCTGAGAAAAATAGGGGTAAGCCAGAGGGAAAGACTGGTAATATACAATATGCACAAGAGCCAAGAACGAACAATAATACTTGAGGACCAAAAACGGATTGAAAATGGTTTAAAACAGGAGTGTAGTCTTTCGCCCCTGCTGTTCAACCCATAAATCGAAGAAGCAATGACGGAAATTGAAGGAAGAGTGGAATTAAAATTGAAGCTGAATGGATGTCAATGATACGGTTCGCTAATGACATTGCTAACCTCAATGGAAATGAAGAGTCACAGGACATGTTGAATGGCATGAAAAGTAATGAGTACATAATATGTATTGAGGTTAAAACGAAGAATGACTAAAGTTATGAGACGTAGCGAAAATAAGATGGGCTATAAACTCGGTAGAACTGTGGATCACGGACTAAGATAATGAACTGGTCCGTGTGTTTGCGGGGAGGGGGGGGGGAGGGACTATCGATGTCAGCGACATCGGGACTTTACGCAGAATCAGCAGCGACGAGCGAAAATGTGTACCGGGCCGGGATTCGAACCCAGGATCTCCTGCTTATTAGGCAGGTGCGGTAACCACTGCGCCGTCCGGACACAGTGTTTATCGAAGCTGCACGGATTATCTCAGCACGCCACCCGGCCGAACCACACTCCCACCAAGGGCCATCTATCTGCGGTCTCTGTCCATTTCCTCCATGATCGCCGGCCACGGTGGCCGAGCGGTTCTAGGCGCTTCAGTCCGGAGCAGGTGACCGCTACGGTCGCAAGTTCGAACCCTTCGACGTGCATGGATGTGTGTGATGTCCTTAGGACAGTTAGGTTTAGGTAGTTCTAAGTTCTAGGTAACTGATGGCCTCAGATGTTAGGTCCCATAGTGCTCAGAGCCATTTGAACCTCCATGCTCGCTACTCAGATTCCCGCAGGAGGTCGGATGTATTTGTGCATCCGCACTGAAGAAGTCGAATTCGTTGCCCATCGAGGCAAATCAATTACACGAATGCGTGGTGTCTGTTTTTCAGACATGTCCGAAAGAACAGACATCACAGAATCATAATTAAGGAATTCTGCTGCCTTAGAAGTAAAATAACGAGCGTCACACGAAGGAAGAATCAGACTACACAGACAGAGGGCATTCTTAAGCAGCAGAATTCTACCGATGTCATAGGCCTTAATTAGAAGATATTTTTGAGAATGTCCATTTGGTGCACAGGATTGTATGGTCGTGAAACACTGACTGGAGGAGCACCCGAAGGGAAGAGATTCTATAGCTTTGTGATGTGGTGCTACAGTTGGATGGTGAAAATTGGAGTGACTGACAACACAAGAATGAGCATGTACTTCGCAGAGAGCATGAAGGAACGAATGTATGGATAACTCAGAAGAAGGAGGGACAGGAGGATTTGGCATGTGTTAAGACAGCAGAGAATAACTTACATAGTACTAGAGCAGCGTTTCTCAACCTTTCAGTATTCACGACACAATTTTCAATCAGAATTTCCAGCGCCCCGCCCCTTTCATCATACAGCAAACATAAATATATAGCATGAATGTTGGGTACGAGGGACATTTGAAAAGTCCGTGCAAAAATAAAAACTACTTGCGTGTTTGTGGTAAACCTTTTTTATTTTTCGACATAGTGTCCTTTTAGACTTTTACACTTCGTCCAACGCTGTTCTAATTTGTTGATCCCTTCCGAATAATAGGAACTGTCCAAGTCTGCAAAATAGCATTAGTTGCTGCAATCACCTCCTCGACTGAAAAAAAATCTTTCTCCCGCCAGCCATTTCTTCAAATTGGGGAAAAAATAGTAGTCCGAGGGAGCCAAGTCTGGAGAATAGGGGGGGAATGAAACGAGTTGGAATCCTATTTCCATTAATTTTGCGACCGCAAATGCTGAGGTGTGTGCTGATGCATTGTTGTGATGGAAAAGGACTTTTTTGCGGTCCAATCGCCGGCGTTTTTCTTACAGCTCGGCTTTCAAACGGTCCAATAACGATGAATAATATGCACCTATGATAGTTTTACCCTTTTCCAGATAGTCGATGAGGATTATCCCTTGTATATCCCAAAAGACAGTCCCCATAACCTTTCCGGCCGTAGGAATGGTCCTCGCCTTTTTTGGTGCAGATTCTCCCTTGGTAATCCAGTGTTTAGATTGTTGTTTGGTCTCAGAAGTATAGTAATGTATCCATGTTTCATCCACAGTGACGATACGACGCTTAAAGTCGTGCGGATTCTTCCTGAACAGCTGCAAACCATCCTTGCAACACTTCACACGGTTCAGTTTTTGGTCAAGCGTGAGCAATCGCGGAACCCATCTTACGGATAGCTTTCTCAGTTTTATGCAAAATATTATGTACCTGTTCATTTGAGATGTCCACAGTACTAGTAATCACACACACCTTAACTCTTCTGTCATCCATCACCATATCATGGATTTTATCAATGATTTCAAAAATATTCAAATGTGTGTGAAATCTTATGGGAGTTAACTGCTAAGGTCATCAGTCCTTAAGCTTACACACGACTTAACCTAAATTATCCTAAGGACGAACACACACACACCCATGCCCGAGGGAGGACTCGAACCTCCGCCAGGACCAGCCGCACAGTCCATAATTGCAGCGTCCAAGACCGCTCGGCTAATCCCGCGCGGCAATGATTTCTGGAGTCTTAACCTCCACAGGGCGTCCAGAACGTTCAGCATCACTTGTGCCCATATGGCCACTCCGAAAATTTTGAAACCACTTATAAACTGTTCTAATCGAAGGTGCAGTCGTCGTAATGTTTATCAAGCTTCTCTTTAGTCTCCTGAGGCGTTTTGCCTTTCATAAAGTAATGTTTAATCACCACACGAAATTTTTTTTCGTCCATTTTTTACAATCGCTCGACTTCCTTGATTCACACGAATGCCAAACACAAAGAAATAGACCAATATGGCTGAAACTTGGTGTGCGTTCTTTCCAAAGATGCTACTAACTAAAAATGACCTCAATACGCGTCGGTGGTGTCATCTCTCGGACTTTGCACGGACTTTTCAAACGCCCCTCGTATTTTGACGGTAAGGCTATTAAGTTACAAACCTTGCAAATTATCAAGAATAACTAAATTTATTTCGCAGCACCCATCCGCTACATTGACAAAACCAGAATCGATGGCCCTCTATTGCTCTGTCTTTCAGTTGGCACGCGAAAATACTCCCAAAGGTCTCTCAACTGCCAAAGGGGACGCCTTCATAGACTTCTCGCCAAGGGGCGAAATCAAGAGACAAATTAGTAATAAATCGCTCTTTGAATTCTGGGCTGCGGTCGACTGATGAGATTTCTGCCCTGAAACAAGAACGTTTCATAGACTGTTACCATTTACAACATCCTACCTTTCGCGAAACCGGATTTTCTGCATTCATGACAAAGTACAAAGAAGAGCTAAATATAAAAAAGTCGTCACAGTGTATTTCTAATACCAAACTGTATTTATAAGAGTATCACATGAGTGTCAATATAAATTTCAATTTTTTATCATGTCATAATGTATTATACTTTTCTTCTTATGACAGTAAATTTATCAGTTTTGAATTCAATGTTTTTTCTTTTCGAAAAGCGCCTACATCCCATCTAGTGTTATGACTTCCACTCTCCCTCCACCCCCATCCTTCTAGAGGGGCGCATGCCACGAGTTGCCCATCACTGTACTAGAGGGACCCATAGAGGTTAGAAACTGCAGACAATTGAGTTTTAGATGATAATTGAGGACGTAGACACATGCGCTACTCTGAGATGAAGAGGAATTCGTGCTGGGCCACGTTAAACCAGACAGAGGACTGACTAACCAACCACTCCCTCTCCCTCCCAGAGTCTGTGGGTTTCCTGTGGAAGTGAAAGGAACGATAGCTGGCAAAAACTAGAAAGAATGTATGTGAGATTATGTTTACTAAAAGTCGCAAATATTTTATATGCTTGTCACTTACACGGAAGGGAAAATTAAAAATTGGTGTGATGAGCACAAGCGGGTTAACACCATCAGTCTGCCGACCGGGGTGGCCGAACGGTTCTAGGCGCTACAGTCTGGAACCGTGAGACCGCTACGGTCGCAGGTTCGAATCCTGCATCGGGCATGGATGTGTGTGATGTCCTTAGCCTTAGGTTAGTTAGGATTAAGTAGTTCTAAGTTCTAGAGGACTGGTGACCTCAGAAGTTAATTCCCATAGTGCTCAGAGCCATTTGAACCATTTTGAACCATCACTGTCTCTGAAACGCCAACTCGGACGCGCCTCGAGGCAGACCTTGTATTAGGCTGTCTCCTAAAGGCCATGCATGTCAAGCGCTGTTTGCGAGGGCAGTTATCGCTAATTAGAGCTCTCACCACGTTCACCTGTTACAGCACGACAGAGTCGCTTTGTCGTAGCTTCTCTAACGACAGGGTTCTTACGTTACGCAAACATATTACGGGTTGACAACAGTGCAGGCCAGTCTTTAAACCATTAACGTGTTATCAGGGCAATGAATACCTTATCTGACGATGCGCTCATCTTACGGGCGAAATTAGCAATACACTGCTGAGAGAAAGCATTATGAACACTGGATATGGTATGTCCTGTGCTGGTCGTGCGGGCACGTGACACTAAGGAAATTACGTTAAGTGGGGAAGAAGTGAATGGGGAATCGTACGAGGGGAGATATGAGATTAACTCTCAGTAATTTTACTACCAAAAAATGTAACAGGTGACAAACAAACAAAAAAAAAATCACAAATTGTCTTACATCTTTTACCAACGTTTCTACATGGTCACCAACGTTCGACACATTTCTTCCACCGTGGTAATAGTTGGAATATGCCCTGTTCGCAGAAATCCGCTTGGTTGGAGTATAGCCATCTGCGGACTAATGATTTCAATTCCGCTTCTGTCGCAAAGCGTTGGCTGGCCAGGAATTTCTTCGTGGATCCAAACAGAACAGAGTCCAACGGTGCAAGGTCCGGAATGTATGGTGGATGCTGGAGTACCTCCTAGTCAAATCTTCAAATCTGGTGATATTCTCACGCTCAGGAACAGTAACGTGGGGGGGGGGGGGAGTCTGACACAGTCATCATTAATGTTGTGGCGTTTGTCAGGAAGGGCACGACGCAACTTGACCAAAATTTTAAAGAGGCTGCAGCATTCACAGTGGTCCCGTGTTCAGCAGAGTCCGGCGGCCGCTGTGGCCGGAAGGTTCTAGGCGCTACAGTCTGGAACCGCGTGACCGCTACGGTCGCAGGCGCAGGTTCGAATCCTGCCTCGGGCATAGACGTGTGTGATGTCCTTAGGTTAGTTAGGTTTAAGTAGTGCACTAGGGGACTGATGACCTCAGATGTTAAGTCCCATATTGCTCGGAGCCATTTGAACTTCTTTTTTTTCGGCAGAGTCTACCAGTAACACACTGCGCTGGTAAATCTCTTACGTTATTTGATTTTCAAACAGCTGAGCAAAACTAGCGCACTCAGCCATTTTTCTCTTTACTTATTATTATCATCACTAAACTGACACACAATATTTTTTTTAGCCCAACGCAATCTGACTTTCAATAATCCCTGCAAAAGAATGGCCGTGACTAACAATAACATATACCTTTCATGAATCACTTACCTCACAAAAATCTTCGTTACTCGAACTACTGCAATACAGCGAGCGCCACTACTGCCAGCTAAATAAAAGATTGTAACTACTGAAGGCACTAACTACTGATAGGCATAGCAAACGAAAGGTTTTGATATAGAGAACAAACAATAATAATGTTCAAAAGTCATCATATATATCTATCAATTCATGACATCCATCTTTACAAATTTCCTTTTTCTGGCAGACACACGTCCAGATAATTCGCTTATAGTACCTTCTCGAAACTCTGGTACCTCTCTCCACATCTACCACTGCTGTCGGCTTACCTCCAACTGCCCAACACTACACGCTGTCCACATCCAACTGCCCAACACTACAATAGTGAATATTCCAGCAATGCCAAACAGCCGCAGACTGCACACAGCACAGTCAGTGATTTTCATACAGAGCGCTACGTGGCGTTACCAACTTAAAAACCTAAACAGCCTATCTACAATGAATTCACTGCAGAGGGTGCAGATGGACAGCTCTCGAAAAGTGCCTTGAGCAGCTAGTTCGGCAACTCACACGCAGTGGAGATATCTTAGACCCTGCAGCTACAAAGAGGCCCGACCTTATCGACTTTATTAGTACAAAGACAGGGATTAGTAACCATAGCGACTATGGCTACTGAAGATGATAAATCCGTCAAGAAGGCTAGGAGAGTGTTTCTGCTAAGAAGATGTTGTTAGCGTCTCAGACAATGAACTGACATTTTGTTGCAGTATGTATGGTCGTAGAGAAATTATGGGCACAGTTTAAACGAACTGTATATCCTGCTCTGGAGAAGTATGTTGCCGGTAAGTGGTTTAATTACCTAAGGAAAAGACCACTCTGGTTAACAACGAAATTCCTAAAATTCTGAGGAAAGCATTCAACAGCTACCACCGTCATACGTTAGCGAAATATCTTGCCGAGAAAAGCTGAGCGGGTCTAATGCTTCTAGCCAGTCAATCTCGAGCAATATGTGCTGGCAACAGAAACCAGGAAAGAAAAGCTAAAGTTTTAAATTTCGCCTTTAAGAAATCGTTCAGACTGGAGGATCGTACAAACCTACCTTCGTTTCACTATAACATAGATTAATGGATGGGCGACGTATTAATAATTATCCCTGGCGTAGAGAAACAGCTGAAAGCGTTGAAAACAAGTTATAAGATCCGGATGGAATCCCGATGCTGTTTTAAGGACTGCAGTAGTAGCCCATTACTTTGCTAGCATTTATATCGAATCTCTCGCCCAGTAACTGGCAAAAAAAGCGGGTGATCGTTGTATATAAGAAGGGTACAAAAACGGACCGACAACATTACAGACCAATAGCCCCAACATCTGTCTGAGGCACAATTTTTGAGCATATTCTGAGTCCGATTATAATAAACTTCCGTGAGATAGGAAAGTTATTGCCCACAAATCAGGACCGATTTAGAGAGTGCCGCTCTCGCGAAACTCAGCTTGTCCTTTTTTCACATGATATTCTGCGAACTGTAGACGAAGGACAACAGGTTCTCTATTCCTAGATTTGCGTGAAGCGGTTGACACGGTGCCCTACTGCAGAGCATATGGAATACGTTCCGAGATATGACAGTGGCTCGAAGATTCCTTAAGTTACAGAACCCAGTATGTTGTCCTCGGAGACGAGTGTTCAGAGACAAGGACATCGTCAGGAGCGCCCCAGGGAAATGTGACAAGATTTTCTATACGCATAAAAGGTCTGAAGGTTAGGGAAAACTGCTTTCTGCGACTGTTTGCTGATGACACTGAAATACACGCGAAAATATCGTCGTTGAGTGACTGTGGAACAATATAGAATGAATCAATTTCTGGTTGACATGGTGAATGGCAACTGGTCTAAATGTCTAAAAATCTAAGTTAATGCAGATGAGTAGGAAAAACAACCCTGCCATGTTCGAATAAAGCATAACAATGTGCTACTTGACAGTCACATCGATTAAATATCTAGGCTTAACACTGAAAAGCGATATTAGATGAAACAAACGCATGAGGATGTTGGTAGTGAAGGCGAACAGTCGCCTTAGGTTTATTGGTAGACTTATAGGAAAGTGTGATGATGATGGTGATGTTTGGTGTGTGGGGCGCTCAACTGTGCTGTCATCAGCGCCTATACTAGTCCAATTTTTCTTCTCACAGTCCAATTTTTCTTCTCACAGTCCAATTTTTCTTCTCACAGTCCAATTTTTCTTCTCACAGTCCAATTTTTCTTCTCACAGTCCAATTTTTCTTCTCACAGTCCATCTAGCCATTGTCACGAATGATGATGATGAAATGATGATGACAACACAAACACCCAGTCCCTGGACAGAGAAAATCCCCAAACAGGCCGGGAATCGAACCCAGGACCCCGTGATCCAGAGGTAGCAACGGTAGCCACTAGTCCACGAGCTGCAGACGATATGAAAGTGTGGCTCAACTACGAAGAAGACCGTGTATAGAGAATTTTTATGACCCATTCTCCTGTACTGCTGAAATCTTTGGGATCTCATTATGTTGGATTAAAGACAGACATCGCGTCAGTTCAGGGCCGGGCAGCTAGATTTGTTACTGGTAGGTTCGAACAACAAGCGAATATTGTGGAGACGATACTACTGGGAAAGTTTGGAGATTCAGCATTTGAAACTGACTGCAGAACGACTCTAATGTCATCAACGTACATTTTGCCCAAGGACCACGAGCATAAAAGTCAGGGCTCATACGGAGGCGCGAGTTAAACACAGAAGGGAGTGACTAGCAGTGGGACAAGGTACACTCCTCCATGCACCATACGGTGGCTTGCGGAGTATGTACGTAGATGCAGATTCCTGCGATGATACTGGCTGCAAATTGGGAAATCCACTGACAAACGACTTTGACAAATAGCAGATTGATCACGTGGTGTAGCCTTTTACAGCCGCTATCAGCTTTACTTAAAACTTCTGGGCTGACAGACTGTGGTCGATACGTAGGCCTTTCCCCGAACGTTTCGGCTCCAGTTGCGCGATACATCCTCAGAGGTGAAGTGGCGAACGGTAATCACAACTCGAGGGAGCGACGAAGATACAGGCAGTATAGACGGCGCCGTAATGCATCACGTGAGGCCAGCTACGAAACTACCTCCGATGGTGCTAACATTTTCCACTGAAAGTAATCGATCGTCATTCTGTCGGTGCAAAATCTACAGCCATATTTTATCTAATTTGGCACCTCCCTATTTCCTGTTAAAATTTTTTACTGTGTTTATAAATATCAGCAGCCCCTGTATACATGCGAATGTGGTAATGCGTTGTTTTCGATATGTAGCGCGTCTCGCTGAAGTTTATTTCATTATTACCTTCTTGAAACACATTTTCTACAACGGCAGACTTATCTGCGTATCAGATATTGCCGTCTGGGACATAGGAGGGCACCAAGAGGGCAATCATGAAATAAAATTCAGTGAGACGCATTTAGTGAGTGGCATGGTAGAGAAGTAGTCGGAAGGTAGTTCACAAAATCTCTGCCAGGCACTTAATTGTGAACTGCAGAGTTGTCATGTAGATAGTCCTAACGTTTTGGCTCATTCCTTAAAACACTTTTACTCAGTCCGTAGCAATTTTCCTTGTACATTAACTCCTTCTTTTCGGTGTATCCCTTTGAGGCGATGTCTGAGTTTGTTAAACATTATTACTACGACTTTTTATACTAAAGGCAACTGTCATCGCATAGTGACTTTCTTCATGCAGATGTCTGCGGAGATCCCGGAAATAATCTGATGACGTGGGATTTGAAATCCGGTATGTTTCTCAACACCGAAATCCATTTCATTTTGCTGGGAAGCTACATGCCCGCTCCATTGCCGTTGGTATATAGCGCCACCTGGAAGCTCTCTGAAAATGAAATTCTATTTTTACGTCGTGTGGCTTTCTCCAGCGCTCTGCTTGATGACTTGGGGTGCGGCACGTTGGTACAGGAAGACATGCTCGCTCGCTCGCTCGCTCTCTCTCTCTCTCTCTCGCTCGCTCGCTCGCGCTCTCTCTCTCTCTCTCTCTCTCTCTCTCTCTCTCTCTCTCCTCCACTATGTCACCGCTCCAACACGATTTTCCGTTATTTAAGACTTTTACAGAAACGAGACGGAGTCGGAGGACATGAAAGGGTAGCACTCAGATGAGAAGGTAGTGGGACAGTGTTTGTAGCCTATCCCAGATGAGCTTCCATCTGTACAGTGAGAAGGCAGTAAAGGCAAACATGGCAGAATCTGAGATGAAATTAAAGTTCAGAGAGAAGACATAGAAAATTTACAATTTGCAGATGGCATTGTCATTCTGTCAGAAACTTGCAATAGCAGTTAAGCGGAATGGATAGTGAATCGAAAAAGAAAATTTAAGATGAATATGAACAAAAAGTACAATAAGGATATGGTAGAGAGTTGATAAAAGTCATGTGATAATCTACATCTACATTATTACACTGCAATTCACATTTAAGTGCTTGGCAGAGGGTTCATCGAACCACAATCATACTATCTCTCTACCATTCCACTCCCGAACAGCGCGCGGGAAAAACGAACACCTAAACCTTTCTGTTCGAGCTCTTTCTCTTATTTTAGTTTGATCATCATTCCTACCTATGTAATGAGAGAATTAGATTAGGAAATGAGACAAAGGACACTGAAGAGCCAAAGAAACTGTTACACCTACCTAATATCGTGTAGGGCACCCGCGAGCACGCAGAAGTGCCGCAACACGACGTGGCATGGACTCCACTAATGTGTGAAGCAGTGCTGGCGGAAACTGACAACGTGAGTCCTGCGAGGCTGTCCATAAATCTATATTAGTACGAAGGGGTGGAGATCTCTTCACGCAGCACGTTGCAAACCATTGCACATATGCTCAATAATGTTCATGTCTGGGGAGTTTGGTGGGCAGCGGAAGTGTATGAATTCAGAAGAGACTTCCTGGAGCCACTCTGGAGCAATTCTGAACCCAAGTCCATTGGAATGCACACTGGACATGAGTGGATGCAGGTGATCAGACAGGATGCTTACGTGCTTGTCAGCTGTCAGAGTCGTATCTAGATGTATCAGGGGTCCCATATCACTCCAACTACATACGCCCCACGCCATTACACAGCCTCTACCAGGTTGAACAGTCCCCTGCTGACATGCAGGATCCATGGATTCATGAGGTTGTCTCCATACCCGTACACGTCCGTCCGCTCGATACAATTTGAAACGAGACTCCTCCGTCAAGGCAACATGTTTCCAGTCATCAACAATCCAACGTCGGTGCTGACGCGCCCAGGCGCGGCTAAAGCTTCGTGTCGTGCAGTCATCAAGGGTACACGAGTGGGTCTTCTGTTCCGAAAGCCCATATCGATGTTTCGCTGAATTGTTCGCACTTGTCGGTGGCCCAGTACTGAAATCTGCAGCAATTTGCTGAAGGGTTGCACTTCTGTCACATTGAACGATTCTCTTCAGTCGTCGTCGTTGGTCCCAGGATCTTTTCCCAGCCGCAGCGATGTCGGATATTTGATGATGTAACAAATTCCTGATGTTCACGGTACACTAGTGAAATTGTCGTAAGGGAAAATCCTCACTTCATCGCTACCTCGGAGATGCTGTGTCCAATCGCTCGTGCGCCGACTATAACAAAACGTTCAAACGCACTTAAATCGTGGTAACCTGCCGTCGAAGCAGCAGTAACTGACCTAACAACTGCGCCGGACTAGTGTCTTGTATAGGCGTTGCCGACCGCAGCTCCTTATTTCCGTATTCTGCCAGTTTACATATCTGTGTTTGAGCACGGATGCCTGTAACACTTTGTTTGGCGCTTCAGTGTAGTAGGTGAGTTTTGCTCTTTGGGCAGCAAAATAACTGATATAGCCGGAAATAGAGATGATATAAAATTCAGATTGGTAGTAGCAAAAAAAGCGTCACTGAAAAACGTATTAACGCTTACAGTTATTGCTACCTGAAAGCCCCTTGCTGCGTTTTTGTTTCTCTAGGTGAACACACTCAGACAACACTATAGGGACTTTGATAGTCTTCAGTGAAAGATAGCGACTGACAAGGAAGATTTGTCTTTATCTTTATTTATTAACGCTACGCCTCATAAGTCGTTCGGCTTTAGATATTAGTGCTAACCATGCCAAGTCGGGGCAGATCGATAGTCGCAAAAAAAAAAAAAGTTATTGCTTACAGTACTCTTGTGTCTCCTCTTCTTAAGTAATAGAACGCAGTACGTTGTCATCGATGGTGAGGGTTCATCGGCGGTGAGGGTATATCATCTGGAGTGCCCCAGGGAAGTATGGTAGGTCCGCTGTTGTTTTCTATCTACATAAATGATCTTTTGGATAGGATGGATAGCAATGTGCGGCTGTTTGCTGATGATGCTGTGGTGTACGGGAATGTGTCGTCGTTGAGTGACTGTAGGACGATACAAGATGACTTGGACAGGATTTGTGATTGGTGTAAAGAATGGCAACTAACTCTAAATATAGATAAATGTAAATTAATGCAGATGAATAGGAAAAAGAATCCTGTAATGTTTGAATACTCCATTAGTAGTGTAGCGCTTGACACAGTCACGTCGATTAAATATTTGGGCGTAACATTGCAGAGCGATATGAAGTGGGACAAGCATGTAATGGCAGTTGTGAGGAAGGCGGTTAGTCGTCTTTGGTTCATTGGTAGAATTTTGGGAAGATATGGTTAAGCTGTAAAGGAGACCGCTTATAAAACTCTAATACGACCTATTCTTGAGTACTGCTCGAGCGTTTGGGATCCCTATCAGGTCGGATTGATGGAGGACATAGAAGCAATTCAGAGGCGGGCTGCTAGATTTGTTACTGGTGGGTTTGATCATCACGCGAATGTTACGGAACTGCTTCAGGAACTCGGGTGGGAGTCTCTAGAGGAAAGGAGGCGTTCTTTTCATGAATCGCTACTGAGGAAATTTAGAGAGCCAGCATTTGAGGGTGACTGCAGTACAATTTTACTGTCGCCAACTTACATTTCGCAGAAAGACCACAAAGTTAAGACAAGAGAGATTAGGGCTCGTACAGAGGCATATAGGCCGTCGTTTTTCCGTCGTTCTGTTTGGGAGTGGAACAGGGAGAGAAGATGCTAGTTGTGCTACGAGGTACCCTCCGTCACGCACCGTATGGTGGATTGCGGAGTATGTATGTAGATGTAGAGTGTTGCTATCCTGTTTGGGATTCTTACCTCATGGGATTGAAGGAGGACATCGGAATAGTTCGAAGAAGAGTAGCTCGTTTTGTATTACCGCGAAACAGGGGACAGTGTATCACTGATATGATACAGGAGTTGGAATGGCATTCAGTAAAACAAAAGCGATTTTCACAGCCGCGAGGTCTTTCCACGAAACTTCAATTTGCACCTTTCTGGTCCTCGTACGAAAATATCGTGTTGACGCCTACCTAAACAGTGAAAACAATCTTCGTAATAAAATAACGTAAGAGCTCGAACGGAGAGAATTATTTTGTCGTTTTCCCCGCGTGCTCTTCGGGATTGGAACGGTAGAGAAATAGTCTATAGGTGGTTCGATGCGTCCTCTGCCACGCACTTGATTATACACTGAAACGCCATAGAAACTGGCATTGGCATGCGTATACAGAAAGGAGGTATGTAAACTGGCAGAAGAGACCGCCGCGGTCGACAACGCCTACATAAGACAGTGTCTGGCGCAGTTGTTAGATCTGTTACTGCTGCTACAACGGCAGGTTATCAAGATTTAAGTGAGTTTGAACGTGGTGTTACAGTCGGCGCACGAGGTAGCGATGAAGTGGGGATTTTCCCGTACGACCATTTTTACGAGCGTAACGTGAATATCGGGAATCTGGTAAAACTTCAAATCTCGGACGTCGCTACGGCCGGAAAAAGATCCTGCATGAATGGGACCAACGACGACTGAAGACAATCGTTCAAGTGACGTAAGTGCAACCCTTCCGCAAATTGCTGCAGATTTCAATACTGGGCTATCAACAAGTGTCAGCGTGCGAACCATTCGACGAAACATCATCGACAGGGGCTTTCAGAGCCGAAGCCCCGCTCGCGTACCGTTGATGACTGCACGACACAAAGCTTTACAAAGCCGAACTACCCACATACACGGTCCGGTCCCATTAATGTGACCAGCGCCTGTGGTCGACTTTAACGTGCAACAAGCACAATCACACGGCAGGTGGCAGCACGGGAATTGGAGGGTATACAAAGCGGAAAAAAGTGCAATCGTTCCTGAAGTAAATGACGTTGAAAGACAGTGAAAGAGGTATGTGGGAAATCAGCCGCACAGGACGTTGCGATATTGTAGTGGCGAAAGTAGGAAATTTGCGCCGGATGGGGTATTCTCTGGAACAGCACCGGCGTTGGATTGTTGATGACTGGAAACATGTCGCCTGTTCGGACGAGTCTCGTTTCAAATTTTGTCGAACGGATAGACGTGTACTGGTATCGAGACAACCTCATAAATCCATGGACCCTGCATGTCAGCAGGGGACTTCAAGCTCGTGGAGGCTCTGTAATGGTGTGGGGCATGTGCAGTTGGAGTGCTTTGAGACCCCTGATACGTCCAGATACGAGTCTGGCAGGTGACACGTACGTAAGAAGCTTGTCTGATCACCTGCATCCACTCACGTCCATTGTGCATTCCGACGTACTTTCGCAATTGCAGCAGGACAATGCGACACCCCACATGTCCGGAGATGCTACAGAGTCGCTCCAGAAACACTCTTCTGAGTCTGAACACTTCCGCTGGCCACCAAACTCCCCAGATGCGAACATTATTGAGCGTATCTGGTATGTCTTGCAGCGTACTGTTCAGAAGAGGTCTCCAACCCTTCGTACTCTTAAGGACTTATGGATAGTCCTGCAGCACTGACGGTGTGAATTCACTCGAGCACTACTTCAGACATTAGTCTGAGTCCGTGTCACGTCGTGTTGCGACACTTCTGGTGTGTTCGCGGGGGCCATACACGATATTAGCCAGGTGTACCAGTTTCTTTGGTTCTTCAGTGTAAATTGCAGATAGTCATGTCGATTAACACTTGCACATATAGTTGTAGAAGTGTTGGGAAGTCTGTAACGTTGTACGGAAATGAAATGTGGCCGATAAGTAGCTCAGACGAAATGAGGACTGAAGCTTTTAAAATTTGGCGCCACAGAAAAATGCTTAAGATTAGACGGTCGACTCATAATGCGACCACTTGTCAAAAACCTGAATAACGTGTGTGGAACGTATGAGTGAGGTTCTGGAAGGTATTGACAGGGATGTGGAGCCATGCCGACTCCAGGGACGTGGCGAGCTGCGCCAGGATTCTCGGTTAAGGATGCGTGACACCAACAATGGCTCTGAGCACTATGGGACTCAACTGCTGAGGTCATTAGTCCCCTAGAACTTAGAACTAGTTAAACCTAACTAACCTAAGGACATCACAAACATTCATGCCCGAGGCAGGATTCGAACCTGCGACCGTAGCGGTCTTGCGGTTCCAGACTGCAGCGCCTTTAACCGCACGGCCACTTCGGCCGGCCGTGACACCAACAGCCGGCGCTAGGTGGTCCTACGGAGTCTCGACTGGGTTTTAATCTGGAGAGTTCGGTGTATTCATCCCGATGTTCTTCGAAGCAAGCACGTAGAATGCGAGCTGTACGACATGCTCATTGTCCTCGTGGTAGGTGCTATCGTGCCAAGGTTCAAATGGTTCAAATGGCTCTGAGCACTATGCGACTTAACTTCTGAGGTCATCAGTCGCCTAGAACTTAGAACTAATTAAACCTAACTAACCTAAGGACATCACACACATCCATGCCCGAAGCAGGATTCGAACCTGCGACCGTAGCGGTCTCGCGGTTCCAGACTGTAGCGCCTAGAACCGCACGGCCACTCCTGCCGGCTATCGTGCCAAGGAAAAATGAACTGTATGTAGGGGCGGACGAAATCCCCAAGAATAAATGCATACTTCTGGTGATCCAACGTGCCTTCCAGAATGACGAGAACATCCATCAGACGCCACGAATCATTTCTGGATCGTAAGGTAGGCAGGTGTTTGCTTCCAGACGTTCCGCCAATGGACATTTGACTGATGGAGCATAAAACTTGACTGATCTGGTAATGTCAGCTGTCGCCACTCATCGAATGACGACTTACCATACTGACGTGGAAATTGCAGCCTTCGTCGCTCATGACCAGCGGTCAGCATTGGTGCTTGACAAGGCGCCAGGTGGGAAGGCCCATAAGTAACAGAGTTCGTTGAACCCCCCTGTGAGACAGGGTTGTAGCCTCTCCCCGATGCTATTCAATCTGTATATTGAGCAAGCAGTAAAGGAAAGAAAAAAAAATTCGGAGTAGGAATTAAAATCGAAGGAGAGTAAATACGAACTTTGAGGTTCGCCGATGAGATTGTAATTCTGTCAGAGACAGCAAAGGACTTGGAAGAGCAGTTGAACGGAATGGACAGTGTCTTGAAAGGAGGATATAAGATGAACATCAAAAGAAGAAAAACGAGGATAATGGAATGTAGTTGAATTAAGTGGGGTGATACTGAGGGAATTAGATTAGGAAATGAGACTAAGTAGTAAATGAGTTTTGCTATTTGGGGAGCAAAATAATTGATGAAGGTCGAAGTAGACAGGATATAAAATGTAGACTGGCAAAGGCAAGGAAAGCGTTTCTGAAGAAGAGAAATTTGTTAACATCGAGTATTGATTTAAGTGTCAGGAAGTCGTTTCTGGAAGTATTTGTATGGAGTGTAGCCATGTATGGAAGTGAGACGTGGACGATAACTAGTTTGTACAAGAGAATAGAAGCTTTAGAAATGTGGTGCTACAGAAGAATGCTGAATATTAGATGGGTAGAGCACATAACTAATGAGGTATTGAATAGAACTGGGGAGAAGAGGAGTTTGTGACACAACTTGACTAGAAGAAGGGATCGGTTAGTAAGACATGTTCTGAGCCATCAAGGGATCACCAATTTAGTATTGCAGGGCAGCGTGGAGGGTAAAAATCGTAGAGGGAGACCAAGAGATGAATACACTGAACAGATTCAGAAGGATGTAGGCTGCTTAGGTACTGGGAGATGAAGCTTGCACAGGATGGAGTAGCATGGAGAGCTGCATCAAACCAGTCTCAGGAAAACAACAACAACAGTATCAACGCTTCAGTTCGTCATCTTCAGGCTGTTCTGATGTGGTACAGGTTGATATGATCCCCATGCATAACCTGTACCACATCAGAACACCCTGAAGATGACGCAATGAAGCGTTGGAGCTGGTAGCGACAAAATAAACTGTAATCATAAGGGCAGCTGTAGGTGTTTTTATTTTTTGTCACGATAGTAAACGGCCGTCGTCCCAGAGACCTCCTGCTAGAAGGATGGACATACAAGAGCTTGCACTGAATAGGTTAGCGTGGAGGGCTGTGTGAAACCAGTGAAATAACAGCAACAACAACGTGAAAGTGCTCTCACAAGGGAAACTCCCCATCGCTCCCCCCTCAGATTTAGCGGCAAAATGGTGCAGTGAATAGCCCGCCAAAAGCTGAACACTGATCAAGCATGAATACAAGAAGGTGCAATTAACTATGGAAAAAGAAAGAAAATGGAAACACTGAACGGTCCAAGTTTATGATGTACAACATCGAGTGAACTGCAACAACCATCGTTGTGTGTGTGGTCACGGTGTTGGATTGCCAAGCGGGAGATCTGTGTTCAGATCTCCCTTTAGCTCCTATTTTTTTAACATATTTGTGATCTCTTCGTCCGGTCACTGACTTGTCTGCTCTCCTCCTGTAGTCTTGGCAACTGTCATACTGTACATTGATTATAGAACGTGAGTCTTGTGGTAATAATATATTTTAAGGTAACGGGGGATAATACGGAGTTCTTTCAAGTAATTCGTAATTTAAATTTAAAGCAGAGCAACAGGAATAATATGCTGGGCTGATGTACTTCAATTAAAAAGTTTCGTAGTAGAATTAAGTTATAAAGATCCAGAATGAGATTTTCACTCTGCAGCGGAGTGTGCGCTGATATGAAACTTCCTGGCAGATTAAAACTGTGTGCCCGACCGAGACTCGAACTCGGGACCTTTGCCTTTCGCGGGCAAGTGCTCTACCAACTGAGCTACCGAAGCACGACTCACGCCCGATACTCACAGCTTTACTTCTGCCAGTACCTCGTCTCCTACCTTCCAAACTTTACAGAAGCTCTCCTGCGAAAGGCAAAGGTCCCGAGTTCGAGTCTCGGTCGGGCACACAGTTTTAATCTGCCAGGAAGTTTCATATCAGCGCACACTCCGCTGCAGAGTGAAAATCTCATTCTGGAAACATCCCCCAGGCTGTGGCTAAGCCATGTCTCCGCAATATCCTTTCTTTCAGGAGTGCTAGTTCTGCAGGGTCGCAGGAGAGCTTCTGTAAAGTTTGGAAGGTAGGAGACGAGGTACTGGCAGAAGTAAAGCTGTGAGTACCGGGCGTGAGTCGTGCTTCGGTAGCTCAGTTGGTAGAGCACTTGCCCGCGAAAGGCAAAGGTCCCGAGTTCGAGTCTCGGTCGGGCACACAGTTTTAATCTGCCAGGAAGTTTCAAGTTATAAAGATGTTTAGAACAAGTGCAAAGTAAGTCGTTATTTTATTATGAAGACACCATTCAGTTTCGATCTTTGTAGTGCCAGACAAGTATCTCTATGGCTCATATTTCGTGCAAAGATGTCATTAAATGAAGTAAGGGGGGGGGGGGGGGGAAGCTGTGCCAAAACATGGAGTTATTCCTAGTTATGTAAGCTAATAGCATGTCATAAATTAGTTCTGATTTTAAGTTTCTGTGCTTAAGAATAAAATTATGTATTAAATGCAGAGTGAAATTAGTGTAATGCAAAATGGACATGAAAATACTTATGTTGTGTTTTGATGAGCGTCGTAGTTCCGTTGCATAGTTTGCTTTTTTTTTTTAATTGCAGCAAATTATAAAATGGTGTGGTGATAAATGTGTGTAAAATTATATAATGTATTTAGGCTTAAGTATTTAAATCTTATAAAAATTGTAAGCGAATTGTGGCCATGTTTAGGAATCATTTTGATTAATGTAGTGTCACGTGACCCGACTCAGGACTGGCGATAGGAGGGGCAAAAGGTTGTCTTTGGTCGTTGTCCGTTGTGGTGGTAAGTTCGGAGCGGCAAAGCGCCGCGAGTGTAAGCATGGACGCCAGTGTATGTGAAGGAACAATTTGAAAGTGTGTAGGTACGAGACAATAAACCATGTGTACAAACTGCACCGATTATTATTCATGCAGGTCGGATTTATTCGTGAACTTAAAAAATACATGGCCACAAAGTTAAAGTGTTTCTTTTTGAAAAAGTTTCAATCTGAACGTGTATAGTGTACCTCATTTTCGCAAGGTTGTGGTATAGACAATCGTGTATTCAATTCACTGCTGTTCAGAAGCTAGCCAATACTGGTATATGACTCAATAGTAGGGGCGCAAATGCAACCGTTCACTACTAACCCCCTTTGCAGACGAGCCACGTGAAAAATAGGTAATGAACGAGCCCGAGTACAGTTGCAATATTACCGTCACAAATAAGTGTGACGTATAGTAAGAGCAGGCGAGATGCTGCACAGTTCTCTCACAGGTACGAAATACAACAAATATGTTACAAGAAAAGAATTTAACAGTAAAAACTTCCAAAACGGTACTTTCATAGTATAAACAGGAGATATGTACGTCTCGAAGACACTTCGCTGTCCCTCGCTGTTGCAAACCGACGTTACATCACGACACAGACATAAATTTGAGCACAGCGAACAGGTACGTCATGACCGGACGGACAGTTCATAATTTTGTGGAGAAAAACATGTGGGGCTCAACACGGATCCTCACCTTCGCA
This sequence comes from Schistocerca nitens, assembly GCF_023898315.1. Lineage (NCBI taxonomy): Eukaryota > Metazoa > Arthropoda > Insecta > Orthoptera > Acrididae > Schistocerca > Schistocerca nitens. The sequence continues at coordinate 30,204,463 of NC_064623.1, read as the reverse complement.
GTCCAAGACCGTGACCGCGTAACTACGGCGCTGCTGCTATTTAAGGCTGGGTCGATGTTGCACTGAGATTGGACCTTTCACTATTTGTGATCATGATGATGAGTTTTGTGGCGCTCAACTGCTCGCTCATCAGCGTCCGTACAAAGTCTCAATTTTTTGTACGCAGTCGAATTTTATGCCACCATCACGAATTATGATGATGGAATGATGATGAAATAACGCTGACGACTGTGTTGAAATATCGCTGACGACTGTGTTGAAATATCGCTGACGACTGTGTTGAAATATCGCTGACGACTGTGTTGAAATATCGCTGACGACTGTGATTAAATGATAAGGACAACACACCCAGTCCCCGGGCAGACAAAATTTCCAACTCGGCCGGGAATCGAACCCGGTATCGGAATCGAACCCGGGACCCCGTGATCCAGAGGCAGCAACGGTAGCCTAGACCACGAGCTGCGGACTTCACTGTTTCTATTTTGCTTCTTTTTTCATAGTTCAGTAGAACTTTCTTCCTGTTTCCACGCTTGATCTGTGTACAGTTTTAACGAGCTATCCACTGGGCCATGTTACCACTAAATTTGACGGGGCTGCGATGGTGGGTTCCCCTTTACAGCAGTGAGCGCCAGAGCAGCAAGCAGGCTTGTTGTTGGCGTGGCCTGCACGAAGTCTTGTACGGGCAGACTGCCTTTGCTTTGCCCTGTGTCCCTGACTCCTTTTATAGCCTTGCAGTAGCCTCGACACACGGCCAGATAAGCTAATCTCGAGCCGCTGCCGCCACAGGCGCTGTGATTGCTGCTGGCGTGTTGATAATCTCCACTTCTGTGAGCCAGGAGGCGGGAGAGCGGCCGAAGGGGAGCGGGTGGCGAACAACTGTAGTGAGTGGGGCGGCTGGTGGTAAAGTGACGGGTCAAGCTGTAAACATCAAGAGGGATCTATAAATTACACTGTACACCACATTTTAACTTGTCTCCTCTAGTTAAAATTATGATTTCCCACATGTCATGGTTATAGGTAATAAGGATTTTAAAATGGGTAGTAAGGATTTGGAAATAAAAATTTCCCATCACATATCGTTTCCAGAAACTAGCAGTTTTATTATTTATGAAAAGTTCCCTATTATAAAACCTGTTCTAAACTAGAAGGTACTTTTCATCTCTGCAAAGACTTATACAAAAGCAAAAGCCTGTCTTTAAACCTAAAACTTTGTCATTTTAACACCGTAATAAGACCGTCAACTTTGTATGCATCAGAATGTTTTAACATGACGAAGAAAGGACCACTACGAAAAGTTGAAATAAAAGACCGGAAAATTTCGAGGAAAATCCTTGGCCCTATCAAAGAAAATGGAGATTTCCGCCGAAGACAACTGTGAATTATACGAACATACAGAAGACATTGTTACCAGCATGAGGAAACGCAGAATGATGTATTTTGGTCATCTGGAAAGAATGAACCCGCAGAGACTTACTCATCGCATACATTCATCAATTTCAAAAACAAAATCGTATTCAAAATGGGCAAGCCAAGTTAAAAAGGATTTACAGAAAACTGAAATTTCATTTGATGACATTCAGGATCGAGACGTTTTCAGAGAAAAAGTCAAAATTACTAAAACCCTTATTTCGCTTACTACGCCAGTTCCACGTCGTGCCTGCAAATGGTCAATACAGAGAAAAGAAGCACAGTCAGCCAAAATGAAAACTACCGGCAAAAGAGGAAAAAACAATCAGGGAAGAGAGAAAAATCTTCGTGGTCCATTGCAGACCGAAAAGATAGGGAAAAAAAACAACTATAAATCCTTGGAAACAGAATGGTTTCACGAAAGGTTAAGGTTGGGAGGGCATTTTTGGTCCTTTTCTTTTGTATTTATGTGCTGCAGTGTCTAAGGACAAACAATATTCTGCCAGCATGCTTGACTTCCACCGACCAAGAAACTGCCTTTCCATTAGTACAATGTCCTGGCGAGAACGTTTCCTGCGTTGCTCAACAGTATCTCACAAGTTCAGAGCGAGAAAGTCAAGATGAAACTCAAGAAAATGTAACTTTGGTGACATGTGACACTTCATACGTTGGAAACGTGTTATTCACCATCCATACTACTGTACAAAGAAACGTCGTGGCTTATCGTTGTTAAGTTCTTCAGTGATGTACCTTACATTCCTACATGATATTCTAGGTAGCCAATGTCAGAACGTTTATATTTTTTAGTACACTGAAGGAAAAAAATCGCAACTCCAAAAACTAATTAATGCAGAGTAACGAAATTTCGTGAATACATTTGTCTAGGCGATTCTCATTGCAGCATCACAGGTTAACGCAAGCGTGTTATAAGCCACTGAAAATGTGATATTATGTTAGATTAATAACCAGTGTAACGGAATGTTCAATGCATGCATGCAGACGTTCATGCATTGTGTTGTACAGGTTGTGTAATAAGTGGGCTGTTTAGGTTTTCATGTTGGTAACGCCACTTAGCGCTCTGTATGAAAATCACTGACTGTGCTGTGTGCAGTCTGTGGCTGGTTGGCATTGTTGGAATATTCGATATTGTTGTGTCGGGCAGTTGGATGTGAACAGCGCGTAGCGTTGTTCAGCTGGAGGTGAGACGCCAGCAGTGGTGGATGTGGGGAGAGAGATGGGAGAATTTTGAACACTATTAAGATAAATATATTGATTGTTCTCTACCAAAATCTTTCATTTACTAACTATGCCTATCAGTAGTTTGTGCCTTAAGTAGTTACAATCTTTTATTTAGCTGGCAGTATTGGCGCTCGCTGTATTGCAGTAGTTCGAGTAACGAAGATTTTTGCGAGGTAAGTGATTCATGAAAGGTCTAGGTTGTTGTTAGTCAGGGCCATTCCTTTGTAGGGAGTATTGAAAGTCAGATTGCGTTGCGCAAAAAAAATATTGTGTGTCAGTTTAGTGATGATCAGAATAAGTAAAGAGAGAAATGTCTGAGTACGCTGGTTTGCTCAGCTGTTTGAAAATCAAATAACATAAGAGGTTTACCAGCACAGTCATTCTTAATATTTCTAAGGGGATGTTTTAAGGTGTCGGATGTCAGTTTGTGGGATGGAGTTTCATGCCTGTTGCACTTGGTCGGTCAATACAGCAAAGGTAAATGCTGTTTGTGGATGATGCTGGAGTTCTCGTCCTATGAAGTCCCATGTGAGCTCGACTGGAGACAGATCTGGTGGTCGAGCAGGCCAAGGCGACATGTCGACACACTGTAGACCATGTTGGGTTACAACAGCGGTGTGTGGGCGACCGTTATCCTGTTGGAAAACATCCCCCTGGAATGCTGTCCATGAATGGCAGCGCAACAGGCAGAATCGCCAGATTGACGTATAAATTTCCTGTCAGTGTGTGTAGGATAACCACGAGAGTGGTTCGAAACCAGAACAGCTGTTAGCATGAATGACATAAAAGTAGATATCTTAGGTGTTGCGAAACAACTCAAATTACTTAAGAAAGCCAAGTCTTCCGGTCGAGATGGTCCAGGTTTCTTTCAGAGTATGCAGACACAATAGCGCCTTTCTTAGCAATCGTTACAACCGCTCACTTGACGAAAGGTCTGTTCCTAAAGACTGGAAAGTAGCACAGGTCCACCAACATTCAAGAAAGGAAATAGGAGTAACCCATTGAGTTACAGACCCATATTACTGACCTCAATTTGCAGTAGGATTTTTGAGCATATACTGTATGAATCACCTTTAAGAAAATGACTTATTGATACATAACCAACATGGATTCAGAAAATATCGTTCTTGTGCAACACAGCTAGCTCTTTATTCCCATGAAGTAATAAGTGCTGTCGACAAGCGATCTCAGATCGATTCCATATTCCTAGGTTTCCACAAGGCTTTTGATACCGTTCCTCACAAGCGACTATTAATCAAATTGCGTGCATATAGAGTATCGTCTCAGCTGTGTGACTGGATTCGTGATTTCCTCTCAGATAGGTCACAGTTTGTAGTACTGGACGGTAAATCATCGAGTAGAACAGAAGTGATATCTGGCGTTCCGCAAGGCAGTGTCATAGGTCCTCTGCTGTTCCTGATTTATATAAATTATCTAGGTGATAATCTGAGCAGCCGCCTTTGGTTGTTTGCAGATGACGCTGTAATTTACCGTCTAGTAAAATCATCAGACGATCAATTCCAGTTACAAAATGATCTAGAGAATTTCTGTATGGTGCGAAAAGCGGCAATTGGCACTAAACAAAGGAAAGTGCGAGGTAATCTACATGGGTACTAAAAGAAATCCGATAACATTTGGGTATACGATAAATTGCACAAATCTAAGGTCTGTCAATTCGACTAAATACCTAGGAATTACAATTACGAGCAACTTAAATTGACAAGACCACATAGATAATATTGTGGGGAAGGCGAAACAAAGACTGCGCTTTGTTGGTAGAACACTTAGCAGATGTGACAAACCCACTAAAGAGACAGCCTACATTACACTTGTCCGTCCTCTGCTGGAATATTGCTGCGCAGTGTGGGATCCTTACCAGGTAGGTTTGGCGGAGGACATAGAAAAAGTGCAAAGAAGGGCAGCTCGTTGGTTGGTTGGTTGTTTCGGGGAAGGAGACCAGACAGTGAGGTCATCGGTCTCATCGGATTAGGGAAGGAAGTCGGCCGTGCCCTTTGAAAGCAACCATCCCGGCATTTGCCTGGAGCGACTTAGGGAAATCACCGAAAACCTAAATCAGGATGGCTGGACGCGGGATTGAACCGTCGTCCTCCCGATTGCGAAAGGGCAGCTCGTTTCGTGTTATCGAGCAATAGGGGTGAGAGTGTCACTGATATGATACGCGAGTTGGGGTGGCTGTCATTGAAACAAAGGCGGTTTTCTTTGCGTCGAAATCTATTTACGAAATTTCAATTATCAGCTTTCTCTTTCGAATGCGTAAATATTTTGTTGACGCCCACCTACGTAGGGAGAAATGATCATCATAAAAAAATAAGAGAAAGAGCTCGAACGGATAGATTTAGGTGTTCCTTTTTCCCGCGCACCATTCGAGAGTGGAATGGTAGAGAAGTAGTATGAAAATGGTTCGATGAACCCTCTACCAGGCACTTAAGTGTGAATTGCAGACTAACCATGTAGATGTACCGGGTGATCAAAAAGTCAGTATAAATTTGAAAACTGAATAAATCACGGAATAATGTAGATAGAGAGGTACAAATTGACACACACGCTTGGAATGACATGGGGTTTTATTAGAACCAAAAAAATACAAAAGTTCAAAAAATGTCCGACAGGTGGCGCTTCATCTGATCAGAATAGCAATAATTAGCAAAACAAAGTAAGACAAAGCAAAGATGATGTTCTTTACAGGAAATGCTCAATATGTCCACCATCATTCCTCAACAATAGCTGTAGTCGAGGAATAATGTTGTCAACAGCACTGTAAAGCATGTCCGGAGTTATGGTGAGGCATTGGCGTCGGATGTTGTCTTTCAGCATCCCTAGAGATGTCGGTCGATCACGATACACTTGCGACTTCAGGTAACCCCAAAGGCAATAATCGCACGGACTGAGGTCTGGGGAGCTGGCAGCCCGTGCATTACGAAACTGGCGGCTGAGCACACGATCATCACCAAACGACGTGCGCAAGAGATCTTTCACGCGTCTAGCAATATGGGGTGGAGCCCCATCCTGCATAACCATCGTACGTTACAGCAGATGTTTATCAGCCAGGCTGGGGATGATGCGATTCGGTAACATATCGGCGTACCTCTCACCCGTCACGATAGCAGTTACAAAACCAGAATCACGCATTTCCTCGAAGAAATTAGGCCCGATAACGGTAGATGTGGTAAATCCAACCCATAACGTGACTTTGCCGCCGAGCTATGGAGTTTCCGCGACAGTTCTAGGATTTTAGGTAGCCCAAATTCTGCAGTTGTGGACGTTCACAGACCCTCGGAGCCTGAAATGAGCTCCGTCGGTCCACAACACGTTACTCAACCAATCGTCATCTTCCGCCATGCGACTGCACGAGCACTGACTTCTCCGTGCATAGACGAACCCGCTACAGTCTCCATTTCTTCCTGAACTGTCTCAGCAGCATTACGCCTTGTACTCGGTCGGCCACTACGGGGTCTATCGTCTAAACAACCCGTGGCATCGAAATCATTCTCGCCACAGCTGCATTTGTCAACGGACCTTTACCCGTTCGAATTCCCTTCCTATGGCGATAGGATCGTAACGCTAAACTAGCACATTCCCCATTATGATAATACAGCTTCACTAACCACGAACCCACTATGCTGTCATAGTAGGAGGAGAGGTGATACTCCTACGTGGCGCGTCCCAGGTGGCGGATAGGGAAGTCCTCACCGGTTTACTGGCGGACTTGAGTGAAATAAAATAGCTCTCGCGGACCAAACACACCCTCTGCGGTTAACAACTGTAGTTATAAATCGGAGCTTGCTCCAGCTAAGGTTGACAACCTTCGACAGTCAAAAATGGAAAGGTCTTTTAGGAAAAAAAGGCAGGAAAAGGCTACATCGGATTCGGTGAGTAGTCAACTAGAAGACAGAATCGGAGCGTTTGCAACCATCCAAATGCACACTAAAACACAAAAAGAAGATTAAACATAAACAAATAAATTATATAGCAACACACAACATAAACTCACTACTTCAGACCGGAAAACTCAAGGAGCTCACAGATGAACTAAATAAACAAAAAATTTTAATAACAGGGATCCAAGAAATGAGAAACACCACAGAGGACCCATTCGAATCACAAGGATACAGAATTTATAATGGGAAACCAGGACCGAGGGTAATGAAACAATGTCCCCAGTTTGGAACAGGGTTTTCAGTAAATATAAAAATAATAGATTCAGTAACGGATTTCCAAGCAGTATCACCAAGAATTGCGACTCTAAGCTTTAAAACAGTAAATAAAACCTACACAATAATAAATGCTCATGCCCCAACAAATGAAAAAAATTGTCTAACAAAAACAAAGGAAGAGGTAGATAAATTTTGGGACCTTCTAGAACAAACTGCGAACAGAGTAAATAAAAAGAATGTGAAAATCTTATTGGGAGATTTCAATGCTCAGTTGGGAAAAGAAAGGAAATATAAAGATATAATTGGAAAATGGAGTCCACATAAATTTACAAACAAAAACGGTCAAAGACTTGTAGAACTCTGCAGAGAACACAACCTTAAATCTAAATCAACATACTTTAAGAGGAAGCCAAGTAAACTTAAAACATGGAAACATCCAGACTGGAGGAAGGGCGAGTGGCAGCTAGACCATGTCTGTATGGACAAAAATTTTCATAAGGAGATCCACAATGTTAAAGTACTGAGAGGAGTAGACACAGGCTCAGACCATTATATGGTTAAAATTAAAATCAAATTCACACCGTTAAAGAAGAGGACCGGAAAAACTAATAAAATAAAAAGGAGGTTTGACCCACATCAGCTAATTAAAAATTGTAAGTACCAACAAATAACACAAACCATCAAATTAACAGATGATCTAGAACAACTAGTGCCTAATCTTAAAAAAGAAGCAGAGAATCTAGCTCCCTTGAACCCACGAAGGAAACATGCATGGTGGAAATCATCAGAATGTGACAAATTCCATGAAGATAGACACCAAGCATGGTTAAAGTTTCAAACACATACAACTGAAGAAAATGCCCTCAACCTAAAAAATGAAAGAAAAAAATTCACTCAAAATATTAGAAGAATCAAGAGAGGATTTCATAAAGATAAAGTCTATAGAAGGTACTTATCATAAAACCAACTCCAGGAACTACTACAAAATCTTTGGGAAACAACTACAACAATATGAGGCCCCTACACTAATACTGAAAGATGAAGATGGAAGAATGACACACAGTAACAAGGAAAATGCAGAAATCATGGCAAAAGCATTTAACAAACTTCTGAATTGCGAGGAACCCAAAGAACCCTTACAAATCAACATAAATACCCCAATAAAAACCAAACCTAACAAACTAGACCCTCCAACTTTCCGAGAAGTAGAAGAAATTCTTAAAGAACAAAAAAATTATAAGGCATGTGGAGAAGATCAGGTTTTTGTTGAAATGTGGAAATATGCAAGTGACACAGTCATGACCTCCTCACACATGGCTCTAACAAAAATTTGGGTAACAGAACAATTTCCCGAACATTGGACCACAGCTATCATCCACCCACTACACAAAAAGGGAGATAAGAGCAACCCAGACAACTACAGAGGAATCTCTCTCCTACATTGCACATATAAAATTCTGTCCAAGATCCTATATGAAAGAATCAAGGAGCAATTACAACAGGAGTTAGGGGAATATCAGGGAGGTTTCAGACCATGGAGAAGCTGTGCAGAGCAGATAATTAGTTTAAAATTGATTATGGCAGACTAAAAGAAACGGAACAAACCTCTGGCAATAACATTTGTAGATTTTAAGAAGGCATATGACTGTCTCCACAGACCTTCAATATTAAAAATTTTAAGAAATCTAGGACTCCATCCAAAACTAATTAAAATAATACAACTCACTCTAACCAACACCAAATCAAAAGTGAAGTTTAGAGGAGAAATTTCGGAACCATTCCTCATAGAAACAGGCTTAAGACAAGGTGACTGCCTATCACCATTACTTTTCAACTGTGCACTGGAATACATAATGAGAGAATGGTACAAGGACAATCCAAAGAGGATAAGAACTGGAAGTGCAAAAGACGATATTAGCTTAAACTGCTTGGGATTCGCTGATGATCTTGCTCTCCTAGCCAACACCGTTCAAGAAGCCAGGCAACAAGTGAAATCACTACAAGAAATAACAGAGAAAGTAGGCCTTAGAATATCATTTGGAAAAAACGGAGATTATGCTAACTGATCCTCCACTTGCAAACAAAATTACAATAGGAGAACAGGAAATCAAAATTGTTGATAAATTTAAATATTTAGGCGAAATAATAACATACAATGTAAATGAGAAGCCATCATGGCAGAATAGAATAAAAAAAACTGAACTACGCAAATTACATTACCAAAACTACATACAACAAAAAAAGCCTATCTATAGATGCAAAATTAAAACTCTATAAAACAGTTACACAACCAGAAATAACGTACGCAGCTGAAACTATCTTCAAAACAACTAATACAGCAGAAATTGACAGAATACTAAAAATAGAAAGAAGAATAATTAGGAAATGTATAAATAAACAGTATGAAATAGAGATTGGAGAATAGCATCAAATGAAACAGTATATAAGAAAATAGAACCAGTCATGAGCACAATCAGGAAGAAACGCATCTCATTCTTTGGACATCTGATGAGAACTCCAGAAAACAGATTTAGTAAAAAAATAATACAAAAATTGTGGAATAGCAACAGCGACATTAAATGGATCACAGTAATTAAGGAAGATATTAAAGAACACCAAATTACAGTAGATGACCTAAAAAACAAGACAGAGAAAACCAGAATACTGCAAGACCTGCAAACCAGACTACAAATGAAAATCAATAACAGGAGTACAGGAAGAGTTGTCTGAGATGAAGAAAAAGGAAAATATCTGAAAGAATGAAGAAATATTGGGCAGACAGAAGAGCAAAACACCTTTCATATAAGAATAGACTCTAATAATTATATTACCTAAACATCATACTAAGTTATTGTCAACCAAATTGTATCCATGTGTAACAACTTGTTTAGAACTTTGTATTTTTGACTACAGTGGTCCAATGAAGGCCATAAAATAAATAATAATAATAAATAATAATAACAGCTTCACTAAAAGCGCTATTTCAGGTAACATCAACATGCTGCGATTGCTGCCGCATCTGATTCTCTCTGTCATTATAGCTCCTTTTATACACGATTGTCATGCGCAGTCACTGACGTTTTGCATCCAGCGCCATCTGTCGGACATTTTGTGAACTTCGTTTTTTTTTTTTTTGTTGTAATAAAACCCCATGTCATTCCAAACGTGTGTGAATTTTTACCTCTCTATCTACATTATTCCGTGGTTTATTAAGTTTTCAAATTTATACTGACTTTTTGATCACCCGGTAGATGTGGACTGCTCCTGCCGTCATACGACATCGCACCTCAATCGATAATTGCAGGTGTAGGTTCAGTGTGTCTAGCACACAGACAGGTGGGTCGCAGGGCCTCAACTTGCCTGCTCCTGAGCAACACACGGCCGTCACTGGCACCGAAGCAGAACCGGCTTTCATCAGACAACACAATACGTCTCCACCCTGCCCTTCAATCGGCTGACACCACGGAAGTCGCCAACGGCGGTGGTTTGGAATCAGTGGAATGCCCAGCCGCGCTCTACAGGTCGTCTGGCTCGGGACTGCCCTCGAAGTAACCGACGGAGAACGGTTCGTTATGTCACTGAGGCGCCAACTGCTGCAGATGTAGTACGATGCGCCATACGGCGAACACGGTGCTCTCCCCTCTTGGTTTTTTTTCTGTGGTATTAGGGCGCACAACTACAGTGGTCATTAGCGCCCAGACTAAGTTATAAATGCAATGCGAGGCACAAGCTTAAAACAGCAACTAAAAAGGTCAACACTATAAAAGGCACATTAACGGGCAAGGGATTAAAAGAAAACAGCACAATCAAATGTCCTTAGACAGGTTTGTCAAGTGGATAAAACGAAGAACGCGAACAGCTGCTCCTGGGTCATCCGCTAAAATGTCATCCAGAGTACATGGCAGGCCAAGATCAACGCGCAGTGTATTAAAATTCGGACAGGACGTTAAAATGTGGCGTACCGTCAGCAATTGCCCACACGGACAGAACGGCGACGGCGCAGCCGTCAGCAGATGGCGATGGCTGAACCGGCAGTGTCCGATCCGTAACCGGGCCAAAACGACCTCCTCCCGCCGAGAAGGGCGTGAAGAGGTCGTCCGAGCCGTGGGGAGAGGTTTCGAGGCCCGAAGCTTGTTTTCAGTAAGTGTAGACCAATCGGCATGCCACAGCGATAAAATGCGCGGACAAATTACCCTGCTAAAATCAGATGAAGGCACACAACAAGAAGCTGTCCGAGGCTGGAGGACCGCAGCCTTGGCCGCGCCATCTGCAGTTTCGTTCCCAGGGATACCGACATGGCCAGGAACCCACGTAAAGGTAACCGGAGAACCGTCGTCCGCCAGCTGCTGAAGAAGTGTTGGATCCGGTGCACGGAAGGGCGAACTGGATACGGATCATTGAGGCTCTGGATGGCGCTCAGCGATTCAAATATGGTTCAAATGGCTCTGAGCACTATGGGACTTAACTACTTTGGTCGTCAGTCCCCTAGAACTTAGAACTACTTAAACCTACAGACATCACACACATCCATGCCCGAGGCAGGATTCGAACCTGCGACCGTAGCGGTCGCGCGGTTCCAGACTGTAGCGCCTAGAACCGCTCGGCCACTCCGGCCGGCGGCGCTCAGGCAATCGGAGCAGATGACATAAGCTGAATGTCGGCGGCGGTGGATGTAAAGAACAGCCTGATAGAGGGCAAATAGCTCAGCTGTGAAGACCGAACAATGGCCATGGAGCCGGTATTTGAAACTGTGTGCCCCGACAATGAAAGAACACCCGACACGGTCATTGGTCTTAGATCCATTTGGTAGTGCCACGTGGCCGTCTGGGCCCGGTCTTCTTGAGATCGTACATTCTTTTGACCATCTCTGCCAGTCGTCATCTACTGGGGCTACATTCCTGCCAAGTGTTCCTGCAGTACCGCAGAACGAACATCCGGCTCCTCGTGGCACTATTACAAGACATCGTTCAAACTCCGTGAGGTGTTGAGAATGGCAACTTTGTCGCCTAAAAGGGATTCTTCACTAGCGTCAACTGTCTACAACTACATCCATACTCCGCAAGCCACCTGACGGTATGTGGCGGAGGGTACCTTGATTACCTCTATCGGTTCTCCCTTCTATTCCAGTCTCGTATTGTTCGTGGAAAGAAAGATTGTCGGTATGCCTCTGTGTGGGCTATTATCTCTCTGATTTTATCCTCGTGGTCTCTTCGCGAGATATACGTAGGAGAGAGCAATATACTGCTTGACTCCTCGGTGAAGGTATGTTCTCGAAACTTCAACAAAAGCCCGTACCAAGCTACTGAGCGTCTCTCTCTTGCAGAGTCTTCCACTGGAGTTTATCATCTCCGTAACGCTTTCGTGATTACTAAATGATCGCTGCTCTCCACTGGATGTTCTCTGTCTCTTCCATCAACCCTATCTGGTACGGATCCCACACTGCTGAGCAGTATTCAAGCAGTGGGCGAACAAGTGTACTGTAACCTACTTCCTTTATTTTCGGACTGCATTTCCTTAGAATTCTTCCAATGAATCTCAGTCTGTCATTTGCTTCACCGACGATTAATTTTATATGGTCATTCCATTTTAAATCACTCCTAATGCCTACTCCCTGATAATTTATGGAATTAACTGCGTGCAGTTGCTGACCTGCTATATTATAGATAAATGATAAAGGATCTTTCTTTCTATGTATTCGCAGGACATTACACTTGTATACATTGAGATTCAATTGCCATTGCCATTCCCTGCACCATGCGTCAGTTCGTTGCAGATCCTCCTGCATTTCAGTACAATTTTCCATTGTTACAACCTCCCGATATACCACAGCATCATCCGCAAAAAGCCTCAATGAACTTCCGATGTTATCCACAAGGTCATTTATGTATATTGTGAATAGCAACGGTCCTACCACACTCTCCTGCGGCACACCTGAAATCACTCTTACTTCGGAAGACTTCTCTCCATTGAGAATGACATGCTGCGCTCTGTTATCTAGTAAATCTTCAATCCAATCACACAATTGGTCTGATAGTCCATATGCTCTTACTTTGTTCATTAAACGACTGGGGGGAACTGTATCGAACGCCTTGCGGAAATCAAGAAACACGGCATCTATCTGGATGTCTACGGCCTTCTGAGTATCGTGGACGAATAGCGCGAGCTGGGTTTCACACAATCGTCTTTTTCTAAACCCATGCTGATTCCTACAGAGTAGATTTCTAGTCTCCAGAAAAGTCATTATACTCGAACATAATACGTGTTCCAAAATTCTACCACTGATCGACGATAGAGATATAGGTCTATAGTTCTGCACATCTGTTCGACGTCCCTTCTTGAAAACGGGGATGACCTGTGCCCTTTTTCAATCTTTTGGTACGCTACGCTCTTCTAGAGATCTAAGGTACACCGCTGCAAGAAGGGGGGGGGGGGGGGGGGGCAAGTTCCTTCGCGTACTTTGTGTAAAATCGAACTGGTATCCCACGAGGTCCAGCGGCCTTTCCTCTTTTGAGCGATTTTAATTGTTTTTCTATCCCTATATCATCTATTTCGATATCTGTCCATGTCCAGTCTCATAGGTAACTAACACTCACGTCCGTTAGCGTGTATATTTAAAGCGAACCTGATTTGCATCCTCAATCGTGCTACTAACGCCACTCTTATGCGACTAGTGCGAAATCCGAACGGAAAGCATTTTTCAGATTTAGAAACACGCCTACCAACTTTCGTTTATGTCACAAAACAGCTGTTTTTTGCTGCGATCTTTTTTCGCATCAGTGTCTGTGTGTTACACAAATGTACACCCATCAGCCAGAACATATGAGACATCCATATGGAGCCGCTATTGGGTACTATGCAACAAAATGAAGAAGTGCTAGAGGTGATGGCCTACGCAGATGACCTCCTCCGGTTCGTTGCCGGTCGTAGCCGCGAGGACGTGGACCCCAAAATAGAAAGGGCCACGAATAAATTGCAACTATGGTAGCAAAGCACCAAAATGAAAATATCACCAAATAAGCCAACTTTCCTATTATTAAAAAGACAGTTAATTAGAAACCCAACTGTGAGAATTGAGGGCTCACCGGTTCTTTGGCGACGTGAGACACGGTACTTGGGAATCATTATTGACGAAAAGTGGAACTTCGGGAAACACATTGACACCGTAACCTAGAAAGCCCTTCAAACACTAAACAATCTGAGACCTGAGTTTCTCCTGGCGTACACAACTTTCAAATAACTTCCGGTAATTCAGCCAGGTAACACTTTCAGCGACCGCCGATATTTTGGCGGGAGAACACCCCGCCACTTTCAAGGCAAACTGCAACGGACAGGCGGCGTACATGCAAATTTAAAATCTCGGTTTTCGGACTGAAGTATGAAAGATAACACACACACACTGAACACTAGTGCCACCAAAGATGACCAAAGTCACCGAGCGAGGTGGCGCAGTGGTTAGACACTGGACTCGCATTCGGGAGGACGACGGTTCAATCCCGCGTCCGGCCATCCTGATTTAGGTTTTCCGTGATTTCCCTAAATCACTCCAGGAAAATGCCGGGATGGTTCCTCTGAAAGGGCACGGCTGACTTCCTTCCCCATCCTTCCCTACTCCGATGAGACCGATGACCACGCTGTCTGGTCTCCTTCCCCAAACAACCAACCAACCAACCAAAGTCAGAGATATCGATAGTGAGACTATGAATTCGCAGGTGAGGTAGCATTGTCTCTGTCCCTCTGTTTTTTGACAAGGGAGAGAGCCGGATTCCAAACAGAGTTTAAACAGAAACCTCCATCCCTGTTAACGAGGTTGCTCGCTAATTCAATCTCAACTGCCTCCCTGGTAACACTGTCCCAATAGCTGGACGTGCATGCCAATATCTCGGTGTTATTATATTACATGGGGTGACCGGTATCCAAGCAATGTTCGGCAACAGCAGATCTATTTGGCTGCTGTAATCGTGTGTGCCGTTTATGATCAGTACATCGGTCCTCCACGGTCCTGATAGTTTGACCAACATATGCCATGCCGCAGCTACAAGGAATACGATATACACCCGCCTTACGCAGTCCAAGATCATCCTTAACGGAACTCAAAAGTGCTCTAATTTTAGATAGAGGTCGGAAAAAAACATTTCACATATTATTTCCGTAAAATACGACCGATCTTGTTGGACGTGTTTCCTACGTGAGGCAAAAAGGCGGTAGACTTAGGTGTTGACTCAGAATTATCATCAATCACCCGATATACAGTTGGTCGATAGCGCAACGCATGTTCAATATGTCTATCACTATAACCATTTTGACGAAATGTAACTTCAAGATGGGACAGCTCAGCTGGCAAAGTCTCAGCGTCAGAAACGACATGTCCCCCGTGTACCAAGGTACGAAGTACCCCTTCACGCTGAGCCGGATGGTGACAACTATTAGCCGAAGACTTCGAGGAACGTGCATTGGAGTCGGTGCCTTTGAAACCCACCTGTTGCTTTAGATACGTTGACGATACCTTCGCTGTTTGGCCTCATGGTAGGCAGAATTTGAATGTCTTTCAACAACATCTGAACTCGATCCACCCGAACATTCGTTTTACGATGGAGGTGGAAGAGGATGGTTGCCTTCCCTTTCTTGACGTGTTGGTTAGGAGGAAGAATGATGGATCATTGGGACATGCAGTCTACAGGGAACGAACTCACACCGACTTGTACTTACAAGCTAATAGTTGTCACCATCCGGCTCAGCGTGAAGGGGTACTTCGTACCTTGGTAGACAGGGCACATGTCGTTTCTGACGCTGAGACTTTGCCAGCTGAGCTGTCCCATCTTGAAGTTACATTTCGTCAAAATGGTTATAGTGATAGACAGATTGAACATGCGTTGCGCTATCGACCAACTGTACATCGGGTGATTGATGATAATTCTGAGTCAACACCTAAGTCTACTGCCTTTTTGCCTCACGTAGGAAACACGTCCAATAAGATCGGTCGTATTTTACGGAAATACTATGTGAAATGTTTTTTCCGACCTCCATCTAAAATTAAAGCACTTTTGAGTTCCGTTAAGGATGATCTTGGACTGCGTAAGGCGGGTGCATATCGTATTCCTTGTAGCTGCGGCATGGCATATGTTGGTCAAACTATCAGGACCGTGGAGGACCGATGTACTGAGCATAAACGGCACACACGATTACAGCAGCCAAATAGATCTGCTGTTGCCGAACATTGCTTGGATACCGGTCACCCCATGTTATATAATAACACCGAGATATTGGCATGCACGTCCAGCTATTGGGACAGTGTTACCAGGGAGGCAGTTGAGATTGAATTAGCGAGCAACCTCGTTAACAGGGATGTTTCTGTTTAAACTCTGTTTGGAATCCGGCTCTCTCCCTTGTCAAAAAACAGAGGGACAGAGACAATGCTACCTCACCTGCGAATTCATAGTCTCACTATCGATATCTCTGACTTTGGTCATCTTTGGTGGCACTAGTGTTCAGTGTGTGTGTTATCTTTCCTGCTTCAGTCCGAGAACCGAGGTTTTAAATTTGCATATACGCCGCCTGTCCGTTGCAGTTTGCCTTGAAAATGGCGGGGTGTTCTCCCGCCGAAATATCGGCGGTCGCTGAAAGTGTTACCTGGCTGAATTCCCGGAAGTTATTTGAAAACTAAAGAATCTCATCTCCATCGGACATGAAAAATTTCATATTCCACCTCATCTCAAACTATATCACAACAGTATTGTAACATCAATAGTGGGTTACGACTCGGGAGTCTGGGCCCGCCATGACAGTGAGAAGAGTCTAGAGGGACATGATAGTGAGATCTGTGGGGGCCCAAAGAACATCCCCAGGGGGAGCCCTATTAGTCATAATGGGGCTCTACCCCCTGGACATCAACAGAAAGGGAATACCGCGGAAATAGAAGAGATATTAGGCATTGGGGTTGAGGATAAGGGTCAGATAAGGCGAAGAGGTGAGCAATTGTGGCAAGAATTATGGGAAGCCGAAGATACAGGTCGTAGAACTTTTCAATTTCTTCCTAGCGTCAGGGAACGACTGGACATGAGATACTTTGAACCTGCTTGAGGACTGATCCATTTTCTCACTGGTCATGGGCCATACCCGACATATTTATGTCGGTTCGGGGAAAGGGCCACACCTGTGTGTGAATGTGGTGAATCAGAGGGTACTCCCGATCATGTGGTCTATGAGTGTCCCCTTTTCAATGATGTAGCATCCACATTACGTGACCAGTTACTTACTAAGACAAGAAGACACTTTTCAAACTCTTAACCAATGGGCAGATGAGGTATCACGAAAAGTGTTAAAGAATGCCTGAGGGACATAAACTAACTTAACAATTTGAGACACACCAAATAATGAACTTTGCTCCCCATTCCCATACCGCCTGTGCGTGGACAGGCCGACTTTCTTCATACTCTGGAATCCGCCGCGTACAGGATTAGGGGGAGTGGGGTACAACATCACCGATACAATACAAAGCATCGGACTTGACTTACGTTAGAACTAGTTAGTAGGACTTAGATTAGGAAATTAGCTACTTGGGAACCTGCAATGAATAACATCCTTGGCCTCCACTGTGTCAGGGGCACGCTCATCGGGATTAGCCAACACCGACTCCAAGGAAGGCCTCGGCGCTTGTTGGTGACGTCACGTCAGCTAGGCACGGCGAACGCCAGGTCTGTTGCAGGCATACTCATAATGGTGGTGTCTCCCTCTCTGACACAGGAAAATGTGAAACTATTGGCAGTAGTTGGTTCAAATGGCTCTGAGCACTATGGAACTAAACTGCTGTGGTCAACAGTCCCCTAGAACTTAGAACTACTTAAACCTAACTAACCTAAGAACATCACACAACACCCATGCCCGAGGCAGGATTCGAACCTGCGACCGCAGCGGTTGCGTCGTTCCAGACTGTAGCGCCTAGAACCGCTCGGCCACTCCGGCCCTCGGCGGTAGTTGACCAACACACATTGTTCTGAGAGATTTCTGTAATCAATTAATTGTTCAATTCATTACACTTCTTAACAAATAGTGTACTGCTGAACTTAAATTTCCACCTGTTTTAAGGATTGACATACAAAAACAACTTCATGGTCCAGCAGCAACAGAATTCGTGCTTCTTTACCTTATTTGTAAATCTGAGGAAGTTACGTTTGTACTGGGTTGCTTTTACAAGAAACTTGTTTTATCAAATAAAATTCTTTTATCTTGTAAAGTTTCTTCTTTCAGTTGCAAGAGGGCAATATTTATCTTTTCTAATGTGCATGTTTAAAAAAGTTCAAGCTCAGCAGTATTTTCGACGTATGAAGCTATTTTGCTTGCTGTTTAGAATTCGTTTCGTTGGACATTTACACATGTAAATTAGTTCACATTTCCAGTGATGTCAAACGAAAATAAATAAATAAATGAAATGAGTTCATTGTAAGAGGGTTGGGGTAAGTTTCGATAACAAAATGAATCAAGTAAATATAGTTACTTGAATGTAAAATTTCCGAAGCTTGCAATGGGACAAAGCGTCTTCTCATATTGATGTACGTTTGTTTCGACAGGATTCAGTAATACAGAACTATGATCTTCATTTGTAGCTTTACGATAGTAAGAAAATCTTTCATCTAAATAAAACTGCAGAATCCAAAACAATACCAAACATTTTGTCCAAAAATAAGAGATTTATAGTGATAAGCACGCCCAGGCGTTTCTGCCTGCAGCAGACGTGGCGTTCGCCGTGCCTAGCTGACGTGACGTCACGAACAAGCGCCGAGGCCTTCCTTTGAGTCGGTGTTGGATTAGCTCGATGAGCAAGGCTCTAGAAACTAGGTTTTCAAACTATTGACACAACTGTGAGGCTGCAGGCAGTAGAGCTTAGTTAGGCGAAGCTAATATAAATTTAATATTAACAATAATTGATAAATTAGTTGCCCATTGTTATCTAGTTAGCTGTAGCTCACTGATTAATCAAATTTGTATTTAGCTGCGATCAATGTTTGGATAAAATTAGGACCCACTAATCATTTTAAGGAAGTGGGTTACGTTTGTACAATTATTATAAAAAAAAGACAGACCATTGATGTCACTACAGTACACAGACTAGTTTGAGGAAGAGAGAAATGTTTCAAACCCACTCTGGCACCACCTCCATGAAGTCACTTTAACACCCTGAGCGTTCAAATTCCATCGTTGCAATCGCGAAGCCAATAACTCAGGCTGGGGCTGTGACAGATTCATGTCCTTAAAGAGGTCGTCAAGTTCTCCCCGAGTAATGGGATGACGTGGTGTTGACTGTGATGGCAGACACCCCGGATCCGGACCAACACGTCTGTGCTGGTTGCTCTGCCGTTTCGTCCCCGCCGCTGTCTGACCGTCATCAGCAATCACTTGCTGACAGGAGGTGGAGAAGCATCGTGAAGAACTGACAGCATGGATGAAGGCAGATCTGGATACTGAATAGCATGTTCGCATTTTGCGAAACAACCTTTCACTCTGGTCAAGCAAAAATAGCTGTCAGTGGCTTGATCCTTCTGTTCGCGCCACACCGTTGGCACCATAAACGGCAATGATGCTAGAGAACCCTGCAGCCACGTATACAAGTTACTTGCACATGTGCCACAAAAAAGATGAGGAGCAAAGGGGCTTATCTGTGTCCCCAACTCTGCAGCCAAAATACAACTCTCAGGCTGCTTAAGTACAGGAGTGAGATTAAGCCATTGGCTTTTCACTGTATATTCACCGCATATGTAGCAAAATATTGAGGTTATTTACACACTGTCTAGACTTTTGTTCGGAAATTTGAGGCAGAATATTATCGTGTATTACTAACTTCAAATACGCATCACACTAACGCACACACATTACAGTGTAGCGCCAATCTCTCTCTAAATTTGTTTGAAAACTCACCAAGTGGCAGCATAGGCCAGAATTGTGATTTCTGTTTATGATAGCTAACACTAGAAGGGCAAAAACAGGGATCAAATTACACACAGAGAAGAAAGTCTCCCAGTTGCATCTGAACTGGAACTTATTTCAATTAAAGCGCATTTCCGTAACAGATATAAAAAATTTGTCCAGAAGAAACCTTACGCAATGGGGAAAAACTAAAATCAAATCTGAATTCAGCGTACTAAAATTAGTCACTATCACCTGTTATCAGGCAGAGAACAAAAAGTGACAAAACGATAACAGTTAAAAATTTTATGTTTTATCATTAATAAAGAAAAGTTTAGATCTTGCTTGTTTCTCCTGAAACCATAAACATTCCAAACAAAAAGAAGAAATAGTGATTAAAGAACAACGAAGAGCTGGCGATGAAAAACCATTATTCTCTACCAGTCTCCATCATCAACATGATCATCATCAATCATCATCATCCAAATCACCTGATCGCCGCCATTATCATCCTGTCATCACACAAATCACCCCCCCCCCCCAAAAATTATGTGAGAGGTTTGAAGCCGATCTTTGAATCTGTAGTCTGGTGTTTTACTACTGACAAGGGAACTTCCCCATCGCACCCCCCTCAGATTTAGTTATAAGTTGGCACAGTGGATAGGCCTTGAAAAACTGAACACAGATCAATCGAGAAAACAGGAAGAAGTTGTGTGGAACTCTGAAAAATTAAGCAAAATATACAAACTGAGTAATCCATGCGAATTATAGGCAACATCTGGGAGAGACTCCAGCCAGCAGTGCCGTGGTCCCGTGGTTAGCGTGAGCAGCTGCGGAGCGAGAGGTCCTTGGTTCAAATCTTCCTTTCAGCGAAGATTTTAATTTTTAATTTTCAGACAATTATCAAAGTTCAGGCACTCACACATAATCAACTTCGCTCTCCAAAATTCCAGGACATGTTCAGATTTGCTTGGACATATGCAGGATTTGACGGTCTACACACGGAAACATTTGAAAACGTTAAAAACATTTGTTTTAACAGAGCACAAGGTAAAGTGAGCGACTGTGAAACTGTTGGATTCATTTTTTTCAGTTTATGGGACAAACTCTTATGTTTTCATCACTTTTTTGGGAGTAATTATCACATCCACAAGAAAACCTAAATCGGGCAACGTAGAAGAATGTTTTTACCCATTCGCCAAGTGTACAAGTTATGTGGGTCGACAACATATTCCTGTCATGTGACGCACATGCCGTCACCAGTGTCGTATAGAATATATCAGACGTGTTTTCCTGTGGAGGAATCGGTTGACCTATGACCTTGCGATCAAATGTTTTCGGTTCTCATTGAAGAGTCACGTTCTTTCGTCTACTAATCGCACGGTTTTGCGGTGCGGTCGAAAAACACAGACACTAAACTTATTACAGTGAACAGAGACGTCAATGAACGAATGGACAGATCATAACTTAGCGAAAATAAAGAAAAATTTTTCGCTCGAGGGAGACTTGAACCAAGGACCTCTCGTTTCGCAGTTGTTCACGCTAACCACGGGACCACGGCGCTGCTGCGATCAGATCATGCTTGATGTTGGCTATCTTCGCATGGTCTACTCAGTTTGTAAATTTTGCTTATTTTTTCGTAGTTCCACACAACTTCTTCCTGTTTTCTCGATTGATCTGTGTTCAGTTTTTCAAGGCCTATCCACTGTGCCAACTTATAACGAAATCTGAGGGGGGTGCGATGGGGAGGTTCCCTTGTGAGCCACATCATTCTGTATACAGTTATTTGCACCAGCCTCTACAGTCTCATTCTTAGTTTGGCGTCAAGCAATAAAATATAGGCTACGTCAAGAAACTGCCGACAGTAGTAAATTGCATTAATATGTTACACCAGAGTATTACTAATAAAAGTGCAAGGCGTATAAGGATCCTCCATCATTGTAATCTGGAGGTACGGCGTGTATAGATTAGTTGGTTGGTTGGTTTCGGGGAAGGAGACCAGACAGCGAGGTCATCGGTCTCATCGGATTAGGGAAGGATGGGGAAGGAATTCGGCCGTGCCCTTTCTGAGGAACCATCCCGGCATTGGCCTGGAGTGATTTAGGGAAATCACGGAAAACCTAAATCATGATGGCCGGACGCGGGATTGAACCGTCGTCCTCCCGAATGCGAGTCCAGTGTCTAACCACTGCGCCACCTCGCTCGGTGTGTATAGATTACTCTTAACAGAACTACATCCATACTTACGCTGTTATACTTCTACCATTAGCAGCAATAGGCAGGAAGAGAGCTTACCTGAAACAAAGAGAAAGAAACTATTATTAAAATGTGTTTTCCCTAAAACTGCAACACTAGTCATAAGCAATAAAAAAATGAAAATGACTGTTCGGAATTGTGATACACTGTATATTTCAAACCTTCGAATAACGTGCGTCTTTACAAAGAAAAATACTGTGAGCCGGTGGTGCACTATTGTTTTTAAGAATGGTGAATCCTCCTCCTCCTTCTCTCCTCCACGAAACACACAGACACAAAACAACAAGCAAACAAGGAGAACTGCATACAACCACCGCAACGGAAACAACTGACGACGAAAGAAGACGCCGCAGCAGTAGGTACCGTTAGAAATACTAAACAGACGAACACACTTTCAAAGAACTAAACACACACACATCTTCCATTGAATTGTAGTTTCATATTACAAAAAGAAAAAGAAGCAAAATTAGAAGTGAAAAATGGAGAGAGGATACATGGAAGACAGAAATTTGCATAGTAAAAATGTTTTTCTCAAGACGTTAGATTAAGGCAGTATACCAATTTGAAAACAGTCCTCTATGAGTAGGAAACAATACTTTTATCTGGATACTAAATAGCATCAGGAGATTTGGGAAAGACAGACAAAAGAATCCTACGAAAAATATTGCTTCTAATCAAAAACAAAGATGGCTGTTGACTCTACAGGCATGTCAAAATGAATGAAAGAAGACATACTAACAAAGCAGATCCACATATTCTTCCAAAGCAAAACAGACTAAGGAAATGGGAGGGGAGATGAAAAGGGCTTAGGAAAAATACAGATTGAACAGTTAGTTAACTGCGTAGGGAAAAGTGTAGAATAGAAATCCTGAACTCCACAGAACAAAACAAAAATCGTTAAATCGTGACACACATTTTAAGAGAAAAAAAACACGGTGTGAAGTCTTGCGAAACTTTTGCCTCAAAAGGTTTTTCACCTAAAATAGCCAAAAAATGTAACAGACACGTTCAGATATATTCTATCATTCATTTTATCACCTATGTAACATATAGTGTGTAAGATGAACAGCCGCCCGCAGTGGCCGAGCGTTTCTAGGCGCTTCAGTTTGGAACCGCGCGACCGCTACGGTCTCAGGTTCGAATCTTACCTCGGGCATGGATGTGTGACGTCCTTAGGTTAGTTAGGTTTAAGTAGTTCTAAGTTCTTGGGGACTGATGACCTCCGATGTTAAGTCACATAGTGCTCAGAGCCATTTGAACAACGTATTTACTGGCATTTCATATTTAAAGCATCTCAATAGCGTGCTGTCATTCCATTGTTTCACAAGAATTAATAACCAGTAGAATAATAAGCACCTGCAAAACGAAAAGGCAGACGAAGCACTTCGGTGATCTTCGGATCGCGCCTAACTTGGATGGCGGGCGAAGTGGTTCGGCTGTAAGATCAGAGCTGGTTCGGCAGTCTCGGACATGTTGTCTGCCGCGGTGTCAGTTAAGACTTAACTTGCAATGTCTAGTTGAGAACAGTGCGATTATAATTACAGAAATACACTATGTGATAAAAAGTATCCGGACACACCCAAAAACATATGCTTTTCATATTAGGTGCATTGTGCTGCCACCTACTGCCAAGTACTCCATATCAGCGACTTCAGTAGTCATTAGACATCGTGAGAGAGCAGAATGCGGCGCTCCACGGAACTCAAGGACTTCGAACGAGGTCAGGTGATCGGGTGTCACTTGGGTCATACGCCCGTACGCGAGATTTCCCCACTCCTAAACATCCATAGGTCCACTATTTCCGATGTGATAGTGAAGTGGAAACGTCAAGGGGCACTTGCAGCACAAAAGCGTACAAGCCGACCTTGTCTGTTGACTGACAGAGACCGCCGATAGTTGAAGAGGGTCGTAACGTGTAATAGCCAGACATCTATCCATACCATACCACAGGAATTCCAAACTGCAAGTACTGTGACAGTTACGCGGGAGGTGAGAAAACTTGGATTTGATGGTCTAGCGGCTGCTCATAAGCCACACATCACGCCGGTAAATGCCGAACGACGCCTCGCTTGGTGCAAGGAGCGTAAACGTTGGATGATTGAACAGTAGAAAAACGTTGTGTGGATTGACGAATCACGGTACACAATGTGGCGATCCGATGGCAGGGTGTGAGTATGACGAATGCCCAAAGAACGTCATCTGCCAGAGTGTGTAGTGCCAACAGTAAAATTCGGAGGTGGTCGTGTTATGGTGTGGTCGTGTTTTTCATGGAGGTGGCTTGCAGCCCATGTTTTGCGTGGCACTACCACAGCACAGGCCTACATTGATGTTTTAAGCACCTTTTTGCTTCCTACTGTTCAAGAGCAATTCGGGGATGGCGATTGGATGTTTCAACACGATAACACGCCTGTTCATAATGCACGGCCTGTGGCGGAGTGGTTACAACATAATAACATCCCTGTAATGGACTGGCCTGCACAGAGTCCTGACCTGAATCCTACAGAACACCTTTGGGATGTTTTGGAACGCCGAGCTCGTGCCAGGCCTCACCGACCGATATCGATACCTCTGCTCAGTGCAGCACTCCGTGGAGAATGGGCTGCCGTTCCGCGAGAAACCTTCCAGCACCTGGTTGAACGTATGCCTGCGGGAGTGGAAGCTGTCATCAAGACTAAGGGTGAGCCAAAACCATTTTGAATTCCAGCATTACGGATGGAGGGCGCCACGAACTTTTAAGTAATTTTCAGGCAGGTGTCCGGATACTTTTGATCTCTCAGTGTACGCAATTAATTATTTTGTTGAAGAATGGAAAGTATTTGTGATCCTAAAGCGGAATGTAATTGGGCAGTTTCCCGTTTTCTGTCAATAAAAAGCGAGTGGCATCCTGTATAAAGGAACTGATCTGAATTTTAATTATTTCTGAAATAACAGTTCCTCGGTAAGAGTTTCTTACAGCCTGAAGTTAACAGATTCACGCCCTACGTGCTGTTTTCTGCTAAGGGGACAACAAATGTGGAAGACTGCAGGCTGGTGAACATGTCGGAACTTACGCATTCCACTAAGAATGGTGGAAGGGAATAGGCGCCTCGCGTGTACTGCAATTTAGCACAAATGAGATCAGTGACACGTCATCTGTGGCAACACAGAGGCGTTATGAAGAAGAAAACTATTCTTGAGGAGAAAGGTGTATTATATACATGTATGTATTACCCTAGCTTCTCTCTAACTCTTCTATTTTTTACAACTTGCTGTAAGCTATAAGAGGAAGAAGAAGAAGAAAAAGAAGAAGAAGAAGAGGAGGAGGAGGAGGAGGAGGAGGGGAGGGGTTGCTGAAGAAAAGGGAGGAACGGAGATTGCACCAGTACTACATGAAAAAGGCGTTCTGAGTGCTTTCAGGTATTGGACCAACCCGCATGTAGTGAAAGGGCGATACAGCTGTTCTACGAGACGGACGTGAGAGCCCACATACGCCCTGTCTTAATGCCGTTATCCTTATCTACAGTACAGCCGCCCACTCCACACTGGCGACAAACACGCTTCGGGCACGTCACTGTGAAACCCCCGGACATCCTCCCCAATAGCCACTCTCAGATCGCTGTGTAAGCTCTAACAAGGAGAACACGGCAACTGCCATAACTCGGTTTCCCAGAAACGCCGCTCACTGGAAGAGGGGCCAAAATAATGGAACACATGTCTCGTCTTATCCGTAGAAAGTCGACTGCTTCTGAAAAAACAGTGGCGGCAAGTTTTCGAGGTAGTTTTCAGGTACTTCATACACCTTTTAGCGAGCGATATCCTCAGGCACGATGGTGCCGTCTCTGTAGTACATTACTACACAAATGTTTTATATTGATATAACGTTGTCATTGTTCGTCTACTAATTGTATATCAGATAAACTAATTAAAAAAAAAAGAATGTGAAAATCTGAAACTGTATTCGGTTAAACTCCTGAAGTGTATGCTGATTCATAATGAACTGCAAGCGCCAGTTTTCGTAAAAGTCATCCACTATGCATCGTGTGCCTCGAAATTATTGGCAACGCGCGAATTCTTCAGCAGTGTTGACTTTCTGAGATTAATACGGAAGATGTCACTGTGGCAAACCCGTGTTCGGAATATCTGTGTTTCGAATGTTTCTACGATCAGTGTCAGCCATGGGAATGCATCAAATCATCTTGAAGACTAAACATACGAATAAAACATAAAATTATAAGAACTGATATGAGACTGAAATATCAGTTTATGAGAAATTAAGGAGACTGGAGACGCTCAACGTATCATACACACATGCATTATACTCTGCAGGGCCAAACAAACTGGTACACCTACCTAGTACCGCATAAGGCCCCCGCGAGCACGCAGAAGTGCTGCAACACGACGTGGCAAGGGCTTGACTAATGTCTGAAGTACTACTGGAGGGAACTGACAGCGTAAATCTTGCAGGGCTGTCCATAAATCCGTAAGAATACCAGAGGGTGGAGATCTCTTCTCAACAGCACGTTGCAACGCATCCCAGATATGCTCAATAATATTCGTGTCTGGGGAGTTTGGTGGCTATCTGAAGTGTTTAAAAAGAGAAGAGTGTTCCTGGAGCCACTCTGTAACAATTCTGGACGTGTGGGGCGTCGCATTGTCCTGCTGGAATTGCCGTCGGAATGCCCAATGGACATGATGGTTCAAATGGCTCTGAGCACTATGGGACTTAACATCTGAGGCCATCAGTCCCCTAGAACTTAGCACTACTTAAACGTAACTAACCTAAGGACATCACACACATCCATGCCCGAGGCAGGATTCGAACCTGTGACCGTAGCGGTCGCGCGGTTCCACACTGAAGCGCCTAGAACCGCTCGGCCACATCGGCCGGCCAATGGACATGAATGGATACTGGTGATCAGAGAGGATGCTTACGTACGTGTCACCTGTCAGAGTTGTACGTAGAGGTGTCAGGAGTCCCATATCACTAACTCCACACGCCCCACATCATTACAGAGCCTCCACCAGCTTCAACAGTCCCTGCTGACATGCAGGATTCATGAGGAGGTCTCCATACCCGTACACGTCCATCCGCTCGATACAATTTGAAACCAGACACTTTCGACCAGGTAACACGTTTCCAATCATCAGTAGTCCAACGTCAGTGTTGACGGGTCCAGGCGAGGCGTAAAGCTTTGTGTCATGCAGTCGTCGCGGATACACGAGTGGTCCTTCGGCTCTGAAAGGACATATCGATGATGTTTGGCTGAACGCTTCGCACACTGACACTTGTTGGTGGTCCAGCATTGAAATCTACAGGAATTTGCGGAAGGGTTCCACTTCTGCCACGCTGAACGATTTTCGTCAGTCGTCAGGATTTTTTTCCGGCTGCAGCGATGCCGGATATTCGATGTTTTACCGTATTCCTGATATTCACGGTGCGCTCGTGAAATGGTCGTACGAGAAAAACGAGTATCATGGAGAAGAATCATGAGTCCTCCATGTGCTGGAGTGCCTTCAACAGAGGGGAGATCATATCGGACTGACTGAAAATGGGGGAAGACAAAGCGGTCGTGGGGACGCAGCTTTGTTTCCTGAAGACAGAAGATGACTGGCGAGTAGGATCGTAGGAGGATCGACAATTCATCCCGACTGGCTCGAATGCCACGAATATTCCTATGGATAATGGACATAGGGTGGACAGAAAATGGAAGAATGTGACCAAGGTTGCCCTCAACTCAACGACAGCTCAGAGCTTGCGACCGACATCGTGGAATGGCACTCAGCCGAAGGCAGAAGATCCTGATCCATAGGTTGGTCAGGAGCAGCTCCTGCCACCAGCGACCGGCCGGTTGATCAGGCGCCAGCAGTGCACCTCGGCGACACAGAAGACGGCCGAGGGCGGTTACCGCCAGGTGGTGCTGTAGATGAGACACGCCGTGGCGGAGAAGGAGAGGAACTGGGTTTCTTATTAGCTTTCTTGGAAACATGATGTTTAGATGAAGGAGGAGCCGATGGTTGTGAAGTTGGGGTACGTAAAAAATCTTCACGAGTATGCTCTTTTTTGGAAGTCCGGGTGTCTGACTTTTGGGATCGAGATTTAGCAGAACCCGATGAAGGGCGAGCCATAGATTGAGCAGGCGAAAGTGGGGAGGCTGAACGGGCGACCTTTGCGCTGGCCGATCTGACGACCGTGGCACTAAAGGTGAGATCACAAGTCTGCGTGGCCACCTCCTTTGTTGGCCGAGGAGAGGCAAGGACAGTGCTGTATTGGGCTTTCGACTGGCGAATAATTTTCGAGCAGCAAGGGTCGGCACCTTTTCCTTCACTCTGATTTCCTGGATGAGCTTTTCGTCTTTAAAAATGGGGCAATCTCGAGAGGAAGCAGCGTGTTCACCCATACAGTTGATGCAACGATGGGATGGAGGTGGACAACCACCCTCATGGGCATCCTTGCCACACGTAACACATTTGGCCGGGTTGGAACAGGACTCGCTGGTGTCATTGAACCGCTGGCACCGATAGCAACGCGTAGGGTTTGGGACGTAGGGGTGAACGGAGATGCTGTGTCCCATCGCCCGTGCGCCGACTGTAACACCACGTTCAAATTCGCTTAAATCTTGATAACCTGCCGTTGTAGCAGCAGTAACAGCTCTAACTACTACGCCAGACGCTTGTTGTCTTATATAGGCGTTGCCGACCGCAGCGCCGTATTCTGCCTGTTTACATATCTGTGTATTTGAATACTCAAGCCTGTATCAGTATGTTTGGCGCTTTAGTGTATAATAAATGAGTGACACTTGTTGTGATATCCAGTTGTTATTTTACAATTAGTATAACGCTCTCGTATCCCCGAAGTTGATAAGAAACATTCGTGTAGTAACCTTCCACCGACATGGGTAGAGAAATGAAAACAGTGAAAACAAATAATTTTCGAGCACGGGGGGCAAAATTAAGAAGCCGCAACGCTAACCATTGTCGCCGTTTCCTCTGAGGATATCGCACGCTAAAAGGCACATAACGCACTCGAGAAATACATCTAAAACTTTGACCGCCGGATTTTCTGAAGCAATCCGGTATCTACGGATAAGCCGAGACGCGTGTTCGCTTATTTTCACTCCACTTCCACTGAGTGAAGTTTCTGGGAGATAGGATGATGGCAATAGCCATCATCCTATGTAGTACCTTACTGCATTATCATCACCGCCTTCTTGTACGACACTGTTAGGTTTCCACAGGTGTAAGAAAGAAGTTGTCTCCCTCCCGCAACACGATTGAATACTGACGCAGCTAACGAAACGATCGAGATCCCACAAATATTCGATCGGACTGTGATCCTAACACAGAATCTGCTCAGAAATATTCGGACGCCCCTATTTAATGCACATCTGCCCGCTTGGTGTGTGTGTGTGTGTGTGTGTGTGTGTGTGTGTGTGTGTGTGTTTTCTTACAAGGGAACCTCCCCATCGCACCCCCCTCAGATTTAGTTATAAATTGTCACAGTGGATAGGCCTTGAAAAACTGAACACAGATCAATCGAGAAAACAGGAAGAAGTTATGTGGAACTATGAAAAAATAAGCAAAATATACAAACTGAGTAGTCCATGCGCAAGATAGGCAACATTAAGGACAATACGTTTATACAGTGAGTAAGAATGATCAGTATTTAGTGATATGATAGGAACTATGATGTAAGCCAAATAGTCCAATAAACAGGGGCTCTAATAGGCGTAAAGAGATTCGAGGATCTGTACACTACGAGAGATGTTTCACATTAGTGATGATGAACATTTGTTCATAGCTCACAAGGTATGCATTTTAAAGCCCATGTTCACTACACTTTTTTGCTCCGAATACTCGTTTTGTTATAATGACCATTCCTCCTGAGAAATCCTATTTGTTTGGCGCCAAGCACATTTGGTGAAAGCCTGCGCTAACACTGCCCAACGAACGCAAGAACGGTAGCGTCATTTCAAATGAGACTGCTTGGATCATGTTACTACAGCCCAGACCGATCCAAGTTGTGAGAATCGTGTATTATCACGAGTCACTATTTTGCAATTTTAAAATTATTGTTGAGTTGATTATTGCTGTTGGCGCTGTGCGTTAGATTTGAGTCAGTTACTGCTAGTCGGTAGCATTTAAAACGTATGGGCGTATCGACAGAGCTGGTACGTTACATTAATTTCAGACAGGATGTTTGAAATTAGTTTAATCATTCGTGTCACGTCTCTCGGTTGAACGAAAGTTTCAGAGTGAAAGAATTTTATTAATACTGTGGTACACATTCTTCTAGACATTTCGAATTTTCGATTATTGGTGCTGGTGTAACAAATGAGATAATGAAATAGAGAGTTTCGTTATCCGTATGTAACAACTGACCTAACATCAATCCTTCAAGATCTGCATCATTCTCTCCTCCTGAAGATTGAACATTTTTACCCCATTCAGGAAATTTCCAAGGAGGGTCAGTAATTAATCCCTCCTCCGCCAACCCATGTAATCTGACGGCCATTACAAAACAGCTTCAAATTCTGTTTAAAGCTTGTTTGAAGTCGGTATATGCTCTCATAATCAAATATTGGATGAATATAGTCTGGGTAATTTGCGCCCCGTTTTAAACATAAGCTAGTTCTTTATGCATTTCAGTGTTTTGGTTCAAATGGCTCTGAGCACTATGGGACTTAACATCTCTGGTCATCAGTCCCCTAGAACTTAGAACTACTTAAACCTAACTAACCTAAAGACATCACACACATCCATGCCCGAGGCAGGATTCGAACCTGCGACCGTAGTAGTCGCGCGGTTCCGGACTGAAGCGCCTAGAACCGCTCTGCCACACCGGCCGGCTTTTCAGTGTTTTATGACGTAATATCTCCTGCGCTCTGTATCTTACAATGATATAGTTTTGCAGGTACATTCAGTGGCATACGTGTACATCATTTGCAAAATGTGTTGTGAATGGAGTTAGTACAACAAAACTTTTAAATTGAAACGTCACGCCAGATGCTGGAGACTGAGACGTAACAGCTCACTTTCGTAAGATTTCGAAGCTAATTTGGATTGCGTAATTAAATGGCATTAGGTAGGACCCACATAATTAATTTTGGCTTTTGAGGTCTGTAACGTAATTTTCAACATTTAATGTCAACATACTGCACGACGTTAGTTCCGTTCCATTGGTAGGCACATGTATTGTCAAGTCATTTAATTGGAGCTACGGATTTTCATTTACGAAGAATCGAATCACGAAAGAGCTACCAAATATAACACAATCATAATGGTTGAAATTTTAACGACCCTGTTGCTCATACTGTCAGCTTACTACGCTATTGGCTAACATAACATTACCGTAATTCATAAAACTAGATTATCAATGTAAAAATGTGTTTATTTGGGCTGCTGTTTTATTGAAATTCTGTTCACACTAAAAAATAATGTCCCCATATTTGAAACACAAACATGGTAGGTATACTTGGAATAATGCAGTTACAGTGTAATTAACAAAAATGTAGTTAGAATAGTTTATTCTTATGATTTCACTAATTTTTTCGATGACAACAAGAGCTATGTAATTGTCTTTGTATCAAATTCTATGGATTTCAGTTTTGACCACCAGATGATAAGGTTTTTTGTAGCGATCAGCAACTTCCGGAATTTTAAATACCGAGTTCAGAATAGGCCATAATACATCAGTTGTTAACGAGAGTGTATAAGACCCACGAGAAATCATATGGGACGCCCAGTATGATGTAATATCGAAGCCAGGACCCCGTGATCCAGAGTCTGCAAATCTAGCCACTAGACCACTTCCCGTGGTATTGACGCTGACGAACAGGGACATGAACAACTCATTTCCGTGTACCCTATTTTCTTTGAAGCACAGGGCCGGTGTGTCGCTAAAGCTAGTTATTAAGGAGTGTCTGAAAATTTATGTGAGTCACAGTATGACGGTGGTCGTTTTGCGTTCGTGCACCACAGGTGAAGTGTTTAACGGCCTGTGTTAACTGCTGTTACGAGGAGCCAGAAGCGTGAAGCTGGGAGCTACGCACCTTCCGCAGTGAGTCAGCTGCCCTCACGCAGTGGTTTCACCTGGCCGCTGTGTACTCACTACCGCTGCAGATTTCCGGGCCCCGACAATGACTCAGGCGGCAAGCCGCGCCGCCGTGGTTCTGACGTCACAACTGGCTGAGCCCGCACGACAACGCTGTTTGCGTGTCGCCAACCATTGACCACCTGGCAGAGGGGTGCGCTGCCTGTCCAGACTCACGCAACGCTAGCGGCTTCAAATTTGTCCCGGTACCACACCGTCCAACGAACCCAATTTACGAGGAAGAAGTCTGGTAAAAAAGCAAGAAAAAATGTCTCGTAAACAACTCACCTTCAATGAAATTTTCACTCTACAGCGGAGTGTGCGCTGATATGAAACTTCCTGGCAGATTAAAACTGTGTGCCGGACCGAGACTTGAACTCGGGACCTTTGCCTTTCGCGGACAAGTGCTCTACCAATTGAGCTACCCAAGCACGAGTCACGCCCCGTCCTCACCACTTCAATTCCGCCAGGACCGCTTCAATTCCACGATATTGCGGAGACATGGCTTAGCCACAGCCTTCTTCCAGAAGTGCTTGTTCTGCAAGGTTCGCAGGAGAGCTTCTGTGAAGTTTGGAAGGTAGGAGATGAGGTACTGGCGGAATTGAAGCGGTGGGGACGAGTCGTGCTTGGGTATCTCAATTGGTAGAGCACTTGCCCGCGAAAGGCAAAGGTCCCGAGTTCGAGTCTCGGTCCGGCACACAGTTTTAATCTGCCAGGAAGTTTCAACTCACCTTCGGTCTGACAGATAGCCATATTGCATTTAAAAGGAAATTAAAAGAATTTCTAAATGGCAACTCCTCCTACTCATTAGATGAATTTTTGGATGTAGTAAACGGGTAATTTCCCCACCCCCACCCAAAAGAAAAAATTAAAAATATTAAGTGTCATGTAATATTTTGTGTAATGTAATATCTTGTATAGACACCTTTTATTAACCTGACACGTTCCACATCATGACGAAGTGTCGTATTCATGATCTCTGGAACAAGTACTAATGTAATCTTCTCGACAGTCCCCTTTGAGTGGTACACACTTGGTCCGGTGATCCTCCAGCTTTGTCATCCCATCGGAAACACGGATGATGTCAAACTCTGCAAGACACTCGTTAACTACAACTATCACTTCCTCACTTAAATGTTTTCGCACCAAGCCAACGTTTAAAGTTAGGGAACAGCGAGAAGTGACATGGAGGTAAGTCTGGTGAAAAGGTTGCAAGAGGAACCAAAGCCCAATTCACGCAGCATCTGGCGTGACGTTTCAATTTAAAACTTCTTTACTACTAACTCAATTCACAACACATGTATACGTATGCCACTGAATGTACCTGCAAAACTATATTACTGTAAGAGACACAGTTCAGAAGATATGACGTCATAAAACGCTGAAATGCGGAAAAATACTAGCTTTTATTTAATTTCATCCAATGTTTGATTATGAGAGCATATACCGACTTCAAACAAGCTTTAAACAGAATTTGAAGCTGTTTTATAATGGCCGTCAGATTACATGGGTTGACGGAGGAGGGATTAATTACTGACCCTCCTTGGAAATTTCCTGAATGGGGAAAAAAAATGTTCAATCTTCAGGAGGGGAGAATGATGCAGATCTTGAAGGATTGATGTTAGGTCAGTTGTTACATACGGATAACGAAACTTTCTATTTCACTGTTAGCTATCAAGTATGGGATGGTATTCAAATGGCTCTAAGCACTATGGTACTTAACATCTGAGGTCATCAGTCCCCTAAAACTTAGAACTACTTAAGCCTAACTAAGCGAAGGACATCACACACATCCATACCCGAGGCAGGATTCGAACCTGCGACCATAGCTGGTGCGCGGTTCCGGACTGAAGCGCCTAGAACCTCGCGGCCACAGCTGCCGGCTGGGATGGTGCGTTATTCTTGTGAAACAGCACTTTTCGACTAATGATGGATCCAGGCTGCATTGAGTCACAGATTGGCACAGAAAGTCTTGCAAAATGGCTCTGAGCACTATGGGACTCAACTGCTGAGGTCATTAGTCCCCTAGAACTTAGAACTAGTTAAACCTAACTAACCTAAGGACATCACAAACATCCATGCCCGAGGCAGGATTCGAACCTGCGACCGTAGCGGTCTTGCGGTTCCAGACTGCAGCGCCTTTAACCGCACGGCCACTTCGACCGGCCCGAAAGTCTTGCAGATTGGGATTAATCACCAGACGTTGTGTTGAAATGTGAAGGATGCGCTTTTGGTCGAGCACTCGCGGCACCCACCTCCCACACACCTTCTTCACAGGCAATTTCTCCATGCAGCATATTATGCACTCGATCAGTTGAAACGCCTACAGTCTTAATAATCTCACGAATTTTTATTCGGCTATCTTGCATTACCATGTCATGGATGATGTCAATGATTTCCTTTATGGTGACCTCAACTGGACGACCAGAGCGCGCTTCGTCTTCAGCGCTTGTCCGATCACGTTTAAAGTCGTTAATTCCAAAGTAAATGGTCTTCAGTGATGGTGCAGGGTCTTCGTGTACTTCATCCAGATCTGTTTTGATTTGTGCGGCAGTCTAACCCTCCAAAAGAGAATGTCCAGTAACAGCACGAAACGCTCTTCTTCCATTTTCATTCGCAGTCAACACACTGATGGCTATCAAGATTGAATTAGTGGGGTCCTGCCCACTCGTCTCTTATAGGGTGCCTGAAGGATGCTGCTTTCTCTGATAGCTATACAACAGTTCAAGCAAATCGCATTAATAGCTTTTATTACAATAAAGTAGATTTACAATACTAAACTTTGTATTAGAAGAACGAGTCGCAAGCGATGGGCGACATGCAAAGTGTCAGTGTCCGTCGCTATATATAATGTCCATTAAGCAATTTATGTAAGGCACTTGTCTCAGTATAATAGTTAGGATGACAGCTCTTCTCATGTGCGTCTTCTACTGTTCTGGTCTGCTAGTGTCTGTCTAGTACTGTGCCGTAGGGCTATCAGGAATGGCGCTTGTATTCTCTTCTTGTAGAGTCCGCTCTCCTGTCCTGGTTCAAAAATGGCTCTGAGC
Organism: Schistocerca nitens; assembly: GCF_023898315.1. Taxonomy (NCBI): domain Eukaryota; kingdom Metazoa; phylum Arthropoda; class Insecta; order Orthoptera; family Acrididae; genus Schistocerca; species Schistocerca nitens. Next base: position 30,169,373 of record NC_064623.1, on the reverse strand, counting down.
ACTATGGGACTTAACATCAGTGGTCATCAGTCCCCTAGAACTTAGAACTACTTAAACCTAACTAACCTAAGGACATCACAGACATCCATGCCCGAGGCAGGATTCGAACCTGCGACCGTAGCACTCGCGCGGTTCCGGACTGAGCGCCTAGAACCGCTAGACCACCGCGGCCGGCTCTCCTGTCCTGGTGCGGTCCTAGTCAGCCAGCTATTGGCCTCACAGCCTTCACTCCTCTTGCGTTTTTCGTCTTCGTGCTGGCGCTTGTGGTTACGTCGGAATAGAACTGTACATTGGCATCTGTACGATACTCAGAATAATCAAGCTTGCCAACCATGACGTCACAGCAACAACGCTCCACTCTGTCGTCAAAATATACCAGACTTGTCAAAGCAACCTCGTACACTTCTGGCGTGTTTGTTGTGTGGCTGCTTTAGCGACCCACCTGTTGATAAACAATCGTGCAGCAAAAGCAAAAGCAAAGAATAGTAGAGCAAAAGCAAAGAAAAGTAGAGCAAGAGAAAAGTAGAGCAAGAGAAAAGTAGAGCAAGAGAAAAGTAGAGCAAGAGAAAAGTAGAGCAAGAGAAAAGTAGAGCAAGAGAAAAGTAGAGCAAGAGAAAAGTAGAGCAAGAGAAAAGTAGAGCAAGAGAAAAGTAGAGCAAGAGAAAAGTAGAGCAAGAGAAAAGTAGAGCAAGAGAAAAGTAGAGCAAGAGAAAAGTAGAGCAAGAGAAAAGTAGAGCAAGAGAAAAGTAGAGCAAGAGAAAAGTAGAGCAAGAGAAAAGTAGAGCAAGAGAAAAGTAGAGCAAGAGAAAAGTAGAGCAAGAGAAAAGTAGAGCAAGAGAAAAGTAGAGCAAGAGAAAATAAAGGAATGGAATGGTTGAGGCCAAACAAAGCAGCAACACCCTTTACAATTACACGCGAATATCCACGAAATATAATATAATGTTCTCCATCTTGTGGAACGACGACAGTGTGACGTACTACGAATTACTTCCCCGAGGTGTAACCGTCACTGCTGACATTTATCAACAACTGAGGTGTCTTGCAGACGCAAGCCCAGATCAACGACCAGGGAGACTGCGTGAAGTGATTCTAATCCACGATAACATCCGCCCGAATTCTGCTAGAGTGGCAAAAGATTACTATACAAGAGCTGGGTTGCGAAGTCATTCCGCTCCCACGTTACTCAACTGATTTTGCGTCGTCAGATTTTCACCTTTTCGTCTCTGTATCTTACAACATTCAATGAACTTCCTTTCGGAATGAAAATGCGCTCCGAAATGACTCTACGAGTTCTTCGCTTCAAACCACCGGATTTCTACAGTCGCGGAATCTGAAAGTTATTGTTGGCAGACGGTTGTAAATAGTAAAGGAGAATATGTTATTGATGTCAGAAGTCTCTGTTGTACGTATCTGTTGTGTTTATTAAACGTATGGGGAAACGCTACGAATTTAAGCACCAACCTCATATAAACAAGTGCAGCTGCTCAACTTACAGTGTAACCCATCTAAGAGCTTGCAGCTGTCAACGAGCGATTACACAAGGTATTACTTTTGTTGGCAAGCGTGTGTTTGACCCAGTGAACGAGGAGGCGGCTACAGAATGTTCCCGCCAGCGGTGACGAGTGCTCCGTGGTGGGTGAGAGGTTCGAGCCGGAGGCGGCAGCTATCTGGTGACGTAAGCGGCACCCACAGCCAGGTCGCCGGGGGCCACTGGGAGACAGATATGCCGCCGAAAAAGAACTCCAGTCGCCGATACCGGGGCTCCAGCACCCACAAAGCTTCCAGTGTGAGTAGCTGGGGGCAACGGCTCCCACCCGGCCGTCAGCAACGTCTCTAGCCGCTATAATATGGTGCGGATGGGAAAGACCGACCGGTTAAGGCCGATACTCCTACATCACACTCTGCAAGCCAGCTACAGGTGTGTGGCGGAGGGTATTTTCGGTACCACTATTTGGTCCCTCCAATACTGTTCCACTCGCGAACAGTGCGTGGGAAGAATGATTGTCGGTAAGCCTCTGTTGTTGTTGTTGTTGTTGTTGTTGCTGCTGCTGCTGTGGTCTTCAGTCCTGAGTGGTTTGATGCAGCTCTCCATGCTACTCTATCCTGTACTAGCTTCTTCATCTCCCAGTGCCTACTGCAACCTACATTCTTCTGAATCTGTTTAGTCTATTCATCTCTTGGTCTCCCTCTACGATTTTTACCCTCCACACTGCCTTCCAATGCTAAATTTGTGATCCCCTGATGCCTCAGAACATGTCCGACCAACCGGTCCTTTCTTCTGGTCAAGTTGTGACACAAACTCCTCTTCTCCCCAATCCTATTCAATACCTCCTCATTAGTTATGTGATCTACCCATCTAGTCTTCAGCATTCTTCTGTAGCACCACATTTCGAAAGCTTCTATTCTCTCCTTGTCCAAACAATTTATCGTCCATGTTTCACTTCCATACATGGCTACACTCCATATACCTTCAGAAACGAGTTCCTGACAAATCTATACTCGATGTTAGCAAATTTCTCTTCTTCAGAAACGCTTTCCTTGCCGTTGCCAGTCTACATTTTATATCCTCTCTACTTCGACCATCATCAGTTATTTTGCTCCCCAAATAGCAAAACTCTTTTACTACTTTAAGCCCCTTATTTCCTAATCTAATTCCCTCAGCATCACCCGACTTAGTTCGACAACATTCCATTATCCTCGTTTTGCTTTTGTTGACGTTCATCTTATATCCTCCTTTCAAGACACTGTCCTTTCCGTTCCACTGCTCTTCCAAGTCCTTTGCTGTCTCTGACAGAATTACAATGTCATCGCCGAACCTTAAAGTTTTTATTACTTCTCCATACATTTTAATACCTACTCCGAATTTTTCTTTTGTTTCCTTTACTGCTTGCTCAATATACAGATTGAATAACATGGGGGAGAGGCTACAACCCTGTCTCACTCCCTGCCCAACCACTGCTTCCCTTTCGTGCCCTCCACTCTTATAACTGCCATCTGGTTTCTGTACAAATTGTAAATAGCCTTTCGTTTCCTGTATTTTACCCCTGCCACGTTCAGAATTTGAAAGAGTATTCCAGTCAACATTGTCAAAATCTTTCTCTAAGTCTACAAATGCTAGAAACGTAGATTTCCCTTTCCTTAATCTTTCTTCTAAGACAAGTTGTAACGTCAGTATTGCCTCACGGGTTCAAACATTTATACGGAATACAAACTGATCTTCCCCATCTTCCCTGAGGTTGGCTTCTATCAGTTTTTCCATTCGTCTGTAAGGAATTCGCGTTAGTGTTTTGCAGCAGTGACTTATTAAACTGATAGTTCGGTAATTTTCACATCTGTCAACACCTGCTTTCTTTGGGATTGAAATTATTATATTCTTTTTGAAGTCTGAGGGTATTTCGCCTGTCTCATACATCATTGCTCGCCAGATGGTAGAGTTTTCTCAGGACTGGCTCTCCCAAGACCGTCAGTAGTGCTCCGTATTGGCTCTAATTTCTCTCCTCATGGTCAATACGCAAGATGTGTGTGCGTGCGTGTGTGCGTGTGCGTGTGTGTGTGCGCGCGCGCGCGCGTGGGGGGGGGGGGGTATAATAATATGCCGTCCTACCCCTCCTGAGAAGTGCCGTTCCGAAATTTCAACAGTAAATGTTGTTTAGCATCTCCGTAACGCTCTCTCGCCAGCTAAACGATCCCCTGACGAAACGCGCCGCTCTTCATTGGATACTCTCTCTCCCCTCTTTCATTACTACCTGATGGGGATCCAAGATACTCAAGAATCTGGCGAACAAGTGCCTTATAACCCACTTCTTTCGTGGATGAGTAACGTTTCCTTCAGGTTCTTCCGGTGAATCTGAGTCTGCTGTCTGTATTTCCCAGTATCTGTTTTATGTGGTCATTCCACTTAAGGTCGCTCTGGATAGTTGCGCCTAGATATTTTACGGCAGACGCTGTCTCCAGCTGTTTGTCTTCAATAGTGTCGTTGTTAATTAGTGGATTTCTTTCCCTATGTACGCGCATATGTTACATTTATCACGTTCAGGGTCAACAGCCAGAGCCTGCACCAATCAAATTCTCTGCAGGTCGTTCTGCAAATTCGTACTATCTTCTGGCGTTGCTACTTTCGTATAGACAACTACATCATCTGCGAATAGCCTTAAAGAGCATCCGACGCTCTCTACTAGACCATTTATATGTATTGTGAACAGCAACGGTCCTACCACACTTCCCTGTGGTACTCCGGATATTACCTTTACATCTGTCGATTTTGTTCCGTTAATAGAGACGTGTTGAGTTCTATCTGCAAGACAGTCTTGAATGTAATCGCAAGTCTGCTCCGCTACTCCGTAAGCTCGTATTTTTTTGCATTAAACGGCCGTGCGGGACGGTGTCAAATGCCTTACTGAAATCAAGGAGGAACAGAGCGAGTTGCAAACGGAAACGACCTGCGCCTTTTTCCAGTCGTTAGGTACCTTTCGTTGCTTAAGCAATCTACGATAAAGTATTGCTAGTTCTGAATAACCGGTACTTTTCGGTATTTATTTTGTCTCAGTTATAACATTTAATTTTACTAATAACTGAGGAAAGAAACCGAAATATCAATTAGCCATAGTAGCAGTGCTAAAATTTTTCGGTTTTGAATAAACTTTTTTTGAAAAATAGTAATTTTTGTTCATAATATTTGTATTGTTTTGAAATATTGTGTTATAAAAAATGGGCAAAGCGATCAGTGCTATTTTAATAACAACGCCGACAAAAACAAGCATCAACTACACGGCGAAAGAGTTGATACGGCAGTGCGGAGACGACGATGTTCCTGTTACCGCGTGTCGCGGCTTTAAGGAACACGTTTACTTGCAGTCAATGAGCTAACTTGTCACATCTGATCTATACGGTAGTTTCCCCGCTGTCGTTGCCGGACATCTGTTGTACCGGGGGTTCCGTAGAAACTTAATTGTATATTCATCCATCCTGCGACTCGACAATCTCCACAATTTTTGCCTTCTATCGATACTAATACGGGCAGCATATAGGTCCTGGGAATTTCAGGCCGTATCAAAATCTCTACAGTAGTTCCTCGAAAACCCAGCAAGGGATTCCGGTTTACACACGCAGTGAGAGAAGATTTATCAAAACTTTTATTTACTTACTACAACAGCACAACAATTTACATTTTGTGTTTGCATGCAGTAACGTTCATCTATTGCGCTTTTGACGGATGATGACTGCAATGAATGTTCAAAGGACGAAAGATATTTTTACGGAATATAATTACAGTTTAACAAGTCTCGAATTTTTCGCTTTACTTTCTACTGTGGAACCTTGTTTCTTGCCGAATTTTATGATTCAAGGTCAACGGGAAGCACCCTACAAGTATTGGCAAGTGAGTTTTCGAATATCAAAATGTTTGACATAAATGGCCGAATCTTTTAACTGATGTGACTTACAAGCTTAAAATTTTTACACCCCCGAAGTACTACAGACCTTATTATGTGACGAATTTACATGTGATAGGTTACCCGTTCCTTAGAAGAATGTTTCTTAACTGTTTTTACTGACTGAGCCACAGAACCCCAAAAGGTATTTAATAAATACACTCCTGGAAATTGAAATAAGAACACCGTGAATTCATTGTCCCAGGAAGGGGAAACTTTATTGCCACATTCCTGGGGTCAGATACATCACATGATCACACTGACAGAACCACAGGCACATAGACACAGGCAACAGAGCATGCACAATGTCGGCACTAGTACAGTGTATATCCACCTTTCGCAGCAATGCAGGCTGCTATTCTCCCATGGAGACGATCGTAGAGATGCTGGATGTAGTCCTGTGGAACGGCTTGCCATGCCATTTCCACCTGGCGCCTCAGTTGGACCAGCGTTCGTGCTGGACGTGCAGACCGCGTGAGACGACGCTTCATCCAGTCCCAAACATGCTCAATGGGGGACAGATCCGGAGATCTTGCTGGCCAGGGTAGTTGACTTACACCTTCTAGAGCACGTTGGGTGGCACGGGATACATGCTGACGTGCATTGTCCTGTTGGAACAGCAAGTTCCCTTGCCGGTCTAGGAATGGTAGAACGATGGGTTCGATGACGGTTTGGATGTACCGTGCACTATTCAGTGTCCCCTCGACGATCACCAGTGGTGTACGGCCAGTGTAGGAGATCGCTCCCCACACCATGATGCCGGGTGTTGGTCCTGTGTGCCTCGGTCGTATGCAGTCCTGATTGTGGCGCTCACCTGCACGGCGCCAAACACGCATACGACCATCATTGGCACCAAGGCAGAAGCGACTCTCATCGCTGAAGACGACACGTCTCCATTCGTCCCTCCATTCACGCCTGTCGCGACACCACTGGAGGCGGGCTGCACGATGTTGGGGCGTGAGCGGAAGACGGCCTAACGGTGTGCGGGACCGTAGCCCAGCTTCATGGAGACGGTTGCGAATGGTCCTCGCCGATACCCCAGGAGCAACAGTGTCCCTAATTTGCTGGGAAGTGGCGGTGCGGTCCCCTACGGCACTGCGTAGGATCCTACGGTCTTGGCGTGCATCCGTGCGTCGCTGAGGTCCGGTCCCAGGTCGACGGGCACGTGCACCTTCCGCCGACCACTGGCGACAACATCGATGTACTGTGGAGACCTCACGCCCCACGTGTTGAGCAATTCGGCGGTACGTCCACCCGGCCTCCCGCATGCCCACTATACGCCCTCGCTCAAAGTCCGTCAACTGCACATACGGTTCACGTCCACGCTGTCGCGGCATGCTACCAGTGTTAAAGACTGCGATGGAGCTCCGTATGCCACGGCAAACTGGCTGACACTGACGGCGGCGGTGCTCAAATGCTGCGCAGCTAGCGCCATTCGACGGCCAACACCGCGGTTCCTGGTGTGTCCGCTGTGCCGTGCGTGTGATCATTGCTTGTACAGCCCTCTCGCAGTGTCCGGAGCAAGTATGGTGGGTCTGACACACCGGTGTCAATGTGTTCTTTTTTCCATTTCCAGGAGTGTATATCTGATCAACTGCCTGGTAGGATTGAAGAGTTCCTAGGACACCAACACAGCATATAATTCTTAACGGAAAGAAATCTTCAGGGATATGTGTAACTTCGAGTGTACGCCCAAGAAAGCGTTACAGGACCATTACTTTTCACACTATCTACACTATTGTTGTTGTTGTTGTCTTCAGTCCAAAGACTGGTTTGCAGCAGCCCTTCATGCTACTTTATCCTGTGGAAGCTTCATCTCCCAGAACCTACTGCAACCTACATCTTTCTGAATCTGCTTTGTGTATTCATCTCTTGCTCTCCCTTTACGATTTTTACCCTGCACGCAGCCCTCCAATACTAAATTGGTGATCCCTTGACGTCTCAGAATATGTCCTACCAACCGATCCCATCTTTTGGTCAGGTTGTACCACAAATTTCTCTTCTCAATTCTATTCAATACCTCCTCATTACTTAACTGATCTACCCACCTAATCTTCAGCATTCTTCTGTAGTACCACATTTCGAAAGCTTCTGTTCTCTTCTTGTCTAAACTATTTATCGTCCATATTCCAGTTTCATACATGGCTACAATTCATACAAATACTTTCAGAAAAGACTTCCTGACACTTAAATCTATACTCTACGTTAACAAATTTCTCTTCTTCAGAAACGCTTTTCTTGCAATTGCCATTCTGCATTTTATATCCTCCCTACTTGTACTTTAAGTATCTCGTTGCCTAATCTAATGCCCTCAGCATCACCTGATTTAATTCCACTACATTCCGTTATCCTCGTTTTGCTTTTGTTGATGTTGATCTTATATTCTCTTTTCACGATACACACTATTCCGTTCAAATGCCCTTCCAAGTCTTTTGCTGTGTGCCAAAGTTGGAATGTTATCGGCTACTCTCGAAGTTTTTATTTCTTCTCCCTAGATATTAATTCCTACTCCACATTTTTCTTTTGTTTCCTTTACTGGCTTGGCTCTGAGCACTATGGGACTTAACATCTGAAGTCATCAGTCCCCTAGAACTTAGAACTACTTAAACCTAATCAACCTAAGGACATCACACACGTCCATGCCCGAGGCAGGATTCGAACCTGCGACCGTAGCAGCAGTGCGGTTCCGGACTGAAGCGCCTAGAACCGCTCGGTTCCCTTACTGCTCGGTCAATAAACACATTGAATAACATCGGGGATAGGCTACAACCCTGTCTCACTCCCTTCTACGGAATCAAAAACTGATCTTACCCGAGGTTGGCTTCTACCAGTTTTTCCATTCTTCTGGAAATGATTCGTGTTAGCATTTTGCAGCCGTGACTTGTTAAACTGATGGTTCAGTAATTTTCACGCCTGACAGTATCTGCTTTCTTTAGAACAGGGATTATCATCATCATCTTGAAGTCTGAGGGTATTTCGCCCGTCTTGCACATCTCGCTCACCAGATGGAATAGTTTTGTTACGAGTGGCTCTGCCTAGGCTAACTGAGTGTTACCTACTCCCGCGGAGCCTTATGTAAAAAGAATTTACAACTTTGAAGATTTGCACAAAGTTATTCATACGCCTTACAGACTATATCTTTGTGTGATCTTTAAGGAAACTAGACGAAGTTTTCACCCGCGCGGTACGCTAGTGCCTGCAGTAGTTGCAGCATTCACCAGTCCTGAGCGTGCTCACTGTGTGTGTGTGTGTGTGTATGTGTGTGTGTGTGTGTTTTAAGAATCTAAACCTGCAACAACTGCGCAAGATGAGTTATCATGTTTTAGAAAGTAAATAAAACATTTTGGATCGAAGGGGATTCTGCCTGGTTTCGGGCGGCTAGCGGAAATGGCAAAGACTGCCAATCTCGCTTGCGAGATTAAGGCGGTGCTCACCATCTGCAGCATCGTCGACAGAACCGACTGTGGTTCTTTGGTACAGAGCCGAGTGGAGGGTCTGAATCAGAGGCTCAGGCGGTTCTGTGCGCGTGTAGGCCGCAGATTCCTCGACCTGCGCCATCGGGTGGTGGGTTTCCTGGTTCAGCTTAATAGGTCAGGAGTCCACTACACACAGGAGGCGGCTACACGGGTAGCGGGGGCTGTGTGGAAGGGACTCGGCGGTTTTTTAGATTAGAGGGTCTCAAGAAACCACAGAAAGGGCGTCCGTCTAAAAAGGGGCAGGTAAAACACAGTAAGTTAGTTGTAGACACGATCGGTATTGTAATTGTAAATTGTCGTAGCTGTGTTGGGAAAGAACCAGAGCTCCGTGCCCTAATACAAAGCACTGAAGCTCAAATAGTTACATGTACAGAAAGCTGGCTAAAGCCGGAAATAAGTTCAGCCGAATTTTTTTCAAACGATCTAACAGTGTTCAGAAACGATAGATTAAATAAAGTTGGTGGTGGAGTATTTATTGCTGTCAGAGGTAGTTTACCTTGTAGTGAAATTGAAGTAGATAATTCCTGCGAAATAGTATGGATAGAGGCAATAGTCGACAGTCGGACTAAACTATTAATTGGATCGTTTTACCAACCCCCGACTCAGATGATGTATAATTGCTAAACAGTTCAAAGAAAACTTGAGTCTCATTTCAAATAGGTACCCCACTCGTACAATTATATTCGGTGGCGACTCCAATCTACCATCGATACGCTAAGAATATTTTCTCCGAAAATTATTTTGTACAATTACTTCATGGGCCCACTCGAAGCGTAAAAGGTTGCGAAAGCATACTTGGCAATAATCCTGGACAAATAGTGAGTATTGTGACGAATACAGGGATTAGCGACCACAAAGCAGTAGCTGCTAGGCCGAATACCGGAACTCCTACAACCATCAAAAAGAAACACAAAGTATATCTATTTAAGAAAGCTGATAAAATGCTCTTAACGCCTTTTTAAGAGACAGTTTGCACTCCTCTCGATCTGATCACGTAAGCGTAGAAAAGTTGTGGAATGATTTTAGAGAGATAGTATCGACAGCAATTGAGATATATATACCACATAAATTAGTAAGTGATGGTACTGATCCCCCATGGTACACAAATGAGATCGCTGTTGCAGAAGCAACGAAAAAGCATGCCACATTTAAAAGAACGCAAAATCCCCAAGACGGGGAAAGTTTTGCAGAAGTTCGAAATATAGCGTGTACTTCAATGCGAGATGCTTTAAATAACTTCCGCAACGAAACTATGTCTCGAAATGTGGCCGAAAACACCAGTGGCAAGACGCGATCAATACCTTCACTGCGCAATAACAAGGGTGAACACATTGATGACAGTGCCACTAAATCAGAGTTGCTGAACACCAAAGAAGATGAAGTAAATATTCCTGAATTCCAATCAATAACAACTGCCGTGATGAGAAACATAGTAGACATCCTCGGTGTCGCAAAGCAGCTTAAATCACTTAATAAAGGCAAGGCCTCCGGTCCAGATTGTATATCAGTCAGGTTCCTTTCAGACTTTGCTGAAGCAATAGCTCCATATTTAGCAATTATATACAAGCTCTCGCTCACAGAAAGATCCGTACTTAAAGACAGGAAAATTGCTCAAGTCACACCAATATCCAAAAAGGGAAGTAGGAGTAATCCGTAGAATCACAGGTGCATATTACTAACGTCGATTTGCAGTGGGGTTTTGGGACATATACTGAATTCGAACATTATAAGGTACTTCGAAGAAAACGATTTATTGACACGTAGTCACACGGATTCAGAAAATACGTTCTTGCGAAACACAACTAACTCTGTACAGTCATGAAGTAATGAGCGATTCCTTTATTTTTAGATTTCCAGAAGGCTTTCGACACCGTTCCTCACAAGCGTCTTCTAACCAAACTGCGTACTGCTGCGCGGGCTGGGATCCGCGTCAGGTGGGACTGACTGATGACATTGGAAGAGTTCAAAGAAGGGCAGCTCGTTTTGTAATATCGCGAAATAGGGGAGATAGTGGCACAGACATGATTCGTGAATTGGAGTGGCAATCATTAAAACAAAGGCGTTTTACGTTGCGACGGGATCTTCTCATGAAATTTCAATCACCAGTTTTCTCCTCCGATTGCGAAAACATTCTGTTGGCACCCACCTAGGTAGGGAGAAACGATCACGACAAAATAAGAGAAATCAGGGCTCGCACAGAAAAATGTAAGTGCTCGTTTTTCCCGCGCGTCGTTCGAGAGTGGAACGGTAGAGAGACCGCTTGAAGGTTGTTCATTGAACCCTCTGCCAGGCACTTCATTCTGAATATCAGAATAATCACGTAGATGTAGATTTGTGCAGGATACTTCCAAAGACTTGAGCCCATGCTACGTCAAGTTGGTGCCCTACGTCGGGCAAATGGAGGTGCGACACGTCAGGAGATGTCCTAAGACTTTTGTCACCTCTCTGTAAATGATCCAATGGATATCGTCTGTAGTTGCTGTTCGCTGATGATACTGTTACCAGAAAGTTAGACATTATTATGGCATGCCAATTAATCTTACTGAATGCTGCGTCTTATGGCAATAATCAGATACAATCTGAAGCGCGACATATTGCATCCGTTTCTCTATTTCTGTAAATTTATTGCAGTCATCCATAAGCTTCATGCCTGAACATTTACAACTTTCATTTTCTCAAGCAAGTGTGGAACGTCGATCACAAATTAATTTTCTTGCCACTGGAGGTCTGGTAAGAAACTGTCGTATTAGAAACAAACGGTTCATAGCTACTGTACTTGATTTCTGTTAGCGTGACGATTCTACAGAAGCCTTTTTAATATTTCCGTTTGCTACTTTTGCCTCTCAGTTAAGTGACTGCTTTCATTACTGATTAAAAAATTAGGGTCAAAAATGCTAATGCGATAGGAACTACAATCGACGTTCAGTTTCTATGAAGCCACACGAAAATTTCACGATCGAAAACTTGATATTTACGAAGTTTTGAGGGTCAGCAGAGATCCAAATACGGTGCTCCGGCTGCAGAATGTGTACATAACCACAATCCATCAGGTACTTATACAATGAAAATACAAACAACTCTAACTGCAGTTTCTCCTGATGATGAAGTTTCAAATTAAGTACAGTTTTCAAGTAATACGTTCCGTTCACCGTTGACCTTGCGTCAGACCGACCATGGAGCATGGTAAGGTACCGTACTCTTCGAGATGTTTCGGTATTAAAGATCTTAATCAATGCTATGAATTCTTTCTGTTGAGGCCACTGGTGTCTCAGACTATCTCAAACAAAATGCAGGATTTGAGACGCATTGCCTTCATACTTGTGATCCTTAGCATTTGGTGCTCAATTCGAATTTGGTATGTACCAAATCGATTCCGGACCAAGCGATCTGAAAATTTTTCTTTCAAGATTGGTATAATCGGACCCGTGCCTCTAGAGCGGACAAGTGACATGGCCGGGTGCTACCATTCCCCTACCATCTGCATGGCTCAAAAGCGATAAGTGCTTTCTTTTGTTGGTGTACCTAATATTTTCGTCTGGTGAATTACCATTAACAGGAAACGTCCGGTGTACACTGTTCCCGTTACAGATGGTGGGAATCTGTTTTCAGAACGTCTGTTAAACTGACTGACCTCGGACAGGTAACATTCGCAAGACGCGCTTTTTGCACTGTTGGCAGCGATGACGCAGCAACCCATACATCGCGCCAGTGGCGAAGCCGTCCGATGTCGAGGTCTGACTCCGCTGCGATCGGGGTGGCCTTGTTGATGGAATCGCCTCGTCATTCACCGCTAGTTCTGTCTGTGCCAGCACCACGCTTTCGTTATTCATTAGCGCTAGATCGTTTCATGACCACGGCGTTCTCACCACGCATTTCTTTCTCTGATTCTGGTTAAGTTTTTACCTCCGCCACCCCGTCATTATGCATTCTTGTCCTACCAGTAACGTCACTTCATGCCAAATTATTGAAAGAATCCAACTCTCTCATGTAAAACATTATATTCCTGATTACTTTACAAATGAGTCAATGAGTTAAATATTTGACATTAGATACGTAAAAGCTTTATGGATGAAGAGCTAAACAAACTATGTTGTTTATTTCAAGCGTGCTGTTCATGGTTAAATCTGACTGTTTTAAGTTGACGTGTATCCTTGACATGACACATATGTTGTTTCGGAAAATACTGCTTTATCTGCCTCGATGATTTCAGAATGGGTTCAAATAATGCGGAACTAGTTATCAAATGAAAACTGAAACTTTCTACTTTGGCTCTTTCCATTTCGAAATAATTATGTTGCTTTCATTAGTTGTCGATTTTCACCCCTAGGATAGAGAAAAAATTTAAAGTTATGATTAAAATTTGTTGCTTCAAACACTGGAATAGTATGATGTGGCAATCTGCGTTACTTTTCAAGAAAAGGTAGTTTTTGACGCATCCCAAAGTTCGTGACGTCATGTTTCCTGAAATGTGTGTCTTCCAATGACATTTTTCAGGGGTACATCCAGTGGTTTATGACGATATTATCTGCAAAATTTGTTGGGTGTCGGTAGCAAAGAATTAATAAAATGGCATGCCAGATGTTAAAGTTTTATTGCATGAACAGTGAAAATGTTGTAAGCGATGAACTTTCTTCCTTTCGTTGTTTGGAAGGAAGGTAACAACGAGAGAAAGCCTGAAACCATTTATCAACAAGATTGTGCGCCGTCACGCTGGTGGTTATTTGTTCGCCAGTTGTTGGATGGCAATGGCACCTTTCGGGACACATGGATCGATAGAGACGATCCAACATCGTGGCCGCCACGTGCACCAGACAACTGCTCTTCAATTTTTTTTTGTGATGTCAGCTTAAGGGTAAAGTGTTCAGACCACCAGTTCATTTTGCACAAACTAGAGCTATAAATAACCGTAACTATCGTGAGGGGGCGTAGTTTTCCTTGTACCCTTGGTCAGTTAAGATCTGAGCTGCATGACCGGTACATTAGGCGTGCTGCATACCTGTCGGGCGTTACCTCATTTCGATCATTTTGTTTGCGTAGGCAGTCAGTGTCTTACTGAGGTCCCCAAGAAACCGAAAGCAGTGAACCGACTAGAATCTGAGTGGCGATATATGTAGGATGTTTCCGTTAGAGCGTAAAAAAATTTACCAGGACGTGGGGAATGGTTGCCCTCCTTATACCGATTTACGAAGCACGCTTACGTTGACATCATAGGAGAGATTTCAGTCGAAGCAGAGACACGAATACATGTTTCTTTTCGTGTCTTCTTGCTTCTACTCCACGGCAGGTCTTTTAACACTGTCAAAAGAAAAAGCACTCTTTCCCAGTCCAGACGTGTTACCTTTCACGGCGGAACCTTATTAAATCTTCCCTAGAATGCGCGCATAATTTCTCTCAGTGTCTGCCCTGTATGTTGTCGCTTGTGCAACCACACATTTACCATTAAGCGTTCTTCGGTAATGTAATTATGACCTATCACATCTACCGTGGCTACATATTAGAGCTAGACTGCTACTACGAAAGCGTGTAAACATGGATTCCAACAACTGATTCAGCAGCAGATAACAACATAGCTACCAACTTGCATAACAACGTTCGACACTAAATAGCGGTCACAGAAGTTGGGAGACGTCTCGCCCACCCTGTACGTCTACTGCAGTGTCCAACCAGTTTCACTGAAAGGCTCGATGCCCTGTCTGAGGTATCTGACGCAGATGTGCGTAGCTAAAGGTTAAACCAGGAAGAGTATCTCGAAGAGGTGGACGTACTTTACTATCCCGGTAGTAGAGTTTCCACGACGAAACTGTCACGAAACATAGCAGAAAATTCAAAGAGATTCTGGCCGAATGTAGATTATGCCACCGGCAAGACCAGTGTAGGCCTTCTCTACCCGTCCCACGCTTCGGTGTGGGTAGGCACATATTTTTCAAAGCTTGTTACCTGTGTTTTATGTTCTGTTTTATCTTTTCTGAGTATTTTCTTGACACCCGTCTCAATCTGTTACTGAGCGAGCGCTGAAGACCTTGCCGTCGTGCGCCCATCCATCCGCCCATCCATCCATCCATCCATCCATCCATCCATCCATCCATCCATCTGCAATGAAAATACTACCGATGACGGCGCTGCTAAAGCTGAGTTAGTAAACACAGCCTTACGAAATTCCTTCGCCAAAGAAGCAGTAGTTAATATTCCAGAATTCGAATCAAGAACAGCAGTCAACATGAGGAACGTAGAAGTAGACATAGAAGCAACTTGAATCACTTGACAAAAGCAAGTCGTCCGGTCCAGACTGTATACCGATTAGGTTCCTTTCAGAGTGTGCTGATGCAATAGTTCCATACTTGACAATTACATACAACCGTTCGCTCGACGGAAGATCCGTACCCAAAGCGAGCAAAGTTGGACAGATCACACCAACATTCAAGAAAGGCAGTAGGAATAATTCACAAAATTACACGCCCATATCATTAATGTCGATATGCATCACGATTTTGGAGCATATATTGTGTTAGAACATTATGAATTACGTGGAAGAGAACGGTCCATTGACACAGTCAACACGCATATAGAAAACATCGTGCTTGTGAAACGAAACTAGCTCTAGTCTGTCCCACACAACTCTCTTCATCTATAAAATGATTGCAAAGAAGTATAACTCTTATGTAAAAACATGTTCGCTGACAGGTAAATTAATTGTGGCCAGATAAATGGATGTGACAAAATTGCTGCTTGCTAAGGAGACAATAGACGCTCTTAAGAATCTTAAGCACCCTCTTAGCTGAAAGTGAACTTACGGATTAGTAAAAGCTTTTCATAGAACTTTTAAGCAACAAGATAAGGAACGATTTTATCAAAGCGTATAACTTTTACTTTATGATCGGGTAAATTTAACCGTACCTCCCGTCGGTGACACCGTGAGGAATCACACTCATGTCCGCAGAGCACGCCCTCTAGCTGGTGTGCAAGGCGTGAGGCTGATTCCTTAGGTGCTGTTGCGCGTGTACAGGCTGGTCGCAAAGTCTGAAAAGCTCGTGAGGATGTCGCCTGGAAGATTCTACCGATAAATATACTGAAGAGCCAAAGAAACTGGCACACCTGCCTAATATCGTGGAGAGCCCCCCGCGAGCACGCAGAACTGGCGCAACACGGCGTGAGCCGTGGACTCGACTAACGTCTGAAGTAGTGCTGGAGGACACTGAACCATTAATCCGTAAAAGTACGAGAAGCTGGAGATCTCTTCTGAACAGCACATTGTGAGGTATCCCAGATACGAGCAATAATGTTCATGTCTGGGGAGTTTGGTCGCTGGCGGAAGTGTTTAAACTCAGGAGAGTGGTCCTCGAGTCACTCTGTAGCAATTATAGACGTGTGGGGTGTCACACTGACCTGCTGGAATAGTCCAAGTTCGTCGGAATACACAATGGACATGAATGCATGCAGGTGACCAGACAGGATTCTTACGTACGTGTCACCTGTCAGAGTATCTAAACGTATCATGGGTCCCATATCACTACAACTGCATACACTCCACACAATTACAGAGCCTCCACCAGGTTGAATAGTACCCTCCTTACATGAAGGGACCGTGGATTCATGAGATTGTCTCCATACCTGTACACGTCCATCCGCTCGATACAATTTGAAACGAGACTCGTGCGACCAGGCAACATGTTTCCAGTTACCAGCAGTCCAATGTCGATGTCTACGGGCTCAGGCGAGGCGAAAAGCTTTGTGTCGTGCAGTCATCAAGAGTACACGAGTGGGCCTTCGGCTCCGAAAGCCCATGTCGATGTTTTGTTGAATGGTCCGCATGCTGACACTTCTTGATGGCCCAGCACTGAAATCTGCAGCAGTCTGCGGAAGGGCTGCACTTCTGTCACGTTGAACGATTGTCTTCAGTAGTCGTTGGTCCCGTTCTTGCAGGATCTTTTACCGCAGCGATGTCGGAGATTTAATGTTTCACCGAATTTCTGCTATTCACGGACACTCGTCAAATGGTTATAAAGGAAAATTCCCACTTCGTCGCTATCTCGGAGATGCTGTGTCCCATCGCTCGTTAGCCGACTATAATACAATGTTCAAACTCGCTTAAATCTTGATAACCTGCCATTGTAGCAGCAGTAACCGATCTAACAGCTGCGCCAGACACTTGTTGTCTTATATGTGCGTCGCCGGCCGGCCGGTGTGGCCGAGCGGTTCTGGGCGCTAAAGTCTGGAACCGCGCGACCGCTACGCTCGCAGGTTCGAATCCTGCCTCGGGCATGGATGTGTGTGGTGTCCTTAGGTTAGTTAGGTTTAATTAGTTCTAAGTTCTAGGGGACTGATGACCTCAGCAGTTAAGTCGCATAGTGCTCAGAGCCATTTGAACCATATTTCGTCGTCGACCGCAGCGCCTTATTCTACCTGTTTACATATACCTGTATTTGAATACGCATGTGTATACCAGTTTCTTTGCTGCTTGAGTGTAATTGTTCAGAAAAAATACATACGTTATGCTGTTTCCTTTTTTAGCATTGAAGTGAGTCAATCAGTTTGTCTGCAGAATTTAGGTGTAAAACGTAACAGTTGCCATAGCTCAGCCAGGTGGTGGAAAAATCCGCCGCAGTTCCACTGGAGGATTACGTGATCGTGAGGCTGGGAACGCATGAAACACTCAGACTACGCCTCAGGGCCACCTGCTGCCACTGGACGAGCAACTGTCCGATCAACATCCATTCTGACTGAGGGCCCAGCGAGATCCAGGTCCACAGTGGACGCCAGGATCTCCATCCTCAGATGCAGATCTTGTAGGTAGTGGTGGTGGTGGTGGTGGTGGTGGTGGTGTGGGTACCACCGCAGTTCCTTGGTTCTTGGGGGTCTCTTTCTTTTTTCGTTTCTCTTGCTGCTCCCTAGGTTTGTTCAGGTGGAAGGACTTCACTGATTCAGTCTCAGGGGCTGAGGAGGACCATGAAGCCCTACGGCCAGCTACCTGCGGGTGCTTCAGCCACTGGCAGGTGTCAGCTTTGCCACTGGTAGAAACCTGGGAAGGGAGTGACCCAAGGGACCCCTTCCTAGCGAGAGTAGCTGAAGAACACGTTTCTCCAGCTGAGAAGGGGGGACCGGCACCTCTGATGGTTTGGGGGGGGGGAGGGGGACGTTACTCCTGAAGTAGGTGGTGCAGGAGCACTAGGAATAGAAGTGCCCCACCATCAATGGGGCAGGCGGAGCCTGACGGCTCAGAGCCAACTCTACACAGTAGAATGGGAGGTGCTAGAACTGTTGACGTAGCTGCTGCATAAGATGTCATACACACAGGGTGATGCCTCTCGTATATTCTCTTAGCCTCAGTGTAGGTCAGTCGGTCCACGGTCTTGTATCGCATTATTTTCCTTTCCTTGTGTAGAATCCTACAGTCCGGCGAGCAAAGGGAATGGTGCTCTCTGCAGTTGACACAGATGGGAGGCGGGGCACATGGAGTATTGGATTGTGATGGACATCCACAATCTCCACATGCTATGCTGGAAGTACAGTGGGAAGACATATGACCGAACTTGAAGCATTGCATCGGGGGAGTGATATATGGCTTTTATACCTCGGACCCCGATGGACGCGCCGGACACATCGCCGCTCTACATTGGCGTGCAGCTCGTCATCAGACTGTACAGGAAGATCCCTGTGAAATATAACAACCTGGATCATACTGAAGCTCTTATGGGGTGTAATGGTGACAGAAACATCCCCCAGCTTGTCACAGGGGAGTAATGCCTGTGACTGGGCAGAGGGTTCTGTTTGTATCAAGACTGACCGTGACCGCATTTTGGACAAGCCCTCCACTTCCCCAAACTTGTCCTCTAAATGCTGCGCAAAAAACTGAAGCTTCATTGACGGGAAAGATTCCCCATCAACTCTCGTACATACGAGGTACTGGGGCGAATAAGTTTCGCTTCCATCCTTAGCCTGGCAGGTGAAATCTGCATCCATTCATGTCCATTGTGCATTCCGACGGACAGGACAATGCGACGCCAACAGTTACAGAATTGCTACAGAGAGGCTCCAGGAACACTCTTCTGGGTAAACACTTCTGCTGGCCACCAAACTCTCCAGACATGAACATTACTGAACATATCTGGGGTGCCTTGCAACGTGCTGCTCAGAAGAGATCTCCACCGCCTCATAGTCTTACAGGTTTATGGACAGCCCTCCAGGTTTCATGGTGTCAGTTCCCTCCAGCACTACTTCAGACATTAGTCGAGTACATGCCAAGTCGTGTTGGCGCACTTCTGCGTGCTGTCAGGGATCCTACACGATATTAGGCAGCTGTACCAGTTTCTTCGGCGCTCCAGTGTAGATTATCCTTCCGTTTAGTTATTTAAATTTTTCGTTTTGAATTCTGTTGAGTGTTCAGTTACTGTCTTAATGCTGAAGCAGTCTAAAGCTCCAATTAAACTCTGTAGTTCTGAAATTTCAGTTATAAAGAAAGTCATTAACTTTTGCAGCCGTCATGCCCAGTAACCGAAGAAATTCGTGGTGAAAACTATGTAGTTGGCAGGAATGTAATACCGTCTGTTTATTCGTTGTCAGGAGAGTTAATGGACGCATGTATTTTTACAACGAAGATGTCTGTAAGAGAATTTACAAGAAACACTACCACGGCGCTCCGAGTATATTTAAAAGATTAAACAATTGGCACTGCGCGCAATTTTAGATCCTCGTTTCAAGCGGCTCTATTTTCGAGACGCTTTGGCAGTAACTGCTACGGAAAGTAGCAACTAACGTAAGTCTAAGAATCGCAGATGCAGTTTGCGGCTACTGCAGAAAATGATTAGAAGAGCACTTCATGGTACCTTTCGTTTCAATACAACAAGAGCAGAGCTCTACCACAGCAGCAGCAGCAAAGAACTAGGATTCTGTCTAGGAAGTTCGACTATTTACAGCGATCTGGAATCATCCTCTGTTCAATTCGGGACAGACAATGAGGCAGTGTATCCCGCTCTGCATAGAGTGGCTTGTAAATGTCTAGGATCAGTGTCTCCACACGTTCCTAACGAAAGGCAGGGAATACAGCAACAGATGGCCTTTCGAGACTTACTGGAGAAAGAAAATTGCTAAGTTAGTGTGTCTCAGTTCACTTCCCGAAAAAAATGTGCTGCTTGTAAGCACATCCACTACAGTATCCGTGTTAACACACATTGATACCAATCAGCTTTATTAATAAATGTTAAACAGGTATATTCAGGTGACAGAAATCATGGGATAGCGATATGCATATTTCAGGTGGCGGTAGTATCGGGCACAAAAGTTATAAAAGGGCAGTGCATTGGCGGAGCTAACATTTGTACTCGGGTGATTGATATGAAAAGGTTGCTGACGGCAGTTACACTTCTGGCCATTAAAATTGCTACACCACGAAGATGACGTGCTACAGACGCGATATTTAACCGACAGGAGGTAGATGCTCTGATATGCAAATGATTAGCATTTCAGAGCATTCACGCAAGGTTGGCGGCGGTGGCCCCACATACAACGTGCTGACATGAGGAAAGTTTCCAACCGATTTCTCATACACGAACAGCAGTTGACCGGCGTTGCCTGGTGAAACGTCGTTGTGATGCCTCGTGTAAGGACTTTGATAAAGGTCGGATTGTAGCCTACCACGACTGCGGTTTATTGTATCGTGACATTGCTGCTCGCGTTGGTCGAGATCCAATGACTGCTAGCAGAATATGGAATCGGTGGGTTGCCAACATGTTGCGAACATCGGTAATCCATTAAGTCGCGTTTACACTGATTTCGCAACATTGTTCGCAACATTGTTCGTGGCTAGTAATGGACTACCGATGTTTGCAAGATGTTCGCAACACAAAATCAGTGTTCCACAGCTGTGTCGGTAAAGATCAAAGAAACATTGTTCGTGGCCTGTTACCACTAAATTCCGCTACGCAGCGTTGGAGTTCGTTTGCTCTGAGTGAGTGTTTTGGTGTTTGTTTTGCTGGAGTGTAGTGGTGCGTTTACTTTATGTCCCCTCATTTTTATTTGAAATGGAGTGGTCACGAGACAAAATTTTCAACTGATGTCGCTCTGTGAGGCAGAGGAGCGCCTGTGGAATGTACGTGGCACAGGTTACAAAAATAATGAAATGAAACATGAGTCATTACAAGAAGTTGCTGCGGCGCTTGGCACCAGCAGCAGTGACGTGGACAAAAAAATTAAATCTCTCTTGTCTCAGTAGCGACGAGAGAAAAGAAAAAGGAGGAAAGTAAAAAATCTGGATCTGGTACTGATACACTTTACGAAACGAAGCGGTTTGGATTTAAATATCTACGTTTCCTGGATGATATGCAACTATTTGAGATATGATTGACTTTGAAAGGAGTCTCCTGATGCCAGAAAACTAAGAGTAACAGCAAGTCTTTGGTTCACAGGGATTGATTTTCTGAAATATTTGACTTTCTTTGAAACAACTGGTCCTATAATATTCGACAACATTTCAAAATCTGACGGCGACATCCTACTGTAGTTGAAGCCAGAACCGTCTTCCAAATTCAGCTCACAAAGCATGTCATTCCCGCGACGTCTTCTATGGTATGTTTTGGTCCACCGACGATGACTACATCGTTTTCTTCGTCTGTTTATTTCGTTAAGTATTATTAATGCAGCCCCAAATGTCATTAACTTTTCCTCTTCACTTGACATAGCGTATCTCTTGATGTGAATACACAAAGTAACGTATCAGCTCACCGCAGCAGACTATGCGAATACGTAGAAATGTTGGTCGATGGTGTAAACGGGAATGCGAACAACGAACAATGTTGCCAACATGTTGAGGGAACAAGTTGCACACAATGTTCCGATCAGAAACATGTTCTGAGCTCAACGTAATCGCGCCTTTACTAGCCACGAACAATGTTGCGAACAAAACAATGTTAACAATGTTAACAATGTGGCGAAATGTTAACAATGTGGCGAACAAAACAATGTTAACAATGTGGCGAACAAAACAATGTTAACAATGTGGCGAACAAAACAACGTTTGCGGACAAAACAACGTTTGCGGACAAAACAACGTTTGCGGACAAAACAACGTTGCGAACTCAGTGTAAACGCGCCTTCACAAGCCATACAGGGCGGACTTTTATATGCTTTGACGGATACGACCGCAATAACCCGGACACCTGACAACCTTATTCTGAGCAACGGACAGCAGTCGTTTGTTTCCAACCCGCAGTGAAAGTGCGGGCAGACCCTGGCGCGTCTGCGCGTACGCCTGCTGCGACACGCACTTCGCACGTGTCGTGTTTGCGTAGGCGGCCCGCCGCGGGGGAAAGCGGGCTCGGCATGGACCAGCGGCTGGCATTGTAGGCGCAGAGTAGACCAGACAGGCTACGGAGGAGCCGAGTTCAGGGCGGCGGGGCGCTGCGGTGAGTCAGTCGTCGGCGTACGCTGCACTTTCCCTGGCCCCGGAGCGCGCACGCCTCCTGCAGCTGTTGGCCGCTGCAGTACAGCCGCACCACGCCCCCGTCCGCGAGTGTTTTCAAGGTGGCCGTGTTCCACTCTACATGTCTACGCCGCATGACACTTTAAGGTATGTGGCGGAGGGTACCTTGTGTACCACTATCACCCCCCCCCCCCTTTAAACCTCTGCTCAAACTCTATAGTCGCAAACTTCATTGTGACCTCGCCCGCTTTTCTCAGTTACAGCAAAAGCAGTCACGACGTCCTTAGACTTCATGCCTTCAATTTCGTAATCGCCGTTGGATTTATCTCTAAATCGCCTTCTGCGAGAGTTGATCTGCCGAAAATTTCAATATGCAGACGGCCTGGCAATTTCCTGTCAGAGTGAAGACCTTTCTGAGTGTGAAGAACACCTAACGAACAGCCTTACTAAACTTTATTAGTATTTTGAGACATGGCGACTGAGACCAAATGTTTCTAAAACCGAGGTAAGCCTGTACCACCTCTCTAATCGCCTTTCATCAGCAAAGATCAGTCCACAGTTCGGCCCTCTTGGCACAGTCAGAGACAACGAAAGCTCGAAACACCTGGGAGTCACTCTGGACAGAACTTTAACATACAAAAATCACCTTTCCAACTTTGCCAAGAAGATACAAACACGAGTGAACGTTGTGAGAAAGCTGGCAGGCAGTACATGGGGAGCAACCACATCAGTCTTCCGAGGTGCATCCCTTGCACTGGTGTGCTCTGCAGCAGAATACTGTGCACCAGTCTGGCTCCGAAGAGCCCACGTAGTGAAAGTAGACTTGCAACTGAACTGCGTTATAAGAGTAATTAGTGGTACAGTCCGACCTACACCTACTTGCTGGCTCAGTGCTTTCAAACATCTGTCCACCAGACCTCCGTCAAAAGGCTGCTCTTTACAACCTCTGTCAGCAAGTTTCTGAAGACAACTTGATCCCTTTTCATGACGATTTGCTATCACTGCCCAGGAAACGTCTTAAATCTAGAAGACCAGCATATGAAATGAGAGTCCAAATGCTATACACAAGATTCGGCCAGGACGCCGAGTGGAAACGTGAGTGGCAAGCTACAAGAACCCGAAACCACGAACTCTTAGACAATCCAACAGTTCCAGTTCCACGCTTCCACCAACCGAGGGAGGTGTGGGTGCAGTTAAACAGATATCGGACTGAAGAGGGTAGGTGCAAATACAACATGCGCAAGTGGGGCTTTTCAAGTGACAGTGTGTGTGACAGCGGTGACACCCAAACAGTGAGCCACATTGTGAATGACTGTCCAGTCAGACGCTTCCCTGGTGGCATTGAGAAGCTCCATCAAGCATCCCACGAGGCGCTCCACTGGATCGAGTCCATCAACATCCGAGTGTAGTCTGAGCTGTTTTAAAACTTGTGTACCGCATATAATTTCATATGTTCATTTTTATATATATATCTTTGTTTTGCTAAATGTGTATTACTGTAATTGATGCATACGATGATGATAATAATAATAATAATGCAATTCCAGGAAGATGCTCTAGTATAACAATGTTTCTTCTTTACTGCAGGATTACTTCGCCTATACCGCCATTCCCCGGTAAACCTGTATCAGCATCTACACGGATACTCTGCAAGCCACACGTAAGTGCCTAGTACAGGGTTCACCGAACCACTATCACAATTCTCTGTTATTCCAATCTCAGAAAAAACGAACACCTCTATCTTTCCGTGCGAGCTCTGATTTCTCTTACTTTATGATCATGATCGCTTCTCCCATGTAGGTCGGAGTTGACAAAATACTTTCGCATTCGGAGGAGAAAGCTGGTGATTACAATTTCGTGAGAAGATTCCTCCGCAACGAAAAATGCCTTTCCTTTAAGGGGACCACTCTGTACTTCAGGTCGAAAAACATCGATTTTCGGTTTTCATCATATTGCGATAGATTAAGGTTTTATTTAAGTACTCTGAAAAGTATTTTGCTGAAAAAATTTTTTTCGAGTACTTAAAGAGCATTTTCCTACCACGTGTGTTCATGTGCCACGCCCACTTTTCTGTCTCCAAGCCATAATGGAGATGCCATTATTAGCAAAATAGAATGTGTGGGCCATGTTCAAAATGTTTGAGAACAAGGCTGAGAAAAGCAACTGCTGATATGAGAGGAAAAAAAAAAAATCAGAAGATGGAAAATTGTTGACCGGACAGGGTCGATAAACTAAAACTGAAATAGAAAAGTTGCAGGTATACTACGGGCAGGCAATTAGGAGAAATAAAGAAAATCTGGAGGCAATGAAGACAGATTTTTGGGGCCATATTCTTCCGTAAGTCCTCTACTGATGATAAGCCATGTCAAGGATTGTGTCCATCAGGAGAAAATTCGTGGTGCAAATACAATAAGGCTCAGGCAACTGGAGAATCTTATTCTCACCAGCATTCTCTTCCTGCTGCTGCTGCTGCTGCTATTACAGCAATTAAACCTATTTTCAGAGACTTGGCTCAGCCTGACCTTCAAAGGAAATGTCTGCATGGGCAGACACAGAACCCAAATGAATGTTTCAGGAGCATAATTTGGAACCGCCTTCTTAAAACTGTATTTGTAGGCATGCATACAATGAAACTAGGAGTTCATGATGCTGTTATTAAATTAAGTTGTAATATTGGAAACTGTTGGGTACTCAAAAAGTTGGGAATTAATCCTGGTGAAAAAATGATCACTGGGCTGCAACATTGCGATAAAATGAGGACAGACGATGCAGACAGGTCTGCATCTAATATGGCCAAGAAAGCAAGACAAACGTCCAGGAAGGTGAAAAAGAAGCTGGAAGACCTGCTAGAGGCCAAAGAAGGGCCATCATATACAGTAGGACAGTTTTAATTAACTGTAAGTAACAAATTTCAAAAGTTTTTTCTTTAAAGTCAATTTCCCGCAAACTAAAATTTTCAGTACATATGCCCCATTATATCAGAAACTATCATAGATAAATGAATGAAATTTTCAGAGACTCTGCATAACACAGAAAGCCACCTCTGGTACTACATTTATTAATATTCCCCCATTAGGAAGTCCACAAAAAAATATTTCCAGCAGAAAAAATGTTAAATTTAAAAAAGTATTTCTTAAAAATTATAAAATGGATAAAGTAGATTTTAGTACAGTTGACTATTAGCGTCATGTAAAATACAGTAAAAATATTAAGGTCCTGCATCAAATAGTTTTTTCAGAAATGGGTCAAATACTTGCCTAAATTAACATTGGTTAGACAGGCAAGGTGTGGTCCCCTTAATGATGTCCACTCCAAATCCTGTATCATCTCAGTACATTCTTAACCCTATTTCGCGATAATACAAAACGTGCTGCTCTTCTTTGAACTTTCTCTACGTACTCCCTTACGTACTTACTATCTGGTAAGGATCACAGACCGTGCAGCAACATTTGAGAAGAGGACGGACAAGCGTAGTGTAGTCAGTCTCTCTAGTAGATCTGTTGCATCTTCTAAGTGTTCTGCCGGTAAAATGCAGGCTTTGGATTGCATTCCCCACGATTTTTTCTGTTTGTTCTTTCCAATTTACGTGGGTCTTAATCGTAATTCCTAGGTATTTAGTTGAATTTCGGCCTGTAGAGTTCAGTGATTATCGTGTAACCGAAATTTCTTTTAGCACCCTTGTGGATGACCTCACACTTTTCATTATTTAGGATCAGTTGCTAATTTTCGCACCATAGATATTTTTTTCTAAATCATTTTGCAGTTTGTTTTGTTCTTCTGATGACTTCACTAGTCGATAACCGACTGTCATCTGCAAACAATCTAAGACGGCTACTCAGATTGTCTCCTAAATCGTTTATATCGATAACGAACAACAGAGGGCCTTTAACACAACCTTGGGAAACGCCTGAAATCACTTCTGTTGTACTCCATGACTTTCCGAGAATTACTACGGACTGTGAGCTCTGACAGCAAATCACGAATTCAGTCACGATATGCCTTAAGCACGCAATTTCACTACAAGCTGCTTGTGTAGCGGAGTGTCAAAAGCCTTCTGGAAGTCTAGTAATACGGGATCAATCTGAAATCCCTCGTCAATAGCGCTCAACAATTCGTGTGTGTAAAGAACTAATTGTCTTTCACAAGAACGATGCTTTCTAAAACCGTGCTGACTGTGTGTCAATAGACTGTTGCTCTCTTCGATGATGATGATGATGATGATGATGGATGTTTGGTTTGTGGGGCGCTCAACTGCGCGGTTATCAGCGCCCGTACAAATTCCCAACCTTTGCTCAGTCCAAACTCGCCACTTTCATGAATGATGATGACATGATGAGGACAACACAAACACCCAGTCATCTCGAGCCAGGTGAAAATCCCTGATCCCGCCGGGAATCGAACCCGGGACCCCGTGCTCGGGAAGCGAGAACGCTACCGCGAGACCACTAGCTGCGGACTATTCTCTTCGAGGTAACTCAACGTTCGAACAAAATATATGTTCAAAAATCCTGCTGCATATCGACGTTAATGAGATGGGTCTGTATTCAGTGGATTACTTACTCCTAGTACCTTTCTTGAATATTGATGTGACCTGTGCAACTTTCCAGTCTTTCGGGACGGATCTATCGTCGAGCTACTGCAATTAGATACTCTGAAAGAAATCTAATTGGTATACAGTCTGAACCGGAAGACTTGTTTTTATCAAATGATTGAAGTGGCTTCACGTCTCAGTTACTCATGTTGGCAGCTGTTGTTGCATGCAATTCTGGAATATTTACTTCGTCGTCTTTGGTAAAAATTTCTGAAGACTGTTTGATAACTCTACTTTGGCAGCACTGATGTCCATAGTATTTCCATTGCTATCGCGCAGAGAAGAAACTGATTGTTTCTTGATGCTCTGTACCTTTGGGCCTTAATGGCCTGTTCGGGCGGACTTAAGTTTTAGTTTTTTTTTCATTAGTATACTTTACATACGTCCAGAATCTCTCTGGATTCTCTGCTAGGTTTCGAGACAAAGTTTCGTTGTGGAAACTATTAAGCATCTAGCATCTAAGTCCGCGCTAAATTTCGAGGTTGTGTAAAATATCGCCAATCTTTGAGATTTTGCGTTCGTTTAAATTTGGCATGCTTTTTTCGTTGCTTCTGCGACAGTGTTATGACCCGTTTTGTCTACCAAGGAGGAACAGATCCGTCGTATGTCAATTTTTTTGGTATACGTCTTTCAATCGCTGTCGATATTGTTTCTTTGAATTCAAGCCACTTCTGGTCTAGATTTACATTGTTAATTTGAAACAAATGGAGATGGTCTCTCAAGAAGGAGTCAAGTGAAATTTTATCTACTTTTTCGAATGGTTAAGTTTTTCGTTTATTTTTGGAGATTTGGGGTTACAATATTCAATCTCGCTACGTCAACCCTGTGTTCGCTAATCCCTGTATCCGTTTTGATTCTCGTTATTGCTGACGATACAACCTTTATCAACAATGACCCTGACATTGAATTGTTAAAAAATATAACAGAAAATACCATCAGTGAACCATCAAAATGGTTCATAGCAAACGGTTTTTTATTAAATGAAAATAAAACACAGTTCATGTTTTTCAGCTTAAGAGATACCTTATTTCTGAATGTTTCAAATAATGTTAAATTTCTTGGTATATATTTAGATAGTAAACTTAATTGGAAGTATCGTATTAACTATATATCTGCTAGGCTGTCTAGAGTAATCTATTTGTTGAGAAGGTTAAAAGGTTGTGTATCAGATCAGTATATTAGATCAGCATATTTTGCCTTCTTTCAGAGCATTATTTCTTATGGTTTACTACACTCCTGGAAATGGAAAAAAGAACACATTGACACCGGTGTGTCAGACCCACCATACTTGCTCCGGACACTGCGAGAGGGCTGTACAAGCAATGATCACACGCACGGCACAGCGGACACACCAGGAACCGCGGTGTCGGCCGTCGAATGGCGCTAGCTGCGCAGCATTTGTGCACCGCCGCCGTCAGTATCAGCCAGTTTGCCGTGGCATACGGAGCTCCATCGCAGTCTTTAACACTGGTAGCATGCCGCGACAGCGTGGACGTGAACCGTATGTGCAGTTGACGGACTTTGAGCGAGGGCGTATAGTGGGCATGCGGGAGGCCGGGTGGACGTACCGCCGAATTGCTCAACACGTGGGGCGTGAGGTCTCCACAGTACATCGATGTTGTCGCCAGTGGTCGCCGGAAGGTGCACGTGCCCGTCGACCTGGGACCGGACCGCAGCGACGCACGGATGCACGCCAAGACCGTAGGATCCTACGCAGTGCCGTAGGGGACCGCACCGCCACTTCCCAGCAAATTAGGGACACTGTTGCTCCTGGGGTATCGGCGAGGCCCATTCGCAACCGTCTCCATGAAGCTGGGCTACGGTACCGCACACCGTTAGGCCGTCTTCCGCTCACGTCCCAACATCGTGCAGCCCGCCTCCAGTGGTGTCGCGACAGGCGTGAATGGAGGGACGAATGGAGACGTGTCGTCTTCAGCGATGGGAGTCGCTTCTGCCTTGGTGCCAATGATGGTCGTATGCGTGTTTGGCGCCGTGCAGGTGAGCGCCACAATCAGGACTGCATACGACCGAGGCACACAGGGCCAACACCCGGCATCATGGCGTGGGGAGCGATCTCCTACACTGGCCGTACACCACTGGTGATCGTCGAGGGGACACTGAATAGTGCACGGTACATCCAAACCGTCATCGAACCCATCGTTCTACCATTCCTAGACCGGCAAGGGAACTTGCTGTTCCAACAGGACAATGCACGTCCGCATGTATCCCGTGCCACCCAACGTGCTCTAGAAGGTGTAAGTCAACTACCCTGGCCAGCAAGATCTCCGGATCTGTCCCCCATTGAGCATGTTTGGGACTGGATGAAGCGTCGTCTCACGCGGTCTGCACGTCCGGCACGAACGCTGGTCCAACTGAGGCGCCAGGTGGAAATGGCATGGCAAGCCTTTCCACAGGACTACATCCAGCATCTCTACGATCGTCTCCATGGGAGAATAGCAGCCTGCATTGCTGCGAAAGGTGGATATACACTGTACTAGTGCCGACATTGTGCATGCTCTGTTGCCTGTGTCTATGTGCCTGTGGTTCTGTCAGTGTGATCATGTGATGTATCTGACCCCAGGAATGTGTCAATAAAGTTTCCCCTTCCTGGGACAATGAATTCACGGTGTTCTTATTTCAATTTCCAGGAGTGTATTATGGGGAAACTGTAGCCATGTATATGATATTCTTCTACTGCAAAAAAAGTTGTAAGAATTATCACTGATTCTGGTAGACTAGATTCCTGCAAGCCATTGTTTGTGATACTTAAAGCTATGACTGTTTTGTGTATATATACACCATGAACAATTTACAAAACCAGCAATTAAGAGAAAATATACATTCGTATAATACGAGAAACAGGGAACACACTGATGTACCTTTTCAACGTTTAACTAAGTCTTTAAAAAGCTATCATGTAATAGGTTCCAAATGTTGCAATAAATTTTCTCTTTGTAAAATCGATTGTCCTATTGAAAAGTCCAAGCCAAAACTGTATGAGTGGCTGGTCGAGCATCTTTTTTATTCCCTTGATGAATTTCTTGATTGCAGTCAAAAACAAATAATATTATAAACCTTGGCTGCTCGCGATATACTATATTAATTATTTCATTAGCAGTTCTAGTTACCTATTTGTTAGTAGCTAGTAATAAGCATTAATCTGTTTTTCTCTGCACAGTTGCAAAGTGCAGTTATTATAATCTGATGTAATATATATATAGTTTTCCTGTCTCGGTATTCTGTATTCTGACCTTTTCCTGTATTTTGCACTGGTACATTCTGATTGATTTGGTTGTACTACCTCACTTTATATATTGTATCTCCTGTCTATTGACTATTTATAAAACTATTGTAATATTGTATTTATTACTCCTGGATATAATTTTGTTTGTATTTTGTAATTTGACATTATCTATTGCTTATGTAAGCTTAACGATAATGAAGTATTATTATTATTATTATTATTATTAGCAAACACTCTAAGACGGCTGCTCAGATTGTGTCTTAAATCGTTTATATGGATAAGGGACAGCAAAGGGCCTATAAAACTAGCTTGGGGAACGCCAGCAATCACTTCTGTTTTAGTCGACGACTTTCCGTCAATTACTACGAACTGTGACCCCTCTGACAAGAAATCACGAATCCAGTAACAAAACTGAGACGATATTCCATAAGCACGCACTTTTACTACACGCCGCTTGTGTGGTATGAGGGATGATTATGGTGTGTGACGAGGCAGTGGGGGAAGGATGGGAGGAGGAATACAGACCGAGAAACGAGAGAGAGAGAGAGAGAGAGAGAGAGAGAGAGAGAGGTCAGTTTTGTTTAGCAAGTTTTTCCACCGGCGGCTGGGAGCTGGCAGCGTCGGCTGTAGGGCAGTTGCAGTCGCAGTCACGCCCACCAAGGGCAGGGGATCGATGTCTGGCGGCAGTCAATGGCCCTGCTGGGCACTGGCGTTGGGAGAGGGGGGGGGGGGGGGAGGGGGACAGCCGGCCGACAGCTGCGAGGGGTGGGTTCCGCGCCACGCGCCTGCCACCGTTCTGGCGTGACCCTGCCGCCTTGCCCGCGTAAGCGTCGGCCACGCACCCCACTGGCGAATGGAGCACTCGCTACAAAGGACAGGACACTGCCGAAACACACACACAACGGGCTCTCCCATCAGGGTGCACCGAGTTTTCGCGCTAGGCGGCGATTCGATGTCAGATCCTGAGCTCCCGTGAGTAGTGTTGCAGTATGTCCCGATTTCCGCGGGACGTCTCAACTTTTGGGCATGTCATGACAATGTGCGGGAGGGAGAATTTGACGGTATAGATTTTATACTTATTACAAAATATTCGGCCATTTCTAAGAACGATTGTCAGCGATTCTATTGAATCGGAAATTTGGCACTGCAGAGTGCGAAGGCAAACAGTGTGATTTTTCGAATTTCATCCCGTTCCGTCACTTACTTCTGCTACTATCCAACACGGTTATTTGTGGTGGTGATTTTTTTGTTTTCACATTTTTAGATTTTTGTGAATCTTGACTGATGTATTTTTTCTTGTAACTCGTTGAATATTACGCATTTAATCGTAAGGAGGATGTAATTTCAGATTGTTCTATCTAGTGTCATATTAACAACGACGACGACGACGACGACGACGACGACAACAACGACAACAAAGACGACGACGACAACGACAACAACGACGACAACAAAGACGACGACGACGACAACGACGACAACAAAGACGACGACGACGACAAAGACGACGACGACGACGACGACGACAACAACAACAAAGACGACGATGACGACGACGACGACAACGACAACAACAACAACGACGACGACGACAACAACAACAACTACGACGACGACAACAACAACAACTACGACGACGACGACGACGACGACAACAACAACAACGACGCTGAACAGTCAATAACCATTCAAATATAATAAAAATGATAATTAACAAGTCAAGAATGATGGGTTGTTTCCAAAAGCCACATAACTGTATGGCGGTGCTTTATTCGCAACTACCAGCTTCATGCATCTTGTTCATAACGGTTATGTTTCCATAACTTGATGGACAGTTACGGAGTCCCAGCTTTCGGGATGTTATCCACATGGTGTGACTCTGTGTAACTTCCCAAAAGATGGGACTCCATAACTGTCCATCTACATCATGGAAACACAACCATTATAAACATGAAGATGCGTGAAATCGGTAGTTGCGAATAAAGCTTCATACAGTTATGCCGCGCCGGCCGGGGTGGCCGAGCGGCTCTAGGCGCTACAGTCTGGAACAGGTTCGAATCCTGCCGCGGTCACGGATGTGTGTGATGTCCTTAGGTTAGTTAGGTTTAAGTAGTTCTAAGTTCTGGGGGACTGATGACCTCAGAAGTTAAGTCCCATAGTGCTCAGAGCCATTTGAACCATTTGAAGTTATGCAGCTTTTGGAAACAACTCATCATTCTTGGCTTAGGAATTCTTACAACTTTTATGATGTTTGAATGGTTATTGAGTGTTATTGCTAGTGATAATGTGTCTAAGCTGCGGTTGCCCTCGCCGGAAGCTAGTTTGTATAGTAACAACAAAGTATCTGTTTACCGAACACTAATGACACACACTCACCATTTCGCGATCAAAGTAATGTACAAAATATTGACCAGGTGCGAGTAGGCACCGCGCAGTGATGGTTCCGTACAAACTTCAGTACGTACATAGATTGTTTATCCATTCTGGGAATCTAAGATATTGATTTTTGCACGTTATACACTTAATGGCAAGATATCGATCCCAGAGATTCCAAGACTTTCGAAAATGTTTGAATTTCAAGTGTTAAGTCTGATAATGACTGGTCCTTAATGACCAAACACAGCCCCACTACTCATCCTTAATAAAGCAGCAGCCAGTTTTTATTCCTCCGATCATTAGCTAATAAGCTTGTTATAACTGTTCCATATCCACATTCTACAGACATCCCTCTTCCCCCCCCCCCTTTTATTCGGTTTGTCCATCACATTCACCAGTTTGTCCGTATGACCTAGTAGCCTGTGCGATTACTCACTTGTAGAACATTTCTGTGATCTATACTGACGACCCAAAGAAACTGGTACACCTGCCTAATATCATGTTGGGCCCCGGCAAGCACGTAGAAGTGCCACAACACGACGTGGCATGGACTCGACTAATGTCTGAAGTAGTGCTGGAGGGAACAGAACCATTAATCCGTAAGCGTACGAGGAGTTGGAGATCTCTTCTGAACAGCACATTGCAAGGCGTCCCAGATACGCTCAACAGTGTTCATATCTGGGGAGTATGGTTGCCAGCGAAGTATTTAAACTCAGAACAGTGTTCCTGGAGTCACTCTGTAGCAATTCTGAACGTGTAGGGTGTCGCATTGTCCTGCTGGAATTGCAGAAGTCCATCGGAGTGCACAATGGACAAAAATGGATGCAGGTGATCAGACAGGATGCTTACGTACGTGTTACCTTCCAGAGTCGTATCTAGATGTCTCATGTGTCCGACATCACTCCAACTTCACACGCCCCACACCATTACAGAGCGTCCACCAGCTTGAACAGTCGTGTGCTGACATGTAGCGTCCATGGATTCATAAGGCTGTCTCGATACCTGTACACGTCTATCCGCTCGATACAATTTGAAACGAGACTCGTCCGACCAGGCAACATGTTTCCAGTCATAAACAGTCCAATGTCGGTGTTGACGCGCCCAGGAGACGTGTAAAGCTTTGTGTCGTGCAGTCAGCAAGGGTACACGAGCGGGCCTTCGGCTCCGAAAGACATATCGATGATGTTTCGTTGAGTGGTTCGCCCGCTGACACTTGTTGACGGCCCAGCACTGAAATCTGCATCAATTTGCAGAAGGGTTGCACATCTGTCACGATGAACGATTGTCTTCAGTCGCCTTTGGTCCCGTGCATGTAGGATCTTTTTCCGGCCATAGCGATTTGGAATATTTTATGTTTTACCGGATTCATGGTACACTCGTATTCTATCTGTTTACATATCTCTGTATTTGAATACGCATGCCTATACCAGGTTCTTTGGCGCTTCGGTGTACATTCACAGTTTTTTAATATTTGAATACACTGTAATGCAACAATTTTCCATTGCTTAATATACTGTAATGTACCGTTTATTTATTCATTGTCTCTTGAGGTATTATATCATACTTGTGTTTGTATCGATATTGTCATATAACGTCACATATCTCTGTACAGTATTGTTTGTACAACCATGGATTCTCGATGAAGTTGTGTGAACATTAAGTTGTCTGACGTGACCTAAAAAGCCGAAAGTCGGTCCATATCGAACTAGTAAATACTATTGTGGAATGTTAATACGTTGAATTTAAGTTACATGTCCATTTTCCTCCAAGAACCGACGGAATATTCCATAAATAGTATTTCTTCGTTTGCTATAATTAGAAATTAACAATTATCGGATTTTTCCTGTACTTTCGCTGTGAAACATTCCTTCGCGCCAAATTTCGTGATTCCAAGTGAACGCCAAGGACCCTGTAGTCTTACGAAAAGTGATTTTCGGAGTATCTAAATATGTGAAGCAAACGGCGGTATCTTTTGATTGAGTTAACTTACGAGCTTAAAATTTTTGGAGGCTCAAGAGACATAGATATCAATACGTGACTAGTTTGGACTTGATACGTTTACCCGTTGCTGAGAGAAAGGGTTCTTAGCCGTCTGACGGATGGACGGTCAAACAGACCGACACAAAGACAAAGCTAACCTATAAGGGTTCCGTTTTTTAAGGCTTAGGCACGGAATCCTAAAATGAAAAACATTGCCAATCGTTTGACGTGTAGGTTTTGTGCGGATTTAGCTTTTGGGGCCATCTGCCTTCTCGAACTCATCGAATCATGTAAGAAGTGACAATTTTGGCATCTTGCCACATCTTGGACGAATTTCTACGGACGCCCATGGTCACGACCCGTCCTGCATGAGCCTCACGGATTGATAGTAATTCAAAACATTACGTGTATTCGGTTAGAAAGTGATCGAGTATAGTTTGTTGACGAATGTCATGAACGAATCCTCAGGCGGGTGCACGAAGCGGAGAAAGCAAGTTCTTACAGCCGAGATCGGAGAAACGAAGTGGGGGACAAGTCTTATTATATGAGGGTCACTCCAAAAGAAATGCAGACTATTTTTTTTTAAATCCATCTTTTATTCTACATGTTTGAAAGTTTTGCAGTGTGTAGATACATCCTTTAGGAACAATATTTTCATTTCTCCACATAATTTCCATCCCTCTCAACTGCCTTACGCCATCTTGGAACCAGCGCCTGTATACCCGCACGGTAAAATTCTGGACCAACCTGTTGGAGCCACTGTTTGGCAGCGTGCACAAGGGAGTCATCTTCAAACCTCAGTTGGTAGAGCACATGCCCGCGAAAAGCGAAGGTCCCGAGTTCGAGTCTCGGTC
The DNA here is from genome assembly GCF_023898315.1 of Schistocerca nitens. Taxonomy (NCBI): domain Eukaryota; kingdom Metazoa; phylum Arthropoda; class Insecta; order Orthoptera; family Acrididae; genus Schistocerca; species Schistocerca nitens. Next base: position 30,134,012 of record NC_064623.1, on the reverse strand, counting down.
GGGCACACAGTTTTAATTTGCCAGGAAGTTTCATCTTCAAACCTTGTTCCACGAAGAGTGTCTTTCAGTTTCCCAAAGAGATAATAGTCACATGGAGAAAGGTCAGGACCGTAAGGCGGGTGTTTCAGTGTAGTCCATCCGAGTTTTGTGATCGCTTCTATGATTTTTTGACTGACATGTAGCAGTGCATTGTCTTGCAACAGCAAAACATCCTGCTTTTGCCGATGTGGTCGAACACGAATCAGTCGAGCTTGAAGTTTCTTAAGTGTCGTCACATATGCATCAGAATTTATGGTGAATCCACTTGGCTCGATGTCCACAAGCAAGAGTCCTTCGGAATCGAAAAACAACGTAGCCGTAACTTTTCCAGCAGAAGGTGTGGTTTTGAATTTCTTTTCTTGGGTGAATTTGCATGATGCCACTCCATTGATTGCCTCTTCGTCTTTGATGAAAAATGATGGAGCCATGTTTCATCACCTGTCACAATTCTTCCAAGAAATTCATCTCCACCATTCTCATACTTTCCCAGAAGTTCGCTGCATACCGTTTTTCTTGTTTATTTGTGAGCCACTGTCAACATCCTGGGAACCCACCTGGCACAACCCTTTTTTAATGCCAACACTTTCAGTATTCTGCATACACTTCCTTCCCCTATCCCAACGTAGTGTGACAATTCGTTTACTGTGATGCGTCTGTCAGCAGTCACCAATTCGTTAACTCTCTGCACATTGTCTGGAGTGTGTGCAGTACGAGGCCTGCCGCTGCGAGGACAATCCTCAATATTGCCGTGCCCGCTTTCAACACGTAACCTGCTTGCCCACCGACTAACTGCACTGCGATCGACAGCAGCATCTCCATACACCTTTTTCAACCTCTTGTGGATGTTTCCCACTGTCTCGTTTTCACAGCACAGGAATTCTATGACAGCACGTTGCTCCTGACGAACGGCAAGTGTAGCAGCCATGTTGAAGACACGCTGTGACTACGCCACTCACGGGAACAGGTTGAACTAAGATTGAAAACAAGCGGGAAGTATGTATCTACACACTTTAAGACTTTCACACATGCAGAATGACAACTGTATTTTTTAAAAAATAGTGTGTATTTCTTTTAGAGTGACACTCTTACGTCACTCAGCGCTGGGACTACATGAGTGGTTACAGCCGACGTAGCGTGGCGCGACGCTAGACACACTTTGAAACGACTAAGGTACCGCGTTAAGGGGCGTGGGATGGCGGAAGTAACCCTAGCCCGGACTGTCCTCCCAAAGGGGACCCGCTGACCCATGTGCCTAAATAAATAGAAATTTAACGCAAGTTGTAAAACCCGGACCTATAATTCTGAACGAAAGATCTGAGTCGTGGAGGCGCTAATGAAACTGCGGTCTTTTAAAAACAGATATAAACACACTACTGGCCATTAAAATTGCTACACGACGAAGGTGACGTTCTACAGACGCGAAATTTAACCGACAGGAAGAAGATGCTGTGATATGGAAATGATTAGCTTCTCAGAGCATTCACACAAGGTCGGCGCCGGTGGCGACACCTGCAACGTGCTGACATGAGGAAAGTTTCACACCGATTTGTTGTACACAAACAGCAGTTGACCGGCGTTGCCTGGTGAAACGTTGTTGTGATGCCTCGTGTAAGGAGGAGAAATGCGTACCATCACGCTTACGACTCTGATAAAGGTCGGATTGTAGCCTATCGTTATTGCGGTTTATCGTATCGCGACATTGCTGCTGGCGTTGGTCGAGATCCGATGACTGTTAGCAGAATATGGAATCGGTGGGTTCAGGAGGGTAATACGGAACGCCGTGATGAATCCCAACGGCCTCGTATCATTAGCAGTCGAGATGACAGGCATCTTATCCGCATGGCCGCAACGAATCGTGCAGCCACGTCTCGATACCTGAGTCAACAAATGGAGACGTTTGCCAGACAACAACCATCTGCACGAACAGTTCGACGACGTTTGCAGCAGCATGGACTATCAGCTCGGAGACCGTGGCTCAGGTTACCCTTGACGCTGCATCACAGACAGGAGTGCCTGCGATGGTGTACTCAACGACGAACATGGGTGCACGAATGGCAAAACGTCATTTTTTCCGATGACTCCAGGTTCTGATGCAGCATCATGATGTTGGCATCTGTGTTTGGCGACATCGCGGTGAACGCACACTGGAAGCGTGTATTCGTCATCTCCATACTGGTGTATCATCCAGCGTAATGGTACGGGGTGCCATTGGTTACACGTCTCTGTCACCTCTTGTTCGCATTGACGGCACTTTGAAAAGTGGAGGTTACATTTCAGATGTGTTACGACCCGTGGTCCACCAAACATTCGATCCATGCGAAACCCTACATTTCAGTAGGATAATGCACGACCGCCTGTTGCAGGTCCTGTACGGACCTTTCTGGATACAGAAAATGTTCGACTGCTGCCCTGGACAGCACATTCTCCAGATATCTCACCAACTGAAAACGTCTGGTAAATGGTGGCCGAGCAACTGGCTCGTCACAATACGCCAGTCACTACTCTTGATGAACTGTGGTATCGTGTTGAAGCTGCATGGGCAGCTGTACCTGTACACGGCATCCAAGCTCTGAGTCAATGCCCAGGCGTATCAAGGGCGTTATTAGGGCTAGAGGTGGTTGTTCTGGGTACTGATTTCTCAGGATCTATGCACCCAAATTGCATGAAAATGTAATCACACGTCAGTTCTAGTATAATATATTTGTCCAATGAATACCCGTTTATCATCTGCATTTCTTCTTGTAGTAGCAATTTTAATGGCCAGTAGTGTACGTAACCAGTGGTTAAATTCGGAAAATTATTACAGTTTCACACGGGCAGTATATCCGACACTGTAGAGCAAAAAGTGTGACGATCTTGTTCCGTTTGTGAGACACTCAACTGCGCGGTTATCAGCGCCAGTACGAATTCCCAATCCTTACACTGTCCTGTATCACCACGTTCATCAATGATGATTAAATTATGAGGACAACACAAATACCCAATCCCTGGGCAGAGAAAAATCCCCAACACGGCCGGGAATCGAACGCCGGACCCCGTGATCCAGAGGCAGCATTTTTGTTCGCAATTGGTCGTTGTATTTGCTCGTTTGTGATGTGTCTGGACTCTGGCCTAAACTTTTAGGCTGGATGTTCTAGTGTATTGCAAAGTGACTGGCTCCTCCTTTTTCCTTGCAGTCAGCCAGCCAGTTACATGTGCTATATTGTTTTAGCTGCCTCTACCACTTTCTTCCTGTGTTGTCCATGTTTTACTGCTGACGACATGCTTCGTCGCACGCTTCGGTGTGGGTAGTCACATATGTTTCCAAGCTTGCTACCTGTGTTTTACGTTCTGTTTTATCTTACCGTTCTGAGTAATTTCGTGACACCTGTCTCAATCTGTCACTGAGCGGGCGCTGAAGACGTTGCTGTCGTGCGCCCAAACAACCCTCTACTACTACTACTACTACAACTACGACACTTTTTCAAGTTCATCGTTGATAAATTAACTCAGTTTTTTTTAAAAATTACAGATGGCAGCCAAACCTCTAACCGAACACGCTGAGCTAGCGTGCCGGCAGCCAGTACACCACGAGTTCCGGACAGCAGAAAGTGTGATTACTACATACGTGTAAGTGTTGTAATATCTACGTACGTATTTCAGTTTACATCAGTTGGTACCAGATTTTAATGGAGGTACGAGAAATTTTTTGTTATCAAACTAAGGACAGTGTCATAATTAACAAAAATAAATTGATTTCCAGGCATATCAAAACATTTAAGTTACATAATACGTACCAGTATGCATGTACTAATCGCGAACTTCACGTCCCTCGTCAAGTTACGGTTTTGCATGCTGACTGCGCTGCGATTCCAGATTTTACAAGTTTAAAACTTTTAATAGTTTCACGTACTTAGTGTATAAAGCATATTTGTTGCTGTTGTTGTTGTTGTTGTTGTTGTTGTTGTTGTCTTCAGTCCTGAGACTGGTTTGATGCAGCTCTCCTTGCTAGTCTATCCTGTGCAAGCTTCATCTCCCAGTACCTACTGCAGCCTACATCCTTCTGAATTTGCTTAGTGTTTTCATCTCTTGGTCTCCCTCTACGATTTTTACCCTCCAAGCTGCTTTCCAATCCTAAATTGGTGATCCCTCGATATCTCAGAACATGTCCTACCAACAGATCCCTTCTTCTAGTCACGTTGTGCCTCAAACTCCTCTTCTCCCCAATTCTAATCAATACCTCCTCATTAGTTGTGTGATCTACCCATTTAATCTTCAGCATTCTTCTGTGGCACCACATTTCGAAAGCCTCTATTCTCTTCTTGTCCAAACTATTTGTCGTCCACGTCTCACTTCCATACATGGCTACACTCCATACAAACACTTTCAGAAACGACTTCCTGACACTTAAATCTATACTCGATGTTAACAAATTTCTCTTCTTCGGAAACGCTTTCCTTGCCATTGCCAGTCTACATTTTATATCCTCTCTACTTCGACCATCATCAGTTATGTTACTCCCTAAATAGCAAAACTCCTTTACTACTTTAAGCGTCTCATTTCCTAATCTAATTCACTCAGCATCACCCGATTTAATTTGACTACATTCCATTATCCTCGTTTTGCTCTTGTTGATGTTCATCTTATACCCTCCTTTCAAGACACAGTCCATCCCGTTCAACTGCTCTTCCAAGTCCTTTGCTGTCCCCGACAGCATTACAATGTCATCGGCGAACCTCAAAGTTTTTATTTCTTCCCCATGGAATCTAATACCTACTCCGAAATTTTCTTTTGTTTCCTTCACTGCTTGCTCAATATACAGATTGAATAACATCGAGGAGAGGCTACAACCCTGTCTCAGTCCCTTCCCAACCACTGCTTCCCTTTCACGTCCCTCGACTCTTATAACTGCCATCTGGTTTCTGTTCAAATTGTAAATAGCCTTTCGCTCCCTGTATTTTACCCCTGCCACTTCAAGAATTTGAAAGAGTGTATTCCAGTCAACATTGTCAAAAGCCTTCCTTAAGTCTACAAATGCTAGAAACGTAGGCTTGCCTTTCCTTAATCTACTTTCTAAGGTAAGTCGTAGGGTCAGTATTGCCTCACGCGTTCCAATATTTCTACGGAATCCAAACTGGTCTTCCCCAACGTCGGCTTATTTACGAACAGAATAATTACAAACAATCCTGTTGGCAGAACATCCGCAACTGAGCATTATAGCAGAGGTTGAAAATACCGTTTCAGTCGTAAATTATTTTCGCACGATCGGTTTCGGACTGTTATAACCCATCCTCAGGTGCCGTAGCTGTGCGCGGTGTGCTGCCTAAGAGTGCTCATAGCCACCACACCGCGCCTGGTACACGCGGCGCTCGGGGAGCACAGAACAGCTACGACACCTGAGGATGGGTTATAACAGTCCGAAACCAGTCGTGTGAAAATAAAGTAATTTACGACTGAAACGGTATTTTCAACCTATGCTAACTGAATAATTGTCTTAAAATGATTTTTGTGTTTGGGAGCTTGTAAGTTACCCGTGCCAAAAGGTCGCTGCTGCCTCAAGGAGACTACAGCAGGAGGAGGGGCAGAAGGCGGCGAGGGACGGTAGCCGTACAACAGCCACTGCTGCGGCTGACCCTACCTACTTGTTGGTCACTCCTCTGGCTTCCCGCAGTCCCGCCACCCCCCTCCCCCCACCATCTCCCCCCGGTGCTGGAAGTCCACGCCACTGCGAGCTTTCTGACCACCAACTACGTCTACTGTGAAACACTCGGAAACACTGCCCGTATGACCAAATTGAGAAGCAAATCTCCAAGGTCATGGAATGCCTCAGTACATGAAATTACAACACGAAAGTAATAACTGATAGCCGGTCGCGGTAGCCGAGCAGTTCTAAGCGCGAAGACCGGAACCGCGGGACTAATACGGTAGCAGGTTCGAATTCTGCCTCGGGCATGGATGTGTGATGTCCTTGGGTTAGTTAGGTTTAAGTAGTTCTAAGTTCTACGGGACTGATGACCTCAGATGTTAAGTCCCATAGTGCTCAGAGCCATTTGAACCATTTTTTAATAATAGATAAATCTTAAATGTTTATGAAGCCAAAAAAAGTCAAGCTATAAGCTGCAGTAATTGCAGTCAACAATGTAACATAAGAATCAGCTTAATTTTTCGAGGAACTCCTGAACAGAATAGAAGGAGTTACCCATGAGGAAACTCTTCACTTTCGATTTGAAAGCGCATGTATTACCGCGTGATTTTTGAATTCTTGTGGTAGCTACTTCCCCCCATGAACCATGGACCCTGCCGTTGGTGGGGAGGCTTGCGTGCCTCAACGATACAGATAGCCGTACCGTAGGTGCAACCACAACGGACGGGTATCTATTGAGAGGCCAGACAAACGTGTGGTTCCTGAAGAGGAGCAGCAGCCTTTTCAGTAGTTGCAGGGGCAACAGTCTGGATGATTCACTTATCTGGCCTTGTAACACTAACCAAAACGGCCTTGCTGTGCTGGTACTGTGAACGGCTGAAAGCAAAGGGAAACTACAGCCGTAATTTTTCCCGAGGGCATGCAGCTTTACTATATGATTAAATGATGATGGCGTCCTCTTGGGTAAAATATTCCGGAGGTAAAATAGTCCCACATTCGGATCTCCGGACGGGGACTACTCAAGAGGACGTCGTTATCAAGAGAAAGAAAACTGGCGTTCTACGGATCGGAGCGTGGAATGTCAGATCCCTTAATCGGACAGGTAGGTTAGAAAATTTAAAAAGGGAAATGGATAGGTTAAAGTTAGATATAGTGGGAATAGTGAAGTTCGGTGGCAGGAGGAACAAGACTTCTGGTCAGGTGAATACAGGATTATAAATACAAAATCAAATATGGGTAATGCAGGAGTAGGCTTAATAATGAATAAAAAAATAGGAGTGTGGGTAAGCTACTACAAACAGCATAGTGAACGCATTATTGTGGCCAAGACAGACACGAAGCCCATGCCTACTACAGTAGCACAAGTTTATATGCCAACTATCTCTGCAGATGAAGAAATTGAAGAAATGTATGATGAGATAAAATAAATTATTCAGGTAGTGAAAGGAGACGAAAATTTAATAGTCATGGGTGACTGGAATTCGACAGTAGGAAAAGGGACAGAAGGAAACATAGTAGGTGAATTTGGATTGGGGCTAAGAAATGAAAGAGGAAGCCGTCTGGTAGAATTTTGCACAGAGCATAACTTAATCATAGCTAACACTTGGTTCAAGAATCATAAAAGAAGGTTGTATACATTGAAGAATCCTGGAGATACTAGAAGGTATCAGATAGATTATACAGGGCTATTGCAAATGATTGAAGCGATTTCGTAAATTCACTGTAGCTCCATTCATTGACATATGGTCACGACACACTACAGATACGTAGAAGAACTCATAAAGTTTTGTTCGGCTCAAGCCGCACTTCAGGTTTCTGCCGCCAGAGCGCTCGAGAGCGCAGTGAGGCAAAATGGCGACAGGAGCCGAGAAAGCGTATGTCGTGCTTGAAATGCACTCGCATCAGTCAGTCATAACAGTGGAACGACACTTCAGGACGAAGTTCAACAAAGATCCACCAACTGCTAACTGTATTCGGCGATGGTATGTGCAGTTTAAAGCTTCTGGATGCCTCTGTAAGGGGAAATCAACGGGTCAGCCTGCAGTGAGCGAAGAAACGTTTGAACGCGTGCGGGCAAGTTTGACGCGTAGCCCACGGAAGTCGACGAATAAAGCAAGCAGGGAGCTAAACGTACCACAGCCGACGGTTTACAATTGCTACAAGCCCTGACACCCGATGACAAAGTCAAACACTTTGAATTTTCGGCGCGGTTGCAACGGCTCATGGAAGAGGATGTGTTCAGTGCGAAACTTGTTTTCAGTGATGAAGCAACATTCTTTCTTAATGGTGAAGTGAACAGACACAATGTGCGAATCTGGACGGTAGAGAATCCTCACGCATTCGTGCAGCAAATTAGCAATTCACCAAAGGTTAACGTGTTTTGTGCAATCTCACGGTTTAAAGTTTACGGCCCCTTTTTCTTCTGTGAAAAAAACGTTACAGGACACGTGTATCTGGACATGCTGGAAAATTGGCTCATGCCACAACTGGAGACAGACAGCGCCGACTTCATCTTTCAACAGGGTGGTGCTCCACCGCACTTCCATCATGATGTTCGGCATTTCTTAAACAGGAGATTGGAAAACCGGTGGATCGGTCGTGGTGGAGATAATGATCAGCAATTCATGTCATGGCCTCCACGCTCTCCCGACTTAACCCCATGTGATTTCTTTCTGTGGGGTTATGTGAAAGATTCAGTGTTTAAACCTCCTCTACCAAGAAACGTGCCAGAACTGCGAGCTCGCATCAACGATGCTTTCAAACTCATTGATGGGGACATGCTGCGCGAAGTGTGGGAGGAGCTTTATTATCGGCTTGTTGTCTGCCGAATCACTAAAGGGTACGTTATGCAACTCAGGTAGAACTCTTTGCAGGATCCTCAAGTACATGCCTAAAAAAATTTTTAGTTTTTGTATGTGTGTGCAAAGCATTCTGAAAATATCTCAATAAAGTTATTGTAGAGCTGTGAAATCGCTTCAATCATTTGTAATAACCCTGTATAATGGTAAGACAGAGATTCAGCAACCAGGTTTTAAATTGTAAGACATTCCCAGGGGCAGATGTGGACTCTGACCACAATCTATTGGTTATGAACTATAGATTAAAACTCAAGAAATTGCAAAAAGTTGGGAATTTAAGGAGATAGGACCTCGATAAACTGATTAAACCAGAGTTTCAGGGAGAGCATAAGGGATCAATAGACAGGAATGGGGGAAAGAAACACAGTAGAAGAAGTATGGGTAGCTTTGAGGGATGAAGTAGTGAAGGCAGCAGACGATCAAGTAGGCAAAAAGACGAGGGCTAGTGGAAATCCTTGGGTAACAGAAGAAATATTGAATTTAATTGATGAAAGGAGAAAATATAAAAATGCAGTACATGCAGGCAAAAAGGAATACAGGCGTCTCAAAAATGAGATCGGCAGGAAGTGCAAAATGGCTAAGCAGGCATGGCTAGAGGACAAATGTAATGAGGTAGAGGCTTATCTCACTAGGGCTAAGATAGACACAGCCTACAGGAAAATTAAGGAGACCTTTGGAGATAAGAGAACGACTTGTATGAATATCCAGAGCTCAGATGGAAACCCAGTTATAAGCAAAGAAGGGAAAGCAGAAAGGTGGAAGGAGTATATAGAGTGTCTATACAAGGGCGATGTACTTGAGGACAATATTATGGAAATGGAAGAGGATGTAGATGAAGATGAAATGGGAGATACGATACTGCGTGAAGAGTTTGACAGAACTGAAAGACCTGAGTCGAAACAAGGCCCCGGGAGTAGACAACATTCCATTAGAACTACTGACGGCCTTGGGAGAGCCAGTCTTGACAAAACTCTACCACCTGGTGAGCAAGATGTACGAGACAGGCGAAATACCCTCAGACTTCAAGAAGAATATAATAATTCCAATCCCAAAGAAAGCAGGTGTTGACAGATGTGATAATTACCGAACTACCAGTGTAATAAGCCACAGCTGCAATATACTAACGCGAATTATTTACAGACAAATGGAAAAACTGGTAGAAGTCGATCTCGGGGAAGATCAGTTTGGATTCCGTAGAAATGTTGGAACATGTGAGGCAATTCTGACCTTACGACTTATCTTAGAAACTAGATTAAGGAAAGGTTAACCTACGTTTCTAGCATTTGTAGACTTAGAGAAAGCTTTTGACGATGTTGACTGGAATACACTTCCAAATTCTAAAGGTGGCAGGGGTAAAATATAGGGATCGATAGGCTATTTACAATTTGTACAGAAACCAGATGGCAGTTATAAGAGTCGAGGGACATGAAAGGGAAGCAGTGGTTGGGAAGGGAGTGAGACAGTGTTGTAGCCTCTTCCCGATGTTACTCAATCTGTATATTGAACAAGCAGTAAACGAAACAAAAGAAAAATTTGGAGTAGGTATTAAAATCCGTGGAGAAGAAATAAAAACCGTGAGGTTCGCCGATAACATTGTAATTCTGTCAGAGACAGCAAAGGACTTGGAAGAGCAGCTGAACGGAATGGACAGTGTCATGAAATGAGGGTATAAGATGAACAACAAAAGCTGAACGAGGATAATGGAATCCAGTCGAATTAAATCGGGTGATGCTGAGGGAATTAGATTAGGAAATGAATCAAAGTAGTAGATGAGTTTTGCTATTTGGAAGCAAAATAACAAATGATGATCGAGGTAGAGAGGATATGATTTGGCAAGAAAAGTGTTTCTGAAGAAGAGAAATTTGTTAACCTCGAGTATAGATTTAAGTGTAAGGAAGTCGTTTCTGAAAGTATTTGTATGGAGTGTAGCCATGTATGGGAGTGAAACATAGACAATAAATAGTTTGGACACGAAGAGAATAGCTTTCGAAATGTGGTGCTACAGAAAAATGTTGAAGATTAGGTGGGTAGATCACGTAACTAATGAGGGGGTACTGAATAGGATTGGGGAGAAGAGAATTTTTTGGCACAACTTGACTAGAAGAAGGGATCGGTTGGTAGGACATGTTCTGAGGCATCAAGGGATCACCAGTTTAGTACTGGAGGGCAGCGTGGAGGGTAAAAATCGTAGAGGGAGACCAAGAGATGAATACACTAAACAGATTCAGAAGGATGTAGGTTGCAGTAGGTACTGGGAGATGAAGGAGCTTGCACACGAGATTAGCATGGAGAGCTGCATCAAACCAGTCTCAGGACTGAAGACCACATCAACAACACAGTGGTAGCTTATCGAAAATGGATGCAGCAGTATACTGCACAAGAGTTAAGGAAGTCCGATCCAAATGCAGATTGTATTTCTGCCAAGTATTGACTGAGTGAAAGCTGCTTATCCTGATATTGTTAACAAGAAACGGCAGTAGAGAAATATATATATATATATATATATATATATATATATATATATATATATATTTTATTTTTTTTGACAGGCCAATGTCAAAATTCCCAGACTAGTGAACAGGTATCGACAAGAGGTTCGCAAACTTAAACCACTTACTGCCCGATCCGCTCGTTTCTGAGTCAGAAATATCCTTTGAGAATGGGAGGAGTTACCCCAAAATATAATACCATACGTCAGAATCGAATGAAACTAAGCAAAGTAGACTGCTTTTCGTGTGGAACAATGACACTCTGCAGATACCGTTCGAATAGAAAAAATGGAAGCATTAAGTCTTTGAACAGGATCCTGAACGTGGGCTTTCCACAACAAGTGTACTACCTATGTGAACACACAGAAATTTGAACTGCTGCTTTTCACTAATCATTTGCCCATTCTGTGAAACTAAAACTTCGGGTTTTATTGAATTCTGTGTTAGAAACTGTAAAAACTTAGTCTTACTGTGATTTAGCTTTAGTTTATTTTCTACAGGACATGAAGTTAGGTCATGAACAGCACAGTTTGAAGCCGAGCCAGTGTTGCACACAACATCCTTCACTACCAAGCCAGTGTCATCAGCAAACAGAAATGTTTTACCGATAACATTAGAGCGCATATGACGTATATAAATGAGGAACAGTAGTGGCCCCAACACTGATCCCTGGGGCAACCCCCTCCCCCACCTCCCGGCCATTTGAACCCCACTCTCAGCACTGTGAATAATGACCTTTTGCTGTCTGCTGTTAAAGTAGGAGGTGAACCAGTTGTGAGCTGCTCCCTGTATTCTGTAATGGTCCAACTTCTGGAGAAATATTTTGCGTTCGAAATCTTTTGTTTCACCCCTCCAGCACCTCACAGAGAAAAGAGAATATAGCAGTTTCAGTTGTTAAGTGACTTCTAAAGGTGTACATCTGATAGCAAAGCGTTGATATAAAATGATCCATTATCCTTACATACACAGCCTTTTCAATAACTAGCAAACACTGATGGCATAGAAATAGGTCTAAAATTTTCTACATTATCCCCTTCTGCATTTTTATAAAGCGACTTTACTACTGGGTACTTTAATCGTTCAGGAAACTGACCATTCCTAATGGAAAAATTACAAATACAGGGTTATTACAAATGATTGAAGCGATTTCACAGCTCTACAATAACTTTATTATTTGAGATATTTTCACAATGCTTTGCACACATATGCAAAAACTGAAGAAGTTTTTTTAGGCATTCACAAATGTTCGATATGTGCCCCTTTAGTGATTCGGCAGACATCAAGCCGATAATCAAGTTCCTCCCACACTCGGCGCAGCATGTCCCCATCAATGAGTTCGAAAGCATCGTTGATGCGAGTTCGCAGTTCTGGCACGTTTCTTGGTAGAGGAGGTTTAAACACTGAATCTTTCACATAACCCCACAGAAAGAAATCGCATGGGGTTAAGTCGGGAGAGCGTGGAGGCCATGACATGAATTGTTGATCATGATCTCCAGGACGACCGATCCATCGGTTTTCCAATCTCCTGTTTAAGAAATGCTTCTGCTTTAGCCTTTTCCATAAGATTTTCCAAACCGTCGGCTGTGGTACGTTTAGCTCCCTGCTTGCTTTATTCGTCGACTTCCGCGGCTACGCGTCAAACTTGCCCGCACGCGTGCAACCGTTTCTTCGCTCACTGCAGGCCGACCCGTTGATTTCCCCTTACAGAGGCATCCAGAAGCTTTAAACTGCGCATGCCATCGCCGAATAGAGTTAGCAGTTGGTGGATCTTTGTTGAACTTCGTCCTGAAGTGTCGTTGCACTGTTATGACTGACTGATGTGAGTGCATTTCAAGCACGACATACGCTTTCTCGGCTCCTGTCGCCATTTTGTCTTACTGCGCTCTCGAGCGCTCTGGCGGCAGAAACCTGCGGCTTCAGCCGAACAAAACTTTGAGTTTTTCTACGTAACTGTAGTGTGTCGTGACCATATGTCAATGAATGGAGCTCCAGTGAATTTATGAAATCGCTTCAATCATTTGTAATAGCCCTGTATGGCTCAGTACAGGGCTAACATGTGCAGCACAATAATTTAATATTCTGCTAGGCACTCCATCATATCCATGAGAGTCCTTAGTCTTCAGTGATCTAATTATTGACTCAATCTCCCCGTTGTCAGTAGCACAGAGGAATATTGCAGACATCAGTCTCGGAAAGGCAATAGTAGTTTAACAAAAATATCCATGTAAACAATGTGCGTAGTGTCCCATATTCCTGCAGGAGGCATTATTGGTCATAACTAGCAGAAAACTTTCGAAAATGACGTATCTGGGAACTAGTTTGTTTTTAGTCGTCCGTCTTCTGACTGGTTTGATGCAGCCCGCCACGAATTCCTCTCCTGGGCCAACCTCTTCATAGCAGAGCAGCGCTTACGAGGGTTGCCCAGAAAGTCATGCACCACATTTTTATTCTCAGCCGAAAACAATGCTACGAATGTGAAACTTCACGCATGTATTATTTCAAGTGAGCTCGCCAAGTTTCCGCCACTTCCCATAGATAGCGTAGCTGCACGACATTTCAAAAATGGCGTCTGTAGGTGGTGAACGTTACAAGCAACGACCCGTCATTGAATTTATCACTGCAGAGAAAGAAACTTTGTGAAATATTCACAAATGCTTGCGTAAAGTTTATGGAGCATCCGCTATCAATAGAAGTACAGTTAGTCGTTGGGCACGGAGGGCGAGTTCATCAGAAGGCGGTTCGGCGCAGCTCCACGATTTGCAACGGTCGGGGAGACATCCACGGCTGCCACACCTCACATGTAGCGAGCTCATGTCATTCGCGAGGAGAGACGCATTCGTGGAAGACATTTTGACGACGATGGGATGATGATCCATAGAGTCAGGCACTGGCTCCGCCACCAGGACAAGGATTTGTACCGACAGGGCATATACACCCTTGTTTTGGCCTGGAGAAACGCCATAGAACAGGGTGGAGATTACGTGGAAAGATAGAGTGTGTAGACACAACACCATCCTTCCGTGTATGCAACTGCCTTAGTGTTCAATGAAGAATTGAAGAAAAAATGCGGTATATTACTTTCTGGACAACTCTCGTACAACCTACGTCCAATCGTTTGCTGGATGTATTCCAATCTCAGTTTTCCTCTACAGTTTTTACCCTCTACAGTTACCTCTAGTACGGTGCAATTTACTCCTTCATGTCTTAACAGATGTCATAACAACCTGTCCCAATGATTTCCTCTCTGATTCTGCGCAGAACCATCTCATTCCTTACCTTATCAGTCCACCTAATTTTCAACATTCTTCCGTAGCACCACATCTCAAATGCTTCGATTCTCTTCCGATTTTCCCACAGTCCATGTTTCACAACAGCACAATGCTGTGCTCCAAAAGTACATCTCTGAAATTTCTTCCTCAAATTAAGGCCTATGTTTGATACTAGTAGGCTTCTCTTGGCCACGAACGCCCCTTTTGCCAGTACTGGTCTGCTTTTGATTCTCCATGCTCCGTCCGTCATCGGTTATTTTGCCTCCTAGGTAGCAGAATTCCTTCACTTCATCTACTTCGTGACCGTCAGTCCCGATGTTAAGTTTCTCGCAGTTCTCATTTCTGTTACTTCTCATTAGTTTCGTCTTTCTTCGATTTACTCTCAATTCAGACGTACCCATTAGACTATTCATTCCATTCAGCAGATCCCGTAATTCTTCCTCACTTTTCCTGAGGATAGCAACATGAAGCTAATCTTATCATTGATATCCTTTCGCCTTGAATTTTAAATTCCACTCTTGAGTCTTTGTTTTATTTCCATCATTCCTTCTTCGACGTAGAAATTGAACAGTACGGGAGAAAGAATACATCCCTGTCTTACATCACTTTGAATTCCAGCATTTCCGTCCTGGTTGTTCTACATGTTGTATATTACCCATCTCTCCTTATAGCTTCCCCCTATTTTCCTCAGAATTTACATCTTCTTACGCCATATGACATTGTCGAATTTTTCCAGGTCGACAAGTCCTATAAACGTATCTTGATTTTGCTTCAATCTTGCTTCCATTATCAATCACAAATTCAGTACTACCTCCCTAGTGCCTTTACATTTCATAAAGCCAAACTGATCGGCATCTAACAGTTCCTCAATTGTCGTCTCCGTTCTTCTGTGTATTATTCTTGTGAGCAACTTGGATGTATGACCTGTTAAGCTGATTGTGCGGTAACTATCGCACTTTTCAGCTCTTGCAGTCTTCGGAACTGTGTGGATGATATTTTTACGAAAGTGAGATGGTATATCGCCAACCTCCTAAATTCTGTAACCAAAGTGAATAGTCGTTTTGTTGTCACTTCCCAATGATTTTAGAAATTCTGATGGAATGTTATCTATCCCTTGTGCCTTATTTGACCGTAAGTCCTCCAAAGCTCTTTTAAATTCCGATTCTAATACTGGATCCCCTATCTCTTCTAAATCGACTCCTGTTTCTTCTTCTGTCACATCAGACAAATCTTCACCCTCATAGAGGCTTTCAATGTATTCTTTCCACCTATCTGCTCTCTCCTCTGCATTTAACAGTGGAATTCCCGTTGCACTCTTAATGTTACCACCGTTGCTTTTAATGCCACCAAAGGTTGTTTTGACTTTCCTGTATGCTGAGTCTGTCCTTCCGACAATCATATCTTTTTCGATGTCTTCACATTTTTCCTGCAGCCATTTCGTCTTAGCTTCCCTGCACTTCCTAGAACTTAGAACTACTTAAACCTAACTAACCTAAGGACATCACACACATCCATGCCCAAGTCAAGATTCGAACCTGCGACCGTAGCAGCAGCCCGGCTCCGGACTGAAGCGCCTAGAACCGCTCGGTCACAGCGGCCGGCTTCAACGAAAGTTGTGTTGACTTTTCTATATGCTGACTCAGACGTTCTTACAATCATATCTTTTCAGATTTCTTCACATTTTTCATTCAGCTACTTCACCTTAGCTTCCCTGCACTTCCTGTTTATTTCATTCTTCGGTGACTTATTTCTGTATTCCTGTATTTCCCTCAACATTTTGATATTTCAACCTTTTATCGATCAACTGAAGTATTTCGTCCGTTACATTCTCTGTACCTATGTTTTCTTTCCTGTGACTGCCATTTTTAGATTTGGCTATTCCTCTTCAACTGAATTGCCCACTGAGCTATTCCTTACCGCGGTATCTACAGAGAATTTCATTCCTTAGTGCTTCCGTATCCTACTTCTCTGCGCATTGATTCTTCCTAACTAGTCTCAAACTTCAGCCTTCTCTTCATCACTGCTAAATTGTGATCTAAGTCTGTATTTGCTCTTGGTACGCCTTACAATCTAGGATCTGATTCCGGAATCTGTCTGATAGTGATATAATCTAACGGATATATTATATTACCTCCTCTGGTAATTCTTGAACGGAATATTCGCTGTCATTAGCTGAAATTTATTACAGAACTCAATTAGTCTTCCTCTTCTCTCATTCCTTGCCCCAAGCCCATATTCCCCTGTAACCTTTTCCTCCACTCGTTCCCCTACAACCGTATTCCAGTACCCCATGACTATTAGATTTTTCTCCCCCAGTATGTACTGGATTACCCGTTCAGTATCCTTGTACACTATCCCTTCAGCCTGCGTCATCGGCACATATACCTGAACTATAGTTGTCGGTATTAGTTTGATGTCGATGATCAGAACAACCCTATTGATGAGCTATTCACAGTAACACTCTCTGACCAAACTTCCTGTTCACAACGAATCCTACTCCCGTTATACCATTTACTGCTGCTCTTCATGTTACCCTATACTCATTTGACCTGACATTCTTATCTTCCTTCCATTTCACTTCACTAACGCTCACTGTATCTAGTTTGAGGGTTTGCATTTTAATTTTTAGATTTTCTATCTTCGCTACTACTTTCAAACTTATAACATTCCACGCTCCGATTCTTAGAACGTTATTCTTTCGCTGGTTATTCAACCTTTTTCTCATGGTCCTCCTTGGCAGTCCCTTGGTTGGTTGGTTTGTGGGATTGAAGGGACCAGACTGCCACGGTCATCGGTCCTGGCACTCCCTTCCCAGAGAGCCGACTGGAGGGACTACTTCACAATCGAAACTTCCGGGCAGATTAAAACTGTGTGCCGGACCGAGACTCGAACTCGGGACCAGATACTGGCAGAAGTAAAGCTGTGAGGACGGGGCCTGAGTCTTGCTTGGGTAGCTCTGTTGGTAGGACACTTGCCAGCGAAAGACAAAGTTCCCGAGTTCGAGTCTCGGTCTGGCACACAGTTTTAATCTGCCAGGAAGTTTCATATCAGCGCACACTCCGCTGCAGAGTGAAAATCTCATTCTACTCCACAATCCTTTGCCAATGGACGAATGGTTCAAATGACTCTAAGCACTATGCGACTTAACATCTGAGGTCATTAGTCCCATAGACTTAGAACTACTTAAGCCTAACTAACCTAAGGACATCTCATACATCCATGCCCGAGGCACGATTCGAACCTGCGACTGTAGCAGCAGCGCAGTTCCAGACTGAAGCGCCTTGAGCCGCTCAGCCACAGGGTCTTTAATGCTGCTATTTTCACTGTTTCCTGCATCCTCATGTCGTTGATCCTTGCTGATTCTTCTGCCTTTAGGGGCAGTTTCCCACTCCAAGGGGAAGAGTGGCCTGAACCTCTGTCCGCATCTCATCCCGCTTTGAAGAGGCTCGTGGCAGAATGGGTATGACTCCCTCGGCCGCCAATGCTGACGATTTTTATTCAGAAAATAAGCTGTGGCCAGGTTCGACCCTGGGACCGAGGACACTGATTACTAATCAAAGACGCTGCGCCCAGACCTCCACAGAAGTAGTACCTGTTGAAATATGGGCCATTTTAATGAGTTTTTAATTGTGTAGGTTCATTCCGCATGAATTACCAGCGCCACTCCAGAATGATAGCCTCGCAGGTAGCCAACGACTGGATTCGATTGGTGCTGTTGAAGGGGCCTTTAGTCTCTCCATCTTACACACAGCAAGCCGAGCAGCAAGCCTAGACACCCATGATGAACCCGGTTGTAGCTGACAAACAACAAAACCGAGAGACAGAAGCAAGTACAAGTGAGAGAGGAGTAAGAGGGTTTTTAAGGTGGGTCAGTTGCTCCACCCAGAAAGCAGTGGAGGATCCAGCACATGTTATGCGATGGGAGACGCACACTCTGTATCCAACCAATATTTCCTCAACCTCCATTACTACAAGTAAAGTGGCAGTGCTGACAAGTTTATGAAACCTGACGAAAGACAACAAAGATGGCACCAGAGTGGAATAGGTAGGAATCGGGATGGACCACCGGAAAAGGGCACCCATGAACTCCTGGGTCGAAGCAGGTGACGGGACACCCCTGGAATCCCTCAAGCAGTCGACCAAGACCAATACGCCCTACCTCACAGAGGTGAGTAGAAACCACCTACATGGATGAAACGTGAAACCAGACCGGCCACTTCAGTGTCATCCACCAGCACTAGGGACAGTGTGTCATCAAGTTTAAGGTTTCATCGCAAGCGTCACAAGGCGGCCAAATTGGGGCAGTCCAGTAGTACATGGGTCTCCATGAGATGGGCACCACACTGACTGTAGGATGGATCCTCACATGAAAGTTGTGGCCATGGGCTCAAGCAAGTGTAACCAACGCGAAGCTGACAAAACAGTAGATTCCCTGCGAGAAGCGCGAAGGGAAGACAGCCACATGGTCTCGGTCCCATTTGCTGCTTTCAGTTTGTTTCGAGAAACCAGGATAAAGCAGTCTGCGTTCCAAGCTTCCAACAACTGACGTTGTAGAGTCGCCCAAAGGTCCGATTCCTGTATCCCCACCTCCGAAGCTGGCATCCTCGCAGCTAAGTTGGCCAACTGGTCAGCACCTTCATTCTCTGGGATCCCAAAGTCACGTGGTGTCCAGACAAAAACAACAGGTCGTTCAGCTTCATCGATGTTAGAGAGGGGAGTCATAACCGATGGGTGTTGAGAGTAGCACTGCTCAATAGCCGTAAGACTACTCACGGAGTCGCGGCGGATTAAAAACTCCTCGCCAGTGCAAGAACGAAAGTGACTGAGGGCTCGAGCGACGGCCACAAATTCGGCAGCGAATACACTGCATCCGTGTGGCAGGGAGTTTAGTTCAATTCACCTTGCATGTGTGTAGCAAAAGCAGTTAACACAACAACTGGTTATTCATAAAAGGGCACTACCCTATTTCTACGTATCGTGCAACTGCACTTCGCCGCAACGTTTCTTTGCCGTCGATTGGTCGAAGTCCGGTAGCCTCCCCTTTCACTGGCCCTGCATCCGTTAGATTTCTGGCTACAGGGACATTTGTGTGTGTGTGTGTGTGTGTGTGTGTGTGTGTGTGTGTGTGTGTGTGTGTGTGTGTGCGCAGCCCATTAACAATGTGCATGTGTGTATGACTAATGTATGTGACGCTCTCAGAATGTAGCCAGATGTTAGGATGATGGGAATAGCCATTATGGGCGCTATGATAATGTAGCCAAAGAATTTTTAAGATCACAGGTCTATGTACTTATAAAAAAATTGGAGACCTTACTTTTGGGATTAACCTCGTAGATCAGAGCTCGCACGGAAAAAAAATACGTGTTCATTTTTCCCGAAGTGCTCTTCCAAAGCGAAATGGTCAAGGAATATTCTGAAAGTGGTTCTGTGTACACCCACTAACAAACACTTACGTGTGAACTGCAGAGTAATCACGTAGCTTGAGATGTAGGTGTCTCCCACAGAACATTGGGGTCCTTTCCTTTCTTGCATGCACAAGTTACTTTTATCGGTAGCCATGAAAAGTTTCTGTCTCGAAGGCATACATACTGTGTCGGCTCTTTCGTTGGCCGCTAGTTGACGGCAGACTGTAGCACTTGTCCGCGAAAACGCTCTGTTATCGCCTTCCACGCGGAACAGCGAGGTAACTGCTATACTCTGTTCGTCGTAAGAATAAACCTGATTTGAACATTACGCCATGTATTCTTCCGCGCTTGCTTGAATCTCGTTTGGTTTCGTTTCACGTGGAGCGGAAGGCAAGCTGTGTCCAGTATAGCCAAGTACGGTCATAAAGATACGTTTCATGTTCTGTTACACGCACATAGACTGAGCGATAATGCGGGACTACAGCTTTACCGGCGTATTTAACTTTGATAGCACTGGCCAGCAGCTGGTCCATTTATCCCACAATCATGTAAGCAGTTGCAGTTGGGACATAAAGAGACGAGCAAAGAAACGATACTGTATACCTTCGAATCTTATTTAATTTTTAAAAGCAATGACAATTTTCGTCGAAACTCCAGCACTACGGCACACATTTTAGGTGACGAAACGGAAAGCGTAAAATGCTCCCATTCTCTCCTAACATAATGTTCTAATTACACTACTGGCCATTAAAATTGCTACAACACGAAGATGACGTGCTACAGACGCGAAATTTAACCGACAGGAAGAAGACGCTGTGATATGCAAATGATTAGCGTTTCAGAGCATTCACACAAGGTTGGCGCCGGTGGCGACACCTGCAACGTGCTGACATCAGGAAAGTTCCACACCGATTTGTCGTACACAAACAGCAGTTGACCGGCGTTGCCTGGTGAAACGTTGTTGTGATGCCTCGTGTAACGAGGAGAAATGCGTACCATCACGTTTCCGACTTTGATAAAGGTCGGATTGTAGTCTATCGCGATCGCGGTTTATCGTATCGCGACATTGCTGCTATCGTTGGTCGAGATTAAATGAGTGTTAGCAGAATATGGACTCGGTGGGTTCAGGAGGGTAATACGGAACGCCGTGCTGGATCCCAACGGCCTCATATCATTAGCAGTCGAGATGACAGGCATCTTATCCGCATGGCTGTAACGGATCGTGCAGCCACGTCTCGATCCTTGAGTCAACATATGGGGACGTTCGCAAGACAACAACCATCTGCACGAACAGTTCGATGACGTTTGCAGCAGCATGCACTATCAGCTCGGAGACGATGGTTGCGGTTACCCTTGACGCTGCATCACAGACAGGAGCGCCTGCGATGGTGTACTCGACGACGAACCTGGGTGCACGAATGGCAATACGTCATTATTTCGGATGAATCCAGGTTCTGTTTACAGCATCATGATGGTCGCATCTGTGTTTGGTGACATCACGGTGAACCCATCTTGGAAGTCTGTATTCGTCGTCGCCATACTGGCGTATCACCCGGCGTGATGGTATGGGGTGCCATTGGTTACACGTCTCGGTCACCTCTTGTTCGCACTGACAGCACTTTGAACAGTGGACGTTACATTTCATGTGTTACGACCCGTGGCTCTACCCTTCATTCGATCCCTGCGAAACCCTACATTTCAGCAGGATAATGCACGACTACATGTTGCAGGTCCTGTACGGGCCTTTCTGGATACAAAAAATGTTCGACTGCTGCCCTGGCCAGCACATTCTCCAGATCTCTCACCAATGGAAAACGTCTCGTCAATGGTGGCCGAGCAACTGGCTCGTCACAATACGCCAGTCACTTCTCTTGATGAACTGTGGTATCGTGTTTAAGCTGCATGGGCAGCTGTACCTGTACACACCATTCAAGCTGTGTTTGACTCATTGCCCAGGCGTATCAAGGCCGTTATTACGGCCAGAGGTGGTTGTTGTGGGTACTGATTTCTCAGGATCTATGCACCCAATCTGCGTGAAAATGTAATCACATGTCAGTTGTAGTATAATATATTTGTCCAATGAATTCCCGTTTATCATCTGCATTTCTTCTTGGTGTAGCAATTTTAATGGCCAGTAGTGTACAAACAAGAGTAATGAAAATTTCTAACTTAAGTAAAACACAGGATAAGTTTTCTGAGTGAGCCGTGTTTGGTGCAGAAGCATACTGCAGGGATTTCACCGTATTGTTGAATCCTAAAGCAACTAAAGGTATTAATTGCAGTCAGGTGTCTTGTAATCTCTTAGCTCCTTCCTTATCCGAATCCGAGAAATATATCACAGTTCTGGAACTGTCATCTGCTACGTTGATAACGAGTCGAAGAGCAACAAAATCTAGGAAGCCACCCAGCCGCTGTATTTATGATGTCCCGTTCTAGATCCCTCCACCGTTCGGCAGTGACGTGTGGAAAAGCAGCGTGCGTTAGTTCCAGAACCTCTGGCAGCTTAACAGTCTTGCTATTTCTCGGACCAAATTGCTTAACCTGGCTCCAGGCCAGTTCTGTTGGTTTCGTATTGTAATGGTACAGTGGCAAATGTAAAAATGCAGCATTTATATGATGTGATCGATGCTATGAAAACGGTTGTTTTCCATGTTTCCACGAAACTTGTCAGTCCGGTTCGTGTGTGACGACAGCTGTGGCATAAAACAATGGACGTAGTTCAAACAAAACGTACTCTGTTTCTCATTTTTGCCCTAAAAGTTTAATTATGTTTTCTTTATTTAAGCAACCTTCATTACGAATCTTTCATAAAATATCGACAATAAAGTCTTCATTTTTGAAAGAAAACAGGAATTTCGGGTGCAATATGTGAATAGAAAGAAGGAGACGTGCATATTTCAAAAATAAAAAAATAAAAAAACGAAGATGAATTTTACAATTACAGGATGTAGGTACTTCAAATTGAACGAAAAAATAATGACTAAAGCGAGGGTTGAACCACTGTTATACATTCTACTACGCTACTGATTCCGCTATAACTGCAGTATGCATTTGTATCAACTATATTAAATACAGTCCTTCGGAAAATTTCAAGGCCAATTGTTCTTTGTAGATGTATGAGAAACATTAAGAACAATCTACTTCTCGGCGCTTTTTACCGTGTTCCACACGTGTTTTACTATGGAACAGGAAGCAGCCCAAGCCATTTTCATACTGCGTATTAACAGAGCGACAATCAGAGCACAACAGCATAGATACTGTGATTGCATATGATTTTTTAAAAATAAAAACTACATAGCTAGAGCGTGATTAAGGAAAACGTTGATGGCCGTTAATACCTTAGAATATCTTAAAGTTTCAGTTAACCTAACTTAGTAATACAATACCTACTACATAAGTAGGACCTACTTCCAAGAGCGTAACAGCAGCAGTGTACGTGTCCTACGGCTTCTGACCTACCATCGGGTTTGTGTTTGTTTACATTAGGCCCATTCTCATGATGAACAGAGTGTGTTTTCTGGCAATGACGCGGCTGCAACTTTTCACTTTAGCGGGTTCTGTTCTCTCGACGTCCGGGACTACACAACTGTCTACACATAATGTAACACAATCTGGAAAGAACAAAGAAGGGAAAACCTCTTGTCACACGTTGTGTTTGGCGATAAGCTATGAAGGCCACGGGCAGATGTTGCGGTATCCGACTCTGCTACCTTGTACAAGGACTTCCGACCGAAGTTTTATCCGCGCCTTTCAGTTCGGTTGCGAAACTTTGCTCGCCGTAACTCAGGTACACGAGCAACCTGTTTCCGACTTGGGATATACATAAAGCCTACGATTCTCACTGGGCGGCAGGATTTTACGAGTCCCAGTATTTCCTTTTGCATACAGGTGTGCGGAGCGAATGGGATAGAGCGGCATTTCATTTCAGATAAACTGAAAAATGCAAGTGCGTTTACGTGCAACCATGTTAGAAGATAAGAACCTGACAAGAAACAAGAACTGCTTTCTCAATATCAGTTTGTTTATTTCTTTTTATTGGTCGACTTTAGAGGTGACTACATCCTAATGAACCATTTGCAAGTCACGAACGGAATTACAGACAGAGGAATCAATGTGAGTTGGCATTTTGTCTGGCATTCGTGGATTTTGAAAAAAGCCTTTTCACTCTGTTTCAATGCTAAGTACTGATAGTCCTTGAGAAAGTAAGATTTTATTTAATTTATCTTTTTGTGGGTCATCAGTCTTTATAGATAATTCACGTGATCAAGTGTCCATGTATTTGTTACCTTTATCAAAGAAGTTACAAGAAATGATTTTTTTATTCTGTTTTCACTAACACGTGTGTAATTGTAGCTTCCTATTTTCTCTATTGTGTATGACTATTCGATCGTGTGTGACGTTTTGAATCATGTCTCTTATGATGAGTTTATCAGGGAGAGTACTGCCAGGTTTTCTACAGTGTATGAGGGGGGGGGGGGGGGGGGGAGACTGTTGTATCGCAATTTTAATTGAAAAGCGCTCCAATTTTCTGTTATAACAAGTGTGATAACAGAACTAGTACCCATGGTACTAGATGGAGCTGTCGAGGGCACAAATTATAGGAGCAGAGACAGATTGGAAGGAGAAGAAGAAATACAAGGTGAGCATGAAGCGTCTCCCCGATAAAAAATATTTATTTCTGAGGAACTATGCTAGGTAACAGCTAATCGATTGTTTGAAAATGGTAGCTGAACTCTAAAAGCTTTCTTGGATACGCTTCGACATGTGCTCTGACACTATCCGAACGAACACGAACACACACACACACACACACACACACACACACACACACACTCTCTCTCTCTCTCTCTCTCTCTCTCTCTCTCTCTCCCCCCCCCCCCCCCCTTCCTCCCGTCGCACTGGCGTCTATGCAAGAGAAAGTATAATATATTTCGTTGTATCATAAAATACGATCAACTATTATTTTTTACATCTCCAGGAAAGTAATCAGGCATAATGCCCGAATCTAATGGTCGAAGAATCCATATGTCGTGGTACAACGGATAAGGAAAGTTCGAAAGTGAATGTAAGGTGTAGCTCAGTGCACAATACAATTGAGGTATTGGCGTTGGAAAGGTAGTAACTGCCAAAAAGAAAAATTTCAGGGGAAACGAAAAAAATTCATGAATTCATTTTCACTAACATTACTACTGCAACTGCTTAGAATGAAAGGCATACACTCAAGCTTTGTGTTACATACGGCGTTTGAAAAAATTGGCGTGTTTGTGTCTTTGAAATCCCACTTTCTGTATATAAAACACAATATTTAGTCCTTATCCAAAATCAGAATTACTGTTGTTCGTATTTTGTGCACAGATTTTGCGATGAACCTCTTGATACTTCTCAGCAAAGAAGTTCGACAGATAAGTTTTTCTTTTTTTTTGCATCAGGAATTGCTGGTCTTTTTGAAAGCATTGCAAGCAGTACGAACTAGTGACTGACAGGAATGACTGTCCTTTCTTAAAAATTCTGTGCTCCGTCCACATTTCAGTGTCATTTAATCACTGTTCTTATTACAGGCCTTGACAGTCTAAACCAGCTGAAGCAGCTCATTTTTAAAATAATTGTGTTCAAAAACTTGCAACTTTCAGCAGAAAAGTGGAAGTAGTTCTCGTCCACCAGTATTAGGCTTTACATATTTATCAGTTCAAAACATTTCTGCTGCCTTTTTTGGAATCATTCTCACATCCCTTCTTCCTCAGTGCTGCCGAACTCCCTGTCACAAGGCACGTGCTTATGTCCTGAAACTGCAAATTTCAACTTACCTTTCTAAATGGAAGAGGTTTCGGCGGCGTACTGATTCATAAACACTGATCCGTATCACAACAAACACTACTACTTGTTAACACGTCCAAGACAAGCTCGGTTGGCGAGACCGCTTCAAGGAGATACTGCTATGTCCGTGCCAACAGTTTTGCGCATACAACTTGCGCTATCTAGCGACTACGTTTTCAGCTGAGTTTGTTTATATCTAGCCATACAACCTACTCTGCGCCAGCGGCATGGTCACATACTACCTTCTCGATAGAAAACCTCAAAATTAGAATTTTTTCGGCAGTCACGAACCTTCCCATGCCAATGCAATTATTGGACTGTTCTTTTTCACTAAACCTACCATTACTACAACAGTTTACGTGGAGCCGTAGGAACTTTACTTCGCACCTCAGTTACAGGGACTTCAACCATGGAAGTGTTTCAAGACGTGGTACACCGGCACTGGGGGTTACCTGTTCCCCAGTTCTTGGACGAAGCCTTGACGGACAGATGGGTGGGTGGGGAGACCATGGCCACCACGTCCACCAGACTTAATCCCTCTGCACGTTTTTGGTGGAGATACGTTGAGTATAAAGGGTTCAGTTCACCAGCTCCTGGTGTACAGGGTGCGGTGCGGGAACTTCATTATTTGAAACTCGCGGCACACAGCGGATGTTACTCATTGTTGCGTTAGGTTTCAGCGAAATCAACAATGCGAGACGAAGAAGAGGAGGCTTAGCTTACCATTCCCCGGCGTGAGCAACGTACAGGTCATCCTGAAGAACATTGCCGCGGCACTATTCAGATCAACCATACCCCTTTACCCCGCCAGACCAGCCTATACCTCCCCTCCCCCATCGACCGATCCCCCTTCGCACGTACAGATTCCGTGACGCGCTGATGGAAGCGTTCACGAAGAAAGAACTAGCCTTGATAAATTCACATCCCATCTTCACGCCCTCTCAATGGGACGACCTAGTAGACGTTCTAGACCTATGGGTGAAGGAAGAGTTCCGGTGTGGTAGGAGGAAGATGGATCCCGAAGCTCAAGAAGCCATGGAAGCCATTGCACGTCAACAACAACAGTTTTAGTAACGAGAACCATGCGAGGCCATCACCACAGTAGCGGAGACTTTTGCTAAAACCACCGGCCAGTCACTTAGGCCGTTCGTTTTCCATTTCTCTCACTGTCCCTCTCACTCTCCTTTAATCTTTCTTTTATTTTAATATAAAAATATAAAAAATCACAAAAAAGGGAAAAAAATGCACAAAGTCAAGCAGCACGATATAGCCATGATATTTTCTACCCAAACCGTCATGCCAGAAGGTGAAGCGCCTCGTGCGCTAGTACTTCGCCCCCAGTCGAGGATATCTTCCTCCTTCAAATATGCAGGTGCGCGCGCGAGCCTTACCTTTTTTAAGGTTAGTTTAGTAGCGATCAAGCAGTGGGTAAGAGAGGAGCGCGCGTTCGCCGTCGGGGCCTACTTATCGAATGGACGTTCGGTCATCAGAACCCAGCGTGCATTCAGGAAACAGTTCAGCATCGCGCCCGCAGGTCGTCTTCCTGAAGGGAAATCGTTGTGTGGGCAGACACCTTTATGGATGCTGGAAGTTTGCAGAAAAAGAAACCAGGACCTTCAACAACTACCAGAACGCCTGAAAACATCGAGAGGGTGAGGATGTCGATTCTGAATTCCCCCAAGCGATCTGCACCCAAACATGCAGCTGCCCTTGCAACATTGAGACGAATTCTTCACCAAGAGTTCAAATTTCATCTGTATAAACTGTCAGTGGTGCATGTGGTGTCACCGCCAGACACCACACTTGCTAGGTGGTAGCTTAAATCGGCCGCGGTCCATTAGTACACGTCGGACCCGCGTGTCGCCACTGTCAGGATCGCAGACCGAGCGCCACCACAAGGCAGGTCTCGAGAGACGTACTAGCACTCGCCCCAGTTGTACGACGACTTTGCTAGCGACTACACTGACGAAGCCTTTCTCTCATTTGCCGAGAGACAGTTAGAATAGCCTTCAGCTAAGTCCATGGCTACGACCTAGCAAGGTGCCATTAGTTACTTCATGAATCTAAATAGTCTCACTTGTATCATCAAGAATGCTGTATACCAAAGGACGATATAAAAGTTAAGTGTTCTAGTAGCTACGTTCTTTATCACATTCATTACGAATCCTGTTCCAGACTTCGCGCTAGTCGGCGTGTGTGTACGTGTGCCCTTTCGGCTACTTCACTGTGGTCTGGCTGCCTTAACAGTCCACTACATTGGCGACGAGTCTAAAAAGGGACTTTAGCGTTCGTATTGTATTAATTTGCTTGTGTCATGGCTTCGCCACATTCTCCAGATGTACTGTCCGAATTTTATCGCTTTCAGAATCAGCAGACGCAGGCGTTATTGGATGCCCTGGGACAGCTCGTCCAGGGTCAACGTGCGCTGCAAAACGATGCGGCCGCCGCCGCTTCATCGCTACCGCAGCCACAACATGCTGTTGCACCTCAATTTAGGCCCTACGAGGCGGCCAACGAGACATGGCCGGAATGGTCTCGACAATTTGGATTTCATCTCGCCGCCTACGGAATTCAAGGTAATGAGCGGCAGCCGTTTTTGCTTTCGTGTGTAGGTGTGTCCACCTACCGTGTGATAGTGAAATTGTTTCCCCGACGTGACGTAGCAACTCTGTCATACGATGAAATTTTGTCTGCTTTAGATGCCTATTTCAAAGAAACAGTAAATGTCGTTGCAAAAAGGTATACGTTCTTTCGTACAAAACGTATGGCCGGTCAGACTAATCGGGAGTGGGTTGCAACTTTGCAAGGACTTACTAGGGAGTGTGCATTTGAATGTGACTGTGGCCTCCCTTATTCAGATACTATGGTGCATGATGCAATAGCACAGAACGTTTCTGATGTTCGCATACGGGAACAGATTTTGAAACTGGTAAATACCTCCATTCAGCAAGTGATAGACATATTAGATAGGCAAGACACACTTGACTTTGCTCGGGAATCATTTGCAACTTCGCCAGCCGTGTGTCACATTAATCGGCCCGCCGGGCCCGCTGCACGGAACGCTAACCTGCCCTCGCGCACGTCCGCGCAGCCACGTGTCCCGCGCAAGCAAGCAAATGCAGTGAAATCATGCCCGCGGTGTGCAACTAGACATTCGCGTGAGAATTGCCCCTCGCGCCAAGCTATTTGCTTTTTCTGTAATAAGAAAGGGCATGTTCAAAGTGTTTGCCAGAAAATGCTCAGATCAGACAATCACAACCATTCCCGGCCCTTTGCTTCGTGCCGGAATCGAACCAAGGACACTCAGGCTCGGGAACCTTCGCCCATGGACATTCATGTAGTTAGTGCCACTCCGCCCAGTGTTCCTCTCGCTAACAGTGACTGTGTTCGTCCTACAAAAAGTGTGCGTCGCCGTCGACGGAAGTCCCGTCACGTCGCACGTAATTCGGTACCAGTGTCTGTTCGCGTTGCACAAAACAGTCGCTCTTGTCGTCAGCAGGACAATAAACTTTTTGTAGACTTAGACTTTGAAGGCAAAGTGATCCCATTCCAGCTCGATACCGGAGCTGCAGTTTCATTGCTCAATCACGCCACGTACAAACAACTGGGCGCACCTCCGTTGCGTGCCGCAAATGTTCAGCTCAAGAGTTATTCCGGACAAGCTATCCCTGTGTTAGGACAGTGCACGCTTCTTGCCACATACAAGGGACAAACAAAACTTGTGTCGTTTTACGTAATTCGTTCTTCTACTGCAGTGAACTTGTTTGGTTTAGATTTATTTCAATTGTTTAACTTGTCTATCGTCCATCAGGTCCTATCAGTGAATCAGACTGTGCCTTCCGCCAGTGTTTCTCGTCTAGACATTTTTGCACCGGGCCTTGGTTGCGCTACGAACTATGAAGCACATTTGGAACTGAAAGTGAACGCGCAACCGAAATTTTTCAGAGGGCGCGATGTTCCCCACGCATTGCGTTATGAGGTCGCCAACCGCTACGATATCTTGTATCGGTCCACTGCTAAGCACGGAAACGCCGATGCGTTGTCCCGTTTGCCTATTGCTGAGGATCGAGCTTTCGATTCTTCCGGACTTGCTTGCATGTTCATTGATGCGGAAACCGATAACGTGGTCAGTTTCCGCTTGATTTTCGTCGTGTCGCAATGGCCCTTGTCAAAGTCGCGGATAGAGGATCCGTTGGTTCGCCGATTTTTTGCTCACAAGGAGAGACTTTTTGTACGACGTGGTGTTTTGTTGTTGCGTTCTGATAATGATCAGTCCAGAGTCGTGGTCCCACGTTCGTTACAGTCCTCTGTCTTACGGCTTCTTCACCAAGGACATTGGGGTATAGTGCGCACGAAACAACTTGCTCGTCAGCACTGTACTTGGTTCGGAATCGATGCTGCGATTACGAATATGTGCTCTTCTTGCATGGCGTGTACCGAACAACAATCCGCACCGCCGCGGAAATTCTTTGCATGGCCGAAAGCCACTTCCCCTTGGCAACGCTTGCACATAGATTTTGCCGGTCCATTCTGGAATGCTCGATGGTTGGTTGTGGTCGATTCTTTCAGTAATTTTCCTTTTGTTGTCCGGATGTCTTCCACGACGTCATCTGCCACCATCCAAGCGTTGTCTGCTATTTTTTGCATTGAAGGTCTTCCACAGACTATTGTTTCCGACAATGGCCCACAATTCATGTCCGCAGAATTTCAGTCATTCTGCAAGGCCAATGGTATTCAACATCTGACATCCGCGCCGTTTTCGCCTCAGTCAAACGGTGCCGCTGAACGATTGGTCCGGACTTTCAAGTCACAGATGTTGAAGTTGAAAGAGTCGCATTCTCGGGAGGACGCAATGTTGCTCTTTTTGTCCTCGTATCGCTCTCAGCCCCGCGATGGTCGCTCGCCGGCTGAGTTGCTCCACGGTCGTCCTCATCGAACCTTGATGTCTTTGCTGCATCCGCCGCATCAGGTTCCTGTGCCGCGGCAGACTCCTGCTTTTGCTCCTGGCGACGTTGTCTTCTATCGCAACTATCGAGGTTCACGGCGTTGGCTCGCAGGGCGCATTCTTCGCTGCCTCGGCCGCGCGATGTATTTGGTTTTGGGGGCCTGTGGTGAGGTGCGTCGGCATCTCAATCAGCTGCGCCTCTGTCGTCGCCCGGGTTCTGCCGCTCCCCGTCTGCTTTCAGCGACGGTGCCGTCCGGTCAGCGCCCTGGGGACCCATCTACTGGCTCGCCTCATCCCCAGGTGTTACCGACGATGCCTTCCATTTTGCCCCATGGCGTCGCGCCGCCGCCGCCGCAGGCGCCGCCCGCAGTGGACGCTTAGCTGCAGCCGCCCAGCGCCTCCCTGGGTCACGCGCCGCCGCTCGCTTCCCGTGACCAGCTGTCCTCCGCCATGGAACTCTTGCCTGCTCCGGACCAGATGTCGTCATCGCGCGTCGGATCCCCCGACGCAATGGAGGTCGACCCTTCGGCCCCTCCTGTCTCTCTACGGGCGCATACACCGCATGTTGACGTGCACCCTGGACTAGGTTTTCAGGCGTTTCCTAGCTCCCCTCGGACCGAATGGCAGGGTGCGGGTGGCACGGCCTCGCCTGTTGTTAGGCTCCCCACCTCATCGCATACGTCAACATGGGGTCCTCCCCACGGCGGGCGGAAGCCTTATAACACGTCCGTCGGCCGATTTGCGGAGGAGGAATGTGGTGTCACCGCCAGACACCACACTTGCTAGGTGGTAGCTTAAATCGGCCGCGGTCCATTAGTACACGTCGGACCCGCGTGTCGCCACTGTCAGGATCGCAGACCGAGCGCCACCACAAGGCAGGTCTCGAGAGACGTACTAGCACTCGCCCCAGTTGTACGACGACTTTGCTAGCGACTACACTGACGAAGCCTTTCTCTCATTTGCCGAGAGACAGTTAGAATAGCCTTCAGCTAAGTCTATGGCTACGACCTAGCAAGGCGCCATTAGTTACTTTCGGCTACTTCACTGTGGACTGGCTGCCTTGTCAGTCCACTACAGTGCACACACTTCATCCACGTGATTTGTTTCACGAAAAAGTGCGTATGTAGCCTTGATCGATGAGCTGCCTCATGACGCCTTAGTGTTCTTCACAGACGAGGCATATTTTCATTTGTCTGGCTACGTGAATAAACAAAATATGCGGTACTGGAGTGGCACAAAGTCCCGAGAATTTCATGAGCAGCTCCTGCATAAAGAACGTGTGACTGCTTGGTGTGCACTAACTGAAGTTGGCAGTATTGGCCTATTGTTTTTCGAAGAGAACGATAAGGCAGTGACGGTCACATCTGAGCGTTATGTTCAGATGATTGGACAGTTTTTTCTTCCACAACTTGAAGAAATGGACGTGGGTGATGTCTGGTTCCAACAAGATGGCGCCACAGCTCACGCGGCACGAACATCGATGACAGTTCTGCGCGAACACTTACCCAATAGTCTCGTCACTTTGAGGGGCGATCCCCAGCGGCCAGCATGCTCACCAGATTCAGCGCCATGCGAGTTTGTTATGGGACTCTCTCAAATAGTTGGTGTATACCAATCGTCCGCAAACCCTGCCTGAGCTACGGAACAATATTCGTGTAGCTATCGCCAACATCGACAGACATGTTAGAAAAAGTGGACCGAAACTTCCGATTTCGACTCTCCAAATGCACTGAGCAGAACGGAGGCCACCTTCAAGGCAACATTTTCAGAACATAGTGGAACAAAACTTGAGATGTTACTCTTCGTAAAGAAAAAAGATATCTCTATAATACTTCTTGATTTCAAATTATTTTTTTTTTATTTAATAAGGATGTTCCTGCGTCGCACGAATACGGGATACTGCAGAAGAGGAGACGCAAGAGGTGTTGGCGAAGGCATGGAGAGAACGGTGTGTCGCTTAACCGTTATACCGGCTATGGGTCTCAGACAGGTAGTTGGATGGATGGTTGGTTGGTTGGTTGGTTGGGGGGGGGGGGTAGGGGAGGGACCAAACAGCGAGGTCATCGGTCCCATCGGATTTGGGAAGGGCAGCGATGGCCTTTCAGAGAACCATCTCGACATTTGCCTGAAGCGATTTGGGGAAATCACGGAAAACCTAAATCAGGATGGCCGGACGCGGGCTTGCACCATCGCCCTGCCAAATGTGAGACCAGTGTGCTAAACTCAGTGCCAGACAGGTGGAAATGCATCCATAACAAGCCCCATTAGTTCAGCTACAATTTGTAACAAACCGTATAGCTGCATGTTTCAAAAGAAATCCGTTGGGATTCGATTACGCGATGAATAGTACAATTCTCAAGGCTGTCAATTCAACTAAGTACCTGGGTGTAAAAATTACGAACAACTTCAGTTGGAAAGACCACACAGATAATATTGTGGGGAAGGCGATCCAAAGGTTGTGTTTCATTGGCAGACACACAGATGATGCAACAAGTCCACTAAAGAGACAGCTTACACTACACTCGTTCGTCCTCTGTTAGAATATTGCTTCGCGGTGTGGGATCCTTACCAGGTGGGATTGACGGAGGACATCGAAACGGTGCAAAAAAGGGCAGCTCGTTTTGTATTATCACGTAATAGGGGAGAGAGTGTGGCAGACATGATAGGCGAGTTGGGATGGAAGTCATTAAAGCAAAGGTGCTTTTCGTCGCGGCGAGATCTATTTACGAAATTTCAGACACCAACTTTCTCTTCCGAATGCGAAAATATTTTGTTGAGCCTAACCTACATAGGTAGGAATGAT
This sequence comes from Schistocerca nitens, assembly GCF_023898315.1. Classification (NCBI taxonomy): domain Eukaryota; kingdom Metazoa; phylum Arthropoda; class Insecta; order Orthoptera; family Acrididae; genus Schistocerca; species Schistocerca nitens. The sequence goes on along the minus strand of NC_064623.1, from coordinate 30,100,767 downwards.
CATCAAAATAAAATAAGAGAAATCAGAGCTCGAACAGAAAGGTTTAGGTGTTTGTTTTTCCCTCGCGCTGTTCGGGAGTGGAATGGTAGGGAGATAGTATGATAGTGGTTCGATGAACCCTCTGCCAAGCACTTAAATGTGAATTGCAGAGTAATAATGTAGATGTAGATGTAGCACACAGAGTCTGTCACAAAAACGTATATATGAAGAACAAACCGACTTCGGTCATAAGTTGCGTTTATTTACTGCACTATGCATTTCGAGCCCTGGAGGCTCATCTTCAGGTGCTTTTTAGTGATTTACATCAGGTCTTTTAGTTGTTTGCCTGTTGATAATTACATTTTTGTGTTGCAACAGGGCGTATTGTACATGTAAGTTTAACAGCGTTAATACTATGAAACTAACTTACAGTTTAACATTGTATGATGTCTAGATAGTTTATTAATTGATTTTACAGAGTAACCATTATTTACTGCAATTGTTTTGATAGTATCTATTTCTTGTGTTAGTACTTTGGGTTTTAAAGGTAATGTATGTGCCGTGTTCAACACTGATGTAAGTGCAGCATACTTATGTGTGTTCGGGTGGTATGAAGATTCATGTATTGTGATGTCAGTGTAGGTTGGTTTTCGGTAAATGTACAAGTTATGTTCTTGTTGTTCATTCACAATTCTTAGACCTAAATTAAAATCCTTTTGCAGAAGGAAATAATCGATTTGCACCAGCTCTGGTTCGCAGTTACCATGACATGTTCGAATAGCTATACAAATGGCCGCTGGTTCGGGCTAAACTAAAAATTTTTCACCCCATGTTCCTAGCTCAAATAGGAACCGGGCACCAACCCCCCACCCCCTCCCACCGCCCCAAAATCTCGATTCTGTACACGAAAGTGCTCTAACGATTTTCCTGTAGACTTTCAAACTGCATTCTGAAGTGTGATAAAATGTCGTCCAGCACAACGGCCTGTTGCAGGTCTTTTGGACGCACTTCGGCGACTTGGGTGTTCTGAATACCAACGGCGCCTGGTCTTCCCCCGACGGTAACCCATCCAAGTAATAAACCGCAGCAAGGCACTTCGAAACCTTGAATTGGATGCGTTAATTGGTACATCAGCGGTCGGCTGGTTGCCACGAGGTGCCTCAGTAAGTGTGGCGAGGTGGCAAAAGGATAACCCGCAGCCGGCGCAGGCTGGCGCGCTGTCCTTGGGAAGATCGCCAGCTGCAGAGGTCGTCCTGGTGCTACCACCGTGGCGCCGCACACGAGGAACTGTGCCCGCGAGAGATAAGCCTAATGCGCTTGTCACACACCTGTAATTACGGCCGCGGAGCTGACGACTTGACTCTGCAGAAGCCGACCTCTGCTTTTGGTACAACAGTTGGGTCTGGAGCCGAGGTAATCGTATGTGGAGCCAAACGCACTGAAACCTCTCTACGTTACACACCTAAAACTACATGGCGAGTAGGGAGTATTTCCCTGATTACAGAAATCAGCTAACCCGATGCACAGTCCCAGTTGCCTATTTGTCTTCCAGGGGTAACATAATTTGATTTTTAATATTGCATCTGCCCACAGATAATAAAAGGACGCACCACGGAGAAATTATCCGAATGGGGCGGAAATCGCTAGATCTTACACTACTGGCCATTAAAATTGCTACACCACGAAGATGACGTGCTACAGACGCGAAACTTAACCGACAGGAGGAAGAAGCTGTGATATGCAAATGATTAGCTTTTCAGAGCATTCACACAAGGTTGTCGCCGGTGGCGACACACACTACGTGCTGAAATGAGAAAAGTTTCCAACTGATTTCTAATACACAAACAGCAGTTGACCGGCATTGCCTGGTGAAACGTGGTTGTGATGCCTCGTGTAAGGAGGAGAAATGCGTACCATCACGTTTCCGACTTCGATAAAGGTCAGATGGTAGCCTATCGCGATTGCGATTTATCGTAGCGCGACATTGCTGCTCGCGTTGGTCGAGATCCAATGACTGTTAGCAGAATATGGAATTGGTGGGTTCAGGAGGGTAATACGGATTCCAACGGCCTCGTATCACTAGCAGTCGAAATGACAGGCATCTTATCCGCATGGCTGTAACGGATCGTGGAGCCACGTCTCGATCCCTGAGTCAACAGATGGGGACGTTTGCAAGACAACAACCATCTGCACGAACAGTTCGACGACGTTTGTAGCAGCATGGACTATCAGCTCTGAGAGTGTGGCTGCGGTTACCATTGACGCTGTGTCACAGACAGGAGCGCCTGCGATGATGTACCTCAACGACGAACCTGTGTGCACGAATGGCAAAACGTCATTTTTTCGGATGAATCCAGTTTCTGTTTACAGCATCGCGATGGTCGCATCCGTGTTTTGCGACATCGCGGTGAACGCACATTGGAAGCGTGTATTTGTTATCGCCATACTGGCTTATCACCGGGCGCGATGGTATGCGGTGCCATTGGTTACACGTCTCGGTCACCTCTTGTTCGCATTGATGGCACTTTGAACAGTGGGCGTTACATTCACTCGATCCCTACGAAACCCTACATTTCAGCAGGATAATGCACGACCGTATGTTGCAGGTCCTGTCCGGGCCTTTCTGGATACAGAAAATGTTCGACTGCTGCTCTGGCCAGCACATTCTCCAGATCTCTCACCAACTGAAAACGTCTGGTCAATGGTGGTCGAGCAACTGGCTCGAAACAATACGCCATTCACTATTCGTGATGAACTGTGGTATCGTGTTGAAGCTGCATGGGCAGCTGTACCTGTACACGCCATCCAATGCCCAGGCGTATCAAGGCCGTTATTACGGCCAGATGTGGTTGTTCTGGGTACTGATTTCTGAGGATCTATGCACCCAAATTGCGTGAAAATGTAACCACATGTCAGTCGTAGTATAATATATTTGTCCAACGAATATCCGTTTATCAACTGCATTTGTTCTTGGTGTAGCAAATGTAATGGCCAGTTGTGTATTTCCAAAGTTTAAAACCCCATTGAAAGGACGAAGATTTGCAACCATTAACGAGATAAGAGAAAATTCACAGACGACGCTTTGCGCGATCCAGCAAGAGGCGTACCGCTTCCAGAAGTGGAAATTTCGTTGGGAGAGGCGTATCAATTGTAGATTAGAGTATTTCGAAGCAGACCATGCACAATAAGTAAAACGTAAGCGTAAAAAAAATTATGGACAAAGTACCGCGATTTTTTGAACAGACCTGGTATAGCATTCAAGGCGACTGCAAAATTATATCTTTGAACGATACACAGTTCTGGAGATTTGACGTCATAACACTGAGATGCGTGAATAACTAGCTTTTGCTTAAAACGGAGCGCATACTACGCAGAGTATATTGATCCGGAATTACAGAACTTAGCGACTTCCAACAAACTATGCACAAAATTTACGATCTTCGCCAAACTTTTCCTAGCTTACACATGATTAACAGAGTGAGGTTTTCACTCTGCAGCCGAGTGTGCGCTGATATGAAACTTCCCAGCAGATTAAAACTGTGTGCTGGACCGAGACTCAAACTCGGGACCTTTGCCTTTCGCGGGCAAGTGCTCTACCAACTGAGCTACCCAATCAGGCAAAGGTCACTAGTTCGCGCCTCGGTCCGGCACACAGTTTTAATTTGCCAGGAAATGTCATTACATGCTTAACGTCAAATGTATGACATGTTAACTCAGTTAAGTAATTAGATATCTGAAGCCCTCTTATACATGGGAGTTTGATTCTTTACAGAGTCAAGATGGTGTTTACTAGCGCATTTCTAACGAACTACAGAGTTCGCCAGAAAAATGTATCCACTCTTTGTCAGGCTCTATCGAGATATCGATATTATCGTTCCATTTGAGTTAAGAATGTGTTGTTGTATGGTCGTCGGTTGAACAGATGTTAGTACTTTCATCTCGGTATTGAGAAAACAAGGTGGCTGGAGCACGCTTGACATTCGAGCAACGAAAACGTATTGTGAAGTGGTTTTTCAAGTCTGATAATGCCGTTGAAGTAAGTCAGTGGAGGCGGGAGTTTGAACAGAACCGCCAACCCGCCTAACAATTAAACCCATCATTGACAAGTTTGAATTGCATGGAACGATTTGTGATCTTCACAAAGAAAGATAAGGAAGACAGCGTATAACTACAAGTTCTGCTTCGTCAGTTATCGTGTTGGAAACGTCTGTTAATTCTCCACAGAATTCTGCTACACAACGTGCACGTGAAAAGGGAAGGGGGGGAGGGGTTACTGGTACATATGTACGAGGAATTCTGAAGTAGAAAGGTTACATTCCAAGATTATGCACGCTATTAATGACAACGATCCTGATCGCCGAAAGCAATTTTGCGAATGGTATCAGCAAATGGAAACTGATGAACAATTTGTGACGAAGGTAGTGTGGAGTGACAAGGCACAATTTAAACTTAATGGAACCGTGAATCGGCATAACAGTGTGTGCTGGGCACCGGAAAATCCACATGTGGTCAATCTACCAGGGATTCATGTGTGCTGTGGACTGTCATCTAAGGGCTTAGTAGGACCCCTTTTCTTTGATTCTACTGTCACTGGAGAAGTATACCTAAAAATGTTACAGACATCAATTACGCCAGGTATACGTGCGCTTTATGGAGCTGATGAAGAGGTCTTCTACCAACAAGACGGGGCGTCACCACACCACCATCCAGCCATATGAGCTTACATGGGTGACAATTTTCCAGGGCATTTGATTGGACGGAGAGTTCACTTGAAAGGGTACAGTACCGCCCGACATTGAAAATAGGTACAACATTCTTCGTTATTCTTGTCAGAACAACATATTTTTTCTAATAATAACTCAATTTCAATTAATACAGCGAAGCCGGATACCAGTGTGGGAAAGAATGACTATTTATTTAATTGATCACATGTGCACTCCCACAAAATAAATCCCTACATCCAGTTTGGTGAGATCTGTGAAATGAATGAATGAATGTATGGTCGTGTGCTAACTGCAGATAGTGAATGTGAATATATGATCATCTTTGAGACGGTACTTGGGTCACCTTTGGTGGGACCAAAGATGAAATTTACCTGAGCTTTGGGCGCCTGAAATGTGGCTGACCAATACGGTAGGAAGGTGCTCCCCCACTTCGGCAGAGGTGCTAGAGGACCTGAAGAACGGCCATGTTTTCAGCACTCTGCCACTGGATCTAGTGTTGGTAAGACCTGTCTTAGGCGTGCCCTGTAAGGACGAAAGAGTGGAGACATGGTATGCATGTGAAATACTTAAGAGTAGTTTAGAATAATAATTTATCTATTTCAGGAACTTTTGTGGGGAGAATTAAATGTCAGGCAGGAAATATTAAGGGGATCGTAGCAATCTTCGGAAGTGACCAACGGTCACAATGAAACCACGTGTAGCAATAAGTTGAAATACTTCCGAGAGCTTAAGCTGAATTACTAGCGTGTGTACTATAAGTTGGAAATATTTAAGAAATGGCGTGTGCAGGACTTGAAATTAGAGACGAGTACTTCCACGTGGTGAGTACTGTGTGAGTCTCAATCAGTGTATGAGACAAAGGATAAAGAGAAGTACTCGTCCATGGTATCAGCTGAGGACTCGCGTGTGTGATGAATATGTTCTTAATATTACTTTGCGTGTTATGTTTCCGTGTGACGCTTGATTCAAACTATAATACTCTGAGAGAGAAGCAAGGTGAGTCAGCCGTCTATCCAGCAACGCCACTTGGCTTGCATTGCTTAGGAACACGTGCATATATCCTCCAGGGTTCGTAGTAGGAAAGATAAGTTACGAAATGGGGCAGTGTCGTGTGAAACTGGGATGAATTTTAATTGAAGTGGGAAAGCTGAAAGTGATGTGATTATAACGTTGTGACGATTCCTTGTGTTGTATTCCATGTTGCAGTGTGGTGTATGTCATGTAATTTAAGTATGTGTGGTTTGCATGGGAGAGTAGCAAGGTAGTTTCAGAGGTAGTGGGGTATGCATGTTCCTTTTGTACCGCTCGGTCAGGAGGAAAGTTTCGTGATGATGGTTGTGAGAGTCGAAGTGTGAGATATAGCAAAAGATCCACCATCCTATCCAGAAAGTGCACTGTAGCATTAAATAATTACGAGACCAATGTAAAGCCATGCCCACTGGGCGGAATTTCTCATGTGTTATTGTTGTAGGTTATAGAATTTTGTGTTTAGGTTATAGAATTTATCGAAATAAATAAGATAGTGAAAAGAAAGAGATTGGTGGCCTTTTCCTTCGAATTGTATGTTGTCATAATATCCAGAATTTATAATGTGTGCGCCATTCATATTCAGTGCGATGGCCATGTGTTGATCAAAGCCGTTAAATAAGAAAGAAAGTGTGGTATTGCCAGTGCGTAGTGAATAGTCAGAGTTCTGTCAATTACTGATAGTCAGATGTGCGTTTCCGTTGCGTAATATTCATACAGGAGGATAATTTGTAACTTAATTGTGAGTACGAGAGTTCATGTTACTCGATAAATAAGAATGAATCCACTCGCTTGGCAGACCACTCATCTTGCAGGCCTGACTGCTTGATGCCACAGTATGAGCAAGGCATGTGGGTGCCTCTCACCCTCCACGGTCGCCAGATCTAACACGTATGGACTTTTACTTGTGGGGAACTGTGAAAGATAACGTGTACCGTATCGACGTAAGCCGCTCACGGTGGAGGGACTTCGACATTATAGCGACATGTGCAGCGATCTCCACTGTAACATTGCCTGACGTAGTTGCGGCGACCGCTCATCGTTCTGTTGTGTGTAGCCGCCAATGGTGAACATTGTTGAACATTTAAAGTAACCGTGTACTAAACTGAAGGTCGTACAACATGTGTGATCAATTATTAAATGTAAAACAAACACATAAGTAATACCTTTCGTTTCTTAAGGTGTATATACGTTGTTTTTTTTAAATTTTATCCATTGTTTTTCAGTGTTTCGTCCGCGACTGTTTTACTTCCGTAAAATTGAAGAACAAACCGCCTTCAGTCACAAGTTGCGTTTATTTACTGCACTATGCATTTCGAGCCCTGGAGGCTCATCTTCAGGTGCTTTTTAGTGATTTACATCAGGTTTTTTAGTTGTTTGCCTGTTGATAATTACATTTTTGTGTTACAACATGGCATATTGTACATATAAGTTTAACAGCGTTAATACTATGAAACTAACTTACAGTTTAACATTGTATGATGTCTGCTTCTGTAGTGCAGTTGGTATATACAATACACATCTTTAATTTTGTAGTACATACTGGGATATACACATAGTCACACACTTTTTTCGCACATTGTAGCAGTAGAACGTAAACATGCTAAAGATTCTCGTTCATACAGATGTTCTACATCTAAATATAATCCATTTTCTTGTTTCACAGAAGATAATATGATATAGTATTACTAGTACACAGGTATTATGAAAATAATTATTTGGCACCATGTTGTAGGTTGTCAGCTGTTTGTACTATTATAGATTTGATTCCTCAGGAAAAAAAATAAACTTTTAAAGGTGTAGAAAAAACAAAAAGAGCTATACCAGATCAGTCGTCTGAATAAAAAAATCTACATCAGATACCTAGCTATGGCAACTTAATGTCAAAATTATGGGAGAATAAATGTTGGGAACCAGAATAAAAATGCTCCTATCGTAGCAAGAAGAACGGCGAATATTTCCTGGGCAGAGTTATGGAGGTAAAAGAAGGGAACCAGCTTTTCGACTCAGCTGGCAGCTTCAAAGAAATTTAAATCAAAACATCTCGGAATATTTGTGCTTTTTTGCGGGTTGACCTCTTTTCTCCAGCGTAGTGAGCTCTTTGGCGTACCTCCTGTTACATGCACATACAAATTTATGTGTTGCTGAAAACGGCCTTGCCGCAGTGGATACACCGCTTCCCGTCAGATCACCGACGTTAAGCGCTGTCTGGTTTGGCCGGCACTTGAACGGGTGACCATCCGGGCCTCCTTGCGCTGTTGCCATTTTTCGGGGTGCACTCAGCCTCATGATGCCAATTGAGGAGCTACTCGACCGAATAGTAGTGGGTTCGATCAAGAATACCATCATTATGACCGGGAGAGCGGTGTGCTGACCCCACGACCCTCCTATCCGCCTCCTGAGGATGACACGGCGGTCGGATGGTGCCGATGGGCCACTTGTGGCCTGAAGACGGAGTGGTTATGTGCTGCTAGAGAGCAGGATGCGTTTGCAATAGGAAGTATTCGAGAGTGGGGTTGAATTTATAATAGCAAGTATCGCAGAGTGGGATGCATGCATCCTATACTTTAAATGATATGTTTTGCCATATTGCACATCATATTGGATAACACGTCATAATGTCATGTATCATGTTACACGAAATGATATGTATCATGTTCATTTACTTGATACAATGGATTGTATTATGTGACACGGGTTCAAAAACTGACAATTAAACAAGCGCAAATGACAAGATGTTTTGATTTAAACGTCTTTGAAGCTGCAAGGTAAGTCGAAAAGGTAATTCCTTCTTTCACGTCCTTAACTTTTGCCCAGCAAATATTCGGTTTTTTGTTGTACGATATGATCATTTTGCATTCTGGTGTGACTGAGGTCTCCTTTCTAGTGAGTGCTTTGACGCAGCTCTCCACACCACTCCACCCTTATCAAGCCGTCTTCATCTCTGCCTGACTACTGCACCGGTTTCCCTGAACAATTTTTATCCCACAAACTTCCTCCATTGCTATTGTACGATTCGTTCTCACCCCAGAATGTGTTGTGACAACTGATCCTTTCTTTGAGTGAAGTTGAGCCATAAATTTTTCGTGTCAGATTGATTCAGTACTACTTCATTAGTCATTCAATCTGTCCATCTAATCTTCAGCACTCTTCTACAGCACCAAATTTGGAAACAACCTCTCCTGCTCTTGTCTGAACTCCTTATCGTCAACGTTTCCCTTCCGCGAAAGGCTGCACTCCACACGAACACCTTGAGAAGAAGACTTCAGCTCTAAGTTTATATTCCATGTTAACAAATTTACCTGTTCAGAAACGCTTTTCTTTTGCTATTGCCAGTATGCGCTTTATATTCTCTTTACTTCAGCCGTCAGTTACTTTGTGCCCAACAATTAACCTCGTCTACGACTTTTAGCGCCTCATTTTCTTATCAAATTTCGCTCAGTATCGCCTGGTTTGATTCTACTACATCGCAGTACCCTTCTACTTTGCCCGCCCGGCTAGCTGTGCGGTCTCACGCCCTGCTTCGCGAGCGGGAAGGCGTGCCGGTCGCTAGCACGAATCCACACAGCCGACTAGTGTCGAGGTCCGGTGTGCTTGCCAGCCTGTGGATGGTTTTTAAGAAGGTTCTCCATCTACGTGAGCGAATACGGACTGGTTACCCTTATTGTGCCTCACACTGTCGGCGATTGCTGCGCAAACACCGTTTCTACATACGCATACACCATAATTACTCTATCACGCAAACATTTGAGACATTTGGGGTTACACTTACATGGTATGAGACGTTCCCGGGTAGGGGGTCCATTGGGGCCAAACTGCACAATAACCGTGGGTTCGGTGTGGGACTGCGGTGGGATGGGTGGATTGCTGTGGGTTGTTGTGCGGTTGCAGCCCACTGAGGGCTGCAGCAGGACGAAGCCTCTCCATCGTTTCTAGGACCCCGGTTTGATACATACATACATACATACATACATACATACCCTTTTGTCGAAGTTTAACTTATCACCTCCTCTCAAGGCATTGAGCATTTCGTTCAACTCATCTTCCAAGTCGTTTCCCACCGTTAACATACTGAAAAAGTTATTGGGAAATCTCACACTATGAATAAACGAGTTGGGATGGGGTACAGCTTGCAACCCTGTCTCAGGCCCTTTTCAGTTAATTGACAAGACAGAATAGCAGGAGGGAACTATCATGTTTCTGTGTGTCCATGACCGCACTCTTGTATGTATGTATGTATGTATGTATGTATGTATGTATGTAAGTGTCTTAAAGCAGGCTGTGTAATGCAGAGCTGTCCAACCGGCGGCCCCCAAAGAAGGTAGCAATGCAGCCCAAAAACTCAGCATCTATCACTTGACACGTGTGTGTGTGTGTGTGTGTGTGTGTGTGTGTGTGTGTGTGTGTGTGTGTGTGTGTGTGAGAGAGAGAGAGAGAGAGGGGGGGGGGGGAGGGGGTGACAATTCTAAGCGAACGTCACTGCTCTCTGTCATTAAGTGGAGCCCGTCGACTGCTGCGTTGTCCGTGATGAAAAGTAATGCCTGAAATTCGGAACTCTCAGCACACACTTGATATTGTGGATCTCGCGAAACTGAATTTCCTAACGATTCCCAATGTGTTACTCCCCACACATGTAGCTCCAACTATCTTTCCACGTTGAATGTCTGTTTATTCTCGTTGTGCGGTCTTAATCACGTGCGAAACCTTAACACATGAATCACTGCCCTTTTATACCTTGTGTACACGATACTACCGCCATCCGCATATGTGCATATCGCTAGCCCATGACTTGTGCGATCCCAGGGAGAACATCTGCGACTATTCGGAACAGTGAGTAATGCATCGCGATGAACATTCCCGCAGTTTGGAAGCTGTGTGCTCTCAGCTGTGTGTGTCATACCCGAAGACAAGGGCCGTTGGAAAATCAGGTTGGGTACCAAGCGTTCTGAGCTCTTATTGGCTGACGCTGTGATGTCACTCAGGAACAGTTTCTGCCTCGTGGAAAGTGCTATTAACATGTGGGCCGTGGGCTTATAAGGTGTACCTGTGTGGTTATTACTAAACTGCAGCTACTCACAGAGGCCCATTGTGGCCTGTAATAATCGTACGGCAGCGAAACTTGATAGATATTCTGATGCGTTAATGTGGAACAGATTTATGACAGAAGAAATTAGATCCAATGTTGGCCACCTGGAGCAAATATGGCGCAGTACAGCATTTCGTCGATGTCTCAGGTGCTCACATTTGATAAATTGTGTGAGCCGCTGTTAATTATAAGATCAACATTATGCCTTTCTCATTTGTTTTACGTATTTTGTCGACATCCTGTTCCTATCCCATTACGAATTGAACTATTTCTATGCCTCTTTATTGCATTCACAGTGCCAAATTTGCACCTGGAGGCCAAAACAGAACTAATTTTTTTCCAGCGTAAAGCGGTTCTGCAGCATTAATGCATTATAATATCTACCGAGTTTCACTGCTTTACAATTATTACAGGTCACATTGGACCGTGTGTGAGGGTAGGGTGGGGGGTCAGAGGGTAGGGTGGGGGGTCAGAGGGTAGGGTGGGGGGTCAGAGGGAGGCGTCTCGTGTGTGTAAAATCGAGTGACGAATGTTACTTGTTTGAGGAGAGTACACAGGAAAGTGAGTAGTGTGTTTTTAGGAACATTTATTGTCGGCACTCAGAAGGTACAGAGCCTAGCCAGTCTGAAGTGTGTAAGAGAATCTAAAGGCCGCAAATCTATCAGAAATCACTTCATAATCAACTCCATCTTGAAATTCTACTTCATCTTGGGCTTCATCTTTGACTTTATGTTCTACTTCATTGACAACGCCATGTCAGCCTCCATCTTTAACTCACTTACCACCGACAGAGGCGGCGTATTGAGGGCCGATTTGCAACGCCGCTGCTTCCGCCAATGACCGATTCTGCAGACACCTCAACCTGCACTTACAGCACTATGGTGACATGGAGCTGCAACTGTGAGTTGTAGAGAAACTGAAGTACTTTTATAATACTGTGATCACTTCAAGCTTCACTTTGAATACTACACACACGTTCAGAAAAAAACAGAACGCCTAGACGACTCGAGACAGAACGTTCGTATTCACAGGACGTGTACAGTAATATTTTGTGCAGAAATGATTACCATTTCAGTCACCTCGGTTCAGCATGTTTTCTGTTGCCTAGTAGGCACATGGTCCACCACTGGCTCTGATAACTTGTTTCATTGCACGGCCGGATCACTTCGTCCCACACGAGCAGCAATTTTCCGGACGGATGCATCACATTCTCTCAAGCCAATGATGCACCCTATTTCAAACTCACTGATTTGACGGTGAAATTCGCGCATAGGTCTGCGAGGCAACCTGCAGGTCTGCTCCAGTCACACTGATCCGTTACGTTCGGTTTGTAGCGTCATCGATAGCCGCAGACACATTTCACCGGTAGGTGATATTGCGCCGCTGTATCGATGTTGGCTTTGAACCCGCGGACCGACATGGTTCGAATGCTGATTGCTTCTGCAGAACGTACTAATGTACATGTCTTGTGAATATGAACGTTCTGTGTCAGGTCGTTCAAGGTGTTCTGTTTTTCTGGACATAAGTGTAATTTCGAATCAGTGATGTGTGCTCTCAGCTCGAGCCGCATGCGTGACGTACTCCTTCTGTAGTGTATCTGTTTTCAGTCATCACGACAATCGCCGGGCACTTCGTTATTAGCGTCTTTCCCCCTGACCCCAGTACCACAAAAGCCAAGGTGTAATGTATTAATGTTGCTAACAATTTCATTGAAATAAATGAAAGTAATTGTGATTTACTTCTTATTTAGTAGCCGTAAGTTTCCTCATGCACTATTTTCGGACACCTTAATTTTTGCAACGCCTGCTAAGATTGCAACTCATTTAAACCCATGTCGCCTTGCAGTGGAAAAGGTTACAGGCGACCTTTACTCAGCGACAGGTGTCAGATGGATATTTTTCTTGCACAGTGGGCAGGGAAGTACGGAAGACGCAAATTGCCATTGGATTCTGTGGCCTTGATACGCTGCCGGTACGATAATCTCCCTACGTGCGAATGCCGCAGCTATCGGCGTGGCTGTGGTAAGTCTGAACTCCACGCATCTAATCTGATAGCCGCTATCTCCTATGTGGCGTTCCACTTAATAACGCTGCCTGGGCGTTATGGAGTTACTGGGACCAGGAAAAACGCAGCATCTTTCCGTAGAAAGAGATCTCGATATACTTCATCTGCATCTGAACCTGTCAAACCACTGTGGCCAAGAGTTGCATTCGAAGATCTTATGCGGGACGTACGGTTGTCAGTACCTCTCTACATTGAACGAATTTGCTCGTTTTGTCGCTGTGGCGAATAGGACTATGCTACCTCAACTAGCATTTTTTATTCTTTTTTTAGACCGATTTTCCTTCAGTGCGTAAGACTTTTCTTGTAGCGTCTTCCACTGCACTTTGCGTAAAATTTCTGTGACACACACACACACACACACACACACACACACACACACACACACACACACAAAACTGAATGATATAACCAAAGAGTTAATTTTTCTCTTCGTAATCGAAGTAAATAGTCGTCACAGACGCCAAGCTTCTGGAATTTTGTAGAATTACAAATAAGTGAGTATGCTAGTTCATTTGTCTTGCAAATGATCTTGTACTTTTCTCCTGTGTCAGCTCAGAGATCGGATGTAAGAGTAATGAATTCCTGTTTGCTGGCAATAACTGCCCTGTTTGTTATAATTAGTCGTGTGTAATTATTTCCGACTTAATTAGCTTCCTCATTTCATTTGTCATGAGCGTAGTTTTCACTGGATTTTTACGATTTATAACGGCTGACGGCGTGAAGATGCAAGCTGATTGTTGTATGACGAAACGACATTAAGTTGACAACGAAAACAGAAGTAAGGCCAGAACTGAGCCAATTAAATGTATGGTTGCGATTAAGGAGGCCGGTGTAACTCAGGCGGACTATACAGATAGGAAAACATTCACACAAAAGATATTTGATTGGAAAGTTGGTCAGAGCGAATTTAGGAAACGGACTGGAACACCGTGGTCTGAAGAAAGAAATATACTTGATTCTGAAAGGATGAAACAAGTTTGGACACAAAGGAAGGCCAACCATCAAAAGCTACATTGATTGATCGTACTGTTGGGCCTATACGTGAATAATAATAATAATAACAATAATAATAATAATAATAATAATAATCACGACAATCGACTCGGCACTTCGTGCTTACAATTAACTCACTTGTGTTATTATTAGCATCTTTCCCCGTGACCCCAATGTCACACATGCAAAGGTCTATTATGTAAATGTTGCCAATAATTCTTAGTTAATCGAAGACAGAATACCCATGGGATTAATTTGCCGATCTTCTTCTATCCTAAGAATTCAAAATGGTCGACTTCAACGACTGACGACCTTGGGACAGTAAAATTTCGCTTCCACACGATTACCTTGTCACTCTAAGCGTTTTCTTATCCGTCTCCTCCTCAGCTAATCTATACACGCAAAGTCACGTGGCACTTTTACGGGGCACCATATACCAAGTAACCTTTACGGTCAATTCACAGAAGCGGCGCGGAAACAGTGCATGATAAACATGACTTTGTAAGAGTTATTTAATCTTATCGCTGCAGTACTTAAGCGAGAGCGACGCAAGATATTTTCTCATTACACTCTGAAAACCAGTTACGGAAAGTTAAGCAATTTCCGCAAGACAATTGCCTACTTCCTTCGTCTTCGTACATTTCTGCAACACTCTGGCGTTCATCCAGTAACTATGTGTTGTCTTCCGTACATAGTTACGTCATCGATGCACGAAGATAACGCTCTGGACAATGGAATGAATTGAGTCACAATATTTTATTCTTTCATTTTTGTCAAAAAGGTTTCAGAGTTACAACATCAAGAACAACATTGAATTTTCCTGGGCGTTACAGCGGTTTCAGTTTCATCATTTTATCATGATGTGTTTTTTGCATCGGCGTAAAGCATTTACATTTGAATGTTACAAACTAAAACAAACGATTTATTTTACCAAATAAATTAGCAAGATATGGTGCTGATCCCCCTTGGTACACAGAACAGGTCAGAACATTGTTGCAAAAGCAACGAAAAAAGCATGCCGAATTTAAAACAGTGCAAAACCCTCGAGGTTGGCGAAATTTTATTGAAGCTCGAAATGTGGCGCAGACTTAATTTCGAGATGCTTGTAATACTTTCCACATCGAAACTGTCTCGAAATCTGGCATAAAAACCAATGAGACTCTGGTCAATGATCAAATGTGTGTGAATTAAGGGACCAAACTGCTGAGTCCGACTATCCCTAGACTTACACACTACTTAAAATAACTTCTCTCTCTCTCTCTCTCTCTCTCTCTCTCTCTCTCTCTCTCTCTGTGTGTGTGTGTGTGTGTGTGTGTGTGTGTGTGTGGACAGACCTAATAAAACTGAAGCACACACGCAAAGAAAGCAGGAAAAGAAGGAAAATGCTACATAAGAAAATAGAACGTAAGGAAATGGAAAATGTAGCAACAAGAATACCACAGGAAACTGTCATTGGCTGGCCACTTACATAAAATATGGGCGAGCTAGTCACACAGTGAGCAAATTAAGACCCTCTCCCTAAAATGTTTGTAAAAACATTTGACATGGCACGGAACTTTGAAACTTTAACCACATTCGTCCGAGTGTTTCCTAAAAGAGATGGCTGGTCCGCTGGGAAGTCAGCCGCGGCCCGCTGGCCAGGAAATAAAACGCAATCCAATAAAACGTGGCGCACAGTGACCTGGACGCCTCAAGCACCACACATTGGAGGGTCCTCCCGCCGGAGCAGGAAGCCGTGCGTCATAGGGCTGTGGCCTATCCGAAGCCGAGTGAGGAGAACCTCGTCCCGTCGACGGGGCTGAAAGGAAGTACACCACACACGCGTTGTGGGCTTGACTACACGGAGCTTATTGTCAGTCACTTCCAGCCACTCAGCCTCCCACCGACGCATGACTCGTGAGCTCAACAGCGAGGTGAGTGCGTGCAGGGGTATAGCACACTGAGATACTTGTGGATCGAGACACGCCTCCTCGGCTGCGAGATCTGCCCTTTCATTTCCAGCAATGCCGACAAGCCCCGGAACCCAGCAGAAAGCTACAACCTTCCCCAGTCGCTGTAGTCGGAGGAGGGCATCCTGGATGGTCTGGACTATTTTATCTGCCGGATGCAAATGGTGCAATGAGTGAAGGGCACTGAGTGAATCTGAACAGACAAGAAATTTAGGAGAGGAAGAATGTCTCATCTGCTCCAGCGCCCGCAAGATCGCACACAATTCTGCATCAAAGACAGTAAAAGTCTGAGGCAGTCGAAACCTTGAGGACACGATCCATAAAAACAAGAAAGCAACCAACGGAATCCCCTTGTTTCGACCCATCCGTAAAAACAGCTACATAGTCGTGGTGCTCAGATAAAATGGCAGAAAATGCTGCATTAAAAACGGTGGCAGGAGTGCAATCTCTCTTGTACTGCACCAAATCTAAAATCACTCTGGACCTCTCCAGTAACCAGGGTGGCAGGCGGTTAAAACCCAGGATTTGGGGTCGTACAGACTCCACACCGAGGGACTCGAGCACACATTGCCCACGGATCACAAACGGCAACGTAGCCCAGGGACGGTGGGAAAAATGGCGGTCCAGGGGTGGATGAGCAACAAGATGGTGAGCAGGCGAGGTTGGAGCTGCAAGAAACTTACAAGCCTGGCGCACCAGCAGGAGCTACCGCCGCATGGTAAGTGGCGGTTCCCCAGACTCAGCACAGAGGCTGGGTATGGGACTGGTCCGATAAGCACCCGCGGCCAGTCGAATCCCTGCATGGTGGACAGCGTCAAGGATCTGCAAATAAGACGGTCTCGCTGACCCATACACTGTGAACGCACAAAAGCCCGATAAAAGTGGAGGAGACTCGGCCTGTCTGCTTCTCAAGACCTGTGGCTGAGGCACTTGAGGATGTTCAGTGCCTTCAGGGTTCTGGCTTTCAAGTCTCGTAGGTGTGGCAGCCATGACAACCTGGAGTCAAAAATTAGGCCCAGAAACCGCACTGTGTCTGTAAAGTGTAAGACAGAGCACGATTAAAATGAACACAAACACACTTATCGGCAGGAAAACCGAAAACCCGTCTTTGCAGCCCACTCCTCTAACCGTCGCACTGTCAGCTGCAACTTACGGCTCACGGTTGCAACACTGGAGGAGGAAGAGAAAACAGCAAAGTCGACCACAAACAAGGAGCACTGTACTGGACTCCTCACTGTAGACGTTATACTGTTGATGGCTATGGCAAAGAGGGTAACGCTTAAAACACTGCCCTGGGAGACACCGTTCTCTTGCTCAAAGCGATCAGACAGTGTGTTACCAACTCGGGTCCGAAAAAAACGCCGAGACAGGAAAGACCGAATGAAAATGGGGAGGCGGCCACGAAAGCCCCATTGGTGCAGTGGTGGAAGAATACAGTGTCTCCAACTATTATCATATGCCTTACTGATATCAAAGAAGATACCGATACAGTGAAGCTGAAGCAGGAAAGCCTGCTGAATAGCCGCCTCTAGGAGGGTCACATTGTCGACCGTGGACCGAAATTTTCGGAATCCACACTGAGAGCGGCTAAGGAGCTGTCTGGTCTCTAACAACCAGACCAGACGACAGTTAACCATCCGTTCCAGGGTCTTTCCGACACAGCTCGTCAAGGCGATACTTCGATAACTACTGGGACATGTGCGGTCCTTTCCTGGTTTGAGGAGAGCGATGAGAATTGCCTCCCTCCACGAGGTGGGGAACACTCCTGTCTGCCATACGAGATTAAAACATTCGAGGAGGATTTCCTTTGACGCCACTGGCAGATGTCGAAGCATGGAGTACCGGATGCGGTCGTAACCTGGTGCAGTATCATAAGTCTCAGTAAGAGCCGATTCAAGTTCCCACATGGGGAAAGGGGAGTTGTAGGCCTCAGAACTGTTCGACCGAAAGTCGACAGTCGCACGGTTGCGACGAAATGATGGATCCTAGTTTGCAGTGGCAGTACCTTGTGCAAAATGCTCTGCTAGCGTCTGAGCAATGTCTCCGGGTGTCGTTTGGAGGCATCCCTGGTTCAGAACTGCAGCTATTGGTAAACGGCTGCGTTTACCGGAAATCCTCCGGATGGTTTCCCGTACTTTCGTGGAACAAGTGGAACGGTTGACGGAGTCCAGGAACTCCTGACATGACCTTTTTTTGCTCTCTTTAATTAAAATAATTTATGCTAAGAACACCGCACACACCCATTCCCGGGAGATAAATACGATATTGCAATATCGGTGTGATTCTCATGACGATGCAAAAAAAATGGTTCAAATGGCTCTGAGCACTATGGGACTTAACATCTGTGGTCATCAGTCCCCTAGAACTTAGAACTACTTAAACCCAACTAACCTAAGGACATCACACACCCCTTTGCCCGAGACAGGATTCGAACCTGCGACCGTAGCGGTCACGCGGTTCCAGACTGAAGCGCCTAGAACCGCACGGCCACACCGGCCGGCCATAACGATGCATATCTGTACGGTGTGCAGAAAGTGGAAAAATGGTTCAAATGGCTCTGAGCACTATGGGACTTAACAGCTATGGTCATCAGTCCCCTAGAACTTAGAACTACTTAAACCTAACTAACCTAAGGACATCACACAACACCCAGCCATCACGCAGAGAAAATCCCTGACCCCGCCGGGAATCGAACCCGGGAACCCGGGCGTGGGAAGCGAGAACGCTACCGCACGACCACGAGATGCGGGCAGAAAGTGGAAACTGACTGTAAATAATGAAGAGCATGAAGTCATCCACAGAGGTCGCAGTGTACGTGAGTGGTCCGATTACCACCAGGATGGGTTTACCGTACTACTCTTGCCACGAAACTCTCCAGAGTTGAACACAATCTTTGGACCACCTCGATCGGGCTGTTCGTGCCATGGGGTCTCACCAGAAAATTCTAGCGCAGTTGGCCACGTAAGAGCTGTCCAACTGCCTCATCTCGCCTCATCTCAGGACGGGGGGGAGGGGAAGAAGAGCGGGGGAGGGTGAAGGAGGGAGGGAGGGAGTGGAAGGGGGAGGGAGTGGAAGGAGGAGGGAGGGAGGGGGGGAGGGCAAGAGGATGGAGGGAGGGCAAGAGGATGGAGGGAGGGCAAGAGGAGGGACGGGGGGCAAGAGGAGGGACGGAGGGCAAGAGGAGAGAGGGACGGAGGGCAAGAGGAGAGAGGGACGGAGGGCAAGAGGAGAGAGGGACGGAGGGCAAGAGGAGAGAGGGACGGAGCGCAAGAGGAGAGAGGGACGGAGGGCAAGAGGAGAGAGGGACGGAGGGCAAGAGGAGAGAGGGACGGAGGGCAAGAGGAGAGAGGGACGGAGGGCAAGAGGAGAGAGGGACGGAGGGCAAGAGGAGGGAGGGTAATAGGAGGGAGGGAGGGCAAGAGGAGAGAGGGAGGGAGGGCAAGAGGAGGGAGGGAGGGAGGGAGGGCAAGAGGAGGGAGGGAGGGAGGGAGGGCAAGAGGAGGGAGGGAGGGAGGGAGGGCAAGAGGAGGGAGGGAGGGAGGGAGGGCAAGAGGAGGGAGGGAGGGAGGGAGGGCAAGAGGAGGGAGGGAGGGAGGGCAAGAGGAGGGAGGGAGGGAGGGAGGGCAAGAGGAGGGAGGGAGGGAGGGAGGGCAAGAGGAGGGAGGGAGGGAGGGAGGGCAAGAGGAGGGAGGGAGGGAGGGAGGGCAAGAGGAGGGAGGGAGGGAGGGAGGGAGGGCAAGAGGAGGGAGGGCAAGAGGAGGGAGGGAGGGAGGGAGGGAGGGAGGGAGGGAGGGCAAGAGGAGGGAGGGAGGGAGGGCAAGAGGAGGGAGGGAGGGAGGGAGGGAGGGCAAGAGGAGGGAGGGAGGGAGGGAGGGAGGGCAAGAGGAGGGAGGGAGGGAGGGAGGGAGGGAGGGCAAGAGGAGGGAGGGAGGGAGGGAGGGAGGGAGGGCAAGAGGAGGGAGGGAGGGAGGGAGGGAGGGAGGGCAAGAGGAGGGAGGGAGGGAGGGAGGGAGGGCAAGAGGAGGGAGGGAGGGAGGGAGGGAGGGCAAGAGGAGGGAGGGAGGGAGGGAGGGAGGGAGGGAGGGCAAGAGGAGGGAGGGAGGGAGGGAGGGAGGGCAAGAGGAGGGAGGGAGGGAGGGAGGGCAAGAGGAGGGACGGAGGGAGGGAGGGCAAGAGGAGGGACGGAGGGAGGGAGGGCAAGAGGAGGGACGGAGGGAGGGAGGGCAAGAGGAGGGAGGGAGGGGAAGAGGAGAGTGGAAGGAGGAGGGAGGGAGGGGAAGGAGGATGGAGGGAGGAGGTGGGAAGGAGGATGGAGGGAGGAGGATGGAGGGAGGGTGGGAGGATGTAGGGAGGGTGGGAGGATGTAGGGAGGGTGGGAGGATGTAGGGAGGGTGGGAGGATGTAGGGAGGGTGGGAGGATGTAGGGAGGGTGGGGAGGATGGAGGGAGGGTGGGAGGATGGAGGGAGGGTGGGGAGGATGGAGGGAGGGGGAGGAGGATGGAGGGAGGGGGAGGAGGATGGAGGGAGGGGGAGCACAGGAGGGGGAGGGGGAGCGCGGGTGGGGGAGGGGGAGCGCGGGTGGGGGAGGGGGAGCGCGGGTGGGGGAGGGGGAGCGCGGGAGGGGGAGGGGGAGCGCGGGAGGGGGAGGGGGAGCGCGGGAGGGGGAGGGGGAGCGCGGGAGGGGGAGGGGGAGCGCGGGAGGGGGAGGGGGAGCGCGGGAGGGGGAGGGTGAGCGCGGGAGGGGGAGGGTGAGCGCGGGAGGGGGAGGGTGAGCGCGGGAGGGGGAGGGTGAACGCGGGAGGGGGAGGGTGAACGCGGGAGGGGAAGGGGGAGCGCGGGAGGGGAAGGGGGAGCGCGGGAGGGGAAGGGGGAGCGCGGGACGGCGACGGGGAGCGCGGGAGGGCGACGGGGAGCGCGGGAGGGCGACGGGGAGCGCGGGAGGGCGACGGGGAGCGCGGGAGGGCGACGGGGAGCGCGGGAGGGCGACGGGGAGCGCGGGAGGGCGACGGGGAGCGCGGGAGGGCGACGGGGAGCGCGGGAGGGCGACGGGGAGCGCGGGAGGGCGACGGGGAGCGCGGGAGGGCGACGGGGAGCGCGGGAGGGCGACGGGGAGCGCGGGAGGGCGACGGGGAGCGCGGGAGGGCGACGGGGAGCGCGGGAGGGCGACGGGGAGCGCGGGAGGGCGACGGGGAGCGCGGGAGGGCGACGGGGAGCGCGGGAGGGCGACGGGGAGCGCGGGAGGGCGACGGGGAGCGCGGGAGGGCGACGGGGAGCGCGGGAGGGCGACGGGGAGCGCGGGAGGGCGACGGGGAGCGCGGGAGGGCGACGGGGAGCGCGGGAGGGCGACGGGGAGCGCGGGAGGGCGACGGGGAGCGCGGGAGGGCGACGGGGAGCGCGGGAGGGCGACGGGGAGCGCGGGAGGGCGAGGGGGAGCGCGGGAGGGCGAGGGGGAGCGCGGGAGGGCGAGGGGGAGCGCGGGAGGGCGAGGGGGAGCGCGGGAGGGCGAGGGGGAGCGCGGGAGGGCGAGGGGGAGCGCGGGAGGGCGAGGGGGAGCGCGGGAGGGCGAGGGGGAGCGCGGGAGGGCGAGGGGGAGCGCGGGAGGGCGAGGGGGAGCGCGGGAGGGCGAGGGGGAGCGCGGGAGGGCGAGGGGGAGCGCGGGAGGGCGAGGGGGAGCGCGGGAGGGCGAGGGGGAGCGCGGGAGGGGGAGGGGGAGCGCGGGAGGGGGAGGGGGAGCGCGGGAGGGGGAGGGGGAGCGCGGGAGGGGGAGGGGGAGCGCGGGAGGGGGAGGGGGAGCGCGGGAGGGGGAGGGGGAGCGCGGGAGGGGGAGGGGGAGCGCGGGAGGGGGAGGGGGAGCGCGGGAGGGG
The DNA here is from genome assembly GCF_023898315.1 of Schistocerca nitens. Lineage (NCBI taxonomy): Eukaryota > Metazoa > Arthropoda > Insecta > Orthoptera > Acrididae > Schistocerca > Schistocerca nitens. The sequence goes on along the minus strand of NC_064623.1, from coordinate 30,079,082 downwards.
GAGGGGGAGCGCGGGAGGGGGAGGGGGAGCGCGGGAGGGGGAGGGGGAGCGCGGGAGGGGGAGGGGGAGCGCGGGAGGGGGAGGGGGAGCGCGGGAGGGGGAGGGGGAGCGCGGGAGGGGGAGGGGGAGCGCGGGAGGGGGAGGGGGAGCGCGGGAGGGGGAGGGGGAGCGCGGGAGGGGGAGGGGGAGCGCGGGAGGGGGAGGGGGAGCGCGGGAGGGGGAGGGGGAGCGCGGGAGGGGGAGGGGGAGCGCGGGAGGGGGAGGGGGAGCGCGGGAGGGGGAGGGGGAGCGCGGGAGGGGGAGGGGGAGCGCGGGAGGGGGAGGGGGAGCGCGGGAGGGGGAGGGGGAGTGCGAGAGGGGGAGGGTGGGCGCGGGAGGGGGAGGAGCGCGGGGTGGGGAGGAGGAGTGAGGGAGGGGAAGGAGGGAGGGGAAGGAGGGAGGGGAAGGAGGGAGGGGTAGGAGGGAGGGGAAGGAGGGAGGGGAAGGAGGGAGGGGAAGGAGGGAGGGGAAGGAGGGAGGGGAAGGAGGGAGGGGAAGGAGGGAGGGAGGGGTAGGAGGAGGGAGGATGAAGTGGGAGAGAAGGCGGAAGACCGAGATTAAGACATACATCGTTTTCCCAGATATAAAACTACTTAGCTATTGTGAACCGTTGCCAGGCTCGATATTCAGTTATAAAATTAAATGCTACGAAGTCGTTTCTGACAGTATGTGAGGTGTAGCCTTGCTAGGAAGTGGAACGATTACGATAACAGTTCGCACGAATAGAGCACCCTTCGAGGGGCTGTTTAAGCCTCAGATACGCATATGAAATATTGTCAATCTAGTACTGCAGTTCGATAATAACTACTATGTGAATTACACCGCAGATAATAAGGAAGTTCTGGTTAGGAATCAAAGAGAAAGCTCATGACTATATCAATTTCAAATGTACTTAATATCCAAACTATCTGGTACGAATAATTTATTTTAACACTGAAGCCACAAATTAGCCAAATACTTTAATGACTATCAATATCCCTATAATTTATATTTGCATCATATGCTGTACGCTTTGTATGCATTATTTCACCAAAGTTTGCAGTATAATAGGTCAGCAATGTAAAATTTTTGCAACATGATTTCTAATTAATGAGAAATTACGCAGTCCTTTATTGTAAATGTAAACATATACTGATTTTCGGCCCTAGCAATCAATTTTGAACTCTGTAGCTACTCTTAAAGGAATGCATATTTAATTTTATCTCCAATATATGTTAAAAAAACTACGAAACATATTTTGCTGATAAATTAATCGAATGTAATTCGCATCGTTAATTTACGTATATTATCTGCTTTCACACTTCAAAGTTGTTTATTTCACAAACTACCTATACATAGTCATCAGGAAATAATGTAACTGAACTGTGGACAGGGTATTTCTGTATCAATTTCCTATTGTAATTTTGTAAATTTGCATCTTGAACGGAAAGCATAAATTGACATGCAACAGCACTGTCATTACGCGGACTGTAGCCAGTTTTCAGAGTGTCGAGATGTAGTCAGTTTGTAACGCCAGTTGTTCGATGCTCCACATCACCTACGCAGTAATAACAGAATTCATTGCGACTCCTGAACTTTCCACGATGTGGCAAGATCGCTACAGTTTCCCGCAGCAACATATTACGGATAACAGAACATCAGCAGCAAAGCAGATACGAAAATATAAAAGTTAAGTATTGATTTCCACCACCGAGATTACATCCCTCAAGAATTTTATCGACATTTTCATTTTCTTAGGTACAGTCTAAATTTTCGGTGCAAGCACATCGTGTTCTGCACCTGGTAGAGGAAACACTTATTATTCATTTCTGGCGAGACTGCGCAAGGAGATATGAAAGTGAACGTTACTATTCAGCAGTTTTAAACAATTTTACACTTATCTGCCAGAAAATTATGACAACCGACCAACTATCGATATAAGCCCAGCCAGGTGGTAGAAGAGCACCTGGCAGGGAATGTCTGCTGGTCAGACGCACGCACGGTGCATGCAGTGGCAGTGACCGTGCTGTCAGATGTAGAATGGGGAGGGCACGCGATCTGAGTTTGACTGACAGATTGTGATGGCCCGGAAGCTCGAGACGAGCATTTCGGAAGATGTACGACTCGGACCTCGGGGATGATCAGTTTGGATTCCGTAGAAATGTTGGAACACGTGAGGCAATACTAACCTTACGACTTATCTTAGAAGAAAGATTAAGAAAAGGCAAACCTACGTTTCTAGCATTTGTAGACTTGGAGAAAGCTTTTGACAACGTTAACTGGAATACTCTCTTTCAAATTCTGAAGGTGGCAGGGGTAAAATACAGGGAGCGAAAGGCTATTTACAATTTGTACAGAAACCAGATGGCAGTTATAAGAGTCGAGGGGCATGAAAGGGAAGCAGTGGTTGGGAAAGGAGTGAGACAGGGTTGCAGCCTCTCCCCGATGTTATTCAATCTGTATATTGAGCAAGCAGTAAAGGAAACAAAAGAAAAATTCGGAGTAGGTATTAAAATTCATGGAGAAGAAGTAAAAACTTTGAGGTTCGCCGATGACATTGTAATTCTGTCAGAGACAGCAAAGGACTTGGAAGAGCAGTTGAACGGAATGGACAGTGTCTTGAAAGGAGGATATAAGATGAACATCAACAAAAGCAAAACGAGGATAATGGAATGTAGTCAAATTAAATCGGGTGATGCTGAGGGGATTAGATTAGGAAATGAGACAAAGTAGTAAAGGAGTTTTGCTATTTAGGGAGTAAAATAACTGATGATGGTCGAGGTAGAGAGGATATAAAAAGTAAACTGGCAATGGCAAGGAAAGCGTTTCTGAAGAAGAGAAATTTGTTAACATCCAGTATAGATTCAAGTGTCAGGAAGTCGTTTCTGAAAGTATTTGTATGGAGTGTAGCCATGTATGGAAGTGAAACATGGACGATAACCAGTTTGGACAAGAAGAGAATAGAAGCTTTCGAAATGTGGTGCTACAGAAGAATGCTGAAGATAAGGTGGGTAGATCACGTAACTAATGAGGAGGTATTGAATAGGATTGGGGAGAAGAGAAGTTTGTGGCACAACTTGACTAGAAGAAGGGATCGGTTGGTAGGACATGTTTTGAGGCATCAAGGGATCACAAATTTAGCATTGGAGGGCAGCGTGGAGGGTAAAAATCGTAGAGGGAGACCAAGAGATCAATACACTAAGCAGATTCAGAAGGATGTAGGTTGCAGTAGGTACTGGGAGATGAAGAAGCTTGCACAGGATAGAGTAGCATGGAGAGCTGCATCAAACCAGTCTCAGGACTGAAGAGCACAACAACAACAACAACAACAACGACCTGTCGGGTGTTCGGGGAATGCTGTGGTGTCAACAAGTGGTGAAATCAAGGTGAAACTACGTCCAAAGGTCTTGGGTTTGGATGTTCACCCCTCGTTACGGATGTCTGACGTCGCAGGCTATGGAGACTGGTGAAACAGAACAGGTAGCGAGTTGTGGCGGAACTAACATCAGACTTTAGTGCTGGGCAGAGTTGGGGTTGGGTTGTTTGGAGGAAGCGTCCGCTACGGTCGCAGGTTCGAATCCTGCCTCTGGCATGGATGTGTGTGATGTCCTGAGGTTAGTTAGGTTTAAGTAGTTCTAAGTTCTAGGGGATTGATGACCTCAGCAGTTAAGTCCCATAGTGCTCAGAGCCATTTTGTTTGGAGGAAGAGACCAAACTGCGAGGTCATCGGTCTCATCGGATTAGGGAAGAAGTCGGCCAAGCCCTTTCAAAGGAACCATCCCGGTATTTGCCTGGAGCGATTTAGGGAAATCACGGGAAACCTAAATCAGGATGGACGGACGCGGGATTGAACCGCCGTCCTCCCGAATGCGAGTCCAGTGTGCTAGCCACTGCGCCACCTCACTCGGTGCTGGGCAGAGTACAGGTGTGTGTGAACACACAGTGTACTCCTAACGATGGGCTTCCACAGCGTACGACCAATGCGTGTGCCAATGTTAACACCACGACATCGGCAACTACAACTGAAATGGACATGTGACCATCGGAACTGGACGTTGGTGCAGTGGCAGAGCAGTGCATCGTCTGATGAATCCAGATACCTTCTTCATTCCGCCTATGGAAGGGCGCGAATCCGCCGTTTTCCAGGGGAACAGCTCCTTGACACCTGTACTGCGAGACGGAGAAGCTGGCGGCGACTCCGTTATGCTCTGGGGAAGAGTCATGTGGGCATCCAGTGGAGCTCGTGCAAGGCTCCATGATGCCCAAGGAGTAGCGAACACTGGTTGCACACCACATACACCCCATCGTGAGGATTGTGCTTTGGACGACAGTAGCATTTTCAGCAAGATAATGCGCCATGTCACAAGTTCAGGAGTGTGATAGAGTTGTTGGAGGAACACAGTAGCGAGTTGCAGTTGATGTGCTGGCTCCCCAACTCGCCAGATCTGAGCTTGATCGAAAACATCTGGGGTGTGATTGAACGTGGTGTCAGAGCTCATGGCCTCCCTCCCCGGAATTTACGGGAGTTGGGTGACTTGTGTCTGCAGATGTGATGTCAAATCCCTCCAGCGACCTGCTAAGGCCTCACTGCTTCCATGCCAATACACGTCTCCACTGTTATCCGTGCCAAAGTTGGACATACCTGATGTTGGGTAGGTGGTCTTAATGTTCTGACTGATCAGTGAATTTCCTCAAATTACAAAGGGAAGCTGTCCAAGTAAGGTAGTACGAGACACTACTGCATTTCAGATGAGTAGATTAAGTCACGAATGAGGAGGTACTGAATGGACCAGGGAAAGAATGAACTTACGACTTAAATAAAATTCGCTGAAAGAACAGTAAGTTGATGGAACACAACCTGAGGCATTAACGAATCGTCAGTTTGGTAGAGGATGCGGGGAGTGCGTCTGCTTGGGACTAAACATTGCAGCGGGTGGTGCCACGATGTGAGGGGGTGAAATTGCAATGGGGTGGAGGCGGGGGTCAGGACATCGTTTATAAGGGAAAATTCAAAACACCATTTGCAAAAGCATGAGGACCATCAAGGAAACCATGGGAAGCAATGCGTTTCACCTTCACTTTATTTTTGTCCTTGGCCGCTGTACTGATTTCAGTGTTATCAGTGGCCTAGTTAACTGAAGCCCCGAACCCGCCTAGAACGACTCATCTCTGTCCGGCGTTCATGCGCTACTGTTCGCAAGGCCGCTGATAATACCGAAATCAGTACTGTGGCCAAGGAGAAAAATAAAGCGAAGGTGAAAGGCATTGCTTCCCATATTGTCCTTGATGGTCCTCGTGTTTTTGCAGGCAGTATTTTGAGTTTTTTTCCTTCTAAAGGATAATAAATTTAGTGATGATACCGGATGGCTTACCGTAGCTGTTTTCCGCTGTGGAGGGATTTATGAGTATTGGATTCCTCGAAAGTGTTAATAACGAGGACAAAATTGAGGTTCTCGTGGCCACCTTTAAATGTACCATACTGCATTTTGGCTTCTGTCTCTGGGTCTTCCACCGACATTTTACGATTTTCCTGACGTTTCGCCAGCACCAGTAGCTGTCTTTGTCAAAAGTTCACCCTCTATTCATTATGATTTAGCGTCCCCATACCAATGTGAAATAATATTTTTGCAAGTGAAGTGAGACTTACAAAAACTATAAAAATGTCGTCTCGCTATGGAACGCATAAAGACAGTGTTTTATGCTTACAGTTTCGAAAATTGATAATGACAATGATATATTTGAAAAATAAATGATATCATTGTACTGGTAAGTGTTCATCTGAGGTCTTCAACAGATTTATTTATGTAAAACTAATATATTCAATCCAATCAATCAATCATTCAATTCTATCCAATCAATCAATTCAATCCAATCAATCAATTCAATCCAATCAATCAATTCAATCCAATCAATCAATTCAATCCAATCAATCAATTCAATCCAATCAATCAATTCAATCCAATCAATCAATTCAATCCAATCAATCAATTCAATCCAATCAATCAATTCAATCCAATCAATCAATTCAATCCAATCAATCAATTCAATCCAATCAATCAATCAATCAATCAATCAATCCAATCGTTGGTCGTCTTGTGAAGCCGATCTGGCTGTGCTACACATCTTCAATAACGAGTACACAAGCTACAGTCTGAAAACTAAAATGTCAATAACTAACGTGGTTACCTTTGGACCACATGTCTTATTAATTAAAAAATGTTTTAGACAATGTAGCTGTATATAGTATTGAAAACACGATTTTTCTTCAACTTTGACCTTAAAAAAAACCGGGAGTGTCTAGCAAAAGCCATAACGTGTGTGTGTGTGTGTGTGTGTGTGTGTGTGTGTGTGTGTGTGTGTGTGTGTCTTCAGTGTGGTGCGTCCTCGCGAAACTTGATCAAAATCTGTGACCCAAATGTCGGACCCTCACCTTGCTAGGACACTGTACTCTCACTGTCATATTTAACGGACATTGCCGTTTACTTTAAAGACAGTACCGCCATTAGACTTTTTTATTAATTTTGCAGTGTTACATTTACACGATCATGATTTCGGCTTGAAAATGCCATTATCGAGTGTTCTAAGTGTTATACAGTGCCTAAGATGCCATACTGTCGTATTTAAAACACACAGTATGCCATCTTAGCCACTGTGTAACACTTAGAACACTTGATAATGGCGCTTTGAAGCCCAAATCATGATCCTGTAAATGTAACACTGAAAATAAAAAAAAAAAACAGTCTAATGGCGATACTGACTTTAAAGAAATATATTATGATTGTGGCTCCGCATTACGAAAAAATTATTAAATGTTACCGTCTCCGGTGATGGTTCGGCTAATCGCGCAATCAAAAGTAACATGTTTTTCCTCTTATTTATAAGCCATAGATAAAGTTTGTTTATATTGTGTGTCAAATGGTTCAAATGGCTCTGAGCACTATGGGACTTAACTTCTGAGGTCATCAGTCCCCTAGAACTTAGAACTACTTAAACCTAACTAACCTAAGGACATCACACACATCCATGCCCTAGGCAGGATTCGAACCTGCGACCGTAGCGGTCGCGCGGTTCCAGACTGTAGCGCCTAGAACCGCTCGGCCACTAGAGCCAGCCTGTTGTGTGTCAAATGCCACTTCTTGTGCCAAGTGTTTCTAGTATGCAAGTTTTCCTGATTTCGCTTCTATTCTGCAGCGTTGCGACTTTTCAGTATGCAACAGCATTACAGTCTGAAGTATGAGCGTGGCCGGCATTACACACAAATGTTAAAAGATAATGCCCCAGTTTTTTCACAGCCCAATAGCAGGAATCGTTGTCTTCCATGCAGTGTTCGTAAAGCATTAGTTCACTTTGAATTCTTGACTGAGATCGCAAGAGGAGACATGAGTGCAGTTTACGCATCGCGTTTTGCGGCTGCGTTTCTCTGTAGCCACCCCAAGAGTCTGAAAATGAGTCATGCCGCGGCTTCTAAATATGTGAAGAAATAAGCCATTTGTACTTAATTGGGTAACATGCCGTAAACTGGTTTTTAACCAAATGACTTTGAAGAACGTGGCTCAATCGTTAGTGTGACTCCAAAAATGAAAAAAAAGATCTTATCAACCTTTTTTTTTTTCGGGAAACCCAATCTTAACAATGTGTCAAGCACAATAAGAATGCACTTTGAAACAGCTGTCAACACAAATTCGACGCCTTTGCAGGTCTCTTCCACATGAATACGCTGAAGACTTCGTTTCAAGCATGCATCGAAGATGGCAGGCAATTATCGGTGCTGGAGGTGACTGGACGTATAAGTGAGTCTTATTTTGCTCATACACTGAAGTGCCAAATAAACTGGTACACCTGCCTAACATCGCTTAGGGCCCACGCGAGCACGCAGAATTGCCGCAACATGACGTGGCAAGGACTCGACTAATGTCTAAAGTAGTGTTGGGGGGAACTGACGCCATGAATCCTGCAGGGATCTCTGTAAAAGTGTGAAGAGTGCGTGGGGGTGGAGATCTCTTAACAGCACATTGCAAGGCATCCCAGATACGCTCGATCATGTTCACGTCTGGGGAGTCTGGTGGCCAGCGGAAGTGTTTTCACTCAGAAGGGCGTTCCTTGGGCCATTCTGTAGCAATTCTGGACGTGTTGGGTGTCGCATTGTCCTGCTGGAATTGGTTCAGTCCGTCGGCATGTACAATGGACATGAAGGGATGCAGGTCATCAGACAATATACTTGCGCACGTGTCGGAGTCGTATCTAGACATATCAGGGCTCTCATATCACTCCAATGCACACGCCCCACACCATTACAGAGCCTCCACCAGGTTGAACAGTCCCCTGCTGACATGCAAGGTCCATGGAATTCATGAGGTTGTCTATACCCGTACACGTCCATCCGCTCGATACAATTTGAAAGGAGACTACTCCGTCAAGGCAATATGTTTCCTGTCATCGACAGTCCAGTGTCGGTGTTGACGGGCTCAGGCAAAGCTTTTTGTCGTGCAGCCATCAAGGGTACCCGAGTGGGCGTTCGGCTCCGAAAGCCCACATCGATGACATTTCGTCGAATGGTTCTCACGATGACACTTGTTGATGGCCCAGCATTGAAATTGCAGCAATTTGCGTAAGGGTTGCACTTCTATCGCGTTGGACGATTCTCTTCAGTCGTTGTTGGTCCTGTTCTTGCAGGATCTTTTTCCGGCCGCAGTGATGTCTGCGATTTGATGTTTTACTGGATTCCTGATCACTCGTGAAATGATCGTACGGGAAAATCCCCACTTCATCACTGCCTCAGAGATGCTGTGTCCCCTCGCTCATGCGCCGACTATAACACCACGTTCAAACTCTAATCTTGATAACCTGCCTTTATAGCAGCAGTAACCGATGTCAGAACTGCGCCAGACACTTTTCTTATACAGGCGTTTCCGACCGCAGCGCCTTACTCTGCCTGTTTATATATCCCTGTATTTGAATATGCATGCCTATACCAGTTTCTTTGGCCCTTCAGTGTATATGATGTATGTGTTTTAGTTTGTCGTCAGATACGTTCTTTTTCTGATTAACCCGACCACGATTTTAATAGATTGTATGTGTGAACATCGCTCTGGAACTTCCTGGCAGATCTAACTGTACTCTTCCTACTGGGCTATCCAGGCATGGATGGCGATCCGCCGCCACAGCTGTATTCTCTCCACGGCCTCATCATCTGTCTTCCAAACTCCACAGAAAATATCCTGCGTACCTTGCGCAACTAGCACTCCGAGAGAGAGAGAGAGAGAGAGAGAGAGAGAGAGAGAGAGAGAGAGAGAGAGAGAGGAGGGAGGGTGGGAGGGAGGGAGGGAGGGAGGGAGGAATTTGGAAAGTAGGAGAAGGGTAGGCCTGCTACCGGAAGTAGGGCTGTGAGGGTGATTCGTGAGTGGTGCTTGGATGGCTTAATCGGTGACGCACTGGTGGGTTCCGGGTTCGAGTCCTGACCCGTGAAATTAATGGGGCGAAATTACGAAAGGCGTTCAACGGTTTGAATATTGGGAGAGGGGGGAAGACAGAGGGTGGGGGGGGGGGGGGACGCGGGGTGAGAGACACTAAATGACCTTACTTTTAATTTTATACCGTTGTAGTGGGCATACATTATACGCAAAATACAATACAAGGAATAATAAGTTAAACATGAAAGGACTTATTGGTTCTAGATAAGAAAGGATTGTAGTGTCAGCGCACGAGGAAAGGAAAGATGTAAAACTGGTCGTTCGTAATTTCTGAATGTGCATATCGATCAGGACTTGCAATGCGAAATCGGATATCATGCATATCAAATATTTCAGTTCAGGAAAGTTTGCATTAAGTTTAATTTCTCATTTTGGCAATGAAAACGTCACAGTTTACTTTGCATACATACATTCATTGCTGTCACATCGAGGTTCTACACACACCCAGTATTAATTGCACAGAAACGTCCCGTAAGGATATTTGGAGTCCATTCTGTGCCCTCAGGTAGGCAACTGTTAAACTTCACGTCTACCAACGTTACGATACAAACAACATACAATGAAGTTAATGGTGAAGAACAGCATAATTTAGAAATTGTAACAGCATTCATAAACACAACACTAAGAACAAAATTGGCCACCATTAGCTACAACTCAACCGTGGACAGATAGGAGCAAGGAAATAAGCCATAACAATGCTGCACCAATTGTTAAACGTACTGACAGAAAGTGGACAGCATTTTAAAATCGATGTTGTTGTTGTTGTGGTCTTCAGTCCTGAGACTGGTTTGATGGAGCTCTCCATGCTACTCTATCCTGTGCAAGCTTCTTCATCTCCCAGTACCTACTGCAACCTACACCCTTCTGAATCTGCTTAGTGTATTCATCTCTTGGTCTCCCCCTACGATTTTTACCCTCCACGCTGCCCTCCAATACTAAATTGGTGATCCCTTGATGCCTCAGAACATGTCCTACCAACCGATCCCTTCTTCTGGTCAAGTTGTGCCACAAACTCCTCTTCTCCCCAATCCTATTCAGTACCTCCTCATTAGTTATGTGATCTACCCATCTAATCTTCAGCATTCTTCTGTAGCACCACATTTCGAAAGCTTCTATTCTCTTCTTGTCCAAGCTACTTACCGTCCATGTTTCACTTCCATACATGGCTACACTCCATACAAATACTTTCAGAAATGACTTCCTGACACTTAAATCTATACTCGATGTTAACAAATTTCTCTTCTTCAGAAACGCTTTCCTTGCCATTGCCAGTCTACATTTTATATCCTCTCTACTTCGACCATCATCAGTTATTTTGCTCCCCAAATAGCAAAACTCCTTTACTACTTTAAGTGTCTCATTTACTAATCTAATACCCTCAACATCACCCGACTTAATTCGACTACATTCCATTATCCTCGTTTTGCTTTTGTTGATGTTCATCTTATATCCTCCCTTCAAGACACCATCCATTCCGTTCAACTGCTCTTCCAAGTCCTTTGCTGTCATCGGCGAACCTCAAAGTTTTTATTTCTTCTCCATGGATTTTAATACCTACTCCGAATTTTTCTTTTGTTTCCTTTACTGCTTGCTCAATATACAGATTGAATAACATCGGGGAGAGGCTACAACCCTGTCTCACTCCTTTCCCAACCACTGCTTCCCTTTCATGCCCCTCGACTCATAACTGCCATCTGGTTTCTGTACAAATTGTAAATAGCCTTTCGCTCCCTGTATTTTACCCCTGCCACCTTCAGAATTTGAAAGAGAGTATTCCAGTCAACATTGTCAAAAGCTTTCTCTAAGTCTACAAATGCTAGAAACGTAGGTTTGCCTTTCCTTAATCTTTCTTCTAAGATAAGTCGTAAGGTCAGTATTGCCTCACGTGTTCCAGTATTTCTACGGAATCCAAACTGCCCGAGGTCGGCTTCTACTAGTTTTTCCATTCGTCTGTAAAGAATTCGTGTTGGTATTTTGCAGCTGTGGCTTATTAAACTGATTATTCGGTAATTCTCACATCTGTCAACACCTGCTTTCTTTGCGATTGGAATTATTATATTCTTCTTGAAGTCTGAGGGTATTTCGCCTGTTTCATACATCTCAAAAATCGATACGGACTCTGTTACTTGACAGGACCTAGTCATCCACCGATCGATTTCTAAACAGATAATATTTTTTGGTGGTTTGGTTGTTGTTGTAGTCTTCAGTCCAGAGACTGGTTTGATGCAGGTCTCCATGCTACTCTTTCCTGTGCGAGCTGCTTCATCTCAGAGGGCCTACTGCAACCGACATCCTTCTTAATCTGCTTAGCGTATCCATTTCTTGGTCTTTCCCAACGATTTTTACACTCCACGCTTTCCTCCAATACTAAATTGGTGATCCCCCATTCTATTCGGTACCACCTCATTAGTTACGTGATCTACCCAACTAGTGTTCTGCAGTATCACATTTCGAAAGCTTCTATTACCCTCTCGTCTAAACTGTTTATCGTCCATGTTTCACTGCCATACAAGGCTACACTCCATAAAAATACTTTCAGAGAAGACTTTCTGACAGTTCTATATTCGATGTTAACAAATCTCTCTTCTTCAGAAACGCTTTCCTTGCCATTGCCAGTCTACATTTTATATCCTCTCTACTTCGACCGTCATCAGTTTTTTTGCTCTCCAAATAGCAAAACTCATCTACTTTAAGTGTCATTTCCTAATCTAATTCCCGCAGCATCACCTGATTTATTTCGACTACATTTCATTATCCTCGTTTTGCTTTTGTTGATGTTCATGTTATATCCTCCTTTCAAGACACTGTCCACTCCGTTCAACTGCTCTTACACGTTCTTTACTGTCTCTGACAATTACAATGTCATCGGCAAATCTCAAAGCTCTTATTTTTTCTCCATGGATTTTAATTCCTACTCCAAATGGTTCTTTTGTTTCCTTTACAGCTTGCTCAATATACAGATTGAATAACATCAGGGTTAGGCTACAGCCCTGTATCACTCCCTTCCCAACCTCTGCTTTCCTTTCGTGCCCCTCGACTCTTAACTGCCATCCGTTTTCTGTACAAATTGCAAATAGCGTTTTGATCCCTGTATTTTACACCTGGCTCCTTCCGAATTTGAAAGAGTATTCCAGTCAACATGGTCTAAAGCTTGCTCTAAGTCTACAAATGCTAGATACGTAGGTTTGCGTTTCCTTAATATAGCTTCTAAGATAAGTCTTAAGGTCCGTATTGCCTCACGTGTTCCAGCATTTCTACGGAATCCAAACTGATCGTCCCCGAGGTCGGCTTCTACTAGTTTTTCCATTCGCCTGTAGAGAATTCGTGTTAGTATTTTGCAGCCGTTGCTTATTAAACTGATAGTTCGGTAATTTTCACATCTGTCAACATCTGCTTTCTTTGGGTTTGGAATTATTGTATTCTTCTTGAAGTCTGACGGATGTTGTCTACTCCCGGGGCCTTGTTTCGACTTAGGTCTTTCAGTGCTCTGTCAAACTCTTCACGCAGTATCATATCTCCCATTTCATCTTCATCTACATGCTCTTCCATTCCCTTAATAATGTCCTCAAGTACATCGCCGTTGTATAGACCCTCTATACACTCCTTCAACCTTCCCGCTTTCCCTTCTTTGCTTAGGACTGGGTTTCCACCTGAGCTCTTGATATTCATACAAGTGATGTCTTTAATTTTCCTGTAGGCTGTATCTATCTTACCCCTCGTGTTATATACTTCTACATTCTTGCATTTGTCCTCTAGCCATTCTTGCTTAGCCATTTTGCACTTTCTGCCGATCTCATTTTTGAGACGTTTGTTTTCCTTTTCGCCTGCTTCATTTATTGCATTTTGATATTTTATCCTTTCATAAATTAAATTCAATATGTGTTATCCGAGGATTTGTACTAGCCCTCGACTTTTTACCTACTTGATCCTCTGCTGCCTTTAGTATTTCATCTCTCAAAGCTACCCATTCTCCTTCTACTGTATTTCTTATCCCTTTCCTTGTTAATCGCTCCCTAATGATTCCTCTGAGAAACTCTATAACCTCTGCTTCTTTCAGTTTATGTACGTCCCATCTCCTTAAATTCCTACTTTTTTTGCTGTTTCTTCAGTTTTGATCTACTGTTTATCTGCCCCTGGAAATGTCTTACAATTTAAAACCTGGTTCCGAAAATTCTCTCTTACCATCATATGAAGGGCTTATTTCAATAGTGGTACAAGTCCATTTTTGTTCATTCTGAGACACAGAGTCCTAACGTTAAAATAGCGCTGAAAAATCTGCAGTTGAGATACTAGAAATATTCACGTATATATAGCCTACTTGAATACTTCTGGTATCTCAGTTGCTGATTTTTCAGCGACCCTTTAACTTTAGGAGTCTGTATCTCAGAATGAACAAAATGGACTTGTACCACTATTGAAATAAGCCCTTCATATAATTATCTGAAACCTTCCAGTGTCTCCAGGCCTCTTTCACGTATACAGCATTCTTTCGTGATTCTTAAACCAAGTGTTAGCTATGATTAACCTATGCTCTGTGCAAAATTCTACCAGGCCGATTCCTATTTCATTCCTTACCCTCATTCCATATTTACCTACTACTTTTCCTTCCCTTCCTTTTCCTACTATCGAATTCCAGGCCGCCCAGACAAATATTCGTCTACCTTAACTAGTTGAATTATTTCTTCCATATCTTCGTCATTTGCGGAGATAGTTGGCATATAAACTTGTACTACTGTGGTAGGCGTGTGCTCGTAGTAGCTTATCCCCGTTCCTATTTTTTCATTCATTATTAAACCTACTCCTGCATTACCCTTATTTGATTTTGAATTTATATCCATGTATTTACCTCACCAGAAGTCCCGTTTCTCCTGCCAGCGAACTTCACTAATTTCCACAATACCTAATTTTAATCTATCCATTTTCCTTTCCAAATTTTCTAACCTACCTGTCCGATTAAGGGATCTGACATTCCACTCTCCGATCCGTATAACGCCAGTTTTCTTTCTCTTGATAATGACGTCCTCTTGAGTAGTCCCCGCCCGGATATCCGAATGGGGGACTATTTTACCTCCGGAATATTTTACCCAAGAGGACGCCATCATCATTTAACCATACAGTGAAGCTGCATGCCCTCGGGAAAAATTACGGCTATAGTTTCCCCTTGCTTTCAGCCGTTCAAAGTACCACAACAGAAAGGCCGTTTTGGTTAGTGTTACAAGGCCAGATCAGTCAATCATCCAGACTGTTTTGGTTACATTTATAAAATTTTATTATAGGTTTAGGTTAAAGTAAAATGCGAATCATTTAAATATCCGACTTGGAGCCAAATATTATTCGTGGAACGTGCAAATAGCTGAAATTTATGTCTTCCTTTTCCAGAGACCTCCCACGGTCTTCTATTTACGTCTACTAGTAACCTGTTGGAACCTTGGAATGAACAGCAGCGCGGTGTGACGTCACGCAGTGCTCGGGTAGGATGATGCTGTATTTTGAGGTCGAGCGACCGCAGAAACTGATACGTTACGACACACACACACACACACACACACACACACACACACACACACACACACACACACACACACACACACACACACACACAGAGAGAGAGAGAGAGAGAGAGAGAGAGAGAGAGAGAGAGAGAGAGAGAGAGAGAACCGAAAACGCTTCAGACACAATGAAAACAATACAATACAAGGTGAGTGTGTGAAATATGTAATAGGAAGAGAAGCAGTTGTGACGCGGCGCTTGCTAAAGGAAGGAAGACGTACGAGAACAAAAAATACTTTCATACCCTCTGATGGTAATGGAGGATACCAAACTATTGATCAGCCACTTTTAGACTGAGGTAATTTAACAACAGCGAGGTTCAAATGGCTCTGAGCACTATGGTCATCAGTCCCCTAGAACTTAGAACTACTTAAACCTAACTAACCTAAGGACATCACACAACACCCAGTCATCACGAGGCAGAGAAAAATCCCTGACCCCGCCGGGAATCGAACCCGGGAACCCGGGCGTGGGAAGCGAGAACGCTACCGCACGACCACGAGCTGCGGACTAACAACAGCGAGGGACACAAACTGGAAGCAAATACGAGGGTGAGTCAAATGAAAACCGTAAATATTTTATTAAATATTATTTATTATGCAGAAGTGGAGCAAAGCTGTATCACTTTTCAACAATTTCCCCCACGCTCAATGCAAGACCTCCAGCGCTTACAAAGTGCATAAATTCCTTTAGGAAAAAATTCTTTACGTCGTCCGCGCAACCACTCATGCAGCGCGTGGCGTACCTCTTCATCAGAACGGAACTTCTTTCCTCTCATTGCGTCTTTGAGTGGTCGAAACATATTGGAATCGCTTGGGGGTAAGGTCTGGTGAGTATGGTGGATGGGGAAGACACTCAAATTGCAGATCTGCGATTGTTGCAACTGTTGTACGGGCAGTGTGGGGTCTTGCATTGTCATGTTGCAAAAGGACATCTGCTGACAGCAATCCACATCGCTTTGATTTGATTGCAGGCCGCAGATGATTTTTTAGGAGATCTGTGTATGATGCACTGGTGACAGTGGTCCCTCTAGGCATGTAATGCTCCAAAATGACGCCTTTTTCGTCCCAAAAGAGAGTCAGCATAACCTTCCCTGCTGATGGTTCTGTTCGAAACTTCTTTGGTTTTGGTGATAAGGAATGGCGCCATTCCTTGCCCGCTCTCTTCGTTTCCGGTTGGTGGAAGTGAACCCAGGTTTCGTCCCCAGTAACGATTCTTGCAAGGAAGCCATCACCTTCTCGTTCAAAGCGCCGAAGAAGTTCTTCACAAGCATCAACACGTCGTTCTCTCATTTCAGGAGTCAGCTGCCGTGGCACCCATCTTGCAGACACTTTATGAAACTGGAGCACATCGTGCACAGTGTGGTGTGCTGACCCCCCCCCCCCCTCCCTGCCATCCGCATCACCACCAACATGAGCACCTAATTTAGCTGTGGAGTTGAAGACTTTTCTTGGAACATTTATTTCTAAAATGATGAAAGATGAATGATATTCAGTTTGAGTGAGTGAGAGAGAGAGAGAGAGAGAGAGAGAGAGAGAGAGAGAGAATGTG
Organism: Schistocerca nitens; assembly: GCF_023898315.1. NCBI lineage: Eukaryota > Metazoa > Arthropoda > Insecta > Orthoptera > Acrididae > Schistocerca > Schistocerca nitens. The sequence continues at coordinate 30,062,493 of NC_064623.1, read as the reverse complement.
TGTGTGTGTGTGTGTGTGTGTGTGTGTGTGTGTGTGTGTGTGACGGAGGAATTCCGATGCATCGCAAGTGCTACCCAGAACTCCTCCTTAGAAAAGGGAACTAACCATCCACTGTGAGGGAACACACTTGTTTCAAAAGATGCCTCCCTTGCATTACTCCTCTCCATTGAGACACCTGATTGACCTGCACTCTCCAACCCCATTTAAAACCGGACAAGTTCAAAAGTGTGCACTATATTCATTGTTCGTGAATCACATCATTGCTGTATTCCTTACTACTGGACTAGCAAAAATTGGAGGACTTCAACGTGTTAATGCTTTCTGTCTAACCACTCTAAAAATAATAACAGTAATAATAACAAAACTGTGCACAGCACTGTAGTAGCCCTTATGTAGGTACTGCTGTGTCGTCCTATTTATCAATTCATTTACCTGTCTCTAAGCGAGCAACGATGTAGTTTCTGAAATTTTGCAGGTACTATCTACAACTTTGAGAAGACATTTTCTTGAGATAGTTAGCATTTGTTACGTATGTGTCTCATTTTTATCATCAGTGATTTACAGGGCAAAGCACAACGTATGTGTGTAGTGGGTGGGCTACGTGAGGAACGTCTGACCTCCACTGCATTAATGGTACTAACTGAGAAAAAGTAGTAGTTGATAACTCGTACAATCAGTATTAGAGTATTACAAAATTGTGATAATAGTAGCGACCTTTTGAAAATATTTAGGTTTGTGACAAACAGAATCAAATCGTTTTGTTTTTACCCCTCACATTCACACCCAGTTTGAGAACCACTGGATTAGACTCTCAATTGTGTGACAATACTTCCTGTGAACTAACTCCACCCAAGTGCTAAAATACATGGATCATGGATGTGCGCTAGAAGGCTATCACATTTGTCCTCTAAACTGAGGTATGTTCACTCATTGTTGCACAACACAAAGTGCACATATCCAAACTTCATTCTTCATTGAAATCATAAATATCTTGAAATATCAGAGATATATATATTTGGCGAATCGCCTACAACTTTCATCGTAAATATTATGGGAATGCAAAGTGCTACTGACTTGCGGTTTTCACAGGGTGGATTGATACTCAGGGGCTCATTTTTGGCCAAGACACAGTTTGTAATAACAGAAAGTTCAAAAAATGGTTCAAATGGTTCCAAGCACTATGGGACTTAACATCTGAGGTTATCGGTCCCCTAGACTTACAAGGGAACCTTCCCATCGCACCCCCTCTGATTTAGTTATAAGTTGGCAAAGTGGATAGGCCTTGAAAAACTGTACACAGATCAATCGAGAAAACAGGAAGAAGTTATGTGGAACTATGAAAAAAATAAGCAAAATATACAAACTGAGTAGCCCATGCGCAGCATATGCAACATCAAGGGAAACATGAGCTCAAGGGCGCCGTGGTCCCGTGGTTAGCGTGAGCAGCTGCGGAGCAAGAGGTCCGTGGTTCATGTCTTCCCTCGGATGAAAATTTTAATTTTTTATTTTCAGACAATTATTATCTGTCCGTCCGTCCGCTATATTTGCTGGATTCATATTGCCCACGCAATACATCTCACGTATGTAATGCACTCTCGTCCAAAGTAGCGAACAGTCAACTGCCAGCCAGGGAGCCTCGTTAGGAGGAATACTCTCTCTTCCGTGCGTCGTAGTCGACTGACGTGTGTTTGGAAGTTTGTTTAGGTGTAGCGTCCCCATACTACGGCGCAGTTACCTCGCATCGGACGGACAGATAATAATTGTCTGAAAATAAAAGAAATTAAAATTTTCACTCGAGGGACACTTGAACCAAAGACTTCTCAGTCCGCAGCTGCTCACGCTAACCACGGGACCACGGCACTCGTGAGATCACCTTCTCCTTAATGTTGCCTATGTTGTGCATGAACTACTCAGTTCGAATATTTTACTTATTTTTTTCATAGTTCCACACAACTTCTTCCTGTTTTCTCGATTGATCTGTGTTCAGTTTTTCAAGGCCTATCAACTGTGCCAACTTATAACTACATCTGAGGGGGGTGCAATGGGGAGGTTCCCTTGTTAGAACTGTTTAAACCTAACTAACCGAAGGACATCACACAAATCCATTCCCGGGGCAGGATTCGAACCTGCCACCGTAGCAGCAGCACGGTTCTGGGCTGAAGCGCTTAGAACCGCTCGGTCACAAAGGCCGGCAACAGAAAGTATTTTTTGGGCAAACTTTCACTTTTTTAAATGGAACAATGCCTATTGACATTAACAACTAAAAGTGGGGTAAACTAGAGTGTCACCGGTGTGTCTTGCTGGTTTGTAGTGCGAGTCGTTCACGAGATAAACTGTTTTGAAAAGTTTTCACACCGACATTTGTACAACACCTGTGGTGCCACAAACTAGAGAACACCAGAAGTGGCTGCATTAGTTATGTAGATACAGACCAGTAGCGAGACAATTGACCATCACGGGCTGGGTTCAAAATGACTACCTGCAGAAAAAAGGAAAAGAAGAAAGAGTGGAAAACTGGGTCTCAAAAATGGTTCAAATGGCTCTGAGCACTATGGGACTCAACTGCTGAGGTCATTAGTCCCCTAGAACTTAGAACTAGTTAAACCTAACTAACCTAAGGACATCACAAACATCCATGCCCGAGGCAGGATTCGAACCTGCGACCGTAGCGGTATTGCGGTTCCAGACTGCAGCGCCTTTAACCGCACGGCCACTTCGGCCGGCCAAAACTGGGTCTAACGTCCCGTCGACATCGAGATCGTTATAGACAGAGCACACCCTCAAATTGTGTCAAGGTTGGGGAAGAAAATTTGCTTGTCCTTGCAAAGCAACCATCCCGGCATTTACCAACATTTAGGCAAGAAAACTGGAAACCTAAATCTTGCTGGCCGGACGTGGCTTTGAAGCGTTGTCCTCCCGAATGCGAGTCCAGTGTGCTAACCACTACGCCACGTTCCTCGGTATCGGCATCAGCAACACACGCTTCCAATCTGGTATGGAACGACTGGTACACACGTGCTTGCGTTTCAGTAGAGATGTCCCAGCAGGCTGGAGTGATACGGCGTTGCATATTATCGGATGTAGTTTGTATACTTGTAGACAGCGTCTGTCAGCTTTCCCCACAGAAAGCAGTCTACAGGTGTCAAATCCGGGGAACGGTCTGGCCTAGACTCTGCGTCCAATCCAACGATTTGGAAACAATTCGTGAAGACGTGCTGTAGTACGCCGTGCACCATGGGCTGGACAGCCATCATATGTCGGTATTAAAGCTGTTTCACAGAGGAAGACCGCACTGCAGTTCCTTCTCTAAGTCCTCGCTTGAACGAAAAAATGGCTGACATCGAAATAAGTGTCCAAGGAATAGAAAAGCAACGGAAATCACTCAACAGAGGGAAGTCCACTGGACCTGACGGGATACCAATTCGATTTTACACAGAGTACGCGAGAGAACTTGCCCCCCTTGTAACAGCCGTGTACCGCAAGTCTCTAGAGGAACGGAAGGTTCCAAATGATTGGAAAAGAGCACAGGTGGTTCCAGTTTCCAAGAAGGGTCGTCGAGCAGATGCGCAAAACTATAGGCCTATATCTCTGACATCGATCTGTTTTAGAACTTTAGAACATGTTTTTGGTCGCGTATCATGTCATTTCTGGAAACCCAGAATCTACTCTGTAGGAATCAACATGGATTCCGGAAACAGCGATCGTGAGAGCCCCAACTCGCTTTATTTGTTCATGAGACCCAGAAAATATTAGATACAGGCTCCCAGGTAGATGCCATTTACCTTAATTCCGGAAGGCGTTCGATGCGGTTCCGCACTGTCACCTGATAAACTAAGAGCCTACGGAATATCAGACCAGCTGTGTGGCTGGATTGAAGAGTTTTTAGCAAACAGAACACAGCATGTTGTTCTCAATGGAGAGACGTCTACAGATGTTAAAGTAACCTCTGGAGTGCCACAGGGCAGTCTTAGGGGACAATTGCTTTTCACAATATATATAAATGACCCAGTAGATACTGTCTGAAGTTCCATGCGGCTTTTCGCGGATGATGCTGTAGTATACAGAGAAGTTGCAGCATTAGAAAATTACAGCGAAATGCAGGAAGATCTGCAGCGGATAGGCACTTGGTGCAGGGAGTGGCAGTTGACCCTTAACATAGACAAATGTAATGTATTGCGAACGCATAGAAAGAAGGATCCTTCATTGTATGATTATACGACAGCGGAACAAACACTGGTAGCAGTTACTTCTGTAAAATACCTGGGAGTATGCGTGCGGAACGATTTGAAGTGGAATGATCATATAAAATTAATTGTTGGTAAGGTGAGTACCAGGTTGAGATTCATTGGGAGAGTCCTTAGAAAATGTAGTCCATCAACAAAGGAGGTGGCTTACAAAACACTCGTTCTACCTATACTTGAGTATTGCTGATCAGTGTGGGACCCGTACCAGGTTGGGTTGACAGAGGAGACAGAGAAGATCCAAAGAAGAGCGATGCGTTTCGTCACAGGGTTATTTGGTAAGCGTGATAGCGTTACGGAGATGTTTAGCAAACTCAAGTGGCAGACTCTGCAAGAGAGGCGCTCTGTATCGCGGCGTAGCTTGCTGTCCAGGTTTCGAGAGGGTGCATTTCTCGATGAGGTATCGAATATATTGCTCCCTCCTACTTATACCTCCCGAGCAGATCACGAATGTAAAATTAGATTCGAGCGCGCACGGAGGCTTTCCGGCAGTCGTTCTTCCCGCGAACCATACACGACTGGAACAGGAAAAGGAGGTGATGACAGTGGCACGTGAAGTGCCCTCCGCCACACACCGTTGGATGGCTTGCGGAATATAAATGTAGATGTATTACAGGTTCCTCCTTGTGGTATTGATAGCTACGATGCCACGGCGTAGGTGCAAGTTCCCAGGTTGGCACCACGACAGCGGCACCGACGACAGCGCCCTCTGGCAAAGCCTTCTAAATAGAAGGCCTACGGACAGCGGCCATATTGCCACGTGACGTCACAAATTGTTGGCCATCCTATCTTCAGTCGGCAGACTTGTTGGCGTGTATGTTGTGTTGAAAGTGTGTGACACGTGAAAGTGATATATATTTCATACAGTATTCGCCTACAGTTCTTCGAAGTATGGGATACAAGTGCTGCGTTCCCTTTTGCCAGGGAAATTATAAATCCCAAAAAGGCATGAAAGCGCACATTTTTTGATTTCCCAAATGAAGTGAAGTCGAGAAATCGCTGGATTGCACTATTTCCAGACAGGAATTTGTGTCTACGCATCATTCGGGGGTAAGTAAATGACAAAAAATTTGTAGCGTGTTATTTGTTTCCATTGCACCACATTTGCCAATTGTTTTTAAAAGCAGTTATGTATCATGTACCAGTATCATTTGTTTCTTAATTCTGGACCATTGCTGAGAGGTTAATACGAAGCTGGCTGTGAAATGTCTCTCATATTTGCAACTATTGTTACACAGAATAGTTATATTAATTAGTGTGACTCGAAAATGTTTAGTATTCCTTATCATTCCCACCAGATTATTGAGTTTCCAGTACTTTTAATTGGAAGAGCTACAGAAGTATTTTGTTCAGTTTTACATATACAACTGTTCGATAATAATTTCAATTTGAGTAAACTACCTTAGAAAATTGCTTTAATACATTCACTGTTCGACAGATTAAGCAGTATAGAAAGCAGCATTTCGAGGTAAGTGCATTATGATTAAATTAACAGCACTCTGTGACACGAACACAAACAATAGGAAAAACAACTTTTTCATGTTTAAGGTTCTAAAGTTCTGGAGGAACAGAGAAATAAAATATTGTTTAGGGATTTTTGATTTATTGAACATTATGTCAGGAGGTGCTCCATTTCTTCGAATGATTTGAGTTTCGTGTGAGGTCAGCAGATTTTGAAGTGGAGAGGAAAATTTACGAAACTAACCAGGGAAACAAAATTTTAAATACTGTAGGAGCACCAGTTGCTTTATTTAAAACCGAAAACGTCTGATTGTTGTTGCAAATTGCCGATTTTTTACTGCAAAAAAGCGTAGCTCCTGAGGTAAAAGACAGAATTTAAAATTACAAGTTTGTATTCGAGCCTAGAAACGCGTATTTAAGGCAAATCGTCAAAATAATTTTACATCTTGAAATAACATAGGGCAGTTTTGTTCAGTTACTTTACGCAATGATATAAATTTCCATGCTTTCATTACAAGGCCACGTAGAAGAGGAAAGCACGAGAATCCCTATGCGGTCTCAGCTCTGAAACTCGTAAAGTTCGTACAGCTGCCGAGTGCTTAACGGGAGCGTTCCGACACAGACCCGGCCATCAGTGTGTGACGTCACAAGTGTGCGCGCAGGCCTGTAGTCCAGGTGGTGTTGCCTCTAGCCGCTGCAGGTTCTACCCATCTGATCAAGAGCAGACGACCGGAACACTTTGCTTCAGCTTCTCTCCATATTGAGACTTTGCCCTATCGACGACGGGTCTGAGGCTTCGCACCTACGTGCTCATCTATACAAAGTTATGTCTGCCTCTGTTTATATTCGTGCACCAGTTAACAACTTTTACTTACTTGCAGCACCGACGTGTTTTACCTCACCTGCTCCTACTCGCTTCCTTCATTCGACCAACCTTTTAGTTTCAGGAGCAGATCCACGCGCCGCCTTCCAGGCGGGATACAAAACTCCTAGCGTGCAGAAGAACATCATCTAGCGTCAGTGGAAAGTCGTCTATTAGGTGATAGCGCGTTCATTGTTCCCTCTATGAAAAAAGGGCGTATGATCTGATGGTTCATTACCCAACACCACACCCTTGCACTCCATGGACGCTGACGTTCCACCTAGCAAAGCAAACAGAGGTTATCAACAGACCAGCAGCGCATGTTTTGGCGGTTTACATGGCCATGATTGGTAAACAAGGCTTCATCACTAAACAACGTACACATCTTGAGTATCTTAATCCACATACACGATTCGCATAATCGTTTCCATGCAGCTCTTGATGGAGAGAGATGTGATAGGGATGGAACCTACACTACTGGCCATTAAAATTGCTAGACCAAGAAGATGACGTGCTACTGACGCGAAATTTAACCGACAGGAAGAAGATGCTGTGATCTACAATTGATTAGCTTTTCAGAGCATTCACACAAGGTTGGCGCCGGTGGCGAGACCTACAACGTGCTGACATGAGGAAAGTTTCCAACCGATTTCTCATACACAAACAGCAGTTGACCGGCTTTGCCTGGTGAAACGTTGTTGTGATGCCTCGTGTAAGCAGAAGAAATACTTACCATCACGTTTCCGACTTTGATAAAGGTCGGATTGTAGCCTATCGCGATTGCGGTTTATCGTATCGCGACATCGCTGCTCGCGTTGGTCGAGATCCAATGACTGTTAGCAGAATATGGAATCGGTGGGTTCAGGAGGGTAATACGGAACGCCGTGTTGGATCCCGACGGCCTCGTATCACTGGCAGTCGAGATGACAGGCATCTTATCCGCATGGCTGTAACGGATCGTGCACCCACGTCTCGATCCCTGAGTCAACAGATGGGGACGTTTGCAAGACGACAACCATCTGCACCAACAGTTCGACGACGTTTGCAGCAGCATGGACTATCAGCTCGGAGACCATGACTGTGGTTTGTGAAATCTACAGAGTGCTGTTCGGAGCTCAGCCATCATGTTGGTATGCAGATATAAGGAGCTTTAAATAGATGCGACAATTGTGCAAAACAATGGTTAAAATTTGACCGTGGAGTGCTGCAAAGCTGGATGCGAATGCGCGAGAAAAACGAAGACGTGAAATTTCGATTTTAATTTGTGAACCGCGACTTTTGAATAACTGTAACCCGCATAGCATGTTATACAACGCGTGACCGCAAACTGAACATCCGTTGTGGTCAGATTGTGTAATATTTGAGCGATCAATATGTCTCAATTCATTTCGCAATCCTCTTGCTAACAGGTTTGGTTAATTAACATAAGCTGTCTATGACGAGTGAGTGCGTGTAAGTATGTCGAAATTATAACGTCAGACCAGGTCGGACTTACCGGTATTTTATGTTAAACAAGTGACGATATGCCGAAGTTTTCAATCACAAACTAACTTTCAATCAATCGCTTGCCCCCCTTCTTTCAGCGATGTACCGTAGGTCTCTAGAAGAGCGTAGCGTTCCAAAGGATTGGAAAAAGGCACAGGTCATCCCCGTTTTCAAGAAGGGACGTCGAACAGATGTGCAGAACTATAGACCTATATCTCTAACGTCTATCAGTTGTAGAATTTTGGAACACGTATTATGTTCGAGTATAACGACTTTTCTGGAGACTAGAAATCTACTCTGTAGGAATCAGAATGGGTTTCGAAAAAGACGATCGTGTGAAACGCAGCTCGCGCTATTCGTCCACGAGACTCAGAGGGCCATACACACGGGTTCCCAGGTAGATGCCGTGTTTCTTGACTTCGGCAAGGCGTTCGATACAGTTCCCCACAGTCGTTTAATGAACAAAGTAAGAGCATATGGACTATCAGACCAATTGTGTGGTTGGATTGAAGAGTTCCTAGATAACAGAACGCAGCGTGTCATTCTCAATGGAGAGAAGTCTTCCGAAGTAAGAGTGATTTCAGGTGTGCGGCAGGGGAGAGTCGTGGGACCGGTGCTGTTCACAATATACATAAATGACCTTGTGGATGACAATGGAAGTTCACTGAGGCGTTTTGCGGACGATGCTGTGGTATATCGAGAGGTTGTAACAATGGAAAATTGTACTGAAATGCAGGAGGATCTGCAGCGAATTGACGCATGGTGCAGGGAATGGCTATTGAATCTCAATGTAGACAAGTGTAATGCGCTGCGAATACATAGGAAGAAAGATCCCTTATCATTTAGCTACAATATAGCAGAACTGGAAGCAGTTAATTCCGTAGATTATCTGGGAGTACGCATTAGGAGTGATTTAAAATGGAATGACCATATAAAGTTGATCGTCGGTAAAGCAGATGCCAGACAGATTCATTGGAAGAGTCCTAAGGAAATGCAATCCGAAAACAAAGGAAGTAGGTTACAGTACGCTTGTTCGCCCACTGCTTGAATACTGCTCAGCAGTGTGGGATCCGTACCAGATAGGGTTGATAGAAGAGATAGAGAAGATCCAACCGAGAGCAGCGCGCTTCGTTACAGGGTCATTACGTAATAGCGAAAGCGTTACGGAGAAGATAGATAAACTCCAGTGGAAGACTCCGCAGGAGAGACGCTCAGTAGCTCGGTACGGGCTTTTGTTGAAGTTTCGAGAACATACCTTCACCGAGGAGTCAAGCAGTATATTGCTCCCTCCTACGTACATCTCGCGAAGAGACCATGAGGATAAAATCAGACAGATTAGAGCCCACACAGAGGCATACGGACAATCCTTCTTTCCACGAACAATACGAGACTGGAATAGAAGGGAGAACCGATAGAGGTACTCAAGGTACCCTCCGCCGCACACCGTCAGGTGGCTTGCGGAGTATGGATGTAGATGTAAACCTCATACTGAAGATCATTTGTTGCAGCCATTGGATTCGCACAACACTAATGGTTCTACTAGTTTTCCCAGTACAGACACATCATTCGTTTTTAACAGGGAAAGCTTGTGGACCACACTGCGGAAAAACAAGTCACTGCAAGGTGGGTGAACATTATTTCTGTAGGAGGACCACATAGATGTTGCAGTAGGGGCTCCACAAACTATACCACATTGTCAGAAGCATTACGCAAGTCTTCTGTAAGTCCTACACAGCCAAATGCATTTTATACGTATGTGTAGTGTCAGTTCTTTTGACACCATATATTGGCCACGACATCTTGGTAGATGATTGTTGCAGTGTCTGTGTGTTTATGGGTTGCATTTTTTCACATGACTTGTCAAGCCAATGGCAGCAAGGCATCTCTTGGCGCAATTGTCACAAGTGTACCTGGCTGCTGAGGCAGGAGCAGTGGTAGCATTGCGAAGCTTGTTCTGCCTCATTCATATAACTGATTCGCCTAGCTGGGCAACTGATCCACCCTCTTCAGTGCGAGCGCACAAGTACCTCCGACCTCCTCCAGGAGTCTCAGAGTAGCGAACACGGAGCAAATGGACGAGGGCCGTGGGTAGGTGACGCTCGGTGGAAGAGTGGATCGGCGGTGGGTCGTGCTGTGACTCTCGGCGCAGCTGCGATAACGCTGTGCCCTGGATGGCGCAGTTGAAGAGGAGATTCAGGGTTCGAATCCTGGTCCGATACACACTTTCACTCGTCACCGCAGATTCCGCGCAATGTATCGATACAGCTGACATCAGTAATCCATTTCATTTCCTTTCCTTTCTCAGCCCCCCCCCCCCCTTCTTCACCAATTTTCATATATGAAATGCATTTCCCAAGTGTCCTGCCAATGAACCGTAGTCTGCCCTCTGCACCAACTAACTAAGCTTAACCTATGTGATCCAGGGGCAGATGTGGACTCTGACCGCAATCTATTGGATATGAACTGTAGACTAAAACTGAAGAAACTGCAAAAAGGTGGGAATTTAAGGAGATAGGACCTGGATAAACTGAAGAGGAAGAGCATAAGGGAACAATTGACAAGAATGGGGGGAAAGAAATACAGTAGAAGAAGAATGGGTAGCTTTGAGGGATGAAACAGAAGGCAGCAGAGACTCAAGTAAGTATAAAGACGAGGGCTAGTAGAAACCGTTGGGTAACAGAAGAAATATTGAATTTAATTGATGAAAGAAGGAAATATAAAAACGCAGTGAATGAAGCAGCCCAAATGGAATACATACGTCTCAATAATGAGATCGACAGGAAGTGCAAAATGGCGGAAGTAGGGATGGCTAGAGGACAAATGCAAGGATGTAGAGGCTTATCTCACTAGGGGTAAGATAGATACTGCCTACAGGAAAATTAAAGAGACCTTTGGAGAAAAGAGAGCCACTTGTATGAATATCAACTCAGATGGAAACCCAGTTCTAAGCAAAGAAGGGAAAGCAGAATGGTGGAAGGAGTATATAGAGGGTCTATACAAGGGCGATGTACTTGAGGACAATATTATGGAAATGGAAGAAGATGTAGATGAAGATGAAAGGGGAGATATGATACTGCGTGAAGAGTTTGACAGAGTACTGAAAGACCTGAGTCGAAACAAGGCCCCAGGAGTAGATAACATTCTATTAGAACTACTGACAGCCTTGGGAGAGCCAGTCCTGACAAAACTACCATCTGGTGAGCAAGATGTATGAGATAGGTGAAATACCCTCAGACTTCAAGAAGAAAATAATAATTCCAATCCCAAAGAAAGCAGGTGTTGACATGTGAAAATTACAGAACTATCAGTTTAATAAGTCACAGCTGCAAAATACTAACGCGAATTCTTTACAGACGAATGAAAAAACTAATAGAAGCCAACCTCGGGGAATATCAGTTTGGATTCCGTAGAAATGTTGGAACGCGCGAAGTATTACTGACCCTACGACTTATCTTAGAAGAGAGATTAAGGAAAGGCAAACCTACGTTTCTAGCAATGTTGATTCGAATACTCTCTCAAATTCTGAAGGTGGCAGGGGTAAAATACAGGGAGCGAAAGGCTATTTACAATTTGTACAGAAAGCAGATGACAGTTATAAAGAGTCGAGGGGTATGAAAGGGAAGCAGTGGTTGGGAACGGAGTGAGACAGGGTTGTAGCCTATCCCCAATGTTATTCAATCTGTATATTGAGCAAGCAGTAAAGGAAACAAAAGAAAAATTTGGAGTAGGTATTAAAATCCATGGAGAAGAAATAAACACTTTGAGGTTCGCCGATGGCATTGTAATTCTGTCAGAGACAGCAAAGGACTTGCAAGAGCAGTTGAACGGAATGGTCAGTGTCTCGAAAGGAGGGTATAAGATGAACATCAACAAAAGCAAAACGAGGATAATGGAATGTAGTCGAATAAAGTCGGGTGATGCTGAGGGAATTAGATTAGGAAATGAGACAAAGTAGTAAAGGAGTTTTGCTATTTGGGGAGCAAAATAACTGATGATGGTCGAAGTAGAGAGGATACAAAATGTAGACTGGCAATGGCAAGGCAAGCGTTTCTGAAGGAGAGAAATTTGTTAACATCGAGTATAGATTTAAGTGTCAGGAAGTCGTTTCTGAAAGTATCTGTATGGAGTGTAGCCATTTATGGAGGTGAAACATGGACGATAAATAGTTTAGACAAAAAGAGAATAGAAGCTTTCGAAATGTGGTGCTACAGAAGAATGCTGAAGATTAGATGGGTAGATCACATCACTAATGAGGAGGTATTGAATAGGATTGGGGAGAAGAGGAGTTTGTGGCACAAGTTTACTGGAAGAAGGGGTCGGTTGGCAGGACATGTTCTGAGGCATCAAGGGATCAGCAATTTAGTATTGGAGGCCAGCGTGAAAGGTAAGAATCTTAGAGGGAGAGCAAGAGATGAATACACTAAACAGATCCAGAAGGATATGTTTTGCAGTAAGTACTTGGAGATGAAGAAGCTTGCACAGGATAGAGTAGCATGGAGAGCTGCATCAAACCAGTCTCAAGACTGAAGACCACAACAACATGTGATCTATCCATTTCATATCCTTCCGAATTATTATACTCAGTTATTTGTACGTGTTCACCCATTCCAGTTCTCACTCTGATACTTGCAGTTATTAGATTACTATGCCTTATGTAAGGAGCTCAATTCTGCATTTCTGAACATTTAAAGCAAATTCTGAATTTTTCCGCCGCACGTACTTAGGATATGGGTAACTGCACCATCAAGTGAAAAGTTTGAGGCTACTATTAATATTGTATCAAAGTCATTAAGACACTGTAAGAAAAGGGACACCGTGAAGAATTTATACGAATGGGACGGAAATCTGTAGACGTGATGTACATGTACAGACAAATGATTACAGTTTCAGGAAAATTGAATGATTTATTCGAGAGATAGAACTTCAAATTGACCAGGTCCATAACACGTTGCCCCACCCCTTGCCCTTATGCAGGCAGTTACTCTGCTCGGCATTGACTGACAGACTTGTCGGATGTCCTCCTGAGGAGTATCGTGCAAATTATGTCTAAATTGGTGCGTTAGATTTTTCAAAATACCGAGGTAGCTTCCAACGTTCACAGTTGACTTTAATTTTAAAAACCAACAGCCTCAGTTGCAGAGTTTACCTAGATTTACCTAGGTCTCAGTCGGGATAACGCAACCTTCTTCAGAAAAAAAGTAACTACCGTTTGTCCACAGTGGACATCGTCAAGCTAAAACTACAAAACCATAAATTATCGTCAGACTGTAGAAACTTATTTGAAACTGGCTCGGCCACACTGAGTTCCAGTATAGCACTCGTGGCTGCCGCATCGCGGTCGCGAAGTGGAGCCGAGGAAATTCCAGGTAAGTTTCTACAGTCTGACGATAATTTATGGGTTTGTAGTTTTAGCTTGACGACGTCCACTGTGGACAAACGGTAGTTACTTTTATTCTGAAGAAGGTTGGGTTATCCCGACTGAGACCTCGGTAAATCTAGGTAAACTATGCAACTGAGGCTGTTGGTTTTTAAAATTAATATTTATACAGTTGCTGACAGGGCCGCGAAATGTTGAAAATACAGGGCGATCAAAAGTCAGTATAAGTTTAAAAACTGAATAAATCACGGAATAATGTAGATAGAGAGGTACAAATTGACATACATGCTTGGAATGACATGGGGTTTTATAAGAACCAAAAAATACCAAAGTTAAAAAAATGTCGGACAGATGGCGCTTCATCTGATCAGAATAGTAATAATTAGCATAACAAAGTAAGAAAAAGCAAAGATTATGTTCTTTACAGGAAATGCTCAATATGTCCACCATCATTCCTCAACAGTAGCTGTAGCCGAGGAATAATGTTGTGAACAGCAGTGTAAAGCATGTGCGGAGTTATGGTGAGGCATTGGCGTCGGATGTTGTCTTTCAGCATCCCTAGAGATGTCGGTCGATCCAGATACACTTGCGACTTCAGGTAACCCCAAAGCCAATAATCGCACGGAGTGAGGTCTGGGGACCTGGGAGGCGAAGCATGACGAAAGTGGCGGCTGAGCACACGATCATCACCAAACGACGAGCATCTGTCGGACATTTTGTAAACTTTTTTTGTTCTAATAAAGTCCCATGTTATTCCAAGCATGTGTGTCAATTTTTACCTCTCTATCTACATTATTCCGTGGTTTATTAAGTTTTCAAATTTATACTGACTTTTTGATCGCCCGGTATTTAAGTTCACGATTGGAAAGAGATTCGGCGAGCTCGCTGTCCGAGGTAGGGCCTGGCAAGCATGGAGACAAGAAATAGAAATCCTCGCCGTGTGTGGGCGGACATTATCTTGCTGAAATGTAAGTGCAGAATGGCTTGCTATGAAGGGCAACAAAACGGGGCTTAAAATAACGTCCACTTACAGCTGTGATGTAAGGATGGCGCGGATGATAACCAAAGGGGTCCTGCTATGAAACGAAATGGTACCCCAGACCATCACTCCTGGCTGTCGGGCCGTATGGCGGGCAAGAGCCAGACTGGTATACTCGCGTTGTCCAGGGCGTCACCAGATACGTCTTTGCTGGTCGCCGGGGCTCAGTTGGAAGCGGGACTCATCACTGAAGACTGTTCTGCTATCGCTAATGAGATTCCAGGCCGAAGACGCGTCTGGCGATCCCCCAGGACACTGGTCCTGACTGTGGCCCGCCATACGCAACATGGCGGCGAGTGAGTGACGTGCGTTAGCTTGGCCCGCAAGTTTACGTGAAATCTGGAGGTGTTTCAAGCAGTTAGACTAGTCTACATATACTAAAGCCGTATATCTACTGCCGAGTGTCGTATTTTACATCACATACTGAGCACCAATTACAGGGAATCGCACTTAAAATGGAAAATCGCCGAACAATGCGCAGTGCAGCCAACGGCCAGGCCGGCGACAGCGCAGGCGTGGAGTCTATACCGGGAGCTGCGGCCGCTCCGCCCGGCATCGCTGACGTCGCCGCACGCGTGAAGGCTGAGGTGAGGTGGGTGCCGCGCTGCAGGCCAAGGAGACGCTCGGGCTCGTTGTTCAAACCATCTCTGATGCCGTCACTGGAGCAGTGACGGACAAAATACAGAAAACTCTGGAGGCGAATGCGAGCGAGATCCGTGCACTGGACACATCGTTAAAAACAAGTGAGGAGAAAGCACGAATGCTCGAACAGAAATTGATCGAGAAGACGGACGAGCTCGAACAATATCAGAGACGCAATAATCTCAGACTGTTCGGCATTCCAGAGAGCAGCAGAGAGAACACAGATGAACTTGTGATAAACCTTGTCCAAGAAAAGCTAGGCGTGCAGGTGACTCTGAGTGACATTGACAGAGTGGGTCGTAGGTCGCCAGGTTCTACAAAACCAAGACCTATAATAGTGAAATTTATGTCGTATAGGGAAAGATCTGAAATCTTCAGAGCAAAGAAGGATCTCGCGAAGTCGGGTCTGACAGTACGCGAGGATCTGACCTCTGAAAGACTAAACATTTTGAAGAGCGCGATTTCGAAATTTGGGCTACAGAACTTATGGACAAATGACGGCAGGATAATGGTTAAGACCGAAAATGGAAAGAAAACAATTTACAGTGTTAATGGGCTCGAAAGCCTGTGCTTTAGAAGCTAAATCATGTCTAATCTTGCTGCCACTGACCTGTATGTTTACATTGTTTACACTGTCAACCATATCTTAACTAATGTACTATCAAATTGTTCGTTTCTCCACATAACTATTTTCATCTTTAATTGTTTTTTCTCATGTAATTTTGTTAATTATTACATAAGGTAGTCTCACTTCCATCCTTAATTAGCAACCCACCATCATACTTTAGTTGTTATCCTCATAAGAGAAATTAATATCACACTGTCGTAACGTGCAGATTACTCCCGTTGTGTTTAGCGAAATTCCTTCCCCTGCCAGCCCACGGCTACTTCCAGAACCGTTGCAGACCTCGCTGACCTTGGCCGCAGATCCCGTTGCCTCCCCGGGGACCCACCCCTTCCCCCTCCCGGCCGCTTTGAGTGCACAGAACTGGGAGGACACTCCCTCACCCCCCCCCCCCCACCCCTCCTTCACACGCCTTCCGCATTTCCTCATGCCAGACCCTCTTGTCACCGCCAACCACGACCCGCAAACATCGGTCGGCACCCTCCTCGGGCAATCAACACCCGAACGCACCAAGCTGCATATTGCACATGCAAATGTCCAGTCTCTGCCAGCTCACTTCGACGAGTTCAAATATATATTTCAAACTCCTGATATACACGTAATACTTTTGTCAGAGACTTGGCTCAAACCAAGTATTCCCACAACTTCCGTAAACCTAGATGGCTATATCTTTCTCAGGCACGACAGATGCAACAGACGAGGGGGCGGAGTAGGGGCGTACATACGCTCTGATTTGTCACCTACAGTACTACACACATCCGACAACAATGTAGATAAACAAGTGGAATATATGTTCATAGAGATCAAATCACTTAACAGAAAGTGCTTAATATGTGTCCTTCACAAACCTTCTAAAGTAGGTGGGTTCGCCTGCTTCGAAACTGCCCTCTCTAGTCTCGAATCGTCATATGAACATGTAATTATACCAGGTGACACTAACATTAATTTTCTGTGCAATAGTCCTTCCACTGGGTAATTTAAGAGGATGCTTTCTTCCTCAAATATGACGCTACTTCAGCTGGCACCTACTCATCACACGACTACCAGTCACACTTTCATAGATATATTCGCAACGAAATCTCCGAACAGAATAATCCGCACACCTCAAATATCTGTGCCTGGCATGTCTGCCCATGACATCATTTCCATGCCGTATTCACTAGAATGCCCTTGGAAGAAACAAAAACTGTCTACATACCGAGACCTCAAACGCATAAATTTGCCTGGACTCGAAACTGAGGCACAAGAAATAGTTTGGGGGATGACCTCTACTCCCCTCATGGACATAAACGACAAACTCCAGGATTTCACTAACAAAATTACGCAACTATATGACAAATATGCTCCAATAAAGACCAGAAAAGTAAAAACGCAACCTGCCCTTTGGCTGACTGATGAACTAAAACAGCTCATGAAAGAGATGCTGCACATCGAGCATACAAGATACACCCTACACCTGAAAATCATGCTGTATACAAGCAGAAACGAAACAAAGTCAGTCAAGCGGTGAGAAACGCTAAGCTCAGACATGCCCGGACATTAGCTGACAATAGATGTAGACCAGCTATCCTGTGGAAAAATCTCCGTGGTCTCGGTTTAGGCAAAATAAAAGTTGCAGAAAATCCCATGGTCCCAGCTGAAGCACTAAACCGATTCTTCACATTACCTACCACCAAAATTGAACCGCAAAAAAAAAAAAAAAAAAAAAAAAAAAAAAAAAAAAAAAAAAAAAAACAGAATCATTGATTACTTCATGCGGATGAACGACTGTAGCAAAGAAAAATTCTATCTACAGCACGTCACTTGCAGTACTGTCAAGAAAGCCATAATGCGGATTAGATCAGCATCTACTGGACATGATGGTATCACTATCCAGATGGTAAAACTTATTATTGACCAACTACTGCCCTCTATAACAGACATTTTCAACGATTCATTAATCACAAGTGTTTTCCCTGAGGCCTGGAAACTGGGACAAATTAAGCCACTGCCTAAAAAGGACATCGCCACAGCACCCTCTGACTACCGCCCCATCTGCCTTCTTCCTGCACTATCAAAGGCCTTAGAATAGAATATATAGTTCATGACCAGCTCACCAACTACCTAACCTTAACAACCTACTAGACGAATACCAATCAGGTTTCCGTAAACATCGAAGCACAACATCCGCTCTGATAAAGGTGACAGATGACCTGAAACTTGCCATGGATAGACAAGAACCGACTATCATTTGCTTCTTAGATTTCAGCAAAGCATTTGATACTGTCCACTTCGACATCTTACTAGCCAAACTTAGCGGTCTAAATTTCTCACCAAGTGCAGTGCAATGGTTTCGCTCATAGATGACATCTCGTCAGCAACGCGTCCTGTCCTGGAATATAAAATCACAATGGCGGCAGGTAGTGTCAGGCGTTCCCCAAGGCTCAGTATTAGGTCCTATACTCTTCTCTTTGTATGTCAATGATGTGTCATCGGTTCTGACCTATTGCAAATACCATATGTATGCTGATGACCTTCAGTTATATCTAAGTGCGAAACCAAGCAATCTCAAGAAAGCTATTGAAAATTTCAATACTGACCTCGATGCACTGTCAAAATGGGTACATGACATAGGTCTAAAATTAAACCCATCTAAAACCCAAGCGGTACTTGTTGGTCACTCTAAGCTCATTAGCCCAAAACATCGGGAATCTGTACCACTTCTTATCCTAAATGGAACAAATATTAACTTCTCTTCCTCAGCAAAGAGTTTGGGAGTAATAATAGATGAAAATCTAAATTGGATAGAGTACGTAACTGCAGTGAGCAAAAAAGCATCAGCATCCCTTCATGTCCTACAAAAATATAAAAAAACTCTTCCCTTTCGATCTGAAAAAGAAATTAGTACAAACGCTTATACTCCCAATCATTGACTACAACGATATTATCCTACAAGGCCTCTCTCAGGAAAATTCCCGACTTCTAGAACTGGTCATGAATGCCTGCGTCCGATATATCTGTGACGTTCGACTTTTTGATCACATTTCACCAGCATATGCAAAATTGTCCTGGCTGCGTGCAGACAAACGCAGAGATTTCCATACACTCTGTGTCATCTACTGCCTTATAAATGTTCACTGTCCCTCGTACCTCTCCTCGTCCCTAACGCTCATGTCGGAATAACATGACAAACACACGTTCCCATTATAATAAAATCCTTTCTGTTCCACTGCATCGCTCAGTCACCTTCTCCAAGTCCTTCACATTAGCGGGAACCCGACTGTGGAATAACCTCCCCCGTTATGTTAGAGAACTTAAAAACATGTCCGGATTTCAAAAAACAGTTAATGACGTATCTACCTAAGCAACAGTAATGCCTTCCTCTGTACATGAATGCACTTCACCTCATTACTTCCCTCTTTCCCCCTCCTTAAATCTCCCTTCCCCAAAACTCGCTATACTAGTAAACATCTACTTTACACAACAAGATATTAATGTACATCTGCACAAACCTTCATTACTATTGCCAATCTTTCTCATGTTTGTCATTATTATTTGATTTTTTTTACTGTTATTATTATTGCTTTTATCATAATCTGTATGTATACCACCTGTTGTAAAAATACTGCCGCATTTACTTTATTAGGTCTTAGTCACTACTCTATTCATATTGTCAGTAGAGTAAGCTAATTTTCTCATTTAAACTATGGCCATGATGTAACTCTGATGTGTGAAATGCTGCATGTGTGGAACACTGGTCCGATGTAAGAAAGGGCCTGATGGCCCTAATCTGATCAGGTTAAATAAATAAATAAATAAAATGAATATGGTCTGACAACCGAAAGAGATGGTCTGGGGTGACATTTCATTTCATAGCAGCATCCATTTGGTTGCCATCTGCGGCACTCTTACAGCACAACGGCACGTCGACGATATTCTATACCCCATTTTGTTGCCCTTCATGGCAAGCCATTTCGGTCTTACATTTCAGCAAGATAATGCCTGCCCGCGCACGCTTATCTTCGTCCTCTCTGAACCCCACCTTCGCCAGCAAGGTCGCTGACCCTCACCCCAAATGAACACGTTTGGAGCATTATGGGCAGAGCCCTCAAACCAGCTCACGATTTTGACTAATGCGATAGCTGGACAGAATTTGGCATGATATCCCTAAAGAGGACATGCAACAACTCACAATCAATTCCAAGCCGAATAAATGGTTACATAATAACGGGAGGTGAACCAACGCGTTATTTACTTGCACAATTTGAATCTCTTTCTCTCGAATAAATCATCCAATTTCTCTGAAACTGTAATCATTTGTCTGTACATGTACACAGCATCAACAGATTGCTCTCCCATTCGGATAATTCCTTTGGTATGTCTCTTTCTCTCGTAGTGTGTATACTGAACGAACATGAAGGCGATCAACGCACATCCATAGCTTTCGCCTGAAGCTACTTCTTCTGTCGATGACTCAGCATGTAAGATAACATGTTGCGTCCTCTCTATCGGGGGATCATGGATGCGGTCACAAATTTTATTCGCTTCAAACTTAATTTCAAACCTTTTCACAATTGTGTCAATCTCTAGATGAATAACCCGAAACTAACAATACTAATATAATTACAGTTTTTCGAGTCTACCCACAAAGGTTTTACATGCTTAACGTCCAATATTGACACATTCACTCATTTACATAGTAATCAGACTTTAAAAGCACTGTAAAGCCTGAATCGAAACACAGCCCCGAGAGAGGACAATATTCCATTAGAACTACTGATAGCATTGGGAGAGCCAGTCCTGACATAACTCTACAATCTGGTGAGCAAACTGTATGAGACAGGCGAAATAACCTCAGACTTCAAGAAGAATATAATAATTCCAATCCCAAAGAAAGCAGGCGTTGACATGTGAAAATTACCGAACTATCAGTTTAATAAGTCACGGATGCAAAATACTAACACGAATTCTTTACAGGCGAATGGAAAAACTGGTAGAAGCCGACCTCGGGGAAGATCAGTTTGGATTCCGTAGAAATGTTGGAACACCTGAGGCAATACTGACCTTACGACTTATCTTAGAAGAAAGATTAAGGAAAGGCAAACCTACGTTTCTAGCATTTGTAGACTTAGAGAAAGCTTTTGACAATGTTGACTGGAATACTCTCTTTCAAATTCTGAAGGTGGCAGGGGTAATATACAGGGAGCGAAAGGCTATTTACAATTTGTACAGAAACCAGATGGCAGTTATAAGAGTCGAGGGGCATGAAAGGGAAGCAGTGGTTGGGAAAGGAGTGAGACAGGGTTGTAGCCTCTCCCCGATGTTATTCAAATGGTTCAAATGGCTCTGAGCACTATGGAACTCAACTGCTGTGGTCATAAGTCCCCTAGAACTTAGAACTACTTAAACCTAACTAACCTAAGGACAGCACACAACACCCAGCCATCACGAGGCAGAGAAAATCCCTGACCCCGCCGGGAATCGAACCCGGGAACCCGGGCGTGGGAAGCGAGAACGCTACCACACGACCACGAGATGCGGGCCCCGATGTTATTCAATCTGTATATCGAGCAAGCAGTAAAGGAAACAAAAGAAAAATTTGGAGTAGGTATTAAAATCCATGGAGAAGAAATAAAAACTTTGAGGTTCGCCGATGGCATTGTAATTCCGTCAGAGACAGCAAAGGACTTGCAAGAGCAGTTGGACGGAATGGACAGTGTCTTGAAAGGAGTATATAAGATGAACATCAACAAAAGCAAAACGAGGATAATGGAATGTAGTCGAATTAAATCGGGTGATGCTGAGGGAATTGTATTAGGCAACGAGACACTTAAAGTAGTAAAGGAGTTTTGCTATTTGGGGAGCAAAATAACTGATGATGGTCGAAGTAGAGAGGATACAAAATGTAGACTGGCAATGGGAAGGAAAGTGTTTCTGAAGAAGAGAAATTTGTTAACATGGAGTATAGATTTAAGTGTCAGGAAGTCGTTTCTGAAAGTATTTGTATGGACTGTAGCCATGTATGGAAGTGAAACATGAACGATAAATAGTTTGGACAAGAAGAGAATAGAAGCTTTCGAAATGTGGTGCTACAGAAGAATGCTGAAGATTAGATTGGTAGATCACATATCTAATGAGGAGGTATTGAATAGAATTGGAGAGGAGTTTGTGGCACAACTTGCAAGAAGAAGGGACCGGTTGGTAGGACATGCTCTGAGGCATCTGGGGATCATGAATTTAGCATTGGAGGGCAGCGTGGAGGGTAAAAATCGTAGAGGGAGACCAAGAGATGAATACACTAAGCAGATTCAGAAGGATGTAGGTT
Organism: Schistocerca nitens; assembly: GCF_023898315.1. Classification (NCBI taxonomy): domain Eukaryota; kingdom Metazoa; phylum Arthropoda; class Insecta; order Orthoptera; family Acrididae; genus Schistocerca; species Schistocerca nitens. The sequence goes on along the minus strand of NC_064623.1, from coordinate 30,040,457 downwards.
GCAGTAGGTACTGGGAGATGAAGAAGCTTGCACAGGATAGAGTAGCATGGAGAGCTGCATCAAACCAGTCTCTGGACTGAAGACCACAACAACAAAGCTGTTTTATAGGTAGGTGTTGGATTCTGTAAGGAATCAAGAGGTGCGAGGGTTAGTAGCTGAATTCTAGCTTGGAAGTTACGTTTTTGCTCAATAACTGAAGTTACGACAGTTAGTCTTATTTCGAAAGTAAGCGGTGCCATTGAAGTAACTATTTCTGACGCTATTTTTTAATATTTTCTAACTGATTTACTGCATTGGATTTTTACTTAACTGACATCCCCGTGGCTTGGTATGCTGTATTCCACTACTGAATTGAGTGCAAAATTGTTTGACGTATTATTGAGAAATGTTATTTTAACAGTTTTCGTCAGATGAGTCTCTACACCCATACCCGTAAATTCTGTCATATCGCGACACTTGTTGCCATGTCGTGTAGTTCTCTGAGTCACAGCAATTGCAGTACAAATTGTAATAATAGCTCTTGTTCAAAATTAGTTATAAAGGGCGCGTCCTTAAATCAGAGTAATTGTTTTTCTAATCTAACAGGGAAATTTTCGCTTTGTGTTCGCAGCGCACTTACTATTAATAAAGTGCGTAACTGAACTACGAGAAGCACTGTTAGAACAACTAAGTAGGTACGAAGTGGAATTGTCTATAGTGAACTGGCGAACATTGTGTTATCTTCAGTCCGAGAACAGCTCCATGTTACTCTGTTCTGTGCAAAGCCTCTTCATCTCCGAGTAACTACTGCAACCTACATCCTTCTGAATCTGCTTAGTGTATTCATCTCTTGGTCTCCCTCTACAATTGAACACCCCCCCCCCCCCGCGCTTACAACCAATACTAAATTGGTGATACCTTGACATCCCAGAATGTGTTCTATCAACCGATCTCTTCTTCTAGTCAGGTTGTGCCACATATTCCTCTCTTGCCCAATTCCATTCAGTACCGCCTCATTAGTTATGTGATCTACCCATCTAATCTTCAGTATTCTTCTGTAGCACCACATACTAAAAGCCTCTATTCTTTTTTATCTAAACTGTTTACCATTCATTTTTCACTTCCATACATGGCTACATTCCAAAGATTCCGCACCACGGAAGTCAATATTCGATGTTAAGAAGGTTCTCTTCTTCAGAAATGCTTTTCTTGCCATTGCAAGTCTATATTTTATCTCCTCTGCACTTCGGCCATCATTTTATTGCTGTCCAATTAGCAAAACCCATCTACTACTTTAAATGCCTCGTTTCCTAATCTCATTCCCTTGGCATCATATAATTTAATTCGACTGCGTTCCATTATCCCCGTTTTGCTTTTGTTGATGTTCATCTTATATCCCCCTTTCAAGACACTGTCCATTGTGTTCAGATGCCCTTCCAAGTTCTTTGCTGTCGCTGCCATAATTAAAATGTCATCGGCAAACCTGAGTTTTTATTTCTTCTCCCTGAACTTTAATGCCTTCTCCAGATTTTTGTTTGGTTTCCTTTACTGCTTGTTCAGTGTACAGATTGAACATCGGGGATAGGCTATAACCCTGTCTCCCTCCTTTCTGAACCACTGCTTCTCTTTCATCCTCCTCGACTCGTAACTGCCGTCTGCTTTCTGTACAAATTGTAAATAGCCTTTCGCTCCCAGTATTTTACCCCTGCTACCTTCAGAATTTCAAACAGAGAATTCCAGACAACATTGTATAAGGCTTTCTCTAAGTCTACAAATGCTAGAAACGTAGGTTTGCCTTTCCCTAACCTGTCTTAAGGTAAGTCGTAGGCTCAGTATTGCCTCATGTGTTCCAAAATTTCTACGGAACCCAAACTGATTTTCCCCGAGGTCGGCTTCTACCAGTTTTTCCATTTTCTGTAAAGAATTAGTGTTAGTATCCTGCAACCCTGACTTGGAAAACTGATAGTTCGGTAATTTTCACACCTAGCAGCATCTGGTGGCTGTATTGTTTCAATTTTATTAAATTAATGAGCATTTCTATAGACTCAGATCCATAGTGATCTGGACTAAAATTATTGAAAATTTCTACGTATTTTTAACTCATCATGAGTAGCAGCGGAGACTGCCATTTTCGACAGTAGATGCACAGTTATTTCCAAGCTGGTTTCGGTGTGCTTCGGAACCTAGTAACGTTTCCGAACTTATGCTGACTGGGTCGATCTGATTTAATCGATCGGACTGTGAGGGCTGTGGCTTCGGCTCGACATTCACTCTCTCAGAGCGCCAGGAAACAGGTGCGCAGCAACCGAGGATCTATGAGACAGAAGCCAACCCTACTCTTCCCTTGTACGGCTCCAACAGTATGGCCCCTGCATTAACCTTGGGATGGATGGGAAATGTGCTTTTTGAGAGCGTCAGTGTTCTTCAGAAGAGACGAAGAGCAAAACGCATTCTTGTGCTTAAACATACATATCTCCAAAACCATTACAGCTAAAATAGTGAAACTTGGTACTTACGTACCACATAATGCTTGATATTCTGTGTAACGTTTGTTTGAAAGAGCACATCGACATTTTATAAGAATTTAGGTTTTTAATTACCATAGTTTCTATAATGTACCTTTTCTCGTAAGCTGGTCAAGCAATAAAACTGGAATTTGATAATTTACATCTGCATAGGAAGATAATAAAACGTGTAGAACAGGTTTTTGTTTAAGTCCATAGTTGCTTAGAAATTTATTTTTCAAATGTGCTATCCAGGACTGCTCTGTTTTTCACAATTTCAAAGGAGAACTTTTCTCAGAGAAAAGCTAACAGAAAAGTGCTGCACAGGATTATTCAGTAAGTAATTCTTAAGAACTACGCCAAATTTCAGGATGTTACCTTTTATAGTTCCTGAGAAAAGGTACATTATAGCTCAAAAAAGCAAGTTTACAGCAGTTCACTTTTCAAGTTTTTATTTAAATGTTTGACATTTTTATACCTCTAGTGACAAATGCAGTCCATATCAATAATCTTTATCCCTTGCTCGTCTTTCTGGAGTAATCTCTTCCCATGCATTTTTTCTTCTGCTGCCTGAGCATTGTCCAGTCGCACTTCATCGACGCTTCTGAGTATCTTCAGTGTGAATGCACCTAGATGGAAGCCTACTCTCTGCAGGCACTTAATCCTACCTACATTTCTCATTACTGAACACTAGACAGGCATCACATGCAGCTATCTTCGCAAGAATTGAGGAACTAAATACTGTTTTCGGAAATTTTTTAAATCCCCAGTACGTTTTGCACGTGGTATTCGACTTCCACTGTTATGACACATTTCGAGCAAAACCGATTGATATATGCAAAACCAAAAACTGAAATAAGTTTGCAGCACATACTATTTCAATAAAAGGAAAAATTACGTTGTAAACAAAGGAAAAACCAAAGATAATCTTTCTCACAGCTTTCTAGACCCATCTGCAGTTCGTATCGCTTGTGTGAACGAAAAATTGAGGCACAAAACTTTTTAGCGTAGAGAAGGTGTGGTGACCGCATAGAAAGAGGGAGGGGGGGGGGTGCGGTGGCAGGCGCAGATGCTTTTTTAAAACATATTTCTAGCCAGAATTCGATTATGAAACTTTGCGATGTTATTCGTGAAAAATCAATCTAATAAATAATTACGCAATTAAAAAATTCGAATTTTTTCGCAATTTTGCCCTACATCAGCCCTGAAGTCCGGAGTTCGTGAATGACGGTTGGCGTGGTCGGTCCCTGATGACGAGGTCGGAGACGGCACGTGGAGCTGCTGCCTCCGCCGCCGTCCTTGGGGGACGCCTGTTCGTGCCGCGCAGACTTCGCCGCAACAGTGTTTGGAAAATCCTCAGCTGCTACCACTTCCTGTTTGGTGTCGTTGCACGCACAACACTAGAGCTGCCGGTGCACTTTGCACTTGACACACACACACACACACACACACACACACACACACACAATCACGTCAGCCTTCAGCAACAGTCGCGTAACTATAGCAGCTGGAGTCACGAACGATAGCGGCCGAGTTTAGGCTGGATCCGCGCAACTACGTCACGCATTCGCTGACAATGAGTGTTCAGTAGTGTTCTGAGCGCTCTGCTCTGAATGCAGTAGCTAATGCGAGCACTAAACGTCATCGTGGCGAGTTGTTTAGTCAATTTGTATCACTTGTTGCGAGTTGATATCGCTGATGGTGATTGTCAGTGATCAATTCTCCATAAACAAGCCAGAGACATAATCGCAGGATATTCGCTTCCTTCGCGCGGAAAAAACGCGTATGCACGTACCGCAGTTGTCGCTGGGAATCGTCAACAATGCCGTGCCCGTCCGTACCTCGACATGAGCGAACCTCCATCGTTCGTGGATCAGAGTATAGTATTACCATATTTGTCTTTCTTGTTCGTATTCTCTATTCACTTCGAACTAAATTCCCGTTCTGTTGCTGTGAAGCTTAGCGACGCAAAATACGCTACTGGCCATTAAAATTGCTACACCAAGAAGAAATGCAGATGATAAACGGGTATTCATTTGACAAATATATTATACTAGAACTGACATGTGGTTACATTTTCACGCAATTTGGCTGCTTAGATCCTGAGAAATCAGTACCCAGAACAACCACCTCTATCCGTAATAACGGCCTTGATACGCCTGGGCATTGAGTCAAACAGAGCTTGGATGGCGTGTACACGTACAGCTGCCCATGCAGCTTCAACACGATAGCACAGTTCATCAAGAGTAGTGACTGGCGTATTGTGACTATCCAGTTGCTCGACCACCATTGACCAGACGTTTTCAATTGCTGAGAGATCTGGAGAATGTGCTGGCCAGGGCAGCAGTCGAACATCTTCTGTATCCAGAAAGACCCGTACAGGACCTGCAACATGCGGTCGTGCATTGTCCTGCTGAAATGTAGGGTTTCGCAGGGATCGAATGAAGGGTAGAGCCACGGGTCGTAACACATCTGAAATGTAAAGTCCAGTGTTCAAAGTGCCGTCAATGCGAACAAGAGGTGACCGAAACGTGTAACCAATGGCACCCCATACCATCACGCCGGGTGATACGCCAGTATGGCGATAACGAATACACGCTTCCAATGTGCATTCACCGCGATGTCGCAAAACACGGATGCGACCATCGTGATGCTGTAAATAGAACCTGGATTCATCCGAAAAAAAAAGGAATTTTTGGCATTCGTGTACCCAGGTTCGTCGCTGAGTACACCATCGGAGGCACTCCTGGCTGTGATGCAGCGTCAAGGGTAACCCCAGCCGTGGTCTCCGAGCTGATAGTCCATGCTGCTGCAAACGTCTTCGAACTGTTCGTGCACATGGTTGTTGTCTTGCAAACGTTCCCATCTGTTGGCTCAGGGATCGAGACGTGGCTGCACGATCCGTTACAGTCATGCGGATAAGATGCCTGTCATCTCGACTGCTAATGATATGAGGCCGTTGGGATCCAGCACGGCGTTCCGTATTACCCTCCTGAACCCACCGATTCCATATTCTTCTAACAGTCATTGGATCTCGACCAGCGCGAGCAGCAATGTCGCGATACGATAAACCGCAATCGCGATAGGCTACAATCCGACCTTTATCAAAGTCGGAAACGTGATGGTACACATTTCTCCTCCTTACACGAGGCATCACAACAACGTTTCACCAGGCAATGCCGGTCAATTGCTGTTTGTGTATGAGAAATCGGTTGGAAACTTTCTCATGTCAGCACGTTGTAGGTGTCGCCACCGGCGCCAACCTTGTGTGAATGCTCTGAAAAGCTAATCATTTGCAAATCACAGCATCTTCTTCCTGCCGGTTAAATTTCGCGTCTGTAGCACGTCATCTTCGTGGTGTAGCAATTTTAATGGCCAGTAGTGTAGTTAGGAGGCAGTTGGGAGCGGTGTATGAACCGCCGGCGATGAATATGCAGGGGGTCGACGAAAATATGGAAACGCCAACAGCACAACACATTACCATGCCTGACACGGTGTAGGAATCCAGTTGGCATTCAAAACAGCTCCCACCATCTCTGAAAGGGGAAATAAAGGTCCTGCACGGTTTCCAAGGGAATCCCATACCATTCTTCTTGCAAAGTAGCGGCAAGTCCACTTAACGAAGACGCAGGTGAAATTTTCTGGAAGATTAAAGCTGTCTGCCAGACCAAGACTCGAACTCTGGACCTTTGCCCTTCGCGGGCAAGTGCTCTACCGACTGAGCTACCAAAGCATGACTCACGATCAGCCCTCACAGCTTCACTTCCGCCAGTACCTCGTCTCCAACGTCCAAACTTCACAGAAGCTGAAACTTCCTGGCAGATTAAAACTGTGTGCTGGACCGAGACTCGAACTCTGGACCTTTGCCCTTCGCGGGCAAGTGCTCTACCGACTGAGCTACCCAAGCACGACTCACGCCCCGTCCTCACAGCTTTACTTCTGCCAGTATCTCGTCTCCTACCTTCCAAACTTTACAGAAGCTCTCCTGCGTGCGCAGAAGTAAAGCTCTGAGGACTGGGCGTGAGTCGTGCTTGGGTAGCTCAGTTGGTAGAGCAGTTGCCCGCGAAAGGCAAACGTCCCGAGTTCGAGTCTCGGTCCGGCACACAGTTTTAATCTGCCAGAAAGTCTCATATCAGCGCGCACTCTGCTGCAGAGTGGAAAGTTAATTTAAGATGCAGGTAGATTGCGATCACGCACATGTCTCTCCACAGTAAACCACAAAGGCTCCATAATATTGCTGTCTGCTGTCCAGAGGAGCTGCGACAATTCGTCCTCGTGATCACAAAACCCGCCCTGGACTACGCAACCTGTGCGTGAACATAGTATCAGCCAAAACAGTCACACAATCTTTGGTAGTACGGCGATCTTGCGCAATAACCACGGGACCCATGGACTACTACGATATGGCTGTCTAAATCATCACCAAACACCCGCAACATTCGCTCGTATCGGTCAGAGGCCGACAGAGGGTTCACAAGCTGTTACTCAGCGCCTTACGCTGTATGGCACAAGAAGAAAACTCGACAACAGCGTTACTATAGCTGCTCCACAACGCTTTCGCGTTATTTTATTTGAAGTTGTCGTTTTCAAAATGGTTCAAATGGCTCTGAGCACTATGGGACTCAACTGCTGAGGTCATTAGTCCCCTAGAACTTAGAACTAGTTAAACCTAACTAACCTAAGGACATCACAAACATCCATGCCCTAGGCAGGATTCGAACCTGCGACCGTAGCGGTCTTGCGGTTCCAGACTGCAGCGCCTTTAACCGCACGGCCACTTCGGCCGGCTGTCGTTTTATAAACATTTGTGGTCACAGGATATCAAACTGTTTTACAGGAATTTTCAATCTCAGGACTAATCTTGCTTACCCCTTCACATCCTCCTTGTTTTAATTGCGCCATGGCATTTTACAATGCTTGTTATTCACAGGGAACACTTTTACGGTCATAGAAGCACAGAAGATCTTACGTACGTTATTTTAAATGTGCCAATTCTGATCGATTCCCTTCTCACCCTCTACTCATCTCTATAATTTTTATTAATTCTTCAATTATCATACAAGCAATTACAGCTTATGGTTTTTTATCTAGTTATACCTATTTCTGTAAGTTTTCTTTGATTCCTGGAGAAAAGAAAAAAACTGTGACATGTAACATAAGTAAAAGGGCACAAGTTACGTACGGTAGCACAATTTCCGCTGCACCATTAGCGATAATATTCCACTGGTTTTGACATGATTTACTCTGGATGGTGCTTTAGTTATACTGATGCTAGAGGGTTAAATAGCTTCAATGAGATAAGGCAATCTAGGGTGGTTGCCATAGAAGAATCTAGGTTGTCCATTGTTGTTGTTGTGGTCTTCAGTCCTGAGACTGGTTTGATGCAGCTCTCCATGCTACTCTATCCTGTGCAAGCTGATTCACCTCCCAGTACCTACTGCAACCTACATCCTTCTGAATCTGCTTAGTGTATTCATCTCTTGGTCTCCCTCTACGATTTTTACCCTCCACGCTGCCCTCCAATGCTAAATTTGTGATCCCTTGATGCTCAGAACATGTCCTACCAACTGGTCCCTTCTTCTTGTCAAGTTGTGCCAGATACTCCTCCCTAATTCTATTCAATGCCTCCTCATTAGTTATGTGATCTACCCATCTAATCTTCAGCATTCTTCTGTAGCACCACATTTCGAAAGCTTCTATTATCTTCTTGTCCAAACTATTTGTCCATAGAAAGTGTTAAATCGTCCGATTAGCACCCTCATAGCCGCATCTTTTCTAGTAGCGACAGCTGACAATCTTCAGGCAGCAGATAACTCGAATCGTACTGAAAGCTGTAAACGTGTTTATTTGCGCGTTTCTGCACGGAACCGTCGACATATTAACATCCTCGTATTAAAGAACAGTTTAACAATACTCTTACAGTTTCTCCTGTTCTAAGCCCATTCCTGCGACTCGTTTCTCATCGGCCCTTAAAGAAAATTGCTAAAGTAACTCATTTTACGTAAAACTCACTTGTTACCCTCAAATGTGCCTTGTCCAAGCTGCTGAAACTATACCAAGCACACGAACTACGCAACTGCGACAAACCGACGCTCAAACACAGCCTTACAAGTATTTTCATTACACGCAGCACACGAAACACTTGATAAATTTGGAACCAGTATGGTACAGAATAAGGTTTCTGGGCGGCTAATTTTGATGCATAACACAAGAGCGTCTTCAAAGATCGGAGTGTAAATTAACGCTGCAAGTGCTATATACACTTAAGAGTCAAAGAACTAGTACACCCGCCTAATATCGTGAAGGGCCCCAGCGAGCTCGCAGAAGTGCCGCAACAGAACGTGGCACGGACTCCACTTATGTCTGAAGCAGTGCTGGGGCGAACTGACACCACGAACCTTGCAAGGGTGTCCACCAATCACTACGAGTAAGAGAGGTTGGAGATCACTTCTGAACAGCACGTTGCAACGCATGCTCAATAATATTCGTGTCTCGGGAGTCTGGTGGCCAGCGGAAGTGTTCAAACACGCAAGAATGTTCCTGGAGCCACTCTGTAGCAATTCTGGACGTGTGGAACGTCGCACTGTCCTGTTGGAATTGCCCAAGTCCGTCTGAATGCACAATGGACATGAATGGATGAAGGTGATCAGACGGGATGCTTACGTATGTGCACCTATCATTTGATTTAGACGTATCAGGGGTCCCGCATCACTTCAACTGCACACGCCCCACACCATTACAGAGCCTCCACCAATTTGAACAGTCCCCTGTTGACATGCAGGGTCCATGAATTCATGAGGTTGTCTCGATACCCGTACACGTCCATCCGCTCGATACCATTTGAAATGAGACTCGTCCGACTAGGCAACATGTTTCCAGTCATCAACAGTCCAATGTCTGCGCTGACGGGCCCAGGCGAGGCGTAAAGCTTTCTGTCGTGCAGTCATCAAGGGTACGCGAGGGCCTTCGGCTCCGAAAGCCTGTATCGATGATGTTACGTCGAATGGTTCGCACGCTGACACTTATTGACGACCCAGCATTGAAATCTGCAGCAATTTGCGGAAGGGTTGCACTTGTGTCACGTTGAACGATTGTCCTCGGTCGTCGTTGGTCCCGTTCTCGCAGGGTCTTTTTCCGGCCGCAGCGATTCGGAGATCTGATGTTTTACCGGATTCCTGATATCCACGGTACACTCGTGAAATAGTCGTACGGGAAAATCCCCACTTCATAGCTACTGGTCCCTCGGAGATGCTGTGTCCCATCGTTCGTGAGCCAATAACACCACCACTTCAAACCCACTTAAATCTTGATAACCTGCCACTGTAGCAACAGTAACCGATCTAGCAAGTGCGTCAGACACTTCTTGTCTTCTATAGGCGTTGCCGAACGCAGCGTCGTATTCTGCCTCTTTACATATCTCTGTTTTTGAATACTCATGCCTGTACCAGTTTCTTTGGCGCCTCAGTGTAGAAACTAAGTTTCAGTTTCCATATAATTACAAAGTCCCATTCCCGCGTCCACCTTATGTGGACGGACTCTCTTCGTTTCGAAAACATTGTTATAAAAATAATAATAGGAAAACAATTTACAACGACCTTTGACACACATGCTTTCTGGGATTAGTGCCACGTCACATTATGGGGAACTGTTACTCGTGAAATCCAACGTTTCGGCCACGGTTACAGTGGCCGAAACTCTGATATCATCAGTAATAGTTTTTTTTTTTTTTTTTTACAGTGCGACGCGGCACCACTAGCAGGAAACTTTTGTCTGTTGGCTCTGGCCACAGAAGCCTACGGAATTATGCAAGTCGTCTTTACACAGAAATACGCCTGCTTGTTGACCAGTATCGTAATCAGTCCAAACATACATACAAAAACAGAAGAATTGCTAAACCAAGTTCTTAAAAGTATCATTGACTGGTTTTCTGCGAATGGTGTCACTCTCGATTTTAAAAAGACAACATGTACAGTTCTGCAAATTCTAAGGGTACTACACCAATGTTAAGTGTAATACTAGTGAGGAAACAAAAAATAGGTCGGAAACCTCAAAATTCTTAGGTGTACAAACTGATGAGAATTTAAATTGGAAAAAGCACATTTTGGATCTCTTAAAACAATTTAGTTCAGTCACATTTGCATTTATAATCATTGCAAGTCTTGGGGAGAAAGAAATCTGTAAGTTGATATATTTTGCATATTTTCGTTCAATAATGTCATATGGAATAATATTCTGGGGCTAACGTGCTGTAGGAATAATGCGTGGTGTTTACCAACCATCATGCTGTAGACATCTTTAAGGGACTTGGGCATTTAGACTACTTTTTCACAGTACATTTATTCCCTCATGAAGTTTGTTGTCAAAAATCAACAACAGTTCAAAAGGAATAATTATGTACATAATTACAATTCCAGCAGGAAAAATGACATTACTCCACATTAACGTTGTCTTCAACACAAAAAGGAGCGCACAAGCTGCAACTAAATTTTTGTATCATTGATATAAAATGTCAGACGGCAAAGTAAAATCTCAAAACAAACTAAAAGTTTCTCCTTGACAACTGCCCTATTCCGTAGAAGTATTTCTATTACTGCAGTGTGTAAAAGGTCTTGGGTAGGACTTGCAAACTCACGACATCTATCATTATTTCTTTTCAAAAAAAAAATGTTTAGAATGTAATCATGTGTACAAATATGCGATGTGAATGCAAAATGACTCGTTCCGTAGCTTTACAATATATGGTGCAAAATGACCCATGTGACATGAAACTAATTACCTGAGGAGTCTGGGTAAAATAAGCTAGGCCCAAACTAAAGCCGTAAAATTTATGGCGCCAGTTTTTGAGGTGTTCGTAACCAAACCTGGAACGTACGGCTCAGATAATGGAAGGTAGTAAATTGACTTAGATTTTGTGGCGTTCGTGAGATAAATATGATCGCGTTTATCTTTGGCCATCGAAGATAAAACACTGACGTGGGAACGTAGAAGCAAGAGATAAAAAAGGGCTAAAAATGCTTTATTAGGTACCGCGATTATGCACTGGATGGACTACATTGTTATGCTACCGCTGCACTATCGTTTTCAAAAGTCAACATTGCTACATATTCCTCCGAAACAGATACAAAACACGCCTTATTTGTAATCTCTTAAATCTATATGCCAACATTACAGTACAAAGTTCAATACATCCAAGACATTGCTATGGCAAAACCATCCCTTATATAATTTATTACGGCAAGAATTGAACAGCAGAATCTGCCAGCGAAATACAAGCTTGTTCACAAGCTGAACAATGTGAGACTGATTTCACGTTTATAGTCGTGTTGTTAATATTCGCAGCTGCACAGAGATAGCAGGATATCAAGCCAGGAATGTATAGAGATACTGTCTTATCTCTTTTCCGGGGCAGGAACATTTATCTTTTCACATACATTATTAATCAAAAACATTATTCCCTAGTTTCTCTAGTCATGAAATGCAGCTTCTTCTGTAGTAAAGTTCTTTTAAAAGTCACACAACCTTCACATTTTTTCCCTGCTACCATTACGGCGACTGTAGGAACTTAACATCACACAGGTAAGCTTATTGAACACAGACATACCTGGACAGTCCTGAAAGCTTAGAACCATTTAACGGCACTCCTAATTAAGGGGATAAAGCTTCTTTGTTACGCACATCAACATTTATTTTAACTCTTAATGTCCTAGGTACGGTCTCGCAGACCGCTAGCGTTGTTACCCTTTTGGTAATGCATAGGGATGGGGTAGGAGATTACAGCGTTGAATAGTTCTTTTCCGAAGCTGCTGTGGTATCCTTTGTGAGTAGCCACTTGAATGTGACGTGAAGGTGTACTGTTTTAAAATGGTTTGAGGACAGTTTACGAAGTATGTGGGATTGGGGACGACGAAATTGAAAGTAAAGATAATTCAGAACAGCAACAGTGCGAAAGTGAAGACGAATTTGTTTTGCCACCTTTGAAAGCCTCGAATGAAATAACTGATCAAAGCGCTCAAGACAATTGTGGAGACAATCTTTAGGTACAGATTCTGCTAGAAATATATTTAGTTGTAACAAATACCGCTCGCCGTCGAAGTCTCTTCCAACGATGGACAGTGGCATTTTTCCGCATGTTGGGCATAAGTGGGGTGAATGTTCTGTTTTAGGACGCCAAAACAACTAAGGTCATACCCACCTATGGCAGAACCGTAGAACTAAGACGGAAAAAAAAGAGTTAAAAGCGACTACACGTTAACTCCAATTAAGGGAAGGAAAGACAGCTAAAACCCAGGACTGCCTCTTGATGTGAATGCGTTTGTCCTCCCCAATTCCTACAAAAACATACTCAGGTTAGTCGCTTCAAATTTTTTTTTTTTTTTTTGAAGAAACTTTAAACTCGGTAATACCACAGATAAACACGAGTCAACAACTATCACATAGTCTGTTAACTTCGTGTATCTATTCGCTGTGTTTTGCATGTAGCAGAAGCAAGACTAGAAGTCGTCGTAGAACGATTGGACCTGTGACCCAAAACAGAAACCAAGCGGGGTGGTGCAGTGGCTAGCACACTGGACACTGATTCAGGAGGACGAAGGTTCAATCCCGCGCCCGGCCATCCTGATTTATATTTTCCGTGATCTCCCTACATCGCTCCAAGCAAATGCCGGGATGGTTCCTTGGAAACGGCACGGCCGACTTCCTTTCCTAATCCGATGACCTCGCTGTCTGGTCTCCTCCCTCAAACAACCCAACACGAACCAACCAAAACAGAAGAGAAAGACGTCATATTTGTAACTGTTTAAAGAAGTCAATCTAGCTTGATTACTCTTCAAAAATTTCCAGCGAGTGCAAAGAAAACCTCTGAGAAGAAAACAACACTCGAAAATTACTAGTGTAACTTTCATTACGTGAAAGTTTAATGGGAGTTTCGTATTTTTATTATGACGTGTATAACAAAAATACAGCAAAATGTAAATTATGGGGTCCAAGGTACGACACTTTTCATAGCATTGTCGCGTAATATGTTCTTTTTGTGGAATTGTTTTCTTTAAATGCGTTTTTTCGTAAAAACAAGCTTTAAAATTTATTTGAATATATTTCATGTGTTGTATTAATGTAACCTTTTACATAAAAAAACTGAACTGTTTCACTGAAACAGCTGACTGAAGTTTTCTAACGTTACTTAAACATAGCGGTCTGTTAGACCGCACCTGGGACAGACGGTGACAAAAAAGTGATCTCGGAAGATATGGGTTAACATTCACGTAACATTCATCGCAACTTTAACTTTTGAAGTTTAATGTTCGTCGAAGTAAATCTGATTTTAAATTTTTCTATCTTTATTTTTCTGTCGCCATATAAGACGAAGGAAATATTTCAGAATTCGAATCGAGAACAGGTGCCGACATGAGTAACGTAGAAGTACATAACCTCGGAGTAGTGAAGCAACTCAAATCACTTAATAAAAGCAAGTCTTCTGGTGCAGACTGTATACCAATTACGTTCCTTTCCGAGTATGCTGATGCATTAGCTCCATACGTAACAATCATATACAACCGTTCGCTCGACGATAGATCCGTACCCAGAGACTGGAAAGTTGCACAGGTCACACCAATATTCAAGAAAGGTAGTAGGAGTAATCCACTAAATTACAGGCCCATATCGTTAACGTCGATATGCAGCAGGATTTTAGAACATCTATTGTGATCAAATATTATGAATTACCTCGAAGAAAACGGTCTATTGACACACAGTCAACATGGGTTTAGAAAATATCGTTCGTGTGAAACACAACTAGCTCTTTATTCCCATGAAGTGTTGAGTGCTATTGACAACGGGTTTCAGAACGACTGCGTATTCCTGGATTTCCGGAAGGCTTTTGACACTGTACCACACAAGCGGCTCTTAGTGAAATTGCGTGCTTACGGAATATCGTCTCAGTTATGTGACTGGATTTGCCATTTCCTGTTAGAGAGTTCACAGTTAGTAGTAACTGACGGAAAGTCATCGAGTAAAACAGAAGTGATTTCAGGCGTTCCCCAAGGCAGTGTTATAGGATCTTTGCTGTACCTTATCTATATAAACGATTTGGGAGACAATCTGAGCAGCCGTCTTCGATTGTTTTCAGATGACGCTATTGTTTATCGACTAATAAAGTCATCAGAAGAGCAAAACATCTGCAAAACGATTTAGAAAAAATATCTGAATGGTGCGAAAAGTGGCAGTTGACCCTAAATAACGAAAAGTGTGAGGTCATCCACATGAGTGCTAGAAGGAACTCGTTAAACTTCGGTTACACGATGAATCAGTCTAATCTAAAAGCCGCATATTCAACTAAATACCTAGGTACGACAATTACGAACAACTTAAATTGGAAAAAACACACAGAAAATGTTGTGGGGAAGGCTAACCAAAGGCTGCGTTTTATTGGCAGGACACTTAGGAAATGTAACAGACCTACTAAGGAGACTGCCTACACTACGCTTGTCCGTCCTCTTTTTAGAATACTGGTGCGCAGTGTGGGATCCTTACCAGATAGGACCGACGAAGTACGTCGAAGAAGCTCAAATAAAAGCAACAAGTTTCGTATTATCGCGAAATATCGGAGAGAGTGTCACAGAAATGATGCAGGTTTGGGGCTGAAAATCGTTACAAGAATGGCGTTTTTCGTTGCGACGGAATCTTCTCACGAAATTTCAATCACAAACTTTCTCCTCCGAATGCGAAAATATTTTGTTGACACCGACCTACATAGGGAGGAACGATCACCACGATAAAATAAGGGAAATCAGACATCGTACGGAAAGATATAGGTGTTCATTCTTTTTGCGCGCTATACGAGATTGGAATAATAGAGAATAGTGAAGGTGGTTCAATGAACCCTCCGCCAGGCACTTCAAATGTGATTTGCAGAGTATCCATGTAGATGTAGATGAAGAGATCGGTCGGTTAACTGAGAAGTTGGTGCTTGTGTAGCTGTCGCAAATTTGTTCCAGCAAAAATGTGTGTACAGGCTACAAAGAGGAGAACGCACACTTTGCGAGCATCGCGCACAAGACACACACACACATTGTCGGGCGGACTCACCGACTCCGTAGTCACCGATGACGAGCAGTTTGAAGAGCAGCTCCCGGGTGACGGGCGCGGAGCCGTCGGAGGAACTGCTGGAGGAGGACTTCATGCCGCCGCGGGGCAAGAGGACTTCCCTGGTGACGGGACGGTCGCGCTCGGTTCGCCCACCTCGCTGCAATTCGACGGCGCGCCTTGCCTCGTAGCGGCGCTTCCACAGCAGCTCGCTGCGCCGGGCGCGTCTCCGCTCTCGCCGCGTCTCGTAGCTGAGCAGCAGCTCCCCGGCCTCGTCCTCCTCCTCCGCTTCGCCCCTCCCACAATCGCCGCCAGCCAACCGTTCGCGACCGCACTCGTCGGCGAACTGGACGCTCTTGCCCGCTGCAGCGGCGGCGGTCGCGCCGGTGCTGCCACCTGGCGACGAGTCGGACGAAGTACCAGAAGCGTGACGCACTCCGGCCGAACAGAGGTTGCCCATGACACCTGGCGGCGGGTTAGCAGACTCGACCGTCGCTGCTTCTGCCGGTGTCTGCGAGTCGCCGACCGCGTGTTCACCGACCGGTGACGCCCCCCTGTGGCGTACACGGGAATTACAATCGAATGTTTATTCGTTACTTTCAGTTCGTATATCATATTAAGATATGTAAGATATTTCAAGGGGCAGCTACGGACTCCTTTTTTTTCTTCTCTCTCTTCCCTCAGGATGGGTTGCACTTTTTTTATTATTATTTCTACAAAAACATCAAACTTAAATGTAACAACTACACACTTATAACTAAGAATATGGAGGGGAAAATGTCTACTTTGGACAATGCATACTAATCAGTCTGATGAACAAGGTACTCTTTGGGTACGTCATTTTTAACACAATAAACTGCCTTACAAATAATGTATGTTTAGAAAAAAGAAATCTTTAATACAACCAACATATATATCATATTGCTCTTCATGACACAATCCAACTACTAAAGCAATATTTATTTCGGGTTCCTACATCCTAGTTTTGAAAGAGGGGGGGTGAGAAAAACATACCTCAAGATTGCTGCAATGTAGTGGATGATGAGTTACAGGACAAGAAAATTAACCACCACATACAAGTAATAAGTTGCCTTTTCTGTACAGGAAGATTACAGAATCACTCCTTTCCCATTTAGCTGGTCAATATTACACATAATCGAAATTCTTTAAGATCAGAAATAAATACAACTGAAATGTGTGAAAAGTCGTTCACAGAGAGGTTTTAGTAACAATTCTAAAAAAGTCAGCATGAGTTGTGAAATGTAAACAAAGATCGAAATAAGTGTATCAGGTAAGAAACTAAGAGAAATTGGAAAACTCAAATGAGAATACTTCAAATGAGGATACTTCTGGCGAAAGTATTCACTGTAGGTGAAGTGCCCTCTGATACCCGTACAATAACGCAACCGATAAAGTGTTGGCAAAATGTTCGCGGTACTACGGTGAATGGTGCAATCGTCGATGACATTCCCACAGGTAGGCCATGTACTGCACGGCGTCACTGAGTTGTAACTAAAAAACGGCGTAGGCAGTGCGTCCCAGTAGCCAGGCCACGGCGCTGCACTTCGTTTTTGGGTGCAGTTTGAGGCCAGGAAGGATGATCCACATTGGTGTCACACTGGAAGGTGCAGTCTGGTTGATAAGCCCCACCATCAATCGACACTTCTCCCATACTCCCCACACGTAGCGGCACGCTGTACGGTGGTCTCTGGTGTCGGCAGCTCCACACTGGCTGCACGCGATCGTCTGGCTGAGGTGAATGTCTGCTAGACGCTGCTCAGTTGGAAAGATGTCACTGACGACTCTGTACCACAGCGACCTGATGTCCGACGGCAGGAATGGGTTGTTAATATTAGCCCATACCTGCTCCCAGACGACCGATGGCATCCGTATTTCCAGTTTGTGCGGTGGTGGACAGCCTAGGAGAGCTTCATAGATCCGCCCAGCCGACGTATTCCGATCTGTAGCCGCCTCCAAGACATAACTGCGTGCGACATAAAATTCCCTGACATATGACGTCTTGTAGGGGATGCCCACTACGGAAACTGGAGCGCATTGTGACTGAGGCCGGTATCGATCCAATATGGCTGCCGTTGTCCCGTTCGGGTGGTCGTGACCACAATTTATTGGTTATGAACTGTAGATTGAAACTGAAGAAACTGCAAAAAGTTGCGTATTTAAGGAGTGGGACCTGGATAAACTGAAAGAACCAGAGATTGAAGAAAGTTTCAGAGAGAGCATTAGGAAACGATTACCAAGGACGGGCGAAAGAAATACAGCAGAAGAAGAATGGTTAGCTTTGAGAGATGAAATAGTGAAGGCAGCAGAGGATCAAGCAGGTAAAAAGACGAGACCTAGTAAAAATCCTTGGTTAACAGAAGAGATACTAAATTTCAATGATGAAAGGAGAAAATATAAAAATGCAATAAATGAAACAGGCAGAAAGGAATACAAACGTCTCAAAAATGAGAACAACAGGAAGTGCAAAGTGGCTAACCAGGGATGTAAGGATGTAGAGGCTAGATAACTAGGATTAAGATAGATACTGACCACAGGAAAATTAAAGACACCTTTGGTGAAAAGAGAACCAGTTGTATGAATATCAAGAGCTCAGATGGAAAACCTGTTCAGCCACATCTACATGGATACTCTGCAAATCACATTTAGGTGCCTGGCAGAGGGTTCATCGAACCACATTCTCTATTATTCCAACCTGGTAAAGCGCGCGGAAATAATGAACACCTATATCTTTCCGTACGAGCTCTGATTTCTCTTATTTTATCGTGGTGGTCGTTCCTCCCTATGCAGGTCGGTGTCAGCAAAATACTTTCGCATTCGGAGGAGAAACTTGGTGATTGGAATTTCGTCTGAAGATTCCGTCGCAACGAAAAGCGCCATTCTTTTAATGATTTCCATCCCAAATCCTGTATCCTTTCTGTGACACTCTCTCCCATATTTCGCGATAATACAAAACGTAATGCCTTTCTTTGAACTTTTTCGATGTACTCCGTCAGTCCTATTTGATACGGATCCCACACCGCGCAGCAGTATTCTAAAAGATGACGGACAAGCGTAGTGTAGGCAGTCTCCTTAGTAGGTCTGTTACATTTTCTAAGTGTCCTGCCAATAAAACGCAGTCTTTGGGTAGCCTTCCCTACAACATTTTCTATCTGTTCCTTCCAATTTAAATTGTTCGTTATTGTAATACCTAGGTATTTAGTTGAATTTGCGGCTTTTAGATTAGACTAATTTATCGTGTAACCGTAGGTTAACGAGTTCCTTTTAGCACTCATGTGGATGACCTAACACTTTTCGTTATTTAGGGTCAACTGCCACTTTTCGCACCATTCAGATATTTCTTCTAAATCGCTTTGCAGTTTGTTTTGATCTTCTGATGACTTTATTAGTCGATAAACGACAGCGTCATCAGCAAACAACCGAAGACGGCTGCTCAGATTGTCTCCCAAATCATTATATAGGTAAGGAACAGCAAAGGGCCTATTAACTCTACCTTGGGGAATGCCAGAAATCACTTCTGTTTTACTCGATGACTTTCCGTCAATTACTACGACCTGTGACTTCTCTGACAGGAAATCACAAATCCAGTCACGTAACTGAGACGATATTCCATACGCACGCAATTTCACTACGAGCAAAGAAGGGAAAGCAGAAAGATGGAAGGAGTGTATTGAGGGTCTATACAAGGCCGATGTCCTTGAGAACAATATTATGGAAATGGAAGAGGACGTAGATGAAGATGAAATGGGAGATATGATACTGCGTGAAGAGTTTGACAGAGACTTAAGTTGAAACAAGGCCCAGGGACTAGACAACATTCCATTAGCACTACTGATAGCCTTGGGAGAGCCAGCCCTGACAAAACTTTACCATCTGGCGAGCAGGATGTATGAGACAGGCGAAATGCCATCAGACTTCAAGAAGAATATAATAACTCCAATCCCAAAGAAAGTAGGTGTTGACAGATGTGAAAATTACCCAATTATCAATTTAACAAGTCATGGCTGCAAAATAATTACACGAATTCCTTACAGACGAATGGAAAAACTGGTAGAAACCGACCTCGGGGAAGATCAGTTTGGATTCCGTAGAAATGATGGAACACGTGAGGCGATACTGACCCTACGGGGTATCTTAGAAGATAGAATAAGGAAAGGCAAACCTACGTTTCTAGCATTTGTAGACTTAGAGAAAGCTTTCGACAATCTTGTCTGGAATACTCTCTTTCAAATTCTGAAGGTGGCAGGGGTAAAATACAGGGAGCGAAAGGCTATTTACAGTTTGTACAGAAAGCAGATGGCAGTTGTAAAAGTCGAGCGGCACATAAGAGAGTGAGACGGGGTTGTAGTCTATCCCCTATGTTATTCAATCTGTATACTGAGCAAGCAGTAAAGGAAAAAAAAAAGAAAAAATTCGAAGTAGGAATTAAAATCCATTGAGAAGAAATAAAAACTTAGAGGTTTGCTGACGACGACAGCAAAGGACCTGGAAGAGCAGTTGAACGGAATGGACATGTCTTGAAAGGAGGATATAAGATGAACACCAACAAAGGCAAAACGAGGATAATGGAATGTGGTCAAATTAAATCAGGTGATGCTGAGGGAATTAGATTAGGAAATGAGACACTTAAAGCAGTAGATGAGTTTTGCTATTTGGGGAGCAACATAACTTATGGTAATCGAAGTAGAGGGGATATAAAATGTAGATTGGCAATGGTAAGGAAAGCGTTCCTGAAGAAGAGAAATTTGTTAACATCGAGTATAGATTTAAGTGTCAGGAAGTCGTTTCTGAAAGTATTTGTATGGAGTGTAGCCATGTATAGAAGTGAAACATGGACGTTAAATAGTTTGGACAAGAAGAGAATAGAAGCTTTTGAAATGTGGTGCTAGAGAATAATGCTGAAGATTGGATGGGTAGATCAAGTAACTAATGAGGAGGTACTGAATAGAATTGGGGAGAAGAGGAATTTGTGGCACAATTTGACTAGAAGAAGGGATTGGCTCGTAGGACATGTACTGCGGCATCAAGGGATCATCAATTTAGTAGTGGAGGGCAGCGTGGAGGGCAAAAATCGAAGAGGGAGACCAAGAGATGAATGCACTAAACAGATTCAGAAGGATGTAGGTTGCAGTAGGTACTGGGAGATGAAGAAGCTTGCACAGGATAGAGTAGCATGGAGAGCTGCATCAAACCAGTCTCTGGACTGAAGGCCACAACAACATCATATTAGTTGATATCTGGCTTGTAGCATAAAACAACCCAAATTAAAGGCCTTACAAACATGTCAAGGTAGCTTCTTGAAAAAAAAAAAAGAAAGAAAAAAGGGCAGACACTTTTAAATTTGCGTTCAGATAGAAATTTTTGTATATCTTCAGTTATACTACTATACTCTGTTCATCGTAAGAATAAATGGCCGCGAGGGATTAGCCGAGCGGTCTCAGGCGCTGCAGTGATGGACTGTGCAGCTGGTCCCGGCGGAGGTTCGAGTCCTCCCTCGGGCATGGGTGTGTGTGTTTGTCCTTAGGATAATTTAGGTTAAGTAGTGTGTAAGCTTAGGGACTGATGACCTTAGCAGTTAAGTCCCATAAGATTTCACACACATTTGAACATTTTTTTGAAGAATAAACCTGAAGTAAACAAACACAAAGGCAATAATGATTGGTTGAAGCCATAGCACACGTACGCTGGTGTTTCGCTGTTGGAAGTAGGTCCTACTTATGTGTTAGATATATTATTGCTAAGTTATGTTGAATGAGAATCTAAGATATTCCATTGTATTAACAGCCTTCAACGTATTTCTTCGTCACGATTTAACTATGTTGTTTTTATTTCAAAAATGGTGTGCAGTCAGCCTCTGTACTATTGTGCTCTGCATGTCGTGCCGTTGATACGCAGTACGAAAATGGCTGAGGCTGCTCCCCGCTTCGTAGTGAAACACGCTAGTGGAGAACGGTTAAAAAGTACCGACAAATAGGTTGTTCTTAATGGTTTTCATGAATTTACGGAACAGAAATCGGCTTTGAAGTTTTCCGAGGTACCGTATTTTATACAGCAGAATACGCAAATGCGTTGGATATGTAGCGTATTCGATAGCGTTTTAAATTGATTAGCGGTTGTATTCCATGAGCGCTGATTCGTATCTCGCCTTCGATATCCCTTTTTTTTCGTTCAATTTGAAATACCTACATATCGTAATTGTAACATTCATTATCATTTTTATGAGTAATGCACGTCTTCTTGTTCCTATTTACACAGTGCACGCAAAATTCCTGTTTTCATTTCAAATATAAATTCTTAATTGTCGGTGTTTTATGAAAGAGTGTTAATAAAGGTTGCTTAAGTTAAGAAAACATAAGAATTTAATTTTTAGGACGAAACCAAATACTGTTTATTCCGACTATATCCATTGTTTTACACCATAGATGTAGTCCCACACGAACAAGAGTGGTAAGTGTCGTATAAACATGAAAACAATCCTTTTCACAGCATCGAGCACACCGTACAAATGTTGGATTTTTACATTTGCCATTGTACCATTACAATATGAACCTAACAGAAGTGATCTGGAGCCCAGTTAAGGGATTTGTCGCGAGAAATAACAAGACTTAAACAGCCGGACGTACTGGAACCGACGCACGCAGCTTTTCATGTGTCATTGTCTAACTCTAGCGGGATATAGAGCGGCCCGTCATAAAAGAAGAGGAGAAAATGCGGCACCTGGGTGGCTTCGGAGATTCTGTTGTTCATCGACTCGTTGTCAACGTAGCAGATGACAGTTCCAGAGCTGAAATGTATCCGTTGGATTCGGATAAGGAGGGAGCTAAGAGATTACCAGACGGCTGACTGTAATTAATACTTTCAGTGGGTTCGGTATTCAACAATATGGTGAAATCTTTACAGTATGCTTTTGAGTCGCACTCACCTCGCTCAGAAAAATTACCTTGTTTGTAATGAAAGTTCTCTGTTGGATTCCTTTCATGTTAATTTCTTATATCTGTTGTCATTTACGTCATAAATTCCACTTCTAAATTTACTGTGGTGTTTCTGACTCTATCTGGGAGGAGACTGAGCAGTGGAACGTGTTACTTTTACACATAAACAAGAACGATCTGTCACACTACTACACTTTAAAACACAGTTTATATGTAATTCATGCCACACAGACTCATATGGAACCTACATGCACTTTCTTTTATAAAGTGTATACGATAAGATACTGTCATCCCCCTTCCCTTCTGTGTGAAAGGATGAATGAGCAAATATATTTCTAGTTGCGTGCTTGATGGTAGCAAACAAGCCTGTCTGCTAGAGAACAGTAGGACCAACGTCGGAACAGGTAGCTGCACTTTCTAAAAGCAAAGAGGTTTCTATTATTGGTATGGTCCTGTCCGACCCTTGTCATGTTGGTATAGGAAGCTGCCTCTTTGGTCACTTCCGTTTGTATCTGTGAGGTAACCTCGGTAGGGGCCCACGCCAATCTGTCTGCGGCGAGTGTCTGAAGTGATAAGATCTCCGGCTAAGCGCGTCTCTGCTAAGTCCGTAGGACAATGGATTTCTTAAGTTCAGCCTAACTGAAAATTTAATCACCTTTGTTTCAGGTTTAGATCTAAAATATCTTATGTTATCTTAAATTGCAACGCAGTGTAGTTCGAGTGTGAAGTCCAGAATATCTTCCAGTAGTTGCTTAGTCACTACTCTGTGAGCAAAGTGGAACCACATGTTGATGATCCGTAACTCTAACTAAGATCATCAATCTTAAATGCGAATGTGCGTCAGATTATAATGTCTCGTCTTGACAATATTTTTCAATATAGCAACTTCTCTTTATGTTCAACCCACGTGGAGTGTACTTTGCGAGACCAGTACCACGTGTTTATATAATTGTTTGACCCTTCAGGTTAATGGTATGACGATAGTAACCAGTTCGAGGTTTTTCTTTTCGATGTAATTTATTTTAATTCTCAAAATTATTCTGGAGTTACACTGTTTGTGTAAACCAAGTTGACCACGTGAAGCATGTAGTGTAATCATCAAAGTAGCCCGCAGCTATTCTTTTCGAGAAGATTTCAAAGACAATTAGTATGAACTTAGTATACCAGTGTGTGGTAATTTCATGATGTGCAGGATTGCGCTATGACCGTAACTTCTTTGGGTGAAAATTGGATCGGTTGGTTGTGGTTAATTTCCTCTTGCATATGTTTCAACGTTCTTCGTGTGTTATTTTATGAATGCAGTGCTGTATGCAGTCTCCCAATCTTGGCTCCTAATTTGATGCGTTCCGTATGATTACAAACTCACATTTTCACAATCCTAAATAAAGCACCAGTTTAGTTATGAATCAAGTTTAATATGCTGAAATTTTAGCGGTACAATGATCAATGTTAAAATAAATGTCTAAATATAAACTGATTTATGTCTTTTTATTTAAATTTTATATATATATATCACCGGTTGTCGTAAGATGACTATTAAAAGATTATAATTAATGTTAGTCTGGTTGGCAATTTGGTAAACTAGACTGGATACCTGGTGAAACAGCTGCTCAGTAATGGAAGGATAACTTCCCCATATAGCTCACAGCTTTTAACCCGCTTTTATTATCTTGAAGATCAGCACCGCTTTCAGAACAACTTAATGCACCAACATTACAGTAAGTTGTGATTTCTCATCGCTCTTGTTTGTAATTAGAATACTATGTTAGTTAAAAACGAGAGCATCTTTCGCTTTCTGTCAGCTCACCTTAAAAGGGTTTTGCCGAATATTATTTCATTCTTTTTAAAAATTAAATGACATTCGAGGCAATATTGTTTCTCTGTTAGTGGTCACATGATTGCCTGTTAGTTGGACCAGCTGGCTGGCCAATGTTGTCCAAGTTAAATATGCCGGTAAAGCTGTTGTCCTGCATTATCGCTCAGCCTATGTGCGTGTCACAGAACATGAAATGTACCCTTACGGTCGTTTTTGACTGTACTGGACAGAGTTTGGCTTCCGCTCCACGTGAAGCGAAATCCAATGATAATCAAGCAATTGCGGAAGAATACATGCTGTAATGTTTACATCAGGTTTATTCTCGTGATGAAAAGAGTGTAGATACAATTTGACACGTAATCAGTTTCTCTATAAAATTAGTTAATATCCTTGAATAAGTTCTACATCCACCACTCCTTTTAAGGCTGCGTTCACAGTCGATCCGTTATTGGTGGATTTCATCGATCTTTCAGCTACGGGCGCGTCCGCTCCCAGTAGCTGAATGGCCAGCGCGACTGAATGTCAGTCGTAAGGGCCCGGGTTCGATTCCCGGCTGGGTCGGAGATTTTCTCCGCTCAGGGACTGGGTGTTGTGTTGTCCTAATCATCATCATTTCATCCCAATCGACGCGCAAGTCGCCGAAGTGGCGTCAGATCGAAAGACTTGCACCCGGCGAACGGTCTACCCGACGGGAGGCCCTAGTCACACGACATTTACATTTACTACGGGCGCGGTCAGACTACAGCGGATGCTATCTCCCGAACGTACAGACTTCGGACGACAATGACTGATATCCAAATCAGTTTGTTTTCTTCGGTAAAATCGACCGACGCGAAATACAGAGCGTGAGAAACTGATAAGTTTAGTCCACGGAAGAGTGAGTTTGTGGCATCCTGAGGATAAAAATGTCTTAATCGGGATATAGTTCGGAATCTATGGACTCAAATCGCAGGTTCATTCGACACCTCAAACGGCAAAATCTTCATCTGAAACTTTAGGCATAGATTGTAACCTCGAAAATTAATTGGTTCAAGTGAAGAAGGTGGCGTATCTTATATGCTTATATCTACCGTACTGGATCTTTTCTGTGTTAGGTTGTCATTATTGGTCTACATATTATTATCACTACTTACTGGCGTTTTATGCCAGTAGCGTAGCGATACTGTTAATATGAAGTGCTTTGCAAATGTGGTATACGATACGTATTGCCACTTTTAAGTGCTTTAGGTTTTCAGAGTATCTTAAGCTACACTTTATGCTTGCTTTCACTCGTGTGCTAAATCACAGTCACTAAAGGTTAATTGACCTACGCCAGCACAGTTAAAATAATTATAGCGAAACAGTGTGTTTATAGCTTGCTTTTCAAATTCACCACGAATTATCTCGAGTATGTAACAGAAAGTTTCTCCCGTCATATATTCATTAAACTTGTCCCGTTATTCCGATAAGTGAGGACAGAGTATATAGTACTTGCCACGTTCTTTACGAGACAGGAAAGCTGATTCACATGCATTCGGCGTCTCTTTCTACACCTACATCTACATCTACATCCGTACCTGACGGTGTGTGGCGGAGGGTACTTTGAGTACTTCCATCGGTTCTCCTTTCTTTGCAAATGGCTCTGAGCACTATGGGACTTAACTCTTCTATTACAGTCTCGTGTTGTTCGTGGAAACAAAGATTGTCGGTATGCCTCTGTGTGGGCTATAATCTCTCTGATTTTATCCCCTTGGACTCTTCACGAGATATACGTAGGAGGGAGCAATATACTGCTTGACTCCTCGTCGAAGGTACGTTCTCGAAACTTCAACAAAAGCCCGTACCCAGCTACTGAGCCTCTCTCTTGCAGAGTCTTCCACTGCAGTTTATCGGTCATCTCCGTAACGCTTTCACGATTACTAAATGATCCTGTAACGAAGCGCGCTGCTATCCGTTGGATCTTCTCTATATCTTCTATCAACCCTATCTGGTACGGATCCCACACTGCTGAGCAGTATTCAAGCAGTGGGCGAACAAGTGTACTGTAACCTACTTCCTTTGTTTTCGGATTGCATTTCCTTAGGATTCTTCCAATGAATTTCAGTCTGGCATCTGCTTTACAGACGATTAATTTTATATGGTCATTCCATTTTAAATCACTCCTAATGCGTACTCCCAGATAATTTATGGAATTAACTGCTTGCAGTTGCTGACCTGCTATATTGTAGCTAAATGATAAGGGATCTTTCTTTCTATGTATTCGCAGCACATCACACTTGTCTACATTGAGATTCAATTGCCATTCCCTGCACCATGCGTCAATTCGTTGCAGATCCTCCTGCATCTCAGTACAATTTTCCATTGTTACAACCTCTCGATATACTACAGCATCATCCGCAAAAAGCCTCAGTGAACTTCCGATGTCATCCACAAGGTCATTTATGTCTTTTGATAGGAGAAGCCGCTATGCAGCACTCGTGCCGAAATACAGAGGCGTCGTCGTATCCATCCCACCCTGAGAGGTTAAAATCGAACTTGTATTGTACGTGAACCGGGGACCTAGAAACGACGGAGAGGTTCCGTCCCCGCCGCAGCCTCAGTGGTCTACAACCCCACGACGACCACCGCAGCCCACTTCACCCCTCCGCCGCCCCACACCGAACCCAGTGTTATTGTGCGGTTCGGCCCCGGGTGGACCCCTCCCTCCCCCCCCTTCCCCAGGGAACGTCACACACCAGACTAGTGTAGCCCATATGTTTGCGTGGTAGAGTAATGCCGGCCGGTGTGGCCGTGCGGTTCTAAGCGCTTCAGTTTGGAACCGCGTGACCGCTACGGTCGCAGGTTCGAATCCTGCCTCGGGCATGGATGTGTGTGATGTCCTTAGGTTAGTTAGGTTTAAGTAGTTCTACGTTCCAGGGGACTGATGACCTCAGCAGTTAAGTCCCATAGTGCTCAGAGCCATTTGAACCATTTTTGGTAGAGTAATGGTGGTGTACACGTACGTGGAGAACTTGTTTGCGCAGCAAACGCCGACATAGTGTAGCTGAGGCGGAATAAGGGGAACCAACCCGCATTCGCCGAGGCAGATGGAAAACCGCCTAAAAACCATGCACAGACTGGCCTGCTCACCGGACCTCGACACAAGTCCGTCGGGCGGATTCGTGCCGGAGACCAGGCGCTCCTTCCCAATCCGGAAAGCCGCGCGTTAGACCGCTCGGCTATACGGGCGGGCTAAATCTAACTTACTTCATACACAGAATAGATTCTAACCCAACCTAACCTACTAAACATTTCCAAAACTGACGGAGGGGATCGGACGCACTATGGAAACGCTGTCGGCAGACCTCTGGCGACGGTATCTGACGACCGTTGTCCCTAAGCACCAATTGTTCGGCCAAACGAACGACCGCGAGACTGATCAATTTCCTGGCAGCCTACACACGCCGCGAACGACTGACTGCACTCAGAAAAGAGAGCGCCCCCCACCCCCCTGGTGTTATAATTTGCTTATATTAAGCTCTCTATCTGTGGTGTCTTCGGACACAGCCGAAAGAACAGACACCACATATACAGGGCGTAACAAAAATGTACGGCACAAATTGCAGGACACATTCCTCACACGTAGGCGAAGAAATTACACTGCTAGCTATTAAAATTGCTACACCAAGACGAAATGCAGATGATAAACGGGTATTCATTGTACAAATATATTATACTAGAACTGACATGTGATTACATTTTCACGCAGATTGGGTGCATAGATCCTGAGAAATCGGTACGTAGAACAATCACCTCTGGCCATAATAACGGCCTCGATACGCCTGGCCATTGAGTCAAACAGAGCTTGGATGGCGTGTACAGGTACAGCTGCCCATGCAGCTTCAACACGATACCACAGTTCAAGAGTAGTGACTGGCGCATTGTGACGAGCCAGTTGCTCGGTCACCATTGACCAGACGTTTTCAATTGGTGAGAGATCTGGAGAAAGTGCTGGCCAAGGCAGCAGTCGAACATTTTCTGTATCCAGAAAGGCCCGTACAGGACCTGCAATAAGCGGTCGTGCACTATCCTGCTGAAATGTAGGGTTTCGCAGGGATCGAATGAAGGGTAGAGCCACGGGTCGTAACACATCTGAAATGTAAAGTCCAGTGTTCAAAGTGCCGTCAATGCGAACAAGAGGTGACAGAGACGAGTAACCAATGCCACCCCATACCATCACGTCGGGTGATACGCCAGTATGGCGATGACGAATACACGCTTCCAATGTGCGTTCACCGCGATGACGCCAAAGACGGATGCGACTATCATGATGCTGTATACAGAACCTGGATTCATCCGAAAAAGCGACGTTTTGCCTTTCGTGCACCCAGGTTCGTCGTCGAGTACACCTTCGCAGGCGCTCCTGTCTGTGATGCAGCGTCAAGGGTAACCGCAGCCATGGTCTCCGAGCTGATAGTCCATGCTGCTGCAAACGTCGTCGAACTGTTCGTGCAGATGGTTGTCGTTTTGCAAACTTCCCCATCTGTTGGCTCAGGGATCGAGACGTGGCTGCACGATCCGTTACAGCCATGCGGATAAGATGCCTGTCATCTCGACTGCTAGGGATACGAGGCGGTTGGGAACCAGCACGGCGACCCGTATTACCCTCCTGAACCCACCGATTCCACATTCTTCTAACACTCATTGGATCTCGACCAACTCGAGCAGCAATGCCGCGATACGATAAACCGCAATCGCGATATGCTACAATCCGACCTTTATCATAGTCGGAAACGTGATGGTACGCATTTCTCCTTCTTACACGAGTCATCACAATAACGGTTGACCAGGCAACGCCGGTCAACTGCTGTTTGTGTACGAGAAATCGGTTGGAAACTTTCCTCATGTCAGCACGTTGTAGGTGTCGCCACCGGCGCCAACCTTGTGTGAATGCTCTGAGAAGCTAATCTTTTGCATATCACAGCATCTTCTTGCTGGCGGTTAAATTTCGCGTCTGTAGCACGTCATCTTCGTGGTGTAGCAATTTTAATGGCCAGTAGTGTGTGTTACATGGACGCTTTGTTTCCACGTTACAACTCATTTTTTGTAACTCATAGCTGTGGGAAACATGCAATCCTGGTGACGTCTGATTACGTCGTGCACCGCGAACGTTACGTTTGAATGTCCCTGTTGCCATGCGACGTACGTCGTTGCTTGTTAACAGCGATCACTATGACTGCTGCAAGCACACAGGTTACTACGTGGACCTAGTCACAGATTTGGGTGGTGCAACGGCAGTGCACACAAATGCAGAGACGGCAGATGTCAATTTCATGTATGGATTACATGATGGCAATGGCGCTTGCGCTCAACGTTTGGCAGACACGCTCGCCGAATACGAGGGTTGCGGCGGGGTCGAGCACCCACATACATGGTGAAAATTGAAGCGTTGAGATCAGAAACGGGACTTGTCATCATTTTTGGGGTATATGAGTTATTACTTTAGTTGGTATTTCCGCACCATTTCGCATCTGTTGGTTCTAAAATGGGACTTGTTCAGTGTTTTTTTCCCTGTCAAAACCGGTGTTGAAATTACGTTTCGTGCAGAAAGAGGACTTGTCACAGAGACAAGTCCCTACATTGCACGAAAGAACGTGAGGCGTGAGGGCAGCACAGTAGCGGTTTGCAGTAATCAGCTGTGAGGTTTCAAAATGGCTTCGGTGATGGAACCGTCAGACGAGTCCGGAGACGGTTTGCATGAATTTAGAAGGAAGAAAAGACGCCCCGTATTGTGGAAGAGGAATGTGATTAAAGAAAAGAAGGTCAAGGAAACATTGTTCCTAGGAGGGAAACAGGTGCAGATTGCAGATAAATAGTCATACGATGTTCATTGTTTGAATTCTCTCTACATAATGTAATATTCTGTAGCAGAGGAAAGTTGTGTAGAAACATTGTACTGAAATGTGAATATAAATTCCTTTCATGGACGCAAAGTTTCAATTTATGTTTTAGCTCTAATACAGGAAATCGGAAAAAAATGTTATTCGCCGAGTACATAGCTTAATAATACGCTAGTATCTGTTTACAGATGCCGGCGTAAATGTTTTGAGAAGTTCTCATTTGCGGAGAAGGAACTACTGTTGACAGAATTCAACAATATGCCCAACAAAGATGGACAGAATGGGTACTGGAGTGCTCACATTCTTCCCTTCATTCCAAAAGCAAGGAGACCACGCCCAAATTCCATTCGTGGAAGGACAGCAAACTATTATTATAAGGTAACTGGTATGACAAATGTAACATTATTTTATTAACCATTTCGTTCCCGATTTATGTACATCTTTGATCCACGTTTTGTAAGATCTTTAAGGCAAGTAGTTGCAGTATTACGATCATGTAGATTTTTGTTTTATGATACTAATTCACTTATATCTGCAGGTTAAAGTTGGCTTCAAGGAAACTATGGTATGCAAGAAAGCTTTTATTGCACGCCATGACATAACAAAAAGCCGAGTGAAGAGACTGTGTCGCTTAAGTCAAGGAGGAGTGACTTCGCCACATGATGGTCGTGGTAGACACCAAAACCATTATTCCGTTTCAGAAAATACCAATGTCATGATAGCGGAATTCATTGAGTCGTTTCTAGTAAGGGTAGCACATCATGGACATTGTGGTAGGGAGAAGAGATACTTCTCAAGTCCTTTATCTGTGAAAACCATGTGGGAAATGTTTCTTGAAAAATACGACCCCGAAATGTATACAATTTATAGGTCTCCAAGTAACACTACTGACCCAGGGTTGCTCAAACCAAAGGTACGATTTTGGTCGTCCTCAACTGGATGTCTGTGGTGAATGTGAAAGGCTTATATGTACAATTGAAGGAGAGAACAACCCTGCTATCAAGATTGCAGCGCAAAATGAGTCGAAACTCCAGAAGCTTCGGGCACATCAGTTCTATGATAACATGGCACGTTGTAAAGAACTTGTACAAGGAGAAGAGGTGGGAAAATCAGAAGTGATCACATTCGATTTCATGCAGAACGTGCTTGTTCCACACATACTGGTAACTGATACGTTCTATTTGCGGCAGCCATGAGTATTTATTTTTGGTGTTCACAGATTTTCTGATAACAAAGCTTTCATTCATATGTTTGATGAAGTAACCGCTAAGAAGGGTCCTAATGCAGTGGTTTCTCTCCTTATGGGTTTCATAACTAAACAGGTGGCCTCTACTGTGAGAACGTTGTATGCATTTTCAGATGCCTGTATAGGACAGAATAGGAATTGCACAATGGTTCGATTTTGGTACACTTTAGTTCATAGTGGTAGATTTTCCAATGTTTTCCACATGTTCCCAATCCGTGGACATTCCTACAATGCCTGTGATAGGGACTTTACAAGTCTGGAATTCCGGAAAAGGAAACAGGACAAAGTATAAACACCCCACCAATGGTTCACAGTACCACAGAAAGCAAGGAAACGCATGTATATTGAACTATGCACACAAGACGCATTTCTTGACTATCAGACACATCTAGATTCATTATGTAAGAAGTCTGTAACTGTGAAAGGAAAAAAATGGGCTGTTACACGTTACAAACTATTTGAGTACACTGACCAGTCCAAATGCGTCTTTGTTTCATCCAATAGCAGTGGAATAGTGAAATATGATTTTCGTCTCGTTAAGGCTGCGACAGTCCCTCATTTCCATAATGTGCCGAGAGCATACATGGACGTCATTCCACTGAAACCTGAGAAACTGAAGGGTATTGTACGCATGACTGACGTTATTCCTTTGCAGTTTCGTGGGTATTTTGATAGTCTCCTAAAGCAATGCCACATTAATAAACTGACGGGTGAGAGGATGCCACTGAATCTGGAAGTGAAGTTTGGGACAGTGATCAAGAGTGACAAATTTATGGATATATATCTCTATCGATATAAAAAGGGTTGTTTAATAAGTAAAACATGTGGAATTAACTCTCCCATGTTACATGTGTATGACCATGTTGAAATAATTAAAAATAATATTTTGCTTGTAGATGTGGTATTTTGTTTCGTTATACAATATTTCAGTACAATGACTGCTGTTTAAATCAAAAAGGGGATATGTCAATCATTTTCTATTACCATTTTCTATTAGTTGCCTTCATCCTATGATTACAGATTGTTGGTATAACATTTCATTCTTCCTCATGAGTCGGTGGGACTAACTATAAGGTTTGGGAATAACGGTTTTCAGAATTATCCAGTTTTTTCAATATATCTCAGAACATCAGTTGAGTGACATACCCCCTTCTTGATCTCAACGCCTCAATTATTGAACTATAAGAAAAAAATTGTCATAACTACTGAACGGTTTGCCTTGTTCAAACTGCACGGTTGGCCACGGGGTATGATGGGAATTAGTATGCACATGCATGGTTTGATTCAGCGACGAAGACCACTTTCTTTTGGATGGGTTCGTCAGTAAGCAAAACTAGTTCAATTGGGGGACTGAGAATCCGCATTTCGCGATCGAGAAGTCTCTTCACCCTCAACGGGTGACTGTGTGGTATGCAGTGTCCAGTCACGGAATAATCGCTGGGATATTCCTTGGTGGCACGGTGACTATCGAAAGGTACGTGAAGATTTTGGAAGAAGATTTCATCCTCATTATCCAAAGTGACCCTGATTTCGACAAGATGTGGTTCACGCAAGACGGAGCTCGACCCCATCGACGCAGGAGAATGAAGTCCTGGAGGAGCAGTTTGTGGACCTCATTCTGGCTCTGTGGGTACCCGTAGGTCACTAGCATGGGCCTCGACTGGCCGCCATATTCTCCGGATCTGAACACACGCGACTCCTTTTTGAGAGGCTATATTAAAGACAAGTTGTGGATCAATAACTCCAAAACCATTGCTGAGGTTGAAACAGCTATTCAGGAAGTCATCGACAGCATCGATGTACCGACACTTCAGTGGGTCACGCAGAATTTCGGCATTCGTCTGTGCAATGATAGCAGGCATATCCAACACATGTCATAACCTAAATCCGAATGCCTGTAGTGATGTTTACATGCTGAGTAGGGCGGGATTAGCCGAGCGGTCTAGGGCGCTGCAGTCATGGACTGTGCGGCTGGTCCCAGCGGAGGGTCGAGTCCTCCCTCGGGCATGGGTGTATGTGTTTGTCCTTAGGATAATTTAGGTTAGGTAGTGTGTAAGTTTAGGGACTGATGACCTTAGCAGTTAAATCCCATAAGATTTCACACACATTTATATGCTGAATAAAGTGTGTGCGCGCCGTAGTTTTTAAGTAATTTATGTTTTTTTTCATATAGTTCAATAACTGTCACCCTGTACATAATCTTGTTGGTGCTCCGCACCCACAAAATTTTTAGTTTGATAAAGACAAAATAAAATAAAATATTTCTCACTTGCCTTTACCAAAGAATAATAAACTGTTGAAGTACTGAGATGGAAGTTAAAATTTATGACCTCTGAAACATATCCTTTTTTTTTTTTCTTTTTTTTTTCCAGATGTCTTCGTGCAAAGGCAACCAAGCTACACGCTCTCCCCATTCCTTGCTTTTCGCTGCCCAAGTCAAAGGAAATGCCAAGGATAACAGTCGCACTATACTGTGAATGGAATCCCAGCTTTTCGGTTTGCTTTCATGTTTCCTTAACCCGTAACTGGTACACCTATAAATTGTAACACATAAGGTACATCTGGGTCCTCGGGACCCACCCAAGTTTTGAGTATATTTTGGTAAAAAAAACACATTTAAATGAAATTTAAATATGAAACTTTTATTAATGTTTTGTTACTAATGTTTTAAAACCACATTCCTCATTTATGGTCATACCTTAAAGATGTTACAAAAAAGGACAATAAACTGCATAAAATACGAAATGTGAAAAATATACTTTTGGAAAGTCCTGCACATCAGTTACAAATAGTAAGATAGACAACTGAAACTTCACGTTTAAACACAAAATGTACTATGCTTCACAACAGTAAGCCAGAAGAAAAGTTCAAAATCAATATAAAAATTTCTGCAGGCACAACTTTTGGATAAATTTTAGTACATTTCTCAGCTAAATGACTATGTGATCTTTGAAAATAGCAGAAATTATGACAAAATATTAGGTTTCAATTATACAGCATCTTCACCAGTCCATTTCAGTTATTTCATTCATCCAGACTACCGAAACAGTTTGGACATAAAGCAGTGGAACATTCCAAACATAATGGTGTTCGACATCTGGCACACGCCCGGGATGCTTTCCTGTCTTTTTTAGATGGGCACACTGAGCATCTTTTCCTCTTCGATTTAGTAGCACCAGCTTCACTGTGAACCTGGGATGTTCCTGATGCCTTGGAGGGGGTCATGCCTAGAATATCACAAATGGAATTTCGGATATCTTTTCTCAAAAATGGAGAATCCAATCTTCTTTTCATACAATCACTTATGAGTTGTGTACCTAGTTCAATGAGGAATTCTCTGCGTGTCACATCATCAGTATCTTCTTTCCCATGGTACAAAACAAAAGCATTTACACCTGCTATATCTAGCATAGTGTAGAAGACTGCCATAGGCCACCGCCTTGTTCTTCTAGAAGTCGTGTAATTATGCGTCTTTTCGTCAAGTGCGTCAACTCCACCTTTTGTTTTATTGTAGTCATGGATTATTTCAGGCTTATTTTCCACCATACATTCTCCATGGTGCATTGTCGATATCAGGTTGACAACCTTGTTCTTTTTGGGGACGTGTGAAAGTATTGTTACAGAACCAGAGTATCCGTAGATTGAAGAAGACACATTTCTGCCCTTTGCTGTTGAAAAGCTTGGTGGTAGCTCAGCCTTGTTCTTTCTCATGGTGCCAATATAAGTCAAATTACAGTTCGACAACTCATTGACCAACTCCACACTTGAGAACCAGTTGTCCCCTGTCACATTTCTGTTACTTCCCTTGATTGGTTCAACCAACCGCATGACAACAGCTGTTGGTAAGAGGACACGGCGCGGGATGGCTACAGCTGATTTTCCCGAATATATCTCTGCATTCAAACAGTAGTGCATTTTGGCATCAGCTAGAATAAATATTTTTATACCGTATTTCCGTGGCTTGGATGGAATGTACATCCTAAATGGACATCTACCACGGAATCCTACAAGCATTTCGTCAACAGTGACGTACTCTCCGACTGAATAGTTTTCTTGACAAGCTTCTATCAATGAATTGAAGAGCCAAGAGATGTGGTACAGTTTATCTGTGAGTTTCCTTGCGTCACGGGTTGCTGCATCATCAAAACGAAGGCAACGTAATAAAAACAGCAAACGTTTCAAGGGCATAGTTGCCCTAAAAATTGGTCTACCAGTGCCGTTTGTAGCATATAAACCATTCAGATCTTCGTTGTTTGACTTGAAGGCTCCCCACAAATAACAAAGACCTATGACAGCTTTTATTTCAGTACTGTCTGTTAGATTTGAAAAAGAATTCTTTTTTGACTCAGGTGGCAATGACATAATCTTTTCATTGGTTCTGAGTACTACCTCTGCAATCATTTCTTTGCTGAAAAGTAGTTCCCAAAATGCTAGAGGGGTCTTTTCTGTTACCTGTCTAGCTGCATTACGTATGCCAGGAAAGTGAATTGGAGCAATGATGTTGGTTTGAGAGGTTCTTCCACGTATGCTGGGTGTTGTTGACCACTTGAATCTGTTTCTTCCATAGATATAATTAGTTCCAGATTGTTCGTTGTTACTGTCTCCATCATCACTTTCATCACTTCCAGTTTCATGTTCACTAATTTCATAGTCACTGTCGCTTCCACTTATGTCTTCAATATCACTGTCCAATGGTTCGTTCAGATTATCTGTAGTATCTTCCTCGCTCATTTTTCTGAAGCACTACACCGTAAATCCAAGATACCGGAAATAATGCCACGAAAAGAAAACTTTCACTAACGGTACACCTGGGTCCACAGGACCCGATCACCTTTATAGAAACAAAACTAACAAAGAAACGCCTGCAACAATGTTGTGGGCTGGTAGCCAGTTGATTGTTAGGAGAGTACAGGGAGAGGGAAGTCAGTGCTACCACACACATCACGGAGCTGGAAAAAAGAAATTTCGCTCGGGTCCCTGGGACCCAGGTGTACCAGTTACGGGTTAAAAGTGACGCGCTACAATATGCACACTCCATTCTCAACAATTGTTTTAAAATATCTCCTTGCCAGTGTTGAGCATATACAGAATAATACAGCAGACAATCAGACAATTTCAATAGTTATCTTTTTTTTAAAATATAACAGCGGTATGGTTTAAGATTTGGATGAAATCGTATTCACGTAATGTGGATTGTTACCGTTTCATTTGTAGAGACAATGGCTTTGGAGGAGGCGGGAGCTTATATTGTAGACCAGTGATACCCAACCTTCGTTAGACCATTATTCCTGATTGCAACTAGACATAAACTAGTACCCCTGCCCTCCTTCCTCCCTCTCCCCCCCCCCCCCCAACCCACACCGTTATTTGCCCCCTCCCCTTGCCCACATTATCACCAACTTTAGCACTCAAGGCCTGTATTACACTGACATATTTCTTTGAAAAACTTCTTTGACAAAAATCTTTGTTGTGGCGCTTAAGTGAGGTATTACACTGTCGTCATATTTTTCGTCAAAATTTCAAGTTGCGGACAGCAACTTGTGATTATGCGCTGCAGTTCCTAGCAACACAATCGCACTGTGTGTTTATTTGGAAGGAAAGTAGCGGAAAAAAGGAAACATACTTGGGTAAGGCTTTTTTTTTTGTGACACGGTACACTACAGCATCACCAGCCTTCCGCAGTCTAACTGTGTTGGTGATCCAGTAAATAGAAACCATAGAGCAGTGACACTGCATCACTGCAATACACTTTGGAGGTGTGGCGGTGGGACTTGGAGTCCCATACCACCATGCAATGGTGACAGTACTCTGCTGTCTGGCATAAAAACTTTGTCCGACATGGGCGGGTAGGATTGGAATGTAGTGGACGTGGAATGGAGGGCTAGTCCTGGCAAAGGAGGCAGCCGTGGTGGGCGTGCCGGGCCCAGCGCTAGTCCTGTTCGGAAGCCGAGTCCTCGAGGATGGTCAGCGGAACCAGATGGCGATGCCAGCGACGTGGATGTGTAATCCCAACGTGGCGAAGCCCATGGACAGTGTCCAGTAGGGCAGTCACTTTCTCATAGAGCCGCCACGCGTTGTTGCGTATGGTCTCCTTGAGGGGGACGATATCTGCTTCCTCATGGAGAGTCACAATCCGCGTGATTGGCGGGGCGTGCAGCCTCCACCTGAGAACCTTGTTCTGCAGGCGCTGCAACGCCCGCATCCTGGTGACACTAAGCGTGGCCCATGCAGTGGAGCTATACGTGAGGGCAGGCAGGATACAGTAACAGCCCAGTAGATACAGATCTTGGTAGGCAGGTTAAGTTCCCTACTGCAGAAGAGGGGGCACAAGGCCCTGGTCAGCTTTTGCCCCTTGTTGGCGACATATTTTGCATGACTGCAGAACAGCAGCTTGTGGTCCATCCAGACCCCGAGATAGGTAGTCGTCGGGGACCAGGGCAACTGCACGCCTGGGATTGGGTGCCGTTTCGTTGAACAGACTGCCATAGTTTTGGCGGCATTAAGAGCGATGTTGTTTGTCTGGCACCAGGTGATCGTGGCGTCCACCTGTCGTTGGAGGCGGGCGATGGCGGCGTCAGTGATACGTCCAGTGGTATAGAGTGCTGTGTCCTCAGCGTATTGTGCCAGGTGGTACTCGGGGATGAACAGCATATCATTCAACTAGATGTTAAAAAGAATGGGAGACAGCACGGATCCCTGTGGAGTGCCTGCTGTCAGTGGGCGAATGCCAGAACGCATTCCCTGGTGAGCCACAAGGAAAGTCCTACCGCTGAGGAAGTCATCTTCACATAGATATCCGGTATAGGGGTCTGTGTCAGCATCTTGTGCACGACGTTTTCGGTCCAGATCTTATCGTAGGCGTTCTGCAAATCCAGAAAAACGGCAGCTGTAGACTTGGCGGCGTTGAAGCCTTTGCTGACGTGTTCAGTGATTCGGAGGACCTGAAGTTCGGCAGAGAGGTGCGAAGTAAAGCTGAACTGTTCAGGTTGGATCGTCCCAGCCGCCGCCAGAGGTTGGGAAAGTCGGTGTAGGAGCACCGATTCAAGGAACTTCGCCATGGTGTTTGAGGCTGATGGGCCTGTTGTTGGTGGGGACTGTAGGGTCCTTGAACCGCTTGGTGATCGCAATGAGCTTGGCTTGCTTCCACTGAGAGGGGAAAAGGCCAGACATGAGACAACCATTTCAGAACTTGGTGAACAAGAGTAGATGCGTGCGCGGTAGGTGGCAAAGATGTCCATTTAAAATTCCGTCCAATCCAGGGGCTGACCGGCCACGTCTCCGTCGTAGGATCCGCTGGACTTCTGCCATGGACGTCAGTTGGGGGTCAGATTGAGGTGGACGGGTGTGAAGGCATAGGCATTACGTGGAGATAATAAAAGCATTCAGCAAAATTTCTTAAGAGAGCTGCAAGTGGAAGACGTCAAGTCTTACTTACGAATGGATTAGTGTGTATTTCCGTATTTGCTCAGTAAAGTGCCTCCTCATTTTACAAAACCGAATAGTCTCTTAAGAAATGTTATACATTCTGTGAACAAAAGTATCCTGACACCCCCAAAAACATATGTTTTTCATATTAGGTGCATCGTGCTGCCACATACAGCCAGGTATTCCGTATCAGCGACCTCAGTAGTCATTATACATCGTGAGAGAGCAGAATGGGTCGCTCCGCGGAACTCATGGACTTCGAACGCGGTCAGGTGATTGGGTGTCACTTGTGCCATACGTCTGAACGCGAGATTTCCACATTCCTAAACGTCCATAGGTCCACCGCTTCCGATGTGATAGTGAAGTGGAAAACAATGGAAATGAGCGTACGGCATTGTGGAACGGCAGTCCCCCCCCCCCTCTCAATCGAGGAAGTTCGGCCGCCAAGGGCAACTACTTACTGCATTCGACGCCACATTGGGCGACTTGAGCGTCGGAAATGGGGATGAAATGATGACGAGGACAACACAATACCCAGTCCCTGAGCGGAGAAAATCTCCTGCCCCAGCTGGGAATCGAAGTCTGCCCCCTTGGCGTGGCATTCCGCCGCGCTGACTACTCAGCTAACGGGGGCGGATAGTGAAGTTCAAACGTGAAGCGACACGTACAGCACAAAAGCGTATGTCTGTTGACTGACAGAGACCGCCGACAGTTGGAGAGGGTCGTACTGTGTAATAGGCAGACATCTATCCAGACCATCACACAGGAATCCCAAACTGCATCAGGATCCACTGCAAGTACTATGACAGTTAGGTGGGAGGTGATAACACTTGGATTTCATTCTCGATCGGCTCATAAGCCACACATCACGTCGGTAAAAGCCAAACGTCGCCTCGCTTGGTTTAAGGAGCGTAAACATTGGACAATTTAACACTGGAAAAACATTGTGGGGATTGACGAATCACGGTACACAACGTGGTGATCTGGTGGCACAGCAGAGTGAGGGTATGGCGAATACCCGAAGAACGTCATCTGTCAGCGTGTGTAGTAACCACTCCGTCTTCAGGCCACAAGTTTCCCATTGGAACCATCCGACCGCCGTGTCATCCTCAAGTTGAGGATGCGGATAGGAGGGGCGTGTGGTCAGCACACCACTCTCCCGGTCGTTATGATGGTTTTCTTTGACCGGAGCCGCTACTATTCGGTCGAGTAGCTCCTCAATTGGCATCACGAAGCTGAGTGCACCCCGAAAAATGGCAACAGCGCATGCCGGCTGGATGGTCACCCATCTAATTGCCGGCCACGCCCGACAGCACTTAACTTCGGTGATCTCCCGGGAACCGGTGTAGCCACTGCGGCAAGGCCGTTGCACAATGTGTGTAGTGCCAACAGGCGGTAGTGTTATGGTGTGGTCGTGTTTTTCATGGAGGGGGCTTGCACCACTTGTTGATTTGCGTGGTACTGTCACATCAGGGGCGTACGTCGATGTTTTAAGGACCTTCTTGCTTCCCACTGTTGAAGAACAATTCGGGTATGGCGATTTCATCTTTCAACACGATCGAGCACCTGTTCATAATGCACGTCCTGTGGCGGAGTGGTTACACTACAATAACATCCTTTGTGATGGACTGGCCTGCACACAGTCCTGACCTGAATCCTGTAGAACATCTTTGGGATTTTTGGAACGCCGACTTCGTGCCAGGTCTCACAGACCGACATCGATACCTCTCCTCAGTGCAGCACCCCGTGAAGAATGGGCCGCCATTCCCTAAGAAACCTTCCAGCACTTGATTGGAGGTATGTCTGCTAGAGCGGAAGCTGTCATCAAGTCTAAGAGTGGGCCAACACCATATTGAATTCCAGCATTACCGATGGAGGGCGCCACGGACTTGTAAGTCATTTTCAGCCAGGTGTCCGGGTTCTTTTGATCACATAGTCTATGTCTCTTCGGGAGACGTTCTGGCACTGCCC
The DNA here is from genome assembly GCF_023898315.1 of Schistocerca nitens. Lineage (NCBI taxonomy): Eukaryota > Metazoa > Arthropoda > Insecta > Orthoptera > Acrididae > Schistocerca > Schistocerca nitens. The sequence goes on along the minus strand of NC_064623.1, from coordinate 29,999,628 downwards.
CAGTTAAGCAGTGGAAGGAGAAGAATCCCTTGAAGGTCACGATACAAGCATGACAACAGGATATTTTAAGCCCTTCACCTAAGATTTAAATTCCAACGGCCTGGACCAAATATGTAAACATGATCGCCCGCCCTTTGGGCCATTCTACGGGTTAGCAAATCGTTCCAACATTCTACCAATGGTGCACGATTTACAGAATGTAAGTACAGGTGAAAGATCCAACTGGGTTAATTTTGTGAAGTATTTGATAAGTAACTCCAAGCTCATGCAATAATCGTGTTTGAAATAGCATATAAGATATATTATTAATCGGTACTATTTAATATAAATCAGTACCATTTCTTCCAAACTCCAGAATACAGTTACAATTCACATAGTTAGCACTTTTACAGATAGGACCAACATAAATTAGTAATGTTCAAGGGTGTGATATCATTCTAAACATATGGGTGCACGTAATGGAACTTGGCATCTCTTCCACTCCCACGTTGTTTCACTAATTTCTTTCTTTTTATTTTTCCTGCAAACTTTACAGTGGTTTGATTGCCTTAATTCTGATCAATACGCTTAAGCAAGTAGGTCCAGTGTTTCTGGTAAATCTCTGTACGATAGTCGCCCCTGACCTTTATAATCTGGTTGTGTTATTCTTGAAGAATGAAGTTAGCCAAAATCGCTAGCAATTCATTTTATTACTATGGCCGGTTTCGACAGATCAATGCTGTCGTCATCTGATCTTATACCATTATTAGTTGTATATGCTTGTTACGATACTGAAAGTCACGTACTGATGTTGCGTCAAATAAAACGTGGTAGGCAATGTCATAACACACAATTAAGACATACACCTGCCTGATACCGAAGTTTTACTGCTTGAACACCTAAATGTTGTTGTTGTTGTTGTTGTTGTTGTTGTTTTTGTGGTCTTCAGTCCTGAGACTGGTTTGATGCAACTCTCCATGCTACTCTATCCTGTGCAAGCTTCTTCATCTCCCAGTACTTACTGCAACCTACATCCTTCTGAATCTGCTTACTGTATTCATCTATTGGTCTCCCTCTACGATTTTTACCCTCCGCGCTGCCCTCCAATGCTAAATTTGTGATCCCTTGATGCCTCAGAACATGTCCTACCAACTGATCCCGTCTTCTAGTCAAGCTGTGCCACAAACTCCTCTTCTCCCCAATTCTATTCAATACCTCTTCATTAGTTTTGTGATCTACCCATCTAATCTTCAGCATTCTTCTGTAGCACCATATTTCGAAAGCTTCTGTTCTCTTCTTGTCCAAACTATTTATTGTCCACGTTTCACTTCCATACATGGCTACACTCCATACAAATACTTTCAGAAACGACTTCCTGACACTTAAATCTATACTCGACGTTAACAAATTTCTCTTCTTCAGAAACGCTTTCCTTGCCATTGCCAGTCTACATTTTATATCCTCTCTACTTCGACCATCATCAGTTATTTTGCTCCCCAAATACCAAAACTCCTCTACTACTATAAGTGTATCATTTCCTAATATAATTCCTCAGCAACACCCGACTTAATTCGACTACATTCCATTATCTTCGTTTTGCTTATGTTGATGTTGATCTTATACCCTCCTTTCAAGACACTGTCCATTCCGTTCAACTGGTCTTCCAAGTCCTTTGCTGTCTCTGATAGAATTACAATGTCATCGGCGAAACTCAAAGTTTTTATTTCTTCTCCATGGACTTTAATACCTACTGCTACTTTTTCTTTTGCTTCCTTTACTGCTTGCTCAACATACAGATACCTAAATGTAGTAAGCGATTAACATGGCGGGGCGGCATGTAAGCAATAAAAAGTTTCGAAATGGTTTGAAATGATGTGTACACTTTGTCGGGAGTTCCTAACTGCTCTCGCTCTCGAATATTGTATGAATATACTCTGGATAATTTGCGCGCCACTAGACATATACACAGTTTTTGACTTTTAATGTACGACTCTCTGTGTTGAGCCTCCAATGTAAGATTAAACATACCCCTTAATGGTAAATTATTAAAGCATGTTAAATCTTTAAATTGGATCAATAATTAGACTATGCAAAATACTGAAAATCTGATTTTTGTTGCCTCTCAAAAGCGCTACTCAGGCAGCCTGGAACTCCATTTGGGACCATTCTACCCGTTAAGTAATATCGATGAAATTATATGTATTAGTATTCAGCCAGTCCTGACAAAACTCTACCATCTGGTGAGCAAGATATATGAGATAGGCGAAATACCCTCAGACTTCAAGAAGGATATAATAATTCCAATCCCAAAGAAAGCAGGTGTTGACAGATGCGAAAATGACCAAACTATCAGTTTAATAAGTCACGGCTGCAAAATACTAACGCGAATTCTTTACAGACGAATGGAAAAACTAGCAGAAACCGACCTCTGGGAAGATCAGTTTGGATTCCGTAGAAATGTTGGAACACGTGAGGCACTACTGACCTTACGACTTATCTTAGCAGAAAGATTAAGGAAAGGCAAACCTACGTTTCTAGCATTTGTAGACTTAGAGAAAGCTTTTGACAATGTTGACTGGAATACTATCTTTCAAATTCTGAAGGTGGCATGGGTAAAATACAGTGAGCGAAAGGCTACTTACAATTTGTACAGAAACCAGATGGCAGTTATGAGAGTCGAGGGACATGAAAGGGAAGCAGTGGTTGGGAAGGGAGTGAGACAGGGTTGTAGCCTCTCCTCCATCATATTCAATCTGTATATTGAGCAAGCAGTGAAGGAAACAAAAGAAAACTTCGGAGTAGGTATTAAAATCCATGGAAAAGAAATAAAAACTTTGAGGTTCGCCGATGACTTTGTCAGACATAGCAAAGGACTTGGAAGAGCAGTTGAACGGAATGGATAGTGTCTTGAAAGGAGGATATAAGATGAACATCAACGAAAGCAAAACGAGGATAATGGAAGTCGTCGAATTAAATCGGGTGATGCTGAGGGAATTAGATTAGGAAATGAGACAATTAAAGTAGTAAAGGAATTTTGCTATTTGGGGAGTAAAATAACTGATGATGGTCGAAGTAGAGAGGATATAAAATATAGACTGTCAATGGCAAGGAAAGCGTTTCTGAAGAAGAGAAATATGTTAACATCGAGTGTAGATTTAAGTGTCAGGAAGTCATTTCTGAAAGTATTTGTATGGAGTGTAGCCATGTATAGAAGTGAAACATGGACGATAAATAGTTTGGACAAGAAGAGAATAGAAGCTTTTGAAATGTGGTGCTACAGAAGAATGCTGAAGATTAGATGGGTAGATCACAAAACTAATGAGGAGTTATTGAATAGGATTGGGCAGAAGAGAAGTTTGTGGCACGACTAGAAGAAGGGATCAGTTGGTAGGACATGTTCTGAGGCATCAAGGGTTCAAGGGATCACTAATTTAGTATGGAGGGCAGTGTGGAGGGTAAAAATCGTAGAGGGAGACCAAGAGATGAATACAGTAAGCAGAAGGATGTAGGTTGCAGTAGTTACTGAGAGATGAAGAAGCTTGCACAGGATAGAGTAGCATGGAGAGCTGCATCAAACCAGTCTCAGGACTGAAGACCACAACAACAACAACAGTATTCCCTGTGGTCGAAACTCGACCAATTGTGTTTATGAAGTAACGAAAGTCAATTTTTTACACAATTAATTGGAATCTATTCGTATGCAGATTCACAGTTCTTATCTGAGCACTAGGCAGATGTTTGGTTGTTAGCTGAACGGTATGAGGAAAGAGTACGAAAGGATGACGAGGAAGCATACGTAGAAGCCATTGGACCTGATCTATGATAAACGTCGAGTATCTTAAAGTGATACACTCCATGTAAAAGTGTGTCTGAAATTTTAGCCTCACACCTGACCATAGCAAATGCTGCATTTTAGCTACGAGTGTTATCATGGACACCATTCTTTCTCTTCAATTGTTCTATCATTTGAAATGAGCCCCTGATGTAGCACGTAGGAAAAAGTATGTTAACGGCTGCAAATTAAATTTTCTTTTATGAGAACAAATTGTGAATCCCGTTGTATCACCGAAAGTAAGATGCGAAATATTTTGCATTAGAAAATATGCACTGAAAATTCATCAAACCGCAACTACAACTATCAAAATTATAAAGTTCAGTGCACATTTAAATGTGTCTTTCGAAACAACAGAATTATCATTACTGGTATCAAAGTCCCCATTATTCCTCTACTTAAAAGTTGTATATCTCTGGCTCTTCGTCTTTCAGTCCGTCCCATTAGTGTTCTTCTTGTAGGCTTTGCCTAAAACAAATATAGTTTCCGTATGATAATAAGGAAAGTTATAGCTATTCAAAATGAAGAAATTTAAAATTAGAAACTTATTTGAAATATATGGTAACTGAAGCAAATGAATACAAAGTTAGTTCCGTTTACTCTCAGAAAAAAATCAAGCGAAGAAAAGACGCCAATAAATACCGTTATCTAGAGTCTGTGTTAGCCTCAAAGGCTTCGTTACTACGATGTTTTGGTTGGTCGGTTGGATGATTTGGGGGAGCGAACCAAACAGCGGTCCCAACGGATTAGGGAAGGATGGGATAGGAAGTCGGCCACGCCCTTGCAAAGGAACCATCCCGGCATTTGCCTGAAGCGATTTAAGGAAATCACGGAAAACATAAAAGCGATCCATGTGCAACATTTAAACAGGAACGCCCTAGAATTACATTTGATCAACCGCTGATACTTTCGTGTGTCATCTCTATCGTAGCACTGATCGTTACGCCTGGTAGAAGTTGGTAGGAATGTGTGAGAGAGAGGGAAACTTTTTTGATCTGAGTATTTCTACATTCTTCTACCTCTCTTAACGACTATGTACACACACGATATTTGTGCACATTTGTGGCAAAGTACCTTTCAAGTTATGTAAGTTTCATATGTACACTACTGGCCATTAAAATTGCTATACCAAGAAGAAATGCAGGTGATAAACAGGTATTCATTGGACAAATATATTATGCTAAAACTGACATGTGATTACATTTCCACCCAATTTGCGTGCATAGATCCTGAGAAATCAGTAGCCAGGACAACCACCTCTGGCCTTGATACGCCTGGGCATTGAGTCAAACAGAGCTTGGATGGCGTGTACAGGTACAGGTGCCCATGCACCTTCAACACGATACCACAGTTCATCAAGAGTAGTGAATGGCGTATTGTGACGAGCCAGTTGCTCGGCCACTATTGACCAGACGTTTTCAATTGGTGAATGATCTGGAGAATGTGCTGGCCAGGGCAGCAGTCGACCATATTGATGCTGTAAACAGAACCTCGATTCAGCCGATAAAATGACGTTTTGCCATTCGTGCACCCATGTTCGTCGTCGAGTACACCTTCGCAGGCGCCCCTGTCTCTGATGCAGCGTCGAGGGTATCCGCAGCCACGGTCTCCGAGCTGATAGTCCCTGCTGCTGCAAACGTCGTCGAACTGTTCGTGCAGATGGTCGTTGTCTTGCAAACGTCCCCATCTGTTGATTCAGAGATCGAGACGTGGCTGCACGATCCGTTACAGCCGTGCGGATAAGATGCCTGTCATCTCGACTGCTAGTGATACGAGGCCGTTGGGATCCAGCACGGCGTTCCGTATTACCCTCCTGAACCCACCGATTCCATATTCTTCTAACAGTCATTGGAACTCGACCAACGCGAGCAGCAATGTCGCAATACGATAAACCAATCGCGATAGGCTACAATCCGACCCTAATCAAAGTCGGAAACGTGATGGTACGCATTTCTCCTCCTTACACGAGGCATCAAAACAACGTTTCACCAGGCAACGCCGGTCAATTGATGTTTGTGTATGAGAAATCGGTTGGAAAATTTCCTCATGTCAGCTCGTTGTAGGTGTCGCCACCGGCGCCATTCTTGTGTGAATGCTCGGAAAAGCTAATCATTTGCATATTACAGCATCTCCTTGCGTCAGTAGCACGTCATCTTCATGATGTAGCCATTTTAATGGCCAGTAGTGTATAATTAATATTTGCTTATTCGAAGCGTGCTGCTACGAGATGCTAGGTCCGCAACATTTCGGTACTGAGGAAATTGGATATTTTGCTTTTTACTTCGTCCGTCTCAGTTGCATTGATGTAAAATTAAGCTGTAGTGGTTATCGGTTTCGGGCTGACACACCCATTCTCAAAACACACACCAGTAATTGTTCATACAATATGGTCCCAAAACGACAGTAAAGAATACAGTGAGCAACAAGTGCCCTCACTGATAGGCCGGTGTTACACTATCATCTTTTTCTGTCAAAGTAGACATGTCAAATATTTATGTCAAAGAAATTTGCTGACGTGACAGGGCACTTTGTCAAATCTCACCTGTCGTCAAATATACATGATCAAATCTATGGCCTCGCCGTAGATTTGAATCGTAAAAGTCGTTCGTCTTCTGTTCACTGCAGTGTGAAATGTAACCGCTTGGAGCGCTGGCGTCGCTACAGCTATTTGACGTGTCTGTAGTGTGTTCGTAAATATCGCTTCAAAGCTGTTGTGTTCCTTCGACTCTTTTGTTTTTATTAAATTTGCTTCTTCTAGAGCGGGGGTTGAGTAAGGGGTACAGTGCATGCTATTAATTTTGTGTTGATGGGCTGGTGGCATATGCTGCAGGCGACTTCGTGTCCACCATCACAGCTATAGGCATCCACCTCTACGTCTGGAAACTTCCAGGCAGCTTTTCAGCAAGCGGAAATGGCGGATGTGGTCACACTCTAAAATAAAAAATTCTTTCTTTGCTTTTCACTCTACTTTGTCAATTTTTGAACTCTGGATGTCACAGTTAAAAAGCGCTTCACCAGTTTCGTACTTTTTATTAATTTTGCAGTTGTTGGAACACTAATTCCATTAATTAAATTATTCAAAAATAATATTGTACTTAAACATTTATTTAGCTTCACACATTCCCCTTTAGTGCTTTATAAATCGCTTCACACGTTTTTGGAATTATTTTGGTTAATTTGCAATGTGATATGCGAGTGCTGTGCTGTAAACTAGAGTAGCTCTGTCCTGTATCAAGAAATAGCAGTGTCACAGTTTGTCTGTCTTCTGCAAAAATAGCACTTCTCAAGAGAATATTATGTTTTGTAAGATGAGAAGCCACTTTAGTGAGCAAATACTCAAACACATTTTCATACTTTCGTAAGTAATTTACATATTAAAACTCGACTCCCTGCACTTGGAGCTCTCGTAACAAATTTTGCTGAATACTTTTACTATCTCGACGTAATACCTATGGCTTCATCCAAGTGTGTTTCCTTTTTTTCCGCGCTTTTCTTCCAGATACACACACGATGCAATTGTGGTACTAGCAAATGGAGCGCACAATAACAAGCTGTTTTCCGTCATCTTGAAATTTGACGAAAAATATGACGACAGTATAATACTGTTTTTAGCGCCACATCAAAGATCTTTGTCAAAGGAATTTGACGAATATTTCTTTGTCAAAGAAATTTGATAGTGTAGTACTGGGCCGGCCGTGGGGGCCGAGCGGTTCTAGGCGCTACAGTCCGGAACCACGCTGCTGCTACCGTCGTCGGTTCGAATCCTGCCTCGGGCATGGATGTGTATGATGTCGTTAGGTTTAAGTAGCTCTAAGTCTTGGGGGTCGAATTAACTCTGGTTAGATTAGGAAATGAGATACTAAAGGTGTTTTGCTATATGGGGAGCAAAATAACTGATGATGGTCGAAGTAGAGAGGATATAAAATGTAGACTGGCAATGGCAAGGAAAGCGTTTCTGAAGAAGAGAAATTTGTTGACATATACATTTAAGTGTCAGGAAATCGTTTCTGAAAGTATTTGTATGGAGTGTAGCCATGCATGGATGTGAAACATGGACGATAAATAGTTTGGACAAGAAGAGAATAGAAGCGTTCGAAATGTGGTGCTATAGAAGGATGCTAAAGATTAGATGGGTAGATCACATAACTAATGAGGAGGTGCTGAATAGGATTGGGGAGAAGAGGAGTTTGTGGCACAACTTGACTAGAAGAAGGTATCGGTTGGTAGAACATGTTCTGAGGCATCAAGGGATCACCAATTTAGTATTGGAGGGCAGCGTGGAGGGTAAAAATAGTAGAGGGAGACGAAGAGATGAATACACTAAGCAGATTCAGAAGGATGGAGGCTGCAGTACGTACTGGGAGATGAAGAGGCTTGCACAGGATAGAGTAGCATGGAGAGCTCCATCAAAGCAGTCTCAGGACTAAAGACCACAACAACAACAAGTCTAGGGGGCTGATGACCTCAGATGTTAAGTACCATAGTGCTCAGGGCCATTTGAACCACTTCTAATACTGGCCTTAGCCTATGCATCTGTTGCTGCTGACTGACACAACCAACCATTAATATTAAAAATCGGTGCTTTTTATTTTGCTGTTCACGGGTTAATGTTATGATTTGTATGCTGCTTTTTACTTCGTTATTTTGGGGTCGATTATTACAGACCAGCGATATTTTATGGTGAAATCGAAATGAGCAGCGATGTTTTGCCGAAGTTGCCCATCCCAAGTTTGGACACGTGACGCATTTCTGAGTGCTGCACCTACCTGAGGGGAGGTGGATCAGGCGGAGCCAGAACTCGTGGTCGCCGTGTGTGCTGTTCGTCCATCTTGTGCGCTGTCCCTGAGACGGACTGACCTGCCGCTAGCCTAGCGGCTGCTCTACGAGCCAACACGGCCTCTGGTCTGTACACAGCAGGCGGTCAACGGTCGCTGCGGGCTGCGACGCCCCTCCCTCCATCTCCCAGGGCAATGATTTGCTTGGAAACAGAGCAGACGTCATTCCCCTCGGAATTCCTAACAAGAAATTGTGCTAAACGCATTCTCTGAAAATTATTTCGAGCAGTTAGTTCATGAGCCCACGCGAATAGTAAACGGTTGTGAAAACAGACTTGATCTCTTAGCAACAGCCGGCCGAAGTGGCTACGGTCGCAGGTTCGAATCCTGCCTCGGGCATGGATGTGTGTGCTGTCCTTAGGTTAGTTAGGTTCAAGTAGTTCTAAGTTCTAGGGGACTGATGACCTCATAAGTTAAGTCCCATAGTGCTCAGAGCCATTTGAACCATTTTTTTTCTTATCAACAAATAATCCTGAGTTAATAACCAGCATCAAAACTGATTCAGGGATTAGTGAACACAGGGTTGTCGTAGCGAGATTGAATATTGCAATCCACAAATCCCCGAAAAATAAGCGAAAAATATACCTATTCAAAAAAGCAGATAAAAATTCACTTGACGCCTTCCTGAGAGACAACCTTCACTCATTCCAAATTAATAATGTAAGCGTAGACCAGATGTGGCTTGAATTCAAAGAAATAGTATCGGCAGCAGTTGAGAGATTTATACGAAATAAATTAACAAACGACGGAGCTGATCCTCCTTGGTACACAAAACGGGTTAGAACACTGTTGCAGAAGCAACAAAACAAACGTGCCAAATTTAAAGAGAAGCAAAATCCCCAGGATTGTCGATCCTTCACAGTAGCTCGAAATTTTGCGCTGACTTCAATGCGAGATGCCAATAACATTTTCCACAACGAAACGTTGTCTAGAAACCTGGCAGAAAACCCAAAGAAATTCTGGTCGTATGTGGAGTATGTTAGCTGCAAGAAACAATCAATGCTCTGCGCGATAACAGTGGAGATATTATCGAAGACAGTGCTGCCAAAGCAGAGTTACTAAACACAGCCTTCCGAAATGCCTTCACAAAAGAAGACGAAGTGAATATTCCAGAATTCGAATCAAGAACAGCTCCCAACATGAGTAACGTAGAAGTAAATATGCTCGGAGTAGTGAAGCAACTTAAATCACTTAATGAAAGCAAGTCTTCTGGTCCAGACTGTATACCAGTTAGGTTCCTTTCCGAGTATGCTGATGCATTAGCTCCATACTTAACAATCATATGCAACCGTTTGCTCGAAGAAATATCCTTACCCAAAGACTGCAAAGTTGCACAGGTCACACCAATATTCACGAAAGGTACCGTTAACGTCGATTGTAGCAGGATTTTAGAACATATATTGTGTTCGAACATTATGAATTACCTCGAAGAAAACTGTCTGTTGACACACAGTCAACAAGGGTTTAGAAAACATCGTTCCTGTGAAACTCAACTAGCTCTTTATTCACATGAAGTGTTGAGTGCTATTGACAAGGGATTTCAGATCGATTAGGTATTTCTGGATTTCCAGAAGGCTTTTGACACTGTACCACACAAGCGGCTCGTATTCAAATTGCGTGCTTATGGAATGTCGTCTCAGTTATGTGAATGGATTTGTGATTTCCTGTCAGAGAGGTCACAGTTCGTAGTAATTGATGGAATGTCATCGAGTAAAACAGAAGTGGTTTCTGGCGTTCCCCAAGGTATTGTTATACGCCCTTTGCTGTTCCTTGTCTATATAAACGATCCGGGAGACAATCTGAGCAGCCGTCTTCGGTTGTTTGCAGATGACGTTGTCGTTTACCGACTAATAAAGTAATCAGAAGAACAAAAACTGCAAAACGATTGAGAAAAAATATCTGGATGGTGCGAAAAGTGGCAGTTGACGCTGAATAACGAAAGGTGTGAGGTCATCCACATGAGTGCTAAAAGGAACTCGTTAAACTTCGGTTACACGACAAAGCAGTCTAATCTAAAAGTTGTAAATACAACTAAATACCTAGGTATTACAATTACGAACAACTTTAATTGGAAGGAACAGATAGAAAATGTGGGGAAGGCGAACGAAAGACTGCGTTTTATTGGCAGGACACTTAGAAAATGTAACAGGTCTATTAAGAAGACTGCCTACACAACGCTTGTCCGTCCTCTTTTAGAATACTGCTGCGCGGTGTGGGATCCTTACCAGGTAGGACTGACGGAGTACATCGAAAAAGGTCAAAGAAAGGCAGCACGTTTTGTATCATTGCGAAATATGGGAGAGAGTGTCACAGAAATGATACAGGATTTGGGCTGGAAATCATTAAAAGAAAGGCGTTTTTCGTTACGACGGAATCTTCTCACGAAATTCCAATCACCAACTTTCTCCTCCGAATGCGAAAATATTTTGTTGACACCGTCCTACACAGGGAGGAACGATTTCCACGATAAAATAAGGGAAATCAGAGCTCGTACGGAAAGATATAGGTGTTCATTCTTTCCGCGCGCTATACGAGATTGTAATAATAGAGAATTGTGAAGGTGGTTCGATGAACCCTCTGCCAGGCATTTAATTGTGGTTTGCAGATGTAGATGTAGAAGAAGCTCCCCATGGCACCACCCTCAGATTTAGTGATAAGAGAGCCCAGTGAACAACCAGATCAAGCATGAAAACAAGATGAAGGTGCACTGGACTGTGAGAAAAGAAGCAAAATAGAAACAGTGAACGTTCCAAGCAAAAGAAATGCAATGTAGAGCAGCCGTGAAGAGATATGGCGTCGTGGTGAAGACGCCGGCACGGTAGCTCAGCGTGTTCCGTCATAGGGGTAGCTGCCCTCTGTAACAAGAAATCTGAGTGAATGGATGAACCGTGAACTTGAACAAACGTCATGGGACGTACGCACCTTGAAAAAAATGTCTTATTGATACATAACCAACACCGATTCAGAAAATATGGTTGTGCAACACAGCTAGCTCTTTATTCCCATGAAGTAATGAGTGCTGTCGACAAGGGATCTCAGATCTATTCCATATTCCTAGATTTCCAGAAGACGTTTGGTACCGTTCCTCACAAGCGACTATTAATCAAATTGCGTGCATATGGAGTATCGTCTCAGTTGTGTGACTGGATTCGTGATTTCCTCTCAGAGAGGTCACAGTTCGTAGTCATAGATGGTAAATCATCGAGTAGAACAGAATTGATAGTTGGCGTTCCGCAAGGTAGTGTCATAGGTCCTCAGCTGTTCCTGATTTACATAAATGATCTAGGTGATAATCTGAGCAACCCCCTTAGACTGTTTGCAGATGACGCTGTAATTTACCGTCTAGTAAAATCATCAGACGATCAATTCCAACTACAAAATGACCTAGAGAGAATTTCTGTATGGTGCGAAAAGTGGCAATCAGCACTGAACAAAGAAATGTGCGAGGTCGTCCACATGGGTACTATAAGAAATCCGATAAATTTTGGGTGTACGAAAAATCGCACAAATCCTTGGGCTGTCAATTCGACTAAATACCTAGGAATTACAATTACGAGCAACTTAAACTGGGAAGACCACATAGATATTATTGTGGGGAAGGCGAAACAGAGACTGCGCTTTGTTGTCAGAACACATAGAAGATGCGACAAACCTACTAAAGAGACAGCCTACATTACATTTGTCCGTCCTCTGCTGGAATATTGCTGCGCGGTGTGGGATCCTTACCAGGTAGGATTGACGGAGGACACCGAAAAAGTGCAAAGAAGGGCAGCTCGTTTCGTGTTATCGCGCAATAGAGGTGAGAGTGTCACTGATACGATACGCGAATTGGGGTGGCAGTCACTCAAACAAAGGCGGTCTTCTTTGCGGCGAGATCTATTTACGAAATTTCAGTTACCAACTTTCTCTTCCGAATGCGAAAATATTTTGTTGACACCCACCTACGTAGGTAGAAATGATCATCAGAGTAAAATAAGAGAAATCAGAGCTCGAACGGAAAGATTTAGGTGTTCCTTTTTCCCACGCGCCATTCGAGAGCGGAATGGTAGAGAAGTTTTATGAAAATGGTTCGATGAGCCATCTGCCAGGCACTTAAGTGTGAATTGCAGAGTAACCATGTAGATGTAAATGTAGAACAAATACAACGACCAATAACGAACAAAATGACATTAAAAAAAGTGGTTACGGTGTTGGACTGCGAGCCATGTTCAAACCTCCTTTCTGCCAATTCCTTTTTTCTCGCTGTTCACTTTATTCAAATTTGCATCTGCGTCATGGTATAACGTTCGTCTGCAACCGCGGGGTGTGAGGTAGGCACCTCTAATGACAGCTGATTCTGCACGACTAGTCTATTAGCAGCCGAAAGGAAGTGGCTTTCGAATGGGAACCGCAAACGTTTGATGACAAGACGACAACCGAAACAAAAACGGTTCAAATGGCTCTGAGCACTAAGGGGCTTAACATCTGAGGTCATCAGTCCCCTAGACTTAGAACTACTTAAACCTAACTAAGGACATCACACACATCCATGCCCGATGCAGGATTCCAACCTGCGACCGTAGCGGTCGCGCGGTTCCAGACTGAAGCGCCTAGAACCGCTCGGCCACACCGGCCGAAGTCAACCGAAACCTCCGCTGGAAAAGACGTCTGGTGCGGAAATTTGTGGTAAGATCTTATGGGAGGAAACTGCTGAGGTCATCGGTCCCTGAGCTTACACACCTACTTGATGTAACTTAAACTGACTTGCGCTGAGGATGACACACACACCCATGCCCGCGGGAGGACTCGAACTCGAACCTCCGACAGGGGGAGCCGCGCGGACCGTGACAAGGCGCCTAAACCGCTCGGCTACCCCGTGCGGCCTCTGCTGCGTCGTACACGGCGTTAGCACCTGTACGTGTGTCATATGATAGGAACCTCTTATCGACGCACCTAATTTGTACGACTGGTAAATGAGTGAGATATGCTTCCTTGCCCGATATAGGTGTTCGTATGAATGTGAATGTTATCACTCCCTAGAAAATTATTAAAACATATTAGTTTGTGAAATTAGCTGCAACAATGAACGTAACAGTTTCATAATCACACAGTTCATTTGTGCTCTGACGAAACGTAAGTTTTTAACGTTTTTGAAGTTGCGTTTTCCGTTTTGGAAGCCTCGACTCTTGAATTCCTTTGTTGTAACATTGTTCACACCCGTTTATTTGTTGCATTCGTTTCTGTGATACGCCTATGTAGTATCTCGCATGCTCTCACTATTCGTCACATTTCCTTGCGACGGTAAGGTATTCTTACCACATGACTCATATTCTATAAGCAATATATACACTCCTGGAAATGGAAAAAAGAACACATTGACACCGGTGTGTCAGACCCACCATACTTGCTCCGGACACTGCGAGAGGGCTGTACAAGCAATGATCACACGCACTGCACAGCGGACACACCAGGAACCGCGGTGTTGGCCGTCGAATGGCGCTAGCTGCGCAGCATTTGTGCACCGCCGCCGTCAGTGTCAGCCAGTTTGCCGTGGCATACGGAGCTCCATCGCAGTCTTTAACACTGGTAGCATGCCGCGACAGCGTGGACGTGAACCGTATGTGCAGTTGACGGACTTTGAGCGAGGGCGTATAGTGGGCATGCGGGAGGCCGGGTGGACGTACCGCCGAATTGCTCAACACGTGGGGCGTGAGGTCTCCACAGTACATCGATGTTGTCGCCAGTGGTCGGCGGAAGGTGCACGTGCCCGTCGACCTGGGACCGGACCGCAGCGACGCACGGATGCACGCCAAGACCGTAGGATCCTACGCAGTGCCGTAGGGGACCGCACCGCCACTTCCCAGCAAATTAGGAACACTGTTGCTCCTGGGGTACCGGCGAGGACCATTCGCAACCGTCTCCATGAAGCTGGGCTACGGTCCCGCACACCGTTAGGCCGTCTTCCGCTCACGCCCCAACATCGTGCAGCCCGCCTCCAGTGGTGTCGCGACAGGCGTGAATGGAGGGACGAATGGAGACGTGTCGTCTTCAGCGATGAGAGTCGCTTCTGCCTTAGTGCCAATGATGGTCGTATGCGTGTTTGGCGCCGTGCAGGTGAGCGCCACAATCAGGACTGCATGCGACCGACGCACACAGGGCCAACACCCGGCATCATGGTGTGGGGAGCGATCTCCTACACTGGCCGTACACCACTGGTGATCGTCGAGGGGACACTGAATAGTGCACGGTACATCCAAACCGTCATCGAACCCATCGTTCTACCATTCCTAGACCGGCAAGGGAACTTGCTGTTCCAACAGGACAATGCACGTCCGCATGTATCCCGTGCCACCCAACGTGCTCTAGAAGGTGTAAGTCAACTACCCTGGCCAGCAAGATCTCCGGATCTGTCCCCCATTGAGCATGTTTGGGACTGGATGAAGCGTCGTCTCACGCGGTCTGCACGTCCAGCACGAACGCTGGTCCAACTGAGGCGCCAGGTGGAAATGGCATGGCAAGCCGTTCCACAGGACTACATCCAGCATCTCTACGATCGTCTCCATGGGAGAATAGCAGCCCGAATTGCTGCGAAAGGTGGATATACACTGTACTAGTGCCGACA
This sequence comes from Schistocerca nitens, assembly GCF_023898315.1. Classification (NCBI taxonomy): domain Eukaryota; kingdom Metazoa; phylum Arthropoda; class Insecta; order Orthoptera; family Acrididae; genus Schistocerca; species Schistocerca nitens. Next base: position 29,984,381 of record NC_064623.1, on the reverse strand, counting down.
TTGTGCATGCTCTGTTGCCTGTGTCTATGTGCCTGTGGTTCTGTCAGTGTGATCATGTGATGTATCTGACCCCAGGAATGTGTCAATAAAGTTTCCCCTTCCTGGGACAATGAATTCACGGTGTTCTTATTTCAATTTCCAGGAGTGTAGAATGACAACTGCCAAGACTATAGAAAGAGAACAAAGATTTCAATGACCAGTCGAAAAATGGCTCTGAGCACTATGGGACTCAACATCTTAGGTCATAAGGCCGCTAGAACTTAGAACTACTTAAACCTAACTAACCTAAGGACATCACACACACCCATGCCCGAGGCAGGATTCGAACCTGCGACCGTAGCAGTCCTGCGGTAATGACCAGTCGGAGAGAGAAAAAAAAAAAAGTACGGTTCAGCGTTCAATACGCCTCGTCCGCTTGGCAGTCCAAGACTACTTAACCCACGACACCATTGCTGTTTCAGACTGCTCTTTGTGGTACTTCTTGTGCTTGGACTGTCCACTGTTTCTATTTTGTTTTTTACCCCATTTCAGTACACCTTGTTCCTGTTTTCATGCTTGATCTGTGTTAAGCTTTTGACTGGCTGGCCGCTAAATCTGAGGGGGTTGCGGTGGGAACTTTCCCTTGCGAGAGCCTCAGGAGAGCCATCCATGGCATAACTCTTCCATCTGGGACGGGCCAGATACTCTGACTTCAAGACAAATGTAATAATTCAATCCTAAATGAAGCAGATCCTGACAGGTATGAATATTACCGAAATATCAGTTTATTGAGTCAAGGTTACAAAATACTAATTCTATGCAGAGGAATGGAAATACTGGCAGAAGCCAAACTCATGGAAGATCAGTTTGGGATCCGGAGAAATCTAGGAACAATGAGGCCACACTGACTCTACAGCTTATCTTACAAAATGGGTAAAATAAACGCAAACCCACGTTTCTACGAGGGTGAGTCAAATGAAAACCTTAAATTCGTAATAACACATCGAAATTTCGCACCGTTATCCTGTAATTTGGTAAGCGTACTACATACAGTTTGCAGAATGGCTCGTAGGTGGCAGCATAGTGCAGATACACGTATACCATCGCAGTATCAGTATAAAGATGGCCGCCCCACTTGCGACTTGCACCAGGGAAGAACAGCGTTCTGTTATTCAGTTTTTACGTAGTGAAGGTGTGAAACCTATTGAAATTCATCGATGAATGAAGATTCAGTGCGGTGATGCATGTTTGTCACAGCAGCAAGTCTACGAATGGAGTAGGAAGTTCGCAAATGGTGTGACTTCAGTGGAAGGTGCTCGTCGTCCAGGTCAGGCACAACGAGTTGTGACTCCACAGAACATTGCAGTAGCTGAAGCCATAGTGAAGGAAAACCGCCGAGTGACACTGAATGACATTGCAGCATGTTTACAGATTAGTCATGGGTCAGCACACCACATTGTGCATGATGTGCTCCAGTTTCATAAAGCGTCTGCAAGATGGGTGCCACGGCAGCTGACTCCTGAAATGAGAGAACAACGTGTTGATCCTCGTGAAGAACTTCTTCGGCGCTTTGAACGAGAAGGTGATGACTTCCTTGCAAGAATCGTTACTGGGGACGAAACCTGGGTTCACTTCCACCAACCGGGAACGAAGAGAGCGAGCAAGGAATGGCGCCATTCCTCATCACCGAAACCAAAGAAGTTTCGAACAGAACCATCAGCAGGGAAGGTTATGCTGACTCTCTTTTGGGACGAAAAAGGCGTCATTTTGGAGCATTACATGACTAGAGGTACCACTGTCACCAGTGCATCATACACAGATCTCCTAAAAAAATCATCTGCGGCCTGCAATCAAATCAAAGCGACGAGGATTGCTGTCAGCAGGTGTCCTTTTGCAACATGACAATGCAAGGCCCCACACTGCCCATACAACAGTTGTAACAATCACAGACCTGCATTTTGAGTGTCTTCCTCATCCACCATACTCACCAGACCTTGCCCCAAGTGATTTCCATATGATTAGACCACTCAAAGACGCAATGGGAGGAAAGAAGTTCCGTTCTGATGAAGAGGTACGCCACGCGGTGCATAAGTGGTTGCGCGGACTACCAAAAGAATTTTATTCTAAAGGAATTTATGCACTTTGTAAGCGTTGGACTTGCATTGTGGGTGGGGGAGATTATGTTGAAAAGTGATAAAGCTTTGTACCACTTCTGCACAATAAATAATATTTTAAAAAAATATTTAAGTTTTTCCTTTGACTCACCCTCGTGACTTACGTAGACTTAAAGAAAGCTTTTAACACTATTGACAGGAATGCGCTAATTCTGAAGGCAGTAGGGGTAAAATACAGGGAGCAACTTTTACAGACACCGGGCATGAAAGGGAGGCAGTGGTTGAGAAGGGAGTGAGACAGGGTTGCTGTCTATCCCCGATGTTATTCAGTTGTACATAGCGAAAGCAATAAAGGAAATCAAAGAAAAATTTAGAGTAAGAATTAAAGTCCAGTGGGAAGAAATAAAGAAAACTTTGAGATTTGCCGATGACACTGTAATTCTGTCAGAGGCAGCAAAGGACTCGGAAAAACAGTTGAATGTAATGGACGGTGTCTTGAAAAAACTAAATTCCGCCCAAACAGGCAATAAAGGATCAACTGTACCGACCGGTTCAAATGGTTCAAATGGATCTGAGCACTATGGGACTTAACATCTGAGGTCATCAATCCCCTAGAACTAGAATTACTTAAACTTAACTAACCAAAGAACATCACACACATACTTGTCCGAGGCAGGATTAGAACCTGCGACCGTAGCAGCAGCGCGATTCCGGACTGAAGCGCCTAGAACCTCTCGGCCACAACGGCCGGCTGGGTACCGAGCGGCCGCCGTGTCATCCTCAGCCCACAAGCGTCAAGAGACCGGAGCCACTACTTCTCAACAGAGTAGCTCCTCAGTTTGCTTCACAAGGGTCGAATGCATCCCGCTTGCAAACAGCGGTCGGCAGACTGGATGGTCACCCATCCATCTGCTAGTCCCGCCCAACAGCGCTTAACTTCGGTGGTCTGACGACAACCCGTGGTACCACTGCGGCAAATCCATTGGCCCATAGTGTCTTGAAAGGAGGATATAAGACGAACATCGGCAACAGCAAACAAGGACATGGGGGGGAGTAAATCTGGTAAGCAAAGTCAGTTGCTGTAGTTACTCGAAAGTGAAGAGGCTTGCGCATGAATGATAGACTAGGGAAGAGAGTTATATCAAAGCAGTCTTCAGGCTGAACACAACATGTGGAAATCTTACGCCAGTAGCTGTAGGGCGGGCAATAAAAAAAGATACTGTCGGGATTTCAGGTATACAGGAAACACTACTCACACACAAAGAAAGAAAATATGTTATGTGGATTATTACTTCTCTTCAAATCACATTAATCATGGAATGGAAACACACAGCAACAGAACGTACCAGCGTGACTTCAAACACTTTGTTACAGGAAATGTTCAAAATGTCCTCCATTAGCGAGGATACATGCATCCACCCTCCGTCGCATGGAATCCCTGATGCGCTGATGCAGCCCTGGAGAATGGCGTATTGTATCACAGCCGTCCACAATACGAGCACGAAGAGTCTCTACATTTGGTAACGGGGTTGCGTAGACAAGTGCTTTCAAAAGCCCCCATAAATGAATGTCAAGAGGGTTGAGGTCAGGAGAGCGTGGAGGCCATGGAATTGGTCCGCCTTTACCAATCCATCGGTCACCGAATCTGTTGTTGAGAAGCGTACGAACACTTCGACTGAAATGTGCAGGAGCTCCATCGTGCATGAACCACACGTTGTGTCGTACTTGTAAAGGCACATGTTCTAGCAGCACAGGTAGAGTATCCCGTATGAAATCATGATAACGTGCTCCATTGAGCGTAGGTGGAAGAACATGGGGCCCAATCAAGACATCACCAACAATGCCTGCCCAAACGTTCACAGAAAATCTGTGTTGATGACGTGATTGCACAATTGCGTACGGATTCTCGTCAGCCCACACATGTTGATTGTGAAAATTTACAATTTGATCACGTTGGAATGAAGCCTCATCCGTAAAGAGAACATTTTCACTGAAATGAGGATTGACACATTGTTGGATGAACCATTCGCAGAAGTGTACCCATGGAGGCCAATCAGCTGCTGATAGTGCCTGCATACGCTGTGCATGGTACGGAAACAACTTGTTCTCCCGTAGCACACTCCATACATTGACGTGGTCAACGTTACCTTGTACAGCAGCAACTTCTCTGACGCTGACATTAGGGTTATCGTCAACTGCACGAAGAATTGCCTCGTCCATTGCAGGTGTTCTCGTCGTTCTAGGTCTTCCCCAGTCGCGAGTCATAGGCTGGAATGTTCCGTGCTCCCTAAGACGCCGATCAATTGCTTCGAACGTCTTCGTGTCGGGGCATCTTCGTTCTGGAAATCTGTCTCGATAGAAACTTACCGCGCCACGGCTATTGCCCCGTGCTAATCCATACATCAAATGGGTATCTGCCAACTCCGCATTTGTAAACATTGCACTGACTGCAAAACCACGTTCGCGATGAACACTAACCTGTTGATGCTACGTACTGATGTGCTTGATGCTAGTACTGTAGAGAAACGAGTCGCATGTCAACACAAGCACCGAAGTCAACATTACCTTCCTTCAATTGGGCCAACTGGCGGTGAACCGAGGAAGTACAGTACATACTGACGAAACTAAAATGAGCTCTAACATGGAAATTAAGCGTTTCCGGACACATGTCCACATAACATCTTTTCTTTATTTGTGTGTGAGGAATGTTTCCTGAAAGTTTGGCCATACCTTTTTGTAACACCCTGCATAATGGCACCAACGGAAAATATACAATTTATTTATTGTTGTAAGCTTATGTATTCTCCAGTAACTTTCTACTTGGGATCTATTTGGAAGCTCTAATGCCTTATCTTGAGAAACCTACATAATTTATCATCCCGGCTTGCCATTCCGAACCAGTGGACTAGCGGTAGTCAACGTGGGTCCCTACCGCCTGCAAGTCGGCATTCCAGCTTCCGTGGTGGCTGGCAGTTGCATACATTTGTTCATAATCATAATATTTACACAGCAGATGCTATTTCACACATTTAGGTTGATCTGAGACTAAAAATTTGTGAACACACAAAATGTAGACTCACGAGCCGCCACTGCAGAGAAGTGAAGCAACTTACAGGGTGTTTCAAAAATGACCGGTATATTTGAAACGGCAATAAAAACTAAACGAGCAGCGATAGAAATACACCGTTTGTTGCAATATGCTTGGGACAACAGTACATTTTCAGGCGGACAAACTTTCGAAATTACAGTAGTTACAATTTTCAACAACAGATGGCGCTGCAAGTGATGTGAAAGATATAGACGACAACGCAGTCTGTGGGTGCGCCATTCTGTACGTCGTCTTTCTGCTGTAAGCGTGTGCTGTTCACAACGTGCAAGTGTGCTGTGGACAACATGGTTTATTCCTTAGAACAGAGGATTTTTCTGGTGTTGGAATTCCACTGCCTAGAACACAGCGTTGTTGCAACAAGACGAAGTTTTCAACGGAGGTTTAATGTAACCAAAGGACCGAAAAGCGATACAATAAAGGATCTGTTTGCAAAATTTCAACGGACTGGGAACTTGACGGATGAACGTGCTGGAAAGGTAGGGCGACCGCGTACGGCAACCACAGAGGGCAACGCGCAGCTAGTGCAGCAGGTGATCCAACAGCGGCCTCGGGTTTCCGTTCGCCGTGTTGCAGCTGCGGTCCAAATGACGCCAACGTCCACGTATCGTCTCATGCGCCAGAGTTTACACCTCTATCCATACAAAATTCAAACGCGGCAACCCCTCAGCGCCGCTACCATTGCTGCACGAGAGACATTCGCTAACGATATAGTGCACAGGATTGATGACGGCGATATGCATGTGGGCAGCATTTGGTTTACTGACGAAGCTTATTTTTACCTGGACGGCTTCGTCAATAAACAGAACTGGCGCATATGGGGAACCGAAAAGCCCCATGTTGCAGTCCCATCGTCCCTGCATCCTCAAAAAGTACTGGTCTGGGCCGCCATTTCTTCCAAAGGAATCATTGGCCCATTTTTCAGATCCGAAACGATTACTGCATCACGCTATCTGGACATTCTTCGTGAATTTTTGGCGGTACAAACTGCCTTAGACGACACTGCGAACACCTCGTAGTTTATGCAAGATGGTGCCCAGCCACATCGCACGGCCGACGTCTTTAATTTCCTGAATGACTATTTCGAGGATCGTGTGATTGCTTTGGGCTATCCGAAACATACAGGAGGCGGCGTGGATTGGCCTCCCTATTCGCCAGACATGAACCCCTGTGACTTCTTTCTGTGGGGACACTTGAAAGACCAGGTGTACCGCCAGAATCCAGAAACAATTGAACAGCTGAAGCAGTACATCTCATCTGCATGTGAAGCCATTCCGCCAGACACGTTGTCAAAGGTTTCGGGTAATTTCATTCAGAGACTACGCCATATTATTGCTACGCATGGTGGATATGTGGAAAATATCGTACTATAGAGTTTCCCAGACCGCAGCGCCATCTGTTGTTGAAAATTGTAACTACTGTAATTTCGAAAGTTTGTCTGCCTGAAAATGTACTGTTGTCCCAAGCATATTGCAACAAACGGTGTATTTCTATCGCTGCTCGTTTAGTTTTTATTGCCGTTTCAAATATACCGGTCATTTTTGAAACATCCTGTAAATCACTTAATAAAAGCAAGTCTTCCGGTCCAGACCGTATACCAATCAGATTCCTTTCAGAGTATGCTGATGCAATACCCCATACTTAACGATCATGTACAGCCGCTCACTCGGCGAAAGATCCGTCGCCAAAAGCTGGAAAGTTGCACAAGTCATAGCAATATTCAAGAAAGGCAATAGGAGTAATCCACAAATTACAGGCCCATTTTATTAACGTCGATATCCAGCCGGATTCTGGAACATATATTGTGTTCGAACATTATGAATTACCTCAAAGAGTATGGTCTATTGACACACCGAGCGAGGTGGCGCAGTGGTTAGCACACTGGACTCGCATTCGGGAGGACGACGGTTCAATCCCGTCTCCAGCCATCCTGATTAAGGTTTTCCGTGATTTCCCTAAATCGTTTCAGGCAAATGCCGGGATCGTTCCTTTGAAAGGGCACAGCCGATTTCCTTCCCTATCCTTCCCTAACCCGAGCTTGCGCTCCGTCTCTAATGACCTCGTTGTCGACGGGACTTTAAAACAGCACTAACCTAACCTCTATTGACACATAGACAACACAGATTGAGAAAACACATTTCTTGTGAAACACAACTATATTTCGAAATTTCCAGAAGCCTTTTGACACTGTACCTCAGTAGCGGCTTGTAATCAAATTGAGTGCTTGTGCAATATCGTTCGGTTATGCGACTGGATTCATGGTTTCCTATTAAAGAGATCACAATTCGTAGTAATTGACGAAAATTCATCGAGTAAAGGTGATTTCTGGTGTTCGCCAAGCTAGTGTTATAGGCCCTCTGCTGTTCCTTATCCATATAAACGATTTAGGAGACAATCTGAGCAGCCGTCTTTGGTTGTTTGCAGATGACGCTGTCTTTTATCGTCTAGTAAAGCCATCAGAAGATCAAAACAAACAGCAAAACGATGTAGAAATTGTATCTGTATGGTGCGAAAATCGGCAGTTGACCCTAAATAATGAATAGTGTAAGGTCATCCACATGAGTGCTCAAAGGAGTCCGTTAAAGTCCGGTTACACGGCGGACAGTCCAACCTAAAGGCCGTGTATTCAACTAAATATTTGGGAATTACAATTACGAAGAACTTAAACTGGAAGGAACACATAGAAAATGTCGTGGGGAAGGCGGACCAAAGACTGCGTTTTATTGGCAGAACGCTTAGAAGTTACAACAGACGTACTAGAGAGATTGCCTACACTACGCTTTTCCGTCCTCTTTTCGAGTACCGCTGGACGGTGTGTGATCCTTACCAGATAGGGTTAACGGAATGCTTCGAGAAAGTTCAAAGAAGGGCAGCACGTTTTGTACTATCGAGAAATAGGGGAGAGAGTGTCACGGACACGATACAAGGTTTGGGGTGGTCATCGCTAAAACGAAGGGGTTTTTAGTTGATGTGGAATCTTCTCACGAAATTTCAATCACCAGCTTTCTCCTCCGAATAAGAAAATATTCTGTTGACGCCGACCTATATAGGGAGAAACGATCGTCATAATACAATAAGGGAAATCAGAGCTCACACAGAAAGATACAGGCGTTCGTTTTTTCCGCGTGCTGTTCGAGAGTGGAATAGGAGAGAATTATTGTGAAGGTGGTGTAAGAGGTCCATGATTAAGGAATTTGTTGCTAGCGCACTCGAGCAGATGTAATTTCGATCCATTGCTCACGCGCTGCCTGCGATATGTAAGCTATAAGAGAATCTCAGACCAGAGAGCAGTGTTGTATGCAGTAGGAACTGTGTGGCAGTAGGAGTAAGTAGTAGCTAGCAGTCGTGTGTATGGAGTTGGCTGGGCCGGTCGTGGGGAGCGACGGCGGTGCCTGAGCGTTGTAGTATAAGGTAAAAGCAGCCTCGCGCATATGTACTATTGTTATATCAAGTCCCATGTAAATGTTTTTGAAAAATCTCTCAATAATAATATTTCTTATAAAAATTAAACTTTTGACAATCATTCATCTCAATTTAAAGAATTTACTAATTTCTCCAATTTATGGTCATACCGCTTATTGTAAAGAAAAAGCAGTAGTTTCATTTGAGACATGACAAATCTATCGGCCAGCATTGCACAGGGCTGCGCCAGAAAAATTTCTTATAGGAGCAGATATACAGGGTGAGTCACCTAACGTTACCGCTGGATATATTTCGTAAACCATAGCAAATACTGACGAACCGATTCCACAGACCGACCGTGAGGAGAGGGGCTAGTGTAATTGTTTAATACAAACCATACAAAAATGCACGGAAGTATGTTTTTTAACACAAACCTACGGTTTTTTTTTTAAATGGAACCACATTAGTTTTGTTAGCACATCTGAACATATAAACAAATACGTAATCAGTGCCGTTTGTTGCACATTGTAAAATGTTAATTACATTCGGAGATATTGTAACCTAAAGTTGACGCTTGAAACCTCCGACATTCAGTTGCGTGTTGTAACAAACACGGGCCACGGTCGGCGAGCAGCATCTGCAGGGACTTCTTTCTGTGGGGTACGTTAAAGGAGAATGTGTACCGTGATGAATGTGTACCGTGATGTGCTTACAACCCCAGAGGATATGAAACAACGTATTGTGGCAGCCTGCGGCGACATTACACCAGATGTACTGCGGCGTGTACGGCATTCATTACGCCAGAGATTGCAATTGTGTGCAGCAAATGATGGCCACCACATTGAACATCTATTGGCCTGACATGTCGGGACACACTCTATTCCACTCCGTAATTGAAAATGGAAACCACGTGTGTACGTGTACCTCACCCCTCATGGTAATGTACATGTGCGTCAGTGAAAAAGACCAATAAAAAGGTGTTAGCATGTGGACGTAATGTGCTGTTCCAGTCTCTTCTGTACCTAAGGTCCATCACCGTTCCCTTTGGATCCCTACGTAATTCGGTGCTCTCCGATACACACGATCGAACAGTGGAGGAGTGGTACTCAAGCGTCAACTTTAGGTTACAATATCTCCGAATGTAATTAACATTTTACAATGTGCAACAAACGGCACTGATTACGTATTTGTTTACACGTTCAGATGTGCTAACAAAACTAACGGGGTTCCATTTAAAAAAACGTAGGTTTGTGTTAAAAACATACTTCCGTGCATTTTTTATGGTTTGTATTAACCAATTACACTAGCCCCTCTCCTCACGTTCGGTCTGTCGAATCGATTCGTCAGTATTTGATGTGGTTTACGAAATACATCCAGCGGTAATGTTAGGTAACTCACCCTGTATACGCGTTATCCGGCGACTTCATTGAAGTAAGATTTTCAATTTATTCAGAATGAATTTTCAGGGCCATGACGCAGCACTGCTGACGTCCAAAATTTACCAGTTTAAATTCAGAGTCAATTATTGAAAGGTTATAAGTGAGCAACAATTTTATGGAGAGACTAGTCACATTGTATTATTGGTAGGTTACGGAATTTATCTGTTGGTAGGTTATGCTGAATTTGAATGATATATATAATTAATTTTTTCTGTTGGCACGTTACAGTGGTTCGATGAACCTCTGCCAGACTCTTGAAGTGTGTTTTGCAGAGTATCCATGTAGATACAGAAAAGATTACAAGTGTTTTTGATTGGTCTGGTTTTTTTCTTCCGAGAAAGGTAAATCAATGAATTTGCATTAAATTTTGCTTGACAAATGTAATTAAAAGCAGTACCGCATTCGAAATGTTAACTGCGGGTTTTGGCTAATCTACTGCGAGTAAGACAAGAGTCTGTGAGTGGTATAAACGTTTCAAAGAGGGCCGAGGAAACGTTGAAGAAGACGGCCGCCCTGCACGCATTAGTTTATCGATTACTCACGACAATATGGAAGAAGTAAAAAAAAAAAAAAAAAACGTAGTTCTGGAAAATCGCCCATTCACCATCAGACAGTACTTGAAAATGTCGGTTTATCCTTTGGCGCTTGCTAAGCTATTTTTTTGGATGTTTTGGACGCGAAACGCGTAGCAGCAAAGTTTATCCGAAATCCTTGAATTCCACCAAAAGCGACGTCTCGTACAACGATCCAGAGCTTCTAAAGAAAGTTATGACAGGAGACGAAACATTGGTACACGTGAATGACGTCGAAACCAAGGCCCCATCTTCCCATGGAAACTGTCTGAAGGGCCAAAACATAAAAATAAATTGACAAGTTCGATCACAGGCAACGGTTCTCACTGGTTTATTCGATTATAATGGAATAGTGCATCACGAGTTCTGCCTTATTGTCCTACAGTCAGTAAGGCGTACTACTAGGGAGTTACGTGCCGTTTGCTTAAACAGTCCGAAGAAAACGACCAGAATTGTGGAAAACCCATTAGTGGAAATTGCATCACGATGGTGCTCTCGCTCGCACTTCAATACTTCATGATTTTTTTGGTAAAAAACAAAACCGTTACGTTTCCTCAGCAACCGTATTTGCTGGAACATGTCCCCCTGCGACTTCTTTCTATTCCCGAGGCTGAAGAGAAACGTGAAAGGATGTCGCTTTGGCACTGACGAGTTAAAAACAGAATCGCTGAAGGAGCTGAACACTATAACGAAAAGTGAGTTCCAAAGATTGGAAACAGCGCTGGAACAAGTGTATTACAGGGTGTCCGAAAAGACTTTCCCTGATTACATAAATTGATAACTCAGGCTAGAAGTAAGATACAAATATGCAACTTGTGTCGAATTGTTTACAACTATCAAAATTTTTTTCCGTTTTAGGTTCGCAGTACGTAAGTAGTGGATGAGGTGCAGTGCCCAAGAAGCCATGTTAACCAGTCAGGAGAAGGCACAGTGTGTCCTGTGGTACCATGGGACACGATCACCAACCACAGTACAGAGACACTTCCAGACAACGTTTGGAAGGAATCCACCTGATGTCAAGAGCATTAAAGCCTGGTATGAGAGGTTCAAGAACACAGGTTCGGTTGCTGACCTTCCGAGGTCTGCTCGACCAAGAACCTCAGCAGACATGGTGGAAGCTGTAAGGCAGTCTTTTCTGCGAAGTCCGAAGAAATCGGTGCGCAGGGCCTCACGTGAATTACAGATGCCAAAAAGCTCTCTCCGAGGCATTTTACACAAACGTTTATAGTTTCGTGCATACAAAGTGCAGATCGTTCAGACCTTGTTGCCCGATGACAGTACACGTCGATATGACTTTGCGGTCGATATGCTATCACGTATTGAGGACGATGATGGTTATCTCAGACGAATTGCCTTTTCCGACGAAGCGACCTTTTTTGTCAGTGGAGTAGTGAATCGCCATTATGTGCGCATTTGGGGTTCACAACCCCCTGGCGAGGTCATGGAGTGCACCAGAGGCAGTCCAAAGGCGAATGTTTGGTGCGCGCTATTGCACGATCGAATTAAGATCTTGAAACCCTGTGGCAACGGATAACCACAGTCGTTGAATCGATCCCTCCAGTGATGTTGGCTAAAGTGTGGAAGGAAATTGAATATGGCCTATGTGCTACCAAGGATGCTCATGTGGAAGTTTACTGATGTGTGAAAAAAACTTCGACAGTTTGTAAACAATTAGACACCAGTTTCATATTTGTATCTTACTTCTAGCCTGAGTTATCAATTTATGTAATCAGGGAAAGACTTTTCGGACACCCTGTATATCTGAGGGGGATTACTTTGAAGGCGACAAAACAGTAAATTTTCCGAGTAAATCGGAGAATTTCCATGCCAATTCTACCCCCCCCCCTCTCCTCCCCCCTACACTGTTGGACATATACGTCAAAGAATCAAATGCGACTACCCGTCAGGCAAATTACGCATGACAACAACAAAATTTGTATAAAGTCCCCTCTCCAAGTGCTTTTGAAACGAGTATTGTGCCGACAATAAAATCTAGCGTTGAAATCAGAGAATATGTGTTGCAAAAATAATCAGTTTATCGCGTAGATCGGAGAATGTACGCGTCAAATACCGTCTCCATAGGGTTTCTAAATGGTGGAATGTGACATACATACAGAGTCTCGTCAAAACGAACGAGCGCAAAATGGGAGCAAATCTACTGGAAGCTTGTAGAGGTATCGCACCGAGCGTTACAACATACACACTCCTGGAGGTCGTAATAGCAAGAATAACTAGAAATCTGAAATGAAGAGAGCAGATGCAGCGTCAGATATACTGGAGCACGACGTGTAACTGGTTCCACACAAGCTATGTGATAACACTGTCATTGGAGCAGAAAATTCAAGATAGTGAAATTGCTACCCTGAGGAATACATAAAGATTCCTTAAGAGAAAGAAAAATTCTCGTAACTTCTTGAACACACTTCGTACAGGTTCGCCATGACAGGTGACAGACTCCTCATAGGTATGTTGCAAGTGTGTTGGTAGCGCTGTGTAGCGCTTTGCATTGGATCTCTGACTTTCTTTGTAAGAGACTCTGTGGGTGGTTGGACACATTGTTGGAAGTTAATCGCCAGTACTGTTGGAAAGTTGGAAGCTCGTCGCCAGCAGTACTGTCGGGCAGTTAGAGGTGAACAGCCAGCAGTGATGGATGTTAAATGTGAGAAGTTAGCATTGATGGGGGGTGGAGGTGTGAAGTGTTAGCGTAGGCTAGCGATCTGGAAGTATCCGACTTGGAGACTGAAAATTATTCATGATTACATATCTTTGTACTGGATGTCACTGACGATTTATATTCGTGTTTGAACTGGATGTCACATTATTAAGGTAAAAAATATATTATTTGGTTTGCAACAAAATCTTCCCTTTGCTATCCACATGCCTATTAGTAGTTAGTGGCTTTAGTAGTTAGACTCTTTTATTTAGCCTGCAGTATTGACGCTCGCTGTATTGCAGTAGTTCGCGAAATGAAGATTTTTGTGAGGTAGATGCTTAATGAAATGTATAGGTTATTGCCAGGACTGCTTCTTATTCAGGATTAATTATTTGAAGTCAGGATGTAATTTTTTTTTTGTGGGGGGGGGGGGGGGGCAGTCAGATTCCGTTGCGCTAGAATATTGTGGGTCAGTGTTGACATGATAAGAAAAAGGAAAGAGAAAGTAGCCTCAGTGCGTTCAGTTTTACTCAGCTGTTTCAGATTCCAATAACGTATGCGTTTCATCTTCTCAGTCATTCAGCAATTTAAGTACAGACACACTAATTTAAATAAAGAAGTTTCATTGTTCTAAAATAGTAATAGTAGTAGTAGTAGTATGGAACAGTGAGAAACACTGATACGTGGCACAACTGGAAATATCATCTGCCATGCACTTGACAATGGTACATAGAGTGTAGGTGTAAATATAGAAGAGCAACAATTTTATGTGGTCGATTCGCAGAGGGAAATGCATCTCTCACATATGATTGAAGAGTCAGTTTCTTGAGTAACGCCATCACGGAAGCGGACCATTCAGTGCTAGGTAGGAGCGTGACCTGCCCTGTCTAGAACAACAGATAGGCCAGGCGGTATCTGTGTGTTCGCAGGCGACCGTCTGGCCAACAGATTATGTGGCGCAGTAGCTACTCGGCACCGGAGCTGCAAGCAACCATCTTCCGTGCGTCAGCCTCAGGGCAACATAGCTACAGTTGCGAGAATCGAACCTTCACACTATCAAACCTGTTTTCTGAGGGAATATCTTGACTGCAGGTGTCAGGTAGCATCCTCGTGTTTTTCGAAGACTGTTTGGCACTCAGGCTTGTGGCAAACAGTAACGTGGAATATCAAGACCGACGCATCTTCTCATGCGCAACAGGTAAGCTTATATCTACATCTATAGGGTGTCCCAGGAGGACGGGTCAGTATTCAGGGTTATGTCGGGAACGAAAATTTGAGGAAAAAAATCTCCCTATTCCGAATAGTTTTCGAGACAGAACACATGTAATATACACTATGTGATCAAAAGTATCCGGACATCTGGCTGAAAATGACTGTCAAGTTCGTGGCGCCCTCCATCGGTAATGCTGGAATTCAGTATGGTGCTGGCCCACGCTTAGCCTTGATGACAGCTTCCACTCTCGCAGACATACGTTCAACCAGGTGCTGGAAGATTTCTTGCGGAATGGCAGCCCATTCTTCACGGAGTGCTGAACTGAGGAGAGGTATCAATGTCGGTCGGTGAGGCCTGGCACGAAGTCGGCGTTTCAAACCATCCCAAAGGTATTCTGTAGGATTCAGGTCAGGACTCTGTGCAGGCCAGTCCATTACAGGGATCTTATTGTCGTGTAACCGCATCGCCACAGGCCGTGCATTATGAACAGGTGCTCGATCGTGTTGAAAGATACAATTGCCATCCTCGAATTGCTCTTCAACAGTGGGAAGCAAGAAGGTGCTTAAAACATCAATGTAGGCCTGTGCTGTGATAGTGGCACGCAAAACAACAAGTGGTGTAAGCCTCCTCCATGAAAAACACGACCACACCGTAACACCACCGCCTTCGAATTTTACTGTTGGCACTACGCACGCTGGTATTCACCGGGCATTCGCCATACACACACCCTGCCATCGGATCGCCACATTGTGTATCGTGATACGTCACTCCAGACAACGTTTTTGCACTGTTCGATCGTCCAATGTTTACGCACCTTACACCAAGGGAGGTGTCGTTCGGCATTTATCGGCGTGATGTGTGGCTTATGAGTCGTTCGACCATTAAATCCAGTTTTCTCATCTCCCACCTGTCATACTGCTTGCAGTGGATCCTGATGCAGTTTGCAATTCCTGTGTGATGGTCTGGATAGATGTCTACCTATTACGGCGCTATTCAACTGTCGGCGGTCTCTGTCAGTCAACAGACGAGGTCGGCCTGTGCACTTTTGTGCTGTATGTGTCCCTTCATGTTTCCAGTTCACTATCACATCGGAAAAAGGGGGCCTAGGGATGTTTAGGGAGTGTGGAAATCTCGCGTACAGACGTATGACACCCAGTCACCTGACCACTTTCGAAGTCCGTGAGATCCGCGGAGGGTCCCATTCTGCTCTCTCACTATGTCTAATGATTACTAAGGTCGCTGATATGGAGAACCTGGCAGTAGGTGGCAGCACAATGCACCTAATACGAAAAATGTATCTTTTTGGAGGTGTCCCGATACTTTTGATCACATAATGTACATTGTTATTTATTTTCTGGATTATTCAGTACATTGTCAGGTTTACACATATATATGTGTACAACAGTTAACAAACCTTAAACATGCGTTTTACAAAGTATCAACTGAAAAATAACACCTTGACCTCTAAACGTTCTCGTTTACGTCACATTAAAGGTGTTGTAAAATTCGCAATAAATGTCCGAATATTCCATCACTAACTTTGACGCATTTGTGCCCTCTTGGGAGAGACCATGTTGTGTTGGATGTCTGAGTGCCTCTCCACCCTCCCTAATAAAATGGTTCAAATGGCTCTGAGCACTATGGGACTTAACATCTGAGGTCATCAGTCCCCTAGAACTTAGAACTACTTAAACCTAACTAACCTAAGGACATCACACACATCCATGCCCGAGGCAGGATTCGAACCTACGATCGTAGCGGTCACGCGGTTCCAGACTGAAGCGCCTAGAACCGCTCGACCACACCGGCCGGCGCCCTCCATAATAAAGACAGCATCGTGCGTGATGCGGCCAAGCAGTTCATCTAGTTTAATCACCTTTCGTTTTTACACCTCAGACTTCATCTAAACCCATAAACAAAAACCTAATGGCGTAAGGTCTGGTGATCTCAGTGGCTAATTAAGTATATTACCAAGAACAATCCAGCAATTAGGGTAAATGCTGTTTAGATAGTCCCTCAGTCGTCTGACAAAATGTGAAGGAACTCCGTCATGCTGGAAGTACATAGCAAGCCAAAGGAACGTCCTCAAAGTGCTCAACCAACGAATTGTTCTAAAAATATTCAAATAATTTCGTTCGCTCGTTTAAAATGACCGTACCTACCAACATGTTACCGATCATGCCGCACGGTGTCACAAAATACCGAACATGCAGGACGGAACAACCAGAAAAAACACAAGATTAAATAAACCAGAAGCTGAATTAGCACGTCTCACGATTGATCGAAAAACGAAACTTGAAATTGGTTTCCACTGTAACGTGTGGATTTTCCTGGGACCATCAGTTACTACGTGTGTTGTTCATTCCGTTCACTGTAGAATAATACACGGAAGCGCCAAAGACACTGGTACACCTGCCTAATATCGTGTATGGCCCAGCAGTCACGCAGAAGTGCACAACACGACGTGGCATGGCCTATCTGAAGTAGTGGTGGAGGGAACTGACACCATGAATACTGCAGGGCTGTCCACAAATCGGTAAGAGTGCGAGGGGGTGGAGATCTCTTCCGAACAGCACGTTGCAAGGCATCCCAGATATGCTCAATAATGTTCATGTCTGGGGAGTTTGGCGGACAGCGGAAGTGTTTAAACTCAGTAGAGTGTTCCTGAAGCCACTTTGTAGCAATTCTGGACGTGTGGGGTGTCGCATTGTCCTGCTGGAATTGCCCAAGTCCATCGCAATGCACAATGGACATGAATGGATGCAGGATGTTTACGTGCGTGCCATCTGTCATTGTCGTATCCAGACGTGTCAGGGAGTCCCATACCACTCCAACTGCACCCACCCCACACCATTACAGAGCCTCCACCAGCTTGAACAGTCCCCTGCTGACATGCAGCGTCCATGGATTCGTGAGGTTTCCTCCATACCCGTACACGTCCATCCGCTCGATACAGTTTTAAACAAGACTCGTCCGACCAGGCAACATGTTTCCTGGCATCAACAGTCCATTGTCGGTATTAACGGGCCCAGGCGAGGTGTAAAGCTTTGCGTCGTGCAGTCATCAACGCTACACGAGTGGACCTTCAAAAAATGGTTCAAATGGCTCTGAGTACTATGGGACTTAACATCTGTGGTCATCAGAACTACTTAAACCTAACCAACCTAAGGACATCACACACATCCATGCCCGAGGCAGGATTCGAACCTGCGACCGTAGCAGCCGCGCGGTTCCGGACTGCGCGCCTAGAACCGCTAGACCACCGCGGCCGGCAGTGGACCTTCGGCTCCGAAAGACCATATGGATGCTGTTTCGTTGAATGGTTCGCAAGCTGGGACTTGTTCGTGACCTAGCACTGAAATCTGCAGCAGTTTGCGGAAGGGTTGCAATTCTGTCACGTTGAACGATTGTCTTCAGTCGCCGTTGGTCCCGTTCTTGTAGGATCTTTTTCCGGCGGCAGTGATGTGGAAGATCTGATGTTTTACCGGATTCCTGATATTCACGGTACACTCGTGAAGTGGTCGTACGAGAAAATCCCCACTTCATCGCTACGTCGTAGATGCTGTGTTCCATCGCCCGTGCACGGACTGTAACACCACGTTCAAACTCACTTAAATATTGATAACCTGCCATTTTAGCAGCAGTAATCGATCTAACAACTGCGACAGACACTTGTCTTATATGGGCGCTGCCGACCGCAGCGTCGTATTCTGCCTGCTTATATCTCTCTGTATTTGAATACGCACCTCTATACTAGTTTCTCTTGCGCTTCAATGTATGTCAGGTGAAAATTGATAATACACTTTCACAGAAATTTAGAACAGGCCATGGTCTATTACAAGACTGCCCCACATCACCAACATTATTTAAAATCTATAGACACATTAGTCATAAGGCGTGGTCCCGTAAACGCAAGGGGACGGAGTTTATTTACATCACTTAACATTTTCTGATGATGAAGTAGTTATAGCACAAGACAGGGAGTATGCACGTTATATATGTAACCAATTAGGAATGGAATACAGAAACTGGGGAGCGAAGATTAATTATCTGAAAACAGAATACGACATTAATGATCCAGCTGACTTATACATAAAGGGAAAGAGAATTATGGAGGTCAATACTTTCTGATATTTTGGAACCGTTTTAGAGATGGAGGGAAAAATCAGAGGTAGAAATTAGTAAAAGAATTAGCAAAGGAAGGAAGATTGTTGGGATGCTCAGCTCAGTCTTATGGAGCAGAAATGTAAAAGGAATCATGTATAAGTCGATTGTAGAGAGCATAGTCACGTATGTAGTGGAGGCACGGACTACTAACATGTAATTAAGCATCCTGTCTGATTACCTGCATCCATTCATGTCCATTGTGTATTCCGATGGCTTGGGTAATTCCAACAGGACAATGCGACACTCGACACGTGCAGAATTGCTACAGAGTGGCTCTAGGAACACTCTTCTGAGTTTAAACACTTCCGCTGACCACCAAACTCCCCAGACATGAACATGGTTGAGTATATCTGATATGCCTTGCAACGTGCTGTGCAGAAGAGATCTCCACCCCCTGCAGAATTTATGGTGTCTGTTCCCTCCAGCACTACTTCAGACATTAGTCGAGTCCATGCCACGTCGTGTTGCGGCACTTCTGCGTGCTCGCGGGGGTCCTACACGTTATTAGGAAGGAGTAGCAGTTTCTTTGGCTCTTCAGTGTTTGTTAACTTTATATATTTCTTGTATTATTTTAATTAATAATATTAAAAATAAGTATTGTAGAATATTACACCAGTATTGTGTGTGTCTTTTTCTTTTTAAATATTAAACATTGTGATCGACAATTCTAACAGAGTTTGAGAAGAATAAAACGTCAAACAAGTTGGACAGTAAGATACATACGTGCGGGACTCTAGCCTAAAAACATCAGATGCGTTCTATCTCGGAAACCAATGGATTAGGGTATATAGCCATATGGAGTTTTACGCTTGAAGTAAGCGTTCCAGTCTTATCCCTAAATACTGACCATGTCTCCAGGAGCATCCTACACTCCTGGAAATGGAAAAAAGAACACATTGACACCGGTGTGTCAGACCCACCATACTTGCTCCGGACACTGCGAGAGGGCTGTACAAGCAATGATCACACGCACGGCACAGCGGACACACCAGGAACCGCGGTGTTGGCCGTCGGATGGCGCTAGCTGCGCAGCATTTGTGCACCGCCGCCGTCAGTGTCAGTCAGTTTGCCGTGGCATACGGAGCTCCATCGCAGTCTTTAACACTGGTAGCATGCCGCGACAGCGTGGACGTGAACCGTATGTGCAGTTGACGGACTTTGAGCGAGGGCGTATAGTGGGCATGCGGGAGGCCGGGTGGACGTACCGCCGAATTGCTCAACATGTGGGGCGTGAGGTCTCCACAGTACATCGATGTTGTCGCCAGTGGTCGGCGGAAGGTGCACGTGCCCGTCGACCTGGGACCGGACCGCAGCGACGCACGGATGCACGCCAAGACCGTAGGATCCTACGCAGTGCCGTAGGGGACCGCACCGCCACTTCCCAGCAAATTAGGGACACTGTTGCTCCTGGGGTATCGGCGAGGACCATTCTCAACCGTCTCCATGAAGCTGGGATACGGTCCCGCACACCGTTAGGCCGTCTTCCGCTCACGCCCCAACATCGTGCAGCCCGCCTCCAGTGGTGTCGCGACAGGCGTGAATGGAGGGACGAATGGAGACGTGTCGTCTTCAGCGATGAGAGTCGCTTCTGCCTCGGTGCCAATGATGGTCGTATGCGTGTTTGGCGCCGTGCAGGTGAGCGCCACAATCAGGACTGCATACGACCGAGGCACACAGGGCCAACACCCGGCATCATGGTGTGGGGAGCGATCTCCTACACTGGCCGTACACCACTGGTGATCGTCGAGGGGACACTGAATAGTGCACGGTACATCCAAACCGTCATCGAACCCATCGTTCTACCATTCCTAGACCGGCAAGGGAACTTGCTGTTCCAACAGGACAATGCACGTCCGCATGTATCCCGTGCCACCCAACGTGCTCTAGAAGGTGTAAGTCAACTACCCTGGCCAGCAAGATCTCCGGATCTGTCCCCCATTGAGCATGTTTGGGACTGGATGAAGCGTCGTCTCACGCGGTCTGCACGTCCAGCACGAACGCTGGTCCAACTGAGGCGCCAGGTGGAAATGGCATGGCAAGCCGTTCCACAGGACTACATCCAGCATCTCTACGATCGTCTCCATAGGAGAATAGCAGCCTGCATTGCTGCGAAAGGTGGATATACACTGTACTAGTGCCGACATTGTGCATGCTCTGTTGCCTGTGTCTATGTGCCTGTGGTTCTGTCAGTGTGATCATGTGATGTATTTGACCCCAGGAATGTGTCAATAAAGTTTCCCCTTCCTGGGACAATGAATTCATGGTGTTCTTATTTCAATTTCCAGGAGTGTATATACTCTGCAAACCACCTTACGTTGCATGGCGGAGGGTACCTGTGGCACAACTAACTTTTGCCACTTCCGTGTTCTAGTCGTGAATAGTCGATGGGAAGAGGGACTGTCTATCACCTCCCGTACGAGCTCTCATTCGTCTGTTTCCTCGTCGTCGTCGTCTCGGGAGATGTATATGGCGGAAGTAATATGCTGCCCGACTGTTCTTCGAACATACTCCTGAAATTTCAACAGTAAACCTCTATGTAATACACAACGCTTCTCTTGCAGCGCCTGCCACTAGAATTTGTTGAGCATCCCCTGGAACGCTGTCGCGCCAAGTTTAATTCAGTGAAGAAACGTGGCGTTCTTCGTTGCACCTTCTCCATCTCTTCTGTTAATCCTACCCTTACTGACGAACAGTACTAAAGAAGCGGTCGAACAAGAGTTGTGCAAGCCACTACTTTTCTGGATGAATCGCAAGATTCTCCTAATGAATCTCAGCCTGGGACCTGCTTTTCCTGAAAGTCACTTATGTGGTTATTCCACCTTAGCTCGCTCCGGATGGCCACGTATTTTACGATAGTCATTGTCAAGTATTTTACATTAGTTATTGTTTGCGTGAGTAATAATATCCGCACCAACAAAGGTTACTTGATGAATGTTATAACAGCAACAAAGTAGCTACATTTCTTTGGTTTATTAAATTTGTTTTTTTTGTTGTAAGTGAAATTAAGTTGTGCAGAACATATTGCATCTAAATTACTATCTTGTGGGTTCGCCCCGTGACTTTTTAAGGATTTGAACTCTATCTGTCATTGAATGGACAAGTTTTCACATGTACCAGGTTCAATTTCAAGGTACCAGACGTGAACAATTTTATTAGTTTTTTTTAGACATAATCGCCCACAAATTCTCAATACGATTCATCTTCGGAAAATTTGGGGGCCACCATAACTGCTCAATACCCAGATCTGCGCAATACTCCTGTGCAACCCTGGCAAGCTGACTGCTAGCATTGTCGTATTGGAAATTGAATGGCCCAAGGTTTCCAGCAGTGAAATGATCCCTTTCAGCATTTAAGGATATCACGGTATTTAATCCTGTAATTGAACCTATGTAAATCTTAATCCTTCCCTCTCCTTTAGAACACATTACTCATCACAGCTTTACACTTTCTTAAATTCCTCTTCTGGATTAGGGTTGCCAGTTATCCCTTATATCCCGGGAAATCTCTTATTTTGTCTATTTTTTTATCAGATCCCGTGTCCCGTAGCGTTTCGAATGCAACCCCTATTTTTCTAACTTTTTCAATAGTAGTTAAAATAATTTATTTCACCTGACACGCCACGGCTTTCCCTACAATCTCCGGTCCTTCGGCGAGCTAGTAAACAAGTAAACCAGCAACAGCGATTGATCTGATAAGCCAAAACCTCATGACCACTGCCGTCCGCGACGTCAGATGCCACCTGATGGCGTTGCAAGCAAGTGACGCGGTAGGCATAATCCGTATCACTTCAGGCAGGGGGTTACCTTCATAGTCTCGGACGTTATTGAATTTAGCGTATGTTAAAATTCAGGAGTAAGTAAAAAACATGTATTTCTTTGTTTTCTCCAAAAAAATCCTGCCCCGAGATACAAGCCTCCAAAGATGACACTGCGAACGCCATTTTGAAGATTCGAATTTCGGAAAAAATTTTAAAATGCTGTATGTCTGTAACAGTTCTAGATATTTTGTTAGAGTTTTTTTATTGGAACCCCCTCCAGTACACCTCTTGCAGTATGCTGATGACACCGCATTCCTTGCTCTCGCTCCTACCCTCCAACGGTCCCAACGCTTTCTCCAGAATCACCTTGACCTTTCTGCCGCACGGTGTAAGCAGTGGCTCCTGAAAATCAACCCTTCCAAGACCCAGGCAATCATCGTAGGTCGTACCACTCACTCCTTCCGGCTCCTGGATTTCTCCCTTACTGTCTGCGTCTGTCCTGTCCGCCTCACCCCCACCCTCACCTACCTTGGCCTCACCATTGACCGTCACCTCACCTGGATCCCTCATCTCTGCTCCATCCAATCCAAAGCCCACAACCGCCTCTGACTCCTCAAACTCCTCTACGGCTGGACATGGGGCTTACAACCCTCTACCATCCTCCACACCTACATATCCTTAATCCGTCCCATCCTCTGTTATGCCAGTCCCGCCTGGATATCTGCCCCCCCCCCCCCCACATTCTATAAGTCCCTCTAGGTCCTTGTGCGTCATGCACTCTGCCTCGCCTTCCGCATACACCTCCCGTCCCCCATGCAGATCCTCTATGACCTCATTCCTTTCCCCCATGTGCTCCCATTCCTCGAACACATCCGCATACTCTACACCTCCCGCCGCCTTGATCCCCCTCACCCCCTGGTTGCTCCTCTCATCTCCCCTCCCCACCCCCTGCCACACCTTCACTGTTGTATCCCCCCTACCCTCCATCTCTACACCCTTCATCTCCTTTTCCAAGGTGGCTTCCATCAACTCCCACTCCCGGATGATGCCCTCTCTCCCTCCATTTATCCCTCCTTTTTTTTTGGGTCATCAGTCTACTGACTGGTTTGATGCGGCCCGCCACGAATTCCTTTCTTGTGCTAACCTCTTCATCTCAGAGTAGCACTTGCAACCTACGTCCTCAATTATTTGCTTGACGTATTCCAATCTCTGTCTTCCTCTACAGGTTTTGCCCTCTACAGCTCCCTTTAGTACCATGGAAGTCATTCCCTCATGTCTTAGCAGATGTCCTATCATCCTGTCCCTTCTGCTTATCAGTGTTTTCCACATATTCCTTTCCTCTCCGATTCTGCGTAGAACCTCCTCATTCCTTACCTTATCAGTCCACCTAATTTTCAATTCGTCTATAGCACCACATCTCAAATGCTTCAATTCTCTTCTGTTCCGGTTTTCCCACAGTCCATGTTTCACTACCATACAATGCTGTACTCCAGACGTACATCCTCAGCCATAGCGAGTCTGCTTTTGATGTCTTCCTTGCTCCATCCGTCATTGGTTATTTTACTGCCTAGGTAGCAGAATTCCTTAACTTCATTGACTTCGTGACCATCAATCCTGATGTTAAGTTTCTCGCTGTTCTCATTTCTACTACTTCTCATTACCTTCGTCTTTCTCCGATTTACTCTCAAACCATACTGTGTACTCATTAGATTGTTCATTCCGTTCAGCAGATCATTTAATTCTTCTTCACTTTCACTCAGGATAGCAATGTCATCAGCGAATCGTATCATTGATATCCTTTCACCTTGTATTTTAATTCCACTCCTGAACCTTTCTTTTATTTCCATCATTGCTTCCTCGATGTACAGACTGAAGAGTAGGGGCGAAAGGCTACAGCCTTGTCTTACACCCTTCTTAATACGAGCACTTCGTTCTTGATCGTCCACTCTTATTATTCCCTCTTGGTTGTTGTACATATTGTATATGACCCGTCTCTCCCTATAGCTTACACCTACTTTTTCAGAATCTCGAACAGCTTGCACCATTTTATATTGTCGAACGCTTTTTCCAGGTCAACAAATGCTTTGAAAGTGTCTTGATTTTTCTTTAGCCTTGCTTCCATTATTAGCCGTAACGTCAGAATTGCCTCTCTCGTCCCTTTACTTTTCCTAAAGCCAAACTGATCGTCACCTAGCGCATTCTCAATTTTCTTTTCCATTCTTCTGTATATTATTCTTGTAAGCAGCTTCGATGCATGAGCTGTTAAGCTGATTGTGCGATAATTCCCTCACTTGTCAGCTCTTGCCGTCTTCGGAATTGTCTGGATGATGCTTTTCCGAAAGTCAGATGGTATATCGCCACACTCATACATTCTACACACCAACGTGAATAGCCGTTTTGTTGCCACTTCCCCCAATGATTTTAGAAATTCTGATGGAATGTTATCTATCCCTTGTGCCTTATTTGACCGTAAGTCCTCCAAAGCTCTTTTAAATTCCGATGCTAATACTGGATCCCCTATCTCTTCTAAATCGACTCCTGTTTCTTCTTCTATCACATCAGACAAATCTTCACCCTCATAGAGGCTTTCAATGTATTCTTTCCACCTATCTGCTCTCTCCTCTGCATTTAACAGTGGAATTCCCGTTGCACTCTTAATGTTACCACCGTTGCTTTTAATGTCACCAAAGGTTGTTTTGACTTTTCTGTATGCTGAGTCTGTCCTTCCGACAATCATATCTTTTTCGATGTCTTCACATTTTTCCTGCAGCCATTTCGTCTTAGCTTCCCTGCACTTCCTATTTATTTCATTCCTCAGCGACTTGTATTTCTGTATTCCTGATTTTCCCGGAACATGTTTGTACTTCCTCCTTTCATCAATCAACTGAAGTATTTCTTCTCTTACCCATGGTTTCTTCGCAGCTACCTTCTTTGTACCTATGTTTTCCTTCCCAAGTTCTGTGATGGCCCTTTTTAGAGCTGCCGATTACTCTTCAACTGTACTGCCTACTGCGCTATTCCTTATTGCTGTATCTATAGCGTTAGAGAACTTCAAACGTATCTCGTCATTCCTTAGTACTTGCGTATTGATTCTTTGCGTATTGATTCTTCCTGACTAATGTCTTGAACTTCAGACTACTCTTCATCACTACTATATTGTGATCTGAGTCTATATCTGCTCCTGGGTACGCCTTACAATCCAGTATCTGATTTTGGAATCTCTGTCTGACCATGATGCAATCTAATTGAAATCTTCCCGTATCTCCCGGCCTTTTCCAAGTATACCTCCTCCTCTTGTGATTCTTGAACAGGGTATTCGCTATTACTACCTGAAACTTGTTACAGAACTCAATTAGTCTTTCTCCTCTTTCAGTCCTTGTCCCAAGCCCATATTCTTCTGTAACCTTTTCTTCTACTCCTTCCCCTACAACTGCATTCCAGTCGCCCATGACTATTAGATTTTCGTCCCCCTTTACATACTGCATTACCCTTCCAATATCCTCATACGCTTTCTCTATCTGTTCATCTTCAGCTTGCGACGTCGGCATGTATACCTGAACTATCGTTGTCGGTGTTGGTCTGCTGTCGATTCTGATTAGAACAACCCGGTCACTGAACTGTTCACAGTAACACACCCTCTGCCCTACCTTCCTATTCATAACGAATCCTACACCTGTTATACCATTTTCTGCTGCTGTTGATATTAACTGATACTCATCTGACCAGAAATCCTTGTCTTCCTTCCACTTCACTTCAATTTCTAGTTTCCCTACCACGTTCAAGCTTCTGACATTCCACGCCCCGACTCGTAGAACGTTATCCTTTCGTTGATTATTCAATCTTTTTCTCATGGTAACCTCCCCCTTGACAGTCCCCTCCCGGAGATCCGAATGGGGGACTATTCCGGAATCTTTTGCCAATGGAGAGATCATCATGACACTTCTTCAATTACAGGCCACATGTCCTGTGGATACACGTTACGTTATCCCTCCTATCAACTCTGATACTCACCCCTCCCTGCTCTGTCCTTTCCATGGGCTCCCCCCCTTCCATCCTGTTTTCTCCCCACCTTACCTCTCCCTGCCTCCGTTCTCCCCCCCTCCCCAAGTCCTTTTGTATTTCCCCCCTCTACCTTTCCCCACAACCTGTCACATCTGCCCAGCACCCCCCCCCCTCCTCTTATGGGTCCTCGTCCTCCATCGGCTCCTTCCCCCCTCCCTCCACCGTTTTTCCTCTCGTCTCCCTCCCTCCACCGTTTTTCCTCTCGTCCCCCTCCCTTTTCTTTCCAGTCATCTGTCCAGGTTCTCCCCATCTGCCCTCGGCTGTAGTATGTCATATTTGTGCCAACTCTTTAGTGCAGTGTTGAAGTGAATGTTCAGTGTTGTTCGTCTTTCCAAAGTGTTGCGAACAGAACTCACACTGTCGCTGGGTGTGAATTTTATATCTCTTGCGAACAGAAACCAGACTGGCGCCGTGGTTTTTAATTGTCTGTCTATTATTTTACCTGTCTGATTCATATGTATTTTATTAGCATCATAAACCCTTTGTTCTATGTTTTAAGTTCCACGATTTTCCCCCATGTTACCCTTTAAGTTTCCGATTTTATCGCCTGTTTTTATTATTTATTATCTTCATCTTTCTAAAACAAATTCTGTAGGCTGAAGAGCGGCATGCTAAGCTGCTGCCAGCCCGCCCCCTTCGGGGGGAATCGAAACTCAATAAAGAAAAAAAAAATTTATTGGAAAGATAATTGCTTTATGATTACAATGGTATCCTCCGTTTGGACATATCTGTCAAAGTTCTTTTACCGTCATATACGAGGGTTGAAACTTAAATAGTAGCAACTATGTATTCACAACCGATACAAAAGGGTTACATGTTTGCACCTGTTACTGTCCTTCAAAGTAGTCACCAGAGTTGTGTAGAACCCGTTGTCAGTGATGTGGAAGGCGTAGTATACCGTTAGCAGAGCCTGTTCTGTTGATGGTGCGAATGGAGATGTCTACTGCCTGTCGAATCTCTGGAACAGTTCTGAAGCGAATGCCACGTCCTTCATCTTCGGAATCAAATCAAAGTCACAAGTACTTAAGTCCGGGGAGTGTGGTGGATGGTACAGTACGTCCTAGTCCCATCGACCGAACAGAGCAGCCACAGCTTGCGCTGTATGCGCCTACGCATTGTCGTGCAAAATGATGGGACCATTGCGCAAAAAAGTGTCGCTGCTTCTTTCGCAAAGCTGGTCGCTGCTGATGCTCCAAAAACGAACAGTAATACTGCTTAAGTCCTTGAGATTTTGATTTGATTCCGAAGATGAAGGAACCACTTCGTGGCATTAGCTTCAGAACTGTTCCAGAGATTCGACGGGCAGTAGATCGCTCCATTCGCACCATCAACAGAACAGCCTCTGCTAACGGTGTACTACGCCTTCCACATCGCTGGCAACGGGTTCTACACAACGCTGGTGGCTACTTTGAAGGACAGTAACAGGTGCAAACATGTAAACCTTTTGTATCGGTTGTGAATACATGGTTGCCACTATTTAAGTTCCAAACCTCATATTATTGTCAAGTATGGAGCTAATGCATCAGCATACTCGGAAAGGAACCTAATTGGTATGTAGTCTGGACCAGAAGACTTGATTTTATTAAGTGGTTTAAGTTGCTTCACTACTCAGAGGATATTTACTTCTACGTTACTCATGTTGGCAGCTGTTCTTGATTCGAATTCTGGAATATTTACTTCGTCTTCTTTTGTGAAGGCATTTCGGAAGACAGTGTTTAGTAACTCTGCTTTGGCAGCCCTGTCTTCGATAGTATCTCCATTGATATCGCGCAGAGAAGGCATTGATTTCTTGCCGCTAGCATACTTCACATACGACCAGAATCTCTTTCGATTTTCTGCCAGGTTTCAAGACAAAGTTTCGTTGTGGAAAGTGTTATAAGGATCTCGCATTGAAGTCCGCGCTAAATTTCGAGCTTTTGTAAAAGATCGCCAATCTTGGGGATTTTGCGTCTGTTTAAATTTGGCACGTTTGTTTCGTTGCTTCTGCAACACTGTTCTAACCCGTTTTGTGTACCAAGGAGGATCAGCTCCGTCGTTTGTTACTTTATTTCGTATAAATCTCTGAATTGCTGCCGATACTATTTCTTTGAATTTAAGCCACATCTGGTATGCACTTATATTACTAACTTGGAAGGAGCTGAGATTGTCTCTCAGGAAGGCGTCAAGTGAATTTTTATCTGCTTTTTTGAATAGGTATATTTTTCGTTTATTTTCGGAGGATTTCGGGGTTACAATATTCAACCTCGGTACGACAACCCTGTGTTCACTAATCCCTGTACCGGTTTTGATGCTCGTTATTAAATCAGTATTATTTGTCGCTAAGAGGTCAAGTGTGTTTTCACAACCATTTACTATTTGCGTGGACTCATGAACTAACTGCTCGAAATAATTTTCAGAGAATGCGTTCAGCAGAATTTCGGATGTTGTTTTATGCGATCTGCCTATAACTCAGCTTCTGTCTTGCTTTGCTATATTTTCATTGCCTGCACAATCTGGAACTGCAGGTTCATTTCCGACCACATTTGTACCTCAAACTTGACTTTCTAGTTTCAGCTTTATTTCTTCAACACATATCCCATAGTTTTGTCGTTAATTGTCAATTTTCTAGCAACTTCCCTATTCGAGTGTCCCTCATTTTTGAGACCCAAAGACATGCCTTCTTCCCCATAACCTGTAAAACAAAATATTTTGTTTAATTAACTTTAGAGACACAAAGTTGTTATTACTTATGCTATTATAGCACAATATGTAAATATAAAAAGTGTCTGGACACGTACTTAATTATTTTTTGAGACAGTTATTCATAAAATGCACACAGGTGTCAGTAGGGAACAACAGCTGACACACAAGCGAGGGGGAAGACTGTTATATCAGCACAACACAATAACGTCCAAAATACATTGAAAGTTAACCTGTTTGGGGCTATATAAAAATGATTGATTGAAAATGTATGCCAAATCTAGTTTACTGACAACTTTTATTTTCCAAAAACAAAGACAGACATGATCTATGCTAAACACGTTATTATAGCATATCGTAAACAACTAACAGGTGGTTTAAGACCGAAATGGACAAGGATCCTGGGTGACGGAAGTGAGTTAAGTACACTGGCCCTAAAAATGTGGATGACGCAATCTGAGTTAATTTGACGCCGAGACTTTGACTGTTCGAATCTACAGACGTTTATATTGGTGCAGCTGAGAGAAAGTGGCTGTTGGGATTTGTACGCCCTGATAATGCCGGAGCAGCGGTATGTTACCCTGATTACTTCGTGCAGCGATGTAACTCGCAGGTGGCGAGATGTGTGCGGCGGAGGCGAGGCATATGGCGGTACCTGTGAATCGATCTCGGCCACAAAAGAAATGCAAACTCTCACGGTATGGCGATCAGGCAGACGGATCGCAATCTACTCTCTACCAGAGCCCTGAAATCGCGGTAGATTTCAGTGTGTGACACACCCGTTCGTTGGTCGTACCAAGGACCAATTTGGCTCACTTATATGACAGAGCGCAAAAGGATATCACACGTCAAGACTGGTAAACCAAAAACGAATAAGTGTGCCCTCGGAAAACGAGTAGTCTGAGACGTTTGAAGTCACACTGTCAGTACAGTAAGAACTTCACCACAGGCTCCCCGGACTAACTACTCGCAAGAGAAGTCGGTCTCAGGACAGGTCCCAAGCACCACCCACACATGCCAGAGCTTCGACCAGAAGATGCTTCTAGACCAAAGTCTAGCATCCGAGTGCTTCGCACCTCGTCAGAAAAAAATATCCGTTTTCCCACAAAGTGCACGAAGAACACCGCGTCTTGAGCCAATCACAGGGCTTTAGAGGCACTAAATCTCCCCTCCTACACAACACAAACTCATGTCGAACCAGCGCAAGAGTTAAGAAACCTGCATCTGTGAAAAAAAAAAAAAAAAAAAAGAAACCGCCAATTCCTGGCTCTTTTAAATTTTCGCGCTGGGAGAAGATATTTTTCTCCAAAGTCGCATCGCTTCCCTCGGCAACAAGCAAACATAGACAATCTTAAAGATCTTTATCTAAATTGCCTGTGCCTTAGAGCGTGTTAGTCCTAGCTATGAAGTGCAATAAAGATTCTATCTCTAAACATTTCTCAGATGCCAGAGTTTCTTATACGACCGAGGCGGCCAATGGAAGTGGCTCACAGGCCTATTTGCAGTATCGGCGAACATGAAAACTTGTGAATTTTTTATTAGGTGTGGCGCTGCACACAATGCCCGGTTTATCTCTCGACCGTGTAGATGCGTCCCTTCAGTCCGTCGCCTCCAGCCCAGCCTTCAGCTGGTGCCAATGCAGGTATAGTGGCATTGTCCTGCTGGAGACCTGTCTCTGTCTGCCCTGTGCGGATGTGGGCCTGTCCGCAAGGTTTACTGAGGAATGGGCTGGCCGCCACTTGCTTTCAACTTCCAACATGCCATTTCTATGAACTAAGAACCATAGAAATACCTTATGCTTTTAGCGACCTACCAGGCTCCATCAATACCTGCTCAGGCTGTTAACTTCCTACAGTCTCGCTCAAGTTGCATAATGTTGTAACAAAATCTTTATGAAAAATAGGTGAGAGAGTAACTTGTCCTCTCTCAACTTAAATGGTTTATTCATAACGATCCTGGTTCATGACAGTACTACACAATCCACAGCAAGTACACAAGTCCAGGACACTCCAGATCACATCCGAGATTGTTGAGACAGTATCATAAGTTCCACAGTTTTCCTAGTATGTGTGGTCGCTCGTCACATGTATGAGCGAAGGTAGGTATAGGACCGGCTGTAGCATGCTGTTGCAGTGTCCTATATACCGTCCTGGTAGTCCAGGAATATGGCATGTGGTGGCGCCAGGGGCCGAGTGGAGACTCGCTTCCATCTCGCGACACTGGATCTCTAGTGACCACCTCGAAATGGACTACGTGGCCAGTCGGTGAATCTATATGCCTGGTGCGCGTGTGTTATCTTTGCAGCTGCACATCTGGCCTTGCTTTGCGCATGCTGATGTCCGCCACTGTCAGCCGGATATTGAGTGATAGTGGATAGCCGGCTGGGTTGGGCAATCGGTTCTTGGCGCTTCATTCTGGAACCGCGCGACCGCTACCGTCGCAGATTCGAATCCTGCCTCGGGCATTGATGTGTGTGATGTCCTTAGGTTAGTTAGGTTTCAGTAGTTCTAAGTTCTAGGGGACTCATGACCTCAGATGTTAAGTCCCATTGTGCTCAGAGCCATTTGAACCATTTTTTTTATACTGGATACCACAAAGACAAACCAGAGATACCTGGTAGAGTGTAATAAAACCTCCTAGTATGTGACATCTAATATCAATTATTGTAACGAAACTGATGTATATTTTATTTCAATCTTGGAAATGGAAATGAGCGTTTGGCGTCATTGGCCGGGAGGCCCCTTACGGGGCAGGTCCGGCCACCTTGGTGCAGGTCTTATTACAGTCGACGCCACATTGGGCGACCTGCGCGCCGGATGGCGATGAAATGATGATGGAGACAACACTCAGTTCGTGAGCAGAGAAAATCTCTGACCCAGCCAGGAAT
This sequence comes from Schistocerca nitens, assembly GCF_023898315.1. Taxonomy (NCBI): domain Eukaryota; kingdom Metazoa; phylum Arthropoda; class Insecta; order Orthoptera; family Acrididae; genus Schistocerca; species Schistocerca nitens. The sequence goes on along the minus strand of NC_064623.1, from coordinate 29,952,351 downwards.
CGAACCTGGGCCCATAGGATGGCAATCCGTCATGCTGGCCACTCAGCTGCCGGCCGGGGTGGCCGAGCGGTTCTAGGCGCTACAGTCTGGAACCGCTACGGTCGCAGGTTCGAATCCTGCCTCGGGCATGGATGTGTGTGATGTCCTTAGGTTAGTTTAAGTAGTTCTAAGTTCTAGGGGACTGATGACCTTAGAAGTTAAGTCCCATAGTGCTCAGAGCCATTTTTTTGACCACACAGCTATCGGGGCGGAGTTAGTCATACCAAATAAAAAAAAGTCGTTTTTATGGATATGTACTGTACAGCATTTGTTCAGTTGTTGCTTGAAGATTAGCTGGCATGAACAGAGACCATCTCAAATGCTAATCTAAAGCAGTTGACATCAAAGTACAAGTGGCGAGGCAAGAGACGTGAGCAATTAGTGAATAAATTTAAGATAAGTTGAAATAGACTCAAAAAGCTTTCTGGGGATATCGTTTTGGACCCTACTGTATATTGTGTACAGCAATGGCCCCACAACGCTCCCTTGAAGTACTCTAGAAATTACGTTTACATGTATCGATTTCGTTTCAGTAAGCATGACGTACTGTGTTCTGTCTCTGAGAAGCTCCAGAATCCAGTCACAAATCTGGCATGATACCGATGTGTATGTGGTCAGTCTGCACCAAGACTGCTAGCAATGTATGATACGTCAGTTTACATTGACATGACAAAAGTCTTGGGATACCTCCTAACACCATCAACTCAATGTGGCATCGACTCAACAAATCGTTGGAAGTCCCCCGCAGAAATATTAAACCATGCTGCCTCTATAGCTGTCCATAATTGCGGAAGTGTTGCCAGTGCAGGATTTTGTATACGAACTTTCTCGATTATGGTTCAAATGGCTCTGAGCACTATGGGACTTAACATCTGAGGTCATCAGTCCCCTAGAACTTAGAACTACTTAAACCTAACTAACCTAAGGACATCACACACATCCATGCCCGAGACAGGATTCGAACATGCGAGCATAGCGGTTGCGCGGTTCCAGACTGAAGCGCCTAGAACCACACGGCCACACCTTTCTCGATTATGTCTCGATGGGATTCACATTGGGCGATCTGAGTGAACAAATACACTCCTGGAAATGGAAAAAAGAACACATTGACACCGGTGTGTCAGACCCACCATACTTGCTCCGGACACTGCGAGAGGGCTGTACAAGCAATGATCACACGCACGGCACAGCGGACACACCAGGAACCGCGGTGTTGCCCGTCGAATGGCGCTAGCTGCGCAGAATTTGTGCACCGCCGCCGTCAGTGTCAGCCAGTTTGCCGTGGCATACGGAGCTCCATCGCAGTCTTTAACACTGGTAGCATGCCACGACAGCGTGGACGTGAACCGTATGTGCAGTTGACGGACTTTGAGCGAGGGCGTATAGTGGGCATGCGGGAGGCCGGGTGGACGTACCGCCGAATTGCTCAACACGTGGGGCGTGAGGTCTCCACAGTACATCGATGTTGTCGCCAGTGGTCGGCGGAAGGTGCACGTGCCCGTCGACCTGGGACCGGACCGCAGCGACGCACGGATGCACGCCAAGACCGTAGGATCCTACGCAGTGCCGTAGGGGACCGCACCACCACTTCCCAGCAAATTAGGGACACTGTTGCTCCTGGGGTATCGGCGAGGACCATTCGCAACCGTCTCCATGAAGCTGGGCTACGGTCCCGCACACCGTTAGGCCGTCTTCCGCTCACGACCCAACATCGTGCAGCCCGCCTCCAGTGGTGTCGCGACAGGCGTGAATGGAGGGACGAATGGAGACGTGTCGTCTTCAGCGATGAGAGTCGCTTCTGCCTCGGTGCCAATGATGGTCGTATGCGTGTTTGGCGCCGTGCAGGTGAGCGCCACAATCAGGACTGCATACGACCGAGGCACACAGGGCCAACACCCGGCATCATGGTGTGGGGAGCGATCTCCTACACTGGCCGTACACCACTGGTGATCGTCGAGGGGACACTGAATAGTGCACGGTACATCCAAACCGTCATCGAACCCATCGTTCTACCATTCCTAGACCGGCAAGGGAACTTGCTGTTCCAACGGGACAATGCACGTCCGCATGTATCTCGTGCCACCCGACGTGCTCTAGAAGGTGTAAGTCAACTACCCTGGCCAGCAAGATCTCCGGATCTGTCCCCCATTGAGCATGTTTGGGACTGGATGAAGCGTCGTCTCACGCGGTCTGCACGTCCAGCACGAACGCTGGTCCAACTGAGGCGCCAGGTGGAAATGGCATGGCAAGCCGTTCCACAGGACTACATCCAGCATCTCTACGATCGTCTCCATGGGAGAATAGCAGCCTGCATTGCTGCGAAAGGTGGATATACACTGTGCTAGTGCCGACATTGTGCATGCTCTGTTGCCTGTGTCTATGTGCCTGTGGTTCTGTCAGTGTGATCATGTGATGTATCTGACCCCAGGAATGTGTCAATAAAGTTTCCCCTTCCTGGGACAATGAATTCACGGTGTTCTTATTTCAATTTCCAGGAGTGTAGTTCGCTCTGATTGTCCAGAATGTTATGCAAAACAATCAAGAGAAATTATGGCCCAGTGACATGGCGCTTTGTCATCCCTAAAAATTCCATTGTCGTTTGGGAACATGACGTTCATAAATGGGTGCGAATAGCCTCTAAGTAGCCGAATACAACTATTTCCAGTCAATGTTCAGTTCGACTGGAGCAGAGGACCTAGTCCACTCCATGTAAACACAGTCCACACCATACTGGAGCCACCACCGGCTTATTAGTACTAGCTGAGACCTAAAGTCATACCCGATGGCTCCACACTCTATGAGACTGTAGTTCCTCACCAAGACGTTGGCACTATGAGATCTCTCCCAACGCCACCACCATACTCATAGATGGTCACCCTAGACAGTGCAGGACTGCTGTCTGTAGAGGAACAAAGTGAGACGGCATTCATCAGCACTGTATACGTCCCAATCATGACACCATTCCAAACGTAGTCGTTTTTAACTCCAGCCTAGTCTGGCTGCTGGTAGTCTCGGGCTGATGGTGCGGGGTGGCTCGTGATGTTGCAGGGTGTGGTCCGAGAAGGGGGCTCACAACCCGAACCACACGCCACTGTTAACCACTAATGAAGGACTGGGTCCCTTACTTCGATTGCACATAATTCATTAGGGTCATCCAATGCATTTACTTCAAATAACATAAATGAAGTTACATTTGACTCTGTCTGACATTAAACAGGAATGTTGTTGTTGTTGTGGTCTTCAGTCCTGAGACTGGTTTGATGCAGCTCTCCATGTTACTCTATCCTGTGCAAGCTTCTTCATCTCCCAGTACGTACTGCAGCCTACATCCTTCTGAATCTGCTTAGTGTATTCATCTCTTGGTCTCCCTCTTCGATTTTTACCCTCCACGCTGCCCTCCAATACTAAATTGGCGACATTAGTTATGTGATCTTCCCATCTGATCTTCAGCATTCTTCTGTAGCACCACATTTCGAAAGCTTCTATTCTCTTCTTGTGTAAACTATTTATCGTCCACGTTTCACTTCCATACATGGCTACACTCCATACAAATACTTTCAGAAACGACTTCCTGACATTTAAATCTATACTCGCTGTTAACAAATTTTTCTTCTTCAGAAACAATTTCAATATCAGCTGATTTAGTGCGTGAAGCGCGAGTTAAGCCAATAACCACATAAAAAAATACGCCGGGAGAAACTCAAGAATCACAATTCTCCGTCGTTCAAAGTAAGAGAAAAACAAAATTGAATCAATACACTCCCACTGACAAATATCCAAAAAACCTTACAATACGACTCAAATGAATTAAACTGAAGTGGAGAGCAGTCATCGCCTGACAGAACACTTCAAAATGAGTTCGACAACACAGCTGCGTGCCCCAGAAAACTTCAAGACATTAAATACACTTTACATACAATTATCACTACGCCACTTCTGTTTGAACTGCAGTGTCCCATAGAAACAGGTGCTTATTCTTTACCCTTTCTACGTGGAGGCTGAGCCAGGAACACAGGTTGCCACAAAAACACAGTTTTGCTGTGAAATCTTGCAGGACACCCGGAAGCAGTAACAGACAAGGGGTTGGTATCCACAAATAACACAGGATAAGAGTCAGGCTGGGAGCACATCCTACAAGAACTTGTTCACACTATGCTCTCCATTATATTAAATGCCTTCCAGGCAACCAGTAACCGCCGCAGGAGTTTCACAATTAGCAAACAGCCCCAGCGGAACAGACATCACACATGTGCTTACGCCCGAGCCACCACTCTGCCAGTCTCACCGGCCGCCCCAAACCGACTGCCTCTCGCCGCCCCGCGAGCCCCAGCAGAAAACGCAAAGATGCTCATGCCCGGGGCGCGCCAAAGATAACAAACCGATCGCTGATGATCGACCAGCGATCTGGCTCAGGGTGTGCATTGCTTGTCCTCAGATGACTGCCACATGTGTGAAGTGGCTACTGTGTGCACGGTGTGCAGTATGGTGATCCTCCCCTGGGAGGGTTGGATGTGGAACCTCCACAAGTATGCCTGCCTTCACATTTACAAGCAGTCCAACATCGGGTCACTTTCACATCCGAATGAAATGCCAATCTGGATACTGCCAAAAGCCAAGTCAAAGCAAAAAGCCAGCCAATTCGAGAGCTGTCAGGTGCTGATAACGCTGTCACACACTATAATGCAGCATCTCCGTGTCCTTCGCAGAGATCACTCAACATCTGAGCTGTTTTCACGCTCATTGTATATCTACCAGCCTTGATAACAACACTGAACACGACAGTGCAAATGCACTCTCTTTCAGGGAGATGGTGTATGTGTGACAACTGGCCATGCCTTCTGAATGCTTCACTTTTCTTGTCACGCATTGCAGTTCATCATGACATGAATAAGAAAACTTTTCGTAGTAGCTCGTCAGTTGAAAAGGCCTATGTATTTTATTCAAATCATCTACTTATGAATATCTCTCCGGTACAGTTATCTTGAGAAACTGCTACAAAACGTATTCAAAATCGTCTGAAGATGATCTGCCAGTAAGGTGAAACTCGTAATGATAGCTCCTGTGTGACTTGAAGTATCCTTCTGTCTGCTGCTTACGAATTTATGCGAAACCCCAGCGTTGTGAAAAATAATCCCTTCAGGATTACCTGTGAGACAGCTGCATCCTGAAAAAGCAGTGCTCTATGAAATGTGCACAGCAGAGCAAATTAACTCTTTGGAAGACTTGGGCCCCAGTAGTGAAACTTAAGTTGTGGTATTGACAAGTTATCATTCATAAACATGAATCACGATAGAGGGTTTCCCGACTACGTAAAGCAAAAGCATGATTTGACTGAACTCTGAATTTATTGCTCAAGTTTAAATGCGCAAGAAAAATGAAAAAAAAGTAACATGACTTTACTTGACGCACAATTAAACATAGACTACGATGAAACTCAAATAATTCAAAAAAAGGGTTGGAAAAGTTAATTGGTGCGGAAATGGAATTTGCTAAAATCGTCTCAATTTCCTAATGAATTTACCGCAAGCTGCCATGAGGAGTGTTTGAAGGAAAAGTTATCCACGCAGCTGCGACTGTGCCCTCGAACATGGGAAGGCTGAACTGTCCTGATGTGCCGACACTACGTACTGCTCTCCAGCACTCGCTGACGTAGAGTAAGCACACTGCTGATGTTGTGGCTGGCTGCTCCTAGGAGTGCCCTGCTGTGAACTCAAACACTGGACTCCGTCATTCTCCGCTGTATAGAGGAGCTGCCTCAGAAATCTGCCGTTCCGCTTGAGAGCGGAGCCAAGTTTCCACCACAGCGCCTCAGAAGCAAGACCTTTTTTTTTCCTTTTTCAAGTTACACTTAAGAATGTCTACGTTTTGCCCCTAGGAAATATCGTCTACCAAACCTAAATAATTTACATTTCTTCCACCAACGGTGTAATTGTTTGGTTGTTAAAAATCTGCAAAACGCCAAATTCAATGACGTCGCTTTCTGCGCCTCTTTTTTCGAGGAAATCAGCTCATGCGCAATGTCACACTGAGCCAGATCGCTGGTCGATCATCAGCGATCGGCTTGTTATCTTTGGCGCGTCCCCGGGCATGAGCATCTTTGCGTTTTCTGCTGGGGCGCGAGGGACGGCGAGAGGCAGTCAGATTGGAGCGAGCGGTGAGACTGGCGGAGTTGTGGCTCGGGCGTAAGCACATGTGTGACGTCTGTTACGCTGGGGCTGTTTGCTAATCGTGAAACTCCTGCGGCGGTTACTGGTTGCCTGGAAGGCATTTCCTATAAACTGTGCCAAGCCTCGCAGTGAGAGGGGAGTCCGGAGTTGGTGTTGGCCTAGATGTTTGTACAAACTGAGGTGCCTGTGTGAGAAGCACGGCGTGGGCCTGTCGGTTGCTTCGTCCATCTGGCAGCCACCGCAAGCGGATGTTCGGCCGGAATGTCTGCAGTTTGTGGTGACCATAGTGTGAACAAGTTCTCGTAGGATGTGCTCCCAGCCTGACTCTTAGCCTATGTTATTTGTGGGTGCCGACCCCTTGTCTTTTACTGCTTCCGGGTGTCCTGTAACATTTCACAGCAAAACTGTGTTTTTGTGGCATTCTGTGTTTCTGGCTCAGCCTCCGCCAAGAAAGGGGAAAGATTTGTGCCTCAACTGAAAGGGGGGGGGGGGGGTTCGATTGGACATCTTTTGGAATTCCTTAATGCTGTAATTTAAACATATGTAAAAAAATTGTTCTTTCAGAATAAGCGCCTGTTTCTTTGGGACACTGCAGTTCAAACAGGAGTGGCTAATGTTAATGAGTATTTGTTAGTTGTTAAATGAAGTGTATTTAATGTCTTGCATTTTTCTGGGGCACGCAGCTGTGTTATTGAACTCATTTTGAAGTGTTCTATTGGGTGAATGACTGCTCCCCAGTGTATTCTTTTGAGTAATATTGTAAGGTTTTTTGGATATTTGTCAGTGGGGTGTATTGATTCAATTTTGTTTTTCTCTTTCTTTTGAATTATGGAGAATTGTTCAGTTTATCTGGTTACTGACTTAAATCGCGCTTCACGCACTAAATCAGCTGATATTGAATTTTTTTTTATTCCTGTTTAATGTGAGACAGATTCAAATGTAACTTCATTTATGTTATTTGAAATAAATGTGTTGAATTGACCTTAATGAATTATGTGCAATCGAAGTAAGGGACCCAGTCCTTCATTAGTGCTTAACAGTGGCGTGTGGTTCGGGTTGTGAGCCCCGTGCTCGGACCACACACTGACATCACATTACAGCCACCAACCAATGGTCTGTTTGTTGCTTAGACAGTTTCCTCTAGACTTTACAAAATAGACACATCAAAAAGAGTTTTGCATCACCTCGGTTCCGAAAGATCTCGAGCCTGTACAGAAAATTGGTATAGAGATCAACATAAACATCATTTCCGCCCTTTTTATTGCTCATGAAAACCGCACATTACATGTTGTACCACCATACAGCGAGACCTTCAGAAGTGGTGGTCCAGACTGCTGTAGACACCGGTACCTCTAATACCCAGTAGCACGTCCTCTTGCACTGATGCATGCCTGTATTCATCGTGGCATACTAGCCACAAGTTCATCAAGCCAGTTGGTACAGATTGTCCCACTCCTCAACGGCGATTCGGCGTAGATCCCTCACAGTGGTTGGTGGGTCGCATCGTCCATAAACAGCCCTTTTCAATCTATCCCAGGCACGTTCGATAGGCTTCATGTCCAGAGAACATGCTGGCCACTCTAGTCGAGCCATGTCATTATCCTGAAGGAAGTCATTCGCAAAATGTGCACGATGGGGGCGAGAATTGTCGTCCATGAAGACGAATGCCTCGACAATATGGTGCCGATATGGTTGCACTATCGGTCGGAGGATGGCATTCACGCATCGTACAGCCGTTACGGCGCCTTCCATGACCACCAGCGGCGTACGACGGTCCCACATAATGCCACCCCAGAACAGCAGGGAACCTCCACCTTGCTGCACTCGCTCGACGGTGTGTCTAAGGCGTTCAGCCTGACAGGGTTGCCTCTAAACACATCTTCGACGATTGTCTGGTTGAAGACATACGCGAAACTCATCGGTGAAGAGAACGTGATGCCATTCCTGAGTGGTCCATTCAGCATGAGGTTGGGCCCATCCGTACTGCGCTGCATGGTGACGTGGTTGCAAAGATGGACCTCGCCATAAACGTCGGCAGTGAAGTTGCGCATCATGCAGCGTATTGTGCACAGTTTGAGTCGTAACACGACATCCTGTTGCTGCATGAAAAGCATTATTCAACAAGGTGGCGTTGCTGTCAGGGTTCCTCCGAGCCATAATCCGTAGGTAGTTGTCATCCACTGCAGTAGTAGCCCTTGGGGGGGGGGGGCTGAGCGAGGCATGTCATCGACAGTTCCTGTCTCTCTCTGTATCTCCCCCATGTCCAAACAACATCACTTTCGTTCACTCTGAGACACCTGGATACTTCCATTGTTGAGAGCCCTTCCTGGCACAAAGTAACAATGTGGACGGGATCGAACTGCGGTATTGACTGTCTAGGCATGGTTGAAGTACAGACGACCCGTGTACCTACTTCCTGGTGGAATGACTGGGACTGATCGTCTGTCGGACTCCCTCAGTGTAATAGGCGCTGCTCATGCATGGTTGTTTACATCTTTGGGCGGGTTTAGTGACATCTCTGAACAATCAAAGGGACTGTGTCTGTGATGCAATATCCACATTCAACATCTGTCTTCAGGAGTTCTGGGAACTGGAGTGATGAAAAACATTTTTGATGTGTGTAATTAAGATGTATCTACCTTCTCTGGTGACAGCCTGCCAGACATTTGCAACGCTACTGTTTTTTAGGATCTGTTTCCGTGTATTTTAGGACAGCTAAGAGATGCCAATCTTGCACAACGTTTCTTTGACATAGGCCTGACTGTGTTCCTCTGCTGCCCCCCCCCCCTCCCCCCTCTCTCTCTCTGACAGGGCACAAACCGTAAAAAGTCTTTTTAAAGTGACTGCTACCTTGGCTGTTATTGTTCCATAGGCACTGACACAGCCACATGGGTTCCGCGGAGACTGTGTCTGGTCCACTGCTTTCAAGCGGACGATGCATACGACCCTAGTGTGTCCCACTTCCAACTTTCTATGAGATTTGTAATGCTCTCGCGATGGCTAAATGTACCAGTCACAAATCTTGCCGCTCTTCTTTGGACCTTTTCAATATCTTGAATGAGACCCAACTGGTAAGGGTCCCATACAGACGAACTATACTCCAAGACTGGACGCACTAACGTATTGTAAGCTATTTCCTTTGTTGAAGGACTGAATCGCTTCAGGATTCTACCAATAAACCGCAATCTAGAGTTCGCCTTACCCGTTACTTGTGTAATCTGATCATTCCATTTAAGATCATTTCGAATAGTCACACGTAGATACTTGATTGATGTTACCGCTACCAAAGACTGATCATTTACTTTGTACTCATACATTAATGGGGATTTTCGCCTTGTTATACGCAGTAGGTTACACTTACTAATATTGAAAGATAACTGCCAGTCATTACGCCACGCATTTATTTTCTGCAAATCCTCATTGATTTGTTCACAACTTTCGTGTGATACCACTTTCCTGTAGACCACAGCGTCATCGGCAAACAGTCTAAGGCCGCTGTCAATACCATCGACCAGATCGTTAATGTAAATCGTAAAAACCAGAGGACCTATTACGCTGCCCTGGGGCACACCTGAAGTTACTCTTGTTTCTTGTGAAGTCACCCCGTTCAGGGCGACATACTGCTCCCTGTCTGCTAGAAAACTTTCTATCCAACCGTATATGTCATCGGATAAACCATAAGCGCTCGACTGTAGCAAGCGACTGCGCGGAACTGAGTCGAACGTCGTTCGAAAGTCGAGAAATATGACATCAACCTGGAAGCCGGTATCTAGAGCCTGTTGTACATCATGCACAAAGAGGGCCAGCTGTGTCTCGCATGACCGCTGTTTCTTAAAACAGTGCTGGTTTCTGCAGATGAGCTTCTCAGAGTCTAGAAAGGTCGTTATGTCTGAACACAAAATATGTTCCACGATTCTAAAACAAATCGATGTCAGTGAAATTGGCCGGTAATTATGTGCATCCGATTTTCTACCCTTTTTATAGATTGCTATGACCTGGGCCTTCTTCCAGTCCCGTGGAACTTACCGCCGTTCCAATGATCTCTGATAGATGACGGATAAGAATGGTGCTATATTTGTAACATAGTCAACATAAAATCTTACGGGGATACCGTCTGGGCCAGATGCCTTTCTGTAGTCTAAGGATCTTAACTGTTTTACAATTCCACATACACTAAACACTATGACAGCCATTCTTTCGTTTGTTCGATAATTGAAAGGGGGGATGGTGCTGCAGTCCGCTATCGTAAACGAGTTTTTGAAAGCTAGGTTTAGAATTTCGGCCTTCTGTTTATCATCAGTTACATTACCCGTACTGTCAGCAAGAGAAGGTATTGAATTACACTCCTGCAAATTGAAATAAGAACACCGTGAATTCATTGTCCCAGGAAGGGGAAACTTTATTGACACATTCCTGGGGTCAGATACATCACATGATCACACTGACAGAACCACAGGCACATAGACACAGGCAACAGAGCATGCACAATGTCGGCACTAGTACAGTGTATATCCACCTTTCGCAGCAATGCAGGCTGCTATTCTCCCATGGAGACGATCGTAGAGATGCTGGATGTAGTCCTGTGGAACGGCTTGCCATGCCATTTCCACCTGGCGCCTCAGTTGGACCAGCGTTCGTGCTGGACGTGCAGACCGCGTGAGACGACGCTTCATCCAGTCCCAAACATGCTCAATGGGGGACAGATCCGGAGATCTTGCTGGCCAGGGTAGTTGACTTACACCTTCTAGAGCACGTTGGGTGGCACGGGATACATGCGGACGTGCATTGTCCTGTTGGAACAGCAAGTTCCCTTGCCGGTCTAGGAATGGTAGAACGATGGGTTCGATGACGGTTTGGATGTACCGTGCACTATTCAGTGTCCCCTCGACGATCACCAGCGGTGTACGGCCAGTGTAGGAGATCGCTCCCCACACCATGATGCCGGGTGTTGGCCCTGTGTGCCTCGGTCGTATGCAGTCCTGATTGTGGCGCTCACCTGCACGGCGCCAAACACGCATACGACCATCATTGGCACCAAGGCAGAAGCGACTCTCATCGCTGAAGACGACACGTCTCCATTCGTCCCTCCATTCACGCCTGTCGCGACACCACTGGAGGCGGGCTGCACGATGTTGGGGCGTGAGCGGAAGACGGCCTAACGGTGTGCGGGACCGTAGCCCAGCTTCATGGATACGGTTGCGAATGGTCCTCGCCGATACCCCAGGAGCAACAATGTCCCTAATTTGCTGGGAAGTGGCGGTGCGGTCCCCTACGGCACTGCGTAGGATCCTACGGTCTTGGCGTGCATCCGTGCGTCGCTGCGGTCCGGTCCCAGGTCGACGGGCACGTGCACCTTCCGCCGACCACTGGCGACAACATCGATGTACTGTGGAGACCTCACGCCCCACGTGTTGAGCAATTCGGCGGTACGTCCACCCGGCCTCCCGCATGCCCACTATACGCTCTCGCTCAAAGTCCGTCAACTGCACATACGGGTCACGTCCACGCTGTCGCGGCATGCTACCAGTGTTAAAGACTGCGATGGAGCTCCGTATGCCACGGCAAACTGGCTGACACTGACGGCGGCGGTGCACAAATGCTGCGCAGCTAGCGCCATTCGACGGCCAACACCGCGGATCCTGGTGTGTCCGCTGTGCCGTGCGTGTGATCATTGCTTGTACAGCCCTCTCGCAGTGTCCGGAGCAAGTATGGTGGGTCTGACACACCGGTGTCAATGTGTTCTTTTTTCCATTTCCAGGAGTGTATTTGCAGCGTTCATAGATTTTACGTACGACCAAAATTTTTCTTTGGTTATTTTTAGAATCTGCAGATAAAATATTGCTTTCAAATTCGTTAAAAGAGTCTCTCATTGTCCTTCTGACAGCTGCTTTCATTTCTCATAATTCCTGTTTGTCAGCGGGGCAGTGACTACGTTTAAAACGACTGTGCAAAATTCTCTGTTTTCTCAGCATCTTCCTAATATTTTTGTTGTACCAAGGTGGATCCTTTCCCTCCCCTATACTTTTGCTAGGCACATACTTCTCTAGCACATGGTGGACAATACCTTTAAATTCCGACCAAAGATGCTCAATATCTTTGTGTCCCGTGGTGAATGCTTGGGACTGACTATGAAGATATTCATTAATGACACTTTCATTTGCTTTCCCAAACAAGAAAACTCTACGCTGTTTCTTTGTTTGCTTTTTTTTGCAACTTCCACTGACATAGAAGCCACAACGGCATTATGGTCGCTAATACCTTCTTCTACATTAACTTGGTCAAAAAGATCAGGTCTGTTTGTCGCCAAGATATCTAATATGTTCCCATCTACAGTTGGTTTTCTAACCAACTGCTCAAGGTTGTATGTTGAGAGCGCTCCTAGAATAACTTCACACGAATCTTTGCTTCTGCCCCCTGTGATAAACTTGTAATTTTCCCAGTCAGTGGATGCTAGGTTAAAGTCTCCACCTAAAACTAATGGATAATTTGGATATTTACTTCCTATGTACTCAAGACTTTCCCTGAACCGTTCTGCGACGTTTGTTGCTAATGCTGGTGGTCTATAAAAACATTCTAATACAATGGTCAATCCTTGTCTGATTGACAGCTTTATCCAGACTGTTTCACAGTCCGATGCAGTATCGATCTCAACTGCATTTAAATAGCTTTTAACTGCAATGAACACACCACCTCCCATAGCATCAGTCCTATCCTTCCTAAACATTGTCCAATCAGAGTTCAAAATTTCACTGCTTTTTATGTCTGGTTTCAACCAGCTTTCGGTACCTAGTACAATATTGGCATTGCTACCTTTTATTTCGGAGATTATCTCGGGGATCTTGCTACAGACACTTCGACAATTTACTAACACGAGATTAAGCAAATTTAAATCCTTTGGAATGACCTGTTTAGGCGAACTAACAATTTTTACAGTTGGCACACCCACATCATTGTCATGAACTGGTAATTTTTTGGGCCAGCGGCTTGTTTCCCATGGTGAGGAACCTAATCTAAAAAAACCCCATGTGCACGCCACAAGTACTGTGCGTAGTGCATCCCTGATCTATCGAGGGGGGTCCTACAACCTTTCACCCCATAACGTAGGTCGAGGAATCTACAACCATTTTCGTCACAGAGTCGACGTAGCCTCTGGTTAAGATTCTCCACTCGATTCCAAACCAAAGGACTGCAGATCGTCAGCTTGGCTTCCACTTCTCGAGAGATGGAGGCCGCCTTCACCAATTTAGCCAGCCATCGGAAGGACCCAAGGATTTCCTCGGAACCCCGACGACAGGCATCATTGGTGCCGACATGCGCAACAATCTGCAGCTGTTCGCACCCCGCACGCTCAATAGCCGCCGGAAGAGCCTCTTCCACATCCCGGACACGGCCCCCTGGCAAGCACACCGAGTGAACGTTGGACTTCTTCCACTCCCTAGCCGTTATGTTCCTGAGGGGCTCCATGACCCGCCTAACATTGGAGCTCCCAATAACTAACAAACCCTACCCCCACGTGCCTGTCCGGATCTTGCTGAAGGAGCAGCCACTATCCTGGCAGAAGGTGCAGTCTGATCCGGGTCAGCCTCCCCCAGCATCGGATCGCACACTGAATCTATCAGAAAAGTGCATGGGATTTGGCAGGAGCCTGCTTCCCCCCATGCAGCCTTCGCCTTGAGGCTCGAGGCCTCGACACAGTCTGCCACCCACACTGAGGTGAGAGTGGGCTAGCCGGCTCAGTCGCACCTGAGGTCGGCTCAGAGAGTTGTGACATCCCCTCCCCCCCCCCCCCCCCCTGCACATCTAGTACAGCAGGGGCTGCCCCAGGCACCCCATCCCCACCGCACCTCAAGGTGGCACTCTGGAGCTTGTTGACTATGGGAAACGAAGCTTCCAGCTGCGTTTGGACTTTGGCCAACTCCTCCTGCATCCACACACAATGGACACAGTCCCTATCCATCTAGCTAACAACTGGTTTACTATAAAAAAACTTAAGGAAACCTACTGTCACACAAGGTTAACAGCTACACTCTAGTTGGCAGAAAGGACACTCAATAATAAAAATAAAAATTTATGGTAGAAGCGAGATCTGGTGCTTATTTTTCTACTGGGGGCTATTTAGTGAATAGTAAGGAATAAGACAATGACCTACAGTAAACTGTTAGGGGCTATCTAGTGAATATTATAAACGAATTAAACAGTGACCTACGGTAAGCTGCACCTACTGATTATCCCTCGTATTTGTAATTTAAACAAGCGTTTACGTACACGCGAAAGTGACCTAATAAAACCATAAAAACTGCTACCTTAAATGTACCGAGTATAAATGACACTAATAAAACGTAAACTCTCGGTATTGTGCACTGACAGATGCAGGTACAAAACAAAACCTTTAGCTAACAATAAGAGTTCAGAATGTAAAACACAAATACAAATTCTACTTTATAGGAACCGATGGGCTTACAGTACACGATCACTAAAGCCCACAACAAGCTAAGGAATTTAAGCAGACGTCGAGGTGAGTTTTAGCTATCTGCTAACTGAACCGTATGTAATAAGGGCTGTCGGCCTCAGTAGCCGAGCGGTTCTAGGCGCTACAATCTGGAATCGCGCGACCGCTACGGTCGCAGGTTCGAATCCTGCCTCGGGCATGGATGTGTGTGATGTCCTTAGGTTAGTTAGGTTTAAGTAGTTCTAAGTTCTAGGGGACTGATGACCTCAGAAGTTAAGTCCCATAGTGCTCAGAGCCATTGAACCATTAATAAGGGCTCAGAAGTTGTATTGTAACACTGATTTACTCAGATATTGTACTGTAATACTAATTTACCACGTATTGTACGTTCGTTTAACTGTTAACGGTCGCAGGTTGCGCTAGTCAGACGTATACAAGTGAGGTCACAAATCACTGTCAGTATCACTATTCCTAATAAAACGTATAAAAACTGCTACCTTCAATGTATCGAGTCTAAATGGCACTAATAAACGTGAATACTGAGTATTGTACACTAACTTAAACTGATTAACCCTCGTATTGGTAGTGTAAACAAACGTTTACGTTCACCTAATAAAACGTATAAAAACTGCTACCTTCAATGTATCGAGCCTAAATACTAAGTAGTATGCACTGAATTAATTTATAATCCCGCGTATTTAACGTCACTTAAGAATGTAAACAAACGTTTGCATACACCCGGAACTGTCCTAAATAGAAACTTCGCTTGTCTTATTCAGACGCAAATAAAAACTGAAACCTTTAATTTATCACGTGTATCTGACACGAATGTACGTAAATACTATAGAATAGGCAGCAAAAGCGATTAATTACTAGCTAAATTACTTATCTTGTAACACAGCAAGCGAAAAGCGCTCGTAGCCGGCGTCATTGGTGGGTTTCTAAACTATTAAGAGTTGCAGTTCTCTGAGAAAGGTAGGGCATCCACCAGAGTACATTAGTGTCGTTCGTGTTTATTGTTGTTAACAGGCCTGGTAGAGTACGTAAGGGGTGTGAATGGTATCCGATGTTTAGTGATGATTGTGAAGAACACAGAGATGCCATGTATTCGTGTGGGACAGGGTTATCAGAATATGACAGAGATCGGAAGTGACCTCATGGTGGGTCTCTGTTTGGTCGGCTGGTCGTATCGTGCAATGTGCAGATTTTTGAGGCTTCCATAAATGATAGAGCGGCAGTACCAGGGTGCCGGTTTCCAACAGGACAATGACCTTTCACAAATGACACGGGTATCTGTTAACTGTCTGCACGATACTGGTGTATTCCAGTGCCAACAAGATGTTCAGATCTGTCCCCAATAGAATGTGTGTGTGTAGGACCAGCTCAGATGTAAATTCCATCCCTCTGCCATTATCCAGGATATCTACGAGCAGTTAACGACAATTGTCGACCAGCTTGCCTCAAGATCAGATACAACGGCTTTACGACAGTCTACTCAACCATATAACTACGTAGGCAGAGGGGATGAGATGTAATAATTATAATGGACTCATACTGCCAAGTTCTTTGTGAATTTGACTCTATTTTGTAATCACTGAGAGAACATCGTATACTCTGTCAACTCCTGAAGTTTCTTTGCGTATCCTTGTGCCCTTATCGGTGTTTTCCTTTTTTTGTCACTGAGTGTACACCCTCTGTTCGTGCCGGCCGGAGTGGCCGTGCGGTTCTAGGCGCTACAGTCTGGAACCGCGAGACCGCTACGGTCGCAGGTTCGAATCCTGCCTCGGGCATGGCTGTGTGTGATGTCCTTAGTTAGGTTTAAGTAGTTCTAAGTTCTAGGGGGCTGATGACCTCAGAAGTTGAGTCCCATTGTGCTCAGAGCCATTTGAACCTCTGTTCGTCGGTCATCGTTAGCCTTGCGGAAGCAGTTCGTTGTTCCCAAGCTGCATTTGTTGAGGCAAAGCGTGGAACGAATTCGAGGAGCTAAACAGTAATAACGAGTGCCGTCGCTAACGTAGGAAAACAGACAGTCCAACATTAGTAGACTAAGAATAACACGTGCAGATAAGCACCCCCAGAAGGCAACATGCTAATACCGTGTAACGGTACCTTCATAAATGTCTCAGACCAGTGACAAAGAGAGTCCACAAGTTTCTTCAATTATCAAATGAAACTACATGATTCCACAGTTCTTTTCAAGTCCGCAACTTCTATGACATTTATAGGCAGACTGAAGCAACGAATGAAAATTTATACCAAGGCAAGGATTCGAACCTGGGTCTTCTGCTCAGTAGGTAAATACACTAACCCTCACTTTGGTATTCACCCTAGACTCGAACAACATTGCATAGTCCCTCCAACCGTATTGGAATAGCACCTCAGCATCGAATGAAATGGGGGATCCTGCCTGAAACTCAGGCATAGGTGTTTTAATTAAACGAAACTACATGATTCCAGAGACCTTTTCAAGTCTCAAACATCTACGATCCATATATGCAGACTGAAGCGATGAATAAAAATTTGTACCAAGGCTGGGATTCGAAAACAGGTCTTCTGCTCACAAGGCAGATGCGCTAACCACTACACCATCCTGGCACAGTGGCTCTGCATAACTGCTCTGACTACCCAAGCATGCCTCCGTCTTCAAGCCTCAAACAGATGTACATCACAGACGTCTGAGACTTGGTAAGGTGTCTGGAACAATATGGTTTCATTTTATTAATGCACATATGCCTGGGTTTCAGGCTGGATACCCCATTTTGTTCGATGATGAGATGCTGTTCGAATACTGCTGGAGAGCGTCTGCAGTGCTGTTCGAGATTAGGGATATATATAGCAAGTGGGCTGAGGCATGAATGGGAATTTCTATTAAGGGGGGAGGCAGTTGTGCAAAGCCATTGTGCCAGGGTGGCGCAGTCTTAGTACTTCTGCCCAGTAAGCGGGAGATCCAGGTTCGAGTCCTGGCCTTGGTACAAATTTTCGTAAATTTCATTTGTCGCTTGAATCTGCATATGTATCTTCTACATTTATGCCATACCAGTTGATAATCACAGCAAACAGAGCTACCAAATTTGGCGACGGTGACTATTGCATTCCACCAGCTCTTCCAAACAGTCCCAGACTTTGCTGTGGGATTAAGAGCTAAAGTAATCCCAGTCCACAAACAAGGTGACAATAATTTTCCTAGCAATTATAGGCCAGGTTCTCTCGTACCACTTTTATCCAAGGTCATTGAGAAACTAATGAGAATTCAAATAATCAATTTTCTAGATTCTCATCAATTACTTTCAAACAGTCAGTTTGGGTTTAGGAAAAATCTATCAACATGTGATGCTGTTATGAGCTACATATGTAACTGTCTTGAAGCAAAAGAAGAAAAATTTATTGTAAGTACGAAGTTTTTTGATTTGTCAAAAGCGTTTGACACTGTGTGCCACAACACTCTGCTGCTGAAATTAAAAACTGTAGGTTTCTCAGTCTCTGCTGTTAAAATTATTCAGTCATACTTATCTAATAGATCTCAAACTGTTTACGTCAATAACCAACATTCTAGTTTCTTACCCGTTAGCCATGGTGTTCCTCAAGGGTCAATCTTGGGCCCTCTCTTGCTTGTATTATATATGAATGACCTACCTAGCAATGTAATAGATGATACTACGAACTGTTACTTGTATGCAGATGATATCAGTTTAACTGTTACAGTGCCTACGAACAATAACGTAAGTATCTCTACCTCAATCAAGGTATATATACTTTGACAAACTGCCTATTGGCTTCTGTCTCGGGTTCTTCGGCCGACGTTCATCTAATGATTTTTCTGACGTTTCGCCAGCACGAGTGGCTGGCATTGTCAAAGCTTCACCCTCCATTGCCGGTGGTGAACTGGAGCCGAGCTCGCGGGCGCAGGCTATATGTACCTGGCGCGCCAACATCCGAGGGCTTCTCCGCGGTCATTTCCGGTGCGGTTCTCCTCTTGCTACCTGCGACGGTCGGTCGCTGCAGTACGGGAAGCCAGGATCCGTTGACCTTAAGGCTTTCCTCTTACTTGTTCAAACTGTTCGGGTGTTTTTGTATTTCTACAGCTTCTCTGAACAAGCGCGTGTGATAGTGCTTCTCTACAGCCAGAACTTCCGTGTCGGCGAATTTTATTACATGGTCGGTCTCATTCAGTGCGTGCTCTGCCACGGCCGATTTCTCCACCTGCCCCAACCTGCAATGTCGCTTATGCTCTTTGATCCTGGTGTTAATGGATCGTCCAGTCATTCCGACATAAACTTTTCCGCATGTGCATGGTATGCGGTATATTCCCGACATTGCAAGTGGGTCTCTTTTTCTCCTTCGCCGATCTAAGACACTCTTTGATCTTCCTTGTCGGTTTGAAAATCGTCTTTACGCCATGTTTGCGCAATATACGGCCGATTCTGTCCGTCACTCTGGGAATGTATGGCAGAAAGGCCGTACCCGACAATTCTTTTTCCGGTTCCTTACTTCGCCGAGGGTTGGGCTCTGTTACACTTCTAATATAATTTGTGGAGTAACCATTGCTCCTCAGGACAGTTTCCAGGTGTTGCATTTCTCGTTTGAGGTGTTGCGGCTCACATATTCGTCCTGCTCTCGTTACGAGCGTACTAATCATGCCTCTTTTCTGGCTCGGGTGGTGGTTTGACAGTTTGTGCAGGTATCGGTCCGTGTGAGTCGGTTTTCGATACACGCTGTGTCCCAGATCTTCGCCGTCCCTTGTGACCAGAACATCTAGAAATGGCAGTTTCTTGTCCTTTTCTACTTCCATGGTAAATGTTATGTTGGCATGGAGGCTGTTCAAGTGTCTTAGGAAGTCACTGAGCTGTTCTTCACCATGGCTCCACACCACGAAAGTATCATCGACGTACCTGTACCACACCTTAGGTTTGCAAGTCGCCGAGTCCAGTGCCTGTGCTTCGAATTGTTCCATGAAGAAGTTGGCCACCACTGGACTGAGAGGACTACCCATGGCGACGCCTTCCAGCTGTTCATAGAAATCGCCATTCCACGTGAAATAGCTCGTGGTGAGACATGCATGGAAGAGCTTTCTGATGTCTAGCGGAAAAATGGAACCGATGTGCTCCAGAGCGTCAATGAGTGGCACTTTCGTAAATAACGAAACAACATCAAAGCTGACCAGGATGTCGTTTGGTGCAAGTTTCAGTTTCTTCAGCTTCTCAATGAAATGTCCTGAGTCCTTAATGTATGTGTCGGTCTTCCCCACGTGTGGCTGGAGCAGAGAGGCCAAGTGTTTTGCCAGTTTATATGTCGGTGATCCAGGAGCGCTAACGATCGGTCTCAGTGGAACGTTGTTCTTATGGATCTTGGGTAATCCATACAGCCGAGGTGGTAGGGCTTCTGTGTTGCGCAGGTTTCTCTGTATGTCCGCCGGCAGAGAAGACGCCTTGATTAATCGATTCGTATTCCGTGTGATACGTTGCGTCGGATCTGCGCTTAGTTTTCGGTACGTCGTCGGATCCAATAGGTCTCGGATCTTTTGCTCATAATCTTCGGTCTTCATTACGACGGTCGCATTCCCCTTATCGGCAGGCAGTACCAATATACTCTTGTCGGCGTTGAGATTCTTAATGGCTTGTACCTCTTCTTTCTTCAGGTTGCAAGCTGGTGGTTTTGCTCGGCGCAGTATCCTGGCTGTTTCCGTGCGTATTTCCTCTGCCCTTTCACAAGGAAGGGTACGAATGGCTGCTTCGGTGTTGGCAATGATGTCCTCCATAGGTATAGTTCTCGGGATGATAGCGAAATTCCCTCCTTTATGAAGAACAGACACTTCCTCTTCGGTCAATTGTCGTTCAGTGAGGTTGACCACTGTGTGTGACATGTCGGGAGTCGCCTTGTCGGTGTGCTTCCGGCATCTTTCAAACTTTTTCTTCTGTCGATCGGTGCAGCGCTCGAGTTCGTTCTGCATGCTCCTGTGAGTGATGCTGTCAATCTTGTCCCAGTCGTCTCGATGCATTCTGCTACTTAGTTGATAGAAAAGGTCCAGAAGTTCCTGATCCGTTCTTGCCAAGTCTCTCCGTGTTGTATGTATTCGCTCACGAAGAAAAGCTCGTTCCATTCTGTCGTAGATACGATGTGCTTGGGCGGTGGTGAATAGGCGCTTACATCTCAAGAACTTCGGTGTAGCACATTCATCTCGGCAACGTGACAGAAAGGCGAGAGAGGACATCAGTCGCGCTTTCTTCTTCCGTCGTTGGTCAAGGCGTCGGTACAATCTGCAAATCTCCTCCCCGTAGAGGCGTAATACAAAATTGTTGAGGCTTTCGTGGCCACTTGTTGACAAACTGCCTATTGGCTTCTGTCTCGGGTTCTTCGGCCGACATTCATCTAATGATTTTTCTGACGTTTCGCCAGCACGAGTGGCTGGCATTGTCAAAGCTTCACCCTCCATTGCCGGTGGTGAACTGGAGCCGAGCTCGCGGGCGTAGGCTATATGTACCTGGCGCGCCAACGTCCGAGGGCTTCTCCGCGGTCATTTCCGGTGCGGTTCTCCTCTTGCTACCTGCGACGGTCGGTCGCTGCAGTACGGGAAGCCAGGATCCGTTGACCTTAAGGCTTTCCTCTTTCTTGTTCAAACTGTTCGGGTGTTTTTGTATTTCTACAGCTTCTCTGAACAAGCGCGTGTGATAGTGCTTCTCTACAGCCAGAACTTCCGTGTCGGCGAATTTTATTACATGGTCGGTCTCATTCAGTGCGTGCTCTGCCACGGCCGATTTCTCCACCTGCCCCAACCTGCAATGTCGCTTATGCTCTTTGATCCTGGTGTTAATGGATCGTCCAGTCATTCCGACATAAACTTTTCCGCATGTGCATGGTATGCGGTATATTCCCGACATTGCAAGTGGGTCTCTTTTCTCCTTCGCCGATCTAAGACACTCTTTGATCTTCCTTGTCGGTTTGAAAATCGTCTTTACGCCATGTTTGCGCAATATACGGCCGATTCTGTCCGTCACTCTGGGAATGTATGGCAGAAAGGCCGTACCCGACAATTCTTTTTCCGGTTCCTTACTTCGCCGAGGGTTGGGCTCTGTTACACTTCTAATATAATTTGTGGAGTAACCATTGCTCCTCAGGACAGTTTCCAGGTGTTGCATTTCTCGTTTGAGGTGTTGCGGCTCACATATTCGTCCTGCTCTCGTTACGAGCGTACTAATCATGCCTCTTTTGTGGCTCGGGTGGTGGTTTGACAGTTTGTGCAGGTATCGGTCCGTGTGAGTCGGTTTTCGATACACGCTGTGTCCCAGATCTTCGCCGTCCCTTGTGACCAGAACATCTAGAAATGGCAGTTTCTTGTCCTTTTCTACTTCCATGGTAAATGTTATGTTGGCATGGAGGCTGTTCAAGTGTCTTAGGAAGTCACTGAGCTGTTCTTCACCATGGCTCCACACCACGAAAGTATCATCGACGTACCTGTACCACACCTTAGGTTTGCAAGTCGCCGAGTCCAGTGCCTGTGCTTCGAATTGTTCCATGAAGAAGTTGGCCACCACTGGACTGAGAGGACTACCCATGGCGACGCCTTCCAGCTGTTCATAGAAATCGCCATTCCACGTGAAATAGCTCGTGGTGAGACATGCATGGAAGAGCTTTCTGATGTCTAGCGGAAAAATGGAACCGATGTGCTCCAGAGCGTCAATGAGTGGCACATCGTATCTACGACAGAATGGAACGAGCTTTTCTTCGTGAGCGAATACATACAACACGGAGAGACTTGGCAAGAACGGATCAGGAACTTCTGGACCTTTTCTATCAACTAAGTAGCAGAATGCATCGAGACGACTGGGACAAGATTGACAGCATCACTCACAGGAGCATGCAGAACGAACTCGAGCGCTGCACCGATCGACAGAAGAAAAAGTTTGAAAGATGCCGGAAGCACACCGACAAGGCGACTCCCGACATGTCACACACAGTGGTCAACCTCACTGAACGACAATTGACCGAAGAGGAAGTGTCTGTTCTTCATAAAGGAGGGAATTTCGCTATCATCCCGAGAACTATACCTATGGAGGACATCATTGCCAACACCGAAGCAGCCATTCGTACCCTTCCTTGTGAAAGGGCAGAGGAAATACGCACGGAAACAGCCAGGATACTGCGCCGAGCAAAACCACCAGCTTGCAACCTGAAGAAAGAAGAGGTACAAGCCACTAAGAATCTCAACGCCGACAAGAGTATATTGGTACTGCCTGCCGATAAGGGGAATGCGACCGTCGTAATGAAGACCGAAGATTATGAGCAAAAGATCCGAGACCTATTGGATCCGACGACGTACCGAAAACTAAGCGCAGATCCGACGCAACGTATCACACGGAATACGAATCGATTAATCAAGGCGTCTTCTCTGCCGGCGGACATACAGAGAAACCTGCGCAACACAGAAGCCCTACCACCTCGGCTGTATGGATTACCCAAGATCCATAAGAACAACGTTCCACTGAGACCGATCGTTAGCGCTCCTGGATCACCGACATATAAACTGGCAAAACACTTGGCCTCTCTGCTCCAGCCACACGTGGGGAAGACCGACACATACATTAAGGACTCAGGACATTTCATTGAGAAGCTGAAGAAACTGAAACTTGCACCAAACGACATCCTGGTCAGCTTTGATGTTGTTTCGTTATTTACGAAAGTGCCACTCATTGACGCTCTGGAGCACATCGGTTCCATTTTTCCGCTAGACATCAGAAAGCTCTTCCATGCATGTCTCACCACGAGCTATTTCACGTGGAATGGCGATTTCTATGAACAGCTGGAAGGCGTCGCCATGGGTAGTCCTCTCAGTCCAGTGGTGGCCAACTTCTTCATGGAACAATTCGAAGCACAGGCACTGGACTCGGCGACTTGCAAACCTAAGGTGTGGTACAGGTACGTCGATGATACTTTCGTGGTGTGGAGCCATGGTGAAGAACAGCTCAGTGACTTCCTAAGACACTTGAACAGCCTCCATGCCAACATAACATTTACCATGGAAGTAGAAAAGGATAAGAAACTGCCATTTCTAGATGTTCTGGTCACAAGGGACGGCGAAGATCTGGGACACAGCGTGTATCGAAAACCGACTCACACGGACCGATACCTGCACAAACTGTCAAACCACCACCCGAGCCAGAAAAGAGGCATGATTAGTACGCTCGTAACGAGAGCAGGACGAATATGTGAGCCGCAACACCTCAAACGAGAAATGCAACACCTGGAAACTGTCCTGAGGAGCAATGGTTACTCCACAAATTATATTAGAAGTGTAACAGAGCCCAACCCTCGGCGAAGTAAGGAACCGGAAAAAGAATTGTCGGGTACGGCCTTTCTGCCATACATTCCCAGAGTGACGGACAGAATCGGCCGTATATTGCGCAAACATGGCGTAAAGACGATTTTCAAACCGACATGGAAGATCAAAGAGTGTCTTAGATCGGCGAAGGAGAAAAGAGACCCACTTGCAATGTCGGGAATATACCGCATACCATGCACATGCGGAAAAGTTTATGTCGGAATGACTGGACGATCCATTAACACCAGGATCAAAGAGCATAAGCGACATTGCAGGTTGGGGCAGGTGGAGAAATCGGCCGTGGCAGAGCACGCACTGAATGAGACCGACCACGTAATAAAATTCGCCGACACGGAAGTTCTGGCTGTAGAGAAGCACTATCACACGCGCTTGTTCAGAGAAGCTGTAGAAATACAAAAACACCCGAACAGTTTGAACAAGAAAGAGGAAAGCCTTAAGGTCAACGGATCCTGGCTTCCCGTACTGCAGCGACCGACCGTCGCAGGTAGCAAGAGGAGAACCGCACCGGAAATGACCGCGGAGAAGCCCTTGGACGTTGGCGCGCCAGGTACATATAGCCTGCGCCCGCGAGCTCGACCTGGTACCATCAGATCCAGTGTTCACACTTGCTTCTGACCAAGAGGTTACACGCATTCTAGCCCAACCATCGCGCGACGACATTCGACATGCTAGCACAGCCGAAGTCTCCTGGGCTATAATGCATTCCGCCGCTAGGAAAGCCCCTGGTCATGATGGCATTCAAAACCGTGTCCTCCAGGAATTCACGGATAAAGCAACTGAGTACCTAACACACATAACGAATGCCATACTAAAACACCAACACTTCCCCGCCTTTTGGAAGACGGCCAAGGTCCTGATGTTCAGGAAGCCGGGGAAAGACCACAGCCTCCCACAAAATTACCGACCCATCAGCCTTCTGAGCTCGCTCAGTAAGATTGTTGAGAAGGTGATTCTAAAACGCATCACTAGGCACTGCATAACAAATGACATCCTGAGACCGGAGCAATTCGGCTTCAGGAATCACCACTCCACAACACAACAACTCCTACGGGTCGTTGAACATATAACACATGGTTTCAACATAAACAAAGCTACAGGGGCAGTGTTCCTGGACATCGAAAAGGCTTTCGACCGTCTATGGCACAACGGCCTCATCCGCAAACTCAGCGACGCGGGATTCCCCGACGGGCTGCTGCGTCTAATACACTCATACCTCACAGACAGGAGTTTCAACACTGATGTGCAGGGAAAACAATCAACACGACACGGTATACACGCGGGAGTACCCCAGGGAAGCATCCTAGGGCCCCTACTGTTTAACCTCTACATAAACGATCTCCCAACCACACACAACACAATGATGGCAATCTACGCGGATGACACAGCCATCCTTGCGCAAGATTGGAAACCATCAAACATTACGTCACGCCTACAGACTGCACTCAGAGTGGCCGAGCCTTGGTTGGAGAAATGGCGTGTTAGAGTAAACGTCGACAAGTGCGAAGCCGTTCTGTTCACTAGAAGACCGAAGCAACTGCGCAAACACCGTTACTGCAGACCAATAACCCTACATACACGTCCAATACGTTTCCGCGAGAAAGTCAAATACCTCGGTGTCTGGCTGGACCGGAAATTACTCTGGGGGGACCACATACAACACATGACCAACCGAGCTAGCGCGAGGCTCAAACAGCTCTATCCTATGCTCAACAGGCGTAGCACACTGAACAGAAGGGTGTCGAGGTCCATGTACATGACACTTATCCGACCCCTGATGACGTACGCAGCTCCTGTCTGGGGATACGCTGCGCCTACACGCCTGCGCCGTCTGCAGCTCATACAAAACAAAGTACTCAAAATCATAAGCAATGCTCCACGATACACACGCATCGCGGACCTTCACCGGGAATACCGACTTGAGACTCTCACGGAGGTAATCCACAAACTCACCACAAGACTATACAGAAACTCCAGACATTCGCAGAACCCGTTTATTCTGAATCTGGGGAACTACGACCACAACCATAGATGGAAACATAAAAGACCAAAAGACATACTTGTAAGGGCATAACATCTATGGCCAAGCATACGCAAACATAACGGCACAGGCGAGCCCCTGTTAATCAGACGCTATTACTGGATATCCAGCTGAAATACACTGCCGAATAACTGGCACCACACAGGGAAGCCGTACCGTACACCGCATGTAAACAAGCTCCACACATCCCCCACACAGTGAGACGATCTATGGCCGATCTCCCACTACTGTATAACGATCTTGATTGTTCCAGGAATGCAGCAGCTGCAGCCACTGGGATACATCGCCATCGCTTGTCACGGTAATGATGCATGATACCCATACTAACAAATCCAACCTTGCGTGAGCTATCGCAGCTAGTAAGCCACTACTGCTCTTACTACCCATCCCACTGTCGCAGAGGTTTTTTTCCCACGGCACGAGCCATGGCACTTTTTTCCCTCTGCTCTTCAAATCGCTACCCTCACTCGCGTTTCGTCCACTATCTATCACCTGATGGACCGTGTTAATGCGTAGTCTTACCCAGACGCACGGACAACATCACAGCCCAGCATCCTGTGATCCACTTACTAGATAACTAACATGTTTTACGGAGGTGACAGTAGAACTTTTGGTTTGGTCACCACGTTGGTGCGGGCGTGGAGGGGCCCCATCTCTATTTAAAAGCTCGGCTCCAGTTCACCACCGGCAATGGAGGGTGAAGCTTTGACAATGCCAGCCACTCGTGCTGGCGAAACGTCAGAAAAATCATTAGATGAATGTCGGCCGAAGAACCCGAGACAGAAGCCAATAGGCAGTTTGTCAACAAGTGGCCACGAAAGCCTCAACAATTTTGTATATATACTTTCTGACTGGTGCAATGCCAATAGCCTGTCTATGAACATAAATAAAACACAGGAATTAAATATTTCTTATAACAATAGAATCACCTCAGAGACAGTTCCTGTAAATTTTCTTGGTGTTGTTTGGCAAAATAATTTAGGCTGGCAGGCACGTGTGAATTATTTAACACCAAAAATTTCTAAAGGAATATTTATGCTCAGAAAATTACAAGCAACAGTAGATGAGAAAATTTTGCTTTCTGTCTATTATAGTTATATTCACTCTCATTTGACGTATGGGACTATCTTGTGGGGAAATAATTGCTACTCAAAATGCTTATTTACAGCCCAGAAAAAAGGTGTCAGACTGATATGTAAAGTACCACCTAGAACTCACTGTAGAGAATTATTTATTAAACTTAATATTATGACCTTGCAATGTATATACATATTTTAATGTCTCTTGTACATTAAAAAGAACTTGTCTCGTTTTGATCTGAATTCTGATGTACATAGTTATAATACATGACACTGTAATGATGTAAGAAAAGACTACTGCTCATATACCAAAACTGTAAACAGCTTCAAACACACATCTGTAAAGCTATTTAATAAACTACCAGAGTCAGTTAAGAGTCTGGAGCTGAAAAATTTAAGATATTTGTAAGAACTTTGTATTTCAAAATTGTTTTTATACAATGGAAGATTTCTGTGAGCATAATTTCTAACATAGATGAATTATTTGTGTATTTATTGTCATTGTTGTTTGTACATTTATTGACGTTGCTTATACAAGCTTTACATCCCTGTAAATGTTTCGTTTTTGGGCAATAAAAATCAATCAATCAATCAATCAATCAAGATCGCTTTATTTAAAGGGCTAACTGAGGGTGCCTAAAGGTTCATCCAACCAGGGATACATGCATGCAAGCCTGTGATCACGTCTGTTGCCGTATAGGAAGAGAGGAGTGACCACTGCATTCTCATGTTGAACATATAGACTAGAGGTGGTTGATGTTGAAGGTAACCTGAATGAGTGGGTCAAAGAGATGGTAGAAAACACTCCCAAAATATCACAGAACAACCTCTGGCCTCGACTGCATCTTCCACAAACTGCAGGCTAAACAAACACCTTGTTAGACTGTCGGCACACTTGACACCTTTCATTATTTGGAAAGAGATAAAATCGTGAATCGGCGGATCACGCGACATGCTTCCTGTCAGCTATTCTCCAGTTGCTATACTGCACTAACGCACACACACACACACACACACACACACACACAGAAACGACGTACCCTGAAGGGATCATCCAAATGGGACAGAAGTCCGGAGAAGTGATGTACACATGCATACAGATAAATGATTACAATTTTTAAAAAAATGGATAATTTATTCAAGAGAGAGATCTCACAAATTGAGCATGTCAGTAACGTGTTGGTCCACCTCTAGGCCTTTGCAAGCAGTTTTTTGGCTTGGCATTGATTGACAGAGTTGTTAGGCGTCCTCCTGAGGAATATTGTACCAAATTCTGTCCAGTTGGCGCATTATGTCGTCAAAATCTCAGGTTGGTTGATGGACACTGTCCACAATGCGTCAAACATTCTGATTTTGGGCGAGATCTGGAGACTTTGCTGGCCAAGGCAAGATTAGGCAAGCAGAAGACAAGCAGTAGAAAGTCTCAGTGTGTACGGGTGGGCATTATTTTGCAGAAATGAAAACCCAGAATGGCTTGCCATAAATGGCAACAAAGTAAAGTGTAGAATATGGTTGACATACCAGTTCGCTGTAACAGTACTGTAGATGACAACCTAAGGGGTCCTCCTATGAAATGAAATGAAAAGAAATGGCACACCAGACCATCACTCTCGGTAGTCTGGCTGTGTGGGGAGTGACAGTCAGTTTGGTAACTCACCGCTGTCCGGGGTGACCCCATACACGTCTTCGGCCTGGAATCTCATTGAATGGAGTGGAATTGTCAATGTAATGAGTCCTGCTTCAAACTGAGTCCCAATGATCAGCAAAGACGGGTCTGGAGGTGCCCTGGTCAGTGGAGGGATTCCAGCTTGATTGTCGTCCGCCATACAGCCCGACAGCCAGGAGTGATGGTCTTTGGTGTCTTTTCATTTCATAGCAGGACCCCTTTCGTTGTCATCTGTGGCACCCTTGCAGCACAGTAGTACATTGATGATATTCCATGCCCTGTGTTGTTACCCTTCATGAAAAGCAATCCTGGGCTTAGATTTCGTCAAGATAATGCCCTTCCACATTCGACGAGAATTTCTCCTGCTTGTCTTCGTACTTGCCAAACGCTACCTTGGCCACAAAGGTCGTCAGATCTCTCCCAAATCGAGAACGCTATGGGCACGGCCCTCCAGTCAAGTCGGTGTATTGACGATCTAACACGTCAGTTGGACAAAACTTTGCATGACATCCCTCAGAAGGACATGCAACAATTCCATCAGTCAATTGCAAAGCGAATAACTGCTTGTGTAAGGGCCAGAGGTGTCCAACGCATAATTCACAGTTGTTGTGGAACTGTAATCATTTGCTTGTCTGTACATGCACGTCACTTCCATCGACTTTCGTCTCATTCAGATAATTTCTTCATGGTTTTTTTTTTTTTTTTTGTCTTCCTGAATATGGAAGTTAACAGGAATATAAAAAAGGGAGGAAGGTTTATCTGTTTAGCAAGAGTAATAGAAGGCAGATTTCAGACTACCTAACAGATCAAAACGAAGATTTCTGTTCCGACACTAACAATGTTGAGTGTTTATGGAAAAAGTTCAAGGCAATCGTAAAATGCGTTTTAGACAGGCACGTGCCGAGTAAAACTGTGAGGGACGGGAAAAACCCACCGTGGTACAACAACAAAGTTAGGAAACTACTGCGAAAGCAAAGAGAGCTTCACTCCAAGTTTAAACTCAGCCAAAACCTCTCAGACAAACAGAAGCTAAACGATGTCAAAGTTAGCGTAAGGAGGACTATGCGTGAAGCGTTCAGTGAATTCGAAAGTAAAATTCTATGTACCGACTTGACAGAAAATCCTAGGAAGCTCTGGTCTTACGTTAAATCAGTAAGTGGCTCGAAACAGCATATCCAGACACTCCGGGATGATGATGGCATTGAAACAGAAGATGACACGCGTAAAGCTGAAATACTAAACACCTTTTTCCAAAGCTGTTTCACAGAGGAAGACCGCACTGCAGTTCCTTCTCTGAATCCTCGCACAAACGAAAAAATGGCTCACATCGAAATAAGTGTCCAAGGAATAGAAAAGCAACTGGAATCACTCAACAGAGGAAAGTCCACTGGACCTGACGGGATACCAATTCGATTCTACACAGAGTACGCGAAAGAACTTGCCCCCCTACTAACAGCCGTGTACCGCAAGTCTCTAGAGGAACGGAGGGTTCCAAATGATTGGAAAAGAGCACAGGTAGTCCCAGTTTTCAAGAAGGGTCGTCGAGCAGATGCGCAAAACTATAGACCTATATCTCTGACGTCGATCTGTTGTAGAATTTTAGAACATGTTTTTTGCTCGAGTATCATGTCGTTTTTGGAAACCCAGAATCTGCTATGTAGGAATCAACATGGATTCCGTAAACAGCGATCGTGTGAGACCCAACTCGCTTTATTTGTTCACGAGACCCAGAAAATATTAGATACCGGCTCCCAGGTAGATGCTATTTTTCTTGACTTCCGGAAGGCGTTCGATACAGTTCCGCACTGTCGCCTGATAAACAAAGTAAGAGCCTACGGAATATCAGACCAGCTGTGTGGCTGGATTGAAGAGTTTTTAGCAAACAGAACACATAATGTTGTTATCAATGGAAAGACGTCTATAGACGTTAAAGTAACCTCTGGCGTGCCACAGGGGAGTGTTATGGGACCATTGCTTTTCACAATATATATAAATGACCTAGTAGATAGTGTCGGAAGTTCCATGCGGCTTTTCGCGGATGATGCTGTAGTATACAGAGAAGTTGCAGCATTAGAAAATTGTAGCGAAATGCAGGAAGATCTGCAGCGGATAGGCACTTGGTGCAGGGAGTGGCAACTGTCCCTTAACATAGACAAATGTAATGTATTGCGAATACATAGAAAGAAGGATCCTTTATTGTATGATTATATGATAGCGGAACAAACACTGGTAGCAGTTACTTCTGTAAAATATCTGGGAGTATGCGTGCGGAACGATTTGAAGTGGAATGATCATATAAAATTAATTGTTGGTATGGCGGGTACCAGGTTGAGATTCATTGGGAGGGTGCTTAGAAAATGTAGTCCATCAACAAAGGAGGTGGCTTACAAAATACTCGTTCGACCTATACTTGAGTATTGCTCATCAGTGTGGGATCCGTACCAGATCGGGTTGACGGAGGAGATAGAGAAGATCCAAAGAAGAGCGGCGCGTTTCATCACAGGGTTATCTGGTAACCGTGATAGCGTTACGGAGATGTTTAATAAACTCAAGTGGCAGACTCTGCAAGAGAGGCGCTCTGCATCGCGGTGTAGCTTGCTGTCCAGGTTTCGAGAGGGTGCGTTTCTGGATGAGGTATCGAATATATTGCTTCCCCCTACTTATACCTCCCGAGGAGATCACGAATGTAAAATTAGAGAGATTAGAGCACGCATGGAGGCTTTCAGACAGTCGTTCTTTCCGCGAACCATACGCGACTGGAACAGGAAAGGGAGGTAATGACAGTGGCACGTAAAGTGCCCTCCGCCACACACCGTTGGGTGGCTTGCGGAGTATAAATGTAGATGTAGATGTAGATGAGTATACTTTCCCCACTGAAGACTTGTAACTTATGTGCCGTTGTGAGCAATGGTCCTCTATGATATAACCGCCCTCAAATGTCCATTTCCCATTGTTCCCTATGCAACGCTCACTTCTGATCTATTCGATCAAAAAAGGAAAAGTTCGGGATTCGAGTTCTCGTGCAGCACGCAGTTTTAATCTTTCAGGAAGTTTAGAAATCAGGGCTGCTTTTGCATAAAAGGGCTGGATAAGGTCCAGTTACGTTGTCCATCAGAGATTATCGATGTACTGACAAAATATGATGAATGCTTCATAACACAGTAGAGGGGTCCATGTAGTGACAATTGTTTTTGGAATAAATGTTGACTAACTGAAACCCTTAGCTGCCGACAGGGTATAAGCTCTTGAATAAATTAAATCAACATTGAGCGACCACTTTGATAATTGTGTTTATGAGGGAACCCCCCTGCGTAGCCCCTTGAACATCTCTGAGCAGGACGTTAATCAGCATAGCTGCAGATATCCGTAGACATCAGCCAGCAGCAGTCTGAATCCGTCCCAACTTGTACAACTGTAGTGTGGTCTGGTTACTATTGATGGAGAAATGTTTGCCATGTTTTTAGCGGTCTGAAATGATGTTTCAGGTGCTCTCATGGGAAATCTGGTGATATGTCCTTGTTGGTGGCGAGCGCCAAGTGTCACACCTAGCCACATGAGCGACATCAGCCTGGGCAGTGGCTGCCCAGTGGAGTGGCCGTTCAGTGAGGGTGAGGAGCACGATGAGGAAGAAGAGACTTGGTCTTGGCAGACCAAGATAGGAGATGACAGTAGGTCTCCACCGAGTGCTGACACCTGGAAGTGGCATCTGGAGCAGAGGCTGGTGGCAGAGGAACAGAGAATGATGAGCAGCATCAACAAGCTGACCACTTCCAACTGACTCTGGTAAGAAAGCCTGGTGAACTTGAGTTATGAGATAGACCAGAGGCTAGTAGAGCAAAAGATTTGAGCTGTGGTGCCATTAAAGGAGGTTCGGTAGACGCTGCTATGGAATACCTCAGACCAGACATTTCAAGTAACTTCCATAATATGAATTTGACCCTCACTACCCTAACAGAAATAATGTCCATCATAAAATCTTTAAAATCAAAAACATGTAGTGGGTATGATGAAATACCAACAAAGTTAATTAAAGAATATGATTCTGAGCTAAGTAACATGTTAAGCTATCTGTGTAACCAGTCGTTTATCAGTGGAATATTTCCTGAATGGTTGAAATATGCTGAAGTTAAGCCACTGTTTAAGAAGGGAGATAAAGAAATAGCATCAAATTTCCACCCAATTTCACTGTTTCCAGCATACTCAAAAATTTTAGAAAAAGTAATGTACAGTCGGCTTTATAATCATCTTATCTCAAATAACATACTGTCAAAGTCACAGTTTGGATTTCTAAAAGGTTCTGATATTGAGAAAGCTATCTAAACTTACAGTGAAAATGTGCTTAATTCATTAGACAAAAAATTGCAGGCAACTGGTATATTTTGTGATCTGTCAAAGGCATTTGACTGTGTAAATGACAATATCCTTTTAAGTAAATTAGAATATTATAGTGTAACAGGAAATGCTGCAAAATGGTTCAAATCTCATATCTCTGGCAGGAAACAAAGGGTGTTATTAGGAAAGAGACATGTATCAAGCTATCAGGCATCATCCAACTGGGAACTAATTACATGTGGGGTCCCAAAAGGTTCCATTTTGGGGCCCTTACTTTTTCTTGTGTATATCAATGACCTTGCATCAGTTACATTACCAGATGTCAAGTTCGTTTTGTTTGCCAATGATACAAACATTGCAATACATAGCAAATCAAGTGTAGTCTTAGAAAGATCAGCTAATAAAATATTTGTCTGCTTGTGTCTGTGTATGTGCGGATGGATATGTGTGTGTGTGCGAGTATATACCTGTCCTTTTTTTCCCCCAAGGTAAGTCTTCCCACTCCCGGGATTGGAATAACTCCTTACCCTCTTCCTTAAAACCCAACCCACATCCTTTCGTCTTTCCCTCTCCTTCCCTCTTTCCTGATGAAGCAACAGTTTGTTGCGAAAGCTTGAATTTCGTGTGTATGTTTGTGTTTGTTTGTGTGTCTATCGACCTGCCAGCACTTTCGTTTGGTAAGTCACATCATCTTTGTATATATATATATATATATATATATATATATATATATATATATATATATATATATATATATATATATATATATATATACACACACAAAATTCTAGCTTTCGCAACCAATGGTTGCTTCATCAGGAAAGAGGGAAGGAGAGGGAAAGACGAAAGGATGTGGGTTTTAAGGGAGAGGGAAGGAGTCATTCCAATCCTGGGAGCGGAAAGACTTACCTTAGGGGGAAAAAAGGACAGGTATACACTCGCACACACACACATATAGGTGCTAGGTGACAATGTTAATTTGAGTCATGAGGCTGTTTAAGTTCATGTGCTTCAAAACCACTGCTGCATAAAAATATATTCAAAATTAGTAGTTATATGGAAAATTAGAACAGAAATGTATTTTTGTGATATATAGGACCGTATCTTAACAATGCATACCAGTGATGAAGGTGGTAAGACTAAAAATTAAATTACAATATATATTTGATTGCAAGATGTGTTAGTCCAAGGTGTTATGTTAAGTAACTGCAGGCTATATATTTTCATGTTTTAAATTTTATTGGACTAGGCGAAAATTATACAGTCCAGTTAGGCCTCAACATCTAAGTCCAAAACCAAGAACAAGCCAGACTGCCTCTCCTACATTTATTGCATTAAAACAATTAGCATTACATTACAAATTGTTGAATAGTTCATTTACAATAAATTTTTCCATATCACCAGAATTTTACATTGTACATCGCTTGATTTGCCTTTCGTCCCTGAAAAGTAATATTTCCGTTAAATACTGCAGTAATATTGCTTGAAATTCAAGTGTAGCACATTGGTCTCCATTTTCTGGAATGTCACTAATTATTCTGCTAAACTGTATGTTGACCCTTGTCTCCAAAACTGTATTAATTTAACATGTAGCTGAATATCTAACTCAAACTTTACATTACATAATGTAAACAATGAAGCACCACATAGCCGACTTGCATATTTTTACTGTGCATTGTTAACTTTGCAATTTAGGAAATCTAATTACAGAGAAAAGTGACAACATTATAATGGAATCCAAAAATGTTAGCTATTCACTCATAACTACATTACAACACCAAAAGCAAGCTATAAATAAAAAGTGCACATGAACTACAGTTTGCAGCTCCTGAAAGCATTACTTAACTTGCCGTTTCTTCACGATCTTGTATCTATTTTCTGCAAACATTTGCACCTTTAAGAAAGGCTCAGGCACTCCGTGTCAGGCAACCTGTGTTTTGTTAATCAAATTACAATAATGTGCCTTAAGGGTTAATTGCTTTAGAATTGTTGTTTATTCACATCACAAACTAACACAGGTTTTGTTCTGGCTAATGATGTAACACTGACCTCCATCAGCTACCACCGCTACTGCTTATATGTGTTGTAACAACCGAAATACCAAATACACTCATTATTTCAAACATTTATTTTGAAGTTTGTAATTAACAGTTGATTGGTTTTCCAAAGCAAGTTACAGAAATGGATTTATATATGATTAAAATAACTTTAGAGTAATTATAATGCTAAAATAGTACAGTTACCATTGCCAAAAGAAAAGAAATGCCTGTTTACATTGTTGTTTCAGTTTAAAACGATTACAATGTTTTTAATATGGGTTTCATTTTGATGCTAACATGAATAATAAACAAGGCTTTGTACAAAAATTTTTTAAATACGAATTTTAGTATGTGTTTATAGTAGTTACACATTTTTGAGGATAGAAACTACATTTCACCTTACTCTTAGCACATTCCATTATTATTATTATTATTATGTTCCAGGTACCTCAGATCCATTAATCCACACAACTAATTGTAATGATCTTTAAACGTTACTATTTAAGTTGCACTGGT
The DNA here is from genome assembly GCF_023898315.1 of Schistocerca nitens. NCBI lineage: Eukaryota > Metazoa > Arthropoda > Insecta > Orthoptera > Acrididae > Schistocerca > Schistocerca nitens. The sequence goes on along the minus strand of NC_064623.1, from coordinate 29,916,692 downwards.
CTGTGGTTCATCAATGTTGTGGATGCTGCGAATTATGAGAACATTTCAAGCTTGACAAATTATTTATTGACATCAGCTAATTGACAGAACTGACATAAGTGCAAATCAACTGATGAAACTGAGCTAAACCGAACTGAACTGCACTGGCGCCTGAAGTAAACAAAACTTGACTGACTCCCCGCGCAGCATCGCTTTAAATACAATTTTAACAATTGCTACCATAGTTAATTTATTAAAAACTGTAACTTACAATTAAAAACAACTTCATCTAAACTAACTGCTGTTACATTAGTACAGCTTATTTTTTATTTATTTATTTATTTAGTTAGCGTCCTTGTATCTCATCATTATAAAAATGATATAGGATTTGTCATACATTGCCTTACATGGAAAATAGGACATGAAAAGATTTACAATTATATGGCCCATAAATAAAATATTATTACATATAACATGAAACCATATGCATTACAACATTAATAATATGCTAAATTAGAATAATAGATGAATACAATTTATATATGAAGACAGTAAGTAACTGTTCTTAAAAGAACAGATACTATTGATGACTGTGCAGCTTTCCCTAGAATAAATGATAATTAATTGAAACCCTCAGCTGCCGACAGGTTTTGTTGACATACCTCGATAGGGACAGCTGAAAATGTGTGCACGAGTAATGAGTGGATGGGCAAATATCTATTACGTACATTACATGTGTAGAACTGTGGACAGTTGGGAATGTGGGTCTCATGGGAAGTGTGAAAGGGATAAGTCCCTGCAGTCGCACTATTCATCTGTGTCCTCGGTGGCTCAGATGGTTAGAGCATCTGCCATGTAAGCAGGAGATCCTGGGTTTGAGTCCTGGTCGGGGCACACATTTTCAGATGTCCCCATTGAGGTATGTCAACAACACATGTCGTCAGCTGAGGATTTCAATTAATTATCATTTATTTTAGAATACAATTTAGTTTTCAATGAGCATTTTGGGTCATTATGATGAAGGAAATAAGCTACTGTATATTGAATGCTGGTGATTTAAGTATTCCTTGACACTATAAGGACTCTTGCTAATTAACACTTTTTAAGCTATTTTTTGAATATGTGGAATTTTGGTATACTTTTAATTTCCTTTGGTAGTGCACTAAATAAGATTTTTCACTGATAAAGAACACTTTTTTGATAGGTAGCTTTTGTGTGACTTTCTCTATGAAAGTCATCTCTATTTCTTGTTTTGTAGTTATAAACTTGACTGTTTAACAAATTATGTTCCTGGTGTGCCTTCATAAAACATATACTTTCATAAATATACATGGTAGAGTCATGATTTGTAGTTCCTTGAAAACTTTTTTACATGATTCTCTGTGTCGAATGCCTCTGATTGTCCTTATTGTCCTCTTTTGAAGCACAAATAAGTGTTTGGCCAAACTGGTTTTCCCCCAAAATATGATACCATATCTTAGTGTGCTATGTATGAGTACAAAGTATGAACATAACACTGCATCAACACTACAGGAATCTTTTAGTGTTCCAAGAACATAACAATATTGACTTAATTTTTTGTTAACATTTCTGTGTGTTTCTCCCACATTAAATATTCATCTAGCCATACCCCTAAAAATTTAGTTATGGGGGGGGTTAGCTCTATATTACACTGCCCAAGTTCTACAGTTAGGTCAGATTTTACTTTGTTTGTTATGTGTCTGAAGTTCATCAAAACTGTTTTTTTTGTCATTAATTAATTTGTTGCTTGTAAACCACATGATTGCTGCTTCTGTGGATACTGTGACTCTCTCCAGTAAGTCAGTTTCATTTGTAGCTTTGGCAAAGAGACTTGTGTCGTCGGCAAACAATACTGCATCTGCTGTTGATATATGGCTGGGTATATCATTTATAAATATTAAGAACAGCAATGGGTCCAGTACAGAGCCCTGCGGCATGCCATACCTGACTCTTTGGTATTCCGACGAGTATACTTTACCCACATGCGGTACCTCTACCTTCTGATACCTGTTAGAAAGATAGGATTTGAACCAATCATGTGCTACTCCACAAACCCTGTAGCAATATAGTTTCCTTAGCAATAAATTATGGTCAGTGATATAGAATGCCTTAGACAGTTCCAAAAACAGGCCACAGTTTAATTCATTTTTGTCTACAGAATTTATGATCAGTTTTAAGAAGCTATAAATTGCTGGGTCAGTTGACCTATTTTTCCTAAAACCTTTTGCCCATTAACTAGAATTTGATTTTTATTAAGAAAAAGAGGCAGTTTTTCATGCATTACCCTTCAATTACTTTTGAAAATCCAGATAACAATTATATAGGCCAGTAATTGATAACATCAGACTGGTCAGCCTTCTTGTAAATAGGCTTGATAATTGATTTCCTTAGTTTTTCTGGGAAGACTACTGTGCTAAATGACAAGTTAATCATGTCAGCAAGTGGGGAATCGATGTATCTTGCACAATTTAAAACCTGGTCTTACCATTATATAATCTATCTGAAACCTTTCAGTATCTCCAGGCTTCTTCCATGTATACAACCTTCTTTTATGATTCTTGAACCAAGTGTTAGCTATGATTAAGTTATGCTCTGTGCAAAATTCTACCATGTGGCTTCCTCTTTCATTCCTTACCCCCGTTCCATATTCACCTACTACGTTTCCTTCTCTTCCTTTTCCTACTAGAATTCCAGTCACCCATGACTATTAAATTTTCGTCTCCCTTCACTGTCTGAATAATTTCTTTTATCTCATCACACATTTCATCAATTTCTTCATCATCTGCGGAGCTATTTGGCATATAAACTTGTACTACTGTGGTAGGCATGGACTTCGTATCTATCTTGGCCACAGTAATGCATTCACTATGCTGTTTGTAGTAGCTTACCCGCACTCCTATTTTTTTTTATTCATTATTAAACTGACTCCTGCATTACCTCTATTTGATTTTGTATTTATTACCCTGTATTCACCTGACCAGAAGTCTTGTTCCTCCTGGCACTGAACTTCACTAATTCCCACTATATCTAAATTTAACCTATCCATTTCCATTTTTAAGTTTTCTAACCTACCTGCCTGATTAAGGGATCTGACATTCCACGCTCCGATCCGTAGAACACCAGTTTTCTTTCTCCTGATAACGACGTCCTCTTGAGTAGTCACCGCCTGGAGATCCAGATGGGGGCCTATTTTACCTCTGGAATATTTTACCCAAGAGGATGCCATCATCATTTAACCATACAGTAAATCTGCATTCCCTCAGGAAAAATTACGCTGTAGTTTCCCCTTGCTTGCAGCCATTGGGAGTACCAGCACAGCAAGGCCGTTTTGGTTAGTGTTACAAGGCCAGATCAGTCAATCATCTAGGCTGTTGCCCTTGTAACTGCTGAAAAGGCTGCTGCCCCTCTTTAGGAACCACACATTTGTCTGGCCTCTCAAAAGATACCCCTCCATTGTGGTAGCACCTATGGTACAGCTATCTGTATCGCTGAGGCACGTAAGCCTCCCCACCAATGGCAAGGTCCATGGTTCGTGGGGGGGGGGGATGTTTCCTCATAGTTTGCACTATTTTTGCAAAGCACAAAAGTAGTGAGAGTGTCTTATAACTTTCTATATTTTCAGTGTCCTTCATTTTGAAGAAAGACAGTAATTTAGCATACTTTAAGTAGTCAGGAAGCACCCCTGTTTAGGTGATTGATTTTTAATGTTAACTGGTGGTGATAGCAGGCTCTCTATACTGTCCTTGATCACACAAGTCCATACTACATCCAGACTTGTGTTATAGGCAGTAATAACATTGAATGCAGTACACATTTATTAAGCTTTTTGACATAAGGAGCTGATTGAAATATTTCCTGTAGTTCTGTTCCTTTACTGCTACAGCATTTCACCAAATCTTTTAAATTTTTTTATTGGAGTTGTTTTTGATTTTTATGTGTGATTCTTGCATCTTTCTATTCTCTATTTCCTGCTTTATAACCTTCCATACTGCTTTGTTTTTATTTCCAGCAGAAGGTATCAGTTTGGAATTATGAGACCTCTTTGCTGCAAGCAACATTTTCATGTATGTTTTCCTATATCATTTATAAAAGTGTGAGAAAGTTGAATTAGATTGGCTGTTTTTAATGGAGCTGAAGTACTTCAGTATTTAGAATGATTTTATGATACCTTTTGTCACCAATGTTCACCCATTTGTTTTGTTCCACTTTTGTTAACGGATACATTACTTCAGGAAAAGTTTCTTCAAATTTTAGTTTGAATAGTGTAATGAAATATTTAAATTTTTCATTTTCACCTGCCTCTGTGTATACTGTTTATTGATTTGCTATTTGTTTGACAAACTGAGTCCTTTTTGGTTTAGGAAATATTCATTAGTAGCCATGCATTTCCTTTGTGTTTCTGTAGTAATTTTTATAATTACAAGTTGACTGAAGTGGCAGAAATCCTAGATCTTCCATCTCCATCCTACAGTTTTTTTCTGCCTAAACCTGTTAACACATGCTCAGTAGCTGTCATTGATTGGTTTATAATTTTTGTGGCAAAGTTAATAATTGGCTCTAAATTGAAACTTTGAGAGATGCTGGAGAATAAGTATCAGATAGCATCAGGATTCAATGAATTTATGTTTAGGTCTTCAGGTATGGGGATGTTGTCCTTTGGAGTCAATATCATATCAAGAATTTGATTTAGCTCAGACAAAAAGATATGCATATCTCAACTGGGAGATCTGTATAAACATTACACTTATATTGGTCCCTTAATTATACCACTATCAACTCAGAATGTTGCTCTTCACTTATTGCAAGTAGATCACTTCTTATATGAAATGGATAATTTTGATTCACGTAAGTGCATTAATCTCCAACTCCACAGACGTTCTACTGTATGCACAAGCTAAATTGTAAATCTTTAAGACTACATGATTAATTTCTGATTATGTGCTCCAAATGCTCTGTGATACAAACTGAGTTGTCAATAAACTCGACCTAAAGCTCTGGCCATTATACTTTATTTGTTAGACACTGAATATTTGGTGAACAAAACAATTGTACTGAGAATGGAGGGAAATTGGTGCAGCCATGGTATAAGTTAAGTTTACTGCAGGATCCTTCAATTACCTTCTCATACAAGTGTAGTGTGAGTGGGGTAACTGATGATTTGATAGTGAAATTAGCATACTGTATGACAGTTGTGAGAGCTACTCATGAAACTGCCTTTTAAAGTTTCAGAGCAGTTGAGAACACATTTGGCAAATTTAAGTGATAGGTTGCATGAAGATATTGTCACAAAAGTGAAGGAGAGAAAGGGGGCCTATAAGAGCTTATGAGCAATAAGACTGATAATACAAGTAGGTATGTAAAACTGAGGGGAGAAGGAAAGAAATCAGTAATTAGAGCAAACAATGCTGTCAGGACTTTAAATATGAAGAAATTAATAGGTGCTTAGGGAGTTCAAAGTCCAAAGAGGCATGGATGGTGATAAAACAGCTAAGAACAAATGACAGAAATAGTATGAACTTACAGCTAATAAGCATAGATAGATGGAAGACAGACTATGAAGAACTGTTTAAAGAAGATCAATCTGAATTTTCAGAATATGTGGTCCTTTAGAGGAAAGAAATGTGACAATGAAAACCAAGAGGTAACGACAGTGGAAGGACAAGACACAGTTAATCAATTCAAAAATGGCCAAGTACCAGGACCTGGAGCTGTATATATGGAGTTGTTGAAGGCCAGGCCAAACATGTTATTTGAACATCTCACAAAACTCCTTGATATCTGTCCTAGTGCAGAGGAAATCTCTGTCGAGTTTAATGAAGGGTTCATCATAAACATATTTAAAAAGGGAAGCAAGGATGACTACACAAAGTTTTGAGGTAGCACAGTTCTCAGTTCCATATCAAGATTATGTGGTAACATCCTTAAAACTAGAACTGAGAGGGAAATTTAGGAAGTAGAACAACAGAGTAACTATCAGGCAGGAAGGTTCTTGTATCGATAATATCTGCTGCATTAGACAGGTGACTGACAAGAGAATGGCACATAACTTAGAGACACACTTGGTTCGTATAGACTTGCAGAACAACTATGACAGTATACCACTCTCGAGGATGCAGGAAGCAATAAATAGCCAAACATTTATAAATGTTACATGGGAGCCATTAGAAAGCTGTATTTAGATAATATTTGTCATGTTAAAAGTTAGGAAGTTACTTCAGCAGAAACTTAAGGATGGTAAAGAACTGAGACAAGGATTCTGCTTAGTGCCGACTCCCTTTAAAATGTCTTTGAGTGAAGCTCTGAAACCTCAGAATAAGAAGTGCAAAACATGGGAATTTTGCCAGCAATGAGGTCATCTTCCCTGAGGAAGAAGAGGATGTGTCTTTTACTTTAACAATGGTTAAAGAAGAATACACGCAACAAGTCATGAAAATTAACCTTGCAAAGACTGAAATATTGGTTGTTGGCTGTACAGAAAGCGATTGTGTTACGCACAGTGGACATTTAGTAAAGTGGAGTCAATCACATAAATATTTAGGGACAATCATTTTGGATAAAGGTAGAAGCAATGAGGAAATAAAGCACATAATAGGAAAGGGAAAGGTGGCAATTAAGCAGTTACACTCCATTATTTGGAATAAAAGTATGTCAAAAAAATTGAATAGGAGGATATAGCAAAGTATAGTTGAAAGCATTGTTCTGTATGGTGTTGAACTGTGGGAAGTCTCCAGGGTAAGTGAGAAGAAATTAAAGGCAATGGAAATAGAGTTTTGGAGATGGAGTTGTGGAGTAAAAATAAGAGACAAAATAAGAAATAAAGTGATGTGAGAGCAGATGAGAGTTATAAAGGATGTTACAGACACCACTGAAAATAGTAGCTAACATGGTATGAACTTCTTAGAAGAACATCAGAGGAAAGACAGCCTTCTAAAACATGGCACTGGAGACCTCCATGACATAAAAAATGAAGAAGATGCTCCTACATTGGAATGATAGAGTGTGTGTGTGATGCAGGACAGAGCTGCCATGCATTAAGACAACTGGCAAGATAGGAGGAGATGGAAACTTCAATGCAGGAGACACCACATGGTGTACAAAACTTGCAGAAAGAAGAGAGAGAACTGTTAATTTATTATTGCTTCATTTAGCATTCTCTATTTTATTGCTGTTATGAATGAGTTTTATGCATAATCATTTCAGTTATATTCAAGTGGGGTGTGACACGTCTGAATTATCATCCATTCACTCTGCAGACGGCATCAGTTTCCCTTGCTTTTCATTATTTTATATATGTCCACAAGCATTTTACTAAAAGTCATTGTGCCTAGTCTGTTTAAGTGCATGTCATCCATTCTCAGACATTTGTCACTTAGAAATTTGTTACGGTCGATGAATATTGCACCGAGCATGTCACACTGTTCTCCAGTGACATTGTTTATTTTGTTTATATAAGTACTACTCACCGGTCTTCTTTGTAAAATTCCACTGATTACCAGTCTAGAGCCTGTATACACACCTTTGGCTGGGAAAATTACATTTCTTTCTGGCTGCTGCTTTGGATAGAATTTGTCTCCGCATGAAATATAACCTCTTCCAAATTTGTCTTAGGCTCACTTCTAATTTTGAGCTTGGACTGTATCAAGTTCATGATATTTTGAATCTGTTTGCTGAGGTTAGATGCCAGGATATCACAGTTCACAAGTACCAGTACTACATTTTTCAATATGGTGTCACCAAGAACGAGAAATTCATTTTTGTCAACCTGCTTCATTGAGTCAGTTTCAAGTTTGTTCTTTTTATTGTGTGTCACTGTTTTAGAACTACATATTTATTTACAGACTTTCCACATAAGTTCTTTGCATCCTTTTTCCCATAATTTGCTCATAAGAATTGTCACAATTTTGTATCAGATTTGCCAAAGGACGTTCACATAACACACGCTACTGATTAGCGTTTGCTTCTTTCAGAGCTTTTACCTCCTTTTTGAATGATCCACTGTAACTCTCAAGCAATTTCATTATTTTTTCTTTCATCTTTATTGTGGTTACTAATTCCGTGTTTCACACAATAAACAAGTCAGAGCAAGATCATGGGGAATCATCACTTATGAATTTTATATTAATTTTTGCATGCTTTTCATGAAACCAACAGTTGAACTTTACACATTTTCTGCACTGCTTATATAGCAAAGTGTTATTTATTTCATTTTTATAAGAGAGCGATGTATTGTTACACTGTTCACTTGGTGCCATTTTGCATCCTTGGAGCATTGGGGTATTAGTTTCTGTGATGTTTTCAGTAATTTGCATACTTTTACACTGTTTGTCTACAATGTTTGTTTCTTGATTAATTAAATACAACTTTCTTTTTGATGGTAAGGTAATGTGCCCTTCACAAAAATTTCAAATAATTTTTCAGTTATAGACGGTATGGCATCCAGATTATGCAGCACTCCAGGACTTAGTTCAGCTCCCTGGCTCTTTCTGTTGCAGATCTTGCAGAAACATCTCACGAAATGGCACTTGACCACTCTACTCTATGCGGAGTCCATCAGACTAGAAGGCCAACATAACAGCATATCTTTACTGAGCCTATGTAATGTGATGTCTGTTTTTATCAAATATATGAAATTATGTGAGTCTTTTCAGTGTTTTTATTTTGAAGCAAATTTCCTCAGGCTGAAAGGATAGTGGACACAGCAGCACCTCATGTTCAATGTGTGTTACAACAATAATTAATAGGCTTTGTGTGCAGTCAAATGCTTCAGATGGTAACAATATTACTCCTTCTGAGAACTGGGGCTGAAAACACTTTCAAAGCAGTTCCTACCACTATGCACATATATGATTATATTTCACTGTATCTTCTACTTGTCAAGTTGTTCAGAAATGCTTGAAAATGCTAATTTGTGCACATATTACAGGAGAGATTAAAAAACTGTCTAAAATGTGTAAATCATATCAGAGAGATGTCAAATTTCCATTGTTACATAAAAATCACTTTTATGATCATAACAGAATATCAAACAAAGGAAAAACTCTTCAGAAGGCTTCCTCATGCTACATACATGGTACTGTGTGATTATTTATGGCAGGATATGTTGCTTAAGTGAATTCATTTGTTAAAGCATACTTCATGACTTACCATGTTCATGAAGTTCCTCGTGGTGATATCAAACAAGACTGTTCCAGACATATTATGCATTTTGTACAGAACAGATTCATGAAAATGAAATATAAAATTTGTACATAGCCCAGAAATAATAAGCTCACCATACAAAAAATTGGTCACCTCAGTATGCCCACACAAATGAATTGTTATGCTTCTTCAAATGGCACAGTGATTGAGTCACGTGCTCCACAGCATGTCCACTGCCTCTGTGTGAGCATAAGGCAAAGGCAAACAGTGAGAAATTTATGTTTCAAGTGGACATAGTACGTAAACATGGATAAAAGTAAGGACATGACAGAGTGGCAATTGTGTTTGGCCATGGCCATAAGACGTGTGAAGTTACTCGATTAGATGGTGTTTCACAATAGATTGTTCAGAGACAACTGCAAAGTTCACCAGGCTGGATGAATATGTTATTGCTTTTCTGAACACACCTCCATCCTATTACTTCTTGATTGACCTACAACATCATCTGACTTGAAACCCACAGAAAATCTACAGGACATCTCAGAACAGTGAGTGAAATTCCCACAACATGGTGGAAATGAGTGATCAGATCCTCAGTGAGTGGCTTAATCTGGACGCAGTGCACCTACACAACCTCGTGGGCTCACTTCCTAATTGAATGCAGATGGTTGTCAAATCCAGGAGTGGAATTACATGACACTAAATGATACTTGTAATGATTTCTCTAGGGGTCTGGTGAGCTTAGTTTGTTAAATTTTTGTGATATCAGGAATCAGCATGGGTTTCGAAAAAGATGGCTGTGTGAAACCCAGCTCGCGCTATTCGTCCACAAGACTCAGAGGGCCATAGACACGGGTTCACAGGTAGATGCCGTGTTTCTTGACTTCCGCAAGGCGTTCGATACAGTTCCCAACAGTCGTTTAATGAACAAAGTAAGAGCATATGGACTATCAGAACAATTGTGTAATTGGGTTGAAGAGTTCCTAGATAACAGAATGCAGCATGTCATTCTCAATGGGGAGAAGTCTTCCGAAGTAAGAGTGATTTCAGGTGTGCCGCAGGGGAGTGTCATAGGACCGTTGCTATTCACAATATACATAAATGACCTTGTGGATGACATCAGAAGTTCACTGAGGCTTTTTGTGGATGATGCTGTGGTATATCGAGAGGTTGTAACAATGGAAAATTGTACTGAAATGCAGGAGGATCTACAGCAAATTGAAGCATGGTGCAGGGAATGGCAATTGAATCTCAATGTAGACAAGTCTAATGTGCTGCAAATACATAGAAAGATAGATCCCTTATCATTTAGCTACAAAATAGCAGGTCAGCAACTGGAAGCAGTTAATTCCATAAATTATCTGGGAGTACGCATTAGGAGTGATTTAAAATGGAATGATCATATAAAGTTGATCGACGGTAAAGCAGATGCCAGACTGAGATTCATTGGAAGAATCCAAAGGAAATGCAATCCGAAAACAAAGGAAGTAGGTTACAGTACGCTTGTTCACCCACTGCTTGAATACTGCTCAGCGGTGTGGGATCCGTACCAGATAGGGTTGATAGAAGACATAGAGAAGATCCATCGGAGAGCAGCACGCTTCGTTACAGGATCATTTAGTAATCACGAAAGCGTTACAGAGTAGATAGATAAACTCCAGTGGAAGACTCTGTAGGAGAGACGCTCAGTAGCTCGGTACGGGCTTTTGTTAGTTTTGAGAACATACCTTCACCGAAGAGTCAAGCAGTATATTGCTCCCTCCTACGTATATCTTGTGAAGAGAACATGAAGATAAAATCAGAGAGATTAGAGCCCACACAGAAGCATACCGACAATCCTTCTTTACACAAACAATACGAGACTGGAATAGAAGGGAGAACCAATAGAGGTACTCAGGGTACCCTCCACCACACACCGTCAGGTGGCTTGCGGAGTATGGATGTAGATGTAGATGTACAGGTTACAAGTTACGTATAAAACTGCAAATCTCTCACTGTATCTGTGTGTCATCTCTCACTGCTAGTAAGTCTTTTGCTTTTTCATTGCATCACATAGAAGAATTCTGGTAACCCAGAGTTAATTAAATAAGACAAGGAGTTACATTTCATATTCAACATGCAATTAAGAGTAGAGGGTAGCAAAAGGAACATTGTGAAGATGTCTATTACTTACAAGAGAGCATTCCCAAGTGCCAATAAATGATCTTGATGAACCTTGGCAGGTGTGTAGATGGGGCAAAGTAGTACATTATGTATTTTTTTTTTATTTCTGCCCGGTTTCACTTTTATGGGTAAAACACAGAACACAGGTATTTGTATTTTAGGTTTAGAGGGAATATCTTCTAAATTATGATATATAAATTTTTTGTATACAAATTGATGTGTAATTAATGTTCTTGAAAATGGATAATCAACTTCTGTAATAATATGAAATTTTGCAAAATACCCTACCATGAGTGTTTAATTCTGAAAACTGAAAACTTTTGTTACAAAATAAATTAAATAAGCTTTCAAGCCACATACATCCCTGTGTAATAAAGCTGATTTCTGAAATATAATTTTTGGAAAATAAGCTATAGCCTACACAATGTACTGTTGGAGTATTTTCAGCATACCTAATTAAAATATCTAAACATTCATTCTTATTCTAATTATTTATTTTACTTATATTTCTGTTATATTTGAAATTGTTATTTTATGTTTTATATGTTTTTGTTCACATTCATATATTTTGTTAACTGAAAATAATAAGTATTGTAATTTATTTTTATGATAGAAAATAATTACTATTATTATAATGTGTAAGGAAATGCTTACAGCATAATGTTTCTTTTGCACCATGCACATAAAATGAGTGAAATTTCTTTAAATAATATATACAGTGGAGAAGTGAATTGAAACAAAATTCATCAGGATTTAAAATTGTTATGGGAGACCCTCTAAATATCATTAATTGTATTGGGCATATTTCAGTACACTTGTAAGTCTTGGGGAAGAGAATTTATTACGTGTCACTGGCTACAGCTTCACTGTTTTCTTTCTGAAGTGGAGATTGACATCATAATCATTCAACAGAATTAGATCTGAAAATCATCTCACAAAGTTCTTCCACCATTGAAAGCCATACTCATTCCATAGCTGTACCTGTGCCATGAGACCTTTGGAATCATCAGATGTTTCGTCTTTGTGTACAATGCTCAAAATGTTTTTTCACACTGACCAACCACCTTTTCATATTTCCATGGACAAAGGATTCGAAAATCTCATTTTGATACCACAAATGTCCTTGTGACAGTATCAAAATCTGAGAAACAAATGTCTAACCAGTTCAAAAGATATTTGAAACACCTTTTTATTCCCTTGAGTGAGAAAAATCTGTATTATTGATAGATTCTTGTGGTGGTCAGTTTGAAAGAAATGTTTAGAGCATAGTGCCTGACGACAAGGAATTTGTTCATTTGATGGCACAAGTATAGCTGTGGAATATATACAGCTTTCAACATTGGAAGAACTTTGTGAGAAGACTTTCATATCTAGTTCTGTTGAATGATCAAGATTTCAATCTCCACTTTAGCAACAATATACTCAAGCTGCAGTCAATCAATTCTCTTTGCCAAGCTGTGTCAATGTACTGAAGTATGACTGGTCAAATCAGGATATTTAGAGGATCAACCATGGCAATTTGAAAGCCTGCTGAATTTTGTTCTGTATTATTACTTGAAGATTTGTCATTCACTTTAAGTGCTTGGTGTAAAAAACTAGTTTTAAGCATATCTTCACAGATGGTTATTGTTGTAATCATTTTCTATCATAATAATGAGTTACTTATAGTTTTCAGTTAGCAAAATACATGTATCCAGAATGAGATTTTCACTCTGCAGCGGAGTGTGCGCTGATATGAAACTTACTGGCAGATTAAAACTGTGTGCCAGACCGAGACTCAAACTAGGGACCTTTGCCTTTCGCAGGCAAGTGCTCTACCAACTGAGCTACCCAAGCACGACTCACACCCCATCCTCACAGCTTTACCTCCGCCAGCACCTCGCCTCCTACCTTCCAAACTTTACAGAAGCTCTCCTGCGAAACTTGCAGAACTTTTATGGGAAGGAGGCGAGGTACTGGTGAAATTAAAGCTGTGAGGACGGGGCGTGAGTCGTGCTTAGGTAGCTCAGTTGGTAGAGCACTTGCCCGCGAAAGGCAAAGGTCCTGAGTTCGAGTCTCGGTCCAGCACACAGTTTTAATCTGCCAGGAAGTTTCAAAATACATGTAGGTGGAACAGTAAACTAAAAGAAAAAAAAACCATGAAGATAAAACATAAAATAACAATTTAAAACATAAAAGAAATATAAGTAAGATAAATACAAAGAATAGTAATAATGTTTGGATACTTTTAATAATAATAATAATAGCTTTATTCAACATCGAACGGTACACTGCACATGTACACAGATACAGTAATGATTAAAGTTATTTGTACAATACACAAGACACATTCTTCTGAATATGTCATTAATTTACATCAAAATTACAAATAGATGTTTACTGATTTCTATTCACATAATTTCACAAAGCATTTGTTGTTCTTCATATAAGTATGGTACTCTTCTAATGTGTAGAAAGGGTGTTTTACTAAAAATTTCTTAAGCTGATGTTTCAGTTTAATTGTAGGAAGAGCTATGACTGCACTAGGCAGTGCATTAGCTAATTTTATACCTGCATACTGAGGCCCCTTTTCGTAAAGTGCTGTTCTTTGGCTGCCAATGTAAAATCTTTCTTATTTCTAGTATTGTACTGGTGGAAATCTGAATAAGTGTTTTGGTGGTGTCTTTTCACGAGCAATATGGCTTTTAGAATGTATGTGTTTACAACAGTTAACACCTCTGTTTTTGGGAGCAAGTTGCAACAAGATTCCCTATGTTTTGCTCCACAGATTATTTTCATACCCATTTTTTGAAGAACGAGTAGCTTATCTAGATTAGCTTTGGTTGTTTCCCCCCAAATTTCAATACCATATTTCAAGTGAGAGGAGAAAAGAGCATGGTATCAATCTTTAGGACTACAGTGTCTCTACAGAACTTGCTAATAGTACTGATTGCAAATATATTTTTTGACAACTTAGTTGCTAGGGAGTCAATATGTGTGTCCCATTGCAGGTTGCTTTGGATTGTTATGCCAAGGAATTTTACACTAGACTCTTTCTTTACCAATTTGTTGCCAATGTATAATTTAATGTCATTATTCAAACTACTTTTGCTAAACTCCATCAAACATGTTTTACTGGTGCTTACATTTAAGTAGCTTTCATTAAAAAACTGAACAATTTCTTTTGTCATATTATTACATTCGGCCTCTAGTTCATTACATGATTCCTTTTTACACACAATAGACGTGTCATCGGCATACAGAACAATTTTGCAATTTATAGTACAGAATTTAATATCATTTACATAGATCAAGAACAGATTTAATTAGGTATGCTGAAAATACTCCAATAGCATGTTGCGTACAGCTTATTTTCCAGAAAATGGTATTTGAGAGACCAGTTTTATTACACAGCAGTGTATGTGGCTTGAAAGATTCAATAATTTATGTCATGACTGAAGTTTTCTGTTTTCGACAATAAGTAATGTTGGTGGGATATTTTGTGAAATTTCAAATTATTACAAAAGTTGATTATACAGTTTTCAAGCACATTGATTGTAGCCTGTATCGAATTTTACATGAAAAAAATTTTTATATGTCATGATTTCAGAGATATTCCCTGTAAACCTAAAATGTCAAATTACCTTTTGGTGTGCATTTTGCCTCTTAAAAGTGAAATTCAAACAAAAATTGTTTTGCCCCCTCTACATACCCAAATTTTCACCAAGATTGTTTATTGATACTTACGAATGTTGCGTTGTTAGAATTTTCAATTACTTATTTAAAATCACAGTAGTCGCAGAAAGCCTTAGTGCTGTCAGACACAGTAGTCACTTGTGTGAGTTGCACTTGTCTGAATGAGTGTATGTTTACCGTTTTGGAAGAAAGACTTTTGGCCGAAAGCACAAATGTATAGCTGTATATGGTGAAAAGCAATCTATGCTTTTCATAATATTGTCATTATCAATCCTGGATTTTCCATTGATCACTACACCAATCTTAAATGCCACAATGTGCATTTTCAATTCATATTTGCAAACAAAGTTCTTTTTCTTTGTGCATAATGCATTGCAGGAGGTACTATTGTGTTATAGATGTTTATACAGTGTGAAGTGAGACTCCTGTTAATCAGGCACAGTTCTTTTCATAGAAGAATCTACTGTTGGATCGTATGTGTCATTTATTTGTTTATTCATTCACCAGGCATCATCTCAAAATGATGAATGGCCATTGTAATACAATGAAAAGAAAAAGCTTAATCATGTAAACACACAGAATACAGTTGCTGTTACAAGGATAGGACAGGTAGTCAGCTGTGACCTTGCTTAAGTAGCCATCCCAGCATTTGTCTGAAATTATTTAGGAAAACCACAGAAACCTAAACCAGGATGGCTCTACTGAGCAAACTCTGTCCTCTCATATATGAATCACTGTCTTAACATCTCATTCAGTTGGTTCCTACTGTACAATGTTATTTTGGTTATACTCATTTTGCAAAGGTAACTTATTATATAAAAAATATTTCTGTGCTGCATTTTTAACTCCGCGTGGCATAATGAATAATCTGTTAAGTTTCGGCCATGTATCATCTGGCCATCCCCAAATTGTTCTGCAAGACTGATGACAAGCTGCCAACAAGACCGTATATGCTCCATTGTGGACGTACTGCGCATGCGAGTCACAGATGCTAATCGATGGCAAAGAGGTACCCTTACACCCATGCCACCTGTAGTGAAAGCGTTCAAACGTCCAATTCACTTATCGATGTATATTCAGCAGCAGTAACACTTCGATGACTTCCCTGCAATTTAATTACACCAAGAGTCATATTCGATGCCTTAACCAAATTAAAACCATCGGTTAATCTAATTTCTATGGCTTCCTTGAAAATAGACTCCCAAAGGAAGAGGTGGACGTTAAAATTTTCATGTCACTGTGATTTTCAAATGACCTATATCTATAAAATGTTCTGCCACAGCTGAATTGTCTGGCTGTAGGAAGCATGTGTTCTTTGGGGTTCCATGCACCTCTTATCAATGGTGTATGTTGTCTAACCTATATATGACTTATCACAATTTCTGCAAAGAATCTGATACACATCAGCCTTAAAATGCAATAAATCATCCTTCACAGAGCAATAAGGCTGCAATCTTTGTAGGAGACTGGAAGATCACATTAACATGGTGTTTCTCCACACTAGTACTGAATTTGCTATTTCTTGGATGTTTTCATTTATTGTAAGGTTGGTGGCACATTAGGACATGCATTATGTTGTAAACAAATGCATATGAACCTATATTTATATGCCAGAAGCTGCCATCACCATTCACAAACCATAGGTGCCCTTAAGACCTCAGTGCATACTGCAAACTGTATATCTGATAATGATAATTTGTGAGAAGAGCTCGCAATTATGGAATGTTATGTGGATACACACATACATTTTATGATTATTGAAGTTATATGATTTTTATTGTAAACGACTGAAATTTTTTTCAACAAGGTGAGTACAAATGTTCATTTTTGAAAACAATCTATCTGAACAAAACTAATGTATTTTCTACAAAGCTTGATATACTATTATTACAAATATCTGTGGAGCAGAATAATGATATCTTCTTTTGCTAGAATTTTACAGATCTCCAAACATACCAAACCTTAGGACTTTTCTCTTACAGAAACGCCTTACTATTATAGTAAATGAAAATTCCTTGTATAGAATGTTTCACTATAGTATTGACTAATTGCATGTGAAAATTAAGTTCTGTAATGCCAGTGGTTTGTGAGGAAAAGGTCAATAAAGTTGCCACAATGTGAGTTACAGGAAACCTGACTCAAAGATTTGAAAGTGTTTTTATTAGGCCTTACTTTTATCTGGCTGAACTAGTGCAAACCATATGCATTCCCCTCTTCATCCTCAAGCAGTCTTTTGTTTGCTTGTCATTGCAAGTTAACCTGATTTTCAAACTGAGTAACAATAGTGTCAGCTGCATCAATTTTCCTGTTGTTAATTTCCTTCGATATTGGCATTGTGAAATCTCCTGGATCAAATCCTAGCCTCTGTAGAGTTGTAATCTGTCAAGATTAGCACACTTCAGAGCAAAACGAGCACGATACATTGCAACTTGATCAGCAGTTGTGAAAAGAAATGTAATCTTGCGGCATGGTTTTCCTACCAGAGAGTTGTAACTTTTGTTAGGATTCTGAATTTTTCCATGCACATAATCTTGTAAAAGTTCTGGACCTGCCAAACACCAAAATATTCTCCACATTGTGACTGTATCAAACTGGAGGAGAATACCACAGGAATAATAAATCTGAGGAAATACAGAACAACGAAGGGGCATGGCGAGCTTTTGCTAGTTATTATTTTTATCACACTTGCAGTGGAATTGGAATGTAATATTCAGGGACTGAAATTTCAGTACCGTGCAATAAATGAAGATCCAATAAAATTTTTTTCATAGTTTTGGTCACTTCCACCCTTATTCTGAGTTCTCAAAGTAATTTCCAACAACATATCTAGTATGCATTACTTATAAAATATGTTTTAGCTGCTTTTTTTTAAATTCACATGTTTTAGTTGTCTTTGTCATCTTCAAGAGCAACTTATCACAGCAACTTATTACAGAAGTATATTCGCCTCCAGAAAACCTTGTTTTCAGTTTTTGTTTGTTTTCTTTGGAAAATGTAAGTCTGAACTGGGTCTTGTTCCACGATTATGTATGGAACTATTAATGAAATATTTGCTAATGTTTTTTCTGGTATGTACAACAGATTGGTAGGTGTAATCACTTGGTGCAGTAAGGATATCCACTTTCCAATACTTTCTTACAATGAGCCCAACTACTATTTGTAGTTATTTTTATGGTCCTTTCATGTAGATCAAAAATTGTATAGATATTTTATGCCCTTGACCTGCAGGAAAGATTGTCATAGCTAAGAACTGAGTGTACAGAGGTATAATATGTTACTACAAGACACTGGCAGCTAAAACTTGATGATAAGAGACCTAAGAATATAACATGCTGATGACATTAGTTTTGGCAGTATGTTTGCATGTTCATTCGATGTTCATTGAAAATCATTATTCATCCTTAAAAACTTGGCATTCATTACACAATCTAGAGGCTTATCATCTAAGTTTAATGTAATAGAGTTGTTTTCTGTCTTTATGCTGAAGTGTATGTATTTGTTTTATTTGTGTTTATTGTTAATTTATTACCTACTATCCAATTGTAAACATCCTTGAGGGTTTCATTTACCTGGTGTTTTGTTAGTGACTATGATGATGCTGTCATCAGCTGCAGCACCTAATAGGCAGGCTACCATCAGCAAGACAGTGTGGCCATGGATCAGGATGGCAATCCAATGCCTTTGATGTCTTCATGCCATTATGCACCATCACAGCAACCAGGCAAAACGGAGTGTGTTTAATCCATGCTAATATTTCTAACAGTTGCTTTTATTTTGTTAAAGTGATTTGATTCATTCATTCACTCTTTCACACACCTTCTCTATATATAAAAGAAAATGTTCTGATTGGCTGCCTGACTCATCACCCAACCCAAACCACTAAGTACAGGAACATGAAATTTGGAGAGGGTGTCAATCTTAGCCTGTAGGCATCATTTTATAAGGTTTTTTTTTTTTAATTCCACCCCTGAGGGGGTAAAATAGGGGTGGAAGCTTTTTTGAAAATATTACAAAATTTTCTTGCTAGTTCTAAAAAATTGTTATTTGGTTTCTCGGACAGAAATAAAAAATTACATGCTTCAGCATTTTTGGAAATTAAACCCCTATGGGGGTAAAATAGTGGGTGAAAGCTCTTTTTAAAGCTATATCTATGAAACTGGTATTTGAGTTCTCAGAAATAAAAGAAAAAAACCATGTGTTTCAGTGTTTTGGGGAATTTGACCCTTATGGAGTAAAGTATTGAAAATATTTTGAAAATATTTTGTTATATTAAAACATCTTAATCTATGAAAACTGGTATTTTTTTCTTTAAAGAAATATGTGATAGGAGATGAAAGTTTCTATGGAATATCACCACAAGAACTCACAGTTAGGATTAACAAAGATCACTGACCTCACTAACCAGACTCACTTGAAGTTTAGAAGATGTTGCAATTTGTGGACAACATAAAAATTCCTTTAAAGTAAAACAAAAAAAAATGTTTACAGACCACAGAGTGTATGTGAGCAAATCAGCAGGCACTATGTTAATTTTCTATAAATAACACCATGAAGGAGAGCCTTCATGGATCATCATTATCAATACATCATTTAAGCTCCATTCCGGTTCATTCAATAATTTGGTAATACAGGGTGTTTCAAAATGATCTTTACAAGTTCAGTAAAGTAAAACAGTCTTTCATTGGCTGACTTGGCACCATGTGGCCAATGTGTTGGCTCTAGTGAAAATGATACCATGATCTTTACAACTTTGATCATACATATTTCAGTTCGCAGCATAATTTCCACACACACACACACACACACACACACACACACACACACACACACACACACACACACACACACACACACACACACACACACACACTCTCTACCTGAAGTTTCAGTATCAATTTGACAGAGTTAAATGTGTGCAACACCTGTATCATGCAGGGTATTTAAGCCATATTGCATTTCAAACTACGTCCAGTCCAGTATGCTCATATTAACATGTGCAGTTGCTTTTCTCAGGTTGGTTCACAGTTCCTGCAGGTCATGCAGCAGACTCTGATAGACAGAATCCTTCACAAAACCCCAAAGAAAACAGTCTAATGTGGTTATAACTGGAGAGATAGAGGAGCTGGAAATGGGTCCCCCTTTCAGTAGAGCAAACTTGGGAGCATGTTGTCCAGAGCCTTTCTAATGATCAAGGCTCGTGAGGAGTGCCACCATCCTGCTATAGCATGATGTCAGGTTGCAGTTCTCTGACCTGTGGAAATGCAAACTGTTTCAACATGTTCAGATAAACAGTTGAGGTTATTGACACCTTTGAAAATGGAAACAGTCACACCACAAAGTCATGAAACAGAGCACACCTCATGCTCACCTTCAGACTGCCACACACAAATTTCATGCTAAAGTGGAGATTCTCAGAGCCACAGATCCTCACATTGTGACAGTTTACCTTCCAGGACACTGAAAGAAAGCTTTGCTCATGAGCATCACCTTATTCAGATAGTCTGGACCATCGTCAATGTGACCCAGAATCTCAATTGTAAATGCTTTGTGCTTTGCCCTGTCATCAGGTTGAAGCACATGCAGCAGCTGCATCTTGCAGGAGTGGAGATTCAGCCTCTTCTGTAGTATCCTGTTCACCATAGTTAGTGCTAGCCAGAACTACCAAGACACCTGACGGATTGATTTAGATGGGCCCTGAATAAATGCCTCTTGCACCCATTCCACATCTGGATTTCTCATGTTTGCATGCTCATAATTCATCCTCTCCACAGTACTTCCATGTTACTCGATCCTCATGTACCACTATCTGATGGTTAGATGTGTAATGGTGTACTTCTGTAATGTGTCCAAAAGTTCCTCTGGACTTAGGTGCTATGTTTGGCCTCTGTAAACATTACACACTCTGTGCAACCCCCTTAGGTGGCCATTTTTGCCAATAATCAACCTTCAAAAATGCCAGTGTATATTATCATTATGCCACAAACAACACCATTTTACCCATTCCCAATTCTGTAATATATGTGAACATATTTGTGAAGATCAATTTTGAACATCCTGTATATTGGATATAGCTCAAGTCAAATTTGAGAAAGGGAGAAAGATACAACAAAGGCAAATTTCAGTTTACAAATCATAACAATAAATAACAAGTAATGCAATTTAAATGACACAATTTATCCATAATTACTAATTTAGCTTCCCATGAACCATGGGCCTTGCCATTGGTGGGGAGGCTTGTGTGCCTCAGCGATACAGATAGCTGTACCGTAGGTGCAACCACAACGGAGGGGTATCTGTTGAGAGGCCAGACAAACGTGTGGTTCCTGAAGAGGGGCAGCAGCCTTTTCAGTAGTTGCAGGGGCAACAGTCTGGATGATTGACTGATCTGGCCTTGTGACACTAACCAAAACAGCCTTGCTGTGCTGGTACTGCGAACGGCTGAAAGCAAGGGGAAACTACAGCATAATTTTTCCCGAGGGCATGCAGCTTTACTGTATGGTTAAATGATGATGGTGTCCTCTTAGGTAAAATATTCCGGAGGTAAAATATTCCAACATTCGGATATGCGGGCGGGGACTACTCGAGAGGATGTCGTTATCAGGAGAAAGAAAACTGGCGTTCTACGGATCGGAGCGTGGAATGTCAGATCTCTTAATCAGGCAGGTAGATTAGAAAATTTAAAAAGAGAAATGGATAGGTTAAAGTTAGATATAGTAGGAATTAGTGAACTTTAGTGCCAGGAGGAACAAGACTTTTGGTCAGGTGAATACAGGGTTATAAATACAAAATCAAGTAGGGGTAATGCAGGAGTGGGTTTAATAATGAATAGCAAAATAAGAATGTGGGTAAGCTACTACAAACAGCATAGTGAACACATTATTGTGGCCAAGATAGATACGAAGCCCATGCCTACCACAGTAGTACACGTTTATATGCCAACTAGCTCTGCAGATGACGAAGAAATTGGAGAAATGTATGATGAAATAAAAGAAATTATTCAGATGGTGAAGGGAGACGACAGTTTAATAGTCATGGGTGACTGGAATTCATCAGTAGGAAAAGGGAGAGAAGGAAACGTAGTAGGTGAATATGGATTAGGGGTAAGAAACGAAAGAGGAAGCCGCCTGGTAGAATTTTGCACAGAGCACAACCTAATCATAGCTATCACTTGGTTCAAGAACCATAAAAGAAGATTGTATACATGGAAGAAGCCTGGAGATACTGACAGGTTTCAGATAGATTATATAATGGTAAGACAGAGATTTAGGAACTAGGTTTTAAATTGTAAGACATTTCCAGGGGCAGATGTGGACTCTGACCACAATCTATTGGTTGTGAACTGTAGATTAAAACTGAAGAAACTGCAAAAAGGTAGGAATTTAAGGAGATGGGACCTGGATAAACTGACTAAACCAGAGGTTGTACAGAGTTTCAGGGAGAGCATAAGGGAACAATTGATAAGAATGGGGGAAAGAAATACAGTAGAAGAGGAATGGGTAGCTTTGAGGGATGAAGTGGTGAAGGCAGCAGACGATCAAGTAGGTAAAAAGACGAGGGCTAGTAGAAATCCTTGGGTAACAGAAGAAATATTGAATTTAATTGATGAAAGGAGAAAATATAGAAATGCAGTAAATGAAGCAG
Organism: Schistocerca nitens; assembly: GCF_023898315.1. Classification (NCBI taxonomy): domain Eukaryota; kingdom Metazoa; phylum Arthropoda; class Insecta; order Orthoptera; family Acrididae; genus Schistocerca; species Schistocerca nitens. The sequence continues at coordinate 29,894,075 of NC_064623.1, read as the reverse complement.
GCAAAAAGGAATACAAACGTCTCAAAAATGAGATCGACAGGAAGTGCAAAATGGCTAAGCAGGGATGGCTAGAGGACAAATGTAAGGATGTAGAGGCTTGTCTCACTAGGGGTAAGATAGATACTGCCTACAGGAAAATTAAAGAGACCTTTGGAGAGAAGAGAACCACTTGTATGAATATCAAGAGCTCAGATGGCAACCCCGTTCTAAGCAAAGAAGGGAAGGCAGAAAGGTGGAAGGAGTATATAGAGGGTTTATACAAGGGTGAAGTACTTGAGGTCAATATTATGGAAATGGAAGAGGATGTAGATGAAGACGAAATGGGAGATAAGATACTGCGTGAAGAGTTTGACAGAGCACTGAAAGACCTGAGTCGAAACAAGGCCCCGGGAGTAGACAACATTCCATTGGAACTACTGATGGCCTTGGGAGAGCCAGTCCTGACAAAACTCTACCATCTGGTGAGCAAGATGTATGAGACAGGCGAAATACCCTCAGACTTCAAGAAGAATATAATAATTCCAATCCCAAAGAAAGCAGGTGTTGACAGATGTGAAAATTACCGAACTATCAGTTTAATAAGTCACAGCTGCAAAATACTAACGCGAATTCTTTACAGACGAATGGAAAAACTGGTAGAAGCGGACCTCGGGGAAGATCAGTTTGGATTCCATAGAAATGTTGGAACACGTGAGGCAATACTAACCTTACGACTTATCGTAGAAGAAAGAATAAGAAAAGGCAAACCTACATTTCTAGCATTTGTTGACTTAGAGAAAGCTTTTGACAATGTTAACTGGAATACTCTCTTTCAAATTCTGAAGGTGGCAGGGGTAAAATACAGGGAGTGAAAGGCTATTTACAATTTGTACAGAAACCAGATGGCAGTTACAAGAGTCGAGGGGCATGAAAGGGAAGCAGTGGTTGGGAAAGGAGTGAGACAGGGTTGTAGCCTCTCCCCGATGTTATTCAATCTGTATATTGAGCAAGCAGTAAAGGAAACAAAAGAAAAATTCGGAGTAGTATTAAAATTCATGGAGAAGAAGTAAAAACTTTGAGGTTCGCCGATGACATTGTAATTGTGTCAGAGACAGCAAAGGACTTGCAAGAGCAGTTGAACGGAATGGACAGTGTCTTGAAAGGAGGATAATGGAATGTAGTCAAATTAAATCGGGTGATGCTGTGGGGATTAGATTAGGAAATGAGACACTTAAAGTAGTAATGGAGTTTTGCTATTTAGGCAGCAAAATAACTGATGATGGTCGAAGTAGAGAGGATATAAAATGTAGACTGGCAATGGCAAGGGAATCGTTTCTGAAGAAGAGAAATTTGTTAACATCGAGTGTAGATTTAAGTGTCACGAAGTCGTTTCTGAAAGTATTTGTATGGAGTGTAGCCATGTATGGAAGTGAAACATGGACGATAACCAGTTTGGACAAGAAGAGAATAGAAACTTTCGAAATGTGGTGCTACAGAAGAATGCTGAAGATAAGGTGGGTAGATCACATAACTAATGAGGAGGTATTGAATAGGATTGGGGAGAAGAGAAGTTTGTGGCACAACTTGACTAGAAGAAGGGATCGGTTGGTAGGACATGTTTTGAGGCATCAAGGGATCACAAATCTAGCATTGGAGGGCAGCGTGGAGGGTAAAAATCGTAGAGGGAGACCAAGAGATGAATACACTAATCAGATTCAGAAGGATGTAGACTGCAGTAGGCACTGGGAGATGAAGAAGCTTGCACAGGATAGAGTAGCATGGAGAGCTGCATCAAACCAGTCTCAGGACTGAAGACCACAACAACAAATAGATTCAAATTTGTGAGGGGTGGTGGGTGGAGTGGGGTGGGGGGGAGGAGGGAAGAGAGGGCTGGGGTTTACAAGGAGGGAGAAAAGTGTCTCAGAGCTGGTAGGGTGACCAAAAAAGTGTCACTTTTGCTAGAGGGATGTGGGAGGAAGAGGAGGAGGAGGAGGAGGAGGAGGAGAGATGGGGAGATTCTCAGAAGGATGGACTATCCCCAGTGGGTCATAAATCAGGCCAGGGGGTCATAATCCACTTTGCAGAAGAATAGGTTTAGGGGGAGGGGTGGTTTAATTGATTAATTTAATTAATTATTATGTCAATTTGATATTGTCATTCTACCAGAACTAGCTTTATCCAAATACTGGCCTGTCATGTGTACCATGACGTTTGTACATTATTGAGATTTTCTTGTACAACACATTGTTCCTACTTTGGAAGAGTGCATCTATGTGCAAACCACTCGTCTCATGCAAGATGGAGCAACACCTCATGTCGCTAGACCAGTGAAAGATATGCTTTTTATAACTTCCCACTAACGATTTATATCCAGGTGCTTTCCAGACACGTGGCCTGTAATATAAGCCAATCTGAATCCGTGTGACATTTGGCTCTGGAGATATCTAAGAGATCGCGTTCATCAAGGACACGTCCTGTCTGTAGCTGACCTGAAGGCCAGTATACTGGAACACATTGCTCAGATTCCACCAGAACTGCAGTGAGCAACTGTCGATCACGTCCCTTTACGGATGCAATATCTCGTTGACGTCTTTGGTGCACATACTGAAGAAATTATTAAAGCAGGAGTTAATAAGTAAATCAACATTATGCCTTTCTCACTAGCTTAATCTTTTATTCCCATGCCACACTTCTAATGCATTTCTTATTGAAACACTTCTATGTACCTCTAATTGATTCACAGAGCCAGATTTGCAGCCGGCCAAAGTGGCCACGCGGTTCTGGCGCTGCAGTCTGGAACCGCGAGACCGCTACGGTCGCAGGTTCGAATCCTGCCTCGGGCATGGATGTGTGTGATGTCCTTAGGTTAGTTAGGTTTAACTAGTTCTAAGTTCTAGGGGACTAATGACCTCAGCAGTTGAGTCCCATAGTGCTCAGAGCCGTTTAGCCAGATTTGCACCTGGTGACCAAAATTGAAACAAATTTTTCTCCCACATAAATCGGTTCTGCATTAACACATTGGTATATGTATCTACCAAGTTTCACTGCTGTACATTAATTACAACCCAGACTGAACCTCTGAGAGTAGTTGAACTTGAAGTATATCCACCAGGTAGTTAGAAAATCACAACCGGTCAGCAGTGCAGTTGGTGGTGGCGTGCTGCCTGCGGCATCTGCTGCATTTGACGGTCGAGCCCTCACAAAGTGACTCTGCCCACATCCGTGCAGTCTGTCTAGCAGGGGAGGGGACGTCTCTGCTGTGGATGGTCACTGCACAGTAGGGGAGGTGTAGTTCGACAGCTGAAGCCTGGAAATGGTTGTCTTAACAGGTTACATCAGTATGACCAATAATTCGACAAATGCAGGGTGTAACAAAAATGTACGGTGATGTGTCGGCAGCTGGGCCAACACCTTGTAGATAGAGGTGGCTTAAAGGGCACGCGAGACTAACGCCGACGGGCGTGAAGTACTGGAACAGGATACGTAATTAATGCTATGAAGAAAAGAACGGAGCTTCTCATATACTTATCTTTAATTTCTTCTTGTACATCTCTATGGTGAACACAAGTGAGACTCTAATTACAATCACTGTAAGGCTAATGGCGCCTTGCTAGTTCGTAGCCATTAACTTAGCTGAAGGCTATTCTGTCTCTCGGCTAATGAGAGAGAAAGGTTTAGTACGTCTAGTCGCTAGCTCTGTCGTCCGTACAACTGGGGCTGAGTTCGAGTCAGTCTCTCGAGACCTGCCTTGTGGTGGCGCTAGGTTTGCGATCACACAGTGGCGACACGCGGGTCCGACATGTACTACAGGACCGCGGCCGATTTAAGCTACCACCTAGCACGTGTGGTGTCTGGCTGTGACACAACATACGGCACAAATTGTATGACTCATTCGTCACATGCGGACAGAGAAATTATCTTATATGAAAATGGGTCTGGAAACAAGCGTTCAATGGTGTTACAACCCATTTTCTCCAACTCATTAATCATGGGAAAGACACACGAAAAGAACTCGCCAACAAACCACATGTAACTCTTTCTCACAAGAGATGTTCAATATACACTCCTGGAAATGGAAAAAAGAACACATTGACACCGGTGTGTCAGACCCACCATACTTGCTCCGGACACTGCGAGAGGGCTCTACAAGCAATGATCACACGCACGGCACAGCGGACACACCAGGACCCGCGGTGTTGGCCGTCGAATGGCGCTAGCTGCGCAGCATTTGTGCACCGCCGCCGTCAGTGTCAGCCAGTTTGCCGTGGCATACGGAGCTCCATCGCAGTCTTTAACACTGGTAGCATGCCGCGACAGCGTGGACGTGAACCGTATGTGCAGTTGACGGACTTTGAGCGAGGGCGTATAGTGGGCATGCGGGAGGCCGGGTGGACGTACCGCCGAATTGCTCAACACGTGGGGCGTGAGGTCTCCACAGTACATCGATGTTGTCGCCAGTGGTCGGCGGAAGGTGCACGTGCCCGTCGACCTGGGACCGGACCGCAGCGACGCACGGATGCACGCCAAGACCGTAGGATCCTACGCAGTGCCGTAGGGGACCGCACCGCCACTTCCCAGCAAATTAGGGACACTGTTGCTCCTGGGGTATCGGCGAGGACCATTCGCAACCGTCTCCATGAAGCTGGGCTACGGTCCCGCACACCGTTAGGCCGTCTTCCGCTCACGCCCCAACATCGTGCAGCCCGCCTCCAGTGGTGTCGCGACAGGCGTGAATGGAGGGACGAATGGAGACGTGTCGTCTTCAGCGATGAGAGTCGCTTCTGCCTTGGTGCAAATGATGGTCGTATGCGTGTTTGGCGCCGTGCAGGTGAGCGCCACAATCAGGACTGCATACGACCGAGGCACACAGGACCAACACCTGGCATCATGTTGTGGGGAGCGATCTCCTACACTGGCCGTACACCACTGGTGATCGTCGAGGGGACACTGAATAGTGCACGGTACATCCAAACCGTCATCGAACCCATCGTTCTACCATTCCTAGACCGGCAAGGGAACTTGCTGTTCCAACAGGACAATGCACGTCCGCATGTATCCCGTGCCACCCAACGTGCTCTAGAAGGTGTAAGTCAACTACCCTGGCCAGCAAGATCTCCGGATCTGTGCCCCATTGAGCATGTTTGGGACTGGATGAAGCGTCGTCTCACGCGGTCTGCACGTCCAGCACGAACGCTGGTCCAACTGAGGCGCCAGGTGGAAATGGCATGGCAAGCCGTTCCACAGGACTACATCCAGCATCTCTACGATCGTCTCCATGGGAGAATATCAGCCTGCATTGCTGCGAAAGGTGGATGTACACTGTACTAGTGCCGACATTGTGCATGCTCTGTTGCCTGTGTCTATGCGCCCGTGGTTCTGTCAGTGTGATCATGTGATGTATCTGACCCCAGGAATGTGTCAATAAAGTTTCCCCTTCCTGGGACAATGAATTCACGGTGTTCTTATTTCAATTTCCAGGAGTGTAGTAGCGGCACCACCGTTTAAGAGGAGGAAAGGTTATATTCGGTGCAATATTTCTGAGTGCACAATTTACAGCCTGTTGAGAGTAAATTACGCTACCAGCAGTTGTGAAGTAGAGTGGAGGCCACAGTGTGATGACCCACTGAAAAGAATAAATGCAGTGGTTTGCATGGCGCAACTTACAGGCAACTGGCAACTGGCAACTGGCCCAACCCAGGTGTTATGAGTACATGGCTCGGAGCAGTGTGTTAGCAGAACAGAGGTGCACAGCCACATACACTACTGGCCATTAAAATTGCTACACCAAGAAGAAATGCAGATGATAAACGGGTATTCATTCGACAAATATATTATACTAAAACTAACATGTGTGTACATTTTCGCGCAATTTGGGTGCAGAGATCCCGAGAAATCAGTACCCAGAACAACCACCTCTGGCCGTAATAACGGCCTTGATACGCCTGGGCATTGAGTCAAACGGAGCTTGGATGGCGCGTACAGATACAGCTGCCCATACAGCTTCAGCACGATACCAGAGTTCATCAAGAGTAGTGACTGGAGTATTGTGACGAGCCAGTTGCTCGGCCACCATTGACCAAAAGTTTTCAATTGGTGACAGATCTGGAGAATGTGCTGGCCAGGGCAGCGGTCGAACATCTGCTATATCCAGAAACGCCCGTACAGGACCTTAAACATGCGGTCATGCATTATCCTGCTGAAATGTAGGGTTTCACAGGGATCGAATGAAGGGTACAGCCACGGGTCGTAACACATCTGGAATGTAACGTCCACTGTTCAAAGTGCAGTCAATGTGAACAAGAGGTGACCGAGACGTGTGACCAATGGCACCCCATACCATCATGCCGGTTGATACCCCAGTATGGCGATGACGAATACATGCTTCCAATGTGCGTACACCGTGATGTCGCCAAACACGGGTCCGATCCTCATGATGCTGTATACAGAACCTGGATTCGTCTGAAAAAAAGACTTTTTGCCATTCGTGCACCCAGGTTCGTCTTTGAGTACACCATCGCAGGCGCTCCTGTCTGTGATGGAGCAACAAGGGTAACCACAGCCACAGTCTCCAAGCTGATAGTCCATGATGCTGCAAACGTCGTCGAACTGTTCGTGCAGACGGTTGTTGTTTTGCAAACGTCTCCATCTTTGACTCATGGATCGAGACATGTCTGCACGATCCGTTACAGCCATGCAGATAAGATGCCTGTCATTTCGACTGCTAGTGATACGAGGCCATTTGGATCCAGCACGTCGTCCCGTATTACCCTCCTCAACCCACAGATTCCATATTCTGCTAACAGTCATTGGATCTCGACCAATGCGAACAACAATGTCGCGATACGATAAACCGCAATCGCTATAGCCTACAATCCGACATTTATCAAAGTTGGAAACATGAGGTACGCATTTCTCCTCCTTACACGAGACATGACAACAACGTTTCACCAGGCACCGCTGGTCAACTGCTGTTTGTGTATGAGAAATCGGTTTGAAACTTTCCTCATGTCAGCACATTGTACGTGTCGCCACCAGCGCCAAACTTGTGTGAATGCTCTGAAAAGCCAGTCATTTGTATATCACAGCATCTTCTTCCTGTCGGTTAAATTTAGCGTCTGTAGCATGTCATCTTCGTGGTGTAGCATTTTTAATGGCCAGTAGTGTCTAAATAGGCGCCATTTCACTAACAAGACATTCAAGTGTGACAGCTCTACTGGATGGTGGGGCGTCTCACACCACCGGCTACACGCAGCACCAGATGGGGCTCCAGCATTCCAGTCCAAGGCAGCTGGTTGGTTCGATACTCTGAGGCCAACGTGGCGTCTGCAGCCAGCCAGTGGTGGGCAACGTCACGGCTCGCTACTGCGGGCAGTCTCGTTGGCTCCCAACACGCGCCGGAGGCATCTCGGGGCGAGGGCTGCAGATTCGGAGGCTGGATCGCAGGTGCTTGTGCTGCCGCGGTCTTAGCCACGCCGGCGAGGAAGCACGCCGCGAGCCGCCTCGCAGCTCCCAACGTGCAGTGCTGAGGCGGCAGGGACGGAGACCGCCGAGTCGACTGCCGGCGCATCCTGACGTCGTCACAACTCCACAGCCGTACAAGGCCGACACACAGGCCCTGATCCGGCCGGTAATGGAGTATGCATGCCATGTCTGGGGATACGCGGCAAAGCAGCACCTGGACAAACTCCAGAGGCTGCAGAACCGCACCCTCAGAAGGGCACTGCGTCTACCTTATGGATTCCCCACAGACGACCTGCACGCCGCAACCGAAATACCACTCCTGAGGGAGCGTTTTCAGGATCTGGCAAGTGCCTTCTATGAGGGTTCCAGATCCGGAAATGCACTCATCCACTCCCTAGGTCGGTATGACATGTCCCGCGATAAGCATAAGCGCCCTATGACGATCTTCGACGACTAAGTCGAAGAGAAAAATCCCAATATCCATTCCCAAATCCTGCTCCTACCCAAACTACTACAATTATCTCGCCAAACCTCAGGCAAGTACCAGACTCACACAGAACAAACATCACATTTCACAGACACCAAAAAAGTACAGAAATAATCATACACACAAGTACACAGGGGAGTAAAAGCCGAAAGGCTACAAACTCCCCCTCACACTTCTCCAAAGAGGAGAAAGTATTAGATGTAAGCAGCAGCAGCAGGCCGACACACAGCAGGGTGTTGCATGGGTCGCTGAGGCAGCCATTCTGCGCCAAGTCGTTTTGCAGACAGTGAAGCGGTGTCCTCAGCATTGTGGGACCCGGAGATGCAGACCGAGAGGAACAGGGGCACTGTAGCTAGAAATAATAAATCACTCGGGAAACTCGGACGAGTTTTAATACGGCGCATCCTGACAGTTTCTACCCTCGTCAAACATTCCTCTACAATATACTCTCCACGGGCTGCATCAATCCGCCATCGTAGTGAACCTCAAATGCGCTGATGTGTCCCTGGAGTATTGTTTATGGTTTCGTAGCCTCACATAACACAAGCATGGGTACTCTGAACAGCTTGTACTCGGTTTCATACACAAGAGGTTTCTAGTGCACTGACAAATAAGAGTAATGTGGGTTTAGGTCTGGAGATCGTGGAGACCAGGCAGCTGGTCCTTCTCTACCAATCCATGTCACCTAATCTGTTATTTAGAAGCCGACAGACTTTAATACTAAAATGAGGAGCACTACATTGTGCATGAAGTACATGTTTTGTCGCACAGCTAAAGGCATGCCATCTGGTAACGGGTAGAACATTCTCTACGAGATTTGTCTATTGAATCTGGGTGGAAGAAAGTAAGGCCCTACCAAACAGTCATCAACATTTCCGGTCTAAACATTGACAGAAAATCTTTGTTCATCAGTTGTTTCAACACTTGCGTGAGGATTGACGTCTCCCCATATATGCCGACTGTGAAAATTTACAATCTTACCTCGTTGAAACGACGCCTCATCTGTGAACAGCGCTGTTACACTAGAATTAGTTTTGACACCCGGTTGAATGAACCGGTCGCAGAAGCGTACTCGTGCAGGAAATTCACCTGCTGACAGAGTCTGCTCACGCTGGAAATCGTATGGATGCGGCTAGTGCGCGTGTAGCATTCACCAGACGGTAATGTGGACAATATTCAGAGTCTCGTACTGACACTAGGGTCGTCGTCAACTGGATGAAGAACTGCCACCTCCCTCTATGGTGTCCTCGTCGTTCTAGGCCTCGCCCGGTCGCTTGTATCGGGCTAAAATGCCCCATGTTCCCTAACACGACGACCGATAGCTTCAAACGTTGTCCTTTCGGGACACCTTTGTCCTGGAAATCTCTCTCAGTACAAACGTTGAGCGCGAACGCCATTGCTGTCAGCTAATCCATAAATCTAACGGGCATCTGCCATCCCTAAGCTTGTGTACACTGCCACTGCACGAACCAAATCTGATTAACTCTCTGCGTAGTAACCCGTGTGCTTTCAACAGTCGTACTGATCGCTGGAACAGTTGATGTTACCTGCGAACAAGCAATGACGTACATCACATGGCAACATGGACATGTAAAACATAACACTGGCGGTGCACAATGTAACCAGACGTCACCAAGACTGCATCTTCCCCATGAATTTAAGTTCTGTTCTTTTGTGTCTTACATCATTAATGAGTTGGAAAAAAATGAGTCGTAACACGGAAACAAAGCGTTTCCAGACCCACTTTCATATACCATAATTTATTCGTGTATGTGTGACGAATGTGTCCTGCAGTTTCTACGCTTGACATAGCTGGTACAATTTCGAGCAGAACGGTCCTGCTCATCCACACTCACAGCTGCCTTGGCAACTTCTCTTGACTTTGCAAGATAGAGGCTCAAGAAGTTTCTCTGGAGCTGCGAGTTTTAGTGTGGTTCAAATTCAAATGGCTCTCAGCACTATGGGACTTAACTTCTGAGGTCATCAGTCCCCTAGAACTTAGAACTACTTAAACCTAACTAACCTAAGGACATCACACACATCCACGCCCGAGGCACGATTCGAACCTTTGACCGTAGCGGTCGCGCGGTTCCAGACTGTAGCGGCTTGAACCGCTCGGCCACCCAGGCCGACTTCAGTGTGGTAATGGTGATGGTAGCCACCCCATTTTTTGTCAACTTCCAACCCACTGCTCTGGATCCAAACAGTAGAGTACATGTTATTGATTGGGACTCTTTCTTTTGCAGAGAATAGTATGGTCGAGTGGGCATGCCTTCTAAAACATTTGCATTTCATATATCCATTATGTATGAAATAAGTACAATCAATGTGCAAAAGTGGAGTTGGAACGGTACTCGGATGGGCAGAAAACTGCCAAATCCATGAAGCGCTTGAAGAGGTGTATTGTATCGTGTCATTTGTAAGGAAACACGAAACCAAGCCGAAAAGACGGGATTCCGTTCACAGCAGAGTGCGAATACTATTCTGTGGAGTACCTTTGACTTGGTCAGAGAAAGGGCAAGGAACAGGGGAGTGTGTGCTTGGCTGGCTTTGCACAAAGACATCTGAAACAAACAGATAACATTTTAACTGTATTGGTTAAAAAAGTCTTGGTTACAATTTTATTTTTTTATTTTTCAATGACGCGTTTCACCTTATTTAGGCATCTTCAGGTTATCTTTTCTAGATGGACGCGAGAGGCACCAAGATCTCCATAACACGTTCCCGTTCACAGGAGCGAGTAACAGAGTAAGTTGGTGGCTCAGGAACGCGTTATGCAGATCTTGGTGCCTCTCGCGTCCATCTAGAAAAGATAACCTTAAGATGCCTAAATAAGGCGAAATGCGTCGTTGAAAAATAAAATAAAAAACTAAAATTGCAACCAAGACTGTTTTTGACCAATACTGTTAAGCACTGGTTTGCTGTATGCCACATATGGATTGGAAGAACCTTTTATCTCAGTGATTTAATACCTCATTATCTTTTGAAGAAGGCGAGTGAGAAATATTTATTTCATTTTGTTTTTATCAAACTAAAAGTTTTGTGGGTACAATTCACCCTCAAGTTTATGTATGGGGTGGTCGAGTCACGGCGCACCCAAGTAGTCGGCGCATATGAATATGGGCATGTGCAACGGATGAGGACGCAACTGCTGAGGTCAGTGAGAAGTATTCTACAACCAATAGAAAAGTTTTTACGTCCGACCTCCTCATATCACAAAGCAAGGAGCACAAAACATAGTGAAAGAGAGAGAAGGCTTACCGGCCGGAGTGGCCATGAGGTTCTAGGCGCTGCAGTCTGGAGCCGAGCGACCGCTACGGTCGCAGGTTCGAATCCTGCCTCGGGCATGGATGTGTGTGATGTCCTTAGGTTAGTTAGGTTTAATTAGTTCTAAGTTCTAGGCGACTGATGACCTCAGAAGTTACGTCGCATAGTGCTCAGAGCCCATCCCCCCCCCCCCCCCCCTCCTCCTTAGAGAGAAGGCATAAGAAATGAAGGTAAAATAGGAGCAATAACAGAATCATCTGAAAGGATTTTTTCTCCAGAAATTTTTAACATCATACTGACGAGGAAGCATTGAGACAGAATTTACTCAAAAGAGACAGACTTGAATCCATGGCATATACAAGGTGAATCACTAACTGTTGCCACCTAGAATAACTCCGAGGCCGCGCGGTTCTAGGCGCATCAGTCTGGAACCGCGCCACCGCTACGGTCGCAGGTTCGAATCCTGCCTCGGGCATGGATGTGCGTGATGTACTTAGGTTAGTTAGGTTTAAGTAATTGTAAGTTCTAGGGGACTGATGACCTCTGAAGTTAAGTCTCATAGTCCTCAGAGCCAATAACTCCGAAAGTATGATAGTACCGCAGTTGAAACGTTTGTGGGGCAAATATTGCATGGGACAACGGGGGCCGTAATATGACGTTGAGTTTTTGTTGCTAGGTGGTGTCGCGTGAGTGATATGAAGGTCAACTTTGTTGTTTTAAATGGGATGCTATAGTTTGGTACTTATTTTCTGATAGCGGCTATCTAGACGAATCCAGTGATGTGCAACAGTAAGATCTTTGAAGGTCAACGAAGGTCTAAAAGGTGGCATGAACGTCCGTTTACAGAAGGTGTTCGAAATGATGACCATTGGTATCAATGCAGTGCTGCAATCTTCTTATCATTAATTGAGTGGTATTCCTTATCACTTCGGCACTTGGATCGAAGCACATGCTCTGACAATTCTCTCTCATCGTGCAAATAGTAAACATTCGCCGAATACGGCGTATCCATCTAACGTGCCATTGACATATAAACACCGTTCGACGGTTTCGTAATACAACACTAATAGCAACGGTAAGACTAGTATCGTCGAATAAAGCGAATGTAAGTATTCCTTCGAAGAACAGGTCGATATGCTTCTCATTTACGGAAAATGCCAACGAAATTCAGTGATAGCTGGAGACTTACACACTGAAAGATATCCTCAACGTACTCACCCTACACGTCGTACATTTGAATATGTGTATGATAAACTGAAAACAAGTGGATCCTTACCGCATCGTAAACATATCCGGCACAGGAAAGTAACCAACGAGGAAGTGGAATTTGGTACTCTTGCCATTGTGGTTCGAGATCCTTGTGTTAGTTCGCGTCAAATCACAAGGGAATCTGGCATGAGTCAGAGTAGTGTTTTTCGTGTTCTGCATCGCCATAAATATCATCCTTACCATATCAGTTTCCACCAAGAATTATCTGGTACGGGTTGTATGCGTCACAATGAATTCTGCCGATGGGCTGAACTTCAGATTCAGAGGGATGACACATTTATTAATTTGATTTTATTTACTGACGAGGTTACATTCACGAACCATGAAATGTTAATCTGCATAACATGCGTTATTAGGCAACTGAAAATCCAGGTTGGCTGCACCAAGTTTCACACCAAAAACCGTGGTCGGTGAATCTATGGTGTGGGGTTCTGGAGGACAGAATTATAGGCCCCTAATTCATCGAAAGAAATCTTAATGGTAGGAAATACACTATATTCCTGCAAGAAACATTAGGTCTGTTATTGGAAGAAATAACTTTAGGAACAAGGAACAGACTGTGGTATCAACATGATGAGTGTGCGGCACATTTTTCGCTGATGGCTAGAAATGAGTTGCAGAGGCAATTGCCAAATCATTGAATTGGACGCGCAGGAGATATGTCGTGACGCCTCTGGATTTTTTCTTGTGGGGATTCGTAAAAGACATTGTTTATAAAGAAGCACCAGCTGCACATGAAGATATGTGAGAGAGAATTGTCAGAGCATGTGCTTCGATAAGTGCCGATGTGATAAGGAATACCACTCAATCCATGATAAGAAGATTGCAGCACTGCATTGATACCAATGGCCATCACTTCGAACACCTACTGCAAATGGACGTTCATGCCATCTTTTTGACCTTCGTTGCCCTTCAAAGACCTTGCTGTTACAAATCATTGGTTTCGTCTCGATAGCTGCTATCAGAAAACAAGGACCAAAATATAGCATCCCATTTTCAAAAACAAAGTTGAAGCGATCCCACCTAGCAACAAAAAACCAACGTCATATTACGGCGCCCGTTGTCCCATGCAACTTTTGTGCCACAAACTTTTCAGCTCCTATCATACTTTCGGAGTTATTCTTGGTGGCAATAGTTAGTGAGTCACCATGTAGAGTGTCACTTGCTGTTATGGGGAAGGAGGGCGGAAGTAAGTCAGCTATTCCCGATTTATGGGGCCGAGCGGTTCTAGGCGCTTCAGTCCGGAATCGCGCTGCTGCTGCGGTCGCAGATTCAAAAGTGGTTCAAATGGCTGTGAGCACTATGGGAGTTAACATCTGAGGTCGTCACTCCCCTAGAACTTAGAACTACTTAAACCTAACTAACCTAAGGACATCACACACATCCATGCCCGAGGCAGGATTCGAACCTGCGACCGTACCGGTCGCACGATTCCAGACTGCGCGCCTAAAACCTCTCGGCCACTCAGCCGGCAAAACTCTATCCACTGCACCAACTGTGCAGTACTATTTCGATATCTACCATTTTGTCATCTGTGTGACAATTTAGAGAAGGAACCACAGTGCAGTCTTCCTCTGTGAAACAGCTTTGCAAAAAGACATTTAGTATTTCGGCCTTTAGTCTGTCATCCTCTGTTTCAGTACTATTTTGGTCACAGAGTGTCTGGACATTTTGTTTTGATCCACCTATCACTTTGACATAAGACCAAAATTTCTTAGGATCTTCTGCCAAGTCAGTACATGGAACTTTACTATCGAATTCATTGAACGCCTCTCGCATAGCCCTCCTCAAACTACATTTCGCTTCGCGTAATTTTTGTTTGTCTGCAAGGCTTTCGCTATGTTTATGTTTGCTGTGAAGTTCCCTTTGCTTCCGCAGCAGTTTTCTAACTCGGTTGTTGTACCACGGTGGTTCTTTTCGATCTCTTACTATCTTGCTTGGAACATATTCATCTAATGCATATTGTATGATGGTTCTGAACTTTGTCCACTGATCCTCAACACTATCTGTACTTGAGGCAAAACTTTTGTGTTGAGCCATCAAGTACTCTGAAATCTGCTTTTTGTCACTTTTGCCAAACATAAATATCTTCCTACCTTTTTTAATATTTCTATTTACGGCTGAAATCATCGATGCAGTAACCACTTCATGATCGCTGATTCCCTGTTCTGCGTCTCATACCAGACGAGTGTAACCCCAAATGTTTGGGTGGCAGAGTAATTATGGTGTACACGTATTTGGAGACAGTGTTCGTGCAGCAATCGCCGACATAGTGTAAATGGAATAAGGGGAACCAGCGCGCATTCGACGAGGCAGATGGAAAACCGCCTTAAAAACGATCCACAGGCTTGCCGGCACACAGGACCTCAACACCAACCCCCCAGGCGGATTCGTGTCGGGGACCGGCACGCCTTACCACTCGGGAAGCAGCGCGTTAGACCGCGCGGCTAGCCGGGCGGGCACCAACAGGTGAATTGGGTAGCTTTACAAAGGTTGCAATGTCCCTGATCGATTTGTTACTCAAGTGACATCCGATGACTACTCCACGTTCGAAGTCTCTGATCTCTCTTGGCCGACCCACACTCCTGTTACTGCTACTCTGCCGACAACACCGTAATGTGGGTCTCAAGGACACACTGAAATCACACGAGTTATCCGTTGTAGTTGCCACACATTTATTTATTACAATCATAAAGCTTTTATAAAATCCCAATCATAACAATACAAAGGCGATTGCCTTATAAGGCCACATAACTTTAACAAATGACATGAACAAATTACTTTAATTAGAACAATGCCCATAACACCTTAAAAATTGAATGTGACTATGTGAACTAACTCAGATAA
This sequence comes from Schistocerca nitens, assembly GCF_023898315.1. Taxonomy (NCBI): domain Eukaryota; kingdom Metazoa; phylum Arthropoda; class Insecta; order Orthoptera; family Acrididae; genus Schistocerca; species Schistocerca nitens. Next base: position 29,878,765 of record NC_064623.1, on the reverse strand, counting down.
ATTTTATTGCTTAGGTTAAACTAATGTCCTCATGATTCCTATCAGGACTGTAATTACTTCCAAACGCAAAGAAAATACATTGAGTCCAAAACACAGATCTTGCAACATTTGGCTAGCCAACTTTCCTTAAATAAAACAATGTTCATAAAAGCTTTATTAGTAAAAGCAAGAACTACTGTAACCTCCCCTTAGAAAAATTTATGAATGATTGTGCTGGTAAACCCCTTACGTTTTTTGATTTTCAAACCGCTGAGCAAAACTGAACGTACTCAGACATTTCTCTCTTTACTTATTCTGATCATCACTAAACTGACACACAATATTTTTAGCGCAACGCAATCTGACTTTCAGTAATCCCTACAAAATAATGGCCCTGACTAACAATGACCTATACGTTTCATGAATCACTTACCTCAGAAAAATCTTCGTTACTTGGACTACTGCAATACAGCGAGCGCCAATACTGCCAGCTAAATAAAGGATTCTAACTACTGAAGGCACTAACTACTGACAGGCATAGTCAGCAAATGAAAGATTTTGATGGAGAACAAACAATGTATTTACCTTAATAATGTTCAAAATACATAATATATATATCAGTTCATGATATCCAGTATTACAAATTTACTCTTTCTGGCGGACACACATCCAGATCGTCCGCTCTTAAAATACTGCCATCTCTCTCCCCACATCCACCACTGCTGGCGGCTCACCTCCAACTGCGCAACGCTATGCGCTGTTCACATCCAGCTGCCCAACACTACAATAGCGAATATTCCAACAATGTCAACCAGTCACAGACTGCACACAGCGCAGCCAGTGAGTTTCATACAGAGCGCTAATTTAAAAACCTAAACAGCCTACTTACACCACTTCCACGACTAAGGAAGTGCTTTAATTTCACCAAATAAATTGTTTAAGTTTGGTTACCAAGTTCATTAATGAAAAATATTCATAAAACCATTGGTACTAGAACGTACCAATATGACAAACAGCCCCTAAAATGAGGCCGCTTCAATTCTGCATATGAATCAGATAGACGCGAGCACATCAAAGGATTTTAACCGATACAAGAGATACATGGGACAGAAAATGACCGAGCGAGGTGGCGCAGTGGTTAGCACACTGGACTCGCATTCGGGAGGACGACGGTTCAATCCCGCTTCCGGCCATCCTGATTTAGGTTTTCCGTGATTTCCCTAAATCGCTTCAGGCAAATGCCGGGATGGTTCCTTCGAAAGGGCACGGCCGACTTCCTTCCCCACCCTGTCCTAACCTGATGAGACCGATGACCTCGCAGTTTGGTCTCTTCCCCCGAAATCAACAGAAAATGAAATAGAAATGTACTCAACTTTGCACTGCAATTTAAACTTCAGACACCATAATTTCACCGAAAGGATGGAAACACAAAAAGTAACAACATAACCCGATATGCAAGGGAAAAGGGGGGGGGGGCAGGGCCTCAAATATCACTCTGCCACCGTGGTACTCGGCTTCAAGTTTGCTCGCGTCGACCACTGCCCCAGTGATCTGCAACATAAAACACATCAGCAGCAGACAATATTCTGAGGCATGAGATACACAATATTATCTAGAGAACAGGTTATCAATAACTTTCAATGATATACGTCACAATCATATGCAAGCACAATTAACCTGCTTGAGTTTCTTGGCCAGTCACGGGCCTTAAAATTTAATGAACCACTTGCTTAAAACCACCAATAAAATAATGGCCTAGAAGTTAAAAAGACACACAATTATCCCGGCGCACATTTAAACGCTAGACTACAATAATGAACTACGAGGTAGAGTGGGAGAAATACCACGGCGTGGCTTGGAACGCCACACACCGACTTACGCACTACTTGTTGCGCTTCTAGCTACGTATTTAGACATACTTCGTGTCTGTTTGTTGGGCGTAGCTACACTTCCTTATCTGCCGTCTAGAAATCAAGTCACGACACCGAATTGAGTGATAAACAACTAGAACAGTCCCAAATGGCTTTGTTGTTGTTGTCTTCAGTCCTGAGACTGGTTTGATGCAGCTCTCCATGCTATTCTATCCTGTGCAAGCTCCATCTCCCAGTACTTACTGCAACCTACAGCCTTCTGAATCTGCTTAGTGTATTCATCTCTTGGTCTCCCTCTACGATTTTTACCCTCCACGCTGCCCTCCAATGCTAAATTTGTGATCCCTTGAGCCTCATAACATGCCCTACCAACCGATCCCTTCTTCTTGTAAAGTTGTGCCACAAACTCCTCTTCTCCCCAATTCTATTCAATACCTCCTCATTAGTTATGTAATCTACCCATCTAATCTTCAACGTACTTCTGTAGCACCACATTTCGAAAGCTTCTATTCTCTTCTTGTCCAAACTGTTTATCGTCCATGTTTCACTTCCATACATAGCTACACTCCATACAAATACTTTCAGAAACGACTTCCTGACACTTAAATCTATACTCGATGTTAGAAATTTCTCTTCTTCAGAAACGCTTTCTTTGCCATTGCCAGTCTACATTTTATATCCTCTACTTCGACCATCATCAGTTATTTTGCTCCCCAAATAGCAAAACTCCTTTACTACTTTAAGTGTCCCATCTCCTGATGTAATTCCCTCAGCATCACCCGACTTAATTTGACTACATTCCACTATCCTCGCTTTGCTTTTGTTGATGTTCATCTTATATCCTCCTTTCATGACACTGTCCATTCCGTTCAACTGCTCTTCCAAGTCCTTTGCTGTCTCTGACAGAATTACAATGTCATCGGCGAACCTCAAAGTTTTTATTTCTTCTCCGTGGCTTTTAATACCTACTCCGAACTTTTCTGTTGTTTCCTTTACTGCTTGCTCAATATACAGATTGAATAACATCGGGGAGAGGCTACAACCCTGTCTCACTCCCTTCCCAACCACTGCTTCCCTTTCATGTCCCTCGACTCTTATAACTGCCATCTGGTTTCTGTACAAATTGTAAATGGCCTTTCGCTCCGTGTACTTTACCCCTGCCACCTTTATAATTTGAAAGAGAATACTCCGGTCAACATTGTCAAAAGTCTTCTGTCTCTACAAATGCTATAAACGTAGGTTTGCCTTTCCTTAATCTTTCTTCTAAGATAAGTTGTAGAGTCAGTATTGTCTCACGTGTTCCAATATTTCTATAGAATCCAAACTGATCTTCCCCGAGGTCGGCTTCTACCAGTATTTCAGGCTATTTCGCCTGCCTCATACATCTTGCTAACCAGATGGTAGAGTTTTGTCAGGACTGGCTCTCCCAAGGTCGTCAGTAGTTCTAATGGTCTGTTGTCTACTCCCGGGGCCTTGTTTCGACTCAGGTGTTTCAATGCTCTGTCAAACTCTTCACGCAGTATCGTATCTCCCATTTCATCTTCATCTACATCCTCGTCCGTTTCCATAATATTGTCCTCTGGTACATCGCCCTTGTATAGACCCTCTATATGGCGTTAGTACACTGTAATATTCAGGTAAGATGCACACAACCCATCGAAGGAACTCGACAACTCCAATTCATTCGACCTGTGTAGCCGACCTCTAGGAAAACCCCGTCACCATGGGCAATGGATCTGTTTTGCACGATTAAACACCTCGTAGCGGCTGGCCATGCTCCTTCGTGATGCCTACTCGCCCTCTCGCTGTACTACGTACATACAGAGTCTGACGTCACTCAACGTCACACCGCGGATGCCTTCACCCGCCTCTGGCAGAGCGCACACGCTGCCGTTAAATCCCGCCGCCAAAGATGTGAAGAAGACAAATAAGCATCGAAGTCGACTCAAAGATTAAAATGACAAACGATGGAAACTGGCGCCAGAAACTCACCAGCTCATACACGATAATCCCCATCTTATTTTATACTGTCGTGCCTGTCTCTCGTGACATCTGGTGCTCAATTCCGCGTTACATGTTGATTGATTGATTTATTGATCCATGTTTAAGCATTTTTCATGCAGTTGATGTCGTCATTTTACATACATTATAAATTACAAAATAAGTCATACATTTTTAACATTCTGATTGAGTAAATATGTTTTATACTGCACATGTTTGGTAGTCATTAAACATAAATGTGTCGTGCAGAATGACAAAAGGAAATACTGTATGTGTAACACAATACACATGCTAAGAAAAACATTTTAACAAGTATAAATGAGACAGGCTTAATACATGTTAACCATTGGGGAAAATGCATTATGTAAATAAATCACAACAGCATGGTACAATAACATTTTGAGAAGAACTTATGTAGTAGGGTGGTCATGTCATACAGCAGTTAACTATTGAGTAAAAATACGTTATGTAAATAAAGCACAACCGCATGATACAATAACATTTTCAGAAGTGCTCATGTAATATGGTGGTCATGTCATACAGCAGTTTTAATAGATTAGATCATTTTTATTACATACTTTAAATTCTTCTATTGCATAGAATGCGTTTCAGTGATACACTGTGTGCTGTAGGTGGTAGCATGTTAAATAATTGTATCCCTGTGTATGTGTAACTGTTTTGGTTTTTTTTAAGCCTAGTAACTGGGATGTCCATCATCTGCCTTTGGCGTGTGTCATGGCTATATACAGACTCGGGCAGTTTATAGCTTTCTTGGTTTTCCTTTATGTGCACTAAGCAACTGAGAATAAACAGTGATGTAAGAGTCAGTATTTTTAACTCTTTGAAATAGTCTCTACATGATACATGGTTTCTCACTCCAGCAATACACCTAATTGCCTTTTTCTGCCAAAGAAAAATTCTTTTTGCCCCAGAGGCGTTGCCCCATAACAGCACTGCATGCGTGAGGTGGCTATGAAAAAAAGGCATAATAGGCATTTAGCAGTAGCTCGTCCGTCACACAAGTCCTGAGCTTAGTTAGCAGATAGGTGGCTCGGGATAACTTTTTTCATACATAATTGGTGTGAGTTTGCCAGGTTAATTTTGGGTCCATATGAATGCCAAGAAGCATAACTCAGGAACTGCAGTTGTCATTGTTACATAGGCTGAATTGAATGTTTACAGTTTTAGAGTGGTTAATTTGTAATACATGGCTACACTCCTTACATATACTTTCAGAAACGACTTCCTGACGCTTAAATCTATACTTGATGTTAACAAATTTCTCTTCTTCAGAATGTTCTTAAAATGTACTATTTGTTTTCTCTCACTCAAATAAGACGTAATCAGATATATAGTACTCTGCCCTCAAAACCATACGAGCAGAGCTTATTTAATAGAATTCTTTGGTTGACAGAATCGAAAGCTTTACTTAGATCTACAAGTGTGGCATTTACAGAACGTTTCGATTCGAATGCAAACAAAGTGACAGAAATAATATTTTCCACTGCCTTCACAGTTGATAACATAGGTCTGAATCCATATTGAGAATCACTAAGGAGGTTGTTAGCAGATAGATGCTTATGGATTTGGAGTTGCATGCAATGCTCTATTACTTTCGATAGAAGGGGTATAAGAGAAATTGGTCGATAATTACTTGGACATGATTTGGTTCAAATGGCTCTGAGCACTGTGGGACTTAACTTCTGAGCTCATCAGTCCCCTAGAACTTAGAACTACTTAAACCTAACTAACCTAAGGACATCACACACATCCATGCCCCAGGCAGGATTCGAACCTGCGACCGCAGCGGTCGCGCGGTTCCAGACTGTAGCGACTAGAACCGCTCGTCCACCCCGGCCGGCTGGACATGATATGTCTCCTTTTTTGTGTAGTGGCGTGACCACTGTCATTTTTAAACATGTGGGGACACAACCACTAGTAAACATCCAATTTACAAGTACACAGTATTCCTATTTTAGGAATACTTGTAGATCACACAGTGTACAAATAATTTTATCCGAACCATTGTACTTTCTTCAGTATGGATACTGATTACGAAATCAGTATAGGTCCAGTTTCTAACAACCCTACCACAACAAAGGTCAAAGGTCAAAATTTAATGATGATTGTGGTGTTGCTCACGCTGCTAAATACTGCATTTTCGGGCAACAACAAAGTTATTATGTGGTAGGTGTCATTAGAGCACAGTTAATAAAGTCATTTCATGTAATAATGAATAAACTAGGCACTCATCTTTTCGTGTTTCCCACGCTGGTCTCGTTGTAAAATCGTGGCTCAATCGTCGAAAATCTAGGTGGTGATGATTCCAAGCTCGGATACAAAGAGGCCTAGGTTTTATTCTGCTATATTCAAAAGTTTTATAGATGTGTTTCACAAAGCATTATTGAAGATTAAACCTTTCAAAGTTAGCACAATGGTGATGTAAAAAAATAATCAGCACTCCGAATTTAAGTTACACTTCTTTTTTATTCCTTTTGTTGCAGTATCACGTAACACACAAAACATCACATTATAGAACATACTTGAAAATATCTTCCTCACTGTTAAAGTTCACATTTTATAAGCTGACTACAATATGCGTCTTTCCAACATGACGTCCAAGACTTGACCTTCTCAAGGTCCGACTGTGTAACTAACTAATAATCGCTTAAGCGCTAAAAATCAGAGTTACAAGTACGACAAAGATCTTAGTGACAAAAGAAAGAATACACATAAGAATAATATCATTGCAACATAAACATATCGATGTATCAAAGTACCTCTACATTCATACAATGTAAGCTTTCACGGCCGGTATTGTCTTCACTTAAAACTTCCGGGCTGATAGGCCGTGGTCGAAGTATAAAACTCTCTCCTGACGTTTGGTCTCCGACTGCGGAAGAAATCCTCGGAGGTACAGCGGCGAACTGCGAAGAGAACTCGAGGAAGCGCTGAATATGTAGGCAGTACAGAGGGCGCCACTGTCGATCACGTGGCGTCGGCTATGAGATTGTCTCTGGTAATGCCAACATTCTCGATTGAAAGTAATCGATCGTCTCGCTTGCGGTGCAACGTTGACATCAAAATTTTATCTAGTTTAACACCTTCGTCTTTCCTGTTAAAATTATTACGATGTTTATCAATCTCGATAGCCTCTCTATACAAGCGTGCGTAATAATGCGAGGTTTTTGATATGACGCTCGTCTCGCTGAATTTTATTTCATGATCACCTTCCTGGTAAACATGTTCCGCTACGGCTGATTTATCCGTGCGACCCAGGCGGCAATTCCTCTTATGTTCAACAAGACGGGTGTTCACCCTTCTCTTTGTGGTACCGATGTAAACCTGTCCACAACTACAAGGAATTGTATATACCCCCGGTGTAGCCAAAGGGTGTCGTGCATCTTTTGCCGACCTTAAAAATTCTTTTATTTTCCTGGTGGGTCTGAAAATAGTTTCCACCCCATACTTGCCTAAAACTTTCCCAATGCGGTCTGTGACCTTACTAATGAACGGAAGAAAAACTTTGCCCTTGGACGACTGTTGTTCGTCGTTACTCCTGATCCTCTGCCTAGAGCGAAGTGCTCGATCTATATCCTTGCTAGTATAGCCATTCTTCACGAAAGTTGTTTAATCTCATCTTTTAAATAAACAGGTTCACAAAGTTTGTACGCCCTGTCTACCAAAGTTTTCATTACACCTCTTTTTTGTCTAGGGTGGTGGTTTGATTCTTTGTGTAGATAACGATCAGTATGTGTGGGCTTTCTATGCACCTTATGGCCCAAAGTTTTAAGTGAAGTACCTCTACATTAATGAAATCAAATCTGAATGTTGTCTCAGAAATATGTCAACTACTTTGCAGAAACACAGTAGAATATTGCTGGTATCGAGAGGTTGAGGTGCCGTAATGGTTACGTAATTCAAGTACCATTACAAGTTCAAACTGCGTCCTTCCGAACTGGAATGGTATGCATCAAGCACTGGAGTCCCTACGCACAGTGGCAATAAAATGGTCAATGATCTTCCGCGCTTAGGGGGAGTACGTACAGAGGCGTATCTAGTAGGCATTATCCTCGCGTGTTGTGTCCCTCCTGGGGCAGGTCTCGCATGCGTATCTGTGCGTGTGGCGAGGGGACGCCTCGGGCGTCATGGGAAGGGGGTGAGGGGGGATGCAGGCGTTGTCCGCGGCAGATGTCTACTCGGTCCTGCACCCCTGTGTCCGCCGATCGCCGGCCACGCGCGACAGACCGTGTAATTCGATTGCTTCGCGCGTGTCGAGTGCTCTCACTTCCATGATCATTACTACCAGATACAAACGGGCGCGAGGATCGCAGCGCAAAAAGAGACACATGAAATCTACATCAATACTCCGCAAGCCGCGGGCGGAAGGTACTGTGTGCGCCACTGCCCCTTCCCACCTTCCCTCTCCCAGCTGCGACTGGTTCGCGGGAAGAACCACAGCCGCGTTACCTGACGAGGAATGACTGCTACTCAGACTGCTAGTCATCGAATGCCGGACATTTGCCACGCCGGACATTTGCCACACTTGCCCCTTCGTCAGGTAGCGATCCCTCAGGTAAGGGACGCCCTTCCTCGTACTACTTCTGTCCGCTTTCAAACCGCCGTCTCCACATCTTACTCGATACAACCAGTACGCAAGGGACCTTCTTCTTCGACATCTTGGCCAAATACAGAGCTTCTTTTTCGAAATCGAAATATTTATAACCTTTGGGAAACGAAAGCAATTCCGACGATTATGTCAGTATGTAATTAGTTCTGCCAAGTATAAATACAGATCCCTCTGTCTGTACGGTAGCTTCCTTTCACGCTTACTGATTGCGATAGAAACAGTCAATCGCCGTGGGAGCAACAAGAAAGAAATGCTGTAAAGAGAATGCGAATGTACGCTAATTATTTCTTTTTGATAGCTGCATTTGTGCCTACTTTAATTACTACAACTGCATGCCCAAAAGACAACAAGGAAAGAAGAAATGGGTATGTGAATGTTTGAAAATAAGAACGAAATGCTCCATATTAATTTACTCCCTAAAATCCAATATCCTTTCCGGCGAAACATTAGTTAATAAAGTGTAGCGGGACAATGTTCAAAACATGATTGAAAGTACGTTCATAAACAGAGATAAGAACATCTATGATTGACATGTCATCTAAAGTCGACGTACAATTTTAAAATGTTAGAAATAAGGAAATGAAGTAATACAGAATGCTATGCTTGTAACGTACGTTGTTGTTCTATATTGTTTAGCTCGGGTATTAACAGGGCCACAGAGAAAGCAACCTAGGTTTTGGAAGTAAAAGGCGTAATTGTAATGATCTCCACTACAACAGAAACAAGAAGCACAACTTAAGGAAAAATAATGTAATGTGTGTTCCAGCTCACAAGCGACATTGAAGCAGGTAGTTCCTGTGACTTTTAGTATGGACAGAGGTTATATTCGAGAACAAGAATAAATTAATAACTTGCTGCTTTTACCGACCCACGGTCTCGAATGAAACAGTTGCTGAATATTTCAAAGAAAACTCGAGTCTCATCGCAAACAGGTACCCTACTCATACAATTATAGTTGGCAGTGACTTCAGTCTACCTTCCGTATGTTGACCAAAAAAAAAAAAAAAAAAAAAAAAAAAAAAAAAAAAAAAAAAAAAAAGTTTTCAGACCCTACTGTAGATATAAAACAACTTCCATAATTGTTCTAAATACTTTTTATAAAATTATTCTGAACAATTAGTTTACGAGGCAATTCAAATTGTAAATGGTTACGAAAACACACTTGTCCTCTTAGCCACAAATAATCCTGAGCATGACGGGTACAGGAATTAGTGAACACACAGCCGTAGCGAGGCTCAATTCCGTAACAAAGAAATTCACCAAAACTAAACGCGAAATATATATATATATATATATATATATATATATATATATATATATATATATAAAATTCGGTTGACGTCTGTCTAAGAGACAGTCTCCAATCCTTCCAAACTATGTAAGTGAAGACCATATGTAGCTTAAGTTCCAAGAAATAGTATCAACAGCACTCGAAAGATTCATACCAAATAAATTAATATGGGACGGAACGGGTCCGACATGGTACACAAAACACGACAGAAAGCTGCTGCAGGAGCACCGAAAAAGGCACGTTTAATTTAGACGAGCGCAAAATCTCCAAGATTGGCGAAGTTTTACTGTGCCTCGAAATTTGGTGCGGATTTCAATGCGAGATGCATTTAATAGTTTCCACAACAAAACTCTCTCTAGACATGTGGTGGACAATCAAGAGAGACTCTGGTTCTACGTTAAGTAAACCAGCGGAAAGTCTCAGTAAGCGAGGGGGGGGAGGGGAGGAGGAGGAGGAGGAGGGGGAGACAAGGGACCCAACCATTCGGAGCAGGTGAAATCGTGGCAAATGTCCGCCGTGTCAAATGTCCGCACACCCTAGTCATCAGTGTGTAGAACGGGGAAAGCGCGCGATCTAGCTGAGTTTCGCTGAGGGCGGATTGCGATAGTCCAGAGACGCGGCGCCAGCACTTCGGGTGTTCGAGGAGTTGTGTGGTGTCTCCAGCACGTGGCGAAACCGAGTTGAAACCGCGGCCACCCTTATTACAGATGGCGGACGTCGTAGGCTGGGCAGACTGGTAAAACAGAACAGGCGGCGAACTGTGGCGAAACTAACATCAGACTTTAAAGCTGGACAGAGTACAAGTGTGTCTGAACACGCAGACTATCGAACACTAGTAACGATGGACGAGCAAAGCGTGTGCCAATGTTAACTGCACATCATTGGCGGCTACGACTGAAATGTGCAAGTGACCATCGGCTATGGACGTTGGCGCAGTGGCAGAGCGTCGCATCATCTGATGAATCCCGATACATCTACGAGGGTCACTCCAAAAGAAATGCACACTATTTTTGTAAAAATACAGTTTTCATTCTGCATGTGTGAAAATTTTACAGTGTGTAGATACATCCTTCCCGCTTGTTTTCAAACTTAGTTCAAAATGGTTCAAATGGCTCTGAGCACTATGGGACTTAACGTCTGAGGTCATCAGTCCCCTAGAACTTAGAACTACTTAAACCTAACTAAGCTAAGGACATCACACACATCCATGTGCGAGGCAGGATTCGAACCTGCGAAAACTTAGTTCAACCTGTTCCCGTGAGTGACGCCGTCACAGCATGTCTTCAAAATAGCTGCTATACTTGACGTTCGTCAGAAGCAACGCGCTGTCATAGAATTCCTGTGCTGTGAAAACGAGACAGTGGGAAACATCCACAAGAGGTTGAAAAAAGTGTGTGGAGGTGCTGCTGTCGATCGCAGTGCAGTTAGTCGGTGGGCAAGCAGGTTACGTGTTGAAAGCGGGCACGGCAATATTGAGGATTGTCCTCACAGCGGCGGGCCTCGAACTGCACACGCTCCAGACAAGAACGAATTGTCACGCTATGTTGGCATAGGGGAAGGAAGTGTTTGCAGAATACTGAAAGTATTGGCGTTAAAAAAGGTTTGTGTCGGGTGGGTTCCCAGGGTGTTGACAGTGGCTCACAATGAAACAAGACAAACGGTATGCAGCGAACTTTTGGAACAGTACGAGAATGGTGGAGATGAATTTCTTGGAACAATTGTGACAGCTGATGAAACATGGCTCCATCATTTTTCACCAGAGACGAAGAGGCAATCAGTGGAGTGGGATAATGCAAATTCACCCAACAAAAAAAATTCGAAACAACACTTTCTGCTGGAAAAGTTATGGCTAGGGTGTTTTTCGATTCCGAAGGACTCTTGCTTGTGGACATCATGCCAAATGGAACCACCATAAATTCTGATGCATATGTGACGACACTGAAGAAACTTCAAGCTCGACTGAGTGGTGTTCGACCACATCGGCAAAAGCAGGATGTTTTGCTGTTGCACGACAATGCACGGTCACATGTCAGTCAAAAAACCATAGAAGCGATCACAAAACTCGGATGGACAACACTGAAACACCCGCCTAACAGTCCTGACCTGGCTCCTTGGACTATCATCTGTTTGGGAAACTGAAAGACTCTCTTCATGGAACAAGGTTGGAAGATGATGACTTCCTTGTGCACGCTGCCAAACAGTGACTCCGACAGGTTGGTCCAGAATTTCACCGCACAGGTATACAGGCGCTGGTTCCAAGATGGGGCAAGGCAGTTGAGAGGAATGGAAATTATGTGGAGAAATGAAAATATTGTTCGTAAAGGATGTATCTGCACACTGAAAACTTTCAAACATGTAGAATAAAAGATGGATTTAAAAAAAATAGCGTGCATTTCGTTTGGAGTGACCTTCGTGCTTGTACGTGATTGCTCTGCTATTCACAATAAAGAGCCTGGCAGAGGGTTCGGTGAACAACCTTCAAGTTCTCTCTCTACCGTTCCGTTCTCGAATGGCGCGTGGGAAAAACGAGCTCTCACATTTTTCTGTGCGAGCCCTGATTTCTCCTATCGCGGTTATCATTTCTCCCTATGTAGGTAGGTGCCAACAGAATGTTTTGGCAGTCGGAGGAGAAAACTGGTGATTGAAATTTCATGAGAGGATCCCGTCGCAACGAAAAACGCCTCTGTTTTAATGATTGCCACTCCACCACCTTCTTCACCATGCCGATGTGAGGGCGCGAATCCGTATAAATGACTTAGTTGACAACATCGGTAGCTCCGTGAGGCTATTTGCAGATGACACGGTTGTCTACAAGAAAGTAGCAACATCAGAAGACTCGTACGTACTCCAGGAAGACCTGCAGAGGATTAATGAATGGTGCGACAGCTGGCAGCTTTCCCTAAACGTAGATACATGTAATATAATGCGCATACATAGGGGCAGAAATCCATTCCAGTACGATTATGCCATAGGTGGTAAATCATTGGAAGCGGTAACGACCGTAAAATACTTAGGAGTTACTATCCGGAGCGATCTGAAGTGGAATGATCACATAAAACAAATAGTGGGAAAAGCAGGCGCCAGGTTGAGATTCATAGGAAGAATTCTAAGAAAATGTGACTCATCGACGAAAGAAGTAGCTTACAAAACGCTTGTTCGTCCGATTCTTGAGTATTGCTCATCAGTATGGAACCCTTACCAGGTTGGATTAATAGAAGAGATAGACATGATCCAGCGAAAAGCAGCGCGATTCGTCATGGGGACATTTAGTCAGCGCGAGAGCGTTACGGAGATGCTGAACAAGCTCCAGTGGCGGACACTTCAAGAAAGGCGTTACGCAATACGGAGAGGTTTATTATCGAAATTACGAAAGAGCACATTCCGGGAAGAGATGGGCAACATATTACTACCGCCCACATATATCTCGCGTAATGATCACAACGAAAAGATCCGAGAAATTAGAGCAAATACGGAGACTTACAAGCAGTCGTTCTTCCCACGCACAATTCGTGAATGGAACAGGGAAGGGGGGATCAGATAGTGGTACAATAAGTACCCTCCGCCACACACCGTAAGGTGGCTCGCGGAGTATAGATGTAGATGTAGATGTAGATGTATTCCAGGAGAACAGCTCCTTGACACCTGTACTGCAAAGCGGAGACAATCTGGCGGCGGTTCCATTATGCTGCGGGGAACATTCGCTAGAGCATCCCTGGGTCTAGCGGAGATGGTGCAAGGCACCATGACGGCCAAGAAGTATCCTACGTTGCTTGCAGATCACATACACCCCTTCATGCCGACCATGTTTCCCGACAGTATCGGCATTTTTCAACAAGATAACGCACCATGTCACAAGGCCAGGAGTGTGAGAGAGTGGTTCGAGGAACACATTGGCGAGTTCCAATTTATGTGCTGGCTTCTCAGCTCGCCAGATCTGAACCTTGTCGAACACATCTGGGATGTGACTGAAAGTGGCGTCGCTCCCCCTCCCCCTCCCCCCCCCCCCCCACGGAATTTACGGGAATTAGGTGACTTGTGTGTGCAGATGGGGTGCCAACTCCCTCCAACGACCTATCAAGGCCTCAGTGGCTCCATGCCACGACGCGTCCGTGCTGTTATCGAATGATTCGAATGGCTCTGAGCACTATGCGACTTAACTTCTGAGGTCATCAGTCCCATAGAACTTAGAACTACTTAAACCTAAATAACCTAAGGACATCACACACATCCATGCCCGAGGCAGGATTCGAACCTACGACCGTAGCGGACGCGCGGTTCCAGACTGTAGCGCCTAGAACCACTCGGCCACTGCGGCCGGCGGCGTTGTTATCCGTGCCGAAGATGGACATACCGCCTATTAGGTAGCCAGTCATAATGTTCTGGCTGTTCAGTGTACGTAGGAAGTGGCAATACAGGTGATTCAAAAATAAAGAACAAATTTAAGGCCGCACGAGGTAGCCGCGCGGTCTAGGCGTCTTGTCACGGTCCACGTGGCTCCCCCCGTCGGAGGTTCGAGTCCTCCCTCGGGCCTGGGTGTGTGTGTGTTGTCCTTAGTGTGAGTTAGTTTAAGTCAGCTTAAGTAGTGCGTAAGCTTAGGGACCTATGACCTCAGCAGTTTGGTCCCATAAGACCTTACCACAGATTTAAGTTGTTTATTACAGGCAAACTTTGAAAGACAGAAACAAATTGTGCAATTCAATGGATAAAGAACGGCTCAAAGTTGTATTTTCGGAGTGACGCTATACCATACTATCAGCAAGAACACCTTGATTTGGTCGAGAAACATCGAAGCGGCAGTCCGGTTCACTGCACACACGAATTGACAGGCCCTTGTGTATTGAATCGACAGTTTCAACAATTCGGTTTCTCAGCTCTTATAGAATAGCGGGGTGGGATAAAGACTCTTTCTTTTGAGTATCTCCGCAGATAAAAATCACAAGGTGTGAGGTACGTTGACCTCTGAGGCCAAAAGCAATGAACACGATCTCGTTGTCCACCCCTTCCAGTCGATCGTTATGGTATGGTGCTGTTAAGATAAGACCGCACCTCAACGTGAGAATGAGGCGGGGCGCCGTCGTTCACGAAAACGAAGTCACTGGAATCTTACTGAAGTTGAGTAGACAACCAATTTGCAACATGTTCAGACACGACATTCCTGTCACAGTTTCCTCCGCCAAAGAGAAAGCTCTTTAAACTTCGTGAACAGAAACGACGCAAAATACCTTCAGTTTCGGTGCGTCTCTTTCATGTTCGACGAAGATGCCAGGCTTTTGTAGCCCTAAAATTCTTACATTATGGCGGTTTACTTTAAACGATAGATGAAGTGTCGATTCGTCCGAAAAGAAGAGTCGTTCGGAAAATGTATCCTCTGCCGTACCCTGGAGAAATGAAATGCAAAATTCCTACCTTCTGTTGTGGTCGCCGGAACGCAGTTGCTGCAATAACTGCTACTTGTAAGGTTTCACATGCACGCGTCGTTTCAGAACACGCCACACCGCTGTTTGAGGGAAAATAAAGTCCCTGACCTGCCCGTCTTGAGGACTTCCGAAAGCTCCGCGTGAATGCATCTGCGATGTTGTTGTTGTGGTCTTCAGTTCAAAGACTGGTTTGATGCAGCTCTCCATGCTACTCTATCCTGTGCAAGCTTCATCATCTCCCAGTACCTACTGCAACCTACATTCTTCTGAATCTGCTTAGTGTATTCATCACTTGGCCTCCATCTACGATTGTCTCCCTCCACGCTGCCCTCCAGTACTAAATTGGTGATCCCTTGATACCTCAGAACATGTTCTACCAAGCGATCCCTTCTTCTAGTCAAGTTGTGTCACAAATTTTCTTCTCGGCAATTCTATTCAATACCTCCTCATTAGTTATGTGATCTACCCATTTAATCTTCAGCATTCATCTGTAACACCACATTTCGAAAGCTTCTCATCTCCTCTTGTCCAAACTATTTACCGTCCATGTTTCACTTCCATACTTCCATACAAATATTTTCAGAAACTACTTGCTGACGTTTAAATGTATACTCGATGTTAAATTTCTCTTCTTCGGAAACGCTTTCCTTGCCATTGCCTGTTTACATTTTATATCCTCTCTACTTCGACCATCATCAGTTATTTTGCTCCCCAAATAGCAAAACTCATTTACTACTTTAGGTGTCTCATTTCCTAATCCAATTCCCTCAGCATCACCCGACTTAATTCGACTACATTCCATTATCCTCGTCTTGCTTTTGATTATGTTCATCTTATAACCTCATTTCAGGACACTGTCCATTCCGTTCAACTGCTCTTCCAGGTCCTTTGCTGTCTCTGACAGAATTACAATGTCATCGACGAACCTCAAAGTTTTTATTTCTTCTCCATGGATTTTAATTCCTACTCGGAATTTTTCTTTTGTTTCCTTTACTGCTTCCTCAATATACAGATTGAATAACATCGGGGAGAGGCTACAATCCTGTCTCACTCCCTTCCCAACCACTGCTTCCCTTTCATGCCCCTTGACTCTTATAAATGCTATCTGGTTTCTGTACAAATTGTAAATAGCCTTTCGCTCCCTGTATTTTACCCTTGCCACCTTCAGAATTTCAAAGAGAGTATTCCAGTCAACATTGTCAAAAGCTGTCTCTATGTCTACAAATGCTAGAAACGTAGGTTTGCCTTTCCTTAATCTATCTTCTAAGATAAGTCGTAGGGTCAGTATTGCCTCCCATCATTTCTACGGAGTCCTAACTGATCTCCCCCCGAGCTCGGCTTCTACCCGTTTTTGCATTCGTCTGTAAAGAATTCTTGTTAGTATTTTGCAGCCGTGACATATTAAACCGGGGCCGGCCAAACGCTGCACAGTGTGCAGACGTGCGGAAGTGCTGCACATGTGCGCATGTGTGCGACAGGGAGCGACAGCGACATCTGTTATTAGACATGTGTCCTAAATGAACGACGGCGGCTCCACTTCCCTGTTTATGTGGTACACGCAAGAGGAAAATTGGTCATTAAACCGATTGTTTCAATGTATACTTACATTTAGTTTTTTTTTTTTTTAATATGTGAAGGGCTACGCTCAGCTGAAGTCGATAAAACAGAACATTCATCTAATTGTCGGTTATTATGCAGATTTCATACGGGACTGATGAAAGATATAGCAATAATGGTATTGAAATAACAGGTGATCATCGAGACGTCTGCGGTTATCATTCTGTTCAGAGGTCAGTGAGACAGAAATTATGTGGGTGTAACTGAGGGCACCGAGAATTAGTTATAGGAAACCTTGCATTAGTTTAATGTTTCTTGAAATCATGAATAAGGTTTTTTTTTTTCCTTTATTGTATTTCAATTCCCCAACGGGGCGTGCTGGCAGCAGCATAGGCGCTGCTCTTCAGCCGAAAGACATAGAACAAAACAATAGAAGACATTTAAAAACAGCATAGGAGAGAATAAGGTGAACATAGATATAAAAAAGGGGGAACATCATGGAAGGCAATAGACAAAAAACGGGGTGACTGTAAAATGGAGATAAAAAACTGTTTAAAAGTAGCACACACAAAAAGCCACACACTGCGACGGTTAAAAGAACACAAGGCACAGTATGACTGGAGCATAAAGGTAGCGACGGATGGCATAGCACATAACGTAACACTGACGGCGAACCTCAAGGCAGGACACAATTAAAATCACACCTCTAGACGCACACGAGAAACAGCACTAAGCACAACACAGGTGTGGCACACTGACGATGATCAATACAGAGGATCTGCCAGGGAGCTAGGAGATGAGGGAGACCTGAAGAAGGGAGGGAGGGGAAGAGATGGGGGAGGTGAGTGGGGGGCGCGCTGAAGAGGGCCAGGTAGGGAGGGATGTGGGAAGGAGAGAGGCAAGTATGGGGTGCAGGGTCTCAGGGGAAGGGGGGACGGAGGAAAATCCGCTCTGGGAGAAGGAGGAAAGAGGAAAAGGGGGCCCTGGGAGGGGGTGGGGAACAAGGCCAGGTTATAGTTGGAAGGAAGGATAGCTGTCACAGCGAAGTTCGTCATCCGGGAGGGGGAGGCGTTGGAAATTGCCCTGATGAAGGAGATGGAGGGTGTGGAGGTGGAGAGAGGGAGGGATACAGCGATAGAGGCGCGGCAACGGGCGGGGGGTGGAGAGGAAGGAGGAAACCAGAGGGTGGGGGGGATCAAGCCTGCGAACAATGTAAAGGATGCGGAGATGTTGGAGGAACAGGAGGAGGTGGGGGAAGGGGATCAGTTCATACAGGAGTCGTGTGGGGGAAGGAAGGCGGATACAGAAGGCAAGGCGGAGCGCATGGCATTCAAGGATTTGGAGGGCCTTGTAAAAGCGGGTGGGGGCGGAGATCCAGGCAAGGTATTGCAGGGTGGGGGTGAGTTGGATAGGACGGCCATAAAGGGTGAGGTAGAAATCATGGAGGCGAAAGGAGCGAGTGGTGCGGCCTATGATGATTGCCTGGGTTTTGGAGGGGTTGAGACGGAGGAACCACTGGTTACACCAAGTGGTGAACTGGTTAAGGTGGGTTTGGAGGGTACGTTGAGACCGTTGAAGGGTAGGATAGAGAGCCAGGAAGGCGGTGTCATCAGCATACTGGAGAAGGTGGACTGGTGGGGGTGGCTTGGGCATATCAGCTGTATACAAGGGATAAAGGAGAGGGGAGAGGACAGAACCCTGGGGGACGCCAGCTGTGGGATAAAAGATACGGGAGTTGATGTTGTGGAGGGTGACATAGGAAGGACAGTGCGAGAGGAAGGAAGCGACCAGACAGACAAAATTGATAGGCAGGGCGTAGGTTTGGAGTTTAAAGAGGAGACCGGGATGCTATACACGGTCATAGGCATTTTGGAGGTCAAGGGAAACCAAAATGGCGGAGCGACGGGAGTTGAGCTGGAGGGACAGAAGGTGAAAAAGGTGGAGGAGTTGGTCGTCACCAGAGAAGGAGGGTCGGAAGCCACACTACGTAAGGGGGAGGAGGTGGTGTTGAGCAAGGTGCTGATGGATACGGTGGGAGAGGATGGATTCAAAGACCTTACTGAAAACGGAGGTGAGGCAGATGGGACGATAGGAAGAGGCGGCAGAAGGGGGTTTGTCGGGTTTGAGGAATAAGAGGACGCGGGAGGTCTTCCACAGGTCAGGGTAGAAGCCAGTAGAGAGGACGACATTATAGAGATGGGCGAGGACAGTCAGGAAGGAATAGGGGCTTTCGCGAAGGTGACGGTAGGTGACACAGTCGTGACCAGGGGCCGTGTTGCATTTGGACGGGAGGATAAGTTTAATGTCTTGTGCTGTGATGGGAGTGTTTACATCGGAGGGGGGCAGCTGCCCCAAGTACTGGAGACTAGGAGCAAGTGGAGCGACCGAGGTATCGGCACGTTCCATGACCGTGGGGAAAAGAGAATAATCAAAGTGGGGATCATCGGGGATGGAGAAGACCTCGGAAAGGTGGGAAGCGAAGTGGTTGGCCTTACTGAGGTTGTCAGGAAGGGGGCGATCGTTATGGAGAAGGGGGTAGTGGGGAGCAGAAAGGGAACCAGTAAGACGATGGAAGGCGGACCAGTACTTGGAGGAGTTGATAGGGAGGGTGGCGTTGAGTCGTGAGCAGGTCTGGCGCCAGTCTCGGCGTTTCGTTGCTGTAATAAGGTTCCGTACATGTCGGTGTATTTGCCGGTGGCGTTAGAGTGTATCCCTGTCACGAGTGCGCAGGAAGGAGCGATAGAGGCGGTGGGATTCACGGAGGAGGAGGACAGCCCACGGAGGGAGAGTGGGACTGTGCGGTTGGATGGTTTTAGTAGAAACATGGGCCTCCACGGCGTCAGTAATTATCTGCTGAAGGAAGGACGAGGTGTGGATGATGTCGTCAGGATGGCGATAGGTAAGAGGGTGGCTTTCGACCTGGGTGGAGATGGAATCCCGGTAGGCATCCCAGTTGGCACGGTGATAGTCATGGACGATCTTGGGAGGGGGAGCAGGGTGCGGAGCCGGAGGGGGGCAGTGAGCAGACGTTATGGTGAGAAGGACAGGGAGGTGATCGCTACCTGTGGGGTCAAGGACGGCGACAGTGATACGCCCAAGGAGGCTGGCGGAGGCAATGACAACATCGGGGGTGGTGTTACTTTCGGGTCAGGTGTGCTGGGGAAGGGGAACAAGGTCACCTTGGATTGTGGAGAGGAACTGATGCCACTGCCGAAGGGCAGCAGGAGTGCGACTATGGATGTTGAGGTCAGCGGCAATCACATAGGTGGAGAAGGTGTGGTCAATGTGTGAGATGAAGTCATAAGGAAGAGGAGCAGTGGAGCGGACATAGATGGTGGCACAGGTAATGGTGAGGGAGGGGAAGAAGACGCTAAGGGTAAGGTGTTCAGTGGGGTCATTGAGGAGAGGTTGTGGCCGGACGGGGATATGCTTAAGGTGGCCAATCGCGACTCCACCCTGCGCACGAGGACCAGGAGCGTCAGTGCGGTGGAGGATATAGGGGGAGGTGCGGATAGAATGGTGAGGCTGGAGAAAGGTTTCGTTCAAGAGGAATGTGTCGACCCGGTGGTGGGAGAGGGTGTGCATGAGGAGCTATTTGTTGGAGCGGAAGGAGCGAATGTTCTGGAAGAGGATGCGAGACTCGTGCCGCGCCATAACGGGAAGGAGGGGGGGGGGGAAGAGAGGGAAGGGAAGAGACTTAAACTAGGGTGCCGAGGTGGGTGAAGGTGAAGTGGGCTTGGTTGTGGGAGTAAGTGGCGAAGGTGTTCAGGTGGAAAACAGAGCGAGCAGCAAGGGATATTTGTTGGAAGGTGTGGGGGCGCTGAAAAGGGTGAATGTTTTGGAGTACAACGGTAATGAACCGGATGATGTCCTCGGCTGTGGGGGGTGGACGGAGGGAATTGTTGGGATGGACAGGGGGATCGACGGGATGAACTGGGACTGTAAGTTCAGGGGTGGCTGGAGGGGGTTTAGCTTTACACTTGTGGGAGTATGTGGGATGGGGGCCATTGCAGATATTACAGGAAGGAGGAGCATTGAGGTTAGGGCAGTTCTTAAGAAAGTGGGAGGCCTTGCAATTGGGACAGGTGGGGGGGGGGGGGGTTTGCAGCTGGGAGTCAGGTAGTCATTGTACATCAGGCACCGCTGGCAACGGTAGGATTGGGGAGGGGATTTGGAGGATTCAACAGGGTGGCGACGGTGGTATATCAGGGCACCCTGGGTGAGGAGATGGTCTACGGATGGGGCGGATTCAGATAATACCCGCATGAGGTAGGTGGGACCAGAGGCATTGTGAATACGGCGGGCAGAGCGGATTTCCATGTCCGGGTGGGAGTTCAGTTCTACCAGCACTTCATCCTCTGTGATCACCGGGCTGAGCTCGGTGATCACAGCGGTGTAGGTGGGGGGGCGACGGGGAGGCTGGGGCTGACGAGGAGTGGAAGCGCAAAGGAAGGGTGTCAGAGAGGCGTGGGGGCCAAACATAACTCGTGGGAGTTTTCGAAGGAGGTCTGTGTGAAAGGATGGGGACGGGGACTTGATAAGGACTGAGTCCCTGCGGGGAATGAGTTAGATGGGAGCACCAGGTAAGTACTTGCGTATCTCCACGGTGAGGGTACGAGCGTCGAGGAACTTAGGATTGGGAGTTGACAGGACAAAGGTGTGGAGGGTGGGGGCCAAGGTATGGGTGGCAGGAGGAGGGGTGGTGTCCATGGTGACGGCAGGGGGAGGGGGAGGTGGTGTTGATTTTTTGTGGGAAGTGGCGGGAGCAGAGTCGGTAATGACGTACTTTTGGGGTTTTTTGGAGACCGGAGGCTGGGAGGAGGGGAGAGGGACGGGGAGGAGAGGGAGATGGCGGGTGGCAGATCCCTGTGGCGTAGTGGAGGCACCGGGAGAAGCAGCTGGTTCAGTGGTGGCGATGGTGGCTCGGCGCGACGTGATGCGTGCGGGAGATGCAGAAGACGAAGCGACGGGGTCGGTGAGAGAGGGGAAGCCAACCACCTGAGGGGCGGCAGCAGAGGCGGCAACAGAGGCGTACGTGAGGGCGGGGGTAGTAGTGGGAGCTGTTGAGGGTGTAGAGGCTGGAGGAAGGGTGTAGAGGTGTGGGTATACAGCAAGGGAGGAGATAGGGGGATGGTTAAGTGGGGGAAGGGAAGGGGAGGTGTTAGGAGGGAGGCCAGGGGCGGCACTCCAGGAAGTGACTGTGGGAGAGGGGGAGGGGGAGGTATAGATGACGGTGGAGGTGGGAGTACTCATTGCAGACGAACGGCGACGGACAGACGGACGTGCAGCAGGCGGCGGCGGCGGCGGCGGCGTCGGCGATGGTCGGCGGCGAACAGACGGACGAACAGCAGGCGGCGGCAGCAGCGGCGGCGGCGGCGGCGGCAGTGGTTACGACGTCGGCGATGGACAGCGAGCAGGCAGGCGGACGGACGAACGAACAGCGATAGCAGCAAGCAGCGGGCGGGCAGACAGACAGACAAACACAATCTTCGAAGACGGAGATTCCACCCTGAGAGTAGCCCAGGCTTTGCAATCTGACGCTTTCGAAGGAGGGGATCCAACCCTCTAGATGATGAATAAGGTTCGTTGCAAGTCGCTATTTTTTTTTGTTTTTTTTTTTCCTTTATTGTAATTTTTATCACCTTACATAAGGCGGGCTGGCAGCAGCTGAGTACGCCGCTCTTCAGCCTTGAGATTTACAATAAGTAAGAAGTAGAGGGGACACAGAGAATACAATCAAAAATGGCGGGCAAAACAATGTAGACACCAAAAAACAAAAAACATGGAGCCGTTCACGCCTGATGAGAAAACATCACTGACACTAGTGGACACGGCGCACAAAACAGGGACGATGGCGATGGTACACGTGATCAGTGGCGGCGTTCCGGCAAACAAACACTAAACACAAACGAAGACACACTCACGAGACACTAATGGCGATGACCTCCGGCGCACGAATGTTCACTATGCGTGTGCGAGTCCGGGGACCTGCCAAGAGAGGAGGAGGAGGAAGGGGAGTGGGAGAGCGAGAGGGGAGAGCAGAGATGCCACGGGCAGGGGAGAAAGGGGGGGAGGGAGGAAGGGGGAGGGGAAGCCCGGGGGAAGAGCGGTGGAGGGAGGTGACGGGGAAAAAGGAAAGAGAAGGGAAGGGAAGGGAAGGGAAGAGAAGGGAGGGAGGGTGCCTAAAGGAAAGGACACAGGAAGTGGGGGGGGGCAGGGTCAAAGTTGATAGGAGGGGTAGATGGAGGGGAGGAGGACATCATCAGGGAGGGGGAGCTGGCGGAAGCCACCCTGGGAGAGGGTAAGGAGGGTGGAGAGATGGAGACCAGGTGGGACGTGGGCATACAGGCGCGGCAGCTGGCGGGGGTGGGAGAGGATCGGGGAGACGAGCGGATGAGGAGGGTCGAGTTTACGGGAGGTGTACAGGATCCGTATCCTTTCAAGGAAAAGCAGGAGGTGGGGGAAGGGGATGAGATCATACAGGATCTGCGTGGGGGAGGGGAGACGGATGCGATAGGCGAGGCGGAGAGCATGGCGTTCAAGGATTTGGAGGGATTTATAAAAGGGAGGGGGGGTGGAGATCCAAGCCGGATGGGCATAACAAAGGATAGGGCGGATGAGGGATTTATAGGTGTGGAGGATGGTGGAGGGGTCCAGAGCCCACGTACGGCCAGAGAGGAGCTTTAGGAGATTGAGTCGGGAGCGTGCCTTGGCTTGGATTGTCCGGAGGTGGGGAGTCCAGGAGAGGCGACGGTCGAGGGTGACGCCAAGGTACTTAAGGGTGGGAGTGAGGGTGATAGGACGGCCATAGATGGTGATGTAGAAATCAAGGAGGCGGAAGGAAGGGGTGGTTTTGCCTACAATGATCGCCTGGGTTTTGGAGGGATTGACCTTGAGCAACCACTGGTTGCACCAAGCGGTGAACCGGTCAAGATGGGATTGGAGAAGGTGTTGGGAGCGCTGTAGGGTGGGGGCAAGGGCAAGGAAGGCGGTGTCATCGGCAAACTGGAGAAGGTGGACAGGGGCTGACGGCGGCGGCATATCCGCCGTGTACAAGAGGTACAGAAGGGGGGAGAGGACGGAGCCTTGGGGCACACCGGCAGAGGGGAAAAAGGTGTAGGAATCTGTGTTATGGACGGTGAGATAGGAAGGACGGCGGGAGAGAAAGGATCCTATCAGACGGACGTAGGTAATGGGAAGGGCGAAGGTTTGGAGCTTGAAGAGGAGACCGGAATGCCATACGCGGTCATAGGCACGTTCGAGGTCCAGGGAGAGGAAGATTGCGGAGCGACGGGAATTAAGTTGTTCGGTAAGGAGATGAGTGAGGTGAAGGAGAAGGTCGTCGGAAGAGAAGGACGGCCGAAAGCCACACTGGGTAACGGGAAGGAGGCGGTGCTGGCGGAGATGCTGGTGGATGCGTCGGGTGAGGATAGATTCCAGGACCTTGCTGAAGACCGAGGTAAGGCTGATGGGGCGGTAAGAGGAGACGGCTGACGGCGGTTTGCCAGGTTTAAGGAACATGAGGATACGGGAGGTTTTCCACAGGTCGGGGTAGTAACCGGTGGACAGGACTACATTGTAGAGCCTGGCCAGGGTGGAGAGGAAAGAGACAGGAGCTTCACGAAGGTGACGGTAGGGCAAGTCGCTAAGTGCTCTCTTTCTTAAATACTAGCTCAAAAACATTAGGCGTATTTACGTGCCGTCAGTCAAGTTGCCTTAATAAAAACCCGCGGTTGTTAACTGTATTACATGTCTTACTGGGTTAAACTGTTAATATAATAGTAGATGCCTCAATGAGTAGACTGTGACAGTATTTTAAATGTTTAATACGCGAAATACCTTCCCACGGTTGGCTTGCAAACTGTGGAAAGAGCACTAGAATGCGCCGGCACAGAGTATCCCAGCAAGTGGATAAAGCGACATCTGTGCGTAGAAACATGCACTACATGAACGCTGACGGCTGCGGCGTGCACGCTGTGACCCGGAAGTTGCACATGTGCAGGAGCACCGCACGCGTGCAGAATTTCTGGCCGGCCCTGTATTAAACTGATTTTTCACTTCTGTCAACACCTGCTTTCTTTGGGATTCGAATTATTATATTCTTCTTGAAGTCTGGGATACGCTCAACATTTTCATATGACGCCCTTGGCCGACCGTAGCTCTTCCCTTTGCATAAGCATCCAACTTCCAAGAATTTTTTGTGCCAGTCATAAAACTGGTTGTGCAGAGGCGGCGTCTTGCTGAATCTACGGCGAAACCGCATTGCACTTGGACAATGATTGACTTCGCTCAAATTCCAACGTATCATTTTCATTTCCCTCGTGGTATAGTCGCCATATTGGTACAAAGAAGCGACAGCGCAGCCGTGTCAAAAGTTTGAACCTTCCTCTATCCAGTGACATGCGCAGTGTGTGCCTGTCTTTTATAGTTTGTCTGTAACAAACAGCTGAAATCTGTTCTTTCATTCTGAATCAACTGGCAGATTCGTCGAATCTTGCAGGATTGTACCCTCTCAAAACTGTAACACTAAACCACAGCGTGATGCAAAACGCCTCTCTTACAGCGTCTGCCATGGTAGTCGGCTGAGCACCTCCGTAACGCTTTCACGCTAACTAAATCAACCTGTAACGAAACGCTCTGCTCTTCTTTGGATCTTCCCTGTTTCTTCCACCAGCCCTTTCAGGTGCGGATCCCATACTAACGAATAGTACTAAAGTAATGGCCGGGCGACTGACTGGACTACACTCTCTGTGGATTATTTTAATGAATGGCAGACCAACATCTGCCTTCCTTGCGGTTACTACTCGTCGCCGTTCCACTTAAAATCATTAGATGATTTGTAGATGTGGTTGCCTCCGGTGATTGTTCTGTAATCTTGTAATTATGTAGCAATGGATCTTTCCTCCTATTTAGCGGGGTTCTTTATGTTGAGGGTCAGTTGGCAATCCCTCCACGAAACATATCAATTGCTAAATCCAAGATGACTTGATAATTAAATCAAATTACTGCAAAAATAACATTTAGTTTAACAAACCTTACATATAATACAAAGAAAGAGTGAATAAACAAGCAAGAATAAAGGTCCTCTACAACTCTTCCTGTATTTCGCTACAATTTCTTAGCGTCGCAACTTCTCTGCGCACAACAGAATGATTCACGAAAAGCCACATGGAATTTGCGACGATATGTACGAAATCATTTATGTACAGGCTGAACCAAAAGTCCGTTAACATTTGAAACTTAAATACTTCACGGTATAATGTACGAAAAGAGGTAAAAATTAGCACACATGCCTGAAAAATACATGCGGTTTTACGAAAAGAAAAAAACTGCGCAAAATGACCAAAAAATGGCGCAATAATCAGCATAACAATTGATTTTTAGCAAAGACTACAGTGAATACGAATATCAAGAGCTCAAGATGAAAAGGGGAAGCTGTAAGGTGGAAGGAGTACATAATGGGTCTATACAAGGGAGATGAAAGCGATAATATAGAAAGGAAGTTGACGTAGATGAAGAGGACATGGGAGATATGATACTGCAAGAAGAATTTGATAGAGTTCTGAAAGATCTAAGTCGAAACAAACCCTCGGGAGTAGTGATATTCCGTCAGAACTACTGACAGTCCTGGGAGAGCCAGCTATGACAAAACTCTTCCATGTAGTATGCAAGATGTATGAGACAGGCGAAATACCCTCAGTCTTCAAGAAGAATGCAATAATTCCAATTCCAAAGAAAGCAGTTGCTGACAGGTGTGAAAATTACCGAACTAGCGCTTTAATAAGTCATGGTTGTAAATTACTAAGACGAATTCTTTGCAGAAGCATGGAAAACTGGTGGAAGCCGACCTCGGGGAAGGTCAGTTAGGGTTCCGGAGAAATGTAGGACCACGTGTGCCAAAACTGATCGTACGACTTATCTTAGATTAAGGAAAGACAAACTTGCGTTTATAGCATTTGTAGACTTAGAGAAAGCTTTTGAGAATGTTGACTGGAATACTGTCTTTTAAATTCTGAAGGTATCAGGGATAAAAATAAAGGGAGCGAAAGGTTATTTACAATTTGTACAGAAACCAGATGACAGTTATAAGAGTCGAGGGGCATGGAAGGGAAGCAGTCGTTGGGAAGGGATTGAGACAGGGTTGTAGCCTATCCCCGGTGTCATTCAAGCTGTAGGTTGAAAAATCAATAAAGAAAACCAAAGAAAATTTTTTTAGAAGGAATTAAAGTGCGGCGAGAAGAAACAAAAACTTTGACTTTTCCGGATGATATTGTAATTCTCTCAGAGACTGCAAAAGACTTGGAAGAGCAGTTGAACGGAATGGACAGTGCCTTGAAAGGAAAACATAAGATGAAAATGAACAAAAGCAAAACAAGGATAATAGAACGTAGTCGAATTAAATCAGGTGATGCTCAGGAAATTAGACTAGGAAACAAGAAATATAAAGCAGTAGACGAGTTTTGTTATTTGGGCACTAGACTAACTGATTATGGTCGAAGTAGAGAGGATATAAAATGTAGACTGGCAATGGCAAGAAAAGCGTTTTTGAAGAAGAGAAATTTGTTAACATCGAATATAGATTTAAGTGTTATGGATTGTATGGATTGTTGGCCTGTGTGGAAGTGAAACATGGACGATAAAAAGTTTAGACAGAAACAGAACAGAAGCTTTCGAAATGTGTTGCTACAGACGAATATTGAAGGTTAGATGGGTTGACGACGTAACTGATACTGAATAGAATTGGGGAGACAAGAAGTTTGTGGCACAACTTGACCAATAGAAGGGATCGGTTGATAGAACATATTCAGAGACATCAAGGGATCACCAAATGTAGTAGTGGAAAGAACTCTGTGTGTGTGTGTGTGTGTGGGGGGGGGGGGGGTTGAAAATCGTAGTGGGAGACCATGGGATGAGTAGACTAAGCAGATTAAGAAGGTTGTAGATTGCAGCAGTTATTCGGAGATGTAGGCGCTCGCACAGGATAGGGTAGTATGGAGAAATGTATCAGGCCAGTATTCCAACAACAACAACGCAGAGGCAGCATGGCTGAATATTTCTGCAGGGGACTTCCGGCGCCCTGAGTCCATGGCACGTCGAGTTGCTGAACTAAGCCGGGCAAAAGGACTTACGACACGGTTTTAGGACTTTTGTCCCCTCGGTGTATGTCCATTTGGAGAATGATAGACGAGAAAATCCAAAGCTCTATGGGTATACAAAGTGTGATTGCCATACGGATCGCATTCATTAGAAAACCGCAGATGCTTTCCCATTTCTGCTGGTTAGGCCTGCGACTACGTCCCCGTTATTACAGATAGGGCTCCCAGACTATATGGAAAGCGGTCAAAATCTTGTACTACTGTAACAACAACTGTACATATAATAATTTTTTCCTTCTGATTTTCGATAAATTAGTGTAAGCAATGTTTTGATTTCATTTCTTTTTCTTTTCGTGTCATTATGTTAAAGAAACTGTAAGCAACTTTCGATGTGAATATTAATATTTATGTCAAGTTTCAAGCAATGCTATAACAGAATTGAAGTGTAACCTATGTTGAATCTATTGTAACATGTTTAAAATTGTAATTGTGCGTCTGGTCCATACGTAGGCAATGTATTAGGATATGTGGAATGTAAAACCTTTGGTGAATACCCTGTCTGTAGGGGAGCGGTAAAAGGTGGATGGCAGGCGAGCGCGGGAAAATGCACACGGGCGCGGCACGGCATAACGGGCTCAGCAGTAGTAGTCGGAGTTGGGCATCGGTCTGAGAAACACGCTCTGGATCGAGGAGGCTCTCCTGGAAAACGTGATTTCATTGAGCCTCGGATGTGCCGTTTACGACGACTACACAGCATGGCTATATTCTATAGGCACTAAATTGAAAAGGATTGCAACGCTAAGAAGAAGCAAAGTGCCGATATACGAAGAGCCATAGCTGTGATTGTTTGTGTGCTGTGCGCCTCGCCATCTCGCCGCCCGCCAACCGCCGCATCGACACGAACAGGTTGAATCTTTAGAATTGTATTCGTGTGGACCAGTGTTAATTTTGTTCCTGACTGTTCAATAACAACTTAACTTTTACCAGAATTGTCCTATCAATTAATTATCCTCGTCACTAACCTAGACAGGGTCCTTTCCATATGTTGTGCAATCCGAGTGTCCCGAAATGAAGATTTAAAGTTTATGTTAATAAGAATTACCTGCAGACCTATCTATGCTAGAAAGATGTTTAAGGAGCTTTATTGTTAATGAAAATATAAGCAAAGAACAAAGGTCTGACAAAGTTGGAAAATAATTTTGGAATTGGTTTAGTAATGAAGCTTAACTAATTTGAGACAAAAAATAATGGTAGTTAAATGAGGAATTAATAAGACAAAAAGAGTAGTAACTCATATAGTGTAAATCTTGAGTGCTTAATGCTTCCAATAGCTAATAGTTTCAACACAGTGATCATAACAGTTTCACGGTCCCCCCTCCACTCTTTTCTTTTCTATTCATTTAAATTCTGAAGTGTACTGAACTGATTTGACCAGCAAAGTTAAAGTCAATATAAAAACCTAAATTTATCAGTGTTTTACCCCTATTAAAATTGACATTGTATGTGTGTTTCAAAAGTGCTATTTCTAGGGTAACCTATGCCCGATTTCAGTCGGATCAATAGACAAAACGCAGTTTGTAGTAATCATTGTAGTGTAATGTTGTGTATTTATAGCTTGTCCAAATTAGTACAGAAAGGGAAAATATTAGTTCAGTAGATTTTTCTGGTTCTAAAATTTTCCATATAATGCAGTATTACTACGTGTTGTTATGCTTGTACGTACATCCACTTGTACAAGGAAAAAACTCACTTGATGCCTAATTAGGCTGGCGACCGTATTATTAACAATTGGTAGCATCTGCTGTGTATGTTTCTTGCCCGTCCTAACATGTAGTTGCACATTATACTTGCTTGACGTATCATTGTTGTTACTGAGTGGGTGTAAGTCTGATTGTGCCTCCATTCAGGTACACGCGGTCAACATATTTACTAAAATACTTTCTTATAAGGTGAAGCCCGTCAACTTACCATAGTACAGGCTTTAAAGAGTTAACGTACGCCCGAGCGTAGACGTTACACTACCTACTGTTGCACTATAATTTGAGTACAAACATTTCCACTTCTTATGCATATTGTGATTGTCTTCTCACCATTCGTTTTCAGCCCTAAAGAACTGACCAATCTATCCATCTTAGTAGTCACTAGTTGTAACTTTTGTGGTATTTGTGCCAGAATAACGCTGTCATCAGCAGTAAGCCTAGCTTACTCATTTCAAGGTATGATCCTCTGTTCTTATGCAGCAACTCGAGTGTAGGTACATGTTTCTGGAAACATCAATGAAACGGTCAGGAATTCCATATAGGCGTACAATATTCCACAATAATTGTCTTTGTATACTGTCCAAAGCTCTTTCTTTTTAAACCAACTAAGTTTAGGTGCAGTGGACAGTGTGAGATAAAATTTTAATATACGAAGGTGGAATGAAATGTAGTGCCTCCATCTTCGTTAATTGGGTTTGTACGGAAATATTCTGATAAATCAAACGCAGAAATAATCCTTAGAATGTGATCTTTAATTACCAATAGTCACTTCTCCACATAATCACCAGCCAATTGGATACATTTCTACCAACGATGAACAAGTTTTTTGAAGCCGTCACGGAAGAAGTCGACGCTCTGTTTCCGCAACCACAGTTTCACAGTCCTCTCAGTGTCTTCATCAGAAGCATAATGATGTCCTCGCAGATCGTATTTCATTATAAGGAACAGATGGAAGTCAGACGGTGGTAAGTCTTGGTTGTATGGAGTATGCCGTACGGTGGTGAGTTTCTGTCTCTGATGTTCTGCTGTGGTGGCACTTGAAGTGTGTGGTTTGGCATTGTCATGCTGCAGGAAAACATTTCTCTTTTCTTTTCGGACCCTTGTTAGCCGTTGTTTCAGAGTTCGCAGCGTTGTGACGTAACGCTCTAAATTTATTGCTGATCCACGATCAAGGAAATCAACACGGATGACACCATCTGCGTCCCAGAACTCTGTGGCCATGATTTCTCCAGCTGAGGGCTGCGTCTTCAGTTTCTTTTTCTGAGGCGAGTCTTTGTGTCGACATTCCATAGACTGATATTTCGTCTCTGGGTCGTAATGGTGTACCCACGTTTCATCTCCTGTCACAGTTGAGTGGAGAAAGGCGTCACCTTCATTCTCGTAACGCGAGAGGAGTTCCTGGCAAATTTCAAGTCTGGGAGCTTTCATTTCAGGAGTCGAAATCCTGGGTACCCATCGTGCACAGATCTTCCGATAGCCAAGCAAAGCAATAACGTGACCGACACGTTCTTGTGAAATGCCGATTGTGCTTGCAGTTTCTCTCTGAGTGATACCACGATCGTCCTGAATCAAGCTGTCAACAGTTTGCTTGTGAAACTCAGTGGCTGTTGTCACAGGACGTCCAACTCTTTCTTTGTCACGCAGGTCAGATGTCCCCTCCTCAACATCTTTAAGCTTACTCACCAAATGACGCACAGTACTCACACCAAACCAATGACCATAAACCGCTTTCATTCTCTGATGAATCTCCTTTGGGGTGACTCCTTCTCCTGTCAAGAATTCAGTGACTGCACGTTGCTTAAATCGCACTGACCGACCGTCTGCGAAGGGTTCCACATTTTACACTGCAACAACACATCCGTTCAATGCTAAGGTTCAAATGGTTCAAATGGCTCTGAGCGCTACGGGACTTAACATCTGTGGTCATCAGTGCCCTAGAACTTAGAACTACTTCAACCTAACTAACCTAAGGACATCATACACATCCATGCCCTAGGCAGCATTCGGACCTGCGACCGTAGCGGTCACGCGGTTCCAGACTGAAGCGCCTAGAACCGCACGGCCACACCGGCCGGCCAATTCTAAGGCTTCCCCACCAGCTGGAGCTATAGAAAAGAGGCTACGGAACAAGTCAGTACCTGCCGCATACCAATGCTGCCAACTGTTGAACAGTTACGAAGGTGGAGGCATTACTTTTCAGTCAACCCTCGTACTATCAGAATACGAGATTAAAAGGAACGTTACACGTAATCCCATGTATCAGAACTTTGCGTCACAAAAATATATGCTGCATGTTAACAAAACTATTCAATAAGTTACCAGATGATTTAAAACAGATACTGAAAGATCTAATAAGAAATATTATGTACAGAGTACCACTGATTCTATTCAGTAAATAAATTCATAGACTTTAGTGGATGTATGTGCAAATATGATTATTTTTTTGTTGTAAGCACTGGAGTTAAGACCAACATCATCTAACACAGTAGAACGGGTACAACCGAACGGGCTAAATAAATTTTTAAAATGACGATCTTGAAATCGGAAAGCAGTAGTGTGATGTTCATTTCACCCCCCTCCTCCACCATCTGCTCCACCTTGTCATTGTAAACCAGACCTACACGACTTGTGACCCACAGAAAAGGAAATTTCGTTTCACAGCGATTCTCGTTATATTTAGAGAATTCTGAAGTCCATGTTATGGTGGCCGAGCGGTTCTGGCGCTACAGTCTGGAACCGAGCGACCGCTACGGTCGCAGGTTCGAATCCTGCCTCGGGCATGGCTGTGTGTGTTGTCCTTAGGTTAGTTAGGTTTAAGTCGTTCTAAGTTCTAGAGGACTTATGACCTCAGCAGTTGAGTCCCATAGTGCTCAGAGCCATTTTTGAAGTCCATGTTACTGTCCGATTTCGGGTTGTTGCTGGATTCTAATACACTTTTCGACTTTGCTACTGTAAGTTCAAAAATGGTTCAATGGCTCTGAGCACAGCGGGACTTAACTGCTGAGGTCATCAGTCCCCTAAAACTTAGAACTACTTACATCTAACTAACCTAAGGACATCACACACATCCATGGCCGAGGCAGGATTCGAACCTGCGACCGCAACGGTCGCGCGGTTCCAGACTGTAGCGCCTAGAACCGCTCGGCCACCCCGGCCGGCTACTGTAAGTAGACTCTGAGATACCGAATGACATTTGTAAATCTCTCGTACTGCTGTTGCTTCGGCAGTAAGAATGGACAATGTGAGGGCATTCGAAATTGATTTCGCAGTACTTCTGTTTGGGAAAAAAGGATGTGGGAGTGTGTTGATATCGAGAAGCACCAGTAAACTGGCATGGAAGGAACATGTCTACCATGTTTTCGAAAAGGTATCTCGGGTGTCGTGTCTCACGTAGAGACTAGGGGATACGGTGAACAGTGATTATCTCCGCCTAAAAACATCCTAAAGCCACGATAGCATAAATGTTTCTTTATTTAAAATAACAAGTTTCGACAGACTTTGATGACAGCACTGTCTGCCGAAACCCGTTGTTCTAAATAAAGAAACATGTGTGCGATTTTGACTTTAGAATGCTTATGTCAAGATGAGAAAATTCGATTACCTCCGGGTGGCGAATTTTGAGACATTGTTCGATGAACCCTCTGCCAGGCACAAGTGCGATTTGCAGAGTAGCTATGCAAATGTAGATGTTTTAAACTACCCCCTCGTTCCTAATTCCTTCTATTATCCACATTAATCTTTTATGAAGATTTGAGAGGAACGAAGATTACAATAAACTTTCTAGTTTACTTAGCTCGGCGTGTAGAGTGGTCCAGGAGTCTGATTCTTGAAGCTGAAATTCTCAGATTTTAGGTCCTCGTGGCTGAATTGAACTAAATGAATTTGAAGTTTGTTGTTGCAGAATTTTTGTTTTCACGTAAATATATTTTGTCACGTTTTAGTATATCATACAGTCTTCTGATTTTTCACTTTAACAAAGCGGAAATTACATTGTTCGCACAAAATACAAAAATACGTCCGATCACGTCAGAGGCATGCTTACGACTATCTCGCTCTGCGGAAATAACCATATTCCAAAGGGTTTACAATATTTCTTAACAAATGAATTTCTGCTAGTTTCTGTTACACTATTACTTTCGATTATTATTTCATAAATCATCCCAGAAATAAACACAGTAACAGGTACAGTATTGCTTAATTAATATTAGAAATTTTAAGTATGCCAGTAGTCCGTAATTTCAAATGTTTCTAAAAAAAATATTTTAAATGTACATTCAGAACTAGTGCTTATCGATTGTAACATCAGGACTTAAATGTTTATGAAGTAATTCCTTATCATAAACTTTAGCTTGAAATGCACTACTGGCCATTAAAACTGCTACACCACGAAGATGACGTGCTACAGACGCGAAATTTAACCTACAGGAAGAAGATGCTGTAATACGCAAATTATTAATTTTTTTTTCAGAGCATTCACACAAGACAAAATTGTTGAGGCTTTCGTGGCCACTTGTTGACAAACTGCCTATTGGCTTCTGTCTCGGGTTCTTCGGCCGACGTTCATCTAATGATTTTTCTGACGTTTCGCCAGCACGAGTGGCTGGCATTGTCAAAGCTTCACCCTCCATTGCCGGTGGTGAACTGGAGCCGAGCTCGCGAGGTGGCGCAGTGGTTAGCACACTGGACTCGCATTCGGGAGGACGACGGTTCAATCCCGTCTCCAGCCATCCTGATTTAGGTTTTCCGTGATTTCCCTAAATCGTTTCAGGCAAATGCCGGGATGGTTCCTTTGAAAGGGCACGGCCGATTTCCTTCCCAATCCTTCCCTAACCCGAGCTTGCGCTCCGTCTCTAATGACCTCGTTGTCGATGGGACGTTAAACACTAACCACCACCACCGAGCTCGCGGGCGCAGACTATATGTACCTGGCGCGCCAACGTCCGAGGGCTTCTCCGCGGTCATTTCCGGTGCGGTTCTCCTCTTGCTACCTGCGACGGTCGTTCGCTGCAGTACGGGAAGCCAGGATCCGTTGACCTTAAGGCTTTCCTCTTTCTTGTTCAAACTGTTCGCGTGTTTTTGTATTTCTACAGCTTCTCTGAACAAGCGCGTGTGATAGTGCTTCTCTACAGCCAGAACTTCCGTGTCGGCGAATTTTATTACGTGGTCGTTCTCATTCAGTGCGTGTTCTGCCACGGCCGATTTCTCCACCTGCCCCAACCTGCAATGTCGCTTATGCTCCTTGATCCTGGTGTTAATGGATCGTCCAGTCATCCCGACATAAACTTTTCCGCATGTGCATGGTATGCGGTATATTCCCGACATTGAAAGTGGGTCTCTTTTCTCCTTCGCCGATCTAAGACACTCTTTGATCTTCCTTGTCGGTTTGAAGATCGTCTTTACGCCATGTTTGCGCAATATACGGCCGATTCTGTCCGTCACTCTGGGAATGTATGGCAGAAAGGCCGTACCCGACATTTCTTTTTCTGGTTCCTTACTTCGCCGAGTGTTTGGCTCAGTTACACTTCTAATATAATTTGTGGAGTACCCATTGCTCCTCAGGACTGTTTCCAGGTGTTGCATTTCTCGTTTGAGGTGTTGCGGCTCACATATTCGTCCTGCTCTCGTTACGAGCGTACTAATCATGCCCCTTTTCTGGCTCGGGTGGTGGTTTGACAGTTTGTGCAGGTATCGGTCCGTGTGAGTCGGTTTTCGATACACGCTGTGTCCCAGGTTTTCGCCGTCCCTTGTGACCAGCACATCTAGAAATGGCAGTTTCTTGTCCTTTTCTACTTCCATGGTAAATGTTATGTTGGCATGGAGGCTGTTCAAGTGTCGGGTACGGCCTTTCTGCCATACATTCCCAGAGTGACGGACAGAATCGGCCGTATATTGCGCAAACATGGCGTAAAGACGATCTTCAAACCGACAAGGAAGATCAAAGAGTGTCTTAGATCGGCGAAGGAGAAAAGAGACCCACTTTCAATGTCGGGAATATACCGCATACCATGCACATGCGGAAAAGTTTATGTCGGGATGACTGGACGATCCATTAACACCAGGATCAAGGAGCATAAGCGACATTGCAGGTTGGGGCAGGTGGAGAAATCGGCCGTGGCAGAACACGCACTGAATGAGAACGACCACGTAATAAAATTCGCCGACACGGAAGTTCTGGCTGTAGAGAAGCACTATCACACGCGCTTGTTCAGAGAAGCTGTAGAAATACAAAAACACGCGAACAGTTTGAACAAGAAAGAGGAAAGCCTTAAGGTCAACGGATCCTGGCTTCCCGTACTGCAGCGAACGACCGTCGCAGGTAGCAAGAGGAGAACCGCACCGGAAATGACCGCGGAGAAGCCCTCGGACGTTGGCGCGCCAGGTACATATAGTCTGCGCCCGCGAGCTCGGCTCCAGTTCACCACCGGCAATGGAGGGTGAAGCTTTGACAATGCCAGCCACTCGTGCTGGCGAAACGTCAGAAAAATCATTAGATGAACGTCGGCCGAAGAACCCGAGACAGAAGCCAATAGGCAGTTTGTCATTCACACAAGGTTGGCGCCGGTAGCGACACCTACAACGTGCTCACATGAGGAAAGTTTCCGAACGATTTCTCATACACAAACAGCAGTTGACCGGCGTTGCCTGGTGAAAACTGTTGTGATGCCTCGTGTAAGGAGGAGAAATGCGTACCATCACGTTTCCGACTTTGATAAAGGTCGGATTGTAGCTCATCGCGATGGGGTTTATCGTATCGTGACATCCCTGAGTCAACAGATGGGGACGTTTGCAAGACAACAACCATCTGCACGATCAGTTCGAAGACGTTTGCAGCAGCACGGACTATCAGCTCGGAGACCCCGGCTGCTGTTACACTTGACGCTGTATCACAGACAGGAGCACCTGCAATGGTGTACTCAACGACGAACCTGGGTGCACGAATGGCAAAACGTCATTTTTTCGGATGAATCCAGGTTCTGTTTACAGCATCATGCTGGTCGCATCCGTGTTTGGCGACATCACGGTGAACGCACATTGGAAGCGAGTATTCGTCATCGCCATACTGGCGTATCACCCGGCTTGATGGTATGGGGTGCTATTGGTTACACGTCTCGGTCACCTCTTGTTCGCATTGACGTCAGTTTGAACAGTGGACGTTACGTTTCAGACGTGTTACGACCCGTGGCTCTACCCTTCATTCGATGTCTGCGAAACCCTACATTTCAGCAGGTCGTGTACGGGCTTTTCTGGATACAGAAAATGTTCGACTGCTACCCTGGCCAACACATTCTCCAGATCTCTTACCAGTTGAAAACGTGTGGTCAATGGTGGCCGAGCAACTGGCTCGTCATAATACGCCAGTCACTACTCTAGATGAACTGTGGTATCGTGTTGAAGCTGCATGGGCAGCTGTACCTGTACACGCTATCCAAGCTCTGTTTGGCTCAATGCCCAGGCGTAACAAGGCCGTTATTACGGCCAGAGGTGGTTGTTCTGGGTACTGATTTCTCAGGATCTATGCACCCAAATTGCGTGAAAATGTAATTACATGTCAGTTCTAGTACAATATATTTGTCCAATGAATACCCGTTTATCATCTGCATTTTTTCTTGGTGTAGCAATTTTAACGGCCAGTAACGTATAACATACTGTCTATAAAGTTATATGAAAGCTTTCAGAAAAGCAACTGAGGTAATATTGACCTGTCCACAACACGAAAATTAATACTGGTAGTGACAACTAATGTTGAGGAGAAGTAATGCAAGAGGAGGATGTCCCATTACAATATAGATGTTGTGATACTTTGTCTATCTCGTTCTTACGTTTTGCAGAGCAGAGTATAATTAGTCTGTCGCTGCTTGAAAGCCGTGTAGTTAGGAAGGGACGAGACAGGAGTGTTTTTGAGAACGGCCGTTTGCCTGCGCTGACGCCCGAGAGCGGTGGCTGTGAATGGAACGCGCACTGGAGGCGCAGTATGGCGGTCCACGTCTGGGTAGGGAGGTGCCGAGGCGTCTCGGGCGGAGAGAGGGAATTAAGGAAACTGGCTCAATTCCCGAGCAATTACTGCTCCCGGCGATTCGGTTATCGGATCGCGTTCGCCGTGACCCCTCGGAATTGTCGGACATTACACGGGTGTGGAATGGGGAGGCGGGGGGGGGGGGGACGTCTAGGGGAAAACCGGGAGGGTGACGGGCGCTCTTCAGTCTGGTGGATCGGTTCCCGCTGAGAGATCCCTCTGCAACGGAAGATACATCTACATCTACATCTATACTCCGCGAGCCACCTTACGGTGTGTGGCGGAGGGTACTTATTGTACCACTATCTGATCCCCCCTTCCCTGTTCCATTCACGAATTGTGCGTGGGAAGAACGACTGCTTGTAAGTCTCCGTATCTGCTCTAATTTCTCGGATCTTTTCGTTGTGATCATTACGCGAGATATATGTGGGCGGTAGTAATATGTTGCCCATCTCTTCCCGGAATGTGCTCTCTCGTAATTTCGATAATAAACCTCTCCGTATTGCGTAACGCCTTTCTTGAAGTGTCCGCCACTGGAGCTTGTTCAGCATCTACGTAACGCTCTCGCGCTGACTAAATGTCCCCATGACGAATCGCGCTGCTTTTCGCTGGATCATGTCTATCTCTTCTATTAATCCAACCTGGTAAGGGTCCCATACTGATGAGCAATACTCAAGAATCGGACGAACAAGCGTTTTGTAAGCTACTTCTTTCGTCGATGAGTCACATTTTCTTAGAATTCTTCCTATGAATCTCAACCTGGCGCCTGCTTTTCCCACTATTTGTTTTATGTGATCATTCCACTTCAGATCGCTCCGGATAGTAACTCCTAAGTATTTTACGGTCGTTACCGCTTCCAATGATTTACCACCTATGGCATAATCGTACTGGAATGGATTTCTGCCCCTATGTATGCGCATTATATTACATGTATCTACGTTTAGGGAAAGCTGCCAGCTGTCGCACCATTCATTAATCCTCTGCAGGTCTTCCTGGAGTACGTACGAGTCTTCTGATGTTGCTACTTTCTTGTAGACAACCGTGTCATCTGCAAATAGCCTCACGGAGCTACCGATGTTGTCAACTAAGTCATTTATGTATATTGTAAACAATAAAGGTCCTATCACGCTTCCTTGCGGTACTCCCGAAATTACCTCTACATCTG
The DNA here is from genome assembly GCF_023898315.1 of Schistocerca nitens. Classification (NCBI taxonomy): domain Eukaryota; kingdom Metazoa; phylum Arthropoda; class Insecta; order Orthoptera; family Acrididae; genus Schistocerca; species Schistocerca nitens. Next base: position 29,839,984 of record NC_064623.1, on the reverse strand, counting down.
CAGATTTTGAACCGTTAAGAATGACATGTTGTGTTCTTTCTTCTAGGAAATCCTGAATCCAATCACAAACCTGGTCCGATATTCCGTAAGCTCGTATTTTTTTTCACTAAACGTAAGTGCGGAACCGTATCAAATGCCTTCCTGAAGTCCAGGAATACGGCATCAATCTGCTCGCCAGTGTCTACGGCACTGTGAATTTCTTGGACAAATAGGGCGAGCTGAGTTTCACATGATCTCTGTTTGCGGAATCCATGTTGGTTATGATGAAGGAGATTTGTATTATCTAAGAACGTCATAATACGAGAACATAAAACATGTTCCATTTTTCTACAACAGATTGACGTAAGCGAAATAGGCCTATAATTATTCGCATCTGATTTATGACCCTTCTTGAAAATGGGAACGACCTGCGCTTTCTTCCAGTCGCTAGGTACTTTACGTTCTTCCAGAGATCTACGATAAATTGCTGATAGAAAGGGGGCAAGTTCTTTAGCATAATCACTGTAGAATCTTACGGGTATCTCGTCTGGTCCGGATGCTTTTCCGCTACTAAGTGATAGCAGTTGTTTTTCAATTCCGATATCGTTTATTTCAATATTTTCCATTTTGGCGTCCGTGCGACGGCTGAAGTCAGGGACCGTGTTACGATTTTCCGCAGTGAAACAGTTTCGGAACACTGAATTCAGTATTTCTGCCTTTCTTCGGTCGTCCTCTGTTTCGGTGCCATCGTGGTCAACGAGTGACTGAATAGGGGATTTAGATCCGCTTACCGAGTCTAGATTTTTCTGACGAACGCCGTCTATACCCTCTTAGAGTAACATTATCCGTGTGACGTGATAGCGTACGAAGAAGAACTGTTCAACAATCTCTCGCAACAAATAGTTGCTATTAGCGTCTTCTGAACAGAAACAACTGTTATTTGACATATTTAATATCAGCTTGGTGCATAAGTTCGTAGCATTTTTCATAAGTTTAATAAACGCGGTACATACACATTACGGAGACCTTAGTCATCAGTAATATATCCCCCTTCCCTATTTACAAAAGTCTGCCTGAGACGTGGGACTTAGGGATTTCAGGAAACGTGTGGAAGCGGCCTGATTAGTATCGCTGGTTGCACAGAAAACACACACTTTATTTTTTTTTAAAAAAAAAAAAACAAAACTCTCAACAATCATTTTAAAAGATTTTTACTGCACTGGCGGCTGAAAGCCTTATTAGAAGAATTGCAAGTTATTGTCAGCTGAAGGCCACAAGCAATGTTACACACAATCAACGGCTCAAGGCCTGATTAAGAAGGTTCAAAATTATTCGTCGGCTGAAGGCCAGAAGCAATTTCAAAAATATACAATGGGTGAAGGCTTGAATTATCAATAAGGTGGACAATTACACGTTGAACAAGATTCTTTCTAGCATCCCAGCCGAAAAGGAAGTGGCAACACCGGAAATAAGTAGGGAGGAGTGATAATTCGATAGTTTTTGAGTATCGACCATTCAAATTAATGGAAGTTTGAAGAGATTGGGCGAGCATTTAAGCTGTAACATCTACACAAACGGATTACATTTTAAAAATCCGGAACTTTTACTCAGCCGGATGGAATATTGCTTACACCACTCAAATCCCGGACAGTTCCGGTTTTCTGGGACCTATTGCATCCGTATTTTTACAGACAAATCGGTGTTCTTCGCTGTCAATTAAATTACAAGATGGACACAATTTAGATGGATATTACAAAGTCTCGAGTTGGTCGGAATTTTATTGGTAACTGTTTTATATCAGGTGGCCTATACGTTCGGTGGCAGATTCCGGCAACTGATATTTTTCCAGATGGATTTCCAGTCGGAGGCGGAGAATTTTAGTTCGATCGCGTTTGTGCCCTCATTTTCCGTTAGTTTTTATTTTTTTTTCTAGCTCAGGGAATTAACTAAACTCGCCTCATCATAGCATATACTTCACAGCACGTGGTTTCAGAGTATTTCTCATTTTCGTTTCTACGAGTTCCCAGAGATGGTGGCATCTGCTTAAAAGAAAAGCACAGTGTGAGGATGTTTACGAGAAACGTTTTTTAATAATTTTTAATAGAACATCCACTGGTATGCTAATTCCCCCACCCCTATCCAATAAGTGGTACTTTATGTCATCGCAACAGTACAGCGGTACACATTTTTTCGATACAGCATTGCGGCTGCATTCGGCAACGACCTAACCTTTCGTATTCGCAAGAGAATGCAAGAGGAAGAAGAAAGTGAAGGATGAGGAATGTGACGACAAAGATGAGCTCCAAAGAAGAAGGGCCCCAGGAAACCAAAGCTTATGCGTGCCATCACAAACAGCAAGGATGTTCCGTGGGATGTACCTACATCAGATGATGAATGAAACAGACTGAAGCAGTTTCATATTTGTGCAGTGCACTAAACGCAAAAATATATTCCTTTTGCACAGAAAAGAAGGATCTGTTTTCCTACAATTCCATAAAAAGTAGCACAATTACGAAAAATTCTCATTTGTATTTTCACATAAAAAAATAAAATAACATTTTGAGGTATTGCTTTAATGTATTTACGTATTTCAGTTGTCAGGTTATAAATAATATCTTTCAAAGAAAACCCTGAAAACATTTTGTTCAAAAGGCTCTAAGCAGTATGGTACTTAACATCCGAGGTCATCAGGCCCCTAGACTTAGAACTACTTAAACCTAACTAACCTAACGACATCAGACACATCCATGCCCGAGGCAGGATTCGAACCTGCGACAGTAGCAGCAGCGCGGTTCGGGACTGAATCGCCTAGAACCGCTCGGCCACAACGGCCGGCAAAACTTAGTTACTAGGATAAAAAAGCGTATTTGAGTATTGATGTGCTACATCTCTTGAAACTTTGGTGAATCGCACCATTTTTATAAATTTAGTATTTCAGTCTTATTTGGTCCCAGAACAACGCATTGACCACCAACAGAAACTCTGATCTCAGGAATGAACCACGCTCTGCTGACTCTCGGAGAAAATGGAGAGTGTTCCTTTTATGTTGACTACACCAAATAAGTTTTGTCCAGAAGCAAAACGAAAAAAAACATGCCTCCGTCATATTCTTCGCCGTAATATTTGTCTGTATCTAACTTAAATGGTGCATTCCCGTTGGCACACGTAGCACATTTGTTGACGAGATCACACAGACATTAGTAATTTCGCCGTGTTGGATGTCGAGCTGTTGGATGAACTCTTCTGTCGTTTTTACACAGTACACACGTACAAAGCTGTGAACATGATACTACCTTCCACAAGGTGTATTGCACCGTTCTCTGCACGGAGAGTCAGAGTGTCAAATTCACCTTTCAAGATGTTAGTCAACCAGGCCCGACTGCTGAGAGTAATACGATATTCCAGGGCCTGCGTTATTCCGAAATAAAAAATAAAATAAAATAAAATGGCACTCCGTCTTCACGCAACGAGTGGCCTACCGGGACCATCCGACCGCCGTGTCATCCTCAGCTGAGGATGCGGATAGGAGGGGCGGGGGGTCAGCACACCGCTCTCCCGGTCGTTATGATGGTTTTCTTGACCGAAGCCGCTACTATTCGGTCGAGTAGCTCCTCAGTTGGCACCACGAGGCTGAGTACACCCCGAAAAATGGCAACAGCGCATGGCTGCCTGGATGGTCACCCACCCAAGTGCCGACCACGCCCGACAGCGATTAACTTCGGTATATCCACTTGCCTTGCGTTATTCCAAAATACGAAGGAAAATTTGTTGTATAACTCTATTTGTTCTGGTGCCGGAGCCGCTGAAATTTTCGAGGTCCATTAGCAGTGTTGCACTGCGACAGCCTGAATTATCATTTCACTGAGTGTTCTCGTACACTGCTGTTGTGTTCGTGATGCCTCATCGTTGTTACTATAGACGTTGGACGCTATATGCGTCGCCCTAATGTTTATGAAGCTGTTGATACTGTGTCAGTGACTACATCGTTCTCGCGTCCGTCGGCCGTCGTAATTTACACTACTGGCCATTAAAATTGCTACACCACGAAGATGACGTGCTACAGACGAGAAATTTAACCGACAGGAAGAAGATGCTGTGATATGCAAATGATTAGCTTTTCAGAGTATTCACACAAGGCTGGCACCGGTGGCGACACCTACAACGTGCTGACATGAGGAAAGTTTCCAACCGACTTCTCATACACAAACAACAGTTGACCGGCGTTGCCTGGTGAAACGTGTATCGTATCGCGACATTGCTGCTCGCGTTGGTCGAGATCCAATGACTGTTAGCAGAATAACAAATCGGTGGGTTCAGGTGGGTAATAAGGAACGCCGTGCTGGATCCCAACGGCCTCGTATCACTAGCAGTTGAGATGACAGGCATCTTATCCGTACGGCTGTAACGGATCGTGCAGCCACGTCTCGATCCCTGAGTCAACACAGAGACCATGGCTGCGGTTACCCTTGACGCTGCAGATCTCTCACCAATGGAAAACGTCTGGTCAATAGTGGCCGAGCAACCGGCTCGTCACAATACGCCAGTCACTGCTCTTGATAAACTGTGGTATCATTTTGAAGCTGCATGGGCAGCTGTACCTGTACACGCCATCCAACCTCTGTTTGACTCAATGCCCAGGCGTGTCAAGGCCGTTCTTACGGCCAGAGGTGGTTGTTCTGGGTACTGATTTCTCAGGATCTATGCTCCCAAATTGCGTGAAGTGTTATCACATGTTAGTTCTAGTATAATATATTTGTCCAATGAATACCCGTTTGTCATCTGCATTTCTTCTTGCTGTAGCAATTTTAATGGCCAGTAGTGTATAAGGTGACGCACGAAAAACCGTCCCCGTCTGTACGACTGCCCGCCAATTACGCACGATTTGTTGACCGCTACGAGCGGAATAGATAAACATGTAATAATTAGGCAGTGAAACTAATGCAAACAACTTCACAACAATAGATGACGATTGGTAAGCGACAATGAGCAGTCTAGTACTCGGGGCCGATTTTTCGTGTGCCATCCTGCACCACTGAAATAATGTTGTAGGAGGTATCGTATTCTCTTTACAAAATGTGACACCAGACAGACTATTACGAAGCGCGAGCTTCATTCGGTTGTAAGTCGGTCTGCCTTCCATAACAATGAACATGCTCTTTTACCATTGATCAAAAAAACAACCGTGTGCCGTGCCGACGTCCTTTGCATGTGTAATAACAACAAATCTTGCCTTTTTACAAATATTTCTTCTGATGTTTATCGAAATAGTGAAGTAAGCTGATACCCCGTTTTGTTACATGAAAAGATGTATGTATTACACACCGCGTAATTTTTATGTAATTTACGTAACTATGAAATACATTTTAATTACCGGTCGTGGACGCTGAGTAGAATTTCATTTCATTTATTATCATCCTTTTCATCATTTACATGATATAGGAATTGTCATAATACTGTCCAGAATATGCACAGCAGAATATTACAAATTTCTATCAAACACACAAAATTAACATTATGTTGAAAATTAAAACATTGAATTAAAACACATAAAATTAACATTATATAATATGCAGAAAATTAAAACATTGAATTAATGTGTTGTTCTTTTACATGTTCTTTTAACATGTACTGTATGTGATGGATTTATATATATTTAGTAAAATTTGGAAAACACATATTACACATAATTTTAGAGTTAAAGGAGTATAAATGAGACACAGAACTAACAACGAGAACAACATGATATTGACAATACAACTATCAGTTAGTGATTTAAGGATTCAAAATATTTCTCTATGCTATTAAACATTTACTTATCATAAACTTTTTAATTCTGACTTAAATTTTCCTTCATCTTCGGTTCCCCTAATGTAGAGTTGCAGACCACTATAAAGCTTTATTCCATAGTGGCTCACATGTTTTTGAGTTTTTGTTTTTCTTGTTATTTCTACATGCAGATTCTTACAGATACGTGTATTGTAGTCATGAAGATCTGAATTTACACGTAAACTACTCAGCATGCTTTTTAATATGTACAAAGATGGTACTGTAAGTATGTTTAGCTGCATGAACAAGGGCTTGCAGTGTGTTTGTGGGGAGCTGTGTGTAATAATTCTAATGGCCCTTTTCTGTAATTTAAAAACCTCTCTCAGGGGACATTTACTTGCACCCCAGAATGTTATTCCATAGGATATAATAGAATCGAAATAAGCCCTTTACACTAATCTTGCACACTCTTCACTGCAAACTCTAGAAATTACTCTCAGTGCAAAACATGCTGAATTGTTTTTTTATGGATATGTATGTGACATGGTCTTTCCAGCTCAAGTACTGATCAATGTACATGCCCAATACGAAAAGAACCAGAAGTTCAGAGTTCAAAAAAGGTTTGAAACAGATCTAGAATGGGCATGCAAAGCGATCGGAACGAACAACTACTCGATAGTGAACTAACTATGCGACGAGTGGCCACGCGAAGAAGGACGAGTCCGGCCGAACGAGACCGAGACAGAGGGGAACGGAACCGAGGCTGGAACGAGACCGGCCGACGTTCTGTTGCGAGAACGAGACCGACCGTTTCCCGTTCCCGGGAACCATAAGTAGAAAGCCGGGACCGAAGTGAACTGTGAAAGACCGTTCCTTAGAATTCGTTCCTCGCTCGTTCCGTTCATCTTGGCGAACCGTTCCTAAGGACCCGTTAGTTGGCGAACGAACCATCTCCAGTACGTGTGACTTCCGGACGGATCGATAGCAGCCGGCCGCGACATATGGAAGGAAGCCAGGTCTCCAGGGAGCGGCTGGGTCCCCGGCGACATAAATAACGGCGCGCTGTATAAACATTCCATTAGCCGATCGCGAGTTACCATTACAGCGCCGCCGGCGTAATCCCCGATCCGGCCACGGCTAATAGAAAACAGGATAAAGCGTCGCTAATTGCTGGCCGGCTGGTCCCGGGTGCGGGATCACACCGAGACGTAAATCATTCCAGAGCCGCTGCGTAATCCCGTGCAGTAAGGGGATTCCCCCCACCCTAGAGCGACCTGCTACTGCACCGCAGTTCTAAAGGGGCGCCCTTCCCCCCACAGCCCACTCGATCGTGTGGATCCCGTTTTTATTTCATTCTGCAGGAGTCTCTCTTGTCTTGCTTCGAACCAGCCTGGTACGACTGTGTTAGTACTGTGCTCCGTAATTCTCTTGTTTATCCTTCTCTGTCCTTATATAGCTTGTACGCTACATCCAACTTTTACACCGTTTCTTTGTAGCTCAGGGAATCTACACTGCTGAACAAAAGTGTGAAATGCTATCGTAAACTGTAGTCTACGATACCAGTGGTCTCATTGACCGAGGCACTTCGTGCATTATCCAGTCAGAGATACTGGACGGTAAATACTACTGGCATGCTCTGTGGCCGCTTCCCACTGTAGAGATGGGCAAACTAAAACACGTAACTGTTTCGAAACAAATGAAACAGTACAATGTAATGTTTCTATACGCTGTTTCGAAACAGTTTGTGTTTTGTAATCGAATAGACCTACACATTTTATCATCTTAAATGTCTACTGTATAAGTATTTCCATATAAACACAAATGAGGTGCGAAAGCGCTAATCATATCGCAAATAGTATGACACTTTCACTTAGGTGTCTTGGCAGTTTCGTATTTCCTGCAGCAAATGCGCTGCTTTCGTATCGTGTGACTTTCGTACTTTTCAATTGGCTGAGGACAGAGTTTGTATGTTTGACATAATAAATTTTGCCAAAATCGCTTCCCTGTATTCTAGCTCCTAATTTTGATGGGTTTTATGAGTGAAAAGCCGTACGTTGTCTTGAAAAGGCATATCCTGAGATGTAATTTATTGAGGTTGCATTCGGGGAAGCGAGGCACTGAATCAACATTTATGAGTGTGCCACTCGCACTTTTCTTACAGTTAAATTTTCCGTTGTTTGTCACACAGAGCAGGCCTGCAAAGTCACTGACGCACGTAGATCAAAAATTTACCATAACAGACATACAACACAATGGCCAAGTATGGCAGTTTTTCATCAAACATTCACGAGTCAGCTGAATACAGGTCTTAATATGTGCACTTGATAGAAACGGAAAACATGTTAAAATATTTCAAGGTAAGTGAAATGCAGAGATCGGTATGTTTCCTTGAAGTATAAAATCCAGTCTAAAATTTAACACAATTCATACAGTGCAATGCCCTTGTGATACCTACACCGTGGCAGATCTGGTTCTACACCACTTACAATTCTTGCTGAAGAAGTTTGTTTGATGTACAGTCATATGGAGATCACTCAAGTACTCACAGCAAGCAGATATATTTTCATTTTATTGTAAACTTCCCGAGGAAATCAAAGATGAAGTTAAGTTGCTGTTGGAACGCAATTTTTATCACAGTATCCGAAGGATAAAAACACAAGTATCAAAGTACCATTGTTGAACTGACTGAGAATTATTTATGAGACACAAGTATTAAGACGTCTATATTGTGTAATATCCAAAAAAATGGTTCAAATGGCTCTGAGCACTATGGGACTCAACTGCCGAGGTTATTAGTCCCCTAGAACTTAGAACTAGTTAAACCTAACTAACCTAAGGACATCACAAACATCCATGCCCGAGGCAGGATTCGAACCTGCGACCGTAGCGGTCTTGCGGTTCCAGACTGCTGCGCCTTTAACCGCTCGGCCACTTCGGCCGGCTTGTAATATCCAAACATAGCACATTTACAAGAATAAACACACAAAGAAATACATACATAAATGAGATAATTATTCTTAAATACATAAATAAAAGCACTTAAGAAATTAAACTCACTGAATGGTGAACAAAAACGTGTCTTTTGTGTGCAACAAATCTGAGAAATATGTTCTTGTAAGGTAGCTACATGAAAGATTTAGTCGGATACAAATTCAGTGCACATTGTCCAGAGAAGAACAAAATCAACTGAAATTTTACTGCTTAATTTCTGCGTAGATCTACTGTACCTATTCTACATTGATACTTTTTCGCTTGAAGGACGAGATCGTCTGTCTGTTATTGTTTGCTCCTGCTTTGAAAATATGTGCTCACGTAGAACAGAGGTGGTCATAACACAAAGACGTCGTTTCATTAATTCAAACAGCGGAGGAAACAACACGTGATTTTCTTTCCACCACAGCAATGGATCTTGTGATCCGGCATCTTCATATATTTTTATCAAGCTCGACTATACTTGCAGCACGTGGATTGTCTACACTTTGGATCAACCCTCCTACAGCTTGGTCAAAATCTTGCCAAATGTTACCACTGCTAGAGTTGAATGTCCTCACTTCAACTGGTAACTGGTTTGGCTGGTGGTGGACTGTCTGTAGAACACATTGTGGGGATATATCAAAGACAATGTGCACAGCAATAATCTCAATAACCATTGCTGAGCTGAAAACAGCCATACAGGAGGGCAGTTGCAGCATCGATGTTCCGACTATTCAGCGGGTCATGCAGAATTTCGCTATTCGTTTGCGCCACATCATCGCCAATAATGTCAGACATATCGAACATGTCAGAAATTGAATCCCAATATCTATAGTGACGTTTACATGCTGAATAAAGTGTGTGCAGGCTGCAGTTTATAACTAATATATATATATATATAATAAATATAATAAACTACAGCGTGCACACACACATATTATATATATATATATATATATATATATATATATATATATATATATATATATATATATGTTATAAACTACAGCGTGCACACACACATATTATATATATATATTCAGTAATTGTCACGCTGTACATACGATATAAGTTAATTACGGTGTCAAACGAATTTTTTCCTTTCTTTTTTAATGAAAGATCCGTTGATTTATTACACAGAAAGGTGATGCCTGCTCTTCCGATGCAGCTGTTCGTGCTAGTTACAGAACAGCTTTGTTGCACTCCCGTTCTTCCCGACATTTTGTGATGTCGATTTTGTGAAGCTGAGTTTGGAAGTCTTAGGAGACGAACTGTGTCCACAATTACAACGTTCTTTTGCGAGTTTGAGTCTGTCGCAGCGCACTGTAGCTCATCGTATCGAACGTTTGTCAGGTATATTTTGGAACAATTAATGGATGTCATTTCGATCGTCTCGGTGTTTTCTATTGCATTACATGGGATACCGAATTATCGGGCACAGCACAGCTGACTGAGGTTGATACTAACTTAGTAGTAATGGAGGAACTCCTTGATTTATGTCCTCTCAAAGACGCTGCGCTGTTGATGACACATTGCAGTGCGTGGAAGATGTGTGAAAAGCTCGCTTCAGTTGTCACTGATGGAGCACCATGCATAGTCGGATGTAGAGCAGGTCTTCTGAGAAGCAAACTTCTGCAACACTAGGAGATTCTCATGCCTGTGCATTGTCTGATTCATCAACAAAACCTGCGTGCAAAAAACATCAGAATGGCTCATGTAATGACCGAAGTACTGAGAACTGTTAATTTTACTAAGAGTGATGGAGTGAACCGTAGACAACTTAAATCTCTAATGAAGGATATTGAGTGTGACTGGTGATACTGCGTACATTTGTGAAGTTCGTTGGGTCAGCAGAGGTAATACGTTGAATCGTTTTTTAATTTTCATGGATATCAAGGGGCATCCCGTCCATGAATTCACTGATCCGAAATAGATTAAAGAGTTATCATTTCTCATCGACATCACATCCCACCTCAAAAACTTAATCTTAAATTGCAGGGAGGCAACACGCTTGCCACTCGTTTTCTAGGCAGTGTTACCGCTATCAAGCAAATATTGGAGCTTTGGCAGCGTCAGATGTTGAAAGGTGACTTAGCCCATTTTCCCAAACTGTCAACGTGGAAATCTGAATAGAAGAGCCAAAGGAAACGGTACACCTGTCAAATATCGTGCAGGGGCCCCAAAAGTACGCAGAAATGACGCAACACAACGTAAAATGGATTACACTAACGTCTGAAGTAGTGCTGGAAGGAACTGACACAATTAATTCTGCAGGGCTGTCCATAAATCCGTAACAGTACGAGGGGGTGGAACACTTCTGAACAGCACGTCGCAAGGCATACAAATATGCTCAATAACGTTTTGGTTCAAGTGACTCTGAGCACTATGGGACTTAACATCTGAGGTCATCAGTCCCCTAGAACTTAGTTAGAACCACTTAAACCTAACTAACCTAAGGACATCACACACATCCATGCCCGAGGCAAGATTGGAACCTGCGACCGTAGCGGTCGCGCGGCTCCAGACTGTAGCACCTAGAACCGCTCGGCCAACCCAGCAGGCTCAATAACGTTTTGTGTGGGATTTCTGGGAAGTTTGGTGGCCATGTGAAGTATTTAAACTGTAGAGTGTTCCTAGAACCAATCTGTAGCAATTCTGGACGTGTGGGTGTCGCATTGTCCTGCTAGAATTGCCCAACTCCGTCGGAATGCACAATGGACATGAATGGATGCAGGTGATCAAACAGGAAGGTTACTTACCTGTCACGTGTCAGAGTCGTACCTAGACGTATCAGGGGTCCCATATCATTCCAACTACACACGCCCCACACCATTAGAGACCCTCCACCAGCTTGAACAGTTCTCTGCTGACATGCAGGGTTCATGGATTCGTGAGGTTGTCTCCATACCCGTACACGTCCATCCGCTCGATACAATATGAAACGAGACTCGTCCGAGCAGGCAACATGTTTCCCGTCATCAACAGTCCAATGTCGGTGTCGACGGGCCCAGGTGAGGCATAAAGCTTTGCATCGTGCAGTCATTAATGGTACGCGAGTGGCCCTTTGGCTCCGAAAGCCCATATCGATGACGTTTCGTTGAGTGGTTCTTACGCTGACACTTGTTGATGGCCCAGCATAGAAATCTGCAGCAATTTACGGAAGGGTTGCGCTTCTGTCACGTTGAACGATTCTCTTCAGTCGTCGTTGGTCCCGTTCTTGTAGGATCTTTTTCTGGCCGCAGCGATATCGGAGATTTGATGATTCACCGGATTCCTGATATTCACGGTACACTCGTGAAATGGTCTCACGGTAAAATCCCCACTTCCTCGCTACCGCGGAGATGTTGTGTCCCGTCGCCCGTGCGCCGACTATACCACCACGTTCGAACTCATTTAAATCTTAATAACCAGCCATTGTGGCACGAGTAACCGATCTAACAACTGCTCCAGACACTTGTCTTATATTGGCGTTGCTGACCGCAACGCTGTATTCTGCCTGTTTACATATCTCTGTTTTTGAATACGGATGCGTATTCCAGTTTCTTTGGCGCTTCATTGTATGTTGGCCTACTGGCGGCTATAGGTAGTATTTAGACAGCAGGTGTCAAAATAATTACTTTTGTTTCCTACGCTGAATGTAATGAAAGGAATGTAATTAAAATTATGTGATTAGCACAATAATATAACGCACTGAACGTAATGAGACGTTAGACACCACAACAATGTCACAAGTTTACAGCTGGTTTGATACGCCTTCCTTCTGCTGTTAGGGCAAACTGTGCAAGCAGCTGCAAAGTTAACTTCCGCCAGAGTTCAGACTCTGCTCTTTATTACTGCCTGAGCTGGAGCGCTGCTCATTGAGGCGATTTATGCCCTCAACTGATTTAAGGAATCGGCGTGTTTACTGGTTCTAAACTGCTGTTCCTGTTTCCAGACTGAATTTTTTCACTCTGGAGTGATGAGGACGCTGATCTGAAACTTCCTGACAGAGAGTCGAACTCGTGACCTCCGCCTTTCTCGGGCAGTAGCTTTACCAAGTGAGCTCCCCGAGCACTACTCACGACCCTTCACCGCAGCTTTACTTCCTCCAATACTTCATCCCTAACTTCCAAATTACAGCAGTTCTGCCGCGAGGTGTGTCTACGGCCGCACGCACAATGGAACAATTGGTGAACTTAAGACGGAGCGAGCACTGGTGTCTCAGTCTTTTGGCTTACTCTGAAGATGGCTGATCGATGTAATATGTTTTTAGAAGGCATCGCTCGTGCGAAACTCAGCTTCCTCTTTTCTCACTTGATACACAGCGGACTATGGATGAAGGGCAACTGGTAGATTCCATACTTCTAGCTTTCCAAAAAGCCCTTGACACTGTGCCGCACTGCAGACTGTTAACGAAGGTACGAGGATACGGAATAGGTTCCCAGGTATTCGAGTGACTCTAAGACTTAAGTAACAGAACCCAGTGTGTTGTCTTCGGCGGCGAATGTTCATCAGAGACAAGGGTATCTTCAGGAGTGCCCCAGGGAAGTGTGACAGGACCGGTCTTATACTCTAAGTATAGGGTGCCACAGAATAACCTTGAAGGTTTGAAATGAGTAGTGGCAGCCATGGGCAGGTGGCAGCACTGTGGGTTCGAGACAGCGAGTAAACAGTCCGCCATTTCAGTAATCATGGATCAGTCGAACTGGCAACAGCGTCGTTAGCCTTAAGGGGCTCCGGAACGCCCTATACTTGCAATGTTAAAATAACGCTTATAAATTACATCTTTCCTCACAAAGTATTTGAGGTAGGAAGTTGAACTTTTTACAGATTATTTATTGGAATATGGGCTACAACTTAACACAGGGATTTTACAAAATTTTAGTTCAGTTATTAAAGATGATTTTTTTTCAATTGTAATGAAAATTCACATTTTTTGCAATTTTTTATTTATATATACAAAAATACAGTTTTTTTGGAAAAAGGCTGTGTTAAATTATGCAGAAGGTACTGTGTAACATTTACTGAAAGTTTGAAACAAATATCTTTGGAAGATCCTTAGAAAACATGTAATTAGTATGAGAAAATAAAAGTTTTGGGAATCGAGCGACAAAGATTGGATTAACTTTTTAGTGCATTCCAGGTCCATAGGATGGATTATCTTCATCCTCTGCAAACTCCTCCTCCAGCTTCCTCTTGTTCCTCCTCCTGTTTACTCTTGCTTGTATTTCTAGACTCTTTACAGCCCTGTCTGCAGCCCAAAGGCGTTCCTTGTCTAAAGCAAGCATCGCTCGTACAATGTTAGAACCTATCTTCATTCCCATATTTCTAAATACCTTTGGCTTTCCAACATTTCTCCTTTTCTTAAAAGCCTTCAGAGGATTTCTAATAACTTTACTTTTACTCATTATTATACTTCAACAAAACAGAGACTCAAGAAACAGAATTAATTACGAATATTTTCGAGATAACGACAGAGTAAATAAACATGAAACAATCGACAATCACACCAGCGATATATATTGAACCATCACAGGTTAGCCACAACACATACTTTATCTCACATCACTAAAATGTACCTGATGAACACGGACGTTAATAATAACACCATTTGATAGCAGTTTAACAGCGCCACAGTGGGTCACGCCCATGCAGAACGCATTTCAAAAAAAATTTAAAAGTACTTGTTAGTCTTCGGAATTGAATAAATTATATATCTGTTAAAAGGTAATAGTCTGCAGATTCAGAAAACGCAAAAAAGTAAAAATTGAACTTTTCATGATTTTGAGCCTTTCCGGAGCCCCTTAAAAATGTTTTATACAAACAATGATAGTTTGATACCGGCGCAGAGGGAGTTTCGACGTTTTTATAATTTAGGACGTCATGATGCCGTTCCGTCGAAACACGTGATAAAATGTTGGATTAATAACTCCGAAAAGAATGGATCTGCCTTCAAGAAGAAACCAACAGGACAAACAAGAAGTGTGCGTTCTGCAGCGAACATTGATGTTGTTCGCGAGTCTGTCTTACGGAACCCACGGCGTTCAATTCGTAAGCAAGCAGCAGTGGTTGGAATGTCCCGGGATAGTGTTCGCACATTTATTCATCTTAAAATTCCATCCATACAAAATACAAATGGTGCAACATTTGAAGGACAACAATTACCGGTTGCGATTAGGATTCTGTCAACAAATGATAACAAAAATAAACAATTACGATGAATTTCTAAACAAGTTGTGGATGTCAGATGAGACATTTACATCGCACAGGTATCCGCCTCCGGTAGCTGAGTGGTTAGCCGGCACGTTAGCTCAGCGTGTTCGGTCAGATAGCCGGTTGGCCTCTGTAATAAAAAACTGAGTGGAAGGATCAACCACCGAACTTGAACAGGATGTCTTGCGACGTCCGCAACGACCAACCACAACGATCAACAACGAACGAAATGAAGAAAAAAAAAAAGTGGTCAGCGCGACAGAATGTCATTCCTAAGGGCCCGGGTTCGATTCCCGGCTGGGTCGGAGATTTTTCTCCGCTCAGGGACTGGGTGTTGTGTTGTGCTAATCATCATCATTTCATCACCATAGACACGCAAGTCGCCGAAGTGGCGTCAAATCGAAAGACTTGCACCAGGCGAAGGGCTACCCGACGGGAGGCCCTAGTCATACGACTTTTTTTTTATCTCACAGGTTACGTGAATAAACAGAACTACCGTTACTGGGCAAACACAAATCCTTGTGACGTTCATGAGCGCCCTTTACACGCTAATGGTGTTTCACCTCATGGGATTATCGGGCCCTATTTTTTCGCAAATGAACAGAGAAACACAATAACTGTCAATACCCGTCGTTACGTGGAGATGTTACGAACTTTCGTTACGCCTTCACTGAACAACTTTCCAAACGTTCAAGAAGCCTGGATTCAACAGAACGGAGCGACATCATACACTGCACGGCAATCAATGGCATATGTGCGAGAATTGTTTGGCAACCGCGTGATTTCACGATTCGGTAACTTTCCCTGGCCCCCTATATCGCCACATTTATCGGTCTGTGATTTTTTCTTGTGGGGCTACCTCAAGAACAAAGTCTATACGACGCGACCAAGAACCCTGGACGAGTTAAAACAGAGAATTCGGGATGCAATTCACAGTATCCTACCTGAGATGTCGTAGCGGTCAATGTGGTGTCTCAACAACGCATTTCACGAATGTATTCGTACAGGAGGACGCCGTCTAAAGGACGTAATTTTAAAAAAATGATAAATGGCATCAATGTTTCGAAAATGGCAAAGTTGTAAGGTCTCAATTACTATGAATGCAATTTCTTTCCTTCATAGTTTCTGGTTTTACTGAATCGTGGAAACGTTCCCGTTTTTCTGTGTCACCTGTATAAATGATCTGGAGGACAACTTGGGCAGCTGTCTGCGGCTTTTTTGCCGATGATGCTGTGATGTATGGCTGACTGTCGAAGTTGAGTTACTGTACGAGGATACATGTTGACTTAGACAAAATTTTTAGTTGTTACGATGATTGGCAGCTAGCTCTAAATATGGAAAAATAGAAATTAATGCAGATGAGTGGGAAAAACAAACGCATACTGTTCGCACAAAGCATGAGTAGAGGAAGAGGTACAAGTTTGGAATAGGTGTAGTAATATGGAATACTATGATTTCTCGCCTTGTAAGTGCTGTACTTTGGTTAGCTGCTTAAAAACTACGTCAAGCAACTGTAGACTGCTTTGGCTTGCATTCATATTAGAGTTGGTAGCCATTGCGAGTGAATGAAGCCGTTTTAACGAAAACATTAGGAGGCTAATTATTGCAGGTTGCTGGTTTTCTGTTTCATTCTTGTCAGAACACATAATTTATTAATATATTTTGTAAATAGACATTTAGCTAATGCATTAAGACGTAAAATGGCGCTTTCGTTGCATATTGAAATTTAATCATGTAATCACTTAATAAAAGCAAGGCTTCCATCGAGATTGTATAACAATCAGTTTTCTCTCAGAGCATGCTGATACAATAGCTCCGTATTTAGCAATTATATACAACCACTCACTCACAGAAAGATCCGTACCTAAAGAATGGAAAATTGCTCAAGTCACACCAATACCCCTAAAAGGGAAGTAGGAGTAATCCGTTGAATTACAGGCCCATATCACTAACGTCAATTTACAAGAGGGTTTTGGAACATATATTGTATTCGAACATTATGCACAGCGAAGAAAACGATTTATTGACGCGTAGTCAGCACGGATTCAGAAAATATCGTTCTAGCGAAACACAACTAGCTCTTCATACTCAAGAAGTAATGAGTGCTATCGACAGGGTATGTCAAATTGATTCCATATTTTTAGATTTCCAGAAGGCTTTCGATACCGTGTAGATTTCCAGGAGGCTTTCGACACCATTCCTCACAAGCGTCTTCTAACCAAACTGCGTGCCTATGGAATATCACCTCAGTTGTGAGACTGGATTCGTGATTTCCTGTCAGAAAGGTCACAGCTCGAAGTAATAGACGCGAAGTCATCGAGTAAAACAGAAATAATATCCGGCGTTCCCCAAGGAAGTATTATAGGCCCTCTATTGTTCCTGATCTATATTAACGACAGAGGAGACAATCTCAGCAGCCGTCTTACGTAATTTGCAGATGATGCTGTCATTTACCGTCTTGTAAAGTTATCAGATGACCGAAACGAATTGCAAAATGATTTAGATAAGATATCTTTGTGGTGCGAAAATGCGAAAAGTGGCAATTGACCCTGAATAAGGAAAAGTGTGAAGTTATTCACATGAGTACTAAAAGAAATCCGCTGAATTTCGATTAAGCTATAAGTCACGCAAATCTGGAGGCTGTAAATTCAACTAAATACTTAAGGGTTACAATTACAAATACCCTAAACTGGAACGATCATATAGATAATGTTGCGGGTAGAGCCAACCAAAGACTGCGATTCATTGGCAGAACACTTAGAAGGTGCAACAGGTCTATTAAAGAGACTGCTTACACCACGCTTGTCCGCCCTATTCTGAAGTACTGCTGTGCGGTGTGGGATCCGCATCAGGTGGGACTGACGGATGACATCGAAAAACTACAAATAAGGGCAGCTCGTTGTGTATTATCGAGAAGTAGGGGAGATAGTGCCACAGACATAATACGTGAATTGGAGTGGCAGTTATTTAAACAAAGGCGTTTCTCGTTGCGAGGATCTTCTCATGAAATTTCCATCACCAGTTTTTTCCTCTGATTGCGAAAACATTCTGTTGGCACCCACCTTCATAGTGAGAAGTGATCACCACGATAAAATAAGAGAAATCAGGGCTCGACCAAAAAAATTTAAGTGCTCGTTTTTCCTGCGCGCCATTCGAGAGTGGAACGGTAGAGAGACAGCTTGAAGGTGGTTCATGGAACCCTCTGCCAGGCACT
Organism: Schistocerca nitens; assembly: GCF_023898315.1. NCBI lineage: Eukaryota > Metazoa > Arthropoda > Insecta > Orthoptera > Acrididae > Schistocerca > Schistocerca nitens. Next base: position 29,821,860 of record NC_064623.1, on the reverse strand, counting down.
TTATTGTGTATAACAGAGTAATCACGTAGATGCAGATGTAATTTTCGATTTTATTTGCGCTTCTGAATTTCAAGATGGATGTGTCACTAATATGGAATACTAGAATTCCATGTTTGTAGCCTAGTATTCCATGTTAGTTCACTAGTATTTCATATTTGTGCCATACTTTCACAACCTATTTTACTTACAGGAATTGCTTCAGAAATGACTTCGCAAGCTATGCAAATAGCAATAAAAATATTAGAGAAAAGAGAATGAGCCACTCCAGAAATCTGCAAACTGCAAAGCTCGCTCGCGAAACCGTGTCAAAACCTTGTGTCTGCTTCCTCATGCCTCCTACAAGATGCAGCTTTCATGAGTCCTTTGAAAACCTCTTGATCTGAGCTGCTACGTGCACCGATGAGGGAAAATGCAGGTCCAATAACAAACATGGACATCACCGAACTGAATGGGAAGGTCCATCTCAAGCGCCAGACAGGGAATATCGCAGTCAGTGGTTTTAAGGTGACAGCAATATACCTGTTAAACCCTCATATTTTCACGGATGCAGATTTCATTGCCAGCAGTAAAGGAACAGTTGAGGATTTAACAAATGAACCAGTCAATGAAACATCTGCAGGAGCTGTGAAATGGCTGTGGAAAGGCTGATGTCGAAGTCGAGGCAGGAACATCTGCTACCACACTTGAAATAACACCTTGACAAATCCCATCTATTGCACACATAAAGCAAAGGACAGCAATGAAGGGAAGAAAATCAGGTGCTTCAGCAAGCCTAACCTCATCTCCATACAAGATATCTCTTTAAGTATCAATGACAGCAACAAATAAAAAGGGAACAAAGAAGCAGAGGCCACCAAAATCTAGGAAGCAAGAATCATCTGATTCTGAGGATGATGTTTTTAGTGTCAGAGATGATTTGTCCACCCTTAGCAGCATTCTGGTCAGCAGCATACCCACTAGAGAAGATGGCAATTGTCTCTCTTGCTCAGGTAAATTTTCGCAGAAAGAGGCAGAGGAAGGTGGGGTAATATGTCTAATGTGCAAAATGTGGGCGCACACTGAATGTGCACGTTACAGGTAAAGGATGATATGTGTGTGACTTCTGCAAGTGAGAATCAGGATTTTTAGAACTGAAAATAGCATACCCCATGTGTTTTTCTATTGTGTTGTTAGGTGTTACAGTGTTTTCTTTGACAACGAATTTATTAGATTTTCCATTATGTATTTTAGCTTTAACAAACTTGTACCCCCATGTATTAAAGTGCCAAAAATGACAAACTTTGTGTTAAGCCTAATTTAGAAATGTTCCCAATGTAGTATGTATTCGAAAATGCAGGAAGCATTAAAATATAATCCAACGTATGGGCTACAGATATTTTGTTTGCTTAATGTGAGAAACTGAGAAATTTGTAAACGAAAAACAAAATGGAATTCCATATTTGCACCAGTTCCTCTAGTGTCCTGCTTGACATAACACGTCGATTGAATATGTAAGCATTACGGTGCAAAGCGATATGAAATGGAACGAACATGTACGGATAGTAGTACGAATGGCGACTTTGATTCATTGTGAGAATTTTAGGAAAGTGTGGTTCATCTGTGTGGGAGACCGCAGACCGCATAAAGGATTCTAGTCCAACCTGTTCTTGAGTACTGCTCGAGTGTTTGGGACCTGCGACAAGTCGATTAGAGGAAAATATTGAAGCAACTCAGACACGCACCGCTAGATTTGTTACCGGTAGGTTCTAACAACACATAGGGTACAGTGAGTATATTCCACTCAACTGTAAGCCATATACAGGGTGAGTCATAAATGATGAAATATATGCCAGGCAAATTGTCACACACTGAGCTACAAAGATAAATTCGTTTTCTGTATGTTCCTGTGTCAATAAATGACAATGCAATTTAATGGTAAAAATCTGGAAATATCATCATCATTATCATCAGTGTTCTGCCAAAAGGCAGGTTTCCACATGGTAGTTCTCCAGGCTGTCCGGTCTTCTGCCATCCTCTTCTGGTCTGCAGAAGTTCCTCTTCCCTTTATGTCGTCTATCACCTTGTATCTCCTTCTTCCTCTCAGTCTTCTCCCACAAACCAATCCTTCCAAAGCATCTACTAGCAAGCACTCCCTTCTCAATGAATGTCCCAACCAGTACTTTTTCCTTTCTCTTACAACCCTCAGCGCCGACCAGAGTGGCAAAGCGGTTCTAGGCGTTGCAGTCTGGAACCGCGCGACCGCTACGGTCGCAGGTTCGAATCCTGCCTCGGGCATGGATGTGTGTGGTGTCCTTAGATTAGTTAGGTTTAAGTAGTTCTAAGTTCTAGGGGACTGATGACCTCTGAAGTTAAGTCCCATAGCGCTCAGAGCCATTTGAACCATTTTACAACCTTCAGCAGACATCTTCTCTTACCAAGCCTTTCAAATACTCTTTCATTCCTCACTCTTTCCATCCAGCTTATTGTCTCCATTCTCCTCCACATCCACATCTCAAATGCTTCTAACCTTTTTTCATCCTCTCGTCTCAGCGTCCATGTTTATGCCCCATATAGTGCCACACTCCAGACAAGACATTTGCCAAGCCTTTTGCTTAGTCCTTTATCTAATTTGCCACATAAGAGTCTCATCTTTCTGTTGAATGACTTCTTCGCTACGGCAGTTCGAGTTTTCACCTCCTGGTGACATCTCAAGTCTTCAGTTATTGTGCTTCCAGGATATTTGAAATCACTTACTTGGCTAATGGTGGATTGTCCTTTTTTAGTATTGGACAGTCTGCGTCTTGTACTGATGACCATACTCTTTGTTTTGATGTGTTTATTTGCATCCCATATTCCACACAAGCTTCATTCAGATCTTTCAGCATGTTATTCACTGTTCGCTCACTTTCTGCCACTTTATTATTTATTTAGCGTATGGCTAATACAGACATATCATGAAATTAAATTACATATACATATGTACATATTAACACACAAGAAACTTAAGTTTGTCTTTACAACTGAATATCCAGTCCTTCAATCCAGCGCACTGCATCTGGAGTTGCTAGCAGAAAGTCCTCCTTGGTGCCGTGATAGGCTCGAATCCTGCATTCACTGACAATGTGGTGAACAGTCTGGTATGGAGCCCCGCAGTCACAGGCTGGATAAGGCCACTAATACCATATCATCAGCAAATCTTATACTTTCTATTCTCTTTCCACCAATACATATTCCTCTTTTCCCATATAAAAGCTTTTCGCAATAATCTGTTCAAGGTATACGTTAAACAACAGTGGGGAAAGGCAACAACGTTGTCTAACACCTCGTCTGGAAATACACTCCTGGAAATGGAAAAAAGAACACATTGACACCGGTGTGTCAGACCCACCATACTTGCTCCGGACACTGCGAGAGGGCTGTACAAGCAATGATCACACGCACGGCACAGCGGACACACCAGGAACCGCGGTGTTGGCCGTCGAATGGCGCTAGCTGCGCAGCATTTGTGCACCGCCGCCGTCAGTGTCAGCCAGTTTGCCGTGGCATACGGAGCTCCATCGCAGTCTTTAACACTGGTAGCATGCCGCGACAGCGTGGACGTGAACCGTATGTGCAGTTGACGGACTTTGAGCGAGGGCGTATAGTGGGCATGCGGGAGGCCGGGTGGACGTACCGCCGAATTGCTCAACACGTGGGGCGTGAGGTCTCCACAGTACATCGATGTTGTCGCCAGTGGTCGGCGGAAGGTGCACGTGCCCGTCGACCTGGGACCGGACCGCAGCGACGCACGGATGCACGCCAAGACCGTAGGATCCTACGCAGTGCCGTAGGGGACCGCACCGCCACTTCCCAGCAAATTAGGGACGCTGTTGCTCCTGGGGTATCGGCGAGGACCATTCGCAACCGTCTCCATGAAGCTGGGCTACGGTCCCGCACACCGTTAGGCCGTCTTCCGCTCACGCCCCGACATCGTGCAGCCCGCCTCCAGTGGTGTCGCGACAGGCGTGAATGGAGGGACGAATGGAGACGTGTCGTCTTCAGCGATGAGAGTCGCTTCTGCCTTGGTGCCAATGATGGTCGTATGCGTGTTTGGCGCCGTGCAGGTGAGCGCCACAATCAGGACTGCATACGACCGAGGCACACAGGGCCAACACCCGGCATCATGGTGTGGGGAGCGATCTCCTACACTGGCCGTACACCACTGGTGATCGTCGAGGGGACACTGAATAATGCACGGTACATCCAAACCGTCATCGAACCCATTGTTCTACCATTCCTAGACCGGCAAGGGAACTTGCTGTTCCAACAGGACAATGCACGTCCGCATGTATCCCGTGCCACCCAACGTGCTCTAGAAGGTGTAAGTCAACTACCCTGGCCAGCAAGATCTCCGGATCTGTCCCCCATTGAGCATGTTTGGGACTGGATGAAGCGTCGTCTCACGCGGTCTGCACGTCCAGCACGAACGCTGGTCCAACTGAGGCGCCAGGTGGAAATGGCATGGCAAGCCGTTCCACAGGACTACATCCAGCATCTCTACGATCGTCTCCATGGGAGAATAGCAGCCTGCATTGCTGCGAAAGGTGGATATACACTGTACTAGTGCCGACATTGTGCATGCTCTGTTGCCTGTGTCTATGTGCCTGTGGTTCTGTCAGTGTGATCATGTGATGTATCTGACCCCAGGAATGTGTCAATAAAGTTTCCCCTTCCTGGGACAATGAATTCACGGTGTTCTTATTTCAATTTCCAGGAGTGTATGAAGTGGACTTCTGGGTGTTACTGTGCGCCGACATTAGCCAAGGGGACAGATCGGCAAAAGGGCACAACATGCGAGTGTTGCAGGTAGTCTATCCGCTTACGAGAAGGCGAGGCATGAGGCGCCAAGCGACGGTCTGCGTGACACTGCGAGCAATGGCGGCGCCCACGTCTGTCTCGTACCTGTTACGCTGGCCGCTGTTATGTATCGTGGCTGGTTGGGATAGGGAAGGGAAGGGGGCTGCACTACTGTACATGCACGTTTTATAATTCGGTTTTTGTGTCCCAGATTTAGTTTTAAGAAACGAGTACATAGATGCAGAATATAAAATACAACTACACACGTATGTGGCAGTTAATACAACGAATACAGTACAGCTTTACAAATCGAAACTAACATAGAAACTCACGACCTGAAGCTGCAGTGGCGGTTTATAAGCACTGTTCGAAATGACAGCCACGATGTGTGTGGCAAAGTTGAACTCTTCCCAGGAAGGATTGGTGAACACGATCCAACATGTCTGTATCTCTTTGCGTAATATCACAGGCATGCTGCATTCTGCGTTGAAGGGTGTTGACATCAACAACCTCTCCTTCATAAATCACAGATTTCGGATGGCCCCACAAAAAGAAATCCAGTGGATTCAGGTCTGGCGATCTTGCTGGCCATGTTACAGGGCCTCCACGACCGATCCATTTCGAAGGGAAGGCGTTGTCCAGGTGGCGTCGCACTGTGCCGCTGAAGTGAGCGGGGGCACCATCATGCATCTACCACAGGTTCATACGAGAAGCCAGACTAATGCCTTCCAACAATTCCGGTAATGTAATATCCAGGAAACGCAGATACCGCTCTCCTGTAAGCCTTTGTGGTAGCACGTGTGGCGCTATGAGATGGTGATCAATAATACCACAACAGATGTTGACACTGCATCTGTCTACATCTACATCCATACTCCGCAAGCCACCTGACGGTATGTGGCGGCGGGTACCTTGAGTATATCGGTTCTCCTTTCTATTCCAGTCTCGTATTGTTCGTGGAAAGAAAGATTGTCGGTATGCCTCTGTATGGGGTCTAATCTCTCTGATTTTATCCTCATGGTCTCTTCGCGAGATGTACGTAGGAGGGAGCAATATACTGCTTGACTCCTCAGTGAAGATATGTTCTCGAAACTTCAACAAAAGCCCGTACCGAGCTACTGAGCGTCTCTCCCCTAGAGTCTTCCACTGGAGTTTATAATCTCCGTAACGCTTTCGCGATTACTAAATGATCCTGTAACGAAGCGCGCTGCTCTCTGTTGGATCTTCTCTATCTCTTCTATCAACCCTATCTGGTACCGATCCCACACTGGTGAACAGTATTCAAGCAGTGGGTGAACGAGTGTACTGTAACCTACTTTGTTTTCGGATTGCATTTCCTTAGGATCCTTAGGACCGTTGTTGGTACCCTCGTATCAATGTGCTGTTGGGGTTTTCGTCCGCCCACTCGTGCCAATTATGCAAATTCACTATGCCCTCCTTCGTGAAATAGGCTTTGTCGGTGAACAGTATTGTTCGTGGTCGTGGGTCTGACGCCGTAGGATAAAGTTTCAGAAGTCTAGCCTCCTCTGGTAGTCTTCCGGAATAATGCCTGTACCTTCTGCATGCGAAAGGGATGGTAATGGTTTCTCTGGAGTACTCGCATAACAGTAGATTGTGACATTCCGACCGCAGTGGCGAGAGACCTGGTACTTATTGTTCGGTCCTCCGCAACAGTCTGTAACACTTTTTCTTCGTCATCCGCGCTGTTCGTTGACGGTCGGCCACGACCACTAAATCCTGGAGGTGCTACACACGCACTATACTCGCTCAAGCGCCAGTTCATAGAGTAAAACGTATTTGCGGATGGAAGGCGCCGGCTGGGAAACCTCTCGTGATACAGTTGCCTTGCAACGTCAGCTCTTCCATCTGCAAGCCCGTAGATGAGGTGGATGTTGGCGTATTCCTCGTTTGTAAGACTTGCCACGCTACTGTAGTGACACTGCGACGCGGCCCTTAGCAGCTGTCGACACGGCGAGTATCGGGCAGAGTGAGCAGCTAAGCGGTGTTGTAAACACGTCATGCACGCCGCGGTTTTACTTCCGCCGTTGACCACTCATTCCGCTTACGGGACACACATTCCCTAACATGGAACTGTACACTCCGTTACCGCCGGCAACGTGTGATTCACAAGTTCTGATACAATTTCACATACATTAGGATGGGATATGTTCTTTCTCGTACCTTCCAAACGATGGAACACACACATCAGCTCATTTGTGTGTCATGTGTTGTACCTATGGGTGAATGACATTTCGTGATGGTGATGCTCGTCCGTATCTCGTTCAATGGTTAACAGGCGTTTTTGTTTTACGTACACAGTACATCGAAGAGAACGAAATTAACAACGGTCCTCGACATATTTTTCCTCATTTATGACTCACCATGTATAACATACATAACTTTTTAAGAAACCTGTCATTCTGATACAATAATGGTAGGCCTATGTTAATTGTGAATATATTCCAGTATATGAAAGGTCGAAATTTCTTTACAGCAACTAAGTATTAAACAAACATCTAAAAAAGGCATGAAACGCAGTATGTAAAAATGATGGAGCTATTCCACCCAACCAAGAGACTATTACGCTCCATAGTATTTCAGTGTCAAAATCACAATCATTTACCACAAATAAACTTTCTGTCTCCTCTTCCACCCACATATACCTTGAGAAACCATGTGGCACATTGCTGGCACTTTATCCGGAGGAGCTGCCTGTAACCATTTTTACTCCTTGTTTCGTATCTTCCTCGGACCACGAAGCACTTAGCATTTTCCTTTCGTATGTACAGATCATCCGAAAACAAACCAAGAAAACTTCCAGAATTCAGCAGTCACCTAAACTAATATTTTGACAGGGCGGAAATGGCCCCACATGTACGGGTGAAATAGCCCCACGTGCAGACATTGGCAAAGACGCTGCAAATCAGAACTTTGTGAAAAAATCCGGTAATATTTGTTGATACACACACTGCATAACCTATGTTCTTATGCACTGAACCACCAAAGAAACTGTTATAGGCATGCGTATTTAAATAACGAGATATGTAAACAGGCAGAATGCGGCGCTGCGATCGGCAGCGCCTGTATAATACAACAAATGTCTGGCGCAGTTCTTAGACCTGTTACTGCTGTTACAGTGGCAGGTTATCAAGATTTAAGTGAGTTCGAACGTGGTGTTATAGTCAGCGCACGAGCGATGGGACACAGCATCTCCGAGGTAGCAATGAAATTGGGATTTACCCGTACAACCATTTCATAAGTGTGCCGTGAATATCAGGAATCCGGTGAAATATCAAATCTCAGACATCGCTGTGGCCGGGGAAATGACCCTGCAAGAATGAGACCAATGACAACTGAAGAGAAGCGTTCAACGTAACGGAAGTGCAACCCTACCGCAAATTGCTGCAGATTTCAGTGCTGGGCCATCAACAAATGTCAGCGTGCGAACCATTTAACGAAACATCATCGATATGGGCTTTCAGAGCCGAAGGCCCACTCATGTACCCTTGATGACTGCACGACACAAAGCATTACGCCTCGCCTGGGCCCGTCAACACCGACATTCGACTGTTGATGACTGGATACATGTTGCCTGGTCGGACGAGTCTCGTTCCGAATTGTATCGAGCAGATGGACGTGTACGGGTATAGAGACAACCTCAGGAATCCATGGACTCCATGTCAGCAGGGGACTGTTCAAGCTGGTTGTGGCTCTGTAATGGTGAGGGCGTGTGCAGTTGGATTGATATGGGACACCTGATACGTCTAGATCCGACTTTGACAGCATCCTGCATCCTGTATGATCACCTGCATCCATTCATGTCCATTGTGCATTCCGACGGACTTGGGCAATTCCAGCAGGACAATGCGCCACCCCACACGTTCCGAATTGCTACAGAGTGGCGCCAGAAACACTCTACTGAGTTTAAATACTTCCACTGACCACCAAACCTCCGAGACATGAACATTACAGAGCACATGTGGGATGCCTTGCAACGTGTTGTTCACAAGAGATCTGCACCTCCTCGTACTCTTACGGTTATATGGACAGCCCTGCGGGATTCATGGTGTCAGTTCCCTCCAGCACTACTTCAGACATTAGTCGAGTCCATGCCACGTTGTATTGCGGCACTTCTGCGTGCTGGCGGGGTCTCTACACGATATTTGCCAGGTGTACCAGTTTCTTTGGCTCTTCACTGTACAAGCAACAATAAGAGTTTAAAATTTGACGTTATTGTGCGTGATACATTTCAATTTGTTAGGTTGTATTGTTTAACTGTGGCAATAATCCAATTCACTAACCTGTAGTGTTTGTTCTTCTGTCCTGTCAATAATGTAACAGAAAACACACTTGCTACGACTACATGCGACGACACATACTGGCACGCACCGAAGCTAAAACGACCTTGACTGAGGAAATAGCGCACTGTGGCAACGTTTCTTATTACAGGCGAATTAGCCCCGTGACCGGAATAGCCCCGCTGTACCCTAAACTGTTTCAGAGATGCTTTGAGAGCTCAAATGGGAATCCCTGCAGGGATGGCGATGTTCTTTTCGACGAAGGCTATTGGGAAAATGTAGATAATATGCGTCTGAAGCTAACTGCAAAACTATTCTACTGGGGCCATCATGCGTTTTTCGTAAGGACCACGAGGAAGAGATTGGAAAATTAGGGCTCGTACGGTTGCAAAATACTAACACGAATTCCTTACACACGAATGGGAAAACTAGTAGAAGCCGACCTCGGGGAAGATCAGTTTGGATTCTGTAGAAATGTTGGAACACGGGAGGCAATACTGACCCTACGACTTATCTTACAAGAAAGATTAAGGAAAGGCAAACCTACATTTCTAGCGTTTGTAGACTTAGAGAAAGCCTTTGACAATGTTGACTCAAATACTCTTTCAAATTTCATAGGTGGCAGGGGGTAAAATACAGGAAGCGAAAAGCTATTTACAATTTGTACAAAAACCAGAGAACAGTTACAAAAGTTAAGGGGCACGAAAGAAGCAGCGGTTGAGAATGGAGTCAGACAGGGTTGTAGCCTATCCCCAAAGTTATTCAATTTATATATCGAGCAAGCAGTAAAGGAAACAAAAGAAAAATTTCGAGTAGGAATTAAAATGGAAGGAGAAGATTGGTTCAAATGGCTCTGAGCACTATGGGACTTAACATCTGAGGTCATCAGCACCCTAGAACTAAGAACTACTTAAATTTAACTAACCTAAGGACATCACACACATCCATTCCAGAGGCAGGATTCGAACCTGCGACCGTAGAGGTCGCGCGGTTCCAGACTGAAGCGCCTAGAATTGCTCGGTGACAACGGCCTGCGATGGAGAAGAAATAAAAAGTTTGAGGCTTGCCGATGACATTGTAATTCTGTCAGAGACAGCAAAGGACCTGGAAGAGCAGGTGAACGGAATGGACAGTGTCTTGAAAGGAGGATATAAGGTGAATATCAACAAAAGCATAACAAGGATGTAGTCAGGTGATGCTTAGAGAATCACATTAGGAAACGGGTCTCTTAAAGTAGTGGATGAGTTTAGCTACTTGGGAAGCAAAAGAGCTGATAATGGAGTCGAAGTAGAGAGGATATAAATTGTAGACTGGTTATGGCAAGAAAAGCAATTCCGAAGAAGAGAAATTTGTTAACATCAACTATAGATAGTGACAAGAAGTCTTTTCTGAAATTATTTATACGGAGTGCAGCCACGTATGGAATTGAAACATGGACAACAGTGTGGGCAAGAAGAGAATCGAAGCCTTCGAAATGTGGTGCTACAGAAGAATCATAAATATGAGATGGATAGATCACGTAACTCATGCGGAGGTACTCAATAGAATCGGGGAGAACAGGAATTTATGACTAAAAGAACGGGATCGGTTGGTAACACACGTTTGAGGCATCAACGGATTTAGTATTGAGGGAAGCGTGGAGGGTAAAAATCGTAGAAGGGGACCAAGAGATGAATTCACTAAGCAGATTCAGAAGGATGTAGGTTGCAGTAGTTACTTGGAGATGAAGAAGCTTGCACAGGATAGAGTAGCATGGAGAGCTGCATTAAATCAGTCTCTGGACAGAAGACCACAACAACAACAACAACAACAAACGAGGCATATACAGGGTGTTACAAAAGGTCATTTTAGTTTCGTCAGTATGTTCTGTACTTCCTCGATTCACCGCCATGATTTCATACGGGATACTCTACCTGTGCTGCTAGCACATGTGTCTTTACAAGTACGACACAACATGTGGTTCATGCACGATGGAGCTCCTGCACATTTCAGTCGAAGTGTTTGTACGCTTCTCAACAACAGATTCGGTGACCGATGGATTGGTAGAGGCGGACCAATTCCATGGCCTCCACGCTCTCCTGACCTCAACCCTCTTGACTTTCATTTATGGGGGCATTTGAAAGCTCTTGTCTACGCAACCCCGGTACCAAATGTAGAGACTCTTTGTGCTCGTATTGTGGACGGCTGTGATACAATACGCCATTCTCCAGGGCTGCATCAGCGCATCAGGGATTCCATGCGACGGAGAGTGGATCCATGTATCCTCGCTAACGGAGGACATTTTGAACATTTCCTGTAACAAAGTGTTTGAAGTCACGCTGGTACGTTATGTTGTTATGTGTTTCCATTTCATGATTAATGTGATTTGAAGAGAAGTAATAAAATGAGCTGTAACATGGAAAGTAAGCGTTTCCGGACACATATCCACATTACATCTTTTCTTTATTTGTGTGTGAGGAATGTTTCCTGAAAGTTTGGCCGTACCTTTTTGTAACACCCTGTATTATTGTTTTACAAATTTTTTATTTCAGCAGAATCATAATAAGACGTCTCCAGGCCATTATAGACAGAATAATACACATCCAATCATCGCATACAATGCTAATGTAAACAACCACAACAATACAAAAGGGGAAAATATCCTGGAATACATCGTGTTACGCATGAAACAACGTAAATGGTGCAGTGTTTTAGTGTTCAAGTCATTTTTGACACAATTTAAAGACTTCAAAAATGAAGTTTAGTGATAAACTTAAGTCACACCTTTCCTACAAGGTAAACCTGTAGATAGTCTTCTTCATCGTCCTGTTTTGCAAGTGGAACAGGAAAGGAAGTGAGTGACTTGTGGTGGCGCAGGCACCCGCTGAGACGCATCGTTGGTCGGGAGGCCCCATCCATGGAAGTTCGGCCGCCGAGTGCGAGTCTTATTTCACACTGGGCGACCTGCGCGTCGGTGATGAAGATGAAATGATGATGAGGACAGCACAACACTCAATCCACGAGCGGACAAAATCTAACCCGGCCGGGAATTGAACCCGGGCCCGCTTGCATGGGAGGCGAGCACGTTACCACCCAGCTAAGCGGGAGGACGTCTATGCGTAATTCGAATTGTTCCCACACTGCAGCGAGCATGTTTGGATTTACAGCTTTCACAGCTGTCTCGGTTCTTTCATTGTTGTCGGTAACGGAGGCTTATAAACAATCTTTTATAAACCCCCACAAGAAATAATCACATACAGTTAGGTCTGGTGACCTTGGAGACCAGTAATGTAAGGCTGAATCATTTGCTCCAGATCCATCTTTCTATAATCCTTTGATTTAAAAATTCCCGCACTTCCAGATGACAGTGTGGCGGTGCCCCATTCTGTTGGTCAATGGAGTCGTTCGAATCGGTCACCAACTATTGGAAAACAAAGTTCTCAAGCATATTGAGATATGTGCTTCCTGCAACAGTGTTCTCGACAAAGAAAAATGGGCCGTACACCTTTTCCCGTGAAGCTGCACAAAACACATTAAATTTTGAAGAGTCCCTTGCATATTGTACAACTCCATGTGGTTGTTCCGTACCCTATATTCTCACGTTATGACGGTTCACCTTTCCATTTAAATGCAATGTTGTCCCGTCACTAAACACTAAGCGTGGAAGAAAACTGTCATCCTCCATCTATCCAAGAATGAAATTACAGAACTCCACACGTTGTTGTTTGTCACCTTCACGAAGATCTTGCAGTAGCTGAGTTTTGTACGGTTTCATGTGTAAACGTCGACGCTACACGCGCCGGACGGACATCGGGGGCATGTTGGGCCTTCGAGGTGCACGGCGAACGGATTTCTGCGGACTCTTTGTGAAACTATGGCGGATGCGTTCGACGTCTGTGTCAGACACTCGGGGACGGCCCGGCGATTTGCCTCTACAGAGACAACCTATTTCTCGGAACTGTTCGTGCCACCGTCTAATGCTTTGTGCTGTGGGAGGATCCACGCCACACCCAGTACGAAAGTCACGCTGAACAGCTGTTACTGATCCGCACTGCGCAAAACGTAGAACACAAAACGCTCTCTGTTGTTCCGACACCATTTTTACTTTAACTGAACTGGGCGCACACTGCTGCTATCTAGCAGGAACCATGTAAAACTCGAGAGTTTGTTCTTTCCAACAGTACTTCGTTCGTGCAGATATCTCAAATAACACAATAGTTATGATTTTTTTCAAATCGGATGATTGTTTTTGGTACAACCTGTATATGTTCCGAAATACTGTCACAGATTTATGTTAGTGAAATGGATGCATGATGCAAAGGATTACTTCTACTTTCGGAGAGTGCTCTGGAACTACAGATCCATTAAATTTTGGACGTGCAGCCGCTTAAATGCCGTTTCTTCTTCTAATATTTCGGCCGTATACCTACACCTTCACAAATACTCCGCAAGCTAACGTACGGTGCGTCGCAGAGGGTACCTGTACCACCACAAATCATTTACTTTCCTTTCCTGTTCCACTTCGGCAACTTTATGTTTTTCTTTTCTTTTTGGATTTGAGCTATAAGTACCATACAGCCACCAACGGTTATAAAGTGCCAAAGAAACATAACTGCAAAAAAGCAGAACAGCACAAATTACGATGTTGGCTTACACACACACTCTTAAAGTAAAATACAAGCGCAGTTCGACAAACACCAGACAGCCAGAGATTGTGATAACAATTACATTGGAGCAGAATTACAAGCAGCACTACACAACAATATGACAAACATGCATATGCCCTTAAAGTAAAAGACAAAATATGAAAGGGCAAACACCGCACATCGTACAATAATAGCGGAAGATCAAAACTGTAAATAACATCATATAACAATACGGAATATGTAGCATACAGACAGACGTACTGATAGTAAAAGAAAACCCCGAATGACAAACATAATACAGCTAATGGTATGCACAGTAGAACAGTGACCCAAAATGCACAAGAGAGCAATAATGAAAATTTAAAGTCCAAATAGAGGTCTGTACACAAATTAAAACACAAAATTACGAACCCGATTACAAACTGGGATGATACCATGTGTAAATGAAATCCTCGACAACCCATAAATTAAATTTGGATTCTCTTGGCTTTCAAGTTAATTTTATCAAAACGGTGGAGTAAAATAGGTTGAAATGGCTCTGAGCACTATGAGACTCAACATCTGAGGTCATCAGTCCCCTAGAGCTTAGAACTACTTAAAACTAACTAAGGACATCAAACACATCCATGCCCGAGGCAGGATTCGAATCTGCGAACGTAGCGGTCGCGCGGTTCCAGACTGAAGCGCCTAGAACCGCTCTGCCACCACGACCGGCTAGTAAAACAGGAAAATTTGTGGGCAGGGGTAACATCTCACAACGAATTTATTATTCAAGACTGATTATGTGGCCGTGTACTCGGGACATGCCAATACGATGCGGTTAAGGTACACTAGTGCTACTGAATCTTTATCGCAGTGTCCACAATGATAACCTTCAACCGATGTAGGTGCGCGAGGTAACACCCGTGTCGTAGCCGCATGCGAATGATAGAAGACACGTGAGGTCTACAAAGCTGCACCGAAGCGAACCATGGTCGAGAAGGGACATTCGGTTGTTCGGCCACCAGGCGGCCAACCTAGAGTGCTGAGGATATGCCATTCACAGTTCCAAGCGTGACAAGCAGCCTTCCGTACCGTCGATACGAGATCCGTATAAGGGATCGGCGTTGGGCGTAACTGTCCTTGCGTAATACTGCTCTTGGCAAGGCGGTCAACTGTTTCATTATGAAGAATGCCATGATGTCCTTCAATCCAGAGTAATTGGATGGGAATGCCCAAGGTCTGTGCATCTCATATGGCCACCAAGACGTCCAGAACATGTGTTGGTCTGCTTGTCAAATGCATGATGTTGCAATTTCTGCAGTATCAGGACGAACTTGAATGTCCGGGTGGCACAATGAATGGCTTCCTGATGCCCAGTAACTCCGCCATGTACACAGAAGATTCGGGCGGACGAGCAAACATTTTGTAGCCACTAAGAGGGCGCATCCCATGCCGCCTCATATTTAGAACCGTCCGTACAGATGCGAGCGTACTGCAGCCACTGTATGCTGAGAAAATGCTCCAGGTCGCTAGTGATGACAACTGGGCCAGGGATGAAAGGACAACTCTATGAAGCTTGGAATGCCCCTGACTGACTCGTTACTATGGTTACGTCCAACTTCCAATCCACTGAGCTCGCCTGACTGATCCATTCTGCTGTTAATGTTTCTCTACTGACAACACATCCAGTGATCATTTCCGAATTACACAGGGGTATGCGGATACTGTTGTACAGATAGTGTACCTCGAGGAATAGGATTCATTGACACAAACTCAGCGCGATTTTTTTTTCTAGATAATGTTATTCCCATGTGGTTCGTGGTGTGGGTTCCTATAGTCATGTCCTAGTTCATGAACCACGGGCAACGTATGAGTGGTCAAGTAAGTGGTCCCGACAGTCGGGATACAAGTTACTTTGGAATAAGGCTGGGCATCTCGGACATATTCCGAGTCGTGCTCATACGGCAAAGACTACCAAATCCACCGGTTAGTCCCTCAACCGTTAGGGGTAAAACTCAATGGGACTCGGGGCAGGTAAGGCTAGCAACCTGCTTCCCTGGTACTTTAAATATGATGCTGGCAACAATCAGAGCAAAATGCCTCGGACTTTTGGAGGTGACGGAGTCCCACCTCTAACTGACAAACCAGGGACTCCTAAGATACGACTTGGCAAACAAATGGTAATGAGATGGGGAGCTATTAATATCAACGGGGGCTACTCTGGGAAGAAGGTAGAGCTGGCAGAGGCTGCAAGTAAGATGGGGCTGGACGTTTTAGCTGTTAGTGACATTCGGGTAAGGGGTGAGAAAGAAGGGGAAGTGGGAGAATACAAGGTCTACCTGTCAGGAGTCAAAGCAGGAAAAGCACAATGGGGTGTAGGGCTTTACATCAGGAAAGAAATGGAACCCAGCGTAGTTGCAATAAGGTATGTAAACGAACGACTCATGTGGATAGATTTGACAGTGTCTAGCAAGAAAATTAGGATTGTGCCGGTATATTCGCATTGTGAAGGGACAGATCAAGATAAGATGGATAGTTTTTATGAGGCACTCAGTGATGTAGTTGTTAGAGTAAAGGACAAGGACAGTGTTCTGCTCATGGGTGATTTTAATGCCAGGATTGGAAATCGAACAGAAGGGTATGAAAAGGTTATGGGTAAATTTGGAGAGGATATGGAGGCCCACAGGAACGCGAAACAACTCTTGGATTTCTGTGTCAGTATGGGCTTAGTAATCACAAACCCCTTTTTTAAACATAAGAACATTCACCGGTATACTTGGGAAGGCAGGGGAACCAGATCTGTCATTGACTATATAATAACAGATCAGGAATTCAGGAAGGCTGTGAGAGACACACGTGTATTCAGGGGATTCTTTGATGACACTGATCATTATTTAATCTGCAGTGAAATTGGGATTGTGAGGCCGAAAATGCAGGAGGTTAGGTCCATATGTAGGAGGATAAGAGTGGAGAAACTTCAGGATAAGGAACTCAGGCACAAGTACATAACAGCGATCTCAGAAAGGTACCAGTTAGTTGAATGTAGTCAATTACAGTCTTTGGAAAAGGAATGGACAAGGTACAGGGACACAGTACTAGAAGTGGCTAAAGAATGTCTTGGAACAGTGGTGTGTAAAAGTAGGATGAAGCAAACAGCTTGGTGGAATGACACAGTCAAGGCAGCCTGTAAAAGGAAAAAGAAGGCATATAAAAAATTGCTACATACTAGAACTCAGGTAGACAGAGAAAGTTATGTTGAAGAAAGAAACGAAGCCAAACAGATAATTGCAGCATCCAAGAAGAAATCTTAGGAAGACTTTGGAAACAGGTTGGAGACTTTGGGTCAAGCTCCTGGAAAACCATTCTGGAGTGTAATTAGCAGTCTTCGAAAGGGAGGTAAGAAGGAAATGTCAAGTATTTTGGGCAGGTCAGGAAAACTGCTGGTGAATCCTGTGGATTCCTTGGGCAGATGGAGGGAATATTTTGAAGAGTTGCTCAATGTAGGTGAAAATACGATCAGTAATGTTTCAGATTTCGAGGTACAATGGGATAGGAATGATGATGGAAATAGGATCACATTTGAGGAAGTGGAGAAAATGGTCAATAGATTGCAGTGCAATAAAGCAGCTGGGGTGGATGAAATTAAGTCGGAACTCATCAAATACAGTGGAATGTCAGGTCTTAAATGGCTACACAGGATAATTTAAATGGCCTGGGAGTCGGGACAGGTTCCATCAGACTGGACAAAAGCAGTAATCACACCAATCTTTAAACATGTAAACAGAAAAGATTGTAACAACTACAGAGATATCTCTTTAATCAGCGTTGTGGGTAAAATCTTCTCAGGTATTGTTGAAAGGAAAGTGCGAGTATTAGTTGAGAACCAATTGGATGAAAATCAGTGCGCGTTTAGGCCTCTTAGAGGTTGTCAGAACCAGATCTTTAGCTTACGGCAAATAATGGAGAAGTGTTAAGAGTGGAACAGGGAATTGTATCTATGCTTTATAGATTTAGAAAAGGCATATGACCGGGTTCCTAGGAGGAAGTTATTGTCTGTTCTACGAGATTATGGAATAGGAGGCAAACTTTTGCAAGCAATTAAAGGTCTTTACATGGATAGTCAGGCAGCAGTTAGAGTTGAAGGTAAATTGAGTTCATGGTTCAGAGTAGTTTCAGGGGTAAGACAAGGCTGCAACCTGTCTCCACTGTTGTTCATATTATTTATGGATCATATGTTGAAAACAATAGACTGGCTGAGTGAGATTAAGATATGTGAACACAAAATAAGCAGTCTTGCATATGCGGATGACTTAGTTGTGATGGCAGATTCGATTGAAAGTTTACAAAGTAATATTTCAGGGCTAGATCAGAAATGTAAGGATTATGGTATGAAGATTAGCATCTCCAAAACGAAAGTAATGTCAGTGGGAAAGAGATATAAACGGATTGAGTGCCAAATAGGAGGAACAAAGTTAGAACAGGTGGACGATTTCAAGTACTTAGGACGCATATTCTCACAGGATGGCAACATAGTGAAAGAACTGGAAGCGAGGTGTAGCAAAGCTAATGCAGTGAGCGCTCAGCTACGATCTACTCTCTTCTGCAAGAAGGAAGTCAGTACCAAGACTAAGTCGTCTGTGCACCGTTCAATCTTTCGACCAACTTTGTTGTATGGGAGCGAAAGCTGGGTGGATTCAGGTTACCTTATCAACAAGGTTGAGGTTACGGATATGAAAGTAGCTAGGATGATTGCAGGTACTACTAGATGGGAACAATGGCAGGAGGGTGTCCACAATGAGGAAATCAAAGAAAAACTGGAAATGAACTCTATAGATGTAGCAGTCAAGGCGAACAGGCTTAGATGGTGGGGTCATGTTACACGTATGGGAGAAGCAAGGTTACCCAAGAGACTCATGGGTTCAGCAGCAGAGGGTAGGAGGAGACGGGGCAGACCAAGGAGAAGGTACCTGGATTCGGTTAAGAATGATTTTGAAGTAATAGGCTTAACATCAGAAGAGGCATCAATGTTAGCACTGAATAGGTGATCATGGAGGAATTTTATAAGGGGGACTATGCTCCAGACTGAACGCTGAAAGGCATAATCAGTCTCAAATGATGATGTTATTCTCTTGAAAGACAACTAGCTCTTTGAAACTTTCTGGCAGGTTAAAACTTGTAACCTCCCAACAGTTGAAACGTCCCCTTAGAAAAATTTATGACTGACTGTGCTGATAAACCTCTTACATTATGTGATTTTCAAACAGCTGAGCAGAACTGAACGTACTCAGACATTTTGCTCTTTACCTATTCTGATCAACACTAAACTGACAATATTTTTAGCGCAACGCAATCTGACTTTCAAAAATCCCTACAAAAGAATGGCCCTGACTAACAATAACCTATACTTTTCATGAATCACTTACTTCACAAAAATCTTCATTACTCGAACTACTGAAATACAGCGAGCGCCACTACTGCCAGCTAAATAAAAGATTCAAACTACTGAAGGCACTAACTACTGATAGGCATAGTCAGCAAATGAAAGATTTTGATAGAGAACAAACAATTACCTTAATAATGTTCCAAAGTCATCACATATATATATCAGTTCATGATATCCAATATTACAAATTTACTCTTTCTGATGGACACACGTCCAGATCGTCCGCTCTCAAAATTCTGCCGTCTCTCTCCCCACATCCACCACTGCTGGCGGCTCACCTCCAACTGCGCAATGCTACGCGCTGTTAACATCCAACTGCGCAACACTACAATGGCGAATATTCCAACAATGCCAACCAGCCACAGACTGCACACAGCGCAGTCAGTGATTTTCATACAGAGCGCTACGTGGCGTTACCAACACAAAAACCTAAACAGCCTACTTACACAGTTTACTTCCGCAACCTCGGAATAATAAAATGGGACTAACCTCTCAATAAAATTGTGACTCATATGCAACCTTTCAAGAATTAACTGACTGAATCTAAATTTGTAAATCTGGACGTCAGCAATGCTGCGTCATCACCCTGAAAAGTCATTCTGAATAAACTGAAAATTCTTACCTCAATGAAGTCGCCGGATAACGCGTATATATCTGCTCCTATAAGAAATTTTTCTGGCACAGCCCAGTGCAATGATGGCCGCTATATTTGTGATGTATAAAAGAAACAACTGATTTTTCTTTACGATAATCGGGATGACCATGGATAGGAGAAATTATTAAAATCTTTAAATTCAGATGAGTGATTATTAAAAGTTAATTTTATAAAAAAGATTATTATTAAAAGATTTTTAGGGGGGATAGGACGTGAAACGGGCCGACTTACAGCAGTAGAGGCACCACAGGACATTTTAATTTACACTGTCTATACTTTTACAAATAAATTCATAAAACTTTAACAGCATGACCAAGAAGGATTCACGATTCGCACTCATAGCAGAGGAAGTTCAAAAACATAACAAAAATTTTTTTTACATGTGAAATTTCATCATTTTTTCACTTGGTATTGGCTGCATTTGTTGCTGTAGGTATACTTTTCTTCATGAGTAAGAGAGATTCTTCGATGAATTTTGCACAGCATACAAATCATACTTACAGGTGTATGAAACTAAAATTTCGCAAATCTTTTAAAAACTGTGGTAAAAAATGAGGTAATTAACTATAAAACTCGAGTTTTCTCTAAACACGAAGTTTAAAACGTAACAGCCCATTCAGTTTTCCATAGATTAAATACATTCTAGAGCTTCATACACCTGTAAGTACGGTTTGTAAGCTGTGCAAAATTCATCGCAGACTCTCTCTTACTTATGAAGAAAAGTGTACCTATAGCAACAACTGCAGCCAACAGCAAATGAAAAAAAATCATGAAATTTCACATTTAAAAAATATTATTTTTTCGTGTTTTTGAACTTCCACTGCTATGAGTGTGAATCCTGAATCCTTCCTGGTCATGCTGACAAAGTTTTATGAATTTATTTGTAAAAGTATAGACAGTGCAAATTAAAATGTCCTGTGGTGCCTCTCCTTCTCGAAGTCGGCCCGTTTGACGTCCTACCCCCCTTAAAAACATGTAAAAGGGACTTGATATAACGATATTAGTACAAAATCAGTTGTTACAAATCACATATGCGCGCGGCTATAAATAGCAATTTTTGGTTTTACCTTATACTACATCGCTCAGGCACCGCCATTGCCCTCGACGACCGGCCCCCGCGATTCCATACAAGACACAAGTGCCCTCTGAGAGCTATACAACTCGACAACTGCTCTCTGAGAGCTATACTGACCCAACCGCCCGACTGCGAGCTACTACCACTGCTGCTGCCAACACTGCTCTCTGGTCAGCGCTCCTATTGTAGCTTACATATCGCTGGCAGCGCGTGAGCAATCCATCGAAGTTACATCTGCTCGAGTGCGCTAGCAATAAATTCCTTAGTCATGGACCTCTTACAAACTGTGTGCCCGACCAAGACCCGAACTTGGGACCTCTGAATTTCGTGGACAAGTACTCTACCGACTCTTTTGTCTTTTAATATTATTTTTTAAATCTCATTTTGTTCGTTGTTGGTCGTTGTATTCGTTCGGGGCGGACGTCCCGTGACGCTTGTTCAAGTTTGTAAGAGGTCCATGACTAAGGAATTTGTTGCTAGCGCACTCGAGCAGATGTAATATCGATGGATTACTCACGCGCTGCATGCGAATGTAAGCTATAAGAGAATCTCAGACCAGAGAGCAATGCTGTCAGCAGTAGGAACTGTGTGTCAGTAAATCAGTACGTACAGAAAACACATCATTTCAATTCCTATCGCAACGCGCCATATAGCAATGACTATCATGACAGACGTAAAAGTAATGAGCACAGATTTCAGCGTACATTTAATAACAGTAGGTGTTACCAGCAACAGAATCATCCGCGACAACAAATTATCATGAATGAACCAGACAGTCGATATCATCCCGAACCTAATACGTCAGGAAGAAATAACAGAACAGTACAAATAGTCGAAATGCCACAGCATCCTCCCGCAAATAACAGCACGTCAGACAGAATCTGACTAGATACAGTACAGATTGCATGTTCCAACAACGTAAGCAATACTTTTGATACACAGGCTCTTGTTCACGAGAATGTTATTACTTTTGACGACATCCGAGACACACTTTTGCATGAAAAACCAGTTATTCAAAAAACGATTTCCCACCCTGTCGTTGAAGTAAAGATTGGGTCATCCACATTTTCAGCATTAATTGATTCTGGATCACCTATGTCAGTCGTAAATGAAGAAACCTTCAATGAATGTAACAAAGAGAATATTTATCCTACGTTACCATTAGGCAAAACGAAAGTAAAAGGAGCAGTATCTGGTAAAGGAGTAGATGTAAAATTACAGACACACTTATCATTTTCTATTGCAGGTCATACGTTCCACTCAAATTTTTGGATTGTTCCCTTATTGACAACAGACGTTATTTTAGGTACGAATTTTTTGGTACAACACGACGCAATTATTGACTTTCAAAATTCCTATTTAATGTTAAAGGATGAAAATGTACAACTGGCATTAGAATTTCAGCACGCTTTATCTGCAGATGAACAGGCAATTAATCGGACATAGGTCATTTCTGCATCACGTAACATAGACTGTCATTCCACATTGTTCACAGATACGTATGTTCACAACTACAATACACCAGACGAAGCCGACTATGACGTTTTGAAAATGATTTCTGATAAAGTAAAACAGTAGGTCTTACCAGCAGCAGAATCATCCGCAACAAAAAATTGTCATGAATGAACCAGACAGTCGATATCATCCCGAACGCAAACACAGATGAGAAACGTACTCAACTACGCAAAATTCTTTTACAGCAAGCTCCAGTTTTTGACAACATCCCTGGTACTATATCCGGTTTTATGTATGAATTTCAAGTTAAACAGCATGACACATTTAATGCCAAACGTTATCCCATTCCGTATATCCACAGAGAACAAGTTAAGAAAGAACTGCAAGCAATGCTTGACCAAGGAATTATTGAACCGGCAGTTAGTCCTTACATAAACCCCCTCGCATGCAGCGCGTGAGCAATCCACCGAAATTAAATCTGCTCGAGTGCGCTAGCAACAAATTCTTTAGTCATGGACCTCTTACAAGTTCATCGTTGATTCATTCACTCAGTTTTCGTAATTACAGAGGGCAGCCAATCCTCTGACCGAACACGCTGAGCTACCGTGTCGGCGACCGACTGAGCTACCCAAGCACGACTCACG
This sequence comes from Schistocerca nitens, assembly GCF_023898315.1. Lineage (NCBI taxonomy): Eukaryota > Metazoa > Arthropoda > Insecta > Orthoptera > Acrididae > Schistocerca > Schistocerca nitens. The sequence continues at coordinate 29,798,868 of NC_064623.1, read as the reverse complement.
CCCTGCCCTCACAGCTTTAACTCCGCCAGTACCTCGTCTCCTACCTTCCAAACTGCACACAAGCTCTTCTGCGAAACTTGCAGAACTAGCACTCCTGGAAGAAACGATATTGTGGAGACGTGGCTTAGTCACAGCCTGGTGGATGCTTCCAGAATGAGATTTTCACTCTGCAGCGAAGTGTACGCCGATTTGAAACTTCCTACCAGATTAAAACTGTGTGCCGGACCGAGACTCGAACTCGGGACCTGGAACTGGCTCTTCACTCACACGAAGAAGTGAGTGCTATCGACAAGGGATCTCAAACTGATTCTATATTCTTAGATTTCCAGAATTATTTTAACACTGTTCCTCACCAGTGTATTCTATCTAATCTAGCTGCGTGTCTACGGGATATCGTTAGAGTTGTCCGTCTGGATTCGTGATTTTCCATCGTACAGGTCGCAGTTCATTGTAACTGATAGAGAGTCATCAAGTGAAACGAAAGAGATCTATGGCGTACGCGAAGGAAGCATTATAGGCCCTCTGCTGCTCCTGGTCTATATAAACGATTTAAGGGACAATCTGGGCAGCCATCTTACTTTGTTTTGCAAATTATGCTGTCATTTACCTTCCATTATATTCTTGGGAAGATCAAAATCAATTGCTAAATGATTTAGACAAGATATCTCTGCCGGCCGGTGTGGCCGAGAGGTTCTACGCGCTTCAGTCAGGAACCGCGCGACCGCTACGGTCGCAGGTTCAAATCCTGCCTCGGGCGTGGGTGTGTGTGATGTCCTTAGGTTAGTTAGGTTTAAGTAGTTCTAAGTCCAGGGGACTGATCACCTCAGATGTTAAGTCCCAAAGTCCTTAAAGCCATTTGATTTTTTGAACAGAGCAAGGAGGACATCAAAAGCAGACTATCACTGGCTAAAAGGGCATTCCTGGCCAAGAGAAGAGTAGTAGTTCAAACATAGGCCTTAATCTGAGGAAGAAATTTCTGAGAATGAACGTTTGGCGCACAGCATTGTATGGAAGCGAAGCTTTTGAGATGTGGTGCTGCACACGAATGTTGAAAATTAGGTAGAGTGATAAGGTAAGGAATGAGGAGAGAAAAGGAATATGTGGATAACACTGCCAAGGAGAAGGGACAGGATGATAGGACATCTGTTAAGGCACCAGGGAAAAGCTTCAATGGTGGTAAAGGGAGCTGTAGAGGGCAAAAACTATAGAGAAAGACAGAGATTGGAATACGTCCAGTAAATAATGGAGAACGTAGGTTGGAAGTGATACTCTGAGATGAAGAGTTTGGCACTTGGCACAGGAGAGGAATTCTCGGCGGGCCGCTTCAACCAGTCAGAAGACTGATGATTAAAAAAAAAAAAGATATGATGAATGTGGTGGCCAGGGGGAAGCGATGATTCAGCCTCGTGATCACCGCACGAGTCCTGGACGATGGGAGCTGTGTGAAGAGGGACCCTGTCGTGTTGGAACGCACCATCACCGCTGGGGAACAAACCAGGGGATGGGCCAGATCAGCTAAAGTGGACAGATAATGCTTGGCGATAGTGCGCCCTTGCAGAGAAGCCATAGGGCCCATGGAATACCACGATATGACCGCCCAAATCATCACCGAATCACCAACATGTTTCATTCTTGCCAGTAGGCACTCTGCATCGTAGGGTTGGGACGGCTACGCCAGACGTATACTTGTGCAGTGAAAAAGAGTAATACGTCTAAACCGCTTCCTTCCATTTCTCCACTGTTCATATTTTATGGCTTTGACAACACTCTTTCCTGTTAAGAGCATTTGCATCACTGATGTATGTTTTTGAAAGTCTAACTCGCACTGCAATTCCCAGCTCCGTACCTGTTCTGATGCCGATAGGTTTCGCAAGTGCGACATTCTACTCCACAGTGACTTTTAGAGCTATCGTCCGCTCATTTCTCGTCACAATCCTCTCCTATGAGCGACTATCACGATCACTCAGCACACACACACCTCCGTGCCGTGACTCAGCATATTTTGTTGTTGTTGTTGTTGTTGTTGTTGTGGCCTTCAGTCCAGAGACTGGTTTCATGCAGCTCTCCATGCTACTCTATCCTGTGCAAGCCTCTTCATCTCCCAGTACCTACTGCAACCTTCATCCTTCTGAATCTGCGTAGTGTATTCATCTCTTGGTCTCCCACTACGATTTTTACCCTCCACGCTGCCCTCCAATACTTAATTGGTGATCCCTTGATGCTTCAGAATGTCCTACCAACCGATCCCTTATTCTAGTTGTGCCACAAATTTCTCTTCTCCCCAATTCTATTCAATACCTCCTCATTAGTTATGTGATCTACCCATCCAATATTCAGTATTCTTCTGTGGCACCGCATTTCGAAAGCTTCTATTCTCTTCTCGTCTAAACTATTTATCGCCCACGTTTCACTTCCATACATGGCTAGACTCCATACAAATACTTTCAGAAACGACTTCCTGACACTTAATCTATACTCGAAGTTAACATGTTTCTCTTCTTCAGAAACGCTTTCCTTGCCCATGCCAGTCTACATTTTATATCTTCTCTACTTCGACCATCATGAGCTATTTTGCTCCCAAAATAGCAAAACTCATTTCCTACTTTAAGCGTCTGATTTCCTAATCTAATTCCCTCAGCATCACCCGATTTAAATCGACTACATTCCATTATCCTCGTTTTGTTTTTGTTGATGTTTATCTTATATCCTCCTTTCAAGACGCTCTCCATTCCGTTCAATTGCTCTTACGGTTCCAGGACATTACAATGTCATCGGCGAACCTCAAAGTTTTTATTTTTTCTCCATGGATTTTAATACCTACTCCGAATTTTTCTTTTGTTTCCTTTACTGCTTGCTCAGTATACTGATTGAATAATATCTGGGAGAGGCTACAAACCTGTCTCACTCCCTTCCCAACCACTGCTTCCCTTTCATGCCCCTCGACTCTTACAACTGCCATCTGGTTTTTGTACAAATAGTAAATAGCGTTTCGCTCCCTGTATTTTACCCCTGCCACCTTCAGAATTTGAAAGAGAGTATTTCAGTCAGTCAAAAGCTTTCTCTAAGTCTACAAATGCTATGAACGTAGGTTTGCTTTTCCTTAATCTGTTTTCTAAGATAAGTCGTAGGGTCAGTATTTCCTGCCGTGTTCCAACATTTCTACAGAATCCAAACTGATCTTCCCTGAGGTCGGCTTGTACCAGTTTTTCCATTCGTCTGTAAAGATTTCGTGTTAGTATTTTGCAGCCGTGGCTTGTTAAACTGATAGTTCGGTAATTTTCACATCTGTCAACGCCTGGTTTTTTTTGGGATTGGAATTATTATATTCTTCTTGAAGTCTGAGGGTATTTTCCTGTCACATACAAGTCGCTCTCCAGATGGTAGAGTTTTGTCAGGGCTCGCTCTCCCAAGGCTATCAGTAGTTCTAATGGAATGTTGTCTACTCCCGGGGCCTTGTTTCGACTTAGATCTTTCAAGTGCTACTCAGCTTGTAAGTCTGTGATACGGTGCGTCGCTCAGCACCAAATTCTTTGGCTACCTCTGTTACGAAAACACCCACTATACGACCACCAACAATTTGCCCAAGAACGAGATCTCTCAGTTGTGACAAAGTACACGGATCAGTGTTCTGAACACCACTGACACCTGCAACATGCTGAGGGCACCGTCGTGGTCAGACACAACAGCCCACCTACAGGCTTGACTAGCACCTGCATTTATGTTCAAGCATGCATCTCTCGCAGTTAGGCGGCCGGTATGGCCGAGCGGTTCTAGGCGCTACAGTCTGGAACCGCGCGATCGCTACGGTCGTAGGTTCGAATCCTGCCTCGGGCATGGATGTGTCTGACGTCCTTAGGTTAGTTAGGTTTACGTAGTTCTAAGTTCTAGGGGACTTATGACCTCAGATGTTATAACCCATAGCGCTCAGAGCCATTTGAACTCTCGCGGTTATCTCAATATTTTCGTCCACCCTTGTTGGTGCAGTAGCAGATGTAGTAGACGCTGGTTTTGAAATTGTGCTCTGCCCACTCGTCTAATAAAGGGTGCCTAGGAAACCTGCTTTCACGAATCGCTAGACATCAATTCAAGCAAATCGTATCAATAGGGTGTAGAAAAATTTCCGCTATGAGTCACAATGTAAGGTAGCAGATTTTGCGCCTTACACGATGCTAAATAAGTACTAATACATCGAATACACAGACGTAGCCACTTGACAAAACGACATGATTTGCCCACCGGTAGGAGAGAATGGACACAGAAAAGGAAAAGCGAAATGGCCGCAGAGGCTGGAACACGGCCGGGCCTCTTTGTCGGCTGGCACTTCAGACCACCAAAGACGTTGGGAGAGGCTGGGCCATCACAACAAGAAGTGAGAAGGAGCTGTATGCGAAAGAAAGAGAGACGATTTCGCGCCGCGGTGGAAAATTGGCAGAAGACTGTGACGGGATTGGCGATGAGCGCGTAGAGATACATATTAAAAGTTTGGCGGCAACAGTAACCGCGGGAGAATTCTGTGTCGTGGTTGGGTACAAACGGGCACGGATACATGGATGTCTGTGTCGTGCTTGGCTACCAACGCGCACGGATCCATGCGGCGAAAAGCGGCCAGGTTTCCAAAAACTCTGAAGGAGGACTCTGGGATTGGCTGTGGAAGAGAGCAGTCGCGGTGTCTGGCTGCCCTGCTTGGAGAGCGTGGAGAGAAGTAGCTTGGAGAAGTTACCGGCACTGAGTCCAGTGGCTACTCTCCAAGCCTGTGTAGAGCATACGACTCCATGCACGTAGCGTTAACTGTTCCTCTGAGAAGAAAAACAGATTTGTACTAACTTGTGGTGTTCATATGCAATCTGAAGTGTAGCTTTGCTGCCGCGCACTTGAGTCGACCGACTACTCTTGGCATATGTGCAAGTAGCTTGAGTACTGACTCGTGACGGACTCCGCAATTGAACACTTGCGTACAGGAGTTTACGGACGCAAACCACGTCCACGTTGGAGATTAAAGGGAAGCTCGCTCACGGGAAAGACGGCATCACGACGTTGGCTGGGCCGACCGTCGTAATCATCACGGAGAATTACGGTGATATTAGCAATCATCAGCCAAAGTTGGGCACTGTAATTCTAAATGAGTTCGTATTCCACTAGCTCTTCGACTGGCGCTCTCTGAGTCTGTGTCCGTTCAGGCAGAACTTCACTAGAGTCACTTGCGGGTTCAGTGTTGACTTAAGGAGTTAGGAAAAGAGGATACATTGTGCCAATAATAGGCTAGTTAGGTTAGCGAGAGTGTTGGATTGCCATGTTAGGCTAGAAATATTGCTCATCCTGTTTTCTGAATAAACCTTAATTTTGATACCATATGCTAATCACTGCATTATTGATTTCGAACCTAGCAATCACCATATTTTTGTTTAATAATTAGAGGGTAATGATAATGTCGATGCAAACGATACTGGGGGCATAACCGCGCGTTTAAGCAGAGCCAACGTAAGTCAGGTAGCAACTCAAGGTCGACTAAGACTACAAGTAGATATTTTTCAATATATCGATAATTTTTAGTAAAACCCCTGTACGTTGCAACAATAAAAGGTTATTTATTTGTCACACAACCGGTTTCGGGGTTGTGCCCATCCTCAGGTGTTTACACGTTCATGTACATGTTTATATTGCTGGAGATCAATATAAACACGTATATGAATGTATAAACACCTGAGGATGGGCACAAGCCCGAGACCGGTTGTGTGACAAATAAATAACCTTTTATTGTGACTGGTAGCGGGTATTTTTCTGCACCCTATAAAGGAACAGTTACGGAGTTCAACAGCATCCACTACGGATATAATTCATCGTATGAATAGATTTTTAGTACTGCAAGATAACCGACAATACTGTCCGCCCGCGTTAGTTGAATAGTCAGTGCGACAGAATGTCCATCCTAAGGGCCCGGGTTCTATTCCCGGCTGGATCGGAGATTTTCTCCGCACAGGCACTGGGTGTTGTGTTGTCGTAATCATCATCATTTCATCCCCATCGTCGCGGAAAACGCCGAAGTGCCGTCAAATCGAAAGACTTGCACCCGGCGAACGGTTTAGCCAATAGGAGGCCCTAGTCACACGACATTTACATTTACCGACAATATTTAACTTTGAGAAATTTACAATGGAATGTCGCAAGCAAAAGGCGACATGAAACATACGCAGTCTCTTCAGTACATACGATTCCAATACAAGTCCAATAATACAGTCCTGAGACACTGCTGTAGCGTTCGTAGATCGGCTAGACTTGAACTCGCGAAATTGGTTGCAGTCAGACGGAGCGGCGCTTATATTCTCTTGGCCTAGATACCACTTCTGTGTCACCCTAGAGAGGGGTCTGTCAGCGTACTATTGGCTGACGCCGCCTCACACCCCTCCCTGCATTTCCGTCGTGCCGGTGCTAGGTGTTACGCCGGAACAGAAGTAGATGTGCACTTCCACCAATTCAAATGCGCAGCGAGCACTCTATTAATTATCCCATCATAGAAACCATCCCTAGCACAGAAATATTGTTTCTTGTTTTACACTACTGGACGTTAAAATTACTACACCAAGAAGAAATGCAGGGTTATACATTGGAGAAATGTATTACACTAGAACTGACATGTGATTACATTTTCACGCAATTTGGGTGCATAGATCCTGAGAAATCAATACCCAGAACAATCACCTCTGGCCGCAGTAACGCCCTTCATACGCCTGGGCACTGAGTCAAACAGAGCTTGGAAGGCGTGTACAGGTACAGCTGCCCATGCAGCTTCAACACGATACCACAGTTCATCAAGAGTAGTGACTGGCGTATTGTGACGATCCTGTTGCTCGGCCACCATTGACCAGACGTTTTCAGTAGGTGAGAGATCTGGAGAATGTGCTGGCCAGGGCAGCAGTCGAACATTTTCTGCATCGAGAAAGGCCCGTACAGGACCTACAACATGCGGTCGTACATTATCCTGCTGAAATGTAGGGTTTCGCAGGGATCGAATCAAGGGTAGAGCCACGGGTCGTAACACATGTGAAATGTAACGTCCACTGTTCAAAGTGCCGTCAGTGCGAACAAGAAGTGACCGAGACGTGTAACCAATGGCACCCTATACCATCGGTGATACGCCAGTATGGCGATGACGAATACACGCTTCCAATGTGTGTCCACCCCGATGTCGCCAAACACGGATGCGACCATCATGATGTTGTAAACAGAACCTGGATTCATTCGAAAAAAGGACGTTTTGCCATTCGTGCACTCAGGTTCGTCGTTGAGTACACCATCACAGGCGCTCCTGTCTATGATGCAGCTTCAAGGGTAACCGCAGCTACGGTCTCCGAGCTGATAGTCCATGCTGCTGCAAACGTCGTCGAACTGTTTGTGCAGATGGTTGTTGTCTTGCAAACGTCCCCATCTGTTGAACCACCGATTCCATATTCTGCTAACAGTCATTGGATCTCGACCAGCGCGAACAGAAATGTCGCGATACGATAAACCGCAATCGCGATAGTCTACAATCCGACCTTCATCAAAGTCGGAAACGAGATGGTACGCATTTCTCGTCCTTACACGAGGCATCACAACAACGTTTCACCAGGCAACGCCGGTCAACTGCTGTTTGTGTATGAGAAATCGGTTGGAAACTTTCCTCATGTCAGAACGTTGTAGTTGCCACCTTCGCCAACTTTGTGTGAATGCTCTGAAAAGCTAATAATTTGCATATCACAGCATCTTCTTCCTGTCGGTTACATTTCGCCTCTCTCACACGTCATCTTGGTGGTGTAGCAATTTTAATGGCCAGTAGTGTATTTATGTTAGGGATTGAAAACTCATGACGTAACACCGCACACGAAGTATTCTTTATTTGGAATTATCTTTATTTTTATTTCGGCTAACAATCGAGCCATCTTCTAATCATAAAACATTCTGATTAATAAAAGTGCCATTAACGCTTCACCTATCGTTAAAATCTTCCTTAAAAGGACTTCATGCACACATGAAACAGGTAAAAACAGCTGTTCGTCGATCGTGACTCGTGTTATTCAACAACGGTTATAAAACCTTAATGCCGTTACAACCTTGTAACTAACAGTCAGTATTTACATAGTCTGGTAACAGAAATAATCATACACATCGAGCGTGGAGGTGAAGTGATTAGCACACTGGACTCGCATTGGAAAGGACGCTGGTTCAAATCCGCGTCCGGCCATCCTGATTTGGGTGTTCCGTGACTTCCGTAAATCGCTCCAGGCAAATGCCGGGATGGTTCCTTTGAAAGGGCGCGGCTGACTTCCTTCCCTATTCCGATGGCACCGATGACCTCCCTGTTTGGTACCGTCCCACAAGTCAACCGGAAGTTCCGTGCGGCTTTTCGCGGATGATGCTATACTATACAGAGGAGTTGCAGCATTAGAAAATTGCAGCGAAATGCAGGAAGATCTGCAGCGGATAGGCACTTGGTACAGGGAGTGGCAACTGACCCTTAACATACACAAATATAATGTATCGCGAATACATAGAAAGAAGGGTCCTTTATTGTACGATTATGTGATAGCGGAACAAACACTGGTAGCAGTTACTTCTGTAAAATATCTGGGAGTATGCGTGCGGAACGATTTGAAGTGGAATGATAATATAAAATTCATTGTTGGTAAGGCGGGTGCCAGGTAGACATTCATTGGGAGAGTCCTTAGAAAATGTAGTCCATCAATAAAGGAGGTGGCTTACAAAACACTCTTTCGACCTATACTTGAGTATTGCTCATCAGTGTGGGAACCGTACCAGGTCGGGTTGACAGAGGAGATAGAGAAGATCCAAAGAAGAGCGGTGTGTTTCGTCACAGGGTTATTTGGTAAGCGTGATAGCGTTACGGAGATGTTTAGCAAACTCGAGTGGCAGACTCTGCAAGAGAGGCGCTCTGCATCGCGGTGTAGCTTGCTGTCCAGGTTTCGAGAGGGTGCGTTTCTGGATGAGATATCGAATATATTGCTTCCCCCTACTTATACCTCTCGAGGACATCTCGAATGTAAAATTAGAGAGATTCGAGCGCTCACGGAGACTTTTCGGCATTCGTTCTTCTCGCGAACCATACGCGACTGGAACAGAAAAGGGAGGCAATGACAGTGGCACGTAAAGTGCCCTCCGCCACACACCGTTGGGTGGCTTGCGGAGTATAAATGTAGATGTAGATTATCACATATGTGTTGCTGTAACGTTGTACGTGCGAACAGAAATGAGTATCAGCTATCAAACAGTTACTAAGCTTTAACTGACATAACGTTTTATACCCATCGTACAATTACACTGGACACGAACGATGAAAAACTTTTTTTACCTGTTTCAAGTGTGGATGATGTCATTTTAAGGAAAATTTTAAACGTTGAGGGAAGCTTTTAATGGCACCAACACTTGTCAAGAATGTTTTATGAAATTACATTGAAATGAACACCCTTAGCTGCTTACAGATGAAAATGTGTGCACCGACCGCGACTCGAACCCGGGATCTCCTGCTTACATGGCAGACGCTCTACCTATCTGAGCCACCGAGGACACAAATGATAGCGTGACTGCAGGGATTTATCTCTGGCACGCCTCCCGCGAAACCCACATTCACAACGTATTGTCCCGCACTACACTCGTAGTGGCCCCACCCATTATACTCATTACTCGCGGCGCGTTGCCGATTCCCGTGAGAGTTCGGGGTCTGTTTGTGCATTCGCACAGGAGTATATATGTAGTTACGGCTCAGCGGCCACTTGACCATCTTCTTCTTCTGTGCGAATACACAGAGCCCGAACCCTTACGGGAATCGGCAATGCGCCGCGATAAATGAGTATAATGGGTGGAGCACTACGAATGGCCGGCCGAAGTGGCCGTGCGGTTAAAGGCGCTGCAGTCTGGAACCGCAGGACCGCTACGGTCGCAGGTTCGAATCCTGCCTCGGGCATGGATGTTTGTGATGTCCTTAGGTTAGTTAGGTTTAACTAGTTCTAAGTTCTAGGGGACTAATGACCTCAGCAGTTGAGTCCCATAGTGCTCAGAGCCATTTGAACCACTACGAACGTAGTGCGGGACAATACGTTGAGAATGTGGGTTTCGTGGGAGGCGTGCTAGAGATAAAGCCCTGCAGTCGCTCTATCCTCTGAGTCCTCGGTGGCTTCGATGGATAGAGCGTCTGCCATGTAAGCAGGAAATCCCGGGTTCGAGCCCCGGTCGGGGTACAAATTTTCGTCTGTCACCGTTGACGTATGTCAACGCCTGTAAGCAGCTAAGGGTGTTCATTTCATAGTAATTACATTCTATCGAGCTGCATGGTCATGTCTGAAAGACCAGGTACCATCTTAGTATATATGTTTTATGAACTGAAGATAGCTCGATTTTTATTTTATCTATTTATTTATTTCATTAACAGTACAGAGTAACGCACCGCCTTGAAATGTAAGGTGGGTCGGATGCTTCTGATTCTAACAGCAAAGACTTCTCATTGTTACAGTGTTATTGGTATACAGTTGTTAATGCTTTTTTAAAAAAAATAATATAAAGAACATAATGTGTAAAGATTTCTCTGAGGTTTCAGCGAATTGAATGCTTAACAATTGTTAAAATGGTTCCATATAATTTGTTACTACCTAGTTGATGAGAATATAATTTATACAATGGAAATGTCAAAGAAAACTAAAAAAAAAGGATGTGTAACACAATGAGCGTGGTTAAGAATAATTTGTAATATAGAGAGAGCATGTTGGTTAGTAATGGCCTATTTCTATCTCGGTACAACCTCGAGCTATTATCATCTGAAATGGTTTGCGCTAATGTATGTTTACACAGATTATAGCTCGATTGTTAGCCGAAACTAATTCATCATCATTTTCTGAGCCTTTGTGCTACTTCAACTATGGATTTGGTGATGTTAGTGTCAAAGGGTGGCCAGATGCCCCTCCTGTCCCCACTGCCGAAACTAATAATCGATCTAAGTAAAGAAGATTCCATGTGCTATGTTCACTACATGTTTTCTTTTTTTCAATCCCTAACAAACAAAAAGTTTACAACAGATCGCATATCTCCTGGTTGACAATGTCAACAAACTACAGGAAAACATTGGCTTGAAAACCAAATGCAACATATTTTCCGTCCCTTGTATTCGCGAGTTACCGGACAGGAGAGCCAGACATCAATAATTACAGCCGCCACTCGCGCTGTAACAGCTGCAATTACTCTCGGCAGCGGCAGAGGGGCTCCTATTGGTCGGCGTGAGCGACAGATGGACCCCCGCGCAATGGAACACAGCGGTGGGCGTGGCTACCGTCTGCTGAGAGGCGCGTATTGGCCAGCGGTGAGGGTAGGGCGACTGTTTCGGCGAGGGGCGTGGCCACTGCTGGCGAGTGTGGCGGGGGGGGGGGGGGGGAGGAGGATGCTCCAGCGCAGACGCAAGTGGGTGGTGCTGCGTGGGTGGTGAGGGGGTGGCGGCGACGCGGTCGGCAGTCTTGCGTTCTGCGTCGGGAGGGCAGGTCGTGTGGTCGAGCGGCGGCAGCGCCTGGTGAGTCGGCCGCAGCCAAGCAGTGCGGGTCTTGCGCGCAGCAACTCCTACCCTTCCTCCATCCACATCTAAATCAGTAGCCTGCAATTCACTCTTAAGTGCCATCACACTATTACTATACCATTCCACTCCCGAACGACACGTGGGGAAAATATTGTTGTTGTTGTCGTCTTCAGTCCAGAAACTGGTTTGATGCAGCTCTCCATGCTACTCTATCCTGTGCAAGCTTCTTCGTCTCCCAGGACCAACTGCAATCTACGTCCTTCTAAAATTGCTTAGTGTATTCATCTCTTGGTCTCCCTCTACGATTTTTACCCTCCACGCTTCCCTCCAACACTATATTGGTGATCCCTTGATGCCTCAGAGCATGTCCTACCAACCGGTCCTTTCTTCTAGTCAAGTTGTGCCACAAACTTGTCTTCTCTCCAATTCTATTCAATAACTCCTCATTAGTTACGTGATCTACCCATCTAATCTTCAGCATTGTTCTGTAGCACCACATTTCGAAAGCTTCTATTCTCTTCTTGTCTAAACTATTTATCGTCCACGTTTCACTTCTATACAAGGCTATACTCCATACAAATACTTTCAGAAACGATTTCCTGACACTTAAATCTATACTCGATATTAACAAATTTCTCATCTTCAGAAACGCTTTTCTTGCCATTGCCAGTCTACATTTTATATTCTCTCTACTTCGACCACCATTAGTTATTTTGCTCCCCAAATACCAAAACTCCTTTACCACTTTAAGTGTCTCATTTCCTAATCTGATTCCCGCAGCATCACCAGATTTAATTCGACTACATTCCATTATCCTCGTTTTGCTTTTGTTGATGTTCATCTTATACCCTCCTTTCAAGACACTGTCCATTCCGTTCAGCTGCTCCTCCAGGTCCTTTGCTGTCTCTGACAGAATTACAATGTCATCGGCGAACGTCGAAGTTTTTATTTCTTCTCCATGGATTTTAATTCCTACTCCGAATTTATCTTTTGTTTCCTCCACTGCTTGCTCAATATACAGATTGAATAACATTGGGGACAGGCTACAACCATGTCTCACTCCGTTCCCAACCACTGCTTCCCTTTCATGTCCGTCGACTCTTATAACTGCCATCTGGTTTCTGTACAAATTGTAAATAGCCTTTCGTTCCCTGTATTTTACCCCTGCCACCTTGATAATTTGAAGGAGACTATTCCAGTCAACGTTGTCAAAAACTTTCTCTAAGTCTACAAATGCTAGAAACGTAGGTTTGACTTATTTCCTAAGATAAGTCGTACGGTCAGTATTGCCTCACGTCTTGCAACATTTCTACGGAATCCAAACTGATCTTCCCCGAGGTCGGCATCTACCAGTTTTTCCATTCGTCTGTAAAGAATTCGTATTAGTATTTTGCAGCCGTGGCTTATTAAATTGATAGTTCGGTGATTTTCACATCTGTCAATACTTGCTTTCTTTGGGATTGGAATTATTATATTCTTTTTGAAGTCTGAGGGTATGTCGCCTGTCTCGTACATCTTGCTCACCAGATGGTAGAGTTCTGTCAGGAGTGGCCCTCCCAAGGCTGTCAGTATTTCTAATGGAATGTTGTCTATTCCCGGGGCCTTATTTCGGCTTAGGTCTTTCAGTGCTTTGTCAAACTCTTCACGCAGTATCATATCTCCTATTTCATCTTCATCTACATTCGTTCCATTTCTATAATATTGTCCTCAAGAACATCGCCCTTGTATAGACCCTCTATATACTCCTTCCACCTTCCTGGTTTCCCTTCTTTGCTTGGACCTGGGTTTCACTTCTGAGCTCTTGTATTCATACAAGTGCTTCTCTTTTCTCCAAAGGTCTCTTTAATTTTCCTGTTGGCAGTATCTATCTTACCCCTAGCGATATGCGCCTCTACATCCTTACATTTGTACACTAGCCATCCGTGCTCAGCCATTTTGCACTTCCTGTCGGTCTCATTTTTGAGACGTTTGTATCCCTTTTTGCCTGTTTCATTTACCGCATTTTTATATTTTCTCCTTTCATCAATTAAATTCAATATCTCTCCTGTTACCCGAGGATTTCTATTAGCCCTCGTCTTTTTACCTACTTGATCCTCTGCTACCTTCACTATTTCATCTCTCAAAGCTATCCATTCTTCTTCTACTGTATTTCTTTCCCCCATTCTTGTCAATGGTTCCCTAATACTTTCTCTGAAGCTCTCTACAACCTCTGGTTCTTTCAGTTCATCCAGGTCCCTTCTCCTCAAATTCCCACCTTTTTGCAATTTCTTCAGTTTTAATCTACAGTTCATAACCAATTGATTGTGGTCAGAGTCCACATCTGCCCCTGGAAATGTCTTACAATTTAAAATCTGGTTCCTAAATCTCTGTCTTACCATTATATAATCTATCTGAAACCTTTTAGTATGTCCAGGGTTTCTCCCATGTATACAACCTTCTTTCATGATTCTTGAACCAAGTGTTAGCTATGATTAAGTTATGCTCTGTGCAAAATTCTACCAGGCGGCTTCCTCTTTCATTTCTTAGCCCCAATCCATATTCACCTACTACGTTTCCTTCTCTTCCTTTCCCTACTGTCGAATTCCAGTCACCCATCACTATTAAATTTTCATCTCCCTTCACTACCTGAATAATTTCTTTTATCTCATCATACATTTCATCAACTTCTTCATCATCCGCAGAGCTGATTGGCATATTAACTTGTACTACCGTAGTAGGCGTGGGCTTCATGTCTATCTTGGCCACAATAATGTGTTCACTATGCTGTTTGTAGCAGCTTACCCGCACTCCTATTTTTTATTCATTATTAAACCTACTCGCGCATTACCCTATTTGATCTTGTATTTATAACCCTGTATTCACCTGACCAAAAGTCTTGTTCCTCCTGCCACCGAACTTCACTAATTCCCACTATATCTAACTTTAACCTATCCATTTCCGTTTTTCAGTTTTCTAACCTACCTGCCTGATTAAGTGATCTGACATTCTACGCTCCGATCCACTTTTCTTTCTTCTGATAACGACGTCCTCTCGAGTAGTCCCCGCCCCGAGATTCGAATGGGGGACTATTTTACCTCCGGAATATTTTACTCGGGAGGACGCCATCTTCATTTAACCATACAGTAAAGCTGAATGCCCTCGGGAAAAATTACGGCTGTTTTACGTAAAATTCCTGAATCTCTTTCGTACCATTATATAATGTATCTGAAATCTGTCAGTATCTCCAGGCTTCTTCCATGTATACAACCTTCTTTTATGATTCTTGAACCAAGTGTTAGCTATGGGGAAAATAAACTCGCAAATATTTTCTTGCGGGCTCTGATTTCTCTCATGTTAGTACGATGCTCATTTCTACGAAGGTGTGTGCTGCAAAGTAATGCCTCCGAATTTTTTTTTATTCTGTCATCAGTGTCGGTTGATGTGTTAGATGCCACGCATATTACTCGATCGACTTTCTCGCTTCGATGACGAAAACCTGCTGCCGCTAGAGGGCCCGAATTGTAGCGTGTAACATGGCGGGGTGTAACCTAACAGTGTCTGTGCGTGTGTAATTCAGTTTCTAACCGCAGAAGAGTTCGTCTACGCATGGAGCACAGTCTCCTTCAACATGACAACACCACACACGAGCACTGACTCAGCTGCAATAATCCGGCGCCTTTGCTTCGCTGCCATCCGTCGCCCTCCAGTACAGTCACAACCTGGCCCCAGCCGATTTTCATCCATGCACAACTCTTAAAGAACGCCTTCGAGGACTTCACTTCTATAGCGATGAAGAGTGCAAGTAGAGTTGAACCTGTCGTTCTGTCAACGAAGGCAAAACATTCTGCTAAAACGGTATCAACAAATTAGTCTCTCGTTGCCAGTAACGTGTTCGTCCCCAGTATGACTACGTCGAGAAATGAATTTGTAGACAGGAATAAAAATTTAGAACGTTAATAAAGTTTATTATACTTAAAATGCTTTTAAAATTTTCACATAAAATACTCGGAGCCATCGCTCTCCAGCACACCCTCGGATTCCCCCTTCTATAGTGGCTTTCTAAGCTTTCTTTCTGTTTTTTAGTCTCCCCAGTTTTTGAGTTTGGCTCCCTTGCTACTGATTTCCATTTTTTTTATCTTTCCCTAAGCCACAGACCGGGCGCTAATGACCGTAGCAGTTTTGCGTCCTAAAACCATAAAAAAAATAGGTGGTAGATAGCAAAATATTTTGGCGTTGGGAGGAGGGAGCTGGTGGTAGAATTTTCGTGAAAAAAAAAAATCTCGTAAAAGCAAACGCTTTTCTTTTAATAAGTTCAGCTGCAGCACACTTATCATAGCCTTCAGACTCTCTCAGTTATTTAGGGATAATGTAAAACAAGCTGCTCTCGTCTGAACTTTTTCCATGTCCTCCGTCAGTCCTATGTGGTTAGATTCCCATATCGCGTCGCAGTAACACAGAAGAGTATGGGCAAGCTTAGTGTAAGCCCTCCCTTTAGTACATCTGTTCCATCTTCTACGTGTTTCTACGTGTTTAAATAACTATTACAACACCTGCATCGTGATCGGGGTTTCCGGTGTGCGCAGTGCACCCTCTCCAATCGCGTTTGCATTAGGTGTAAGTGTGGCAGGCAAAGAATGATTTAATAAGTCCGCGCAGCCGCAAGCTACATTTTCACCAGCGGAAAAAATAGTCGGGAGAAAATTGTGAACCTATCTACTGCCATCATTGAATCATTTCGGTCCGCAGCTCGTGGTCGTGCGGTAGTGTTCTCGCTTCCCACGCCCGGGTTCCCGGGTTCGATTCCCGGCGGGGTCAGGGATTTTCTCTGCCTCGTGATGACTGGGTGTTGTGTGCTGTCCTTAGGTTAGTTAGGTTTAAGTAGTTCTAAGTTATAGGGGACTGATGACCATAGATGTTAAGTCCCATAGTGCTCAGAGCCTTTTGAATCATTTCGAATGGCAATGTTACTACCATCTGTGTTCATGTTAACTGAAAAATGTAATTGATCGTCGTCACTGCGATCGACTTTTTCAGTTTCGATTTCATTTGTTGCCACGTCCATTTCGGCGACATCTCGTGCCTGGATATCCGGCAATGGGCTGGCAACAATGTGCCTAATGTGTGTACTCCTTTTTTGACAATTTTATAAAATGAGAAAATAATAAATACTTTTGAAAATGAAATATTCTGTTCGTAACAGTGGGGATACCAGTAAGAAATCTAGTCAGTAGTGCCTCGGCAACACGTATCAAAATACATTGTCAGCGTAACTCAATTGTATACACACACATTTGTCCCCCAAAAATTAACATTTTGTCCAATTGTCTACGTATTTTACGAGAATGCTTCGATCTGGGAATTGGATTAGGAAAGGTACTACGATCAGTATTGGCACAGACTCTACTAAGCACAGTCACGCACGCAACGGGTCGTGAATTTTCCTACATTTTCGTTGGCTTTCTCGTTCCTTCCAGAATTAATGCTCCAACTGATTATGTTTAATCTCTTGCGCATCGTCTGATTTTCATCCTAGTTGCGATAACAATGTATCCCATTCATCAAACGGAGTGAAACGTCCCCTTTGAAATATTATACTAGACTGTGCTTAAACCGACACACAATATTTTTAGCGCAACGCAATCTGACTTTCAATAATCTCTACAAAAGAACGGCCCTGACTAACATTAACCTATACCTTTCACAAACCACTTTGCTCACCAAAAATCTTCGTTACTCGCACTACTGCAATACAGCGAGCGCCACTACTGCCAGCTAAATAAAAGATTCAAACTACTGAAGGCACTAACTACTGATAGGCATAGTTAGCAAATGAAAGATTTTGATAGAGAACAAATGATGTATTTACCTTAATAGTCATAATATATATAGCAGTTCAAGACAAATTTCAAAACACCGCCATCTCTCTCCCCACATCCACCACTGCTGGCGGCTCACCTCCAACTGCGCAACGCTACGCGCTGTTAACATCCAACTGCCCAACACTACAATGGCGAATATTACAACAATGCAAACCAGCCACAGACTGCACACAGCACAGCCAGTGATTTTCATAAAGAGCGCTACGTGGCGTTACCAATAAAAAAACTAAACAGTCTACTTACATAGCCCCAATGTTCCCCACAAAAAATTTTACAAATTGTTTTGGGCAGTGGCCAATACAGATTTGAAAAAAATTTTCATCATTACGGTAAGAAAGATATCAAATGCACACACTTATTGATACAGTGTTGGTCAAAAGCTAAAATTTTCTCACAGCCCATAAAGACAGTCCTGGTCATTCATCACAGTAAAATTGCAGTGTTTTTCTCAAAGTCTGAGCAGTAAAAGAAAATGCACACTGAAGTAGTGGATTTCCATGCAGTCTTGAAGAAGTAGTGTTGTTCTTCCAACGGAAAGACAGTGCTGACTCTCGAGATGCAGACAGGTAATGGGCCACAACAGAGCAAACCCACAACAGAGTCATTCGAAGTTTTGAAGACTATTGGTAGGTAGGCCATCACAGAGCAGACCCACTGTAGTCCTTGTAGAAATAATGGTATTAGTGGGTCATCAAAGATGCAGACCCACTGTAGTCCTTGTAGAGACGGCCAGCAGCCGTCTGTTGTGACTGTGCAGGTGCACAATCACCATTGAAGAGTCTTGCGGATAATATAGCAAGTCCATAACCAGTCAGAGTCCCTAACCACTACTCATTATTCCTTACCTTTTTACACATATACATATTCGTCGAAACTTCTTCACTATTTCATCATAATAAATACGTAGCATAATCAAATTTCTCATATAGCATCAGCTTATGGTTCATAAACATACCTCAACAGCGTAATACACATCGTCATCATAACATCATAAACCCTCAGCCAAATCTCAAAATTGTCGTAGCTTCCTCCAATAATTTCAAAACCTAAAAAAAATTCTCTACTCATGTCAACAGTTTCATCTACCTCAAACGTACTTTAAAAATCATGATCCCATACCAAATACATCATTCAAAGCTCTCATAGTGTCACAGTGGTTCCGAAACATATGAAGGGTTCACACATTACAGACAAAATACAATTTCATAAGTGTGAAGTTATCCAGCTGTGTAATTGCGTAAATATCTGTCAATGACGTAGAAAAAAAAGTTTGTCTCTCTCAGTTAAATGATCAGATAGCTGTGTAATTCTGTCTTAGAGAAATATGGTACCGATGTGTAAAGTTGTATAAGCAAATACCATATTAGCTAGGGCTCCTTGTGCTTGCCAAACACATGGTACACAAAGTAGGCGTGTACCCCCCTGAGGATTAATGTAATTATACCCTCAGGTGTTACAGATTACAGCAATGGAATGAAATGTATCACGGAAAACTTTGTATGTAATTCAAAAATCTTGAAAAATAAATGGTTTACGTACAAAATTAATCACTCAAATGCGTGTCTTGTAGCGCTAAATGTGCGTCTTGCTGTAAGATAATTCTGTGGAACTGTCGTAGTTATCGTCCTCTGTAAGCAAAGTTCTGCTGAAGTCAATGCACTTACCTCATCATAAACGAAAGTGTTTTGCGTATAGATACCGTAGTTATTACATACCTTACCGTGATCAAGAAAGTACTATAATGTAAAGTATTGTTGTGCTACGAAAAAGGCTGTCTCATTGTAGCTATACCACAAAAGTTACTACTAAAACATGTTTTACTTTCCAGAATAATACAGAAAAACTGTGCAGATATAAAACAGATACAGCGCATAAGCAACATTGTAAATTGTCACTCATTAGTAGCGTCGTGATAAAATCGTGTAGCTGTCACATAAACTAACCACTGTGTCGTCTGGTATCTCACAGAAAGTACTTTAAATCCAGAATGTATTTTCAAGTAAACCAAAATGTTGCATTAAAATCTCATTAGCAGTACTGGTAAATGTTCTAAGTATGTGAGCCTTATAGTCGTTACGTAATAGTGCAACTAACAAGCAAGAATGTACACACACAATAACACTGTGTCCTCTGTTCACTATAACAATGCATTCGTAATTTCTGTTTAAATAAGTTCTCTTGGTTCTTGACTGGATATTTAACTTCAAACATTGTTGCATGTTAACAGATTCTAAGTCTGACAAAGCATACTAGCAATGTAAAGTGAAAAGTTATATGGCCAAGACAAAGTTAAAAAGCAGATTATCTTTCAATAAACGGTTTTACATGTGAAATGTGGTGTAAACCTTTACTCTTCCTAGTACGCAGAGTTTCAACTTCAACGCAATTATCATGTGGCATAAGTCGGATTCTGTAAGGGCCATTATAAACTAGAAAGAATTTGTGACTCAAGTGTTTCTTCTTATGTGATAATGAATGAGCTTTAATGGGAACTTTCTGACCAATATATAATTTCTTTGCATTTGCTTTACCGTGTAGTTTTCTCCTTTTGTCTGCTGCAGATTTTATATTTATAATAGCCAAATCAATTATGTCTTTGTGCCGAAGTTTACGTGTATTCGGGAAAGGTACAAGCTCTCTGATTCTGTTCGGTGGTTCTTCATTCTTCAATACAAGAGTAGGTGGTAAAGCAGTGGAGTCATGAGGCATTTCATTCAGCACGTTTTGAAATAAGTGTAAATATCTGTCCCAATGCTGATGCTTTCTGTGACAATAAAGTCTGCAAAGTTTATTGATTTCTTTCATAATCCGTTCGGAGGGGTTACAATGTGATGAGTACAATGAAATAAAAACAGGTTTGATTTTATGATTCCGAAGCATGCGTGACCAAACAGCAGATCTGAATTGCGGTCCGTTATCTGAAATGACTTTACTAACGTGTCCAACTTCACGTAAGAAATTTTTAACAAAGGCGTTGGATACAGACCGTCCAGTGGCTTTACGTAACGGTGTGAAAGAAACAAATTTTGAAGTAAGTTCAACAGCGACTAGAACGTACGAAAATCCATTCGATGTTCTGACAAGCGATCCCAAGAGATCAACAGCAGCAAATTCTTTTAATTTAGAAGGAATGATAGGAAACAGCGGAGCACGATGGGAGATAGTAGATGATTTCGCCTTTTGACAAAGTTTACAAATAGACAAGACTCTTCGAATTCTCTTTTCCATATTGTTAAAATAACAAGTCGTTCGAAGAATATGATAACATTTTCGTGGGCCAAAATGTGCATAGCTGAAATGAATGTACCAAATGAGCTTATTAACAAAATCGTCAGGAATGCAAAGTACCCATAGCTTGTCATCAACAGTGCAGCGTTTGAACAGTATGTTGTTTCTAACCAGATAATAATGCCGAATCTGTGTGTGTGTCTTTTCATGCCATTTGCTTTTGATGTCTTTCCAAATCGGATCTTTATCTTGTTCATGAGCAATGTCCTTTAAGGATGTGGTGATGAAGTTTTCAAAGGCGACTTTCTGAATGTAAAGAATACTGAAATTTTTCTCGAGGTTGCCTTCTGTGTTACTTTTCTCAAGCCCAGCCGGTGCGCGTGACAGTGCGTCCGCAACAATGTTCTCCTTGCCGGGAATGTAGACTATTGTGAAGTGGAATTCTTGCAGAAACAATGCCCAACTATTTAACCATGTCATGATTTAATTTTGAAGACATAAGAAATTGTAATGCACGATGATCACTGTATACTTTTACGTGCTTACCAGAAAGAAAGAAACGGAACTTGTTAAATGCCCAAACGATAGCTAAAGCTTCTAATTCAGTAACGGAATAATTTTTTTCAGATTTTGTTAGCACTCGGCTAGCAAAAGCAATGGTTTTCTGAACGGTAGTGTCATTTTCTATGGCTTCTTGAAATAAATGGGCACCAAGACCGACTTTAGAAGAATCCGTGCTAAGGCAGAACTTTTGTGACAGCTCTGGATGAGCTAGTATTGGCGCGTTAAGTAGCGATTCTTTCAAAGAATTGAATTCCAACTGTGCTTGTTCGTCCCAGTTCCAAATAGTATTTTTTCCAGTGAGAGAACAAAGTTTTGGTGTAACTAGAATTTGCATATTCAGAAAACGACGGTAAAAATTTACGAGACCTAGAAAACTGCGGACTTGTCTTTTTGTGGATGGAACTGGAATGGCTCTGATTGCTTCTAACTTTTCAGGATCCGGCTGAATGCCTTCAGAAGAAATAATATGTCCCAAAAACCTCACCTTTGACCTACCGAATTCAGACTTTTCCAAGTTAACTGTAATCCCAGATTCTGCAAAAATACGTAACAAACTGTTGAGGATGCGATTATGTTGTTCCCATGAAGCTTCTGCTATTAGAATATCGTCCACATATAAGGTGATGTGACGTTTTAAGAACTCGGGTAATATGGAATTTAGCCCGCGAATGAATGCTGCCGAAGAAATGTTCAAACCAAAAGGAAGTTTCCGAAACTGACAACAAACGCCGAAACAAAGGAAAGCTGTGTATTTTCTACATTCTGGATGAAGTTAGATCTGATAAAAGCTGGATCTGAGATCAATGGAAGACAACACTTTTACACCATTAAAATTTTGAAGAAGTTCTTCCAACGTTTGCGGCCTGTCTGTTTCAGGAATAATGATAGT
This sequence comes from Schistocerca nitens, assembly GCF_023898315.1. Taxonomy (NCBI): domain Eukaryota; kingdom Metazoa; phylum Arthropoda; class Insecta; order Orthoptera; family Acrididae; genus Schistocerca; species Schistocerca nitens. The sequence goes on along the minus strand of NC_064623.1, from coordinate 29,776,781 downwards.
ATTGATTTGTCTCGAATCTAAGACAAGCCTGATCGATCCATTTTTCTTCTCAACAACATGTAATGGATTGTTGTATGAGCTTACTGCAGGCTCAATAATGCCCTCGTCAAGCATAGATTGTATTTCTGCTCTAACACGGTCCCTATAATGTGCTGGAATTACGTATGGTCTAACACAAAATTTAGTATGCTCACGAACACGAAATTGGTATTGAAATCCCTTGATTGTTCCTGTTTTGTGAGTAAAAACTGTGGAATGTGCTTGTAAAATCTCAAAAAGGTCCTGCCTATCAGTGTCATTACAATTCTCAATTGTTTGAATTTTATTCTGAATTAACTCATTAGTTTCAAATATGCCGTCGATATCATCCCTGTCAGTACTTGCAGAGTGATTGTTAGTGTCTAGTTCCGTAGAAAATTCCGAACTGTTGTCTAACAGAAGGTAAAGCCGATTAATTTCCTCGTCATAGTTTGAGAGCCAATCTTGAAATTTCAAAGCTATTGACTTACCTTCTTTCTCTAAACTTATTTCAGCATAGTGAAAGTTTAAGATTGCTTTGTATTCATTCAAAAAGGTCTACTGCCAGTATAATTTCCGTCGACAATAATGGAACAATAAGAAAGCTCATAGAGAAGTTGTGGCTTTGACAAAAGAATTCTAAGTTGGTTTGTTGGCGTACATCTACACTTTTTCCAATGATTGCACCTTGTAATTTAATCTTACGTAACGGAAGTGTGGGGCAATCGTTCGATTTGTTGCATTTGCTAAAAGCTGTTTCACTAATTACTGAAATGGGACTGCCAGAGTCAAGTACTGCCGTAAATTTTACGTCATTTACAGTAATGTGAATCACAGGATATGCAATGTTGTTATGTTTTACGTCGTGTTCCTGGAGTAAGATGTCCCTAATGTCTTCCATTTTTACGTAATTACTAGCTACGGCAGCTGCGTCGTCAGTTTCATAAGTACGTTTTGTGGCTGCCAGCGGTATGAGTCATTGCCTATTGTGTCTTTGTTGGCGCGCGTCGTTATTGGGATTTGGAGACCTAACTTCTACAAATTCACCTTGTCGAGAGGGCCCTGCTCTGTTTGAATCCGCTACGGTCGCAGGTTCGAATCCTGCCTCGGGCATGGGTGTGTGTGATGTCCTTAGGTTAGTTAGGTTTAAGTAGTTCTAAGTTCTAGGGGACTTATGACCTAAGATGTTGAGTCCCATAGTGCTCAGAGCCATTTGTTTGAATCCCGCCAGTTCTGATGCAATTCAGGTCTGTCGTTACGATCATATCATCTGTCGTCATGTCGGTAGATTCCATAGTTTCTTTCTTGTCGGTCACGTGGTGGAGAATTTCTCCCTGAATCGTAAGTGCGCGCTGGATCGTTGCATCTAAAGTTATTCTGTCTCACTTGATAATAATTATTTTGGTTCCAATATTGTCTGTTTCTCTGATTGTCTCTGTGATAGTCATTACCGCGGAGAGGTGATCTTTCCCTGTAATTATTACTACTAAGCCAACGGTTGTCATACAGGTGGTGTCTGTTTTGGTCACGATTTGTGTTGTGAGAATAGCCTTGTCGTGTCCAGTTATTATTTCTTTCACCGCGGAATTGCGACGAATGTGACCTGTAATTGTTGTGTTCCTGTTTTCGCGTTCCGCGATTGTCAGTGTCAATTTCTAATTCTTGTAAGAGTCCCTGAAAAGCTTCAATGTCGTCTTTGCAACGTCCTGCCGAAATAATATGTCGTAAATGTTCAGGTAATTTGATTAAGCAAATGCGGATGAGTTCTGAGGGGCTGTATGGGTTTGAAAGATACTGATTCTTATGCAACATGTCTTCAAAATATTTCATAAGACTGGAAAATTCAGATTGTTCGAAACGTTTCATCATTATGATGCTATGTTTTACTCGGTCTTGTGTAGCTTGAGACCAATACGCTGAGAGGAAGGCATGATAAAATTCTCCTTCACTGTGACAATCGTGAATGACCGATCGCATTCTTACAGCTGGTTCATTCTCCAAGTAGCCACACATAAATTCTAACCTGTGCTCCAATGACCAGTTGGGAGGAAAACAATGAGAGAATTGATGAAGCCATGCTTGTGGATGAATGTCGTTGTCAGAATTCTTAAATGTTTTGAATTTACGTGTAGTAATGAAAAGCTTATAGTCAAAATCATCGTGTCGGCGAGTCGCACATCGCTCATTGTTACCTCGTTTCGGCGGCTCCATCTCAAAATACAATGCGCCTTGCCAATTTCTTTCATAATTTCCGAAGTGTCCTGTGTTATTATTTTGTGGTTGTTCCGCATTTCTATGTCCCTCTTCCCGTACTGGAGCGCGAGTGTCCTCTGAAATATGTAATTCTTGTATTACTTGTGCCAACTGATCTTGTACTTCCCGGATTTCTCTTTTGTACTGTGTATTGATTCGATTTTGATTTTGTTTGAATTTTCTAATTTGTTCATACTCTTCAGTGTCCGTGAAGGCTACAGGTCTTGTGTCATTCAGATCATCATCTACCTTTGTAGATAAGTTAGTGAACTGATCTGAAAGTTCGGCTACTTTATCCGTTAGTGAAAATATTTCCTCTGTGTGTTTTTCTGAACCAAGTTTCAGAGTGTCCATTTGTGTTGAAATCGTATCTACTGTGTCCTTTAAGTTTTCCTGAGTTTTTGCAAGTTGCGTAACTGAATCGGTAGATGCAACTGAGTCAATTTTAGCTTGCAAGGTGTCGTGATTTTCATGAACAATAGTTTGCAGTTCTTTTATGGTTGCTTCGTGATTGTAATGCATTTTCATGTCGCGAAAAAATAGGTTGGAAATGCTCACAGATTTGTGTTTTTACGTCATTACAGACTTTTTAACATTTCGATTCAATGTTATGTAACTCAGTAGTTAAATCTTCACGTGTTTGTTCAAGTGTGGTGTCTAACTTCCGAAGATTTTGTTCCATTGTGTCTAACTGTTGCTGTGTTTGTCTCTGGTATTGTTCCATTGTGTCTAACTTTTGAAGATTTTGTTCCATTGTGTCTAACTTTTGAAGCTTTTGCTGTGTTTGTCTCTGATTTTGTTCCATTGTGTCTAACTTTTGAAGATTTTGTTCCAATGTGTCTAACTTTTGAAGCTTTTGCTGTGTTTGTCTCTGATTTTGTTCCATTGTGTCTAACTTTTGAAGCTTTTGTCCCATTTGTTGCATTAATTGTAATAACAATGCACTGGTGTCTGAAACATGTTCCTCAGTGCTTTTCAGCAGTGAATTTGCACCGGCAACATTCACATTTTGACAAGCGGAAAACGTGTCTTGACTCATTTGAGAAAACGGTGAGAACCCAAAACCTGAGTCTACAGTATTTGCAATATTATGTTCTGTCATTCCCGATTCCTGAGGCGAGCTGTTGCCGACCGATCGATCGATAATACTTCCCTGTTCACTACCTGTTTCACTGTCTACGCCATTATTTGACGCCCGCTCCATTTCCCTATGCACATTTACCAAATTACTACTTTGAATATTAGTTAATTCATTACATGGTGGCGCTAACACACTGCTTTTGTCTTCACTGTCATTTCTCAGTTTACTTTGGAGCCTAGTATTACGTTTTTCACACGCCATTATTGTCACAATATTTCACACGACAACACAGAAAAACATAATTTGAAGAGCAAAAATAAGAGAACACATTAACATAGCACTGAAAATAATATCTAGTTAATTGCAAGCGCAGCTGCGAAATACCTGGTGCAAATTTACATGCATGCCACACCTGTTTTATTGTACAACAATGAAAGACTGCAACTACAAAGGAGATTCTCTCTACAATTACGCGCTAGCAATAAATAAAATCTACACTAATTACACAAACTACAAGAAAAAAGATCAGAAGATTCCAGTGAGGTATCCTCGGCTAAGGGTCGACATATGAAACGTCCCCTTTAAAATATTATACATGACTGTGCTTAAACCGACACACAATATTTTTAGCGCAACGCAATCTGACTCTCAATAATCCCTACAAAAGAACGGCCCTGACTAACATTAACCTATACCTTTCACAAACCACTTTGCTCACCAAAAATCTTCGTTACTCGCACTACTGCAATACAGCGAGCGCCACTACTGCCAGCTAAATAAAAGATTCAAACTACTGCAGGCACTAGCTACTGATAGGCGTAGTTAGCAAATGAAAGATTTTGATAGAGAACAAATGATGTATTTACCTTAATAGTCATAATATATATAGCAGTTCATGACATCCAGCCTTACAAATTTCAAAACTCCGCCATCTCTCTCTCCACATCCACCACTGCTGGCGGCTCACCTCCAACTGCGCAACGCTACGCGCTGTTCACAGCCAACTGCCCAACACTACAATGGCGAGTATTACAACAATGCAAACAAGCCACAGACTGCACACAGCACAGCCAGTGATTTTCATAAAGAGCGCTACGTGGCGTTACCAATAAAAAAACTAAACAGTCTACTTACAGGAGAAAGACAAAATTCGTTTAATAGAAGATTTATAGAATTACACAATTAGTTTAAATTATTACAAACGTGCTAACTGTCTCGCTATAGCGGCGTCCTACCGCAGGTTGCCAGACGTATTGGTTGGGGAAAGAGATAAATGCAGTAGTTATCGTTAACCTGCACCAAAAATTGCCTGCCCAAGAACGCGCGTAGGCATAGATGCGTGCTTGTTAAGAAAATTGTGGCAGTTCTAAAACACAGAACTCATATTAATTGTCTTTTAGTTTAGTGTGTGACTTCGTAATTGACCTTTCCTCCCCAATGTTGTACAACAATGCCGTCGTATCTGCAGCGGCTATTCCCTGTTCCTGTTGATTTCGTCTCTGAAGAGAAGAATTTTAAAATGGCGAGTCATCGTCGCAACGGGACAGGAAAATTAGGTCGTAGCTCGGAAGTAGAATGAAAACTTGTGACTTCCGCATATTAGAACTTTTACTTAACAAAATACTGAGACGACTCAATTACATCTTTCTCGCGCCAGCTCAGAAGACCGACACACACCGATATCAGTGAAAAAAAAATGAGGTGCATAAAATAATTGCTATTTCTGTTCTTCAATTTTCTGTCCGCGTAGATACAAATACACATCCCCACGATATCTTTGCCGTACGGCGCGAATACTTATTTGTATGTGCAGGCTATTTAAAAAACCTACACAGTGTCTGTTTACTTGTTCAACAACTTTACCATTAATGCTCAGATGACAGATTGGTACGCTTTTCTTGCCGATCACCATTAATTTTGTTTTGCTTATTGAAATACTATAGCAAGCGATATTCTGGGAATGATGAGGTGCCTGGTCACAAAATACCTAACATTTCAATCACAAAAGATAAATAATTGTTATGTAATTCTTTAACATGTAGGGTCTGAAAACTCTGAGGGAATGTAAGTAACTCTGCAATACAGATTTATAATTAGAAACTGATCACTAGTTTGTTTTGGCGTTGTAAGTCGAAAACCGGTTAACACAATAAAAGTAATACTGTAGAACAAAAGCAAATTAGCGCTTTTCATTTATTATAATTTTGTTCTACCAAGAACCGATAGGAAGATTCAGTTAACATGAGAAATTGAGGAATTTAATTTGAGATATCAAATCATAGTTTCAACCCACACCGGTGGTTCTTCTTAGACATAATTTAAATAAGGCACATAATGACCCACACTATACCACTAAAAACAGAAAACGTTACAGTTAACAAATGCTCCATAATAATAAATCCAACATTAGCAAACAGTTACGGGATCACAAGAGGCAATGAGACACTATAAAAACACTGTAAAATAAATGGGCAACGGTAGAAAATGTGCCAAGATGAATCAAGATGTCACCAATATGCATCTAATATTTGAATTTTAAATTGAAATGGAAATGGTGAAATGTCTAGAACTTAAATTGAATAAAACACAGTGTGACTCCAGTTATTACTACAACAGGGAAAAAAATTACACTTACACATGTCCCCTAAACTATGTATCAGTCATCGAAAAACTTGTAGGTAACGGTTCAGTTACCACATGTAAGAGCCAGCCGTTGTGGCCGGGCGGTTCTAGGCGCTTCAGTCCGGAACCGCGCTGCTGCTAAGGTCGCAGGTTCGAATCCTGCCTCGGGTATGGATGTGTGTGATGTCCTTAGGTTAGTTAGGTTTAAGTAGTTCTATAGGGGACTGATGATCTCCGAAACATTTTTTTGAACACACATAAACACAGCAAATTAGTAGACGCAAGGAACGACTACAAAACAAAGCGAAATATAGACCAGAAGATTATTATTTGGACCTTCGTAAACAATCAAGTGAAATGCAAATCTCAGACAGACAAAAACGTAGCAGTGTACTCTCTTTTTTTGAGTCATCAGTCTTCTGACTGGTTTGATGCTGCCCGCCACAAATTCCCCTCCTGTGCCAACCTTTTCATCTCAGAGCAGCACTTGAAACCTACGTCCTCAATTATTTGCTGGATGTATTCCAATCTCTGTCTTCCTCTACAGTTACTCTCTACAGCTCCTTCTAGTACCATGGAAGTCATTCCCTCATGTCTTAGCAGATGTCCTATCATCCTGTCCCTTCTCCTTATCAGTGTTTTCCACATATTCCTTTCCTCTCCGATTCTGCGTAGAACCTCCTCATTCCTCACCTTATCAGTCCACACAATTTTCAACATTCTTCTGTAGCACCACATCTCAAATACTTCGACTCTCTTCTGTTCCGGTTCGTCCCACAGTCTATATTTCAGTAGCACACAATAGGAAATTCCTTCCTCAAATTATCGTCCACGTTTGATATTAGTAGACTTCTCTTAAACACGAATGCCCTTTTTGTCAGTGCTAGTCTGCCTTTTATGTCTTCCTTGTTCCGTCCGTCATTCGTTATTTTGCTGCCTAGGTGGCAGAATTTCTTAACTTAGTCTACTTCGCGCTCATCAAAACTGATGTTTTCTCGCTGTTCTCATTACTTTCGTCTTTCGTCGATTTACTCTCAATTCATATTCTGTACTTATTAGACTGTTCGTTACATTCAGCAGAGCATGTAATTCTTCACTTTGAAGATAACACTGTCGTCAGCTAATCTTAACAATGATATCCTTTTGCCTTAAATTTTAATCTGATTCTTGAACTTATCAATTCCTTCTGTCATTGCTTCTTCGATGTATAGATTGAAAAGTATGGGCGAAAGACTACATCCATGTCTTACATCCACTTCAGTCCGATCATTTTGTTCTTGGTCTTCCAGTCTTATTATTCTCTCTTTGTTCAAATGGTTCAAATGGCTCTGAGCACTATGGGACTCAACTGCTGAGGTCATTAGTCCCCTAGAACTTAGAACTAGTTAAACCTAACTAACCTAAGGACATCACAAACATCCATGCCCGAGGCAGGATTCGAACCTGCGACCGTAGCGGTCTTGCGGTTCCAGACTGCAGCGCCTTTAACCGCACGGCCACTTCGGCCGGCTCTCTCTTTGTTCATGTGCATATTGTTTACTTCTCGTCTTTCCCTAAAGCTGACCCCTATTTTTCCCAGAATTTCGAAAATCTTACACTATTTTACATTATCGAACGCAGTTTCCAGGTCGACAAATCCAATGTACGTGTCTTGATTTTTCTTAAGTCCAGCTTCTGTTATAAACGACAAAATATTAACTGTCTCTCTGGTTCCATTACTTTTCCTAAAGCCAGACTCATCGTACACATCGTGCGACTGCTACGGTCGCAGGTTCGAATCCTGCCTCGGGAATGGATGTGTGTGATGTCCTTAGGTTAGTTAGGTTTAAGTAGTTCTAAGTTCTAGCGGACTAATGACCACAGCAGTTGAGTCCCATAGTGCCCAGAGCCAGAGTCATCGTACACAGTGTACATAGGTTGATTTTAAGCCGAGATTCCTCAGGCTAGTTCCATAAATCAATATATAAATGAAATTTAAACAAGGCCGCCCTCAAGGCTTCACTTGAAACAGCAAGCAGTGAAATTAATGTTGCGTAGAAATCCAGGATACTTAATTTTTAAAAATTGCAAATCGGGCTCAAACCCAATAGATTGAAATAAGTGTGACGTAAAGAATTCTACCAATGTAAGTTAGCGCAGCCAGTAAAGTCCTTTACATACTCTGGGAGTTAACTCAAGCCTACAACAGACAGTATAAAAAAACCTACGGCGTGGCGGGTAGACTGAGAAGAGTGTTCCTGGAGCCACTTTGTAGCAGTTCTGGACGTGTGGGGTGTCACCTTGTCTGCTGGAATTGCCCAAGTCCGTCGGAATGCACAATGGACTTGAATGAATGCAGGTGATCGGACAGAATGCTTACGTACGTGTCAGCTGTTAGAGTCGTATCTAGACGTATCAGAGGACGCCATATCTGCAACTGCACACGCTCCACGCCATTACAGAGCCTCCGCCAGCTTGAACAGTTCCCTGCTGACGCGCGGGGTCCATGCATTCATGAGGTTTAGTCTCCATACCCGCACACGTCCAAACAATTTGAAACGAGACTCGTCCGACCAGGCAACATGTTTCCAGTCATCAATAGTCCTGTGTCAGTGCTGAAGGGCCCAGTCGAGGCGTAAAGCTTTTTGTCGTGCAGTCATCAAGGATACACGAGTGGGCCTTCGGCTCCGAAAGCCCATATCGATGATGTTTCGTTGAATGGTACGCACACTGACACTTCTTGATGGCCCTGCACTGCAATCTACGTCAATTTGCAGAAGGGTTGCTATTCTGCCACGTTGAACGATTCTCTTCAGTCGTCGTTTGTCCCGTTCTTGGAGCATCTATTTCGGCCGCAGTGATGTCTGAGACTTGATGTTTTACCGGATTCCTAATATTCACGGTACACTCGTGAAATGGCCGTACGGGAGCTCCCCATTTAATTGCTACCTCGGAGATGCTGTGTCCCATCGCTCGTGCGCAGACTGTAACATTAGGCCCAAACTCGCCTGAATCTTGATAACCTGCCATTGTGGCAACAGTAGCCGGTCTAACAACTGCGCCAGACACTCGTTGTCTTATATAGGCGTTGCCGACCGCAGCACCGTATTCTGGCTGTTTGCATACCTCTGTATTTGAATATGCTTACCGAACTATCAGTTTAATGAGTCACAGCTGCAAAATACTAACGCGAATTCTTTACAGACGAATGGAAAAACCGGTAGAGGCCGACCTCGGGGAAGATCTGTTTGGATTCCGTAGAAATGTTGGAACACGTGAGGTAGTACTGACCCTACGAATCATCTTAGAAGATAATTTAAAGAAAGGCAAGCTTACGTTTCTAGCATTTGACTGGAATACTCTCTTTCAAATTCTAAAGATAGCAGGGGTAAAATACAAGCAACGAAAGGCTATTTACAATTTCTACAGAAACCAGTTGGCAGTTATAAGAGTCGAGGGGCATGGAAGAGAAGCAGCGGTTGGGAATGGAGTGAGACAGGGTTGTAGCCTCTCCTCGATGTTATTCAATCTTTATATTGAGCAACCAGTGAACGAAACAAAAGAAAACTTCGGAGTAGGTATTAAAATCCACGGAGAAGAAATAAAAACTTTGAGGTTCGCCGATGACATTGTACTTCTGTCAGAAGCAGCAAAGGACTTGGAAGAGCAGTTGAATGGAATGGACAGTGTCTTGAAATTAGGGTATAAGATGAACATCAACAAAATCAAAACGAGGATAATGGAATGTAGTCGAATTAAGTCGGGTGATGCTGAGGGAATTAGATTAGGAATTGAGACACTTAAAGTAGTAAAGGCGTTTTGCTATTTGGGGAGCAAAATAACTGATGATGGTCGAAGTAGAGAGGATATAAAATGTAGACTGCCAATGGCAAGATAAGCGTTTCTGAAGAAGAGAAATTTGTTAACATCGAGTATAGATTTAAGTGTGAGGAAGTCGTTTCTGAAGGTACTTGTATGGAGTGTAGGCATGTATGGAAGTGAAACGTGGACGATAAATAGTTTAGACAAGAAGAGAATAGAAGCTTTCGAAATGTGGTGCTACAGAAGAATGCTGAAGTTTAGATGGGTAGATCACATAACTAATGAGGAGGTATTGAATAGAACTGGGGAGAGGAGGAGTTTGTGGCACAACTTGACCAGAAGAAGGTATCGGTTGGTAGGACATGTTCTGAGGCATCAAGGGATTACCAATTTAGTACTGGAGGGCAGCGTGGAGGGTAAAAATCGTAGAGGGAGACCAAGAGATGAATACACTAAGCAGATTGAGAAGGATGTAGGCTGCAGTAGGTACTGGGAGATGAAGCAGCTTGCACAGGATAGAGTAGCATGGAGAGCTGCATCAAACCTGTCTCAGGACTGAGGACAACAACAACAACAACATACCTATACAAGTTTCCTTGGCGCTTCAGTGGACAACAGCGGGTAGGGAATTTAAGGTTGCCCAAACCATAGACACAGTTGTTCTGTTCGTTCATTAAATTCCAAGAGCCACAGACAAAATCTCCCGGGTTGATGTCGTCGTCCTCGACTGCCACAAGGCATTCGATATAGTTCAGTACTGTCATTTAGTGAAAAACCTACCAACTTTCAGAGTATCGGACCAGATTTGTGACCGGATTCAGGATATCCTAGCAAATAGAACTGACTGCGGCGCTCTTAACGAGAAGAAATCCGCGGACGTAAAGTTAATTTCGGGAGTTAATGTTTACAATACACACTGATGAAATAGCAGATTACGTGAGGAGATACGTAAGGCTGGTCGCAGGAGATGCTCTTGTCTGCAAGGAGACTGCAGCGACAGCTGTCTGTATGGAAACGCGGTAACACTGGACATAAAAAGGCGAAGAAATCCAATACTGTTCGATTACGTTATAAGCTGTGGACTAGGTAAGTATTCCGCAATTTGAATCACGAACAGAGGCCAACATAAGTAACTTAGAAAAGGGCGTCCTGGTCGTTGCGAAGCACCTGAAGTCACTTAATAGAGGGAAGTTTCGCAGTCCAGACTGTATAGTAATTAATTTTAAATTAAAAATAGCCTCAGTTGCAATGTTTACCTGGCTTTACCGAGGTTTCAGTTGGGTTAACTCAACTTTCTTCAAAATATAAGGAACTGCGATTTGTCCATAATGGACGTCAAAAACTAAAAGCTATAATATAGTAATACATCGTCATATTGCAATAACGTATCTGGAAACAGCCTCGGTCCCACTTCACGACTGCAGTACGGCAGCAACGGATGTTGTACTGGAACTGGCTTTAGCCTCGAGTACGCATGCCCCTAGTATGTCATGCATACTTGTTAACACTGGTACTAACATGTACTCCTACAATTAAATTTTGTTATGAATAACTAGGTGCGGCTAACGAAATTGACGTATATGTTACCTGCAAGAAACAAAGATATATCGACTGTCTTAACATTTATAATAATTTGTTGGACGTCACCTGGTTTTCATTAAAAAATTTAGGGTTAGGAGTACATGTCTGTAGAACATGCTAGCCACTCTAGTCGAGCGATGTCCTGAAGGAACTCATTCAGAAGATGTGCATGATGGGGGCCCCGAATCGTCGTCCATTAAGACTAATGCCTCGCCAATATGCTGCCGATATGGCTGCACTATCGGTTGGAGGATGGCATTCACGTATTGTACAGCTGTTACGGCGCCTTCCATTGACCACCAGCGGCATACGTCGGCCGCCACATAATGCCACCCCAAAACAGCAGGGAACCTCCATCTAGCTGCACTCGTTGGACAGTGTGTCTAAGGCGTTCAGCCTGACCGGGTTGCCTCCAAACAAGCCTCGACGATTGTCTGGTTGAAGGCATATGCGACACTCATAGGTGAAGGGAAGGTGATGCCAATCCTGAGCGGTCCATTCGGCATCTTGTAGGGCCCATCTGTACAGTGCTGCATGGTGTCGTGGTTGCAAAGATGGACCTCGCCATGAACGTCGGGAGTGAAGTTGCGCATCATGCAGCCTACTGCGCACAGTTTGAGTCGTAACACGACGTCCTGTAGCTGCACGAAAACAATTATTCAACAAGGTGGCGTTGCTGTCAGGGTTCCTCCGAGCCATAATCCGTAGACAGCGGTCATCCACTGCAGTAGTAGCCCTTGGACGGCCTGAGCGAGGCATGTCATCGACAGTTCCTGTCTCTCTGTACCTCCTCCATGTCCGAAGAACATCGTTTTGGTTCACTCCGAGACGCCTCGACACTACCGTTGTTGAGAGCTCTTCCTGGCGCAAAGTAACAATGCGGACGCGATCGAACCGCGATATTGACACCGTCTAGGCATGGTTGAACTACAGACAACACGACCCGTACCTCCATCCTTGTGGAATGACTGGAAGTGACTCCCTCCGTCTAATAGGCGCTGCTCATGGATGTTTGTTTACATCTTTGGGCGGGTTTAGTGACATCTCTGAGCAGTCAAAGCGACTGTGTCTGTGACACTATATCCACAGTCAACGTCTATCTTCAGGAGTTCCGGGAACTGGGGTGATGCAAAACGTTTTTTATGTGTGTAGGATTCAACAGCCAACCGGTTGCGCGTAAATATTAGGTACATTGACATAGGTATCGACACCTACTAGAGGTATCTTTACCACAATGAACAGTTGCTAAATCCTATAAAATAATACATGGAAAATCAGGTATGACAAAGAACACATTAACAAAGATGACAGATTTCATGACGCTCGAAGGTGGCTAACGTAAAATTACATTGCTAAAAAGCAATAGTTAGAATATTGCAGCAGCTGTGCTCAAGTCAAAAGTAAAACAAAACGTGCTGGGCTCTGTCACGTGTGCCCAGCTGGGAACAACATCTGACTGGTCGGCCCATTATCTTCCATTGCTGCGACGAATTAACAATTAGTATTATTAAATAATAATAATAATAAGAGTTGCGCCGCCTATCAGGCGCGGAAAGTGATCTCTGCCCATTTGAAACATTATAACAAAAATAATTCAAAAAACGACGGTTAATTTTAAAAAACAAAATACAAAGAGAGCTTAATGTCTTTTTGAAATTGCACAGTAATCCAAAAATGCAGCAATTTGAAAACTGAAATGTTAACTATAAAATTTAGTGCCCCCAAGGTACAAAGCATAGGACTCTTCATTTAATCTGTCCTTTTTCTCATACAAAAAATTTTTCGCTTATGTTTTAATTTTCAAACTGATGCATTTTGGATTTTTATTTATGACGGGTTGATAACTATAAGAACTGTACTGCAAAAAGACGCGAGATGAAACTGCCTGATCTTTAGATCTTTTTATCCGTAAAAAAAGCTTGTTGTTTGTAGTTTTCAGGAGTCTGAGCATAAATTTCTCTGCAGAATTCTGAATAAGACTTAAATAGAGTCTTCACCAAAAGAAACTGCCTTGTTGGAAAAAGTACTTAAATACAATGTAATGCCTAACCTGTCAGATGGAAATGTAGTATAAAATATATTTATTTTGAGAAACATGCAGTTAAAAACACCTGCCAATATGATTGTGATAAGAAATTGATTAAAATTATTAATGTCAAGCTAAAAGAAAACAATGCCCTTTTAACGAAGTGTGATAAAGGGAATGCTGTAATCACTGCTACTCGGACCAAGTGTTTGTCTAAAACTTTACAATTTTTTGAAGGGAATAATGTTTCGGAGCTAGATGAGGATCCGACCGCCATAATAGAAAAATTAGGCTAGCCGTTAACAGTGCTACGCATTTGCTCAAACCGTTTCATAAAAAACAGCTTATTAATATGGATTCACAAAATGGCTGGTTCAAATGGCTCTGAGCACTATGGGACTTAACATCTGAGGTCATCAGTCGCCTAGAACTTAGAACTACTTAAACCTAACTAACCTAAGAACATCACACACATCCATGCCCAAGGCAGGATTCGAACCTGCGACCGTAGCGGTCGCGCGGTTCCAGACTGAAGCGCCTAGAACCGCTCGGCCACTCTGGCCGGCTTGGATTCACAGGCCCCTAAATTGTGTTCCCAGTTTACATCTACATCTACATGGTTACTCTGCAATTCATATTTAAGTGCCTGGCAGAGGGTTCATCGAACCATTTTCGTACTACTTCTCTAGCATGCCACTCTCGAATGGCGCGCGGGAAAAAGGAACACCTAAATCTTTCCGTCCGAGCTCTGATTTCTCTTATTTTATTATGATGATTATTTCTCCCTGTGTAGGTGGGTGTCAACAAAATATTTTCGCATTCGGACGAGAAAGTTGGTGATTGAAATTTCGTAAATAGATCTCACCGCAAAGAAGACCGCCTTTGTTTCAGTGACTGCCACACGAACTCGCGTATCATATCAGTGACACTCTCACCCCTATTGCGCGATAACCCGAAACGAGCTGCCCTTCTTTGCACTCTTTCGATGTCCTCCGTCAATCCTACCTGGTAAGTATCAGATACCGCCAGCAATATTGCAGCAGAGGACGGACAAGGGTAATGTAGGCTGTCTCTTTAGTGGGTTTGTCGCATCCTCTAAGTGTTCTGCCAACAAAGCGCAGTCTTTGTTTCACCCTCCCCACAATATTATTTATGTGGTCTTTCCAATTTAAGTTGCTCGTAACTGTAATTCCTAGTTATTTAGTCGAATTGACAGCCGTTAGATTTGAGTGATTTATCGTGTACCCAAAATTTATCGGATTTCTTTTAGTACCCATGTGGATGATCTCGCACTTTTCTTTGTTTAGTGCCAATTGTCACTTTTCGCACCATACAGAAATTCTCTCTAGATCATTTTGAAATTGGGATTGATCGTCTGATGATTTTACTAGACGGTAAATTACAGCATCATCTGCAAACAATTTAAGGGGGCTGCTCAGATTATCACCTAGATCATTTATGTAAATCAGGAACAGCTGAGGGCCTATGACACTACCTTGCGGAGCGCCAGATATCACTTCTGTTCTACTCGATGATTTACCGTCTATCACTGCGAAGTACCTAAAAGTCACCATCCGGTACGTCCGATTGTAAACAGTATGAACACTGCATATAATGAGTTAGCAAGATTTCTTCACGATAAAATAAAAAATTCTTTGTATTTCGAAATAATTATTCTGTCGTCAATAGCCAAAATCCAGTCAGTAAAATCAAAGAGCAGCAGTGCGTTCAGTATACTAAATTGTTTTTATTAGACATTAAAAACCTATATACTAACGTACTAGTTCAAACAAAATAACTTACTTACTTTTAAAAAAGATGTTTCTGATGAGCATATCACTGACCTAATTCGATTGCCAAGAGTATTGGTAAAATGCAGATATTTTATTTTCAATGTCAAATTATACTATCTGCCTGACGCCTTGGCAATGGTTAACCCACTGACAGGCGTCTTGGCAGATATTTTCATTAATTAGCTGGAAGAGAAATTCTTGAATAATTTTTCAGCTGCCGATCTTAGTATTTACAAAGAAATCTCATCTACAGTTTCAAGTCCACAGTTGCTCCGATACACAATTCAGGAGTGTATAAAATCACTTGTGATACGTGTCCCGTTTATTGCATAGGACAAACTGGAAGGTTTTTGCTGTCAGGTGCAAAGAAAATTTGTTAGGAAAAAGAGTGACTAATGTACACAATTCTACTTTTCTTTATCATCTGCTAATTTCGGGACATAAACCGCAACGCCTTGAAGAAATTTCCATTTTACATAGAGAATGGCTAGATGTACTCGAAGAGCTGGAGATTTTCAAGCATATTTCTAAGAACGAAGGCCTCATCTTCAATGAGCAATTACAACTAGGCAACAAAAGTTTTTTCAATGGTTTCAATCCACTGCTCGCGGAATTTTTATTTATCTATCTTTTTACTATATTTTTCCAGCTTTTGGTTTCGAAACATTATTTTCTTCTAATCTCATTGATGTGTGCTGCTAAAGTTACCTTCATGCAAATACCTGTATTGTCTAGATTGTGCAGCTGTTTGTAAACTTTTTCTGTGTCATTCAGTCCTTTACATAATAGTAATTTCTGTAAAGCGTAAGAGATAGCTCTGTTATACTTAATCTGCTTGACTACTGTGTAATTTCAAAAAGACGTTAAGCTCCCTTTACATTTTGTTTTTTAAAATTAAATGTCTTTTCCAGTTACTTTTGCTATAATGTTTGAAATGGGCACATGTCACTGTGCGCGCCTGATAGGCAGCTCAACTCGTATTTTTTTCGTGGCAGCAATGTTACCCACTTGGCCGACCAGTCAGATGTTGTTCGCAGCTGGGCACACGTGGTAAAGGCCATCACGTTTGTATTTTTTTTTTATTTTTGACTTGAGCATAGCTGCTCCAGAATTCTATCTATTGCTTTTTAGCAATGAAATTTTACTTAAGTAACCTTTGTGCGTCATGAAAGCTGTCATCTTCGTTAATGTGTTTTTGTCATACCTGATTTTATACGTATTATTTTGTAGGATATAGCAACTGCTCATTCTGATAAAGACACCCCTAGTGGGTGTCGAAACCTAGGTCAATGTACCCAACGTTTATGTGCAGCCGGTTGGCTGATTAATCTCATACTGAAACTAGTACCCGGTTGCTGAATAACAACCGTCTTCCAACTGTAATAAACTGTTTGCCTATTTTTTTCCGTCTGTCTCACTTTTATTTGACCACTCCTTACAAAACAGCTCCATACTTACCAATCGTATGCAACGGCCCCGTCGACGAAAAATCCGTTGTAAAGTTGCACATGTCACACCGATACTCAAGAAATGAAATAGGACTGATCCGATACATTACAGACCCATATCACTGACGTCGATTTCCAGGAGCATTTTGGAACGCAGACAGTGCTCAAACATTATGAATTACCTCGAAGAAAGCGATGTACTGACACGTTGTCGGCAACACGTTAAACAAATAGATAACGTCCATTCAAAATACAGAAAAGTTAAAAAGTCACGCCACTGACTGTGGCTCTTGCGAAGTCCCTAAAAATGTGTTGTTGTTGTTGTTGTGGTCTTCAGTCCATAGACTAGTTTGATGCAGCTCTCCATGTTACTCTATCCTGTGCAAGCTTCTTCATCTCCCGGTACCTACTGCAACCTACATCCTTCTGAATCTGCTTAGTGTATTCATCTCTACGTCTCCCTCTACGATTTTTACCCTCCACGCTGCCCTTCAATACTAAATTGGTCATCCCTTGATGCCTCAGAGCATGTCCTACCAACCGATCCCTTCTTCTAGTCAAGGTGTGCCACAAATTTCTCTTCTCCCCAATTCTATTCAATAACTCCTCATCACTTACGTGATCTACCCATCTAATCTTCAGCATTCTTCTGTAGCGCCACATTCCGAAAGCTTCTATTCTCTTCTTGTCTAAGCTATTTATCGTCCACGTTTCACTTCCATAAATGGCTACACTCCATACAAATACTTTCAGAAATGGCTTCCTGACACTTAAATCTATACTCGATGTTAACAAATTTCTCTTCTTCAGAAACGCTTTCCTTGCCATTGCCGGTCTACATTTTATATCTTCTCTGCTTCGACCATCATCAGTTATTTTGCTCCCCAGATAGCAAAACTAATTTACTACTTTAAGCGTCTCATTTCCTAATCTAATTCCCGCAGCATCGCCTGATTTAATTCGACTGCATTCCATTATCCTCGTTTTGCTTTTGTTGATGCTCATCTTATATCCTCCTTTCAAGACACTGTCCATTCCATTCAGCTGCTCTTCCAGATCCTTTGCTGTCTCTGACAGAATCACAATGCCATCGGCAAACCCCAAAGTTTTTACTTCTTCTCCACGAATTTTAATACATACTCCGAATTTTTCTTTTGTTTCTTTTACTGCTTGTTCAATATACAGATTGAATAACATCGGGGAGAGGCTACAACCCTGTCTTACTCCCTTCCCAACCACTGCTTCCCTTTCATGCCCCTCGACTCTTATAACTGCCATCTGGTTTCTGTACAAATTGTGAATTGTGAATAGACTCTCGCTTGGCCGTGCGGTTAAAGGCGCTGCAGTCTGGAACCGCAAGACCGCTACGGTCGCAGGTTCGAATCCTGCCTCGGGCATGGATGTTTGTGATGTCCTTAGGTTAGTTAGGTTTAACTAGTTCTAAGTTCTAGGGGACTAATGACCTCAGCAGTTGAGTCCCATAGTGCTCAGAGCCATTTGAACCAGTAGTAGACTCTCGCTGCCTCTATTTTACCCCTGCCACCTTCAGAATTTGAAAGAGAGTATTGCAGTCAACATTGTCAAAAGCTTTCTCTAGGTCTACAAATGCTAGAAACGTAGGTTTGCCTTTCCTTAATCTATTTTCTAAGATGAGGTGTAGGATCAGTATTGCCTCACGTGTTCCAACATTTCTACGGAATCCTAACTGATCTAGTATAAACCTTAATAAAATCCCTTAAGCAATAAAATACACAATCCTCCAAAATATAGTTAAAGCTGGGAAGGCATAAGGTTTAAATGTGGCTCCCACTGGGAGAAACATTGTCAATGAACCTTAGTAAAAATACAATACGCCAAATACAAGTTAGTTTGGGAGGATATGCAATTTAAATGTGTCTCGAAAGTGGTGTACACCAGCAGAAACATTGATAATGACTCTTAATAAAAATATGACTGCTCAAATACCGGCCGCTCTGGCCGAGCGGTTCTAGGCGCTTCAGTCCGGAACCGCGCTGCTGCTACGGTCACAGGTTCGAATCCTGCCTCGGGCATGGATGTGTGTGATGTCCTTAGGTTAGTTAGGTTTACGTAGTTCTAAGTTCTAGGGGACTGATGACCTCAGATGGCCCATAGTGCTTAGAGCCATTTGAACCATTTGAGTTCTCAAATACAAGTTGGTAGGACATTCAATTCAAATGTGACTCCCAGCTGTTACACACCAGCAGAAAGGTTGAAAATGACCTTTAATAAACACACACTTGCCTGAAATACGTAGTAAGCTAACAACTATCGCAGACGGCTATCACAACCAGCATGGATCAAACGGGCAAGTTTAACAGTGAGTGGAGTTAGCTAATGACTGTGGATCAAAGGAAAGGTTCAACAGTCTATATTGATAAGTAAAAGGCCTTAAAACTTAACACGCTCCATAAGTAGTAACAAGAGTGCAAGGTTTAAATGAGTACTTACAGAGCAGGTATAGCGAGGAGGAACTTCGGGTTTGCACAACACGCTTTAAACCTCATGAGATTACTGTATTCACCAAGTACACTCATGCTCATAAATTAAGGATAATTGCAGAATGTGGTACCACACAACGTGCCACTACACGAAACTGGCACTAATAGCATGGGCACATACGGAACAAACACGACACAGATCTGTAAGTCCACGGTATTGGTGATAAGTTAAAGAAAACCGCCGCGAAACACATGTGCTACAAAACGCCACTGTTTCCTGGCCATGTACCCCGACATCAATATGGGATATGACCACCATGCACACGTACACAGGCAGCACAACGGGTTGGCATACTCTGGATCAGGTGGTATAGCCTCCCATTTTTGCACCAGTGGCTGTCGGAGCTCCTGAAGTGTCCAAGGGGTTTGAAGCGATACGTCGACCGGGAGCATCCCAGACGTGATGTGGTCGATGGGGTTTAGGTGTGGAGAACAGGCAGGCCACTCCATTCGCCTGATATCTTCTGTTTCAAGGTACTCCTCCACGATGGCAGCTCGGTGGGACCGTGCGTTATCATCCATCAGGAGGAAGGTGGGACCCACTGCACCCCTGACAAGGCGAACATACTGGTCCAAAATGACGTCCCGATACACCTGACCTGTTACAGTTCCTCTGTCAAAAACACGCAGGGGTGTACGTGCACCAATCATAATCTCACCCCACACCATCAAACCACGACCGCCATACAGGTCCCTTTCAAGGACATTAAGGGGTTGGTATCTGGTTCCTTGTTCACGCCAGATGAAAATCCGGCGAGAATCACTTTTTAGTCTGTATCTGGACTCGTCCGTGAAAATAACCTGGGACCAGTGTTCCAATGACCAAGTACTGTGTTCTTGACACCAGGTTTCACGGGCTCTCCTGTGACCAGGGGTCAGTGGAATGTACCTTGCAGCTCTTCGGCTGAATAAACCATGTCTGTTCAGTCGTCTGTAGACTGTGTGTCTTGAGACAACTGTTCGAGTGGCTGCGGTAAGGTCCCGAGCAAGGTTACCTGCTGTACTCCGTGGCCGTCTGCGGGCACTGATGGTGAGACATCGGTCTTCTTGTGGTGTTGTACACTGTGGACGTCCCGTACTGTAGCTCCCGGACACGTTTCCTGTCTGCTGGAATCGTTGCCATAATCGTGAGATCACACTTTGTGGCACACGGAGGGCCCGTGCTACGATCTGCTGTGTTTGACCAGCCTAGTATCATAACGTCATCAATATGTGTTCTCTGAGGCATTTTCAACATACAGTCACCATTAGCACGTCTGAAAACGTCTGCACACTTACTCGCTGCACCGTTCTCTGGCATGCACCAACGCACCTCTGCGTATGTGGACTGCTGCCAGCGCCACCGTGCGACAACCGCAGGTCAAATGGACCGCATGGTAATACCCCGAGGTGATATAAACCCGCAAACCGCCCACCAGAGCGTTGTTTCACCATGCATCAGCAGTATCCATAATTTATGAGCATGAATGTAGGACAGAGTAATGGTTCCCAATTAATCGGGGACACACCGCCGTGACACGCATCATAAGATCAACTTTACTTAAACTGAGCCACCACGATATGGACGGTAGAGGCACAGAAGTGCGGCCGCAGCAGACAGCAAACACGACTCTGCTCCGGGCCCAGGGAACAGGAACGCATCCTCTCCTGCAAAAGCTGCGCTGCCAACACACGTCAGAGGGGAACAGTAACCTTCACAAATAAGGCTACAGACAGAGAATGGCTGAGATACAGGAAATCTCAACCAATCGCGAAAGCGACTACACATACAACTTGCAAGCTTAACACTCCTTAAAATTACCTGTAATTTAGAAGCCAAAATATTAGCGCCTGCTGTTGTAATGATTAGTACATACTCATCTACAAAGGGTGTCCGCCCCCGGTAGCTGAGTGGTCAGCGCGACAGACTGTCAATCCTAAGGGCCCGGGTTCGATTCCCGGCTGGGTTGGAGATTTTCCCAATCATCATCATTTCACCCTCATCGACGCGCAAGTCGCCACAGTGCTGTCAGATCGAAAGACTTGCACCCGGCGAACGTTCTACCAGACGAGAGGCCCAGACACACGACATTTACATATTTATCTACAAAGGATGTCTTGACTCTGACACAGATTACGTCACAAATTTAATTTCGTCGATTCAATTTGGAACAGAGATACTCGTAGAATTGCATGGAAGGCCTGGAACACAACTAGCGATCAGTTACACTGATCATACACACAATCAGTTCGTAGGACTATTGATGTAGCAGGTCCAATTCCACATTAATACAGGCGTGGCTTTGCAGAACCCAAAAAATAAGAAAACAACACTCAGCTCCACCCAGGTGTGAAGGAGCCGTGAGTGACGGGAAAAAATTGGAAATTTGTGGTAAGTTCCTGTGGGGACCAAACTGCTGAGGTCATCGATCCGTAGGCTTACACACTACTTAATCTAACTTTCGCTAAGAACAATACGCACACCCATGCCCGAGGGAAGACTCGAACCTCCGAATGGAAGGAACCGCGCGAACCGTGGCAAGGCGAGTTCGACCACGCGGCTACCCCCGGCTGACTTACAGGATTCCAGCCGGGGTTGCTATTGCCCCCATCCCGAACAGGCGGTCTTCCGAGATGCTGCAAAATTTAAGGTCACTTGCTAGTGAATCTACTTCAAGAATTCGATTTTTTTCCATCTTAAATCAATATTTAGAGTTTTGTGCACAAAATGGTAGTTAAATGAATCGATTCGAACATCGGGAACATCTTTAAAACAAATTTAAATACATGTCGGTATGGGGCAACGACCGTCTTTCCGCTGCCGTCGGATGTCAAATGGCGTCATTATTACTTGCGTTGACCTACAAGCGCGAGACGCGGAAAGAAACAAGGTTTCACAGTACAATTGAAGGAAAGTAACGAAAAGTGTTTAATTTGTAATTACGTAAGACGAAAAAACAGCTTTTCTCTGGGTTCCTTTAATCCGTTTTTCGGTTTGTATTTCCGTCTTTGAGAGCGTTTTTCCCTGGGAAAGTAAGCGTGTATCAAGTTGAAATTGATATCACGTACTAAGGTCGGTGGTCGCCGCTTGCTAAGTCGGGAAGCAAACAGGGAAGCCGTGAGTTTGGCTCCCGGAGAAATGTAGGAACACGTGAGGCAATGCTGCTCTTGGTACGACTTATCCTAGAAGGCTGCTAGAAAGGCAAACCAACGTCCATAGCACCTGTAGATTTAGAGTTCGACAGTGCTTATTGGACTACACCCTTTGAAGGTAGCACCGATAAAAATGTAAGAAGAACAACGTTATTTACAAATTGTACAGAAACCAGACTGCCATCATACGAGGCGATGACCATGAAGGGCATGTTGTACGAGGGGGTACCCAAAAAAAACCGTAATTATTTTTTAAAAGCTATATCATTTCTAATTGCTTACAAAACAACCTTATCTACTTCAAATTACTCTCCATTACAACAAATACATTTGTCCCAGCGGTGTCTCCACTGTTTGAAACATTTAATGCAGTCGTCTTCAGAAATGACTGACAGCTCCATCTACGTATTTCTCTTGACTTCTTCTATGTTGTCAAAGCAGTGTCCTTTTATGCCGCTTTTCATGGGTGGGAATAAGAAAAAGTGTTCAAATTATTAAAGACATTTATTCCAAAACTCTACGTTTATTACATATTTACATCCACGTACAGATTATATTTGTTCATTCAGTACTTTGTATGAATGCCTTTGTTCTTAATCAACATTTTTATCCTGTTTGGCATAGTTTTTACTAACTTTTCACATGAAATTGTCATGGTGCCAGATTTCCTCTAGTTTCTCCATGAGATCTTGTTTGGTGGTTATTGTAAATTCCCTTAACCTCTGTTCACAATAGCCCATACATTTTCAGCTGTGTTCATATGAGGGCAATGCCCTGGCCAGGGCAACACTTTCAGTTGCTTTCTTCCAAGTACTTGGAAACACTTTTGGCTTTTTGGCAAGGTGCCCCATCATGCATAAAAGTGTCAGCTTTATTACGAAACCACTCATTTATTTGGCGGAAAAGTTCCTTTTCAAGGATTTCTTTATATTCTTCTTGCCACATTGTCCCTTCAACAATGTATAATCTACCAGGACCTTTCACGGACATCGCACTCCAGACCATAACGGAAATTGGATGCTGCACACATTGCTGCGTACACTCAACTTTGAATTGTTCTCCAGGTCTGCGACGAACGTACTGACTACTTTCTTCAATCACAGTGAGTAAAGACTCATCACTGAAGCATACCTGAAGCACGTGTACAAAATTGCAAGTTAGAAAACTTGGGAATAGTAGCTCAGGAGACCTCAAAAGTCCCAAAATTCAAATGTGCATTTCTTCGGTATCAATAAAACATCACAATTTCAAGCCAAAGCTCCTAACTTTAAAGATCAGACCCACTTAATTTACTATATCACTGCGCAGACCTTAGCCCAGTCCTCACTTTTCCGTTCCTGAAGTTGTTTACCTCACTGCAATCTTTTGCTTTTCATGGCAGGTGTGATTTCCTGTTTTTTCCTTGGTCGGCATGCCTTTAAACCACATTCAAACAGCTTTCTCCTCACTGTCACAGGTGAAACTTCAACACCCAATCCTTTCAGCTCATGGCTCATATCTGCAAAAGTAAGTTTATGGTTCATTGTTGCCATGTTTGTAAGTCTTATCATTGTTCTAGGACTGATTTTTCTTTTACGTCCACATTTTCCTTTCCTGTTTGGCTTGTATTCGCCACCTTTCTGCACTGAAGGTTTGATTCTGCTGACAGTTTTCTGTGATATTCTCATTCTGTCAGCAACGTCTTGCTGTGTACAATGAATTTCAGCAAGAAGTGCTGCCATAGCCGAAACTTTCCAAGGTGAAACATTTTTTGTCTTCCTCATAACCTCACATTCTTTAGAAACTCCACGATTTATTCCTATAGCTAAAAACATGCAAGTTCACAAGCTATATAATGTCTTGTTAATGTATCAAGACGTTGATAGCATAAATAACAAGCTGAAGCACACCACAGAAACGTATAGCATTACTGTAAACACAGTTTCAAAGCATGTACACAGACAACTAAGACCAACACGATTTGGAGAGAAAATGACATATGTTACCAACTGTGAAAAATTCAGTGATCTGTGAGTTGCTTGGAAGGGAAATGTCGTGGCATGAATCAAAGCATTAAAACAAATCAGTTATTACACTTTTCAATTTTTACACCAGAAAACTTGTCTCAAAAATAATCGTTTAGTCTACTAATAATGTGTACAAGTCTGTAAGGTGAGGGTTGCAGCGGAACCAGGCCGTTCTTAACCAAAATCTGTCTAACACAGATGGCTGTATGTGCTGATGTGTTGTTGTGGTGAAGGAATCAATCTCCAGTCTGCCACAAATCGGATATATTTTTCACGAACACTGTTGCGCAATCTTCTTCTAACTCCAAATAAAGAGTTTGATTGACGGCCCGACCGGGGGAACAAACTCTGAATGAACTACTCCCTTGGCATCAAAGAAGCAAACCAGCATTGTTTTGATATTTGATCCGATTTGAAGACATTTAATTGGATGGGGTGACGATGACGTCATCCACTGGCTTGACTGTTCATTTTTTTCTGGGTCGTAACCATAGCACCATGACTCATCACCGGTAATGACCCTTGACAGAAAATCTGTATCAGTTTCAAGCTGTTGTTTCAAAGCACGACACGTTTCAGCTCAATATTCTTTTTGTCCATCAGAACCCGAGAAACAAACGTGGCAGCAACCCTTTTCATTCTCAAATCTTCCCTCAAAATTCGCTGACGCCAGCTCCAAGAAAACTTACTAATCTCTGACAGTTGATCAATCCTTTGTCGATGGCCTGTGAGCACAAGCTCTTGAATTTTTTCAATATTCTCGTCGATTGGGGCAGTTGATGGACATCCAGAAAGAGGTTTGTCACCAATCGACATGTCGCCATTTTTAAAAGTGCAAACCACTCGTACACTTGAATTTTTTCCAGAGCGTCATCTTGATATGCTGTCTTCAACATTAAAACAGTTTCAACAGCATTTTTACCGAGTATAAAACAAAATTTCACAGCTGCACATTGTTCACTTAAGAATACAGGCTACTTATAAATGGTGAAAAAATCGATTTTTTTATGATTTTATTAAATTCTATACTCTTTCCTGATTACATTGGTATATACATTATAGGGTTTCAAACGAAATATGAGCTATATATTCCAAATTTTAAAGTTACGGTCATGCAAGCCGCCACGCCCCTTTTATTGCTGTTACAAAAACCAGTATTATTTCGAAAAGAATTGTGTACTTTATGTTTCCAGCGATTATGTGTATGATACATTGTATATGTTGGTAACAGTGCAGGTTTGTAAATGATTATCTTTGCTAGTATTTACTTTTGTTCCGCTGAAGCAGTTTGTTCATGTGTTACTGAATATTTGTTGCCCAAGTGCTACATATATTTGTGGAAGTACATATACTTTAGTGTCCTATAAATACGAACTATGCTACGCATCAAGAATTTCAATAAAGGAAATTCCATGGTAACCAGTTCACAAACAAACAAGCCACACTGTTGAAAGTAACCTATGTATCAGTTCTTCAGGGAAGAAACTACCACATGGCACGCCTCCTGGTGATTCAAATTTTTGTGTTAACAATGACGCTGCCGGCCGGGTGTGGCCGAGCGGTTCTAGGCGCTACAGTCTGGAACCGTGCGACCGCTACGGTCGCAGGTTCGAATCCTGCCTCGGGCATGGATGTGTGTAATGTCCTTGGGTTAGTTAGGTTTAAGTAGTTTTAAGTTATAGGGGACTGATGACCGCAGACGTTAAGTCCCATAGTGCTCAGAGCCATTTGAACCATTTTTTGAACAATGACGCTGTTTGTAGTGGATTTGTCGTTGTTGATGTGGGTATCTTATCTTCTTTGATAAAGGAGTTGACGAAATGTAAGCAATGTGATGGTGTAGGCTGACTGGAAATAGCTGAACAACAAAGAAGCAGAAAGGGTTTAGCGTCAATATTAGTTGTTCTGTGTAGATCCTGCAATAAATCTACTTCGAAAATGACTTCGAACATTGTTCAGAATTCATATGATGTGAATCTGAAGTTAGTGTATGCAGTGCTTGTAATAGGAAAAGGAAAAAAGGCTGATCAAACGTTTGGTGGTTTTATGGACATTCCTCCTCCTCCCAGTAGGTTCAGAAAGTACACAAAAATACTTTTAGGTGCCTTGATGGTTGTGTCCAAAACATCTATGAAACGTGCAGTGGAAGAAACTGTAAATATTAGTGGAACCAGGGACACTGCTGTTGCACTTGATGGCAACGTCGAGAACATCGTTCCTTGAATGGTGTTGTAAATGCTACGTCTCTGGAGAATGGAAAAGTTGATATGTTGAGTGCTTATCTAAGTACTGCCACACCTGCTATAGTAACACTGAAGGATATATTGAACATCAGTGTTCTAAGAATTATGATGGTTACAGTTGTGGTATGGAGTGTGATGGAGCTCTACTTAACATTACAGAGGTCGGTGCCCGTTTGTAACGTTAGATATACAGAGTACCTAGGCGATGGGAACTCTAAAGCTTTCAATAAAATTAATAAGTTCAATGTTTATCGCGTTATCTTGACAACGAAACTGGAGTGTTGTGAACATGTGCAAAAGAGGACGGGTGCTAGACTGAGGAAGCTACAAAGAGAAATGAAAGGAAAGTTGCTATCTGATAGAAAAATCTGTGTCTGGCCGAGGCAGATTGACAGAAACCGAAATAGATCTTCTTCAGAGTTGTTATGGACTGGCTATTAGACGAACTGCACCTCTGAATGATGTTACACCAATGAGAAAAGCTGTATGGGCCACCTACTTTCAGAAGTTGTTCACAGATGACCACCTTGTTCACGGACTTCGCCCTAAAGGAGCAGATTCTTGATGTGGTTACCCCACCGAGATGACTGGATGTTTGTGTTGTCCTCATCATTTCATCATCATTAATGAAAGTAGCCAGATTGAACTGGGCAAATGTTAGGAACTTGTACGGACGCTTATAACCGAGCGGTTGAGCGCCCCACAAACCGAACATCATGACCATCATCATCAACCATTGCATATGGGAAAGATTACCCAAGAATGATTTGTAGGACTAAATACATTAAACGTTGGTGTAGTCTACTAGTTGCAGTGATATGTTTCAATGTTGGAGTGATAAGAAGGAAGTCCTGAGAAATGTAGGCGTAAAATGTGTCTCTAATATGGAAGATCAACTGCTTGCGTGAGACAGACAACGGGTGCATGAAGCTGAAAGATTCGCTCTTCAAATTACCAAAGGAATGCCAAGAGGAAGCTTGAAGATGAAGAAATGCTCCAGGATGAAGACTATGATTCAGGAATGTTCTGAGGCAGAGTTTAATTGGACTCATATCTTCATTCGCAATTTCCCGCATGTTGTATTTTTCGGAATTGAGGTAGAAATATTTCCTAAAGGTTAGAAAACATTGCTCTCATTTTTTTCTGTAACTTGCAATAGTGCATACTTGTGTAGTAGACCTAAACTTTATTGCAGAATCAACTAAATTATAGAAAAAATAACTTTTTATTAGGTAAAAAATTATAAAAATTAAAATGTGATATTTTTTTATCCTTGTAATATATGTAATAGGTGGAATTAAGTAGGTCTCGTACCTCAGCCATCATCTCATGCATATCTGGTTAAAATTTGGTCTCCTTCAAATGTATAACATTGGATTAAATGGTACCTCAATCTGAGGAAGCATTATGGAAAAAAAAATTGCATCAGTTTCTTTGTAATTTTTTTAACAACCCTAAACTGGCTCAAAAATATTCAAAACACTTCTAATTTGTTTAGAAAGTGTGTTGCATTACCTGATATCAACAAAAAACCTGTAAAGCATATACATTATAAAGAGTGCCTGAAGGAAATAGGTGTGGCTTTTACATAATATTGAGCCGGAAAAGTACCCTGTATCCTTAAACTTGCCATCACAAAAAACGAAACAAGAACAAAACGGAGCTAGCAAAAACAACCACTGCAGACGAACAGAGCAATCCAAGTGGACAACACAGGTGGCACTGAGCTGGCCATGAGACTACCGATTTGATTTGTGTTCAGTTTTTGATGGGCTATGCACCGGGCCATCTTACCACTAACTCTGAGGGGGGTGCGAGGGGAGCTTCCCTTGTAAGACACCCCTACAGTCGAGTCAACTTAAGGAAAACCCTGATACCTGACAGCTTTTGACAGCTCTCAACTGAGAAGAGCGAACGCTGTAGGCGGAAACGATAGCCGTTTATAGAACTATGAAGAGGCGTTGCCCAGCGTGCAGAAGCAATGTCGCTTGATTTGGATACTGCACTTATACACGTGAACATTATGCAAATGTCTTTGCGCGCCTTTGTTTTTCGATGTTTCCCTACTAACAGAGTTCATTTTTGGTTTTCTTTTCTAATAGAAACTTGGCAAAATGAATATCAGCCGGCCGTTGTGGCCGATCGGTTCTAGGCGCTTCAGTCCGGAGCCGCACTGTTGCTAAGGTCGCAGGTTCGAATCCTGCCTCGGGCGTGGATGTGTGTGATGTCCTTAGGTTAGTTAGCTTTAAGTAGTTTTAGTTCTAGGGGACTGATGACCTGAGATGTTAAGTCCCATAGTGCTCACAGCCGTTTTAACCATTTTTAATATCTGGACAATTCCGGTTTGTCAGCTCGTTCGTGTATAAGATTGTTTCATGTTAAACACCAAAATTGTTTTCTCAATTGATCGTGATACCACTGCATGATTTTCTAATAAGTCACTCAACCATTTTACATTAGTTCCTCATAATACCATATAGCCCATAATTGTACAAGTTGACTTGTCCAATACCATATCGTACATTTCGTGCAATACGTGATCGAAAGGACTAATAAAGACCAATTTGATGTAAGTATGTAGGAGAAATTTGAAGAAAATCTGTTTAAATGTAAGGGAGGCTCTCACGTTCTTACTCTTACCACGTAAAAGAAATGCGCTTAAAAAATCTTTGCACTGGGGTTACCCACCAAAATAGTGGAGAAGATTTTAGCGACACCCTATTTGTTACAAGCCTTTACGCACTTGTTTCTATAGACCACATTATTTGCAGAAAAGCAACCTGCGCTGTCAAGAGAGGAGTCGAATCCGCGCAGTGTTGTTCTGGTACAGCAACCAAGCCTGGGGCTATTTTCTGGTTTTTTTTTTCTTCTTTTTGGAAGGCTTTCCACGCTCGTTTAGGCAAATGCTGAGGAAGTCCGCAATCTCCGGCTCAGAAAATACACTAAAACTAAACTCCGCCCGAACAGCCCTTTTGAAGGTCAAACGGTACCGTCCGGCCGCCGTGTCACCCTCAGCCCGCAGGCGTCTAGGATGCGGATATTGAGGGGCCTGTGGTCGGTACACCGCTCTCCCGGCCGTATGTCAGTTTGCGAGACCGGATGCGGTACTTCTCAGTCGAGTAGCTCCTCAGTTTGCCTCACAAGGGCTGAGTGCACCCCGCTTGCCAACAGCGCTCGGCAGACCAGTTGGTCACCCATCCAAGTGCTAGTCCAGCCCGACAGCGCTTAACTTCAGTTATCTGACGGGAACTGCGGCAAGACCGTTGGCTCAGAAAATGCACTGAGTTCAGAAAATCATGGGATACAGAAGGCGGTAGTATCACCTATACAAAGTACAAAAGGACAGTGTATTGGTGGAGCTGTCATTCGTAACCAGGTGATTGATGTGAAAAGACTTCCGGCGTGATTATGGCCGCACGATAAGAATTAACAGACTTTGAACGCGGAATAGTAACTGGCACTAGACGCATTGAACATTTAATTTTGGAAATCGTTAGGAAATTCAATATTCAGATATCCACAGTGTCAAGAGCGTGCCGAGAATACCAAATTTCAGGCATTACCTCTCACCACGGACAACGCAATGGTCGAGGCCTTCACTTAAAGGCCGAGAGAAGCGGCGTTTGCGTAGAGTTGTCAGTGCTAACAGACAAGCAACGCCGCTTGAGACAACCGCAGCAATCAGTGTGGGACATACGACGAACGTAACCGTTAGGGCAGTACGGCGAAATCTGGCGTTAATTGGCTATACCTGCAGACGACCGAGGTGAGTGCGTCTGCTAACAAAATGGCTCTGAGCACTATGGGACTCAACTGCTGTGGTCATCAGTCCCCTAGAACGTAGAACTACTTAAACCTAACTAACCTAAGGACATCACACACATCCATGCCCGAGGCAGGATTCGAACCTGCGACCGTAGCAGTCGCACGGTTCCGGACTGCGCGCCTAGAACCGCGAGACCACCGCGGCCGGCAGTCTGCTAACAACACGACATCACATGCAGCTCCTGACCATGTCGGTTGGACCTAACCAACTGGGAAACAGCCGCCTGGTCAGATGAGTACCGATTTCAGTTGGTAAGAGCTGGTAGTAGGGGCCGAGTGTGGCGCAGATCCGACAAAGCCATGGACCGATGTTTCCAAGCTGGTGGTGGCTCCATAATGCTGTGGGCTGTGTTTAAATGGAATGGACTGGCTCCTCTGGCCCAACTGAACCCAATGGAATTTTTATGGATGACAGTGCGTCATATCACTGGTCCAAATAATTCGCGATTAGTTTAAAGAACATTCTGGACAGTTCGAGCGATGACTTGGACACCCAGATCGCCCGTCGTGAATCTCATCGAAGATTTATTGGACATAATCGAGAGATCAGGTCCTGTACGAAATCTTGCACCAGTGAAACTTTTGGAATTATGAACATCGATAGAAACACCGTGGCTCAACATTTCTGCATGGGACTTGCAGCGACTTGTTGAGTCCATGCCACGTCGAGCAAAAGGAGGTCTAATGTGATGTCAGGAGGTGTCCCATAACTTCTATAACCTCAGTGTAAATCATTGTATGACACACAGTTGAGGAAACATGACGTCATAAACATTGAGAAGCGCGAAAACGTAGCTTTTCTTAGAAAGGAACGCAAATTACCCATATTTTACTGATCCTGCATTTGACAGTGACAGCACTTCAACCGACTTGTTACAAACTACGAAATTTCTCGAAATTTTTCTCGTTTGCAGCCCAAAAATAATGACAGGAAAACAATTTATAGCTTACAAAAGTTTATTATCGACTATCACGTTTTAACTCAGTATTTGTTTTGCATACAGTATCCACATACATCAAATGGTTCAAATGGCTCTGAGCACTATGGGACTAAGGTCATCAGTCCCCTAGAACTTAGAACTACTTAAACCTAACTAACCTAAGGACATCACACATATCGATGCCCGAGGCAGGATTCGAACCTGCGGCCGTAGCGGTCGCGGAGGTTCCAGACTGTAGCGCCTAGAACCACTCGGCCACCCCGCCTGGCCACATATATCACTGAAGGTATATAGAAAATTATATCATTGTACGGCACACACTTTAGGAGAAAAACTTGCTTTTGACTTTTTCATTAGTGTATGAGTGAATTATCCTAAACTAATAAAAGAAAACACAATTAGCGTTTTGTGTTTCCAACCATAAGGGATTTACGTATTTAACGTAAAATACGAGGGTTATTCGGAAAGTAAGGAACGATCGGTCGCGAAATGGAAACCACAGTGAAAATCCGATTACGTTTTGCACAGGTGTGTTGGGCAGTGTCTCTAGTATGCCCGTCGGTCGCGTTACGTCGTCCTTTTTAGTGGTGAGCACACAGGGAGCACATAAATATACCTAGAACAATAGTGTCTCCTGCCAAGTACGAGGGCCTGGTGAGTAATTTCGCCTGAATCTATACAGCCAGCATTACATAACTGTCGTGCGATTTCTTCTTCAACACAATTCTCAGCCGCATTCTGCAGTGGCAATGAAAATTCTCCCGCATCGTTTTCAATTGGAAATGTTTGATTACCACAATACAGCTCGTAATTGTCTCCCACTGAGTTTCATCTCTGATCACATGTGAAGACAACATTTTGGCACAGACGAGTTGTAGGCCAGCGTAGAGAAGTGGCGGAAAGCACTGGCGGCTGAATTCTACGAGGGCAGTTCAATAAGTAATGCAACACTTTTTTTTCTGAAACAGGGGTTGTTTTATTCAGCATTGAAATACACCAGGTTATTCCCCAATCTTTTAGCTACACAACACTATTTTTCAACGTAATCTCCATTCAATGCTACGGCCTTACGCCACCTTGAAATGAGGGCCTGTATGCCTGCACGGTACCATTCCACTGGTCGATGTCGGAGCCAACGTCGTACTGCATCAATAACTTCTTCATCATCCGCGTAGTGCGTCCCACGGATTGCGTCCTTCATTGGGCCAAACATATGGAAATCCGACGGTGCGAGATCGGGGCTGTAGGGTGCATGAGGAAGAACAGTCCACTGAAGTTTTGTGAGCTCCTCTCGGGTGCGAAGACTTGTGTGAGGTCTTGCGTTGTCATGAAGAAGGAGAAGTTCGTTCTGATTTTTGTGCCTACGAACACGCTGAAGTCGTTTCTTCAATTTCTGAAGAGTAGCACAATACACTTCAGAGTTGATCATTTGACCATGGGGAAGGACATCGAACAGAATAACCCCTTCAGCGTCCCAGAAGACTGTAACCATGACTTTACCGGCTGAGGGTATGGCTTTAAACTTTTTCTTGGTAGGGGAGTGGGTGTGGCGCCACTCCATTGATTGCCGTTTTGTTTCAGGTTCAAAGTGAT
This sequence comes from Schistocerca nitens, assembly GCF_023898315.1. NCBI lineage: Eukaryota > Metazoa > Arthropoda > Insecta > Orthoptera > Acrididae > Schistocerca > Schistocerca nitens. Next base: position 29,743,899 of record NC_064623.1, on the reverse strand, counting down.
GAACCCATGTTTCATCGCCTGTAACAATCTTTGACAAGAAATTGTCACCCTCAGCCACATAACGAGCAAGCAATTCCGCACAGATGGTTCTCCTTTCCTCTTTATGGTGTTCGGTTAGACAACGAGGGACCCAGCGGGAACAAACCTTTGAATATCCCAACTGGTGAACAATTGTGACAGCACTACCAACAGAGATGTCAAGTTGAGCACTGAGTTGTTTGATGGTGATCCGTCGATCATCTCGAACGAGTGTGTTCGCACGCTCCGCCATTGCAGGAGTCACAGCTGTGCACGGCCGGCCCGCACGCGGGAGATCAGACAGTCTTGCTTGACCTTGCGGCGATGATGACACACGCTTTGCCCAACGACTCACCGTGCTTTTGTCCACTGCCAGATCACCGTACACATTCTGCAAGCGGCTATGAATATCTGAGATGCCCTGGTTTTCCGCCAAAAGAAACTCGATCACTGCCCATTGTTTGGAACGCACATCCGTTACAGACGCCATTTTAACAGCTCCGTACAGCGCTGTCACCTGTCGGAAGTCAATGAAACTATACGAGACGAAGCGGGAATGTTTGAAAATATTCCACAAGAAATTTCCGGTTTTTTCAACCAAAATTGGCCGAGAAAAAAAATGTGTTGCATTACTTATTGAACTGCCCTCGTATAACGAAGGTATTGGAAAGTTGGTACACCTTACGACAAACGTCTAAGTTGGATCGGCGACTATGGAGATAAGTAGCTGGAAGTTGTAGCTGACTGTTGCAAATAAAACCGTTTTGATTTTTACTGTGATTTCTATTTCGCGACCTATCGTTCCTTACTTTCCGAATAGCCCTCGTATTTGACACATTAACTCACTTGCAATGTAATCAGACCCTTGAAGCCGTTTTATACTTGGAAGTCCGATTAATTAAGGAATTGAGGTTTGGTTCAAATGGTTCAAATGGCTCTAACCACTGTTGTTGTTGTGGTCTTCAGTCCTGAGACTGGTTTGATGCAGCTCTCCATGCTACTCTATCCTGTGCAAGCTTCTTCATCTCCCAGTACCTACTGTAGCCTACATCCTTCTGAATCTGCTTAGTTTATTCATCACTTGGTCTCCCTCTACGATTTTTACCCTCCACGCTGCCCTCCAGTACTAAATTGGTGATCCCTTGATGCCTCAGAACATGTCCTACCAACCGATCCCTTCTTCTAGTCAAGTTGTGCCACAAACTCCTCTTCTCCCCAATTCTATTCAATACCTCATCATTAGTTATGTGATCTACCCATCTAATCTTCAGCATTCTTCTGTAGCACCACACTTCGAAAGCTTCTATTCTGTTCTTGTCTAAACTATTTATGGTCCATGTTTCACTTCCATACATGGCTACACTCCATACAAATACTTTCAGAAACGACTTCGTCACATTTAAATCAATACTCGAAGTTAACAAATTTCTCTTCTTCAGAAAGGCTTTCCTTCCCATTGCCAGTCTACATTTTATATCTTCTCTATTTCGACCAACATCAGTAATTTTGCTCCCCAAATAGCAAAACTCCTTTACTACTTTAAGTGTCTCATTCCCTAATCTAATTCCCTCAGCATCACCCGACTTAATTCGACTACATTCCATTATCCTCGTTTTGCTTTTGTTGATGTTCATCTTATACCCTCCTTTCAAGACACTGTCCATTCCGTTCAACTGCTCTTCCAAGTCCTTTGCTGTCTCTGACAGAATTACAATGTCATCGGCGAACCTCGAAGTTTTAATTTCTTCTCCATGGATTTTAATACCTACTCCGAACTTTTCTTTTGTTTCCTTTACTGCTTGCTCAATATACAGATTCAACAACATCGGGGAGAGGTTACAACCCTGTCTCGCTCCCTTCCCAACCACTGCTTCCCTTTCATGTCCCTCGACTCTTATAACTGCCATCTGATTTTACCCCTGCCACCTTCAGAATTCGAAAGAGAGTATTCCAATCAACATTGTCGAAAGCTTTCTCTAAGTCTACAAATGCTAGAAACGAAGGTTTGCCACTCCTTAATCTTTCTTCTAAGATAAGTCGTAGGGTCAGTATTGTCTCACGTGTTCCGACATTTCTACGGAATCCAAACTGATCTTCCCCTAGTTCGGCTTCTACCGGTTTTTTCCATTCGTCTGTAAAGAATTCGCGTTAGTATTTTGCAGCTGTGACTTATTAAACTGATAGTTCGGTGATTTTCACACTCTAAGCACTATGGGACTTAACATCTGAGGTCACTATGGGACTGAGGTCATCAATCCCCTAGACTTAGAACTACTTAAACCTAACTAACCTAAGGACATCACACACATTCATGCCCGAGGCAGGATTCGAACCTGCGACCGTAGCAGCAGCGCGATTCTGGACTGAAGTTTGGTGTGTAACTGATATATTCCACCCCGAAATAGTGCTAACTGTGCGTAAGACCCCGAATTGTGTGTTGGCAGGCGTGGGCATCGAAGAAGCCTGCAGATCCACGTTGAAGAAGTTGGACGCGTTCTGGAGGCAGCTGCATGCAGGACAAGCCGCTGTTTCTGCACACAGGTGAGTGGCTACCGTCTTATTGGCAGTCATTGTGTGTGTTGCGTGTTCTGTGTTACTGTCCGCGGGTTTCAGTGGCTCTGTACACAGTAACAATGTAATAGCAATTCATTCAGTGTGTTACCCTGTAAGGACGCTACACCCTCTTCTATATCCGTAATTATACTGTTCTCCTATCGTCTTTTATCTACATCTACATGCCTGCTCGGTAGTTCTCATTTCAGACTGTTCCTCTACCGTTCCACACACTGACAGCGAGAAAAGTGAACACTTAAATGTTTCTGTACGACCTTTGATTTCTCTTACTTTATTGTGATGATCACTTCTCCCTATGCAGGCCGGCGACCATAAAATACACTACTGGCCATTAAAATTGCTACACCAAGAACAAATGCAGGTGATAAACGGGTATTCATTGGACAAATATATTATACTAGAACTATGTCATTTCATTTTCACGCAGTTTGGGTGCATAGATCCTGAGAAATCAGTACCCAGAACAACCACCTCCGGCCGTTATAATGGCCTTCATATGTCTGGGCATTGAGTCAAACAGAGCTTGGATGGCGTGTACAGGTACAGCTGCCCAAGCAGCTTCAACACGATACCACAGTTCATCAAGAGTAGTGACTGGCGTATTGTGACGAGTCAGTTGCTCGGCCACCAATGACCAGACGTTTTCAATTGGTGAGAGATCAGGACAATGTGTTGGCCAGGGCAGCAGTCGAACATTTTCTGTATCCAGAAAGGCCCGTAAAGTACCTGAAACATGTGGTCGTGCATTATCCTGATGAAATGTAGGGTTTCGCGGGGATCGAATGAAGGGTAGAGCCACGGGTCGTAACACATCTGAAATGTAGCGTCCACTGTTCAAAGTGCCGTCAATGCGAACAAGAGGTGACAGAGACGTGTAACCAATGGCACCCCATACCATCACGCCGGGTGATACGCCAGTATGGCGATGACGAATACACGCCTCCACTGTGCGTTCACCGCGATGTCGCCAAACACGGATGCGATCATTATGATGCTGTAAACGGAAACTGGATTCATCCGAAAAAATGACGTTTTGCCGTTCGTGCACCCAGGTTCTTCGTTGAGTACACCATCGCAGGCGCTCCTGTCTGTGATGCAGCGTCAAGGGTTACCGGAGCCAAGATCTCCGAGCTGATAGTCCATGCTGCTGCAAGCGTCGCCGAACTCTTCGTGCAGATGGTTGTTGTCTTGCAAATGTCCCCATCAGTTGACTCAGGGATCGAGACGTGGCTGCACAATCCGTTACAGCCGTGCAGATAAGATGCCTGTCATCTCGACCGCTAGTGATACGAGGCCGTTGGGATCCAGCACGGCGTTCCGTATTACCCTCCTGAACCCACCGATTCCATATTCTGCTAACGGTCGTTGGATATGGACCAACGCGAGCAGCAATGTCGCGATACGATGAACCGCAATAGGCTACAATCCGACCTTTATCAAAGTCGTAAACGTGATGGTACGCATTTCTCCTCCTTACACGAGGCATCACAACAACGTTTCACCAAGCAACGCCACTCAACTGCTGTTTGTGTATGAGAAATCGGTTGGAAGCTTTCCACATGTCAGCACGTTGTAGGTGTCGCCACCGTCCCCATCCATGTATGAATGCTCTGAAAAACTAATCATTTGCATATCACGGCATCTTATTCCTGTCGGTTAAATTTCGCGTCTGTAGCAAGTCATTTTCGTGCTGTAGGAATTTTAATGGCCAGTAGTGTATTATCACATGCAGAAAAAGAAGTTTGTGATTGAAATTCAGTGAAAAGATCTCGCCACAACGAAAGACTTCTTTGTTTTAATTGTTGCCACCCCAATTCGCGTATCAGAACCGTGATACACTCTTCTCTACTTAGCTATAGTGCAAGGTAAGCTGCCCTCCTCTGAACTTTTTCGACGTCTTCCGTCAGTCTTATCTGGTAAGGACAGCACAACACTGCAATCCCCTAGCAGAGGACGAACAAGATTGGTGTAAGCGTGTTGCATCTTCCAATAAAATGTAGTTTTTGGTTTGCCTTCCCCACAACATAATCTGTATGATCGTTCCAATGAAACTGTTCGTATTTGTAGTTCCTAGGTATTTAGTGGAACCTGCAATCTTAAAAATTTGTGTGATGTATCGTGCAACGGAAATTTTACGGATTTCGTTTTGCGCTCATGTGGATGATCTCACACTTTTCTTTATTCAGAGACAATTGCCACTTTTCACACCGTACCGATATCGTGTGCAAGTCGTTTTTCAATTGCTGTACCAGATGGTAAACGACAGCATCATCTGCAAACAAATCTAAGAGGGCTGCTCAGATTATCTCATAAATCATTTATATAGAACAGGACCAGCCGGGGTCCTATAACACTTCGTTGAGGAACGCCAGATATAATTTTTTACTCGACAACTTTCCGTTGATTACTGCGTACTGTCCCCTTTCTGGAAGGAAATCACGAATCGAATCGTACAACTGAAGCGATACTCCATAGGCACGCAATTTGATTGGAAGTCGTTCGCCAGCAACGGCGTCAAAAACCTTCTGGAAATCTGGAAACATGGACAGCACTTACTACTTCATGCGAATAAACAGCTGGTCGTGTTTCACATGAACGATGGTTTCTGAATCCGTACGGCGTGTCAATTCATAATGTTTGAACACAGTATATGTTCGAAAATCCTGCTGCAGATCGACATTACTGGTACGGGTCTGTAATTCAGCAGATTGCTCCTATTTCCCTACTTGAGTGTTGGTGTGACCTGTGTGCAACTTTTGGAGTCTTTTGGTGCGGGTTGTACGTGACTGGTAAGTATGGGGCTTCTCTATAGTCACACTCTGAAAGGGAACTTATTGGTGTTCTAGCTGGACTGGAACACATTCCTTTAAGTATTTTAAGCTGCTTCGCTGACATTTTATTACCAGTATCTGGTCATTCGTGTTAATACGCGTCACCCTGTCAGAACGTTGGCTCTCTAACGTAACGTATAACTTCAGAATCGCTAACACTTTGTACACTATTTTAGAGTAAACTAAACTTCCCTACTAATGATAAACACGTTTGTACCTCTTTGAAAGTTACTTAGGCTATTGTACTTGTTCCGTGGTGTTTACTGAGCAACAAACGGGACCCCGTATACAGAAACAAGAAATCTTCGCTATGACCTGTAATCATCTAATAATCATTCTGATAATAAAAGTTTCAAACTAAAACAGAGTGACGCGTTCACCGCTGCTCCAGGAACCAATACTAACTCATACTTTATACAGTGTGTTTCACAATTCATGTTACTCATAGAAGTTGTAGAGGGGACTTACTACATGAAGTTTTACATAGTAACGCATGTTCGGAAATGTCAACCAGCGACGCTACAGAGCTCAAAGTTATGGCGCGGGCCACTCTAAATGTGGAATACATGTATTGGTTGTTGCTAAGTTTGCAGGGTGGGCAACTTTCAGCGGTGGTAGTTAGGACGAAAACAAGGAAGAGACGTGCAGCAAACATGGGCTTTAAAATGCATACATGAAAAGCTATGACGACTTGTTCATCTTCGCCACGGTGAAACACACCTCCTCTATAGAAATAGTGCTGATACTTATGAGATCAAAAGTATCCGGACACCTCCAAAAACATGCGTTTTTCATTTTAAGTGCATTGTGCTGCCACCTACTGCCAGGTACTCCATATCAGCGACCTCAATTAGACATCGTAAGAGAACAGAATGGGGCGCTCTACGGTACTCACAGATTTCGAACGTGATCAGGTGACTGGGTGTCACTTGTGTCATACAAGATTCCCACACTCCTAAACATCACTTGGTCCACTGTTTCCGATGTGATAGTGGAGTGGAAACGTGAAGGGACACGTACAGCACAAAAGCGTATAGGACGCCCTCGTCTGTTGACAGACAGAGAAGGCTGACAGTTGAAGAGGGCCGGCCGCGGTGGTCACGCGGTTCTAGGCGCGCAATCCGGAACCGTGCGACTGCTACGGTCGCAGGTTCGAATCCTGCCTCGGGCATGGATGTGTGTGATGTCCTTAAGTTAGTTAGGTTTAAGTAGTTCTAAGTTCTAGGGGACTGATGACCACAGCAGTTGAGTCCCATAGTGCTCAGAGCCAGTTGAAGAGGGTCGTAATGTGTATCCAGACCATCACACAGGAATTCCAAACTGTATCAGGATCCACTGCAAGTAGAATGACAGTTAGAGGGGAGGTGAGAAAACTTTGATTTCATGGTGGAGCGGCTGCTCATAAGCCACACATCACGCTGGTAAATGCCAAACGACGCCTCGCTTGGTGTAAGGAGCGTAAACATGGGACGACTGAATAGTGGAAAAACGTTGCGTGGAGTGACGAATCACGGTACACAATGTGGCAATCCGATGGCGTGTGTAGGTATGGCGAATGCCCGGTGAACGTCATCCGCCAGCGCGTGTAGTGCCAACAGTAAAATTCGGAGGCGGTGGTGTTACGGTGTGATCGTGTTTTTCATGGAGGGGGCTTGCACCCCCTGTTGTTTTGCGTGGCATTATCACAGCACAGGCCTACATTGATGTTTTAAGCACTGTACATGGTGACAGCCAGTGAAGCAATAATTTAGGGAATTGGTTTAAAAAATTTATTTCAAAGGCCCAGTGAAATCCTTACAATGTTTCTCCCAGAGTAACTTGCGCTGTACCTGCGTGACACAAGTCGCTTGTCTTGCAAAACCGAGGCAGTTCTTTCCAATCAAATCTGCTGACAAGAGACGCCCTGAGCCCTCTGCTGAAACTGCTGGCAAATTGGTCTTAGCCAATAGCGTGCGTGGGATACAGGTCACGTGTGTGGACGCTGGAGTGTTCTGCGGTGCGGAACACCATTGCCTCTCTCTCTTGTAATCCAGACCTCGAGCAGAACAGACGTCTTTTTGGAAGGCAGAGCCTCTGGCTCTGCTTTTCACGACCGGCCATCAACGTAAGTTAACATGAACCAGTTCCCCTTCCATTGCCCATTTCAGTTAATTGTTCGACCAACTAGACTGGCCTAAACCTGGTAACTTCTGAACCTAGGCGCACCCCTTGTACAACATACATTGAAATACCGGGTGATGAAAAAGTCAGTATAAATTTGAAAACTTAATAAACCACGGAATAATGTAGATAGAGAGGTAAAAATTGACACACATGCTTGGAGTGACATGGGGTTTCATTAGAACAAAAAAAAAAAAAGGTTCACAAAATTTCCGACGGATGGCGCTGGACAACAAAACATCAGTGACTGCGCTGTAATGAGAGAGAGAATCAGATGCGCCAGCAGTTGCAGCATGTTGACGTTACCTGAAAAGGCGCTTTTAGTGAAGCTGTATTATCAGAATGGGGAATGTGCTAGTTCAGCGTTACGATCCTATCGCCGTAGGAAGGGGATTGCAACAGGTAAAGGTCCGTCGACAAATGCAGCTGTGGCGAGAATGATTTCGAAGTTCGAAGCCACGGGTTGTTTAGACGATAGACCCCGTAGTGGCCGACCGAGCACAAGGCGTAATGCTGCTCAGGCAGTTCAGGAAGAAATGGAGACTGTAGCGGGTTCGTCTATGCACGGGGAAGTCAGCGCTCGTGCAGTCGCACCGGCATTCTATACACTACTGTTTGGTTGGCACTTAGGCGTACCCTCCGATGCTATCCGTACAAAATCCATTGGCATCATGAACTGTTACCTGGCGATTTAGTGAAGCGGAGGGCATTTGCGGTGTGGGCGTTTCAAAAGATGGCGGAAGATGACGATTGGTTGGGTAACGTGTTGGAGACCGACGAAGCTCATTTCACGCTCCGAGGGTCTGTCAACGCCCACAACTTCAGAATTTCGGCTACCGAAAATCCTAAAACTGTCGTGGAAACTCCATTGCACGACGAGAAAGTCACGGTATGGGTTGGATTTACCACATCTACCGTTATCTGGCCATTTTTCTTCGAGGAAATGGGTGATTCTGGTTTTGCAACTGCTACCGTGACGTGTGCGAGGTAGGCCGATATGTTACAGAATCGCATCATCCCCAGCCTGGCTGATAAACACCTGCCGGAACGTACGATGTTTATGCAGGATGGCGCTCCACCCCATATTGCTAGACGCGTGAAAGATCTCTTGCGCGCGTCGTTTGGTGATTATCGTGTGTTCAGCCGCCACTTTCGTCATGCTTGGCTTCCCAGGTCCCCAGACCTCAGTCCGTGCGATTATTGGCTTTGGGATTACCTGAAGTCGCAAGTGAATTGTGATCGACCCACATCTCTAGTGTTGCTGAAAGACAACATCCGACGCCAATGCCTCACCATAACTCCGGACATGCTTTACAGTGCTGTTCACAACATTATTCCTCGACTACAGATATTGTTGAGGAATGATGGTGGACATATTGAGCATTTCCTGTAAAGAATATCATCTTTGCTTTGTCTTACTTTGTAATGCTAATTATTGCTATTCTGATCAGATGAAGTGCCTTCTGTCGGACATTTTTTGAACTTTTGAACTTTTTTGGTTCTAATAAAACCCCATGTCATTCCAAGCATGTGTGTCAATTTGTACCTCTCTATCTATATTATTCCGTGATTTACTCAGTTTTCAAATTTATACTGACTTTTTGATCACCCGGTATATCCTCTTTATCGGACTTAATTTCCTGTTTTGTCATTTAACGGCAGCCCTGCATGCCCACTCTCAAATCCTGACAGCTCGACCTCCTGCGTAGTGTCGCCACGAGGCACATCTAACAACCACCTCCCCCTTCCCTGCCCGTATACGTTAACATTGGTGTCCAGAAGTGGGATCCTATACATTAACACCACCTTTTTGCTTCCCACTGTTGAAGAGCAGTTTGGGGATGGCGATTGCATCTTTCAACACGCACAGAGTACTTTTTTGAATCCTATAGAATACCTTTAGCATGTTTTGGAACGCCGACCTCGTACCAGTCCTCGGCGACCGACACCGATACCTCCCATCAGTGCAGCACTGAGTGAAGAATGGGCTGCCTTTCCCCAAGAAACCTTCCAGCACCTGATTGAACGTATGCCTGCGAGAGTGGAAGCTGTCATCGAGGCTAAGGGTGAGCCAACACCATATTGAATTCATGCATTACCAATGAAGGGAGCCGAGCCACGAACTTGTAAGTCATTTTCAGCCAGGTGTCCGAATACTTTTGATCACACGGTGTAGCTATTAAGGTACACATTTTAGGGCCCATGTTTATTAAAGTTTTTCTTGTTCTAGTCCATACTTTGTACAACCACCTCTGAAAATTGCATACCCTATAATCTTACCAACAATGGTAGTGGTAGATGCTCTGATCAGCCAGAAAGTTGTGACCACCGACCAACTATCGATGTAAACCCATCTAAGAGATATCAGCCTCATCTGGGGGCGACTGACTGCCAGTCAGACACAGGGACGGTGGGTGCAGCAGCAGTGAGCGTGCTGTCCGTGTGTAGAATGGTGAAGGCACGCGATCTACACTACAGGCCATTAAAATTGCTACACCAGGACTATCACGTGCTACAGACGCGAAATTTGACCGACAGGAAGAAGATGCTGTGATATACAAATGATTAGCTTTTCAGAGCATTCACACAAGGTTGGAGCCGGGGGTGACACCTACAACGTGCTGACATGAGGAAAGTTTCCAACCGATTTCTCATACACAAACAGCAGTTGATCGGCGTTGCCTGGTGAAACGTTGTTGTGATGCCTCGTGTAAGGAGGAGAAATGCGTACCATCACGTTTGTGACTTTGATAAAGGTCGGATTGTAGCCGATCGCGATTGCGGTTTATCGTATCGCGACATTGCTGCTCGCGTTGGTCGAGATTCAATGACTGTTAGCAGAATAACGAATCGGTGGGTTCAGGAGGGTAAAACGGAACGTCGTGCTGGATCCCAACGGCCTCGTATCAGTAGCAGTCGAGATGACAGGCATCTTATCTGCACGGCTGTAACGGATCATGCAGCCACGTCTCGATCCCTGAGTCAACAGATGGGGACGTTTGCAAGACAACAACCATCCGCACGTACAGTTCGACGACGTCTGCAGTAGCATGGGCTATCAGCTCGGAGGCCATGGCTGCGGTTACCCTCGACGCTGCATCACAGACAGGAGCGCCTGCGATGGTGTACTCGACGACGAACCTGGGTGCACGAACGGCAAAACGTCATTTTTTTCGGATAAATCCAGGTTCTGTTTACAGCATCATGATGGTCGCATCCGTGTTTGGCGACATCGCGGTGAACGCACATTACAGGCGTGTATTCGTCATCGCCATACTGGCGTATCACCCAGCGTGATGGTATGGAGTACCATTGGTTACACGTGTCGGTCACCTCTTGTTCGCACTGACGGCACTTCGAACAGTGGACTTTACATTTCAGATGTGTTACGACCCGTGGGTGTACCCTTCATTCGATGCCTGCGAAACCCTACATTTGAGCAGGATAATGCACGACCGCATGTTGCAGGTCCTGTACTGGCCTTTGTGGATACAGAAATTGTTCGACTGCTGCCCTGGCCAGCATATTCTCCAGATCTCCCAGCAATTGAAAATGTCTGGCTAATGGTGGCCGAGCAACTGGCTCGTCACAACACGCCAGTCACTACTCTCGATGAACTGTGGTATCGTGTTGAAGGTGCATGGGCAGCTTTACCTGTACACGCCATCCAAACTCTGTTTGACTCAATGACCAGGCGTATCAAGGCCGTTATTACGGCCGGAGGTGGTTGTTCTGGGTACTGATTTGTCAGGATCTATGCACCCAAATTGCGTGTGAATGTAATCACATGTCAGTTCTAGTATAATATATTTGTCCAATGAATTCCCGTTTATCATCTGCATTTCTTCTTGGTGTAGGGATTTTAATGGCCAGTAGTTTACGTATCTGAGTTTGACCGAGGGAGGATTGTGACGGCCCGGAGGCTCGGCAGGAGCATTTCGGAAACTGCACGACTTGTCGGGCGATCGAGGAGTGCTATGGTGAGTGTCTTCAACCACGTGGTGAAACCAAGGGGAAACCACGTCCGGACGTCGTGGGTTTGGCGGCCACTCCTCATTACATATATTGGACATCGTAGATTGGGTAAACAGGTAAAACAGGACAGACAGACAGCGAACTGTGGCGGAACTAACATCAGAATTCAATGCTGGCCAGAGTACAAGTGTGTCTGAACACATAATGCTCCGAATACTCCTAAGGATGGGCCTCCTCAGCCGACGACTCGTGCATGAGCCCATGCTAACACCACGACATCGGCAACTACTACTCAGATGGGCACGTGACAATCGGCACTGGACGTTGGCGCAGTGAGGGATCGTTGCATGGTCTGATGATTGCCGACACCTTTTTCATCATGCGGATGGGAGAACGCAAATCCGTCGTCTTCCAGGGGAAGAGCTGCTTCACACCAGTACTGGAGGACGGAGACAAGCTGGAGGCAGGTCCAATAGCTGTGGGGAACACTCATTTGCGCGTTTTTGGGTTCAGTAGAGCTCAAACAAGGCACCATGGCCGCGCGGGATAGCCACGGGGTCTGGGGCGACTTGTCACCGTACCGGCGGTCTGCCCCCGTCGGAGGTTCGAGTCCTCCCTCGCGCATGGGTGTGTACACGTGTGTTGTTCTTCGCGTAAGTTAGTTTAAGTCAGCTTAAGTAGTGTGTAAGCCTAGGTACTGATGACCTCCGCAGTTTGGTCACATCAAACCTTACCACAAATTTCATTTCGAGGCACCATGACGGCCAAGGAGTATCGCACACCGGTTGCAGACCACGTACATCCTTTCATGACCATCATGTTCCTGATGGCAGCGGCATTTTCCAACGAGACCACGACACATGTCTCAAGGAGAGCAGTGTAATCGAGCGTTTGTGGGAACACGGCAGCGAGTTTCAATTGATGTGCTGGCCCCACAGTTCTCCAGATCTGAACCCTGTCGAACACATCTAGAATGTGACTGAACGTGGCGTCAGAGCTTATCGCCCCCTCCCCGGAATTTACGGGAATTAGGTGAGTTGAGTGTGCAGATGTGGTGCCAAATCCCTCCAGCGACCTACCGAGGCGTCATTGCTTTCATGCCACGACGTTTCGCCGCTGTTATCCGTGTCAAAAGTGGGTATAATGGCTGTTAGGTAGGCGGTCACAATGTCCTGATTGATCAGTGTATATATTCAGAGGTATCAGAACGGTTTTCGCTTATAGCTATCTACTCGTTCGTTCCCGGTGCAGGCACCCTTACTTCAGATTGACACACTGATCCTTTTTCATCATCTTAGAAAGTTTGTAACATCATCACGTACTCAACCTGTACATACATAAATTTACAGGCACCGCCGCCTATATGATTTTTACACCGTGTAGCCACGTTGGATGACGTTTCCGGACATGTGCTATTATGTAAAACTTGATCTACGAAGTCCTCTTTACAATGTCTACCACTGTAACATGAATTGGAAATCACCCTGGATATGTGTGGTGTCTGTTCCGTCGAAAGTGTTCTACAAAAGAGGCAGCACACATATACCGCGTGACAATTGTTGCTCTACACTCATGCTCATAAATTAAGGATAATTGCAGAATGTGGTGCCACACAACGTGGCGCTACACAGAACTGGCGCTAATAGCATAGGCACATAGGGAACACACACGACACAGATCTGTAAGTCCACGGTATTGGTAATAAGTTGAGAAAACCATCCCGAAACACATGTGCTACAAAACGCCACTGTTTCCTGCGCATGTACCCCGACATCAATATGGGATATGATCACCTTGCACACGTACACAGGCCACACAACGGGTTGGCATACTCTGGATCAGGTGGTCGAGCAGCTGCTGGGGTATAGCCTCTCATTCTTGCACCAGTGCCTGCCCGAGCTCCTGAAGTGTCCTCGGGGTTTGAAGACGTGCAGCGATACGTCGACCGAGAGCTTCCCAGACGTGTTAAATGGGGTTTAGGTCTGGAGAAGAGGCAGGCCACTCCATTCGCCTGTTTCAAGGTACTCCTTCACGATGGCAGCTCGGTGGGGCCGTGCGTTATCATCCATGAGGAGGAAGGTGGGACCCACTGCACCCCTGAAAAGGCGGACATGCTGGTGCAAAATGACGTCCCGATACACCTGACCTATTACAGTTCCTCTGTACGTGCACGAATCATAATCCCACCCCACACCATCAAACCACGACCTCCATAAAGGCCCCTTTCAAGGACATTAAGGGGTTGGTATCTGGTTCCTGGTTCACGCCAGATGAAAACCCGGCGAGAATCACTGTTAATACTATACCTGGAATCGTCCGTGAACACAACCTCGGACCACTGTTCCAATGACCATGTACTGTGTTCTTGACACCAGGCTTTACAGGCTCTTCTGTGACCAGGGGTCAGTGGAATGCATCTTGCAGGTCTCCAGGCGAAAAAACCGTGTCTGTTCAGTTGTCTGTAGACTGTGTGTATGGAGACAACCGTTCCAGTGGCTGCGGTAAGGTCCCGAGCAAGGCTACCTGCAGTACTCCGTGGCTGTCTGCAGGCACTGATGGTGAGATATTGGTCTTCTTGTGGGGTTGCATATTGTGGACGTCCCGTACTGTAGCGCCTGGACAGGTTTCCTGTCTGCTGGAATCGTTGCCATAACCTTGAGATCACACTTTGTGGCACACGGAGGGCCTGCTGTGTTTGACCAGCCTCCAGTCGCGCCAGTATTCTGCCCGTCATAACGTCATCAGTATGTGTTGTTTTAGCCATTTTCAACACACAGTGAGCATTAGCGCGTCTGAAAACGTCTGCACACTTACTCGCTGCACCGTACTCTGTCATGCACAAACACACCTCTGCACATGTGGATTGCTGCCAACGCCACCTTGCGACGACCGCAGGTCAAATGCACCGCATGGTCATACCCCGAGATGATTTAAACCCGCAAGCCGCACACAAGAGCGTTGTTCCACCATGTATCAGCATTATTCTTAATTTATGAGCGTGAGTGTGTATGAAATAAAACTGTCATAACTTCTGGACGGTTTGCGTTTGATTTTTGGACAACATGGTTGTGGAGAGAAGCAGCGATTAGTATGATTAATCAATAATTCAAGGTCTTAATCGCATTTATTGTTGTTATAATACCGCCAACCGGCTTCAACCCGACGTAGGGGTCATCTTCTGGCCGTTTACACCATTGGTCGACTGCTGGTGGTGTCACTCCTGTCCACATAACGGCAGGAAAAGAGTGTTCTTGACTTATTGGTTTGCGTTAGGACATTCAAACTGCACGGTCAGCCGAGGGGTATGATGGGAAATAGCATGGTTTGGTTTAGCAATGAAGCCCATTTTCATTCGGATGGGTTCGTCAATAAGCAAAACAGGCGCACCTGGTGGACTGAGAATCCGTGTTTCGAGATCGGGAAGTCTCTTCACCCTAAACGAGTGACTGTGCAGTGTCCAGTCACGGAATAATCGCTGCGATGTTCCTTGACGGCACTGTTACTACCGAACGGTACGTGAAGGTTTTGGAAGATGATTTGATCCCCATTATCCTAAATGACCCTGATTTCGATAAAATGTGGTTCATGCAAGACGGAGCAAGAGTGTTTGATATCCTGGAGGAGCACTTTGGGGACCGCATTCTGCCTCTGGCGTACCCAGAGGCCACTGGCTTGGGTCTCGATTGGCCGCCATATTCTCCAGATTTCCGGGTCCGAACACATGCGACTCCTAAAAGTGGGGTTGTACTAAAGACAATTTGTACAGCAATAACTCCAAAACCATTGCCGAGCAGAAAACATCCATTCAGGAAGTCACCGACACCATCGATGTTCCGACACTTCAGTGGATGATGCAGAATGCAGAATTTCGCTTTTCGCCTGCGCCACATCATCGCCAACGACGGCAGGCACATCGAACATGTCATAACCTAAATCTGAATGTCTGTAGAGGTGTCTACGGGTTGAATAAAGTGTGTGGGTGCGTAGTTTCTAACTAATTCACGTTGTTTTTCATATAGTTCAGTAATTGTCACCCTGTATATACACTACTGGACATTAAAATTGCTACACCACGATGATGATGTGCTACAGACGCGAAATTTAACCGACAGGAAGAAGGTGCTGTTATATGGAAGTGATCAGCTTTTCAGAGCATTCACACAACGTTGGCGCCGGTGGCGACACCTACAACGTGCTGACATCAGGAAAGTTTCCAACCGATTCTCGTGCAGTTGACCGGCGTTGCCTGGTGAAACGTTGTTGTGATGCCACGTCTAAGGACGAGAAATGCGTACCATCACGTTTCCGACTTTCGGATTTTAGCCTATCGTTATTGCGGTTTATCCTATCGCAACACTGCTGCTCGCGTTGGTCGAGATCCAATGACTGTTAGCAGAATATGGAATCGGTGGGTTCAGGAGGGTAATACCGAACGCCGTGCTGGATCCCAACGGCCTCGTATCACTAGCAGTCGAGATGACAGGCATCTTATCCGCATGGCTGTAACGGATCGTACACCCACGTCTCGATCCCTGAGTCAACAGATGGAGACGTTTGCAAGACAACAACCATCTACACGAACAGTTCCACGACGTTTGCAGCAGCATGGACTATCAGCTCGGAGACTGTGGCTGCGGTTACCCTTGACGCTGCATCACAGACAGGAGCGCCTGTGATGGTGTATTCATCGACGAACCTGGGTGCACGAATGGCAAAACGTCATTTTTTCGGACGAATCCAGGTTCTGTTTACAGCATCATGATGGTCGCATCCGTGTTTGGCGACATCGAGGTGAACGCACATTGGAAGCGTGTATTCGTCAGCGCCATACTGGCGTATCACCCGGCGTGATGGTATGGGGTGCCATTGGTTACACGACTCGGTCACCTGTTGTCCGCATTGACGGCACTTTGAACAGTGGACGTTACATTTCAGATGTGTTACGACCCGTGGCTCTACCCTTCATTCGATCCATGCGAAACCCTACATTTCAGGAGGATAATGCACGACCGCATGTTGCAGGTCCTGTACGGGCCTTTCTGCATACAGAAAATGTTCGACTGCTGCCCTGGCCAGCACATTCTCCAGATCTCTCACCAACTGAAAACGTCTGGTCAATGGTGGCCGAGCAACTGGCTCGTCACAATACGCCAGTCGCTACTCTTGATGACGTGTGGTATCGTGTTGAAGCTGCATGCGCAGCTGTACCTGTACACGCCATCCAAGCTCTGTTTGACTCAATGCCCAGGCGTATCAAGGCCGTTATTACCGCCATAGGTGTTGTTCTGAGTATTGATTTCTCAGGATCTATTCACGCAAATTGCGTGAAAATGTCAGTTCTAGTATAATATATTTGTCCAATGAATACCCAAAAATGGTTCAAATGGCTCTGAGCACTATGGGACTCAACTGCTGAGGTCATTAGTCCCCTAGAACTTAGAACTAGTTAAACCTAACTAACCTAAGGACATCACAAACATCCATGCCCGAGGCAGGATTCGACCCTGCGACCGTAGCGGTCTTGCGGTTCCAGACTGCAGCACGTTTAACCGCATGGCCACTTCGGCCGGCAATGAATACCCGTTTATCATCTGTATTTCTTGTTGGTGTAGCAATTTTAATGGCCAGTAGTGTAGTATACCTACAGGCATGACTGCCTTGATAACTTTTAGTGTGGGTGCACAACAGGGTCCGATAGTCTTGCTGGAATACTGGTCTCACTGCAAGCGAGTAGGTGAGTGGGCGCTGGACGCTACTAGCGTGGGATGAGTTGAGAATTTCGGTCGCACAGGAATCGTGTCCGGATGACCGAGGCGCCTAGGGCAGCCATCCCGCTGAGCGGGAGATATCGGTTCGAGTCGCGGTCCGGCACAAACTTTTAACTTTCACCACCGAATTATTTCCATAGTCGGTTCCGGCTGGTGTCGGTCTGTCCTTCGATGTTCAGTACCAGCTCAACTTGAGAAGGTTTTCAGGAAAACCAATAATTCTGCTTGCTAATACCGGTGGGCAATCCTCAAGGGACAAACTTTGAAACCAGTCCTGTTCTTTCAGCTTTGAACTGATAATTAATTTACATCTTAATAAATGTAATTATACCTTCTTATACCTGAATTAAACTAACAACATTTTAAATGACTTCATTTTCAAACATTACTTTATGAACGTCGCAAAGCAAAAATGAAGTTAGTTAATGTCATTAGACTGAAAAAACTATAACCTCGGAACTTTAGGTAAAGGAATTCAAACAAACGCAATTTAAGCAAGTACAATTTCAAAGTTACGTGTTTCTACTGTCTTACTTTAATAAACCACAACAATATTGCACTGAATGTTGGAAGTTTTCCTTTCCATAAATTATGATTATAAGAAGTGGTTTACGCAAAATCAGCGGTAGTTACTTGAAGTAAGAAAGATAGTAACATTGGTTATATTTAACTGTCAATATACTGAAACAAAAGTATCTTTCATCACGCTTCATGTTAACCCTTCTCTGCTTTTCTGTACTACACAGGGTGATTCACGAAGGTATGCAAATATATTAATACGTTATTCTACAAGTAAAACTAAAGAAAAAAGTACTTATAAACATTGGTCCCCAAAGGTTTAGTTACGCACTTACGTCTAATAAAAGATTTTGCCTCAAATTTAGCAACTGTGTTACTATGAAGCCTTCGCAAAACTGTACGAGGTTACAGAAAAGCACGATTTCCATTTATTTTGTTGTTATTGATTTGGTGAATCTAATAAAACATGTCCCAGATGTGTATCTGCAGTAGTTTTCCATAACATCTAGAGAAGTATTTTCGTAAAAATTTTAATTTATTAACTACTTGGCCCACCTTTTTTTTTTTAATTCTAGACAATTGCACAAAGTTTTCAACACATGCTGTAGAGAATTTAATTTGGGAAAAATGATGGTAGTAACGTTGATTGAAACTGTGTGAATGTATCAGATAATATGCTTTTATTAACACCATAGCACACGTGAATTCATGTTAAATCGAAAAAAAACGAAGCT
The DNA here is from genome assembly GCF_023898315.1 of Schistocerca nitens. Lineage (NCBI taxonomy): Eukaryota > Metazoa > Arthropoda > Insecta > Orthoptera > Acrididae > Schistocerca > Schistocerca nitens. Next base: position 29,725,320 of record NC_064623.1, on the reverse strand, counting down.
CAGTGTTAAGGAAGTTGTATAGAGTAGACACAGTTTCACAACACATTCACAATAAATGTTAAAAAATGTCTGCAACGAGTTTTATGCATTCACCTGCACGTGTATGAACAGACTTTGTTGCTCATTTCAATTTTACAGGGTTGTTCTTAACTTCGTCTATTGCATTCATAATGCTAGCAAGTAATGCCTCACATGTATTGACTTTGTCCCCGTAAACTATGTCTTTCATCCATCCCCATAGACAAAAAATCAGTAGGTGCTATATCGGGCGATCTGGGCGGACACAGACGTGTAGCACCACGACCAATCCATTTCTGGTGCATGTGTTCATTTAAATGTGTAGTAACGGCTTTGGTGAAATGTGGAATCGTGGAGTCCTGTTGAAAAAACATTTCCAATCGCGTAGCAAGGGGAACATCTTCGATTAAGCGGAGCATTTCTTCTTGAGGGAATTGTAAATACGTCTCGCCAGTGGCCCAATAAAGTGTGTGTTGATTATACCACACCACACATTTATGCTAAACCGCTGCTGGAAATTGCGTTGCACTGTTTCGTGTGGGTTTGCTTCAGATCATACGTGCTCGTTATGTAAATTGTTTATACCATCTCGAGTAAACCGTACCTCATCAGTAAATAAAATGTATTTGTGTAACTGGCGATTAGTATTTAACCAATTCCACAACTCCAAGGGAAGGGCAGAATCTCCCGGGTGTAAATGACGCACTTTTTGTTTATGGTAAGGATACAGATTATTGTACTTCATTGTACGCCATAACTTAGATTCCGAAATGCCTAATCGTTGAGACATACGTCGTGTACTGGCACCCGGGCTACGTTGAACAGCATCCATAATATCCTCATCATCGTCTTCTCATATCGAGCGCTCGTATCGATTATGAACGCTAGGCAGAGAACCTGTTTCCCGTAACATTCGAAATACTCCACTAATGGTTCGTGGATTCGCAATCCTCCGAGTTGGATAACGTACGCGATGAAACTTCCTGGCAGATTAAAACTGTGTGCCGGACCGAGACTCGAACTCGGGACCTTTGCCTTTCGCTGGCAAGTGCTCTACCAACTGAGCTACCCAAGCACGACTCACGCTCCGTCCCCACGGCTTTATTTCCGCCAGTACGACGTCTCCTACCTTCCAAACTTTACAGAGCGTAGTTCACGGCGCTTAAGTAGCCAGACAGCATTCGTCCAGTATTTGAGAATGAGGGCAGTTAGCATTATCAAAGTTTACATATAATTTTAAGTGTTTGCTAGATTTTTCGTCGTTCCCCCTCCCCCACCTCCCACACGTTCAAAATGATAAAAGGTAAAAAAGTTATAACTTACATTTTAGCTATTCATGTGGTAAAACTTCAGCATGAGGAATGACGTTTTAATCTACTACTAACTGCATCCGCAAAAATATTCTCAGACATTATCCACATATACAGGGTGTTACAAAAAGGTGCGGCCAAACTTTCAGGAGACATTCCCCACACACAAATAAAGAAAAGATGTTATGTGGACATGTGTCCGAAAACGCTTAATTTCCATGTTAGAGCTCATTTTAGTTTCATCATTGTGTACTCTACTTCCTCGATTCACCGCCAGTTGGCCCAATTGAAGGAAGGTAATGTTGACTTCGGTGCTTCTGCTGACATGCGACTCATTGCTCTACAGTACTAGCATCAAGCACATCAGTACGTAGCATCAACAGGTTAGTGTTCATCACGAACGTGGTTTTGCAGTCACTGCAATGTTTACAAATGCGGAGTTGGCAGATGCCCATTTGATGTATGGATTAGCACGGGGCAATAGCCGTGGCGCGGTACGTTTGCATCGAGACAGATTTCCAGAACGAAGGTGTCCCGACAGGAAGAAGTTCGAAGCAATTGATCGGCGTCTTAGGGAGCACGGAACATTCCAGCCTATGACTCGAGACTGGGGAAGACCTAGAACGACGAGGACACCTGCAATGGACGAGGCAATTCTTCTTGCAGTTGACGATAACCCTAATGTCAGCGTCAGAAAAGTTGCTGCTGTACAAGGTAACGTTGACCACGTCACTGTATGGAGAGTGCTACGGGAGAACCAGTTGTTTCCGTACTGTGTACAGCGTGTCCAGGCACTATCAGCAGCTGATTGGCCTCCACGGGTACGCTTCTGTGAATGGCTCATCCAACAATGTGTTAATCCTCATTTCAGTGCAAATGTTCTCTTTACGGATGAGGCTTCATTCCAACGTGATCAAATTGTTAATTTTCACAATCAACATGTGTGGGCTGACAAGAATCCGCACGCAATTGTGCAATCACACAGATTTTCTGTGAACGTTTGGGCAGGTATTGTTGGTGATGTCTTGATTGGGCCCCATGTTCTTCCACCTACGCTCAATGGAGCACGTTATCATGATTTCATACGGGATACTCTACCTGTGCTGCTAGAACATGTGCCTTTACAAGTACGATACAACATCTGGTTCATGCGCGATGGAGCTCCTGCACATTTCAGTCGAAGTGTTCGTACGCTTCTCAACAAGAGATTCAGCGATCGATGGATTGGTAGAGGCGGACCAATTCCATGGCCTCCACGCTCCTGACCTCAACCCTCTTGACTTTCATTTATGGGGGCATTTGAAAGCTCTTGTCTACGCAACCCCGGTACCAAATGTAGAGACTCTTCGTGCTCGTATTATGGACGGCTGTGATACAATACACCACTCTCCAAGGCTGCATCAGCGCATCAGGGATTCCATGCGACGGAGGGTAGATGCATGTATCCTCGCTAACGGAGGACATTTTGAACATTTCCTGTAACAAAGTGTTGAAGTCACGCTGGTACGTTCTGTTGCTGTGTGTTTCCATTCCACGATTAATGTGATTTGAAGAGAAGTAATGAAATGAGCTCTAACATGGAAAGTAAGCGTTAGCGGACACGTGTCCACATAACATATTTTCTTTCTTTGTGTGTGAGGAATGTTTCCTGAAAGTTTGGCCGTAACTTTTTGTAACACCCTGTATATTTATATGTACTTGCAATATTATATCCTTACACGTCACATAGTTCAGGAAAATCACTAGAGAAACAGGTGAAATGTGTGTTCAAAATATGTGGAAAATGTCAAATATATGAGAAATATATGTGACATGTGCGTACGCGGACACAGACGCGGGTAAAATGCTGCCTATGGAAGGTTTGATCAGTTTCGAAGTGTAAGATGTCGGCTTAGCCGAAGAAAACAGTTTTTGACCAATGTACATTGCTGGTAATAACTTACGGCTGTGAGACATGGATATTAAATGAATTCATTGTTAGAGAACCGATAGTAATACAAAGAGGAATGGAAAGATCAATGTTGGGCTACACAAAGAAAGGGTGGAAAGAAAGAAATTGATATCAGATGGACAACAAAGGTCAGTAACATAATGGGAAGAGTGAAAACCTTGAAATGGCAGTGGGCTGCTTACGTTACTCGAAGAAATAAGAGGGCGAGTCAAATGAAAACCTTAAATTTGTAATAACAAATCGAAATTTTGCGCTCTTATACTGTAAGTTGATAAGCGCACTACAAACAGCGTGCAGAATGGCCTGTAGGTGACAGCATAGTGCAGATGCATACATACCGTCACAGTATCAGTATAAAGATGGCCGTCCCACTTGCGACTTGCACCAGGGAAGAACAGCGTTCTGTTATTCGGTTTTTGCGTAGTGAAGGTGTGAAACCTATTGAAATTCATCGACGAATGAAGGTTCAGTACGGTGATGCATGTTTGTCATAGCAGCAAGTGTACGAATAGAGTAGGAAGTTTGCAAATGGTGTGACTTCAGTGGAAGACGCTCCTCGTCCAGCTCAGGCACAACGAGTTGTGACGTCACAGAACATTGCAGCAATTGAGGCCACAGTGAAGGAAAACCGGCGAATGACACTGAATGACATTACAGCAATTTTACAGATTAGTCATGGGTCAGCACACCACACTGTGCATGATGCGCTCCAGTTTCACCAAGTGTCTGGAAGAAGGGTACCACGACAGCTGACTCCTGAAATGAGAGAACGACGTGTTGATGCTTGTGAAGAACTTCTTCGGCGCTTTGACCGAGAAGGTGATGGCTTCCTTGCAAGAGTCGTTACTGGGGACGAAACCTGGGTTCACTTCCACCAACCGGAAACGAAGAGAGCGGGCAAGGAATGGCGCCATTCCTCATCACCAAAACCAAAGAAGTTTCGAACAGAACCATCAGCAGGGAAGGTTATGCTGACTCTCTTTTCGGACGAAAAAGGCGTCATTTTGGAACATTACATGCCTAGAGGGACCACTGTCACTAGTGCAGCATATAACAGATCTCCTAAAAAGTCATCTGCGGCCTGCAATCAAATCAAAGCGACGTGGACTGCCGTCAGCAGGTGTCCTTTTGCAACATGACAATGCAAGGCCCCACACTGCCCGTGCAACAGTTGCAACAATCACAGACCTGCATTTTGAGTGTCTTCCTCGTCCACCATACTCACCAGACCTTGCCCAAAGTGATTTCCATATGTATGGACCACTTAAAGACGCAATGGAAAGAAGTTCCGTTCTGATAAAGAGGCACGCCACGCGTTGCATGAGTGGTTGCGCGGACTACCAAAAGAACTTTTTTCTAAAGCAATTTATGCACTTTGTAAGCGGTGGAGGACTTGCATTGAGTGTGGGGGAGATTATGTTGAAAAGTGACACAGCTTTGTACCACTTCTGCACAATAAATAATATTTTAAAAAATATTTAAGGTTTTCATTTGAGTCACCCTCGTAGTGCAGGCGGTCAAAACAAGTACTAGATTGGAGCCCCGCTTACCAAAAAATACCAGGGAGAAGACCATTGGACTAATGGCACGTAGACGTAAAAAGACAGCAGGACTGACTTGACAACTAGAATTCAGGATTGCATAAATGGAAGAAAGTACTGCGAATCTATGTTGTATGCCGACTCAAAGAGCCCACATCACCAGGTGATCGAACTGGCTGACGATGACGATGATATTGAGAGAGAGAGAGAGAGAGAAACAGAGAGAGACCATGTATGTGGGTGTGCTTGAGAGAGAGAGAGAGAGAGAGAGAGAGGAAAAAACAATAATGATTCATATTTGGTGAACATTAATAAAACCGACAACTGCAAGGACAGATTCCTGTCTGGTCCAAAGGTTCCAATATCTCTAAGCACTATGGGACTTAACTACTGAGGTCGTCAGTCCCCTAGACTTAGAACTTCTGAAACCTAACTAACCTAAGGACATCACACACATCCATGCTTGAGGCGGGATTCGAACCTGCGACCGTAAGAGGCGCACGGTTCCAGACTGAAGCGCCTAGAACCGCTCGGCCACAGCGGCCGCCTTCCTGACTGGAAAGGAAGGAGAAAAGGTCCTATGAGCATGAGTCCGGAAATAGACAGTGCGCGTACAACGACAACAAATCGTCCCTGCATACAGTACACAATTTTATCGCATCCTCGTCACAACAATGCCGGGATGGTTCCTCTGAAAGGGCACGGCCGACTTCCTTCCCCATCCTACCCTAATTCGAGCTTGTGCTCCGTCTCTAACGACCTCGTTGTCGACGGACGTTAAACACCAATATCCTCCTCCTCCTTCTCGTCACAACAGATGTCCAAAGTGCCCTCCATGGTGTGCAACGCACGCGTTCACGCGTCGCATCATGGACTGCTGCACCCTTTCTCACGTTCCGGATTCACTCCGAATTGCGTCACTGGCGTTGTGAATACACTGTTGAAGGGTCTGCACATCACACACTCGTGCAGCATACCTAACGCTTTTCAGATGTCCCCAGAAGTAAAAATCCGAGGGTTTAAGTCCGACGATCTAGTAAACATTGCTACAGGGACTCCAAGTCGTATCCAGTGTCTAGGGAGGATGTTGAGGTGTCGACGAACTGTAATGCGGGTGTTGGGTAGTGCTCCGTCATGCAGAAACCACATCACCAATCGTATCGCCAAAGGCATATTCTCAAGCAGCTTGTAATGGTTATTTATTTACGTGACCATTACGCCACCCCAACCCCAGTTCTCGATACCAGTAATACGTACTACTTTTCTGCGAAGTAACAGACATATTTTTGTGACAATATTCACATTTGGTTTTATTAATGTATAGGTACTCCGATGTATCAATATATTACGGTGATATGGTTCTTGTGTGTATTCATTTCTGTGAGACTGTAACCGTTTTGGCGCGAATGCGCACAGAGCAGTCTTTGTTTCACTTTGCAGATGTTAAGTTGTTATTTCGCTTTGTAAAAGAACAGTCAAGTCTAGTGTTTGGTTAAAGTGGAAATTAAATATATGAAGATTGATACAAAACTGTTTTCGTGATGATGTGACAATTAAGAAGAAGTATATGTGAATTTGCAAGAAGTTTAATAAAAATGTGGACCGTTAACACCAAGTCAAAAATTATTTCTACCATACCATTGTTCTGATCTGGGATTGTTTGATCATTAAGAATTTCCTGAAAAACGCATTTATTAGGTCTTCAAATATTTCTAAAATACAGATCTGGACCTTCTACCAGTCAAAGTGGAATCACCCTAGAATCAACAAGATGAGCCATAACAACTTGGAGGAAATCTACGTGGGAATCCATTCAAGATAAGTGCCAAAATTAATGACTTTTTTACAGTGACTTCGTTATTTCCGTTCTGACGATACCATCCACAGTCAATACCTTTGTTGTTGCCCGCTAAAGCGAACATATGCTGCGTGAGCAACATTATTAATCTGATTTCTAACCTACTTTGCAAGTGGTGGTATTGTTAGAAGCTCTAGCAGAGTATTCCACAGGAAGTCCGGGTACGATCCTCCGTCGAGACGTTGTGGAATAAGGGACCGATGGCCCTTGTAGTCTGGTCCCTTCAACCCCACAAACCAACTTTGTGGAATAATAACCAATCCAAGTATGTGGTCACTAAGAATCCCTGCCCACACGTTGATGCTGAAGCGACGCTGATGAGAAGTCTCAGCCATTCCCCCGACGATTGTCTGTAGGCAAAGATGACAATTATGCAGATTGATGAAACTTCGTGGGAGATTAAAACTGTGTGCCGGACCGAGACTCGAACTCGGGAGTTCATATCAGCGCACACTCCGATGCAGAGTGAAAATGTCATTCTGGATTCAGATTGATGATGCCAGTTCTGGTAAAGGTTGCTTCTTTGGTAGAGAGGACCCATGACAGAAATCCCGTAATTGCGCAAAAACTATCGACAAAATCCTTCGTGTGGAGGGAAATCCGCTGCTGATAATCCTGCCACTCGTTGCAGGTGACAGGGATAGAAGTGGCTGTCATGCAGGATACACATAATTGAGTAGGTTAGAAGCATAACTCACATGCTCCAAAAACATAAATTTTCACAAATGACTAAAAACGTAACCAGAATGAGATTTTCTCTCTGCAGCGGAGTGTGCGCTGATATGAAACTTCCTGGCAGATTAAAACTGTGTGCCCGACCGAGACTCTAACACGGGACCTTTGCCCTTCGCGGGCAGGTGCTCTACCATCTGAGCTACCGAAGCACGACTCACGCCCGCCACTCACAGCTTTACTTCTGCCAGTATCTCGTCTCCTACCTTCCAAACTTTACAGAAGCTCTCATGCGAATCTTGCAGAGGTACTGGCAGAAGTAAAGTTGTGAGTAGGGGGCGTGAGTCGTGCTTCGGTAGCTCAGATGGATATGCCGGCACGGTAGCTCAGCGTGTTCGGAGAGAGAGTCACGTATCCTCTGTAATAAAAAAACTGAGTTAATCGATCATCAACGAACTTAATCGGATGTCTTACGACGTCCGCCCCGAGCAGATACAACGAACAAACGCGAACAAAATGAGAATTAAAAAAAAAAAAAAAAAAAAAAAAAAGATGGTAGAGCACTTGCCCGCGAAAGGCAAAGGTCCCGAGTTCGAGTCTCGGCCGGGGACACAGTTTTAATCTGCCAGGAAGCGACTAAAAACGTGTTTTACATGCGTCGTGCGCATGTCTCATATATTGACATTAGTGTGTGCAAGGACAATGGGTATAAATCATTATGTATATTTCAGATTAAGTCTGCTTATTGGGAAATTACAATTATTTAAGGTTATATTATGGATCATGTGAGTTTTGTTAATGAGCTATGGAACATGTAAGTTTTGACAATCCCCATTTTGGATCTTGTGAGTTTTGGTACCGAGCTGTTTGGACGATGTTGGTTTCGCGGGAACTATCGTGTTGCGACTCGATATGCAGATCATCAAAGTTTTTGATATCGTTCATAGAAACTGAACAGCAATTAAATGCTCCTCCACGGTGTTGACATGTCGGATACTGGGGCTGCACTGAAGGTTTGTACCTATAATGATAGAACAAACTACACTGTGAGGTTCTGTTTATTTTTCAAAAATGGACTTAAAATATTGAATTCGCGATTCCTCACTGTTAAGTTGCAAAGAAAGAGTCCTATACATTCTTACGTGGAGGAACAAATCAAGTCAATAACAAGAATCAGTTTAATTTGAAAACAATGAAGAAAACAGGATATTCTAACCTCATTCGTTTGGCTTCCAAATTTCTGGATGCTGTGAATGTTTCCTTGGCCTTCCTCTTTCTCCAACGGGTGATACGTTTTCTTCCATTACTTGTATCTCAAATCAGTTTTATTCCAACCACTATATTGAATTATATTCCCCAAAATAACTGAACAGAACAGAAAACACACCCCACTGGCATCAATATTTACTACTACACAAGAAAATTGCGCCGAGTAAGCTAATCGCTGATTGGTCAAGATGAGGTACTGGACAAATCACAAATCCCGCAGATCATGAGATTTTTGAAACTAACTATGAAGTTTGACACCGTTTTTCTCAAGGATCTTGCGCCAAATGTGAATAATTGTTTCGTGAATTATGTTCTTTGTATAAAGCTATATGAGAATACGTCGGCATCTCAGTTTTCATTATTTTGGAGCATGTAAGTTATGACTCTAACCTACACAATTGTACTTCGGCTTACACCACATTGGCGGACCACTTTCCTGGAGCTTGTATAGAGTCCGTCTTAACGTCCTGTAAGACCCGGCCCTCCAAATCTGGTGTACTCACAGTCCGCCGCAACCCTACTCATTCGTCGGTCTGAAAGGACCCACGACCACACAGACGCCCAAAAAGGGCTCGGAATGTTGTGTGACACGGTTGGTGTCTGTGCGGGTATTGTTGTGCTGCCTCTCGTTCGTTTCCGCCTGTTTGGCTGTACACAGACACCGTCTCAGCTTTTTCCGGCCGTGAATACCGGACCATTCTGCTGCTTACAGTACGCTGCGTCCATCACACAGCGTGCAACACGCAAGCAACACGCGGCACGTGGTCAGAGGAAGTCTCATTCGTCATCGCCTTCTACCTTGGCAATGATGCATTTCCAGACACATGTTTATCGGACTTTTCATCCTCCATTTCCGCCGGCCGCTGTGACCGAGCGGTTCTAGGCGCTTCAGGCCGGACCCGCGCTGCTGCTACGGTCGCAGGGTCGAATCCTGCCTCGGGCACGGATGTGTGTGATGTCCTTAGGTTTAAGTGGTTCTAAGTTCTAGGGGACTGATGACCTCAGATGTTAAGTCCCATAGTGCTCAGAGCCATACACACATCACAAGATCCATTGCTGTGGTGGAAAGAAAATCATGTGTTGTTTCCTACACTGTTTGAAATAATGAAACGACGTCTTTGTATTATGGCCACCTCTGTTCCATGTGAGCACATATTTTCGAAGCAGGGGCCAACAACAACAGACAGACGATCCCGTCTTTCAAGTGAAAAATTATCAAAAATGATATTTTTAAACTACAGCTTAGAATAGGTACAGCAGATCCACTCAGAAATGAAACAGTAATTTTCAATTGATTTTGTTCTTCTCTGGACAGAGTGCACTGAATTTATATTTGATTGTATTTTGTTTAGTCCACTAAACTGTGCTTGTAGTTACCTCACAAGAACATTTTTCTCTAATTTGTTTCACTCAGAAGACACGTTTTTACTCACCATTCAGTGAGTTTAATTTTTTTTTTTTAGTATGTTATTTATTCATTTATGAGTTTCAGAATAATTATATGTTTTGTGTATGTATATGTTAGTGTGTTTATTTTTGTAAATGTGCTGTGTTTGGTTATTACATTATAGGCATCTTGATACTTGTGTATGATAAATAATTCTCAGGCAAATCAACAATGGTACTCCGACACCTTTGTTTTTGGCGTTCAGATACTGTGATAAAAACTGCATTTCAACAGCGACGTAACTTCATCTCTGATTTCCTGGGGAAGTTTAGAATAAAATGGTAATACATCCGCTTGCTGTGAGTACTTGACGGAACTCCATGTACCTGTACCTCAAACAAACTTCTTTAGCAGGAACTGTAAGTGGTGTAGCGGCAGATCTGCCATGATATAGGTATCACAAAGGATTGTTTTAAATTTTAGTCTGGATTTTATACTTAGCTTGAATTCTATCATTTGTGCTTACTAAAAGATGTATCCGGCTAACTTGAGAATGTTTGTTGAGAAACTGCCATGCTTGACCATCGTGCTACAACCGCCAGTCTGTTATAGTAATTATTTAAACCGTGTACATCAGTCGCATGACATTCTACTCAATGTGACAAACAACTTGAGAATGTTTGTTGAGAAACTGCCATACTTGACCATCGTGCAACAACCGCCAATCTGTTAGAGTAATTATTTAAACCGTGTACATCAGTCACATGGCATTCTACTCAATGTGACAAACAATGTTTGAAGAAAAAACACGAACCTTTGTAAGACAGCGGAGCGGTTAACTAATACTAATGTAAAATTCCGGCTGCGAGTACCAGCAATGATGTGATACCGTGATGAGACGACACCCCCTCTTTGTTGTGAAAAAGAGCATCTACGTCTTTTCTAAATTCTGGAGAAAACGAATGGCTATGTAGTTTGCATATATACGTAATTTGAAGTGCAGAGGTGATACAACTTGTAATCTCAGTTATCAAGGATAAAAAATTTATTTTGTGGTGAAGAAGGTAAATGTCGTCTACGAACTTTTCTTCGATGTTGGATCCCCGGACCTTCACAAAACGATTACTATGTTTAGCAATTCAATGCACAGCGATTTCTTCGCAAATTAAAAACACTGGGCGAATCTGATACTACGACGGCACGAACGACGCGAAATATTTCGCCGTCAGCTTGTGTGCTAAAGATCTTCCCTAAGCGATCAGTTTGTTGTTAAGAAATCATACTGCCACTGTTGTTCGACCTCCTCATTCTGAAAGTGTTTCCAAAAAATCTTACGGCGACTGTGAGCAGTTTAGCTGCCACGAAAGACTGAGTCTTCATCGCGAGTTGTAGCAGTTTTCTCCGACTTTGCCTGGCGTCCTCTGAGAACCGGAGAAACGGAAACCTCCGACCGGCAACTCATCCTATACCTAACCCGTTCTCTCCTTACAGCAGCCACGAGGAAAAATCATATTCATCTATAAGCAAGTTTTTTCACAGATTTATATACTGGACAGAACAAAATTATAAAATGTATGCATCTAGGCAAAATATCAAAAGAGAGTTTAAACGCAGTACATGTCTTATGTGTGTCAAAGGTCAAGTTAATTAATTTTTCTCTACGACGTAGCCGTTCATTATAACACCAGACTCTCCGTACATCAGTTCGTACAAACTGAATTGCCAAATCGGGGGAAAATCACTTGAACTTACAAAAGAAATAAATTTTGGCGCTCGAGGAACACGCAGAGCCAAGATCACTTACAATAACGCGCTCTGGAATAACGTTATAGAACGTTCCAGTCACCAGATCTCGCACCAAATACATATATAAAAAAAAAATTTGCATCACCCAGGTTCCGAGGGTTGCGGGTCCTGTGCAGCAAGATAAACATCATTTCCGCCCTTTTTATTGCTCATGAAAACCACACATTGCATTTTGCACCACCACACAGTGAGACCTTCAGAGGTGGTGGTCCAGACTGCTGTACACACCGGTACCTCTAATACCCAGTAGCACGTCCTCTTGCACTGATGCATGCCTACATTCGTCGTGGCATACTATCCACAAGTTCATCAAGGCACTGTTGGTCCACATTGTCCCACTTCTCAACGGCGATTCGGTGTAGACCCCTCAAAGTGGTTGGTGGGTCACGTCGTCCATAAACAGCCCTTACCAATCCGTCCGAGGCAAGTTCGATAGGGTTCATGTCTGCAGAATATGCTGGCCACTCTAGTCGAACTACGTCGTTATCCTGAAGGAAGTCATTCACAAGATGTACACGATGGGGGCGCCAATTGTCGTCCACGGAGACGAATGCCTCGCCAATATGCTGCCAATATGATTGCACTATTGGTCGGAGGATGGCATTCACGTATCGTTCAGCCGTTACGGCGCCTTCCATGACCACCAGCGGCGTACGTCGGCCCCACATAACGCCATCCCAAAACAGCAGGGAACCTCCACCTTGCTGCATTCGCTGGACAGTGTGTATAAGGCGTTCAGCTTGACCGGGTTGGCTCCAAATACGTCTCCGACGATTGTCTGGTTGAAGGCATATGCGACACTCATCGGTGATGAGAACGTGATGCCATTCGGAATGTTGTTCGACCCATCTGTACCGCGCTGCATGGTGTCGTGGTTGCAAGGATGGACCTCGCCAAGGAAGTCGGGAGTGAAGTTGCACATCATGAAGCCTATTGTGCACACTTTGAGTGGTAACACGACGTCCTGTGGCTGCACGAAAAGCATTACTCAACATGGCGGCGTTGCTGCCAGGGTTCCTCCGAGCCATAATCCGTAAGTAGCGGTCATCCACTGCAGTAGTAGCCCTTGGGCGGCCTGAGCGAGGCAGTTCCTGTCTCTCTGTATCTCCTCCACGTCGGAACAACACCGTTTTGGTTCACTCCGAGAGGCCTGGACACTTCCCTTGTTGAGAGCCCTTCCTGGCACAAAGTAACAATGCGGACGTGATCGAACCACGGTATTGACCGTCTAGGCATGGTTGAACTACAGACAACATGAGCCGTAGTCCTCCTTCCTGGTGGAATGACTGGAACTGATCGGCTGTCGGACCCCCTCCGTCTAATAGTCGCTACTCATGCATGGTTGTTTACATCTTTGGGCGGGTTTAGTGACATCTCTGAACAGTCGAAGGGACTGCCTCTGTGATAGGATATCCACAGTCAACGTCTATCTTCAGGAGTTCTGGGAACTGGGGTGGTGGAAAACGGGAGGAGGGGTGAGGGGGGGGGGAGGGGGGGAGGACGGGGGAGGGAACAACGAAAAATCTAAGGATTTGAAATTAAGTGTCAACTTTTACACTAGTGACTAAGTGCTCTCATTCTCATATAAAGGACGAATACTGTCTGGCTGTTTGAGCGTCGTGAGCTTCGCTCGTTTTTCATCCCCACGCCCACCCCTTTGACAAGTACGTGGTTCTTACCCCCAGAGTAACTCTTTCTAGACAGTAAGTGTTACATGTAGCAAGTTTGGTTTAAATTGATGCAGTGTCTTAGGAGATGTGGAACATACACGCATTGCTACACTTTTACGTTAGGGCATACTGAAAAGTAGTGCCTCCCAAATTATTATGAGAAAATTCTTAAAGCTTTTTAAATACAGAAAACGTTATTAATTTTCTATATCTTTTCCTCGTGTGTAAAGCCAATTTCTCAACGGAGTCACCCTAGCGACCAGCTCATTTCCTTTTGATCCTGGTGATCGATCCACAACTCCACCTCTGCTTGAGCTGCTTCGTCACTGCCAAAGCGAGATCCTCGTATGTTTTCACTAAGTTCTGGAAACAGACGAATATCGTATGGGGCCAAGTCTGGACTGTATAGAAGATGATTGGTGACAGCAAGGCCGAGGCGACGATTTGTTGAAGATGCCGGAGCTCTCGTGTGTGGTCTGGTCTGGCACTCACGCCGAAGGACGGGCTGGTCCATGTGTGGAAGAACTCTTCGAATTCGAAACTCGAGTATAGGACGCCGTTGCTCACCCACCGACATAGTTAAGTTACGTACCGCCATGTTACACTCTGCAATTCGGAGACCTGTAGCAGCAGAGGGCTGCAAATATACAGGGTTATTACAAATGATTGAAGCGATTTCACAGCTCTACAATAACTTTATTATTTGAGATATTTTCACAATGCTTTGCACACACATACCAAATCTCAAAAAGTTTTTTTAGGCATTCACAAATGTTCGATATGTGCCCCTTTAGTGATTCGGCAGACATCAAGCCGATAATCAAGTTCCTCCCACACTCGGCGCAGCATGTCCCCATCAATGAGTTCGAAAGCATCGTTCATGCGAGCTCGCAGTTCTGGCACGTTTCTTGGTAGAGGAGGTTTAAACACTGAATCTTTCACATAACCCCACAGAAAGAAATCGCATGGGGTTAAGTCGGGAGAGCGTGGAGGCCATGACATGAATTGCTGATCATGATGTCCACCACGACCGATCCATCGGTTTTCCAAGCTCCTATTTAAGAAATGCCGAACATCATGATTGAAGTGCGGTGGAGCACCATCCTGTTGAAAGATGAAGTCGGTCTCCAGTTGTGGCATGAGCCAATTTTCCAGCATGTCCAGATACACGTGTCCTGTAACGTTTGTTTCGCAGAAGAAAAAGGGGCCGTAAACTTTAAACCGTGAGATTGCACAAAACACGTTAACTTTTGGTGAATTGCGAATTTGCTGCACGAATGCGTGAGGATTCTCTACCGTCCAGATTCGCACATTGTGTCTGTTCACTTCACCATTAAGAAAAAATGTTGCTTCATCACTGAAAACAAGTTTCGCACTGAACGCATCCTCTTCCGTGAGCTGTTGCAACCGCGCCGAAAATTCAAAGCGTTTGACTTTGTCATCGGGTGTCAGGGCTTGTAGCAATTGTAAACGGTAAGGCTCCTGTTTTATCCTTTTCCGTAAGATTTTCCAAACCGTCGGCTGTGGTACGTTTAGCTCCCTGCTTACTTTATTCGTCGACTTCCGCGGGCTACGCGTGAAACTTGCCCGCACGCGTTCAACCGTTTCTTCGCTCACTGCAGGCCGACCCGTTGATTTCCCCTTACAGAGGCATCCAGAAGCTTTAAACTGCGCATACCATCGCCGAATGGAGTTAGCAGTTGGTGGATCTTTGTTGAACTTGGTCCTGAAGTGTCGTTGCACTGTTATGACTGACTGATGTGAGTCCATTTCAAGCACGACATACGCTTTCTCGGCTCCTGTCGCCATTTTGTCTCACTGCGCTCTCGAGCGCTCTGGCGGCAGAAACCTAAAGTGCGGCTTCAGCCGAACAAAACTTTATGAGTTTTTCTACGTATCTGTAGTGTGTCGTGACCATATGTCAATGAATGGAGCTGCAGTGAATTTATGAAATCGCTTCAATCATTTGTAATAGCCCTATACTGAGGTATGGGGAACTAAGGAGACGGCCGTAGTATGGCGTACGCGCGGTACAAAAGGGCACTGCATTGGCTGGGGCTGTCATTTACACTCAGGTGTAACGATAGGAATTAACAGATATCGGACACGGAATGGTAGTCGGAGGTAGACGCAAGGGACATTCCACTTCGGAAATCGTTAGGGAATACAATATTCCGACATTCACAGTGTCAAGAGTGTGCTGAGGATACCAAATTACAGGCATTACCTGTCACCAGAGAAATGCAGTGACCGACGGCATTCACTTGACGACCGAGAACAGTGGTCTTTGAACAGACTTGTCAGTGCTAACAGACATGCAACACTGCGTGAAATAACCGCAGAAGTCGGAGTGGGACGTAAGAGGAACGTATCCGTTAGGACAGTGCTGCCAAATTTGCCATTGTTCGGCTAGGGCTGCAGACGAACGATGCGAGTGCCTTTGCTAATACCACGACATCGCCTGCAGCGCCTCTCATGGGCTCGTGGCCATATCAGTTTTGGACCCTAGACCTCTGGAGTCGCGATATCGGTTGGTAAGAGCTGATGGTAGGATTCGATTGTGGAGCAGACCCCACCAAACCGTGGACCAAGGTAGTCAATGACGCAGTGTGCAAGGTGGTGGTGGCTCCAAAATTTTGTGAGCTTTGTTTACACGGAATCGGCTAGGTCCTGCGGTCCAACTGAACCGACCATCGACTGGAAATGGTTATGTTCGGATACTTGGAGAGCATCTGCAGGCGAAAAACGTTTTTTATGGATGACAATGCGCCATGTCACTGGACCACAAATGTTCGCGATGTTGAGGAACATTCTGGACAACTAGAGCAAAGGATTTTGGCACCCCGATATGAATCTTTCGCAGTTGTGGACCGCTATAGAGGCAACATGGTTCAATAATTCAGCAGAAGACTTCCTACCAGTTGTTCAGTCCATGCCACTTCGAGTTGCTGTTCTACTCCTGGTGAAAGGAGGCCCGAAATTTTGGTCTTATGTCAAAGCGGTAGGTGGATCAAAACAAAATGTCCAGACACTCTGTGACCAAAATGGTATTGAAGCACAGGATGACAGACTAAAGGCCGAAATACTAAGTGCCTTTTCCCAAAGCTGTTCCACAGAGGAAGACTGCACTGTAGTTCCTTCTCTAGATTGTCGCACAGATGACAAATTGGTAGATATCGAAATAGATGACAGAGGGATAGAAAAACAAAAATAATCGCTCAAAAGAGTAAAGGCCGCTGGGCCTGATGGGATACCAGTTCGATTTTACACAGAGTACACGAAGGAACTTGCCCCCCCTCCCCCCCTCCCCCCCTCCCCCCTCCCCCCTCCCCCCTCCCCCCCTTCTTGCAGCGGTGTACCGTACCGTAGGTCTCTAGAAGAGCGTAGCGTTCCAAAAGATTGGAAAAGTGCACAGGTCATCCCCGGTTTCAAGAAGGGACGTCGAACAGATGTGCAGAACTATAGACCTATACCCCTAACGTCTACCAGTGTAGTGTATTGGAACACGTATTTTGTTCCAGTATAATGACTTTTCTGGAGACAAGAAATTTACTCTGTAGGAAACAGCATGGGTTTCGAAAAAGAAGGTCGTGTGAAACCCAGATCGCGCTATTCGTCCAGGAGACTCAGAGAGCCATAGACACGGGTTCCCAGGTAGATGCCGTGTTTCTTGACTTCCGCAAGGCGTTCGATACAGTTCCCCACAGTCGTTTAATGAACAAAGTTAGAGCATATGGACTATCAGACCAATTGTGTGATTGGATTGAGGAGTTCCTAGATAACAGATCGCAGCAAGTCATTCTCAATCGAGAAAAGTCATCCGAGGTAAGAGTGATTTCAGGCGTGCCGCAGGGGAGTGTCGTAGGACCGTTGCTATTCACAATATGCATAAATGACCTCGTGGATAACATCGGAAGTTCACTGAGGCTTTCTGCGGATGATGCTGTAGTATATCGAGAGATTGTAACAGTGGAAAATTGTACTGAAATGCAGGAGGATCTGCAACGAATTGACGCATGGTGCAGGGAATGGCAACTGAATCTCAGTGTAGACAAGTGTAATGTGCTGCGAATACATAGGAAGAAAGATCCTTTAACATTTAGCTACAATATAGCAGGTCAGCAACTGGAAGCAGTTAATTCCATAAATTATCTGGGAGTAGGCATTAGGAGTGATTTAAAATGGAATGATCATATAAAGTTGATCGTCGGTAAAGCAGATGCCACAGTGATTCGTTGGAAGAATCCTAAGGAAATGCAATCCGGAAACAAAGGAAGTAGGTTACAGTACGCTTGTTCGCCCACTACTTGAATACTGCTCACCAGTGTGGGATCCGTACCAGATAGGGTTGACACAAGAGATAGAGAAGATCCAACCGAGAGCAGAGCGCTTCGTTACAGGATCATTTAATAATCGTGAAAGCGTTACGGAGATGATAGATAAACTCCAGTGGAAGAGTCTGCAAGAGAGACGCTCAGTAGCTCGATACGGGCTTTTGTTAAAGTTTCGAGAACATACCTTCACCGAAGAGTCAAGCAGTATATTGCTGCCTCCTACGTATATCTCGCGAAGAGACCATGAGGATAAAATCAGAGAGATTAGAGCCCACACAGAGGCATACCGACAATCTTTCATTCCTCGAACAATACTAGACTGGAATAGAAGGGAAAACCGATAGAGGTACTCAAAGTACCCTCCGCGACACACCGTCAGGTGGCTTGCGGAGTATGGATGTAGATGTAGATGTAGACACGATATTAGGACGTGTCCCATGAATTTGTCTTCTCGGTCTTTGTATATATGAAGAATAAAGGTATGTAATGTTAATAACGTTTGTTTTATTTAAAAACCTTTGACAAACTGCATATAAAAAATTCTGGGTTATTACTTTTCAGAATGCTCTGGTAATATTTAAGGACCTGTGTTGGTGTACATATACTGCTGCGGGGAACAGCCTGCTGGTTGCGGCGCTAGCTGTGAGGTCCCCTCTCCCCCTCCCCCTCCCCATCCCCTTCCCACCGTTGACTGATCGGGAAGTGATGACGCGTCGCCTCGCGAATCCCACGACCTCGCCAGCCAGGTCCCGCGTACCCCTGGGGAGCGATCCGTCTAGACCGGGATAGGCCGGTGGCGACCCGCTTGGTGACACGGCGGGGGAGCGTCCGAGTCCCAGGCCGGCGGACACGTGCGCCACACGTGGCTGTGGCCGGCGCGAGTGAGTGGGCGTGTCTGCACGTGACGCGCTGTGGGCGGCGAAGCTGGCGCCGGCTGCTCCAGTCATCCCTCACGTCACGTCTTCATCCACTTTGCGTGTCAGCCCACACTACGAGTGTTTTCAATTAAACGCCCCTTTTTTTAAAAAAGAAAAAAAGAACCTGTAAGAATTAAATGAACCTAGTGGATTATGCTACTGTCTGGCAGTACGGAATTACTGTCATTTCTCATCCATCGAGTGGTGTTTGAAAGCAGGCGAGGCATTATCTACTGCAAAACATCCACATGATGCTCTGGGACGAGTCCGTCTCCAGAGATTGTGCGAATTACGGCGCAAAAAATAAGTTTTCGCAGTTTGAAGAAGTATTTTGGAGGTAATTTTTCAAAAATATGCGATAGTTATTGAAAATGTACGCTGACGACGAAAGCTACGAGAGCTATAAAGTAGAAGAGTACTACACCGTTACGTATTGCTCCATTGTTGGCAATGGATGCAGTTGGTTCTGTACCTACATTGTTAAGCCCAAGATGGCTCGTCGGGCGATATGGAATAGTTGGTATTCCATAAAACGAACCTTCATTGTGCAGGTGCTGTAAACGAGGATTAGTTTTCTGACATACGCAAATAGATGAATGTTAAATGAACCGCGTCTGCTACATAAACAAATAGTTCTTTCAGAAGTTTGTTTTGAAATTAATAATCAAATTGCTTTTTTTTCTTACTCATAAGTAATTCTATAAGGAATTTCAACTAAGAGGAATCTCAGAATTGTACTGTGTGTACATGAAATATAACCTTACCCAAGTTTCCCTCATTATCTGCATTTTTACAACTCGGTTCCACATTTCCCGAATATTCCATCTTAGCCTGCCTGCACGATAATTATAACCACCCGGTAGAAATACTCAGCGCCAAATAGTTGAAGTCTGTGACTTCATTTACATCCAATCAATTTTGAACACTGTTAGAACAGTACTGTCTGGCGTGCCTCTGGGTGATGTGGTAATGTATCTGGCATGCACAGCATACGATATGTTGTCATAAAATTTTCATTATCAGCTCGAAAATATTAAACTTTGAATGTTGATGGTCCTTCTCTGCACACGGCCCTTCATAATTCCTATTACAGGGAACTATGGGTTGTGGATGAAATTTTGATTAGGAACTGATGTCCTAAAATGAGGCATTTGGATGAAAAAAAGAAATATTAACGTCGGAACACTTTCAGATCTTCCAATTCATGGCACGCACACCGTGCAGACAATGAGTTCTGCCCCGTGTGTTCTGCACGTGGCGACCCTGCTGTTCGTTGCACAAGGTGTACCTGCGACGCTCGCCTTCATAGAAGTGCACAAAAACCCCGGTGTGCGCTGAATTATTTCTGCTTCCATCCGACGGGCCATTGATCTAAAATCGTGGTAGTCACACGGAACAACGTCTAGAGAACACAGTGGGTGGTGCAGAACTTCCCATTTCAACGTTTCCACGTATGTTTTGTCGTTTTTTTGCGACATGGGATCGAGCACTGTCATGCTGCAGAATCAACTTTTATGTTTCTCACTGTATTGTGGCCGTTTGTTTTTCAGAGTTCGGCTCAAACGCACGAATTTCTTTTGATGAAGATCTCCTGTGATTGTTTCTATCGGTTCCAGTAGCTTCAAAAACCTTTTCTCTTCCATTGCCATGCTAGTCTCCGATGTCAGAAACATCGTTGAAGCGTTGAAACCATTCTCTGTGCGTTCTTTCTAGTATTTGTCTCAACAAAGCTGCCATCCACCATTTTATGAGCCTGTCCTGAAGATTTTTTCCTCTTAAAACTTCCCGCAAATGACGAGATTGGGCTCGTAAGTCGACATATTCAATCGAGAATAACTTTACGATGCAATCATAGATCGACTAATATTTCGATGGCGCTACGTGGAAGAGGCTCGGAGACACTGGAAGGTTTCAAAATGGTTCAAATGGCTCTGATCACTATGGGACTTAACATCTGTGGTCATCAGTCCCCTATAACTTAGAACTACTTCAACCTAACGAACCTAAGGACAGCACACAACACCCAGTCATCAGAACTGCTCGTCCACGACCGTAAGCACTCAAATGACGTCTTGGAGACATGTTTCTGTAGCACACGGGACGTCTCACTAATCAGTTCCACAACAATCTTCAACAAAAACCGCAACCAGCCTGAACTGTCGAGAGCATACATAGCGTTCGTGCTCAGGCTTCGCTGCCGTTAACACGTCCCCTCCTCCATGTTTCCTTGTACTGTCATTAGTCGGATGCTCCGTGGCAATTGTCGGTCGTCCCTTCCCTAGCAACTGTCAGTTGTTTCATAGCAATTGTCAAGCATCTACGATAATGTTGGAAGCTGACGATATGATTTAAAATGTGTGCTGTGGACGGGACTCGATCCCTTTTGATTCTCTTTTCTCATTAGAGTTTTCATATTTCTCTTAGTTTCTTACCTGATACACTTATTTCAATTTGTGTTTACATTTCACACCTCATACTGATTTTTTTAGAATTGTTACTAAAAGCTCTCTGCGCATAACTTGTCACACATTTCAGTTGTATTTATTTCTGTTTTTAAAGGATTTCGATTATGTGAAATATTGACCAGCTATTCACAATTACAGTTTTCTGTTCATGTATTGTTGTAACGATGTTATGTTCATAAATAAATTGAAAAGCAAAACCGGAACTTCATGTGTACTAGGCATAAATGCTGACTATTACACCACCACAGCACTATGGTCATCATTGGTGCACGAAATACCAAAGTCGAATGCACTCCCCATAGTGACAATGTAAAGGAAAAAAGCTGGAGATAGAATTGAAGTTTGTGTTAGGGAGGGCAATCGACTTGAATAGTTTGTGCAGCACTTGCAACTACGGTTCTGCGGTGATGTAATGGTCAGAATGTCTGGCTTGTAAGCTACAAGTCGCGCGTTCGATTCCCTACCGGGGCAAAAATTTTATACGAGGGTTGTCCAGAAAGTAAGTTCCGATCGGTCGCGAAATGGAAACCACAATGAAAACTAGCAACAGTGAGGTACACCTTCCACCTACTTCTCCACACAGTCGCCGCTCCAGTCGTAGTGTTGTATCAAATTTCCAATATCCTCGTCATAGAAAGCAGCCGCCTGTGCTTTCGGCCAGTTATCTGCACTGGTCGGTGGAAAACTTTTGTCTCCATAGCCAGCAGAGATGAGACTCAGAGGAGCCAATTACGGAGTGTATTGTGGGTGATCAAACATTTCTCGTCGGAAACGCTGCGGGAGCGTCTTCGTTGCCCCTGAAGTGTGCGGCCGAGAATTGGCACGAAGAAGGAACTGCTCGACAGTTGTGTTATGTGGGCTGCATGACACAGGCGAAATCTCTAACCAGGCCCTCATACGGTAGACGCTATTCCCTACACATCTTCACGAGCTCACTGTTCACTCAGAACTGAAAAGACCGACGAGACACGATCGACGGGCATAGTAGAGACACTGCCCAACAGATCTGTGCAAAGCTTTACCGGATTTTCCCAGTGGTTTCCATTTCGCGACCGATCGGTACTTACTTTCTGGACAACTATGTGGACAATGATTAAAAAATAGAGACACATTATAGCATGAAAGAAGAGAATGGAAACTAAAAGAGACTACAGTGACATAATAAGTCACGGGATATGTCGTAATATGGTGCCGGAACTCCTTTTTCCCGAAATACTGCAGCAGTTCGACGTGGCATGGACTCAACAAGTTACTGGAAGTCCCCTGCGTAAATGCTGAGCCAGGATGCGTTTGAAGCCGTGCACAACTGCGGAAGTGTTGCCGGTGCACGATTTTCTGCCCGAACTGACTTCTCGATTACGTCCCCTAAATTTTCTATGAGATACACGTCGAAAGAGCTGGATGGCCAAATCATTCGCTCGACTTGTCCAGAATGTCTTTGAAGCCAGTTGCGAACAGTTGTGGCCCTGCGACATGGCCCATTGTTATCCATAAAAATTGCGTCGTTGTTTCGGAACTTGAAGTCCACGAATGGCTCCAAATTCTCTCCAAGTATCCGAACATAAGCATTTCCCTCTGGTGGCCAATTTATTTATGGAGGACTTCGAGGAGAAGGCGCTTGAATCTGCTGACTTGAGACCCACGGTATTCTGGAGGTATGTTGATGACACCTTTGTAGTTTGGCCCCATGGTGAAGACAACTTACAAGACTTCTTAAGACATCTGAACTCCCTCCACGATCAAATAAAGTTCACCATGGAAACTGAAAAGGAGGGACGCCTTCCATTCTTGGATGTTTTGGTTCGGCGCAGAGAGGATGGCACTTTGGGACATGAAGTGTATAGGAAGCCGACGCACACCGATCTGTATTTACGTGCAAATAGCTGCCACCATCCTGCCCAGACAATGAGTGTTCTCCGAACTTTGACTCACAGAGCGCATATTATTTCTGACGAAAGCAGTCTGCAAGATGAACTTTCCCACTTACAAAGAGTGTTTGAAGACAATGGGTACTCTCCACAACAAATACAGAGGACACTGAAAATGAAACCGAAAGAGGCCACGAAGAAAGCAGAAGAAGATGAAGAAACCTTTAAATCGATGGCCTTCCTGCCATATGTGGGTAGCCTCTCATCAAAAATAGGACGCATTCTCGGCAGACGCAAAGTAAAAGTGATTTTTCGTCCTCCACCCAAGACAGCTGCACTCGTGGGCTCCGTCAAAGATGATTTGCTGCTCCGAAAATCTGGAGTTTACAAAATTCCATGTGAATGTGGCCTTTCTTACGTCGGACAAACAACTCGTACTGTCCAAGAAAGATGTACAGAACACCGGAGGTACACACGACTTTTACAACCTAACAAGTTGGCATTGACAGAGCACTGTATTGATAATAGTCACAGTATGTTGTATGACAACGTCGAAATTTTAGCAACTACATCATCCCTTTCGGACTCGATAGTGAAGGAGGCAATTGAAATTCGCTTGACGACGAATTTAATTAATATAGATAGTGGTTTCAATCTTGATAAATCATTGAATCTGACACTTGCTGTAATAAACTCGCAAAGACGTCGTCACAGTGCAGCTCACAATGATACATCGATATGCCAACACAGATCAACTGCGGAGTCATAGATACAACTCGCGCATTATGGACGTCTCTGCCACTGACCAACGTCTCTGGCGCATTTGCATCTGTGGCCGCATGCGCAGTCGCGCAGTACAACAGTATAAAGGGACGAAGCGAGCACTGGAGCGGCATCCTCTTTTATGCCAGTCCTGCCTGGATATCTGCCCCCCCCCCCCCCAAATTCTATAAGTCCCTCCAGATCCTTGAGAGTCATGCACTCCGCCTCGCCTTCCGTATACGCCTCCCGTCCCCCATGCGGATCCTCTATGATCTCATTCCTTTCCCCCATCTGCTCCTATTCCTCGAACATATCCGCATCCTCTACACCTCCCACCGCCTTGATCCCCCTCACCCCCTGGTTGGTCCTCTCCCCTCCCCAACCCCTGCCACATCTTTACTGTTGTGTCCCCCCTACCCTCCATCTCTACACCCTTCCTTTCCCAAGGTGGCTTCCATCAACTCCCCCTCCCGGATGATGCCCTCTCTCCCTTCATTTATCCCTCCTATCAACTCTGATCCTCACTCCCCCTCCTTTGTCCTTTTCCCGGGCTCCCTCTCCCCCCCCCCCTTCATCTTCTTTCTTCCCCACCTCCCCTCTCTTTGCCCCCTTCTCTCCCCCGAGTCCTTTTACATTTCCCTCCTCTGCCTCCTCTCATTCCCTCTTGCGTCTGCCCTTCTCCCCCTTTATTAGTCCTCTCCCTCCTTGGTCCCCCCCCCCTTTTTCGATATTTTCCTTCCTCCCTCCTCGTTCTTCCCCCTCCTCCAGGTCCCTCCCCACCCCATCTGCCTTTGGCTCGGGAGTGTCATCTTTGTGCCGCCACAGTGTTCTACATTGAGTGTTCTACAGTGAGTATTCCGTGTTGTGTTTTTTGGGAAGTGTTGCGAACGGCCATCATACTGTCGCTGAGTGTGCCTTTTATCTCTTGCGAACAGACACCAGACTGTCGCCGTGTTTTTTTAATTGTGTGTGTGCTATGTTACTTGTCTGATTCCTGTGTCTTTTATTAACGTTGCCAACTCCTTTTGCTTTCTGTTTTAACTTTCCGCATTTTTCCGCCATTTTACACTTGACGTCACCGTTTTATCGCCTGTTTTTTCTTGTTTGTTTTCTTCTTCCGTTTTTTTAAAATAAAAGTTTGTAGGCTGGAGAACAGCGTAGTAAGCTGCTGCCAGCCCGCCCCCTTCAGGGGGAATTGAAAATCAATAAAAGAAAAAAAAAACTGGAGCGGCAGTCTTGCGGCTCACTCTGAAGATGGCTGAACGTTATACAGCCGAAATATTAGAAGAAGAATGAGATTTCTTGCGGCTGCACACCCGAAACTTAATGGAACATAACCATTTCCAGTTAATAACCGCTTCAGTCGGACCTCAGGACCCGGCCCATTCCATGTAAACACAGGCCACGCCATTATGGAGACACCACCAGGCTGCACAGTTTGTTTCCAAAGCTGCGCCACACTCGAACCCCGCCGTCAGCTCTTACCAACTGCAATCGGGACATCTGATTAAACTACTGCGTTCCGGTCGTCTAGGGTCCAACCGATATGGTCACGAGACCAGGACAGGCGCTGCAGGCAGCCGATGTCGTGCTGTTAGCAAAGGCACTCCTGGCGGTCGCCTGCTGCCGTAGACCATTAACGCCAAATCTGGCCCCACTGTGTTAATGGATACGTCCGTGTTACGCCCCACATTGTTTTCTGTGCTTATTTCAAGAAGCGTTGCTTGTCTGTTAGCACCTACAACTCAACGTAAACGCCGCTGCTCTCTGTCGTTAAGCGAAGGCCGTCAGCCACAGCGTTGTACGTGGCGAGAGGCTGTAGCGGGACATCCTGCTCCAGCGTTACTTTTACTCAGAAGTAGTTGTCTCTACCAGTATTACTTTTTTCCGAATTTTGGTCAAGTCAATGTTATCTCAGTTGCATGTCTGAAAACTTTCATATAATATTATATAAAGTATGTTATTTTTTAAGCTAAAATTTATGAAAAGGAATTACTTCACAAAATATATTAGTTTCGATGCTATAATCGATAAGTACTAGTTCTGAGTGTACAGTTAAATTATTATTACTATTATTATTTTTTAGAAAGATTTGAAATTACGAACACATATCTACAGGATAGAAGACTCCACAACAGCATGGAAAATTTTCAATATTATTGAAAGGTCTCTGTTGGATTCCTTTCATGTTAATTTCTCAAATCTGTTGTCATTTACGGCATACATTCCACTTTACGGCATACATAGGGTAAATATTTCTTCCTTGGTCGTCCTCATCGATCTGTAGTGTCAAAAATTGTTGTAACGTATCCAGGTACACTATCGCTTTGATGTCAGCCATCTTTAACTCAACTGCGGCTGGCACTCCTTACGGTGCAATTCAGCACTAGCGAACTTCACAAGACAAAACTTGATGTACGCTACTGGCCATTAAAATTGCTACACCACGAAGATGACGTGCTACAGACGCGAAATTTAACCGACAGGAAGAAAATGCTGTGATATGCAAATGATTAGCTTTTCAGAGCATTCACACAAGGTTGGCGCCGGTGGCGACACCTACAACGTGCTGACATGAGGAAACTTTCCAAGTGATTTCTCATACACAAATAGCAGTTGACCGGCGTTGCCTGGTGAAACGTTGTTGTGATGCCTCCTGTAAGGAGGAGAAATGCGTACCATCACGTTTCCGACTTTGATAAAGGTTGAAAGGTCTCTGTTGGATTCCTTTCATGTTAATTTCTTAAATCTGTTGTCATTTACGGCATACATTCCACTTCTAAATTTGCTGTGGTGTTTCTGACTCCATCTGGGAGGAGACTGAGCAATGGAACGTGTTACTTTTACACATAAACAAGAACGATCTGTCACACTACTACACTTTAAAACACAGTGTATATGTAATTCATGTCACACAGTCTCATACGGAACCTACATCCGCTTTCTTTTATATACTGTATATGATAAGATACTGCCATCCCCCTTCCCTTCTGTGTGAAAGAGTGAATGAGCAAATGTATTTCTAGTTGCATGCTTGAGGTTAGCAGACAAGCCTGTCTGCTAGAGAACAGTAGGACCAACGTCGGAACAGGTAGCTACGCTTTCTAAAAGCAAAGAGGTTTCTATCCTTAGTATGGTCCTGTCCGTCTCTTGTCATATTGGTATAGGAAGCTGCTTCTCTGGTCACTTCCGATTGTATCTGTGAAGCACCCTCAGTAGGGGCCCACGCCAGTCTGTACGCAGCGAGCGTCTGAAGTGGTAAGCTCTCTGGCTAAGCGTGTCTCTGCTAAGCCCATAAGACAATGGATTTCTTAAGTTCAGCCTAAATGAAAATTTAATCACCTTTATTTCAAGTTTTGATCTAAAATATCTAATGTTATCTTAAATTGCAACGCAGTGTAATTCGAGTGTGAAGTTCAGAATATCTTCCAGTAGTTGCTTTGTCACTACTTTGTGAGTAAAGTGGAATCACATGTTGATGATCCGTAACTCTAACTAAGATCATCAATCTTAAATGCGAATGTGCGTGAGATTATAACGTCACGTCTTGACAATATTTTTCAATATAGCAACTTTTCTTTATGTTCAACCCACGTGGGGTGTACTTTGTGAGACCAGTACCACGTGCTTATACAATTGTTTGACCCATCAGGTTAATAGTAAGACGTTAGTAACCAGTTCGAGGTTTTTCGTTTGTAAATTGAGTTTCGATGTAATTTATTGTAATTATCAAAATTATTGTGGAGTTACACCAAGTTGACCACGTGAAGCATGTGGTGTAAGCATCAAAGTAGCCCTCAGCTATTCTTTTCAGGAAGATTTCACAGAGAGTTAGTATGAATTTAGTATACCAGCGTATGGTAATTTCAAGACAGACAGGATTGCGCTACGAACCTAACTTCTTTGGGTGAAAATTGAATCGATTGGTTGTGGTTAATTTCCTCTTGCATATGTTTCAACGTTCTTCATGTGTTATTTTATGAATGCAGTGTTGTATGCAGCCTCCCAATCTTGGCTCCATATTTGATGTGTGTCATAAGATTACAAACTCACATTTTCACAATCCTAAATAAAGCACCAGTTTAGTTATGAATCAAGTTGAATATGCTGAAATTTTAACTGAACAATGATCAATGTTAAAATAAATGTCCAAATATAAACTGATTTATTTCTTTTTATTTAAATTCTCTTTATATATATATCACTGGTTGTCGTAAGAAGACTATTAAAAGATTATAATTAATGTTAGTCTGGTTGGGAATTTGGTAAGCTAGACTGGATACCTGGTGAAACAGTTGCTCAGTAATGCAAGGTTAACTTCCCCAGATAGCTCACAGCTTTTAATCCGCTTTTATTGTCTTGAATATCAGCACCACTTTCAAAACAACTTAATGCATCAACATTATATTATAACAAAGAGTAAATTCGGCACAGAATGGCTGAAAGAAGTCCAGAAGGATCTTCAGCAGGTCAACATGAAAAATCTCTAAGACCGCACTGGGTCCGGAATACAATCGCAAGTGTGAAGTTTGAGGAAAGAACATGGCGCCAGCCTGGTAAAAAATAGACAGAAGAACGGAAGAAGGAGCATTCTGACAGGATGAAGAGTTTTTGGGAAGGAAAGAAGACAAACGTCTGGAGATGAAATTATGAATTGAATTTCAATCGCTCTCATACAGGGGAACAATCGTTATAATAATAATAATAATAATAATAATATTTGAAATTACGAGTTACCTGTATTTGGACACTTAAAATTTCTATTATTAACTACGCTATCCTGTACTGTTCACCATATTTATTTCTGGATTCATTTATGAAATAATAATCGAAATTAATAATGTAACGAAAACTAGTAGGAATTCATTTATTCGGAAAAATTGTAAACCCTTTGGAATATTGTTATTTCCGCAAAGTATGGGAGTCGTAAGCTTGCCTCTGATGTGATCGGACGTATTTTTGTATAATAGGTGCAAACAATGTAATTTCGGCTTTGTTAATCTGAAAAATCAAAATACTGTAAGGTATACTGAAATGTGAGAAAATCTGTGGAAAACATATTTACGTAAAAAATTCTGCAACAACAATCTTCCAGTTTATTTAGTTAACACCAACCGTGAGGGCTTGATGTTATATTTTCAGCTTCAATAATCAGACCCCTAAACAAGAAGAATTGGAGCCATCTCAACATGACAAGCTAAGTAAACTTGAAAGTTTATTGTAATCTTGGCTCTTCTCAATTTGTCGTAAAAGACGTTGCTTATTAATTACGTGGACTGGGCATTGTTTAATGTGGACAATAGATGGAACAAGGAAGGAGGGCAGAGATTACAAAGTGATGCCCGAAACCAAGTATTCTCGGCATGCCCTTGACACTGTGGAGCTCGGCACATTAAATCTCCCACGCTCTGAATCACCACTCAGCGTTCAAAGTCTGCTGACTCGCGCCGTGCGGTCTAATCGCGTCGGAAACCTTTTCAGCGAATCACCTGAGTACAAACGAACGCTGCGGCAATTCACTGGCCGTTTATATCTTGCGTACTCGATACCACCGCCATCTTTATATGCGCATATCGCTGTCCCATGCCGTCTCAGTGTACAGCAAAGGCTAAAACTTATATACACTACTGGCCATTAAACTTGCTACATCACGAAGGTGACGTGCTACAGACGCGAAATTTAACCGACAGGAAAAAGATGCTGTGATATGCAAATGATTAGCTTTCCAGAGCATTCACACAAGGTTGGCGCCGGTGGCGACACCTGCAACGTGCTGACATCAGGAAAGTTTCCAACCGATTTCACATACACAAACAGCAGTTGACCGGCGTTGCCTGGTGAAACGTTGTTGTCATGCCTCGTGTAAGCAGGAGAAATGCGTACCATCACGTTTCCGACTTTGATCAAGGTCGGATTGTAGCCTATCGCAATTGCCGTGTATCGTATCGCGACATTGCTGCTCGCGTTGGTCGAATTCCGATGACTGTTAGCAGAATATGGAATCGGTGGGTTCAGGAGGGTAATACGGAACGCCGTGCTGGATCCCAACGGCCTCGTATCACTAGCAGTCGAGATGACAGGCATCTTATCCGCATGGCTTAACGGATTGTGCAGCCACGTTTCGATCCCTGAGTCAACAGACAAGACAACAACCATCTGCACGAACAGTTCGACGACGTTTTCAGCAGCACGGACTATCAGCTGCGGCTACCCTTGACGCTGCATCATACACAGTAGCGCCTGCGATGGTGTAAACGACGAACCAGGGTGCACGAATGGCAAAACGTTATTTTTTCGGACGAATCCAGGTTCTGTTTACAGCATCATGATGGTCGCATCCGTGTTTGGCGACATCGCGGTGAACGCACATTAGAAGCGTGTATTCGTCATCGCCATACTGGCGTATCACCCGACGTGATGGTATGGGGTGCCATCGGTTACACATCTCGGTCACCTCTTGTTCGCATTGACGGCACTTTGAACAGTGGACGTTACATTTCACATGTGTTACGACCCGTGGCTCTACCCTTCATTCGATCCCAGCGAAACACTACATTTCAGCAGGATAATGCACGACCGCATGTTGCAAGTCCTGTTCGGGCATTTCTGGATACAGAAAATGTTCGAGTGCTGCCCTGGCCAGCACATTCTCCAGATCTCTCACCAATTGAAAACGTCTGGTCAATGGTGGCCGAGCAACTGGCTCGTCACAATACGCCAGTCGCTACTCTTGATGAACTGTGGTATCGTGTTGAAGCTGCATGGGCAGCTGTACCTGTACACGCCATCCAAGCTCTGTTTGACCCAATGCCCAGGCGTATCAAGGCCGTTATTACGGCCAGAGGTGGTTGTTCTGGGTACAGATTTCTCAGGATCTAAGCACCCAAATTGCATGAAAATATAATTGTCGAATAAATAACCGTTTATCATTTGCATTTCTTCTTGGTGTAGCAATTTTAACGGCCAGTAGTGTATTAATGGTCAGTCTCAGTACAGTTACTCGTCAATAGTAGAAAAAGATCCGAAGAGAGCAGGCTGTATGGATGCAAGTGAAGATGCTGTGGAAAACGAAAGCCGGGAGTCGCCTGGCGCCACGTGTCGCTGCCTGCTGGCGCTCATGACTCGACGCAGACGGCTCACCGTGCCACGTTGGACACACTTGCGAGCCACGCTGCGCTGCTAATTGGCCGCACCACCTCGGTGCCTCCCCGCCTGCTGGCCTGGATTTAACGAGTTCGCCGTCCCTCTAATCCGGACCCATTCACAGCGTCCCTGCTGCCTACCCGCCTCCCTTCCCCGGTAGCCACCCTCACACAATAGGGGTGTCGCTGCGTGACAACAAACAACGCCCTCTGGATACCGCGGCGGCTTTGCACCGTGTTATGGGCTAGGGACGGCCGTAGACGTCTGTCGGTTGCACCACGTCTTTGTGACTGCGTGCTGGAACAGCCATCGAAGTTATACGTGCATCGCAAAGTTTTTCCTTCCAACTCACCGGTAACTACCCCGCACTCGATTCCTTAAAGAATCCAACTCCAGCGCATTAAACCACTTGAAACGTTTAATTACTATACAAACGAGTTGTTGTTATTGTGTGCGCTGGCCGGAGAGGCCGTGCGGTTCTAGGCGCTACAATCTGGAACCGGGCGTCCGCTACGATCGCAGGTTCGAATCCTGCCTCGGGCATGGATGTGTGTGATGTCCTTAGGTTAGTTAGGTTTAATTAGTTCTAAGTTCTAGGCGACTGATGATCTCAGAAGTTAAGTCACATAGTGCTCAGAGCCATTTGAAACATTTTTTTGTTGTTACTGTTGTGGTCTTCAGTCCTGAGACTGGTTTGATGCAGCTCTCCATACTACTCTATCCTGTGCAAGCTTCATCTCCCAGTACCTACTGCAACCTACATCTTTCTGAATCTCCTTAGTGTATTCACCTCTTGGTCTCCCTCTACGATTTTTACCCTGCACACTGCCCTCCAATACCAAATTGGTGATTCCTTGATGCCTCAGAACATGTCCTACCAACCAAACCCTTCTTCTAGTCAAGTTGTGCCACAAATTTCTCTTCTCCCCAATTCTATACAATACCTCCACATTAGTTATGTGATCTACCCATCTAATCTTCAGCATTATTCTGTAGCACCACATTTCGAAAGCTTCTATTCTCTTCTGGTCTCAACTATTTATCTTCCATGTATTTCTCCCATACATGGCTACATTCCACACAAATCTTTTCAGAAAAGACTTCCTGGCACTTAAATTTATATCGACGTTAACAAATTTCTCTTCTTCAGAAATGCTTTCCTTGTCATTGCCAATCTACATTTTATATCCTCTCTACTTTGACCATCATCAGTTATTTTGCTCCCTAAACAGCAAAACTCATTTACAACTTTAAGCGTCTCATTTCCTAATCTAATTCCCTCAGCATCACCCGACTTAATTCGACTACATTCCATTATCCTAGTTTTGCTTTTGTTGATGTCCATCTTATATCCTCCTTTCAAGATCAGTCCATTCCTTTCAACTGCTCTTCCAAGTCATTTGGTGTCTCTGACATAATTACAATGTCATCGACGACCTTCAAAGTTTTTATTTTTTCTCCATGGATTTGATACCTACTCCGAATTTTTATTTTGTTTCCTTTACTGCTTTCTCAATATACAGATTGAATAACATCGGGGAGAGGCTACAATCCTGTCTCACTCCCTTCTAACCACTGCTTCCCTTTCATGCCCCTCGACCCTTATAACTGCCATCTGGTTTCCGTCCAAATTGTAAATAGCCTTTCGCTCCCTGTATTTTACCCCTGCCATCTTGAGAAATTGAAAGAGAGTATTCAAGTCAACATTGTCAAAAGCTTTCTGGAAGGTTACTAATGCTAGAAACGTATGTTTGCCTTTCCTTAACATATCTTCTAAGGTAAGTCGTAGCATCATTACTGCCTCACGTGTTCCAATATTTCTACGGAATCTAAACTGATCTTCCATTCGCCTGTAAGAATTCGCTTTAGTATCTTGCAGCCGTGGCTTATTAAACTGATAGTTCGGTAATTTTCACATCTGTCAACACCTGCTTTCTTTGGGATTGGAATTATTACATTCTTCTTGAAGTCTGTGGGTATTTCGCCTGTCTCACACATCTTGCTCACCAGATGATAAGAGTTTTGTCAGGACAGGCCCCCCCAAGGCCGTCAGTAGTTCTAATGGAATGTTGTCTACTCCCGGGGCCTTGTTCCGACTCAGGTCTTTCAGTGCTCTGACAAACTTTTCACGCAGTATCCTATCTCCCATTTCATCTCCATCTACCTCCTCTTTCCATAGTATTGTCCTCAAGTACATCGTCCTTGTATAGACCCTCTGTATACTCCTTCCAGCTTTCTTCTTTCCCTTCTTTGGTTAGAACTGGGTTTCCATCTGAGCTCTTGATATTCGTGCAAGCGGTTCTCTTTTCTCCAAAGGTCTCTTTAATATTCCTGTAGGCAGTATCTATCTTACCCCTAGTGAGATAAGCCTCTACATCCATACATTTGTCCTCTACCCATCCCTGCTTAGCCATTTTGCACTTCCTGTCGATCTCATTTCTGTGACGTTTGTATTCCTTTTTGCCTGCTTCATTTACTGCACTTTTATATTTTCTCCTTTCATCAATTAAATTCAATATTTCTTCTGTTACCCAAGAATTTCTACTAGCCCTTGTCTTTTTACCTGCTTGATCCTCTGCTCCCTTCACTACTTCATTCTTCAAAGCTACCCATACTTCTACTACTGTATTTCTTTCCCCCATTCTTGTCCATTGTTCCCGTATCCTCTCGCTGATACTCTGTACAGCCTCTGGTTTAGTCAGTTTATCCAGGTCCCATCTCCTTAAATTCCCACGTTTTTTGCCGTTTCTTCAGTTTTAATCTACAGTTCGTAACCAATAGATTGTGGTCGGAGTACACATCTGCCTCTGGAAATGTCTTACAATTTAACACCTGGTTTCTAAATCTTTGTCTCTATCCGATACCTTCTAGTATCTCCAGGCTTCTTCCATGTATACAACCTTCTTTCATGATTCTTGAACCAAATATTAGCTATGATTAAGTTATGCTCTGTGCAAAATTCTACCAGACGGTTTCTTCTTTCATTTCTTACCCCCCTTTCCATATTCACCAACTACGTTTCCTTCTCTCCCTTCTCCTACTCTCGTATTGCAGTCACCCATGACTATTGAATTTTCGTCTCCCTTCACTACCCGAATAATTACTTTTATCTCATCATACATTTCATCAATTTCTTCATCACCTGCAGAGCTAGTTGGCATATAAAGTTGTACTACTGTAGTAGGCGTGGGCTTCGTGTCTATCTTGGCCACAATAATGCGTTCACTATGCTGTTTGTAGTAGCTTACCCGCACTCCTACTCTTTTATTCATTATTAAACCTACTCCTGCATTACCCCTATTTGACTTTGTGTTTATAACCCTGTGGTCACCTGACCAGAAGTCTTGTTCCTCCTGCCACCGAACTTCACTAATTCCCACTATATCTAACTTTAACCTATCCATTTCCCTTTTTAAATTTTCTAACCTACCTGCCCGATTAAGGGATCTGACATTCCACGCTCCGATCCGTAGAATGCCAGTTTTCTTTCTCCTGATAACGACGTCCTCTTGAGTAGTCCCCGCCCGGAGATCCGAATGGGGGACTATTTTCCTCCGGAATATTTTACCCAAGAGGACGCCATCATCATTCAACCATACAGTAAAGCTGCATGCCCTAGGGAAAAATTACGGCTGTAGTTTCCCCTTGCTTTCAGCCGTTCGCAGTACCAGCACAGCAAGGCCGTTTTGGTCAGCGTTACAAGGCCAGATCGGTCAATCATCCAGACTGTTGCCCCTGCAACTAATGAAAAGACGGCTGCCCCTCTTCAGGAACCACACGTTTGTCTGGCCTCTCAACAGATACCCCTCCGTTGTGGTTGCACCTACGGTACGGCTATCTGTATCGCTGAGGCACGCAAGGCTCCCCACCAACGGCAAGGTCCATGGTTCATGGGGGGGGGGGGTGTAAACGTTTTAAATACAGCATATGATTGACGCAGGAAGAAACGACATGGGGAAAAAATCTTATCTACAGATGGGGCTGTAAGTATCAGAATATGCACAACAACAGAAGCGTGGGAAATGGCTGTTCCTGACTTTGCGCCCGAGACGGCCATGATGACTGTCTCCACGATCGGTCTCGCGCTGCTGGTGAACCTCTGTTACAAGACACTGGCTGTGCGCCAGTAGACCTGCAGAAGTTCCGCCCACTTACGGGTATGAAAAAAAGCCTTGGTCCGATGTCTGCTAAGGGGCTGGATAAAATGATTACAAAATTCGAAAAGACAGTTTGTTTTAAAGTGTAATGTGGCAGAGCGAGAAAAGCAATTGATCTGACCTCTGCCGAAGATGTGGCCACAACATTGTTGGAGGGGTCGATAGGTGGTGGAGAATTGCCCGTACGTTGGACACGCCTACGATCACGGTGCATAAAATCCTATGAAACATACCGCATTCCTATCCATAGAAAACCGCCCACTTTCAGGAGCTGCTTTCTGCTGAGCTGCCAGCAAGACAAACTTTCAGTCTGAAATCTTTTGCTCGCATCGAAGTGAACAGACGAAGCCCACTACCATTTCCAATTACATGTAAATACGCAGACTTGAAGAATAAAGACAATGGAAAATCCGTAAGCACATCAACTGGTACCATTCGTTCTGCAAAGGTAGTGTGGTGCGGGTTGAAGACATCGTTTATTGCAGGGGCGTATTTTTTCGAGGAGTTGAGTCTTGAAGCTGGTGTTGCCTGTACCATCACTGGCGTGGGGCCATTGCTTTTCACAATATATATAAATGACCTAGTAGATAGTGTCGGAAGTTCCATGCGGCTTTTCGCGGATGATGCTGTAGGATACAGAGAAGTTGCAGCATTAGAAAATTGTAGCGAAATGCAGGAAGATCTGCAGCGGATAGGCACTTGGTGCAGGGAGTGGCAACTGACCCTTAACATAGACAAATGTAATGTATTGCGAATACATAAAAAGAAGGATCCTTTATTGTATGATTATATGATAGCGGAACAAACACTGGTAGCAGTTACTTCTGTAAAATATCTGGGAGTATGTTTGCGGAACGATTTGAACTGGAATGATCATATAAAATTAATTGTTGGTAAGGAGCGTGCCAGGTTGAGATTCATTGGGAGAGTCCTTAGAAAAGGTAGTCCATCAACAAAGGAGGTGGCTTACAAAACACTCGTTCGACCTATACTTGAGTATTGCTCATCAGTGTGGGATCCGTACCAGATCGGGTTGACGGAGGAGATAGAGAAGATCCAAAGAAGAGCGACGCGTTTCGTCACAGGGTTATTTGGTAAGCGTGATAGCGTTACGGAGATGTTTAGCAAACTCGAGTGGCAGACTCTGCAAGAGAGGCGCTCTGCATCGCGGTGTAGCTTGCTGTCCAGGTTTCGAGAGGGTGCGTTTCTGGATGAGGTATCGAATATATTGCTTCCCCCTACTTACACTTCCCGAGGAGATCAAGAATGTAAAATTAGAGAGATTCGAGCGCGCACGGAGGCTTTCCGGCAGTCGTTCTTCCCGCGAACCATACGCGACTGGAACAGGAAAGAGAGGTAATGACAGTGGCACGTAAAGTGCCTCCGCCACACACCATTGGGTGGCTTGCTGAGTACAAATGTAGATGTAGGTGGCGGACTCTACGAGTGTCTTCTAAGCATGCCGGATTGGGGGTCTTTCTTTGCCCGGGGGACTGGGTGTTTGTGTTGACGTCATCATTTCACTATCATCATTATCGCCGTCGTCATCGTTCGTGATAGTGGCTGAGTTGGACTGGGTAAAAAAAAATTGGACTGTGTAAAAATTGGGACTTTGTATGGGCGCTGATGACCGCGCAGTTGAGCGCCCCACAAACCAAACATCATCAACGTCATTCCAACCGTCCAGCAGCGAGTATATGTGGGATGGGATCGTTTTGATGCAAGATGGCGCTCCTGCTGACGTTGCACAGCCAGTGAAGTGGCAGCTGCAGAGGCATTTGAGAAATGTTACAATTATCAGCCCTCATTTCCCTACAGCCTGGCTAGCCATACCACCTGATTTTAATCCACATGACTTCTGTGCGTGGGTTTACCTGAAAGATGTTATGTTCAGTGCTCCAGTTACGAACGTAGCTAAACTGAAGACACGCAATGCGCGACGCATTCTGAACGTGACCCCGGAGACACTCCGGTGGACCCACTGTACGTACCTAACTTACAGCCTCGCAGGTGTTGACTGCCGAAAACATGCAGTCGTGAACCTTGAAGAGTACGGATATTGTAAACATAGCTGTCGTATTGCGATTCGTGTGTCATTTGTAGCCGACCCCACTTACATTAGGACGCTTTCAGTGCCATCTACTGGTTAAACTTTGTTAGTTTATTTATTTTTCATTCCGTGACATTTCCCCCTTCGCCAGTGATACGCTATTCAAATCTGACGTCATTCTGAGCAGTGGTTCTACTTCTATAGCGTCTTGCCACTGTGACTTTAATTATGGACACCATGCATTTGACGTTAAGCATGTAAGCGAGAAAATGGTTGGAGAGGGTTTGAAATTAAGTTTAAAATTTTTTGTAATTCTGTAAGTTCTTTCCTTTTCAAAAATTGTATGAGTGTAGCCTGGGTGAGATTGTTTTCCATGCACCTCAATGCATATGACGGCATACTTTTGAACTGTGTGTCATATCATTCTGCAGGAACATTTAGTGGTATGTCTAGATACTGTGTGTAAAACTTGTCGGGAATTAACTTAGTTAGTAGTAAGAAACTAATAAACTAAAACTTAATACCTGATGCTGAAGTTTTACTACTTGAACAGCGAAAATATAGTGAACGATAAAGCTTTCTTCTTTCATTATTTTGTGTGTGCATGCAGTGGCGGGAAGCAGGGAGGGGGGGGGGGAGGGGGTGAAGGCAGCGAGGAAAAGTTTGGAAATGGTTTGAAATTATGTGTAAGCTTTGCCGGAAACCGCTAATTGCTCTCATTGTCAAACGCTGGATGAACATAGGGCGTGATGACTGGGTGTTGTGTGAATCTCCTTAGGTTAGTCCGGTTTCAGTAGTTGTAAGTTCTAGGGGACTGACGACTACAGATGTTAAGGCCCATAGTGCTCAGTGCCATTTGATTTTTTTTTTTTTTTTTTTTTTTTTTTTTTTTTTTTTTTTTTTTTTTTTTGCATGAACATAGTCCCGGGTAATTTGCGTGCCTCAAGGCATAGACACAGCCTCTAGTTTTAATACTTGTCTTAGCACGTTAAACCGTTAACGTAAGCTTGTATCTGTTAATGACTAGGTTATGGTAACATTTTAAATTTTTAAATTAAGACTATAATTTGTTACATGAAATACTGAAAATCAGATTTGTGTTACGCCTGGAAGCCGTTACATATGCAGCGTGGAAATGGGACTGGATGGCCATTTGACCGTTTTATCAATTCAGTAATATACTTATTTCTATTAAATAATTTCTGCACAAATAATAATTTATGAAGGGCAAGTGAAATGTGAACTTACGTACCATTATTGAAATCATTGTCCAGTGTCTGTTAATAAAAATGAGAAATAGATTTTGTTTCACTCGTCTTTTTAAGAAAGCTTATACAGTGTGTAATTTATCATCTACAGTGGTACAGTGTCGTATACAACAGTTTCATCAGTATGATTCATTAAAGTGTTTAATTTTTACCAACATGTTTTTATCAGGTCGCTTTATATTCTGTTTGTGTGATCGGTACAAATTTTGCAGTGGATTTTAAACTAATTTCCCGATGAGCTGCAGACCTGGAACTTGCAACATGGCTAAGAGCAGTAGGACAGTGCGATATTAACTCACTTTCGCGTCTCTAATATTGGGGAAGGTACTGTGTTTTTCCGTCTGTCTCTCTGTGCATTCGTTACTAATCTTGGAATTCATTTTAAACTAAATACGCGGTGAACTGGAGACTCGAGGCTTTCAACATTGCTCAGCATCTGATGACAATGCAATATTAACTCGCTTTCTTGTCCGTTGTGTGATGGAGGGTACTTAAGAGCTAGAAACTTGAAACTTTAACTCGCGATCTTGTATGGCGTTTCTCACAGGGTTATTTTGTCAATCACTGCTAATTGCCCCATTCTCCTGTTCCAGTCGCGAATTTTCACACTAAGAACGAATGTTGGTAGGCGTTTCCGTGCGCTCGATTCTCTTTAATTGTTACATTCCCGTCTTTTCACGAAATATATGTACGACGAAGCAATACAAAGGTTGAACCAGAAACTGAAATGAATCTGAAATTTTGCGCTTGTAACCTCCTCAAAACTTTTGAAATCGGTTGAAAAACTTCAAACGCACACCTAAGAATGTAAAGGAGAAAATAATTATTTAAATAAAAAAGCTTTTTAATACAACATGTTTATGAAGTGGCTTAAAAACAGCCCATACAGATTCCAAAACCCATACAGGTAGCCCTAAAAATTTGTGTTTATGAGTTTTTAATAGCTGTCATAATACTTGTAAAATTTAAAGTGAAAAACGTGGGGCGTATGCCGTAGATAAAGGCAACGAGTGGTAGGGGGTAGGCGTGTTCAGAAAAATCACACAGAAGTTCATATCATTTGCACTCTAATAAAACTGTTAGTCACTTAGAATAACTGACCATGCATGAATTTTCTGTTACATGCAGCCTAAGTTCTACACTACTGGCCATTAAAATTGCTACAACGCGAAGATGACGTGCGACAGAAGCGAAATTTAACCGACAGGAAAGAGATGCTGTGATATGCAAATGATTAGCTTTTCGGAGCTTTCACACAAGGATGGCGCCAGTGGCGACACCTACAACGTGCTGACATGAGGAAAGTTTCCAACCGATTTCTCATACACAAACACCAGTTGACCGGCGTTGCCTGGTGAAATGTTGTTCTGATGCCTCGTGCAAGGAGGAGAAATGCGTACCATCACGTTCCCGACTTTTATAAAGGTCGGATTGTAGCCTAGAGCGATTGCGGTTTATCGTATCGCGACATTGCTGCTCGCGTTGGCCGAGATCCAATGACTGTTAGCAGAATATGGAATCGGTGGCTTCAGGAGGGTAATACGGAACGCCGTGCTGGATCCCAGCGGCGTAGTATCACTAGCAGTCGAGATAACAGGCATCTTATCCGCATGGCTTAACGTATGGTGCAGCCACGTCTCGATCCCTGAGTCAACAGATGGGGACGTTTGCAAGACAACAACCATCTGCAAGAACAGTTCGACGACGGTTGCAGTAGCTTGGACTATCAACTCGGACACCATAGCTTCGGTTACCCTTGACGCTGCATCAACTCAACGACGAACCTGGGTGCACGAATTGCAAAACCTCATTTTTTCGGATGAATCCAGGTTCTGTTTACAGCATCGTGATGGTCGCATCCGTGTTTGGCGACATCGCGGTGAACGCACATTGGAAGCGTGTATTCGTCACCGCCATACTGAAGTATCACCCGGCGTGATGGTATGGGGTGCCATTGGTTACACGTCTCGGTCACCTCTCGTTCGCATTGACGGCACTTTGAACAGTGGACGTTACATTTCACATGTGTTACGACCCGTGGCTCTACCCTTCATTCGATCCCTGCGAAACCCTACATTTCAGCCGGATAATGCACGACCGCATGTTGCAGGTCCTGTACGGGCCTTTCTGGATACAGAAAATGTTCGAGTGCTGCCCTGGCCAGCACATTCTCCAGATCTCTCACCAATTGAAAACGTCTGGTCAATGGTGGCCGAGCAACTGGCTCGTGACAATACGCCAGTCGCTACTCTTGATGAACTGTGGTATCGTGTTGAAGCTGCATGGGCAGCTGTACCTGTACACGCCATCCAAGCTCTTTTTGAATCAATGTCCAGGCGTATCAAGGCCGTTATTACGGTCAGAGGTAGTTGTTCTGGGTACTGATTTCTCAGGATCTATGCACCCAAATTGCGTGAAAACGTAATCACATGTCAGTTTTAGTATAATATATTTGTCCAATGAATACCCGTTTATCATCTGCATTTCTTCTTGGTGTAGCAATTTTAATGGCCAGTAGTGTAAATTTTATCAATTTTGCCATTGCTAGCAAAAATTTGCAACGAAAAATTTTCAGGACTATTTTTATAGGTTTAGGAATCTGTAGGAGGATAGGAGTAGTGATGTTAGACTTTTTAGTCCACTTCAAAAACGTTTATTGGAATAGGCTGAGGGGGAAGAATTAATCCTTCTTACACAGTTAAAAAATTTGCTAAGATAGGAAAAAAAGCAGAAAGGTAATTTTTAGGGGGACCATAATATACAGAGGATTCTGGGATGGCGATAATGACCACGACTCCAAAGAAAAAAATTGTCGCATCATACGTTCGTTCGATGCAGACGTAGTCAGGCCACTGGGATGAAACAACAAAATAGATTAAATAGGTTCCCGGAGTTTGCGTCAGATTTGTCAGCCTCGAGCTTTAGACGACTCTCTCTGTTGTGAGCGTCAGAAGATCAGATTTTAGTGGGATGTTAGGTGGTTTAGTTGGCAAGAACATCATCAAGTACGGTTTCAAGAAAGCGATAAATAACAAAATAGGTCGAACACATCTTGTTCTCGCTTCAGTCCAGCGAACTGGAGCACCAGCATTCGCGGGACGTGCGATGATGCCATTGCAGGATACGACTGCTTTAGAATCTGCAGATAGGGATCGGGGTTGTGACGTCTCAGAGGGGCTGTAAAAGTCCCCCTGAGGTTGTCCGCAGCCTCTAAACTGCCCACTGCTCGTCTCGCCACGGACCGTAAACGTGAATATTTGATCCACTCCACCACTCCGACCAGGACGGGGGACACCTCACACCTCCAGTCTCAGCTGCTCTCCACACAACATCTGTTCGCTATCAGTCTTCCGAATCGTTTGACGCGACCCCTCGCAACTTCCTCTACTGTGCCAACCTCTTCACCACCCAATATCCTCAGTTATTTGTTGGATACATTCCAGGGTCTGATTTCGCTTCAAAAAATTTCCTCCGTACAGGGCGCCGAGTGGGTTTCACGCAGGTTGCAAGAGACGGCGATCTTGATGCATGAGATGAGTACAAGATCAGTATTCTGCTTTTATTTGCAGTGACGGTTTACTGTGGGGCTCTCGAGGAAAGGTGTCGCATCGAGTGCCAGGGCGCAGAGACCGGTAGCAAAAGTTAGGTTATCCCAAAGCAATAGTGATACCTCTGGGGTGAATGCGGAATAATAGCGTCAGAAGATAATAGCGGATGGTAATTATGAGGGAGTGAGATGGTCTAAATTTTTAGGAAAACTGGTATTGGGTATAGGTAAAGACAGGTAATATACAATATTCATCAGAACCAGGAGGGAAAACTATGAGTGGAAGATGAAGAGCGAAGTGCTCCCATTGGAAAGGGTGAAAGACGTGGATGTACTCTCTCACCCCTAATGTTCAGTCTACACATCGAATGGGGGAAACAAACGTTCAGCAGTGGGTTTAAAATTCAGCGTGAATGGGTATTAGTGATAAGATTTGCTGGCAGCATTGCTATCCTAAGTGAAAGCTAAGACGTTTTACAGGACGCACTGAATGGAATGAACAGTTTCTCGAGCACAGAATATGAACTGAGAGAAAGCCGAAAGAAGACGACAGTAATGATGAGTACTGAGATTCATCTGAATCTCAAAATCAAATTTACCCG
The DNA here is from genome assembly GCF_023898315.1 of Schistocerca nitens. Classification (NCBI taxonomy): domain Eukaryota; kingdom Metazoa; phylum Arthropoda; class Insecta; order Orthoptera; family Acrididae; genus Schistocerca; species Schistocerca nitens. The sequence goes on along the minus strand of NC_064623.1, from coordinate 29,682,725 downwards.
AAGTGGATGAATTGAAGGAACTCTGCTACCTTGGAGGTAAAATAACTTCCGGACGCCTGGCTCAAAAAAAATGGTTCAAATGGCTCTGAGCACTATGGGACTTAACAGCTAAAGTCATCAGTCCCCTAGAACTTAGAACTACTTAAACCTAACTAACCTAAGGACATCACACACATCCATGCCCGAGGCAGGATTCGAACCTGCGACCGCAGCGGTCGCGCGTCTCCAGACTGAAGCGCGTAGAACCGCTCGGCCACTCCGGCCGGCGAAACCTGGCTCAAAATGGAATTCAATATAAAGTTGGCCCACCCTTAGCCTTGATGACACCTTCCACCCTCGCAGGCATACGTTCAGTCAGGTGCTGGAAGATTTCTTGGGGAATGGCAGCCCATTCTTCACGGAGTGCTGCACTGAGGAGAGGTATCGATGTCGGTCGGTGAGGCCTGACACCAATTCGGCGTTCCAAAACATCCCAAAGGTTTCAATAGGATTCAAGTCAGGACTCTGTGCAGGCCAGTCCATTACAGGGATGTTATTGTAATGTAACCATTCCGCCACAGCCGTTCATTATGAACAGGTGCTCGATCGTGTTGAAAGATGCAATCGCCGTCCCCGAATTGCTCTTCAACAGTAGGAAGCCTGTGTTATGATATTGCCACGCTAAACAACAAAGAAACACACGACCACACCATAACACCACAGCCTCCGAATTTTACTTTTGGCACTACACACATTGCCATCGGATCGCCACATTGTGTACCGTTATTCGTCACTCCACACAACGTTTTTCCACTGTTCAATCACCCAATGTTTACGCTCCTTACGTCAAGCGAGCCGTCACTTGGCATTTACCGGCGTATTGTGTGGCTTATGAGCAGCCGCTCGACCATGAAATCCAAGTTTCCTCACCTCCCGCCTAACTGTCATAGTACTTGCAGTGAATGCAGATGCAGTTTGGAATTTCTTTGTGATGGTTGGGATAGATGTCTACCTATTACACCCCTCTTCAACTGTCAGCGGTCTCTGTCAGTCAACAGACGTGGTCGGCCTGTACGCTTTTGTGCTGTACGTGTCCCTTCACGTTTCCACTTCACTATCACACCGGAAACAGTGGACTTAGGGATGTTTAGGAGTGTGGGAATCTCGAGTACAGACGTATGACACGAGTGACACCCAATCACCTGACCACGTTCGAAGTCCCTGAGTTCCAAGGAGCGCCCCATTCTGCTCTCTCACGATGTCTAATGACTACTGAGGTCGCTGATATGGAGTACGTGGCAGTAGATGTCAGCACAATACACCTAATATGAAAAACGTGTGTTTTTGCGAATGTCCGCATACTTTTGATCAGATAGTGCATGGAAAACACTGACAAGAAGAAGGGATGGGATAGCAGGGTACCTGTTAAGACATCAGGGAATAACGTGTGTGGAGGGAGCTGTAGAATTGGAACATATAATACAACACTGATGTAGGGGCACGTGTAGCTGGCTAGAGCATATGCGATAGAAATTAAAATCCTAAAGAAAAATGAAAAGATAGGAAAATATTAATTTGTACAGTTTGTAATGGTTCTTTATTTAAGTGACAATTGTGGCACTCCAACCCCAGTTCTCGATACCAATAATATCGTACTACTTTTCTGCGAAGTAACAGACATATTTTTGTGACAATATTCACATTTGGTTTTATTAATGTATAGGTACTCCGATGTATCGATATATTACAGTGATATGGTTCTTGTGTGTACTCATTTCTGTGAGACAGTCATAATCTTTGACTTACTTGTAACCGTTTTGGGGCGAATGCGCACAGAGCAGTCTTTGTTTCACTTTGCAGAAGTTAAGCTGTTATTTCGCTTTGTAAAAGAACAGTCAGGTCTTGTGTTTGGTTAAAATGGAAATTAAATACACTCCTGGAAATTGAAATAAGAACACCGTGAATTCATTGTCCCAGGAAGGGGAAACTTTATTGACACATTCCTGGGGTCAGATACATCACATGATCACACTGACAGAACCACAGGCACATAGACACAGGCAACAGAGCATGCACAATGTCGGCACTAGTACAGTGTATATCCACCTTTCGCAGCAATGCAGGCTGCTATTCTCCCATGGAGACGATCGTAGAGATGCTGGACGTAGTCCTGTGGAACGGCTTGCCATGCCATTTCCACCTGGCGCCTCAGTTGGACCAGCGTTCGTGCTGGACGTGCAGACCGCGTGAGACGACGCTTCATCCAGTCCCAAACATGCTCAATGGGGGACAGATCCGGAGATCTTGCTGGCCAGGGTAGTTGACTTACACCTTCTAGAGCACGTTGGGTGGCACGGGATACATGCGGACGTGCATTGTCCTGTTGGAACAGCAAGTTCCCTTGCCGGTCTAGGAATGGTAGAACGATGGGTTCGATGACTGTTTGGATGTACCGTGCACTATTCAGTGTCCCCTCGACGATCACCAGTGGTGTACGGCCAGTGTAGGAGATCGCTCCCCACACCATGATGCCGGGTGTTGGCCCTGTGTGCCCCGGTCGTATGCAGTCCTGATTGTGGCGCTCACTTGCACGGCGCCAAACACGCATACGACCATCATTGGCACCAAGGCAGAAGCGACTCTCATCGCTGAAGACGACACGTCTCCATTCGTCCCTCCATTCACGCCTGTCGCGACACCACTGGAGGCGGGCTGCACGATGTTGGGGCGTGAGCGGAAGACGGCCTAACGGTGTGCGGGACCGTAACCCAGCTTCATGGAGACGGTTGCGAATGGTCCTCGCCGATACCCCAGGAGCAACAGTGTCCCTAATTTGCTGGGAAGTGGCGGTGCGGTCCCCTACGGCACTGCGTAGGATCCTACGGTCTTGGCGTGCATCCGTGCGTCGCTGCGGTCCGGTCCCAGGTCGACGGGCACGTGCACCTTCCGCCGACCACTGGCGACAACATCGATGTACTGTGGAGACCTCACGCCCCACGTGTTGAGCAACTCGGCGGTACGTCCACCCGGCCTCCCGCATGCCCACTATACGCCCTCGCTCAAAGTCCGTCAACTGCACATACGGTTCACGTCCACGCTGTCGCGGCATGCTACCAGTGTTAAAGACTGCGATGGAGCTCCGTATGCCACGGCAAACTGGCTGACACTGACGGCGGCGGTGCACAAATGCTGCGCAGCTAGCGCCATTCGACGGCCAACACCGCGGTTCCTGGTGTGTCCGCTGTGCCGTGCGTGTGATCATTGCTTGTACAGCCCTCTCGCAGTGTCCGGAGCAAGTATGGTGGGTCTGACACACCGGTGTCAATGTGTTCTTTTTTCCATTTCCAGGAGTGTATATGAAGATTGATACAAAACTGTTTTCTTGATGATGTGACAATTAAGAAGAATTATATGTGAATTTACAAGAAGTTTAATAAAAATGTGGATCGTGAACACCAAGTCAAAAATTATTTCTACCATACCATTGTTCTGATCTGGGATTGTTTGATCATTAAGAATCTCCTTAAAAACGCGTTTTTTAGGTCTTCTAATATTGCTAAAATACAGATCTGGACCTTCTAGCAATCGAAGTGGAATCACCCTAGAATCAACAAGATGAGCCATAACAACTTCGACGAAATCTACGTGGGAATCTGTTCAAGATAAGTGCCAAAATTAACGACTTTTTAACAGTGACTTCATTATTTCCATTCTGACGATACCATCCACAGTCAATAACTTTGTTGTTGCCCGATGAAGCGAACATATGCTGCGTGAGCAACATTATTAGTCTGATTTCTAACCTACTTTGCAGGTGGTGGTATTGTTAGAAGTTCCATATTGAGACTGAAAGCTAGTGTTATACAACACTCTATAGCTCCCTCTAGTACCATGCAAGTTACTAGGGTGCTGTGAAAGCTAATGTCTCCAAATTTTTTAATGTGCAAAGTCTTATGGCTGGTTTTCTTCAAGTTCTCTAAACACGTGAGAATCGGACGGGGCCAAATCGGGACTGTATGCAGAATGAACGGTGCCAGTGTACCCGAGGCGAAGGTTCTACATCTACATCCATACTCCGCAAGCCACCTGACGGCGTGTGGCGGAGGGTACCCTGAGTACCTCTATCGGTTCTCCCTTCTATTCCAGTCTCGTATTGTTCGTGGAAAGACCGATTGTCGGTATGCTTCTGTGTGGGCTTTAATCTCTCTGATTTTATCCTCACGGTCTCTTCGCGAGATACACGTAGGAGGGAGCAATATACTGCTTGACTCTTCGGTGAAGGTATGTTCTCGAAACTTTAACAAAAGCCCGTACCGAGCTACTGAGCGTCCCTCCTGCAGAGTCTTCAACTGGAGTTTATCTATCATCTCCGTAACGCTTTCGCGATTACTAAAATGATGCTGTAACGAAGCGCGCTGCTCTCCGTTGGATCTTCTCTATCTCTTCTCTCAACCCTATCTGGTACGCATCCCACACTGCTGAGCAGTATTCAAGCAGTGGGCGAACAAGCCTACTGTAACCTACTTCCTTTGTTTTGGGATTGCATTTCCTTAGGATTCTTCCAATGAATCTCAGTCTGGCATCTGCTTTACCGACGATCAACTTCATATGATCATTCCGTTTTAAATCACTCCTAATGCGTACTCCCAGATAATTTATGGAATTAACTGTTTCCAGTTGCTGACCTGCTATTTTGCAGCTAAATGATAAGGAAACTATCTTTCTATGTATTCGCAGCACATTACACTTGTCTACATTGAGATTCAATTGCCATTCCCTGCACCATGCGTCAATTTGCTGCAGATCCTCCTGCATTTCAGCACAATTTTCCATTCTTTGTTGTAGATGTGGTAGAGCCCGTGTGTAGTTTGGCAACGTCATGTAGAAGGAGAGGGTGGACCAACTCTTCGAATCTGAAACTCGATTACAACACGCTCTTCCTCAAGCACCGACTTGATAATTGCGTCACATAACGCCATGTTACACGCTACAAGTCGGAGCCCTCTAGCGGCAGAGGGCTACAAATACGTAGACTTGAAGAATAAAGATGTAGGATGTTAATGAAGTTTGATTTATTTAAAAATATCTAAGAGTTTTCACATTAAAATTCGGAGTTATTACTTTTCAGCACGCATTCGTATTTGCTGAAGCAACACATATCTTATCGTCGTGCCCCTTCGCCTTGCCAGTGTTTCTACTCATTCCTTTTGCTCTACTGTTCTGCAGAGAAACTCCTCATTTCTCACCTTATCAATCCATTTAATTTTTAACATCTTTCTGTAGCACCACCTGTCAAACGCTTCTATTTTTTTCCGATTTCCACTCTGTCTGTGGGGCATTTGTCAGAAATTTCTTACTCAAATTAAGGCGAATGTTTGATACTAGTATGCTTCTTATGGCCAAATATACTCTGTTTCTCTTTCTGGTCTACTTTTTATGGCATCCTTATTGCCATGTGTTATTTCGCGCCCAAGGCAACAGAATTCTCACTTCATCGACCTTATGCTCCCAAATTTTTATGTTATGTTTATTTCTACTTTCATTTCCTCAGTACTTCTGCCTTTCTCTGTTTTCCCCTAAACCGTTACTCTAAGCTAAGTAGAGTTTTTATACCATTCAACAGATACTGTTTCTGTTTCGTTCTTTCACAGACGATAGAAGTGTCGCATGCGAATCTTGTTTTTGGTACCCACTCACACTGAATTTTAAGCCCACTTCTGAACCTTTCATTTATTTCCTTCGTTGCTTCTTCGATGCAAAAGTTGGGCACCAGGGGAACAAGATTCCATTCCTCCCTCAATTCTTTTAAACTGGAGCACTTACTCTTCAAGTCTTTTTTTCTCTCCTGCTATTTTAAGCACGGTGGACGAGAAAATAGTCGCCTCCAGAAGAGAGAACGCTAATATTCCCTGACATCAGCCCAAGCCTTCATAGCGGCATCCGTTCGGCGAGGAAGAGAGTGCATATAGTCTTGAGACACGCCACACCTAGCTTAAGCCACTCGACGGTTATTACATCGAGCAGAGCAACGAAATAAAGCCCTGGTGATTTAGTAGATCAGTGGAGGCTGGACAGGGTGGATGAGTGTCACGTGGGGCAGACAGTACGCACTGTAGATCAACGCACGAAGGAGCGTCAGAGGCTTTATCGCCTACTCTACCCCGAGAAATCCACTTTACTTGAGCGTGCTCTAGAAAGCGGTCTCGAGGTCAAATTCGACGAAACCTCTGTCGTAGCTCGCACTAACGGTGATTCAAAAAGAAATATTTCAATTGTTTATTAAGGAAAACAATAAAAGAAACACATTGCGCATCTCACTGGATAGAGGAAGGTTCAAAGTTTTGACACAGATGCGTTGTTGCTTTTTTGTAGGAATTTCGCGAGTATGCAAGATAAATAAACTGAAGAGCCAAAGAAACTTGGACACCTGCCTAACTCGTGTGGGACCCCCGCGAGCACGCGGAAGTGCCGCAGCACGACGCGGCATGGACTTGACTGATGTCTGGAGTAGTGCTGGAGGGAACTGACACCATGAATCCTGCAGGGCTGTCCATAAATGCGTAAGAGTACGAGGGGTGGAAATGAAATGAAATGTCGTGTGGCTAGGGCCTCCCGTCGGGTAGACCGTTCGCCTGGTGCAGGTCTTTCGATTTGACGCCACTTCGGCGACCTGCGCGTCGATGGAGATGAAATGATGATGATTAGGACAACACAACACCCAGTCCCTGAGCGGAGAAAATCTCCGACCCAGCCGGGAATCAAACCCGGGCCCTTTGGATTGACAGTCTGTCACGCTGACCACTCAGCTACCGGGGGCAGACTACGAGGGGTGGAGATCTCTTCTGAACAGCAAGTTGCAAGGCATCCCAGATATGCTCAATAATGTTCATGTCTGGGGAGTTTGGTGGCCAGCGGAAGTGTTTAAACTAGGAAGAGTGTTCCTGGAACCACTCTGTAGCAATTCTGGACGTGTGGGGTGTCGCATTGTCCTGTTGCAATTGCCCAAGTCCGTCGGAATGCGCAGTGGACACGAATGGATGCAGGTGATCAGACAGGATGCTTACGTATCACCTGGCAGTGTCATATCTAGACATATCACGGCTCCCACATCACTCCAACCGCACACGCCCCACACCGTTACAGAGCCTCCACCAGCTTGAACAGTCCCCTGCTGACATGCAGGATTCATGGATTCAGGAGCTTCTCTCCATACCCGGATACGTCGATCCGCTCGATACAATTTGAAACGATACTCGTCCGAGCTGGCAACATATTTCCAGTCATCAACAGTCCAACGTCGGTGCCACTTCGTTGCTATCGTTACTCACCCGTTGCACAGAAGGCTGATAGCGCAACGCACGTTTGATCTGCCTCTCGCTATAACCATTCTGACGAAAGGTGACTTCGAGATGTGATAGCTCATCTGGCAAGGGTCTGAGACAACGTGGGCCCTGTGAACCAAGGTACGAAGTACTCCTTCACGCTGAGCTGGATGGTGACAACTACCAGCTCGCAGATACAAGTCAGTGTGATTAGGCTTCCTATAAAAAGAATGTCCCAACGTACCATCAGTCTTCCTTCTGAGCAACACATCAACGAAGGGAAGGCATCCATTCTTTTCCACCTCCATAGTGAACTGAATATTCGGGTGGGGGATAGTGTTATTAAGAAAGCTGTTGAAATCAAACTATCAAGCAACCTTATAAACAGACACGGTGGATTTTGTTTAAATGCTGTTTTGAATCCGGCTCTGCCTCTCATCTAAAAACAGAGGGACAGAATTAGTGCTACCTCACCTTTTGATTAATAGTCACCATCGATATTTCTGATGTAAGTTATCTTTGGTTGTGTGTTGACTGTACGGTTACTTGTTCTGTGTGTAGTGTCTTCCTTGTTTTCCTCTGTGAACCGAGGTATTAAATTCCCTTGCACATTGCTTCTTCCTTGCATTTGTGCCTTGAGAATGGCAGGGTGTGCTCCTGTCGAAATATCGGCGGTGTTCGACGACGTCACCCGGCAGCAAACCCGTCAATCCGCCGGGAAAAGTTAAGGTCTCAACAACAGCTTTTACTTGGTTACGGTGGGGACAATAATTCTGTAACTTCTACGTTTACAACATTTCACATTTACAAAAGGTCTTCGAAATTTGACAGTTTCCTGGAATGCAAGTATTGTGTAGCTCATTCATCCCTTCACGTCTACGCCCGTCCGCTGCACGCGCGGCGAGGTACGTCATCTGTTGACGTCACATGTTCAACATGTCTCATCCATTTTTGGGGTATTTCCCCACATTTGCGACCCCCGGTGTCTGATATTAAATTACTTGTCTCAGCGTCATCTACGCCGCTTCGAGGGGTTTTTGAACGTTAATGGGAATCGTCCTGAAGGTACCTCGGTCGGTAAGAGCACTGCCACTGAGCGAGAGGGCGCATTGGTTAGCACACTGGACTCGCATTCTGGAGCACGACGGTTCAAACCTGCGTCAGGCCATCCTTATTTAAGTTTCCTTAGATTTTCCCAAATCTCTCCAGGCAAATGCCGGGATGGTTCCTTTGAAAGTGCACGGCCGACTTCCTTTCCCATTCTTTCCTAATCCGAAGGGACTAATGACCTCGCTGTTTGGTCCTCTCCCCCAAATCGACCAACCAACCATGAGCATTGCCTGCAGACGGCGAGATTTTCGGTTCGAGTCCCACAGCTTTTACCTGCATGGGAGACTTTCGCCATGAATCGCTTGTTGCCTGGAGACCAGTCTAAATGACTAAATGATTGTAAGACTTTTGGGTTACCTAGACCTACAGGATGCTGGAATAGCTACGAATCAGCAACTTCCGTTAATCAGTACGACGGAAAACCAGTCTGAACTTGCAAATTTTCCTTTTTGTTTTATTCACTCGATGACTGGTTCCGGGCCGAGACCTATGATTTGAATGGGTCTCAGTCCGAAACTAGTTGGTTGGTTGCTTGGTCTGGGAAATGGAACCAAACAGCGAGGTCAACGGTCCCATCACATTAGGAAAGAATGAGGAAGGTTCCTGGCAGTGCCCCTTCAAAGCGACGATTTGAATGACGATGATTTAAATATGGGACTCAGCACGAAACTAGTTGGTTGGTTGGTTTGGGGGAGGGCACCAAACAGTGCGGTCATTGGTACCATTGGATTAGGGAAGAATGGGGAAAGAAGTCGGCCGTTCCCTTGCAAAACTTTGATGTGAATGACTACGATTTGAAAATGGGTCTGGACCTGAATCTAGTTGGTTGGTTGCTTTGGGGCAGGGGACCAAACAGCGGGGTCATCGGTCCCATCCTTCCCTAATCGGATGGGACCGATGGCCACTCTGTCTGGTCGCTCTCCCAAACCAACCAACCAACTACACTCATCCTCATAAATTAAGGATAATTACAGAATGTGGTGCGACACTACACCAAACTAGCACACAGGGGAACAATTAGGTTCTTCACTACTAGTGGCCATTAAAATATACTCATGCTCATAAATTAAGGATAATTGCAGAATGTGGTGCCACACAACGTGGCACTACACAAAACTGGCGCTAATAGCCTAGGCACATAGGGAACACACATGACACAGATCTGTAAGTCCACGCTATTGGTGATGAGAAAACCGTCCCAAAGCACATGTGCTACAAAACGCCACTGTTTCCTGCGCATGTACCCCGACATCAATATGGGATTTGATCACCATGCACACGTACACAGGCCGCACAATGGATTCGCATACTCTGGATCAGGTGGTCGAGAAGCTTCTGGGGTATAGCCTCCCATTCTTGCACCAGTGCCTGTCGGACCTCCTGAAGTGTCCTAGTGGTTTGAAGATGTGCAGCGATACGTCGACCGAGAACATCCCAGACGTGCTCGATGGGGTTTGGGCCTGGAGAACAGACAGGCCACTCCATTCGCCTGATATTTTCTGTTTCAAACTACTTCTCCACGATCGCAACTCAGTGTGGCTGTGCGTTATCATACATCAGGAGGAAGGTGGAACCCACTGCACCCCTCAAAAGGCAGCCTAAATGGTGCAAAATGACATCCCGATACACCTGACCTGTTACAGTACCTCTGTCAAAGACAGTCATGGGTCTACATGGACTAATCATAATCCCAACCCACACCATCAAACCATGACCTGCATACAGGTCCCTTTCAAGGACATTAAGGGGTTGATATCTGGTTTCTGGTATCATGCCAGATGAAAACCCGGTGAGTATCACTGTTCAGACTATACCTGGACTCGTCAGTGAACATAACCTGGGATCAGTGTTCCAATGACCATGTACTGTGTTCTTGACACCAGACTTTGTGGGATCATCTATGACCAGAGGTCACTGGGATGCACCTTGCACGTCTTCGGACGAATAAACCGTGTCTGTTCAGTCGTCTGTAGACTGTGTGTCTGGAGACAGCTGTTCCAGTGGCTACAGTAAGGTCCCGAGCAAGGCTAGCTGCAATACTCCGTGACCGTCTGCAGGCATTGATGGTGAGGTATCGGTCTTCTTGTGGTGTTGTACACTGTGGACGTCCCGTACTGTAGCGCCTGGACACGTTTCCTGTATGCTGGAATCTTTCCCATAATCTTGAGATCACACTTTGTGGCACACGGAGGGACCGTGCTGCGACCTGTTGTGTTTGGCCAGCCTCCAGTCGCCCTAATATTCTACCCCTCACAACGTCATCAATTTGTGTTCTTTGAGCCAATTTCAACACACAGTCACCATTAGCACGTCTGAAAACGTCTGCACACTTACTCGCTGCACCGTACTCTGACATGCACCAACACTCCTATGCGTATGTGGACTGCTGCCATCGCCACCGTGCGACGACCGCAGCTCAAATGCACCGCATGGTCATACCCCGAGGTGATTTAAACCCGCCAACAGCCCACCAGAGCGTTGTTCCACCATGCATCAGCATTATCCTTTTTCAAATCATCGTCATTCAAATAATGGGTCTTGGCCCGAAACTAGTCATCGAGTGAATAAAAAAAAAAGTAAAATTTGCAGCTTAGGACTGGTTTTTCGTTATACTGATGCTATTCCGTTGTCTTTCCAGTACAGTCAGTAAGCGTGTTTCTCTGTTTGCAGATGGAGGAAATGCCGCCATGAGCCACGTCGTGCACGACCACAGGGCGGTGACTCTGCACAGGCGGTGAGTCCTCCACGCGCTACTGCCCGTCTAGACTCTCTGAAACTTGGCATCAGGGTCGCCAGCACACCATCGCTTGTGCACGTTTTAAGGAGCTTTTCCGCATGCGCAACTCGCGTGACGAAATTGCTTTACGGGCCAAATACACACGGATTTGATAATCAGCCTGCACGGTTCACGATGTGTACAGTTAGCCCTTGCCACTGAAGTGCAAGTTTATGTCAGGGCCACCAGGTGGTAGCACACTGGCAGACTTTTGTCCCCATTCTCTCGGCATAAATCTGGTAGATGACAGCATATGAGGGGCGTTTGAAAAGTCCGTGCAAAAATAGAAACTACTTATGTGTTTGGGGTAAACCTTTTAGACTTATAAACTTCGTCCAATGCTGTTCTAATTTGTTGATCCCTTCCGAATAATAGGAATTGTCCAAGTCGCCCAGCAAAATAGCTAGTTGCTGCAATCACCTCCTCGTTTGAAAAAACTCTTTATCCCACCAGCCATTTCTTCAATTTGGGAACAAATTGTAGTCCAAGGAAGCCAATTCTGGAGAACAGGGTGGATGTGAAACGAGTTGGAATCCTATTTCCATTAATTTTGCGACCACAACTGCTGAGTTGTGTGCTGGTGCATTGTCGTGATGGAAAAGGAGTTTTTTGCGATCCAATCGCCGGCTTGTTTCTTGCAGCTCGGTTTTCAAACAGGTCCAATAACGATGAATAATATGCACCAGTAATAGTTTTACCCTTTTCCAGATTGTCTATGAGGATTATCCCTTGCGAATCCCAAAAGTCAGTCGCCATAACCTTTCCAGCCGAAGGAATGGTCTTCGCCTTTTTTGGTGCAGATTCTCCCTTGGTAACCCATTGTTTAGATTGTTATTTGGTCTCAGGAGTATAGTAATGTATCCATGTTTCATCCACAGTGACGAAACGACGCTTAAAGTCCTGCGGATTCTTCATGAACAGCTGCGAACCACCCTTGCAACACTTCACACGATTCCGTTTTTGGTCAAGCGTGATCAATCGCGGAACCCATTTTGCGGATAGCTTTCTCATGTCCAAATGATTATGCAAAATATTATGTACCTGTTCATTCGAGATGCCCACAGCACTAGCAATCTCACGCACCTTAACTCTTCTGTCATCCGTCACCATATCATGGATTTTATCAATGATTTCTGGAGTGGTAACCTCTACAGGGCGTCCAGAACGTTCAGCATCACTTGTGCCCATATGGCCACTCCGAAAATTTTGAAGCCACTTATAAACTGTTATAATCGAAGCAGCAGAGTCACCGTAATGTTTATCAAGCTTCTCTTTAGTCTCCTGAGGCGTTTTGCCTTTCATAAAGTAAAGTTTAATCGCCACACGAAATTCTTTTTCGTCCATTTTTTGACAATCTCTCGACTTCCTTGATTCACACAAATGCCAAACACAAAGATATAGACCAATATGGCTGAAACTTGGTGTGCGTTCTTTCCAAAGATGCTACTAACTAACCGGTGGTGCCATCTCTCGGACTTTGCACGGACCTTTCAAACGCCCCTCGTACTCCTCAGATATGGTAAGTCACTCACTATATACTGTAGAAAATTAGATCGGACGTCAGTATATGTTAAAGCTGTACTGAGGGTAAACCTATTTAGTGGGTTTCTGAATGAGTTATAGTGTGTTACGTTATAACTTTTATCATACAGTAATCCATTTGAGGCGCTGAGAATCATAAGGGCCTAAAGCACATCACTGTCGATTGTGTGATTGTAGCATTTATTCATGCTTCAGAAATCTGTTGATCTTATGGTGAGGCAGGTTTACCTGTGCTGTAGACCCACATTCTATAAATGAAAATTCACGAAATGCTGTGTCACTGGTTTCTCTGATATTCACTTAAATTTGGAATCGACGTCGGTGTGCTTTAGGCCCTTATGGATCCCTAGTATTCTACTCAAGTGACCATGTAGGTAGACATTACTACTTGAGTTTGATTATTTCCACAAACGGCACTTTGCGTTTGGTTGTTTATTGTGGGGGAATCAGCATTCATGTTGGAAGATAACCGTACTGTCCGCAGCTCGTGGTCGTGCGGTAGCGTTCTCGCTTCCCGCGCCCTTGTTCCCGGGTTCGATTCCCGGCGGGGTCAGGGTCTTTCTCTGCCTCGTGATTACTGGGTGTTGTGTGATGTCCATAGGTTAGTTAGGTTTAAGTATTTCTAAGTTCTAGGGGACTGATGACCGTAGATGTTAAGTCCCATAGTGCTCAGAGCCATTTGAACCATTTTTGATAACCGTACTGTGGGAATTTAACAATCTTTCTTACAATAAACCCAGCAGAGGACGCCAGATGAAAGATAACCGTATTATTGAGGAGGAGAGAAAACTATGCTTTTGCCTGTACTTTCTTAAAATCCCCTGGCAACGCTCGTATTTCTGCTTTACGCAACCCTCGTGATTTTTGTGGATTTTCTTGTTTCTATACTGGTCCACAACCAGGCAGAAACCGACACCTGACACCGGCATTAATAAATGAGGTAGCCATTGCAACTAGCCCTGAATGGAAATGGCGCAACCGATAATTGGGGTAGGGGTACGTGAGAGCGTTACCCAGAGAACAGAGCGTGTCCTATTTTGCACGTAACTAAGCAAGGGGCTGAAGGGCTCACACGCTGGTGTGTGGGTCCTTGAGTTCTATATCTTTTCGTTATTTTTAAAACTCTTTTCCTTCTATAAATGAATTCTCTTAAGTTGACTTCATTGTGACTTCAACTTATAGCTTGGCTATCTAGTTTGCCAGTCTGCGCGCACATTGTCTTCGGGCAACACGGAACTGCGTTTGGCCAAATGTGTACCACCAAATTCTACCAGTACTTTACACAGAACATCCACTGTGTGCGAGGGGGATAACGGACAGACTGTGGACCGGACACATTAACACAGGGGCTCGAAGGAGTTTAGCGGGCCGATGTCTGTTTTGTCCCTATTTGAAACTCGTGCCCTCCGGCAACGAACGATCGACCACTTGGAATTACAGTTCATCCAACTACAAAGGAAATGGAAACTGCCATCAATTTAACTATGCCGTGAGGCGGCGAATTACGATGTGACCGTTCGATGTTATAATTTGGCTGCCCAATGATCGACCACGTTCACTATTACTAGCATGGGGCATACCATGTGTTCTAAGACCCCCTTCCCACATAGAAACATTTTTACGGTTCAATTTTTCGACCAAAATAAATCACTCGCATTTGAATATACTTCGTTGCACTCGATCTACGTCATAGTTTTATACACTGGAACTATTGATGAGACTGTAGCTTACGACACCACGTGGCTTTGTACAAAGGATCTGAGCCTACTCTGTTTCCACACAAACTTTCCGAAATCAACGAGAAAGCAATCATTGCGTACATTCGTTTCCCTACATAATCTGAAGCTGGAAATAAAAAAGGATCAGTTCAAATATTCAAATACCTTTCTTCCTGTGAACACCGAGACAGACGCACTGAGGGCACGTCTGCTCACTTACCCGTCTTCTGTAGAACTCCCAGAATGTGGCGGGAACCCGGAGGTCTTCCTGGGCCCCAATGGAGGGGATCACCGAACCACTTGGCCGTGACCAACCTCTGCACACCAAATCTTATGATACTGGAACGTGTTTCATCTCTGATCCCCTACCCACGAGTAAGGTTGGCACTACTACACTACAGAACTACTTCTGCTTTTTCCCAACTAGTATTTGGCCACGCTTTATGGAAAGGTGGGAGGAGGATTAGTAATGTTCACGTGCATGATACAAGACATATATAAATATGTATAATGAGGCCTAAAACATTCTCCATCCGTCCACATGGGGCTCCACTGCACCAGCGGCCGTCCGCGTCGTGCAATAATTTCCGGTGTCAGCGAGCAGCGAAACCTGCTGCTTATGGAGCGGTAACTACTGTACCGTTTCAATATGCAGTGTGAACGTAGACTCTGTTGAATCTATTTTAAATGCTAACGGAAAAGTAAAGATGTGAGGATGGGCCGTGAGTCGTGCTTGGGTAGCTGAGTCAAAAGCACTTGCCCGCGAAAGGCAAAGGTCCCGATTTCGAGTCTCGATCTGACAGACAGCTTTAATCTGCCAGGAAGTTTCATGTGAGTGCAGAGGGAAAATATAATTCTGGGAACAGCAAAGTAAATTAGCAGGAAAAGTTAGCCGCAAAGGAACCATGGCCTCCGACAACAGATTCTTTGCTTGGGAGAGTGACGAAATCAGATACGCGTGATTACAAGCGAACATTTAACAAGGAAGTGTACAGTTAGTACAAATTATTGTGCGGGCGCAGCGTAAGAATATCTGATTTTCAGCCCGGGTGTAAATTCGTGAACTTATACATCTGTCAGGGATCTTGTACATTTGTCCGAAAAAATGGAAAAGCATAAAAATTCCTACTTACACAAAAATGCGAAATTTAGAGTTGTGAAAACTTGCATATTATTTCGTTATTACCCTAAACAGTACTTAATTACGTACAAAACAAAAAATTCCACAAAAACAATTCCTTCTTTTGTCAGATAAGTTATGCATCTTATTTTATTATCATTACAGCTGTTATCATGATTGGCGGTGGCTGTAGGCCAGCCGGAGTGGCCGTGCGGTTCTAGGCGCTACAGTCTGGTGCCGAGCGACCGCTACGGTCGCAGGTTCGAATCCTGCCTCGGGCATGGATGTGTGTGATTAGGTTTAAGTAGTTCTAAGTTCTAGGCGACTGCTGACCTCATAGTTAAGTCGCATAGTGCTCAGAGCCATTTGAACCATTTTTGGTGGCTGTAGTTGTATAAACTTGTAGGTAAGCATAACTGTTATATAGCAGGTGCTATTAATTTCACACTTACCTGAATCTCAAAAATTTGTGAACAACCAGGATCACGAGCTGCCACTGGTGAACCTGTATGTTTTCGAGTGTAAACGCCTACGCAGTACACGCCAAACAGTCTTTTGTGGAATGCTAGTCTAGCTAGACGCACGCCGCGTTGATTTTTGTGGACTGTTCGGAATAATCATCAACACTCCGGCGACCTGGTGATTTATCATGTCGCAGTGAACAACCCGTCTCAACAAAGTAAACTGCCAAGAGTAAATTGTATGCTGCTTGGAGGTTCTTCAGACTCGATGTGAAATTTACACCGAACAGTAGTTGCAGACTTCGTTTCATGAAACCAAAACACGCAGAGAGCCCTCTCCACTGAAACTTGATGTTGTTTGCTAGAAAATAACACATCCATCGATTCTGTAAGTTATCTCAATAAATTTATGTATCATTTCGAAGTCGTAAAGTCCTCACTCTGAATAATATGCTGATATATTCTTTTTGTCATATCTGCAGTTAATCCCCCAATACCATCAACTCATAGTCTTGCGGTAGCGTTCTAGCTTCCCGCGAACGGGGTCGCGGGTTCGATTCCCGGCGGAGCGAGAGATTTTTCCTGCCTCGAGATGACTGGGTGTTATTGTGTCGTCTTCATCATCACCATTCATCCCCCTCCACTAGGACCTTGCCTAGTACAGCGGTACGGGTCTCCCGCATCGTCCCCTATGCTCCTCGGAGTATGGGACTTCGTCATCACCATTATATATCTTTAATCGTTCAAATTTGTTCTAAGCAATAACCTCACCACCGCTTGCACAGCTACGCCATCAGCAAACTAATTTTCTCCAATGAGCGCACATTACAACTTCTCGCATTGTAATTGGTACTGCACTAGATATCAAGCATTCAACGCAGAGGCGCTATCAGCACGGCGTTATATCATCCACCACGGCGGTACTCGCCTGCGAGATCCTATACTTGTTCTTCGCATTCACTGAGCATCCTAGCACTTTTTCCTTTGCCTTCCAGTCTAATTGTTCTCTCTTGCTTCTTGTACATGTTGTGTATTACCCGTCTTTCCCTATAACTTATTCATATTTCTGTCAGAACTCGGAACATTCTGCACCGATTTACATTGTCGAACGCTTTTTCCAGGTCAACAAAAACCTACGAACATGACTTGATTTTTCTTTAGTCTTGCTTCCATGATCAAGCGCAACGGGATAATTCCCTCTCTGGTGCCTTTACCTTTCCAAAAAGCCAGACTGATCGTCATTTAAGTGTTCCTCAATCTTCTTCGTCATTCTTCTGCATGGGATGCATGAGCCGTTAAGCTGATTGTGCGATAGTTTTCGGCACTTATCACAGTTTGCTGTCTTCGAAATTGTGAGCATGATATTTTTCCGAAATCTCATAGATTCTGCAGATTGGTTTCAATAGTCGTTTGGTTGCCTGTTCCTACAATGATTTTAGAAATTACGACGGAATCTTCTCTATCCCTTCTGCCTTATTTGGTCTCAAGTCTTTTAAATTCTGATTCTAATACTACATCTCCTGTCCCTCCCCTGTCGACTCCTGTTCTTCTATCACGTCAGTAAACAAGTCCACCTCCTTATAGAGGCGTCGAATGTACTCTTTCCACCTATCCATTCTCTTCTCTGCAATTAACAGTGGGAATCCCATTGCACTCTTAATGTTACCACCCTTGCTTTTAATTTAACAGAAGGTTGTTTTGTCTTTCCTATATGTTGAGCCAGCCCTTCCAACAGTAATTTTTTTTTTCGATTTCTTGAAATTTTTCATGCAGACTTTTCGCCTTAGCTTCTCTGCATTTCCTATTTATTTACTTCCTAAGCGACTTGGACATCTGTATTGCTGCATTTGTCTAAACAATTTTGTTCTTCCTTCTTCCATGTTACTCATGATTTCGCCTCTGTTATTTTCCTTGTACCTGTGTTTTTCTTTCAGACTTTGCCGATCTTACAGATATCCACTCCTCTTCAACTGAACTCTTTTACATTGTGATTGTAATATTAGATCCCTTGTCTCCTCCATGTTGACTCCAATCCCTTCTCCTGTTTCGTCATCGAACGATTCCTCCCACTCACAGAGGCCTTCAATGTACTCTTTCCACGTATCCTCTCTCTCCTCTTCATTTAACGGTGGAGTTCCCATTGTGTTCTGAAATTTACTACCCTTGCTTTTAATTTCACCGAAGGTTGTTTTGCCTTACTAAAGCTGAATCATCCTCCCGACAATAGTTTCCTATTCAGTTACACTACTGGCCATTAAAATTGCTACACCACAAAGATGACGTGCTACAGACGCGAAATTTAACCGACAGGAAGAAGATGCTGTGATATGCAAATGATTACCTTTTCAGAGCATTCACACAAGGTTGGCGCCGGTAGCGACAAAATGGTTCAAATGGCTCTGAGCACTATGGGACTTAACTTCTGAGGTCATCAGTCCCCTAGAACTTAGAACTACTTAAACCTAACTAACCTAAGGACATCACACACATCCATGCCCGAGGCAGGATTCGAACCTGCGTCCGTAGCAGTCGCGCAGTAGCGACACCTACACCTGCTGACAAGAGGAAAGTTTCCAACCGATTTCTCATACACAAACAGCAGTTCACTGGCGTTGCCTGGTCAAACGTTGTTGTGATGCCTCGTGTAAGGAGGAGAAATGCGTACCATCACGTTTCCGACTGTGATAATGGTCGGATTGTAGCCTGTCGCGATTGCGGTTTATCATATCGCGACATTGCTGCGCGCGTTGGTCGAGATCCAATGACTGTTACCAGAATATGGAATCGGTGGGTTCGGGAGGGTGATACGGAACGCCGTGCTGGATCCCAACGGCCTCGTATCACTAGCAGTCGAGATGACAGGCATCTTATCCGCATGGCTGTAACGGATCGTGCAGCCAAGTCTCGATCCCTGAGTCAACAGATGGGGACGTTTGCAAGACAACAACCATCTGCACGAACAGTTCGACGACGTTTGCAGCAGCATGGACTATCAGCTCGAAGACCGTGGCTGCGGTTACCCTTGACGCCGCATCACAGACAGGAGCGCCTGCGATGGTGACTCAACGACGAACCTGGGTGCACGAATGGCAAAACGTCATTTTTTCGGATGCATTCATGTTTTGTTTACAGCATCATGATGGTCGCATCCGTGTTTGGCGACATTGCGGCGAACGCACATTCGAAGCGTGTATTCGTCATCGCCATACTGGCGTATCACCCTGCGTGATGGTATGGGGTGCCATCGGTTACACGTCTCGGCCACCTCTTGGTCGCATTGACGGCACTTTGAACAGTCGACGTTACATTTCAGATGTGTTACGACCCGTGGCTCTACCCTTCATTCGATCTCTGCGAAACCCTACATTTCAGCAGGATAATGCACGACAGCATGTTGCAGGTCCTGTAGGGGCCTTTCTGGATACAGAAAATGTTCGACTACTGTCCTGGCCAGCACATTCTCCAGATGTTTCATCAATTGAAAACGTCTGGTCAATGTGGCCGAGCAACTAGCTCGTCACAATACGCTAGTCACTACTCTTGAAGAACTGTGGTATCGTGTTGAAGCTGCATGGGCAGCTGTACCTGTACACGCCATCCAAGCTCTGTTTGACACAATGCGCAGGCGTATGAAGGCCGTTATTACGGCCAAGGTGGTTGTTCTGCTTACTGGTTTCTCAGGATGTATGCACCCAAATTGCGTGCAAATGTAACCACATGTCAGTTGTAGTATAATATATTTGTCCAATGAATAGCGTTTATCATCTGCATTTCTTCTTGGTGTAGCAATTTTAATGGGCAGTAGTGTACTTCACAGCTTTCCTGCAGCGACTTCACGCGAGCTTATAAACAGTAATATCGATGTTCCCAGCAATATTTGAGTTTCTCGGTTCCCACGCGCAACGCTACTTCTGAACACATTAGCATCGCTTCACACACTGTGTGTAAAGACTCCAGAAGTGTCGCAGTGTGACAGTTCCGTTGAGAACGCACAGGATCGGGAAATCTGTGTTGCGACCGGCGCCCCTTCGCTTGGAAACAGCCCGGCGGATGCATTTTTTAACGCTGCGGCACCACGGCGCAATACCTTCTCTCTCTCTCTCTCTCTCTCTCTCATCTTCCCCTATTCCCGTAGGACTCACAAAACAAATCCGTCCCCCGGCCAGCAGTAAACGCCTCAGGACTACTGAGGACAGGCAGAACGCGCATGTGAGTGCGTCTCTTCCTGTTTGTGCTTGCGGCGGCTAACCCGTATCCGTGGCGAAGCGAGGTACTCAGGGAAGGCGCAAGAAACTCTACAGGAAAGATCATCCACATTGTTTCGGTACGCACATTTAAGGGCGCCGATCTGTATGGGACCAGAGTGCAATATTCACAAATACGTCTGCACCTACTACTACACAGAAAAAAGCTACGTATTGGGCTGTCCGTTTTGCTCGCGCGTTTGATCTGTAGTGGCTGCAAACCCTGCACAGGCGTGGCCCTCAGGGTAACATGCTGCCCCACCACCATGTCGACAACCTGACCCACCTTTGGATATGTCAGTGTTTGTTTGTGCCTGGCGTTGGACGGAACAGCGTAAAAGTGTGCTTACAGGCTGTGGAAAGCAAGGAGAAACAATTCTGAGGTCGTATGTTGCTTTACTATCGTCGGCGGTAAACGGCAGAAGGTTTGTGCTGTACACGGGGACGATGCAGAAACGGCTCGACCGTGTCAAAAGTGGTTCAGTCGATGTCGAACTGGCAATTTCGTCCTAACAGACAAACCTCGATCTGGACTGCCAACGGTTACAAACGTGGAACCGCTTAGTGACACGTTAGTCAACAATACACGAATGACAACGCGGGCCAATGTCGCTCGTGCTACTGTAGCCAGAAACTTTAAGAAGCGGGGGTACGTAAATATTGGCGAAGTATCGTCTTTGGTTAGCCTTCTCCACAACATTTTCTATGCATTCCTTTCAATTTAAGTTGTTCGTAATTGAAATGCCTGGGTATTTAGTTGAATTTACGGCCTTTAGATTTAACTGATTTATCGTATAACCGTACTTTAACGAATTCCTTTTAGCACTCATGTGGATGACCACACACTTTTCGTTATTTAGCGTCAATTGCGATTTTTCACACCATACAGATATCTTTTGTAAATCGTTCTGCAATTTGTTTTGATCTTCTGATGATTTTACTAGTCGAATAACAACAACGTAAGACGGCTGCTCAGATTTTCTCCTAAATCGTTTATATAGATAAGGAACAGCGAAGGGCCTATATAACAATACTTTGTGGAACGCCGGAAATCACATCTGCTTTACTCGATGGCGTTCCGTCAGTTACTACGAACTGTGACCTCTCTGACAGGAAATCGCAAATCCAGTCACATAACTGAGACGATATTCCATAAGCACGTAATTTCACTATAAGGCGCTTCTGTGATACAGTGTAAAAAGACTTCTGGAAATCTAGAAATACAGAAACAATTTGAAATCCCTTGTCAATAGCACTCGACAGATCGTGTGTGTAAAGAGCTACTTACTTTTCACAAGAACGATGTTTTCTAAAATAATGTTCAGAATATCTCTAAGCACTATGGGACTTAACATCTGAGGTCATCAGTCCCCTAGACGTAGAACTACTTATACCTAACGAACCTAAGAACATCACACACATCCCTGCCCGAGGCAAGATTAGAACCTGCGACCGTAGCAGCAGCGCGGTTCCGGACTGAAGCACCTAGAACCGCTCTGTCACAGCGGCTGGCTTATGCTTACATTTGTCACTTATCGGGATATTTTGAAATCGATAATAGCCATACGACGATGCCGCAGCTGGAAAACCCATAGGAAGATTATATCTTCTTTTGGTGAATTGGAAACGAAACTGTAGGTACATTACACATAAATAAAATTATTTTCTTGAGAAATAAAAAAGACTGATAGACACTATTTTTATTGTAACAGCCTGGGTATATTTTCTGCAGTGTTTAATCACTTACTAGGTACCAAAACTATGTAATATTACTAATCCTAAAAACTATGTAATATTACTAATCAATAATCAGAAATAAATTATAAATTTCTTACTAAAATGTAAGAATTCGTTTGACTGAAGGCTATTAGTGCACGTCTGAATGCATGCCAAACAGTATTCAATAAGCACTGTTAACACGCTTGACATAGCTCGCTTTATTCACAAAATTAAATGCCATATGATTGCAGTCCAATCAGGCTAAGTGGTTTAAGTGATGCTCCTTTATATCTCCCTACGCTTTAGTTTTATTTTGAAAGTTTCTTGTTGCTGGTATCCGAGAAATGCTTGAAACTTATTCTGATATAGAAATATGCAAATCTCGGTGCAGGGCAACAGAGCTATGTCAAAATTTAATTTTTAATGGAAATTTGTGGAGCTTGCACTACATGAAACAATTCGTCTGCGAGAATGCTGCCCGTTTTCAATTAAATTTACGTATGCCATCTGACTGCAAAACTAATTACTCAGATTAAAGAGTTGGCCCTGAATATTGCTAATCTTTATCTTCAGTCTTGCAAACAATTAGTGTATCAACACTGTTGTAATTACTCAGAAAATGAACGTAAAAATTAACGCATCTGACATGAAAGAATTACTTGAAAATTCAAATTCACAAGATAGCACTTTACTGATATCTTCTACTGGTATTAAGCATCTGAACTGATGTGATATTATTTTCATAAATCGACTCTGACAATCAATGAGCATTACAGTGGACATGAACTTTGATGGTAATTAAATTAATTGGCCTACCTACGCACACAGAACGTTCGTCTGCTCTGCGACTTGTTGCTATTAGGAATAATAATGTGACTGTCAAAATTCAATTTTCATTTGCCGTACTGGCTACGTGCAGCGCAAGACGGTATCTTATCAATTTTCGTAAATGATTCTCAGTACGCAACTCGTGATGCGCAATGCAAGTGTGCAAACCGAGCCATGAAAGTAAATAAAATTGGGAACTAATCTTAATGACTGATAAATGATAACAAAGACTCCTTGTTGAACGGTGCTCCATTAAGCGGTGACAACAATACACCTTTTCATAAAGTTCTCAAACCTACACAAGTTACCAAAACGTTTCTTAATAACTCTTCTGCCCACAACTGTCTTCCTTGACACTTGTTTCAACTATAAGACAAGACCATATGCTGCATTATCAAATTTCTACAGTAATCTTCAACCATACGCCGTGTACCAACAATAAGAAGCTACACACCAACGAATATAATAAACTGGATTACCTTGAAAGTTGGCTTTTATCATTCGTCCATTAATATAATCTCGTTTGCTCAATATCTTTCCTCTAAATGTATTATTACAAGATCCTTTTTAAATAATGCTGCCTCCACTACACGGCAGGGCAGCTTCCATCCTTTTTAAGCTACTTTCGCGTATGGTCGTAAATTGTAAATACTCTTTTCTATTTATTTTGGTTTTGTTTTTGTTTTATTCTGTTCGCGTAATAACGCATATACGAAAAGAGCCGCGAAATACCTTTTAGTAGTGCTGTGCCAAGAATTTCTTTATAATCATTAATTTTCAACAAAACCAGAATATATTGGGTTCTTATTGTTCTGTATCTGGCTTTCTATTAAAGGAACATTTTTGGCTACTGTAACTCACTATAAAAAACAACATATCTTCCCTACTTTATAGTTATTGAAAATGTAAATTACTTTGTTATGAAGTACTGATGTTACAGTTCGCAAAGATTGTTCAACATTTTGCAGTGGATTTTTGTTAAGCGTAAAACACCAATAATTACCACGACTAGCACAAGAACATGAGACTATTGTTGGAGAAAAATATGTTTTCACTATAAGGTTTGCCAGACCAGAACTAAGCACAACAAAATTCCTATTATGTTACGAAGGTAAATTATCTCTTTTGTACTGTTAGCAATATATTATCAGCAGCCCGCGTCAACCTGCAAAACACATCATAAAATCTGCTGCTCTGCTCTGCAAGTCCGGAAGCTGAAAAAGATGATTTTATTTCACTGTTACCTTCCCGCTTCTTTGCGGTATGATCAATTCCTTTTAATGCAGTTTGAATGCGCCGCGGCAGCGGCTTGTTCGTTCGTAGCGCAGCTCTGCACCACGGATAATATGTAAATAACTGAAAAATGTCTCAACAGGATGGGATAATAGGCAAGCAAGCTATAACAATTAATAATGCAAGTTTTCATTTAAATAACTCTATTTAAACATTCAAATATGTTAACTTATCTACAATACACACCTTTTTCAAACATGAGTACGTAATGGCGTACATCGATTAACCATGACAAAAGAAGACTACGGTAGCATGTACAACTGCGACACAGGCTATCTTACTCCCGTAACTTCAAGAAGAAGACAGAGAAATTAATGCTCATTCTGTATTATTTATACTATTGACATTTTTCATCTTTGTATGATACTTTATCGTCTGTGCGGTTTCCGTACTCGCCGACACAGATATTATCTAAAATAAATAATAATAAAAAAAAATACATAATTCCATACAATAACAGAATACGATGCACAATATTTTCTCTTTACTGCAAAATATGTCTTTTGCTAAGGGACGTTACAATGCCCCCTGGCAGCAATTGACTAACGTTAAGAATGTTCGGCAATATGCTGCCACTAACGTCCGTTTTGTCATTGTCTATCACCTTGTTTGGAATATTCACTGTCCACTTCTTTCATCTTTTACATTATAGTTTTAATTACACTTTTTATAGTTTTCCACACTTTGCGAGGTGACCGTAAACCTAGTCCCAGGGTCATTACAGTTTTCTGGCTCCCCCATTTGGGCTACGTGCGGTCAGAAAACCTGGGAAAACTGCGCCGGAGCCATGGTCATCTCGCCTGGTTTGTCTTAACACACGGTTTTGTTCATCAAACAAGGGTGGACTTTATCCAATGTTCACAGAAAACAATGATTATTTATGTCACAATGTTAAATCTTTTAGTCTCTCTATTAAAAAATGTACCTTCTACACTTTTTCACCTTTGTGTTCTGTGTCACAAGTAAGGTCAATCATTAAACAGTTCGATAACAATGTAATGGATTGTCTTTACACTTACTCACTACAAATGTTCTACCATTGTATGGCATTCGTGTCAGTTTGTTTCACTAATATGACGAAAACATATGACATATATCATCGAACAGGTAAATGTTTTGAGTTTATATACAGGAAACTAAAAGAAAAAAAAAATGTTTGTCACGTAATTTCGTGTCCAATAAATCATTTTCATATTAGTACATGAACAACGTAGTTGGTAATGTTCGGTTGAACGTCAACAATGTCGTACGGAGCGGGCGGCGCGAAGCAATTGTTGCGTAGCGTCGTCTGGAGCGCGGCGTGCCAACGCCCGCTGAGGTCGACGACCTGCTAGCGGCAACAGCGGCGGCGTGCTGCGGTGGCGCCCGAGCAGTCGCGAACCGCGCCGAACCATTCACCAATGTCGGCGTGTTGCAGTGGTTTCTTGCGACCGGCTGGCTGGCGGCACGGCACCCGTCTCTGCTTCTCCGCATGGCTCCCCGTCGTAATGCATGAAACAAATATTCCACAACGGTGTACTGTCTTTAAGGATACAACTTATTAGCTGTGGAAGAAAATGCACTTTGGTTAAAAGCGTTTATTGTTCATTACGCCGTCGCTTCGCTGGTATGCACAGGATGTTTTGGCGTGATAACAGGTTTCTTGTGGCATTGTGACACTGGTATCCAGGGTTCGTCACACGCACATTGTACTACACACTTTCACTTGTTCTCACGGTTGATACACTGCCAGAGCGTCTTTCAACAAGCGAAAGTGTTTCGGTACACACATACTAAATGTCTCCGTCGAGCGATGTTTGTTTGAATCGTCTCCGAACGGATCACTAACTACCGTTTTTACTCATAGTGTACTGTTCGTTGAGCACTGCACTATGACAGTTAGTCACTCAACCCTTAACTTATACCGACGTATATATTGGTGCAGATACAACAGTCATTTTCTGTCCCTACTACACACAATATTCCGTCCTTTCCTAGGTTGTTTATGCACACACTTTATTTTTAATGCATAACAACTGTTCTTAGCATAATCACTCTCATCTACATTGAGTCCATTGTGTTACCTTCTCATTACACACTTTTAATACTATTACTAGGCATATATTGCTTTTTTGTAATTACACTCCTGGAAATGGAAAAAAGAACACATTGACACCGGTGTGTCAGACCCACCATACTTGCTCCGGACACTGCGAGAGGGCTGTACAAGCAATGATCACACGCACGGCACAGCGGACACACCAGGAACCGCGGTGTTGGCCGTCGAATGGCGCTAGCTGCGCAGCATTTGTGCACCGCCGCCGTCAGTGTGAGCCAGTTTGCCGTGGCATACAGAGCTCCATCGCAGTCTTTAACACTGGTAGCATGCCGCGACAGCGTGGACGTGAACCGTATGTGCAGTTGACGGACTTTGAGCGAGGGCGTATAGTGGGCATGCGGGAGGCCGGGTGGACGTACCGCCGAATTGCTCAACACGTGGGGCGTCAGGTCTCCACAGTATATCGATGTTGTCGCCAGTGGTCGGCGGAAGGTGCACGTGCCCGTCGACCTGGGACCGGACCGCAGCGACGCACGGATGCACGCCAAGACCGTAGGATCCTACGCAGTGCCGTAGGGGACCGCACCGCCACTTCCCAGCAAATTAGGGACACTGTTGCTCCTGGGGTATCGGCGAGGACCATTCACAACCGTCTCCATGAAGCTGGGCTACGGTCCCGCACACCGTTAGGCCGTCTTCCGCTCACGCCCCAACATCGTGCAGCCCGCCTCCAGTGGTGTCGCGACAGGCGTGAATGGAGGGACGAATGGAGACGTGTCGTCTTCAGCGATGAGAGTCGCTTCTGCCTTGGTGCCAATGATGGTCGTATGCGTGTTTGGCGCCGTGCAGGTGAGTGCCACAATCAGGACTGCATACGACCGAGGCACACAGGGCTAACACCCGGCTTCATGGTGTGGGGAGCGATCTCCTACACTGGCCGTACACCACTGGTGATCGTCGAGGGGACACTGAATAGTGCACGGTACATCCAAACCGTCATCGAACCCATCGTTCTACCATTCCTAGACCGGCAAGGGAACTTGCTGTTCCAACAGGACAATGCACGTCCGCATGTATCCCGTGCCACCCAACGTGCTCTAGAAGGTGTAAGTCAACTACCCTGGCCAGCAAGATCTCCGGATCTGTCCCCCATTGAGCATGTTTGGGACTGGATGAAGCGTCGTCTCACGCGGTCTGCACGTCCAGCACGAACGCTGGTCCAACTGAGGCGCCAGGTGGAAATGGCATGGCAAGCCGTTCCACAGGACTACATCCAGAATCTCTACGATTGTCTCCATGGGAGAATAGCAGCCTGCATTGCTGCGAAAGGTGGATATACACTGTACTAGTGCCGACATTGTGCATGCTCTGTTGCCTGTGTCTATGTGCCTGTGGTTCTGTCAGTGTGATCATGTGATGTATCTGACCCCAGGAATGTGTCAATAAAGTTTCCCCTTCCTGGGACAATGAATTCACGGTGTTCTTATTTCAATTTCCAGGAGTGTATTTAAAGGTGTGTAAATTTTTTTTTTTTTTTTACATAGCTTTCTTTTCCTCTTTTAGTGTAGCTTGCCAGGTTATTACCCATCTAGCAAACAGATTTTACCATGTGCATGACAGCTTGACTTGGGCATATTGTTCAATAAATACTTCATTTAGTACTAGTATCATTTTCAACGGTCTGTCCTACAGGACTACAGTGTAGTTTCCGCGTAACTTGATTCGCGTACCGCGTAATTAATATTCAAGAACGTGTACTACGTACACAGGCTTCAATTGAAACATTAATACATACAAAGCATAGGTTACACGGAACGGGTTTGTTTTGATTGGATTCTGCTCCAGTGTCGTTCTCAGATCACTATTGGCAGTAAACATTACATCACATAATTATTTCGTACTACAAAGTCCATTTTTGGCTAGTATAGACTTTCTCTCAGGGTTCCTTAATTCTAACACAATTACATCTGCTACATATTTATATGAGATTTCATCATTAATTGTACTTACTTACTACAAAATGATTCAAGAAATTAACCATTATTTTATCAACAAAAGATTATTCACTGCTTGAAGAGCATGTAGTACTTTAATGACACTAACTGTCTGTAAACAAAGTCTTCCATTTCCATATTATTGCTCAGTTTACTGATTCTACTTCCTCAAAATTGGAACTATACACAAATTATTTCTTAAAACTAACATACCTATACTCTAAAACACAATTGAAATCTTCTTACTACTACTATTTACATCAGATATGCCATTGAATAACTAATTTTACTATTCCATTCCAACATCCTTCAAATCTCTTTAGCCACTACCTCCCTCCTCGACCAAGGGATGGAGTAAGATGCGCGACAGTATGTTTTGTGAGGCATCACCTCTATGTGATAGTGGTACCCTTTGACTATTCCTGGTCGGTCGGTAAATACCATGGTGTATTCCGATAACAGCTGCGTCAACTGTTGCTTTTGTATGTTGCTTAAACTTTCAGATTCCTGTACTTTTGTTTGAAATTCATCAACATTTGGTTCAAAATTTCTATCTCCTACATTCGGATAATAGAGATCCGTCACAGGTGAATAATCATTAAGGTGTAGTACCCAGGGGTTCCTACCTTTGATATTAATTCGATTGCAACATGGCACAAGTACCTCCTTCGATTTCATCATAGATAACTCAATCCTCCTACCTTTATTAACTATACTTAGTTTGCGAGGTGCCGGGGCTAGCAGTGTATTTATCACTAAATTCCACTAGAATCCACATATGTAAATCATGCTCTAAGCCCCCCCTATTCTAACTCCGACTTTTGCTGTTGCACAAGGATAAAAAAATACGCGAACTGACTCTAATCAACCCGGCCAGTGGAGTAGAAGAGAGTTTGGCACCTGCAATAATTTAATTTGATAAATAAGTTAAATAAACAAAGGTTTCATTAGCATAGTGAGGAATGATAGGGTTGCTCTATCGATTAACAGAATGAAAGTTCTGTCCAAAATAACAATATGATTTATTAAGACTAAACACAAATTAATAAACAAAAACACATGAATTCTAATTTATGATACATTAAATTGGCTCGAATTGGAGACTCATACAAACACTGTAAAGGTGAAGTTGTCCCTAAACTAGATCGTGAGGTTCAAGACGAAGTGGTATGTGGAGCCAATTCCTTGCCACTCAAATCTCAAGAGAGACACACCGCTAACCCAACAGTAATTGCTGCTACTCAAGACAGAACAAAGTTAGAAAAAGACGAACAGGCGCGCTCTGCTGAGCTCTGATTATCACCTAGGAAAATCCCTATCTGCCGGTGCTGCGGACATACATTACCAAAACTGTCTTCTTGACTGCCAGAACACGATCTGGCGTACCGCAGGCGAGGGCTGGTTGCTTCGACGTCCTCGACCAAAAGGCGACTGCCGACTCCCTAGAGCACCCGTACAGGCCGAACACACAACATTCCCGCCCCCACGACAGTGGCCGTGGTTACGTTCCAATCAGCAACTCGAAAACCGGCGGAAATTCCACTCCATTGCCGGGGCTCTACCATTCCACCAATGGAGATTCTTGGCGCCAATTTCTGTGCTGATTTTGCTCCGTCACGGAGCTATGCCCTGAGCAAGCCAATCACAGTTCCTATTTTGCAGAAAGCGCGGGAATTTTCCCGCCACAGCTGCCTGGGTACATAAGTCATTCCCACGCCTCGCTGGTAGCCCGCCAGAAAGTGTTTTCGCTAAGCTTCTGCGAAGCAACGGAACCTCCAGCCCAGCCGCCACTTCCGGCTCCAAACGGGCGCGTCTCCTGACAATGCCGGCGTCCGGAAAGCATTCACTCGACCCCCCACGCCTGTCGGCCTACCCTTTCAAAGTCAGAAGAGCCCGCCTGTCACTGGACCACCCGGGTGACGAGAGACGCTGCATGGGAAGTCCGCGTGAGAAGGAATAACAACCCTCCACCGCATGCAACTAGAGAGGAGAATCGTAAAATAGAAATATGAGAGGGGGCTCATGCCACCTCTCAAGTTTTCCCGAGGAGAGGTCGATCACTGCGTCCCTCTCACGGAGAAAATCTACTCCCAGAATGCAGGCCACCTTTAACCCTTTAACAATGAGGAACGAGCTCACTATGGCTTCGCCCTCCTTACAAATCTCCACCTGCACCTGGTACTTAACTAACTGGCTCTGTGCACTTATAGCTCCAGACACCTTGCCATTATTAACCGGGAAAGTCGGTATACTACGTCCCTTCCCTAGCGCTTTAAACAACTCTGTACTCATTACACTCACTGAGGCACCTGTGTCAATGATTATATTCACTGCAACGTCATTGATTTTCGCTTCTATTATGGCTTGCACATTTTCATTGCTATCTTTCTTACATTCATGAGGTTCGGTCAGTAGATCTTTATCCATACTGATACCGTCGTTGTATCGCAGCATATGTACTCTAGGAATATTCTTGTCATTCGTGTTGCTCTCACTCCACCCCTCGGCCAGCGATGGAATGCATATCGAGGCCGATTCTAGTTTGTTGGATGGCTTGCTTGCGAGGTACTTGGACGGCTATTGTCCGCGACCTCCACTATGTTTACGCTTTGGTTTGTGGGCCGCCACGACTGCGCAATAGGCGCGTTCTGCAGTGGTGGTCTGTTGTTATCGTACCGGTCATTACCCTGCCGCTCTGGGCTTGGTCGCTGATTCTGATCCCAATTACGGTTACCATCATTGTAATTGCTATGCCACTGACCTCGCGCATTTTTCCAGCGGTTGGTCCCTGGCAGTCCGGAATCGTACCGGTCGTCAAATCGACGCTTTTTATTATGGGACGGCTGCCCATACCCATTCTGACTTCTACCATTATTACAGTTTTGCGAATGCTCTTGCCGCTTGTTACCACCCCCACCATTTCCATGGTTGTGGTTTTGTGCACTACTATTTCTGTCATGTTTACATCCTGATCCATTATTCCGCGAGTGATCACACGCTGCTTTTGCATCTTCCTGTATTAAGTCTATTGAATCTAACACAGACAGGAAATGTTCCATGTCGCTTTCTGGTACGTGTATTAATTTCTCTTTGATATGTATGGGTAAATGTGATTTTAGGAGTCTTATTATGTCTCTTGGTGAGATAGGCTCGTCCCAGTAACGCGTTTTGTTTATGTACTTCTCGAAATACCGTCTCAGATTCCCAAGACGGGGTGAGTACGGTTCGGGATTGTATACTTCTTTTCTTAGCCGCTCTTGTATACAAGGCGACCAGTATTTCGACAAAAACGCCCTCTCGAACTGTTCGTATGTCATGCAGCTGTCTGCTACTTCCGTAGCCCACAACGCTGCATCACCCTGAATGTATGACATTACGTATTGAATTTTCTGTGCTTCGTTCCACACACTAGGCAAGATATTTTTAAAGCTTTTTATGAATACTACTGGGTGTACTGACTTTCGTTCAGTAGTAAACGTTTGAAACTGCCTATTTTTGATTAAACTTTCTTCAACTAATATTTTTGGGCTATACTGGTTTGCTCCTGGGACATAGGCTGTGTGCTCCGAACAGAAGCTACAGCTCTTCGCATTATCGCCTAAAGATTCACCATTGTTGCGTCGCGTATAAGTTTGTGCGTTGCCAAAAACATTGGCTGTTGGCGACATAGTTTCATGTTCAAGATGTTTGCTCCTTTGTGTTAAACCCTTTTCCAAGTCGGATATCCGTTTGTTAATATTCACTTGCCACTGCGGAATATCCTCACTGAGTATTTGTTTGATGGTTTGCACGTCGTTCTGTACCTGACTATTTACTGCGGTACTGAACGATTCGGAATCTCTATCTGCTATGGCCGCTTGTACCTTAGAATTGATATTTTTGTCAATCTCACTCTCCTTCGCTTCTAGCCATGAGTTGAATTCGGTTTCAATTTTAGTCGCTTGTTCGTTCCACTTCTGCTCTACAAGCTGTGTGGAATCTACACTCCTGGAAATGGAAAAAAGAACACATTGACACCGGTGTGTCAGACCCACCATACTTGCTCCGGACACTGCGAGAGGGCTGTACAAGCAATGATCACACGCACGGCACAGCGGACACACCAGGAACCGCGGTGTTGGCCGTCGAATGGCGCTAGCTGCGCAGCATTTGTGCACCGCCGCCGTCAGTGTCGGCCAGTTTGCCGTGGCATACGGAGCTCCATCGCAGTCTTTAACACTGGTAGCATGCCGCGATAGCGTGGACGTGAACCGTATGTGCAGTTGACGGACTTTGAGCGAGGGCGTATAGTGGGCATGCGGGAGGCCGGGTGGACGTACCGCCGAATTGCTCAACACGTGGGGCGTGAGGTCTCCACAGTACATCGATGTTGTCGCCAGTGGTCGGCAGAAGGTGCACGTGCCCGTCGACCTGGGACCGGACCGCAGCGACGCACGGATGCACGCCACGACCGTAGGATCCTACGCAGTGCCGTAGGGGACCGCACCGCCACTTCCCAGCAAATTAGGGACACTGTTGCTCCTGGGGTATCGGCGAGGACCATTCGCAACCGTCTCCATGAAGCTGGGCTACGGTCCCGCACACCGTTAGGCCGTCTTCCGCTCACGCCCCAACATCGTGCAGCCCGCCTCCAGTGGCGTCGCGACAGGCGTGAATGGAGGGACGAATGGAGACGTGTCGTCTTCAGCGATGAGAGTCGCTTCTGCCTTGGTGCCAATGATGGTCGTATGCGTGTTTGGCGCCGTGCAGGTGAGCGCCACAATCAGGACTGCATACGACCGAGGCACACAGGGCCAACACCCAGCATCATGGTGTGGGGAGCGATCTCCTACACTGGCCGTACACCACTGGTGATCGTCGAGGGGACACTGAATAGTGCACGGTACATCCAAACCGTCATCGAACCCATCGTTCTACCATTCCTAGACCGGCAAGGGAACTTGCTGTTCCAACAGGACAATGCACGTCCGCATGTATCCCGTGCCACCCAACGTGCTCTAGAAGGTGTAAGTCAACTACCCTGGCCAGCAAGATCTCCGGATCTGTCCCCCATTGAGCATGTTTGGGACTGGATGAAGCGTCGTCTCACGCGGTCTGCACGTCCAGCACGAACGCTGGTCCAACTGAGGCGCCAGGTGGAAATGGCATGGCAAGCCGTTCCACAGGACTACATCCAGCATCTCTACGATCGTCTCCATGGGAGAATAGCAGCCTGCATTGCTGCGAAAGGTGGATATACACTGTACTAGTGCCGACATTGTGCATGCTCTGTTGCCTGTGTCTATGTGCCTGTGGTTCTGTCAGTGTGATCATGTGATGTATCTGACCCCAGGAATGTGTCAATAAAGTTTCCCCTTCCTGGGACAATGAATTCACGGTGTTCTTATTTCAATTTCCAGGAGTGTATTCCTAGCTTTTCTACTAGGTTGGCTAAGACACCTATTTCGTCTACCCTGTTAGTGTTTGCTACTTGCAGGTTGTTGACCTGTACCGTCAACTCCTGCACGGCCTTAGGTATCGACTCATAATTCTGTTTCATACAGGCAATCTCTTTTTTCATATTTTCTAACGATTGCACAAGTTGCTGGTCCCGCTCAGCTTGCTGGCGATCTCTCTCAGCTTGCTGGCGATCCCTCTCAGCCTGCTGGCGATCTCGCTCAGCTTGCTGGTCAAGTAAATTTTCTGTTAACTGGCGATCTCGCTCAGCTTGCTGGCGATCTCGCTCAGCTTGCTGGCGATCTCTCTCGGCTTGCTGTGCAAGAAAGATCTCAATTTTTTCGTCTTTTTCAGCTTGTTGTTGCGCAAATTTTGCCTGGTAATCCAGCACGCGCTCTAATATCGCCTGAAGTGAATACCCACCAGGCAGATTACCACTCTCTGGTTCCTGCTTTTCTGGAGGTGGTGCTATTTCTTTATCTACCTCTCCTTGAGCACTGGTGGGCGGTGGCACCACTTCCTGTGCCCCTGCCCCCACATTTTCGCATGGTATATCCTCAAAGAGAGTACTTGTACTGCTTAATGCACCCGTTTCTACATTTCCTGCACTAACTAATGGCTGTTCCTCAGTATCCATATTGCTCGGACGTTGACTACGCAATTTAACCATATTCATAAATTACCTACTCGAACACAAGACCTGACAGTTTTTTCACTTGTACACAAAATATGTTAGTTTATCTACAATGCACTGCACACTAAAAATTACTATCTACAATCAACTTTGTCCTGTCATAAACACTAACATCAAACTACACACCACTAGCGATATGAGATCACTTCACTGGAGTTAAGCTTCTACAAACAGGACAACTACACTGTAGTCTTACCTTTTATTTATCTGATCTCGGGGTTCGGCTGCCCCCGGATTATGTAGTCGTTACAGTTTCTCAGTACTATCAGGATCGTTTCCTCTAACTTGCTTGCAGTGGTGCGGTTTTTCATGAAAAATTTTTGTACATTCATTAATACATAACATTAATCATGATACACATACATACATTTATCACTAAATACATACATATATATAACAATAGACACTGAAAGAAATTACATAAACATTTATTTTTGTTTTCGTGGCCACTGCAAATTCGGGCCCCGCGTTTTTGGGCGACAATTTCGCGTATGGTCGTAAATTGTAAATACTCTTTTCTATTTATTTTGGTTTTGTTTTTGTTTTATTCTGTTCGCGTAATAACGCATATACGAAAAGAGCCGCGAAATACCTTTTAGTAGTGCTGTGCCAAGAATTTCTTTATAATCATTAATTTTCAACAAAACCAGAATATATTGGGTTCTTATTGTTCTGTATCTGGCTTTCTATTAAAGGAACATTTTTGGCTACTGTAACTCGCTATAAAAAACAACATATCTTCCCTACTTTATAGTTATTGAAAATGTAAATTACTGATGTTACAGTTCGCAAAGATTGTTCAACATTTTGCAGTGGATTTTTGTTAAGCGTAAAACACCAATAATTACCACGACTAGCACAAGAACATGAGACTATTGTTGGAGAAAAATATGTTTTCACTATAAGGTTTGCCAGACCAGAACTAAGCACAACAAAATTCCTATTATGTTACGAAGGTAAATTATCTCTTTTGTACTGTTAGCAATATATTATCAGCAGCCCGCGTCAACCTGCAAAACACATCATAAAATCTGCTGCTCTGCTCTGCAAGTCCGGAAGCTGAAAAAGATGATTTTATTTCACTGTTACCTTCCCGCTTCTTTGCGGTATGATCAATTCCTTTTAATGCAGTTTGAATGCGCCGCGGCAGCGGCTTGTTCGTTCGTAGCGCAGCTCTGCACCACGGATAATATGTAAATAACTGAAAAATGTCTCAACAGGATGGGATAATAGGCAAGCAAGCTATAACAATTAATAATGCAAGTTTTCATTTAAATAACTCTATTTAAACATTCAAATATGTTAACTTATCTACAATGCACACCTTTTTCAAACATGAGTACGTAATGGCGTACATCGATTAACCATGACAAAAGAAGACTACGGTAGCATGTACAACTGCGACACAGGCTATCTTACTCCCGTAACTTCAAGAAGAAGACAGAGAAATTAATGCTCATTCTGTATTATTTATACTATTGACATTTTTCATCTTTGTATGATATTTATCGTCTGTGCGGTTTCCGTACTCGCCGACACAGATATTATCTAAAATAAATAATAATAAAAAAAATACATAATTCCATACAATAACAGAATACGATGCACAATATTTTCTCTTTACTGCAAAATATGTCTTTTGCTAAGGGACGTTACACTACGTACATTCTCAGACAGTCCATCACACACTGACTGCTGTCTCTGACTTACTCTGACCAACACCTCTGGTCTCAAACACAGTCTTACAAAGAATGTGAATACATCGATACCGCAGAGGTTGGGTACATTTATCAAATTCACACTGACTCTGACTTACTGTGACCAACATCTCTGGTCTCAAAGACGGTCTTACAAACAATATGATTATATCGATACTGCAGAGGTTATCAAACTCGCAACGTCATTCACCTTTATGGTCAAATATTTCTGAAAATCGTCATGGCAAATAGGACAGACCCCTTTCAACTTGTCTTGAGGACCATAAAGTGCAAGGTAGGCGAGCTAGAGGCGAAGGGTAGGTAATATCTGCTTTCCTTTTCAACATATCTCTTACTCTTAGACATAAGATGATTTAAACCAAATGTGATAGGCTTCTATATCGCTAAAATATATACTTTTATAACGTTCTACTACTAGGGAATTTGTTTTTCACAAACATTGAATTAAATGAGAAATATTTCAGAACGTATTATGTTTCTCGATCAAAAACTGAGGCAGTTATGTGCGCCGGATGATTTTCTTGGGACACAGTGACATTTATGTGAAATATATATGAAGATAGTTACTGTTGTCGAAAGAACAGATACCATTGTTGACCGTGCAGCTTCTCTGGAATAAATGATAATTAATTGGAAACCTCAGCTGCCTACAGGTGTTGTTGATATACCTCGACGGGGACAACTGAAAATGTGTGCCCCGACCGGGGCTCGAACCCGGGGTCTCCTGCCTACATGGCAGACACTCTATCCATCTTTTTTTTTTCATTTTGTTCGGTATTGTTCGTTGCGTTTGGTCTGGGCGGACGTCACGAGACATCCGTTCAAGTTTATCGTTGATTCGTTTACTCAGTTTTTTTGTTACAGAGGGCGAGCAGCCCTCTGACCGAACACGCTGACCAACCTTGCTGACATCCATCTGAGCCACCGAGAACACAGATGAATAGCGCGACTGGAGGGACTTATCCCTTGTACGCTTCCCGTGAGACCCACATTCCCAACAGTCCACAATCTACATACGTAATGTACCTAATAGATATTTGTCCATCCAGTCATTACTCGCGTACACTGAGGTGACGATTAACATAAGAGTTCGGGCAACCTGTGCACATTCGCACAAAGGAAGGTCAATGGGTGGGTAGCCTTTAACTAGACTGGGTGTTACAAAAAGGTACGGCCAAACTTTCAGGAAACATTCCTCACACACAAAGAAAGACAATATGTTATGTGGACATGTGTCCGGAAACGCTTACTTTCCATGTTAGAGCTCATTTTATTACTTCTCTTCAAATCACATTAATCATGGAATGGAAACCCACAGCAACAGAACGTACCAGCGTGACTTCAAACACTTTGTTACAGGAAATGTTCAAAATGTCCTCCGTTAGCGAGGATACGTGCACCCACCCTCCGTCGCATGGAATCCCTGATGCGCCGATGCAGTCCTGGAGAATGGCGTATTGTATCACAGCCGTCCACAATACGAGCACGAAGAGTCCTACATTTGGTACCGGGGTTGCGTAGACAAGAGCTTTCAAATGCCCCCATAAATGAAAGTCAAGAGGGTTGAGATCATGAGAGCGTGGAGGCCATGGAATTCGTC
This sequence comes from Schistocerca nitens, assembly GCF_023898315.1. Classification (NCBI taxonomy): domain Eukaryota; kingdom Metazoa; phylum Arthropoda; class Insecta; order Orthoptera; family Acrididae; genus Schistocerca; species Schistocerca nitens. Next base: position 29,645,133 of record NC_064623.1, on the reverse strand, counting down.
CGCCTCTACCAATCCATCGGTCACCGAATCTGTTGTTGAGAAGCGTACGAACACTTCGACTGAAATGTGCGGGAGCTCCATCGTGCATGAACCACATGTTGTGTCTTACTTGCAAAGGCACATGTTCTAGCAGCACAGGTAGAGTATCCCGTATGAAATCATGGTAACGTGCTCCATTGAGCGTTGGTGGACGAAACTAAAATGAGCTCTATCATGGAAATTAAGTGTTTCCGGACACATGTCCACGTAACATCTTTTCTTTATCTGTGTGTGAGGAATGTTTCCTGAAAGTTTGGCCGTACCTTTTTGTAACACCCTGTATAAGGAGAATAAGAGCGGCTCCATCAGACTTCTCTGAAGCACTCCTGTCGATATCCTAGTCCGTGAGGAACACTCACCGTCGAGGACAACATACTGGGTTCCATAATTGCTGCTTTTAGTAAATGAATGTCCATTTCAATTAGTTTCGGAGAGAACTTTGGGAACGAAACTGTCTATGACTGACATTTTCTGTTCAGGTAACACGTCAGTGATCACTGCTCACAGAAGCACATAGCGATGCTCGTCTTCAGTGGGCAAAACGACACAGAAACTAGATAACAGCTGCTTGGAGGCGTGTATTGTGGTTCGACGACTCGCGATTTGGCCTCTTTTCAAAATGCTGCAGGCTGGCGAGACCACCGACCACCGACCACCGACCACCCGACGCCTGTGGACAGAGTGGGTTCGGTACAGAAGTGGTCCTGTTATGTTTTGTGGGTTTTTTATGTACCGCGACTTGGGCGAAATTATTCAGGCTACCATGAGTGTGAACCAGGATGTTTAATTCAGGATTCTCCATGACCGGTTGTTGGCCTTTCACCATCATGATGAGTGTGCTGTGTACACTGCATCTTCCAATTTGACAACAAATGTTCAAATGTGTGTGAAATCTTACGGGACTTAACTGCTAAGGTCATCAGTCCCTAACCTTACACACTACCTAACCTAAAGTATCCTAGGGACAAACACACACACACCCATGCCCGCGGGAGGACTCGAACCTCCGCCGGGAGCAGCCGCACAGTCCATGACTGCAGCCCCCCAGACCGCTCGGCTGATCCCGCGCGGCAATGTGACAACAGCCGTGTTCTCAGGGGTGCACTCATATGTTCCTGGTTTGATGAACACTCATCCCCATTGGCCAGCTAACTCTCCCAGTCTTAATCCTATAGTATCTGACACTGTTTGGAACAGTGGATTATTGGCACAGATCAGTCTCTCTGCAATTTGGTAGCTCTAGCGTATTTACTGATGAATGAGTGTCTTCATATGGCATACAAGAAAAAATCTGTATGCTCTTCTCTTGACCGAATTTCGACCAGTATCAAAGCTATGAGTGGCGTTGCACTGTCTTAGCGTCATGACTCCTGGGATGACTTTTTCTGTGTGTTGCGCTTCCAGAGAGTCTTAAGATTTTCCATATGTATAGGCTGCAACTAAAGCTGTCTAAGGCAGGTATCTTTCAGGAAAGCTTCATAACTGTACACTATTTTATCAAAATTATCCCGACACCTGTAAGTGGATACGAGGGTGAGTCAAATGAAAACCTTAAATACTTTTTTAAACATTATTTATTGTGCAGAAGTGGTACAAAGCTGTGTCACTTTTCAACATAATCTCCCCCACACTCAATGCAAGTCCTCCACCGCTTACAAAGTGCATAAATTGCTTTAGAAAAAAGTTCTTTTGGTAGTCCGCGCAATCACTCATGCACCGCGTGGCGTACCTCTTCATCAGAACGGAACTTCTTTCCTCCCATTGCGTCTTCGAGTGGTCCAAATATATGGAAATCACTTGGAGCAAGGTCTGGTGAGTATGGTGGATGAGGAAGACACTCAAAATGCATGTCTGTGATTGTTGCAACTGTTGTACGGGCAGTGTGGGACCTTGCATTGTCATGTTGCAAAAGGACAGCTGCTGTCAGCAGTCTACGTCGCTTTGATTTGATTGCAGGCCGCAAATGATTTTTTATGACATCTGTGTATGATGCACTGGTGACAGTGGTCCCTCTAGGCATGTAATGCTCCAAAATGACGCCTTTTTCGTCCCAAAAGAGAGTCAGCATAACCTTCCCTGCTGATGGTTCTGTTCGAAACTTCTTTGGTTTTGGTGATGAGGAATGGCGCCATTCCTTGCTAGCTCTCTTCGTTTCCGGTTGGTGGAACTGAACCCAGGTTTCGTCCCCAGTAACGATTCTTGCAAGGAAGCCATCACGTTCTCGTTCAAAGCGCCGAAGAAGTTCTTCACAAGCATCAACACCTCGTTCTCTCATTTCAGGAGTCAGCTGCCGTGGCACCCATCTTGCAGACACTTTGTGAAACTGGAGCACATCATGCACAGTGTGGTGTGCTGACCCATGACTAATCTGTAAACATGCTGCAAAAAATGTTCAAATGTCTGTGAAATCTTATGGGACTTAACCTAAGCTTACACACTACTTAACCTAAATTATCCTAACTCGAACCTCCGCCGGGACCAGCCGCACAGTCCATGACAGCAGCACCTTAGACCGCTCGGCTAATCCAAATATGCTGCAATGTCATTCAGTGTCACTCGGCGGTTTTCCTTCACTATGGCTTCAACTGCTGCAATGTTCTGTGGAGTCACAACTCGTTGTGTCTGATTTGAAGTCACACCATTTGCGAACTTCCTGCTGTGACTAACATGCATCATCGTACTAAACCCTCATTGATCGATGAATATCAATAGGTTTCACACCTTCACTACGCAAAAACCGAATAACAGAACGCTGTTCTTCCCTGGTGCAAGTCGCAAGTGGGGCGGCCATCTTTATACTGATACTGCGACGGTATGTGTGCATCTGCACTGTGCTGCCACCTACAGGCCATTCTGCACGCTGTTTGTAGCACGCTTACCAACTTACAGGACAACGGCGCGAAATTTCGATTTGTTATTACAAATGTAAGGTTTTCATTTGACTCACCCTCGTATTAATATGGGACGTGTACATCTCTCGCCTTTGCGACAGCTTTGCTGGAGACAGTTCCATTGAGCTGTCTGGATGTCTGTGGGGAATGCCAGCCTATTCTTCCTCAAGAGCCGAAACCAGACAAGGTAGTCATCTGGACGCCAGGATCCAGAGGAAAGTCGTCTTTCTAACTCAGCCCGCAGGTGTTCCACTGGGTTGAGGTTGAGACTCCGGGTAAGCCAGCCCATTTCAGGAGTTTTGCTGTCCACAAACCATTCCTTCACAGATGTTGCTTTGTGACAGGGTGCATTGTCAGGCTCATACAATCATCTCCAACTGTTCCTCTATAGTACGCAGTACATCATGCTGTAAGATGCGTTCTTATGCGATCGCATTTAGCGTCATCATAATCATCAGCATCAAGATTTCCTTCCAGCGAGCCGGGTAGAAACTTGGTGAACAATATGTGAGCTGTAATACTGCTCAAATTACGTGCTCGAGAAATCAAAATTGCAATTTAACCACAGCTACTCGAACGAGATAGGAAGCTAGGGATCTTTACCGATGGACGAACTTGTGGTTGGTACATAATTTTAATTTCAACTGTAAGACGTGTATATTTCTATTGTCTATTGTCAAATCATAATTTATGAAACATGTTTATATTTTATCAACAGACCCACTTGTTTTGCTCAGGGGCCTGCCACCGCAGATGCAGATCTCGACGCCGCAGCTGGGCGCCGCGTGCGTCGTGGCGGCCGCCGCCGACCCCGGTCCCAGTCCTGGAGCCGTCTCCAGCTCCTCCAGTTCCAGCGGCGCCCTCACCAGGCACTGCGCGCGTGTCAACGCAGGTAAGGCACAGCGGTGCACCAAGGCACCAGGGAGGGAGAGAGTAGGCAGTGGTGATATCGGCGCCCATTGGCTCAAAACTTAGGGTGCCATGCTTTCACCTCGCTTGTGTTTACTGCGTCTGGACTAGCGTGAGCGGTGATGTTGTAGACCGATTTGAACCCTCCAGGTACTCATTACATGGCATCATTACTTACCGGTAGAGAAGAGTCGTTCTTGGGGCGCTTTTGCAAATCCGATTTTATCTACACTACTGGCCATTAAAATTGCTAAACCAAGAAGAAATTCCGATGAAAAACGGGTATTCATTCGACAAATATATTATACTATAACTGGCATGTCATTACATTCTCACGCATTTTGGGTGCACAGATCCTTAGAAATCAGTACCCAGAACAACCACCTCTGGCCGTAATAACGGCCTTGATACGCCTGGGCATTGAGTCAAACAGAGCTTGGATGGCGTGTACAGGTACAGCTGCCCATGCAGCTTCAACACGATACCACAGTTCATCAAGAGTAATGACTAGCGTATCGTGACGAGCCAGTTGCTCGCCCACCATTGACCAGACGTTTACAATTGGTGATACATCTGGAGAATGTCCTGGCCAGGGCACAAGTTCAACATTTTCTGTATTAGAAAGGCCCGTACAGGACCTACAACGCGCGGTCGTGCATTATCCTGCTGAAATGTAGGGTTTCGCAGGGATCGAATGAAGGGTAGAGCCACGGGTCGACACATCTGAAATGTAACGTCCACTGTTCAAAGTGCCGTCAGTGCGAACAAGAGGTGACCGAGACGTGTAACCAATGGCACCCCATACCATCACGCCGAGTGATACGCCAGTATGGCGATGGCGAATACACGCTTCCAATGTGCGTTCACCGCGATGTCGCCAAACACGGATGCGACCATCGTGATGCTGTTAACAGAACCTGGATTCATCCGATAAAATGACGTTTTGCCATTTGTGCACCCAGGTTCGTCGCTAAGTACACCATCGCAGACGCTCCTGTCTGTGATGCAGCGTCAAGGGTAACCGCAGCCATGGTCTCCGAGCTGATAGTCCACGCTTCTGCAAACGTCGTCGAACTGTTCGTGCAGGTGGTTGTTGTCTTGCAAACGTCCCCATCTGTTGACTCAGGGATCGAGACGTGGCTGCACGATCCGTTACAGCCGTGCGGATAAGATGCCTGTCATCTCGACTGCTAGTGATACGAGGCCGTTGGGATCCAGCATGGCGTTCCGTATTACCCTCCTGAACCCACCGATTCCATATTCTGCTAACAGTCATTGGATCTCGACCAACGCGAGCAGCAATGTCGCGATAGGATAAACTGCAATCGTGATAGGCTACAATCCGACCTTTACCAAAGTCGGAAACGTGATGGTACGCATTTCTCCTCCTTACACGAGGCATCACAACAACGTTTCACCAGGCAACGCCAGTGAACTGCTGTTCGTGTATGAGAAATCGGTTGGAAACTTTCCTCACGTCAGCACGTTGTAGGTGTCGCCACCGGCGCCATCCTTGCGTGAATGCACTGAAAAGCTGATCATTTTCATATCACAGCATCTTCTTCCTGTCGGTTAAATTTCGCGTCTGTAGCACGTCATCTTCGTGGTGTAGCAATGTTAATGGCCAGTAGTGTATTTGATGTAATTTAGTAGTGATAAAAGCAGAATTTATTGCGATGATTTTTGCATTAGATTCTCACATTAATTGTTATAGGCTAAATTTTGATTGATGGGGCTCATTTAATGGGTGCGTCTAATATGGCTTATGTAATTTTTAAGGAGACTAAGAAACAATTCTAACATTTTTTACTGTTAACTGAAGCTGGTATCACCGCTAAATGAAGATAGATGCAGACATGAGTGGGGAAATAACGAACGGTTGAATCTTTCCGTTCGAGCTCTGATTTCTCTTATTTTATTACAATGGTCATTCATTCCTATGTAATGGGTGGTAACAAAATATTATGACATTAGAAGCCGAAAATTGGTGATGGGAATTTCACGAAACGATCTCATCGCTTGGAAAAACGCCTTTGTTTCAATTGTTGCCAACCCAACTTGTGTATCATAGCAGTGATACTCTTTCCCTTCTTAGCTATAATATGAAATGAGCTGACCTCATTTGAACTTTTTAGATGTCCTCCGTCAATCCTGTCTGCAAAAGATCCCACATCGCACAGCAGTGCTCTCGAAGAGGACCGACAAGCACAGTCTAGTCCGTCCCTTCACTAGATTTATACTAAGTGTTATCAGCGTGGTTGCTCCAGTTTAGATTGTTCAAAACTGTTAATCCTAGTAGACCGAAGAGCCAAAGAAACTGGTACACCTGCCTAATATCGTGTAGGGCCCCCGCGAATTCACAGAAGTGCCGCAACATGACGTGGGGTGGACTCGACCAATGTCTGAAGTAGTGCTGGAGGGAAATGAAACCATGAATCCTGCAGGGTTGTCCATAAATCCGTAAGAGTTCGAGGGGGTCGAGATCATTTCTGAACAACACGTTGGAAGGTATCCCAGATATGCTCAGTAATGTCTGGGGAGTTTTTGCCCAGTGGAAGTGTTTAAACTCAGAAGAGTGATCCTGGAGCCACTCTGTAGCAAGAGTCACATTGTCTTGCTGGAATTGCCCAAGTCCGCCGGAGTGCACAATGGACATGAGTGGATGGAGGTGATAAGACACGATGCTTACGTATGTGTGACCTATCAGGGTCGCATGTAGACGTATCAGGGGTCCCATATCACTCCAACTGCACTCACCCGGCCGGCCGGTGTGGCCGTGCGGTTCTAGGCGCTTCAGTCCGGAACCGCGTGACCGCTACGGTCGTAGGTTCAATTCCTGCCTCGGGCATGGATGTGTGTGATGTCCTTAGGTTAGTTAGGTTTAAGAAGTTCTGAGTTCTAGGGGACTGGTGACCTCAGATGTTAAGTCCTATAGTGCTCAGAGCCATTTGAACCATTTGCAGTCACCCGCACCATTACAGAGCCTTCACCAGCCTGAACAGTCCGCTGCTGACATGCACGGTCGATGGGTTCATGAGTTTGTCTCCATACCCGTACACGTAGATCCACTCGATACAATTTGAAACGAGACTCGTCCGAACAGTCAACATGTTTCCAGTCATCAACAATCCAATGTAGGTGTTGACGGGCCCAGGCGAGGCGTAAAGCTTTGTGTCGTGCAGTCATCAAGGGTACACGAATGGGCCTTCGGATCCGAAAGCCCATATCGATGACGTTTCGTTGAAAGTTTCGCCCGCTGACACTTGTTGATGGCCCAGCATTGAAATCTGCAGCAATTTTGCTGAAGGGTTGCACTTCTGTCAGTTTGAACGACTCTCTTCAGTCATCGTTGGTCCCGTTCTTGCAGGATCTTTTTCCGGCCGCCGTGATGTCGGAGATTTGATGTTTTACCGGATTCCTGATATTCACGGTACATTCGTGAAATAGTCGTACAGGAAAATCCCCACTTCATCGCTACCTCGGGGATGCTGTGTCCCATCGCTCGTCTGCAGACTATAATATCACGTTCATACTGACTTAAATTTTGATAACCTGCCACTGTAGCAAAAGTAACAGATTTAACAACTGCGCCAGACCCTTGTTGTGTTCTATGGGCGTTTCCGACCGCAGCGCCATATTCTGCCTGTTTCTCCGTATTTGAACACTGCATGGGGGCTTAATTAAAATAAAATGCAAATAATTTTTTTTTATTTAGTAGCTGTCTGTTCGATTACGAAGTCTCGTAAACGGTTGGCCCTGACTAGTATTATTACGCTATCTGACTGCATAGAACAATAACAAAGAATGGAATGAAAATTTTCATTAACACAATTAATTAATTAAGTCCCCAGCAACTATAGAACCTACGAAACCAAAGCACAAGTATAACTGTTCTGTGTGTGGAAGTATGACTCAACGTACGCATCTGGCACGGTTCTTCTTCAACAACACAAGAAATTTTAAATATCATTTATACTGAATTAATTAAAGGAAATAGAAATACCATAATTACTCAAGAAAACCAGAATTACACTCTAATACAAGAACACAAGCCAGATGCTTTGTTGACTGAACCTGTAATGACGCATTATTCAGGACATTGAAATAATGAGAAAGAAAAGAAAAGTAGTTTGTTACCTTAATTTATATTGATGAAAAGCACTCTAGACATTACAATCTCTCCACACCGACTCGCTACTATCACATCTCAACAAGAACTTTTCAGTATCACATCTCAGCAAGCACTGCCTACTAGCTCATCTCAACAAACACTCCTCACTACGACATCTCAGCACTGACTACCACGAGTTCTCCCAAGGCACTGCCCACTACGAGTTCTCAATAATCACTGCCAGTGGAGGCGGCGGAACAATACTCTCTAGCGCGATCTCTGGCGCTGTGGCTCAGTGTAGCCACCTTTCATAACACGCATGCCTATATGAGTTTCTTTAGCACTTCAGTGTATTTAGTTACATTAACACCCTTAAGATTTGCGTGATTTATCATCGAACCGATTTTTAACTGAATCCTTTTAGTAGCGATGCTCATACGGATCGTCCCCTAAGCTCCTCGGACTATGGAACCTCATCACCATTACAAAAATGCATCACTTTTGGTAAGGTTTGTTGCTGTAGAGTGTTAGTATATGTGACGTCGGACTACAATACGTTTAATGTCTCAGAAACATGCCTTGGACCACAGTCTAACTCACATAAAACAGAAATTATCAAAGACGCACTAGCTGTGAAATCCTGCACTGTGGAATCCCATTGCTGCAGTAACATCACAGACCATTTTTTTAAACGCAAATACGAGGGCAGTTCAATAAGTAATGCAACATATTTTTTTTCTGAAACAGGGGTTGTTTTATTCAGCATTGAAATACACCAGGTTATTCCCCAATCTTTTAGCTACACAACACTATTTTTCAACGTAATCTCCATTCAATGCTACGGCCTTACGCCACCTTGAAATGAGGGCCTGTATGCCTGCACGGTACCATTCCACTGGTCAATGTCGGAGCCAACGTCGTACTGCATCAATAACTTCTTCATCATCCGCGTAGTGCCTCCCACGGATTGCGTCCTTCATTGGGCCAAACATATGGAAATCCGGCGGTGCGAGATCGGGGCTGTAGGGTGCATGAGGAAGAACAGTCCACTGAAGTTTTGTGAGCTCCTCTCGGGTGCGAAGACTTGTGTGAGGTCTTGCGTTGTCATGAAGAAGGAGAAGTTCGTTCTGATTTTTCTGCCTACGAACACGCTGAAGTCGTTTCTTCAATTTCTGAAGAGTAGCACAATACACTTCAGAGTTGATCGTTTGACCATGGGGAAGGACATCGAAGAGAATAATCCCTTCAGCGTCCCAGAAGACTGTAACCATGACTTTACCGGCTGAGGGTATGGCTTTAAACTTTTTCTTGGTAGGGGAGTGGGTGTGGCGCCACTCCATTGATTGCTATTTTGTTTCAGGTTCGAAGTGATGAACCCATGTTTCATCGCCTGTAACAATCTTTGACGAGAAATTGTCACCCTCAGCCACATGACGAGCAAGCAATTCCGCACAGATGGTTCTCCTTTGCTCTTTATGGTGTTCGGTTAGACAACGAGGGACCCAGCGGGAACAAACCTTTGAATATCCCAACTGGTGAACAATTGTGACAGCACTACCAACAGAGATGTCAAGTTGAGCACTGAGTTGTTTGATGGTGATCCGTCGATCATCTCGAACGAGTGTGTTCGCACGCTCCGCCATTGCAGGAGTCACAGCTGTGCACGGCCGGCCCGCACGCGGGAGATCAGACAGTCTTGCTTGACCTTGCGGCGATGACGACACACGCTTTGCCCAACGACTCACCGTGCTTTTGTCCACTGCCAGATCACCGTAGACATTCTGCAAGCGCCTATGAATATCTGAGATGCCCTGGTTTTCCGCCAAAAGAAACTCGATCACTGCTCGTTGTTTGCAACGCACATCCGTTACAGACGCCATTTTAACAGCTCCGTACAGGGCTGCCACCTGTCGGAAGTCAATGAAACTATACGAGTCGAAGCGGGAATGTTTGAAAATATTTCACAAGAAATTTCCGGTTTTTTCAACCAAAATTGGCCGAGAAAAAAAATGTGTTGCATTACATATTGAACTGCCCTCGTATCTTCATAAGATTTCGTAGGAAGGACATCCGTAACTGAGCTTCATAGCAGAATCAGATTAACAACCGCTTCAGCTGTAAACGGTTTTTGTTCATTCAAAAACACGATCGGTTTTGGGCAATTAGAAGCCCGGGTTCAGATGTATAAGACTGCAAAACGGAAAATGATGAGACTGCATAAGACTTAAGACTTGTTGTTTTAACAATAGTGGGCATTCACTGTACAAATTTGAATGAGGTAGATACGGTCGGATCACTTAGAATGATAACACGAGTGTCACACCAGATAGTCACAAAATAACCTAACGAAAGCCTGAACAGTAAATGGAATAACAAGGGTGAGAACTATCAAGAGAAAGTCACCGAACAACGTACGATAGCTCACACTTTGGGGCGCTTGGCCGCCGCAAACTATGAAGTCTAGACTGCGGGTCGGTAACGGCGACATGTGAAGCTGAGATTTGGAATGACGTGGTGGTGGAAGGCAGACAGGCACGAAAACTAGCGACCGTCCAGTGGCTAATAGAGCAAGAGGAGACTGACTAGGCCGAACGTTAACAAATGGTGAATGCATAATAACTTGATAAAATATGGTTAAATGAACATCGTCACAATATAAAATAAGCTGAAAATTACGTACTTGAGAAAAAATGGTGAGAGTGGCCAACTATGTGTTAAAGCTGATTTAAAAGACAAAGTTTAAATATTTTTTCAAAATATGAAAACCCCACAAACGAACCAGCAGTGGCACGTTTGATAAAAATAAACATAACAACATTAGGTAACCACAAAGGGAAAATACTTCATTCAGGTGACAAATTAAAGATCTAAAAAGAAAAATATAATTACTTTGAGAGAAAAGTCTTACGGAAATAACAGATGGTTGGGAACTCTCACCGTCTACGCCTAAGAACATAATTTTTACCTTATTTTATATTCTAACGATTTACATTGAACCATTTTTAGTTTTAGCCGCCTATTTGGTACTATCTTCTTTTGTGGATACTTAATGTCGTTGTGTTCATCTTATTTTTATCCAGCTTGCCACTACTGTCTCGTTTCTCGCTTTTCAATTTTTTAATTTTTTTTAATTTGATCCCTTACACACTGAAGCGCCAAAGAAACTGGTATAGGCATGCGTATTCAAATACAGAGCTATGTAAACAGGCAGAATACGGCGCTGCGGTCGGCAACGTCTATAGAAGAAAAGTGTCTGGCGCAGTTGTTAGACCAGTTACTGCTGCTACAATGGCAGGTTATCAAGATTTAAGTGAGTCTGAACGTGGTGTTGTACTCGGCGCACGAGCGATGGGAACAGTATCTTCGAGGTAGCGATGAAGTGGGGACTTTCCTGTACGGCTACTTCACGAGTGTACCGTGAATATCAGGAATCCGGTAAAACATCAAATCTCTGACATCACTGCGGCCTGCAAGAAATGGACCAACGACGACTGCAAAGAATCGTTCAACGTGACAGAAGTGCAATCCCTCGGCAAACTGCCTGCGGATTTCTATGCTGGGTCATCAACAAGTGTCAGCGTATGAATCGTTCAACGAAACATCATCGGTACGGGCTTTCGGTGCCGAAGGCCTACTCGAGTACCCTTGATGACTGCGTGTCACAAAGCTTTACGCCTCGCCTGGGCCCGTCAACACCTACTGTTGATGACTGGGAACATGTTGCCTGGTCGGACGAGTCTCCTTTGATATCGTATCGAGCGGATGGGCGTGTACCAGTATGGAGACAACCTCATGAATCCATGGACCCTACATGTCAGCAGGGGACTTTTCAAGCTGGTGGAGGCTCTCTGTACTGGTGTGAGGCATGTGCAGTTGGAGTGATATGGGACCCCTGATACGTCTAGATTTGACTCTCACAGGTGACGCGTACGTAAGCATCCTGCCTGATCACCTGCATCCAGTCATGTCCACTGTGCATTCCGACGGACTTGGGCAATTCCAGCGACGCCCCACACGTCCAGAATTGCTACACAGTGGCTACAGGACCACTCTTCTGAGTTTAAACACTTCCACTGGCCATGAAACTCCCCTGACGTTATTTAGCACATCTAGGGTACCTTGCAACTCGCTGTTCAGAAAAGATCTCCACCATCTCGAACTCTTACGGGTTTATGGACGGCCCTGTAGGAGTCATGGTGTCAGTTCCCTCCAGCACTACTTCAAACATTAGACGAGTCCATGCCACGTCTGTTGCCGCACTTCTGCGTGCTCGCGGGGGCCTTAAACGATATTGGGCAGGAGTACCATTTCTTTGGCTCTTAAATGAATCATTGTTTACAGATGATTGGGGACTGTCAGTATTTATGCCCAAGTACATAATTTTCGACTTATTTTATATTGTGATGTACATTTACCGCCTTCTATTCACTTACTATGTTTTCGCCACCAGTTAATGTTCGGACAAGTCAGTCACCTCTCAAACTATTCGCCACTAGATGGCTTCATTTCCCTTATAGTGTGATTTTTTTTTTTTTTTTTTTTTTTTTTTTTTTTTTTTTTTTTTTTTGCGGCTGCCTTCTATCACCGCGTCATTCCGTATCTTACCTTCACATGTGGTGGTCACCTGCCCGCAGCCTAATATTCACACTGTGCAGCGGCTACGCCCCTCCCTCGGTGTAAGTCATTTTACGTTATTCCGTGATGTCCTCTCAATAATTCTGTCCATTCTCCTTATTTTGACTGCTCACTTTCCTTCGGTTATCTGGTGCGACACTCAGGTTTCATTCTGACCCGACCGTATCAAACTAATATTCGTAGTTGGACAGTGAATCCCCACTATTATTAAGACAACAAATCTTAGGTCATACAATCTATTATTATAGCTTCTTCATTTTCCGCTTTGCAGTCTTGTACCCAAGACCGGTAGTGTTTTTGAACCAGTATAAACTAGTTACAACTAATACAGTAATTTTTAAAAGGATCTTACTACGAAATTTTACGTTTTCAGGAGCGAAGGAACATTCCGCAGGTGAGTATATGAAACGTAACAGGATGTGTTTTCTAATGTTTAGAGAAGAGAATGAATGCGTACCTTACTATTACTGCAGTTGCTAAGTTTTGCAATCTCTTTGAAAAAAATTAAGCGCAAAATCTTGGAATAAGGTCCTTTTCTTCAGTAAGTAATTCATGCACATGGTCAATTTATTTATTTATTTTTTTACTCATACATTTTCACAGTACTCTTACTCTAACCAAAGTACACACACAGTGGTTTCGTTGACCATAATGCACAGGTCATTTCATCAAATAATCATATCCCTGAGGGATGTAATTAAACGTGGACTGTCCTGCGTTTTGATCCTATTAATAGCCTTTGGTGCGGTGTAAGGCTTTACAAAATTGAAAACAGACACTTCCGGAAATAAAGAATCGCATGTATGCTTCTGTAATTCTCCTATGTATTCAGAAGCCACAACGCCTGACTAACTTGGATAGAGGAACATGGTTCGAACCTGACTTTCAGATATAACAACAGTTAAACTATGAAAAGTGAAACATAACGCATTTTCACGCAATTTGAGTGCATAGATCCTGAGAAATCAGTACCCAGAACAACCACCACTGGCCGTAATAACGGCCTCGATACGCCTGGGCATTGAGTCAACCAGAGATTGGATGGCGTGTACAAGTACAGCTGCCCATGCACCTTCAACACGATACCACAGTTCATCAAGAGTAGTGACTGGCGTATCGTGACGAGCCAGTTGCTCGGCCACCATTGACCACACGTTTTCAGTTGGTGAGAGATCTGGATAATGCACTGGCCAGGGCAGAAGTCGAACATTTTCTTATCCAGAAACGCCCGTACAGGACCTGCAATATGCGGTCGTGCATTATCCTGCTGAAATGTAGGGTTTCGCAGGGATCGAATGAAGGGTAGAGCCACGGGTCGTAACACATCTGAAATGTAACGTCGACTAAGTGCCGTCAATGCGAACAAGAGGTGACCGAGACGTGTAACCAATGGCACCCCATACCATCACGCTGGGTGATACGCCAGTATGGGGATGACGAATACATGCTTCTAATGTGCGTCCACCGTGATGTCACCAAACACGGATGCGACCATCACGATGCTCTAAACAGAACCTGGATTCATCCGAAGAAATGACGTTTTGCCATTCGTGCACCCAGGTTCGTCGTTGAGTACACCATCGCAGGCGCTCCTGTCTGTGATGCAGCGTCAAGGGTAACCGCAGCCATAGTCTCCGAGCTGATAGTCCATGCTGCTGCAAACGTCGTCGAACTGTTCGTGCAGATGGTTGTTCTCTTGCAAACGTCCCCATATGTTGAGTCGGGGATAGAGACGTGGTTGCACGATCCATTACAGCCATGCGGATAAGATGCCTGTCATCTCGACTGCTAGTGATACGAGGCCGTTGGGATCCAGAACGGCGTTCTGCATTACTTTCCTGAAACCACCGATTCCATATTCTCCTAACAGTCATCGGATCTCGACCAACGCGAGCAGCAATGTCGCGATACGATAAACCGCAGTCGCGATAGGCTACAATCCGACATTTATCAAAGTCGGAAACGTGATGGTACGCATTTCTCCTCCTTACACGAGGCATCACAACGTTTCACCAGGCAACGCCGGTCAACTGCTGTTTGTGTATGAGAAATCGGTTGGAAACTTTCCTCATTTCAGCACCTTGTAGGTGTCACCACCGGCGCCAACCTTGTGTGAATGCTCTGAAAAGCTAACCATTTGCGTATCACAGCATCTTCTTTCTGGCGGTTCAATTTCGCGTGTGTAGCACGTCATCTTCGTGGTGTAGCAATTTTAATGGCCAGTAGTGTAGGAACTGGTACCGTTCTTAACTCATTTTCTCAAAATTTTGAGTAAGGTCTTTTAAAAAGTGTGTCAATCGAAGCAGTTGCTTATTTTGGAACGCTGAATGTTTACAGGGAGTGGCTTGCACCACGCATCAGCCGCCGCGGCAGCGTCGACCCCGTCCTCGACGACGGGAAGCTGCGGGGTCGGCGGCGGGGGCGGCGTGGCGTCCTCGGGGGCGGCGTCGTCGTCCTCGTCGTCGTCGCTGAGCCGCGAGGAGCGGAGGCGGCGCCGGCGGGCGACGCAGAAGTACCGCACCGCCCACGCGACGCGCGAGCGCATCCGCGTCGAGGCGTTCAACGTGGCCTTCTGCGAGCTGCGGCGGCTGCTGCCCACGCTGCCTCCGGACAAGAAGCTCTCCAAGATCGAGATCCTCAAGCTGGCCATCTGCTACATCGCCTACCTCAACCACGTGCTCGACGTCTGACCCGAAGCGCAAGGCGCCGCGGCCGAAGCGCGCTAGCGTGCGCTGCGCGGCTGCCTACCCCGCGGGGGCTCGCTATCCACTGTCGCGTGTGCAAGTAAGAAGGCGGGTGCGCGATGCGGTCTGCGAAGCGAGGGACCGAGAATACTTCGTGGCGTCACAAGTAGAGCTGTCGCATATCGAGTGCGTTCATTGGTGTGTTACGAGTATGCCGCAAGACTCCGTTTCGGTACTGCCTGAAACATTCTGCTACATTTTTTCTCCCCCACAAGCAGTTTGTGCGGACTCGACAGTATTCGTATTCGTCCGATATCTCTCTTTCAGTGAAGGCACTCAGTACTGATACAGAGTCTCTTACTTTCCTTCACGTCCGCGGATCAGGCCGAGTTTTCTTCCAATTCCTAGATACAGATAAATTTCATTAGCCCTGCGAATCCAAAAGTGATGCGCGAGCAATAGATGGTGTGTGAAGTGCGGGATCTTTATGTATCCGACATCAGTTAATTCGACCTACCTACGTTTTAGAAAGTATTTGTTTCGATTGTATCCTTCCAGTCCAGAAAGTTTCGAGACTGGAATAAGAAAAAGAAAAAAAAATAGAGGTGATTTAAGATACTGGTTTTAATACTTCAGATGTTAAGTTGAACTGAAGGGTGCAGTTCCATGGCTGTCTTCATGCATGGTTTTATTGACTGAAGAAGGTTTCTTTCTACAGTAAGCGCACCTTAATGGATAGGGAGTTGTGGGTTACCTCATGTTTAAAACTCATAGAGTTGCTTCCTGTCGAGGTCCAGGGAATGGTGTGTGGATCGAAATGGACGACATTAGACAGAGGTTGATCTTACTGTACCACTGATAACTCTCACTGTGTTGTTCATCTGTGCATCGAGAGTTTGTGTGTGCACACTATTGAGTGGTACAGGTGCAGCATATTCGACAGTAGAGTAGACTAGTCCAAGTGTTGAACTGCGAAGCGTATCAGCTGTGGAGCACCAGGTTATTCCACACAGCTTATGCAGGATGTTGCTCCTAACTCATATCTTTGCAGCAGTGTTTCCCAGATACTTCTCCTAGGGCAGTGTCTGATCCAATGTAGCTGCTACATGTTTTCGGTGCTGACTGTGGTGAAGTAGCCTCTCACCAAAACAGACCTGTGCCTCTCTGTTGCACTAATGAAAGCAAGCCGTCTCTATCCTGGTGGCGTTTGGTTTCAGTCTTCTAGTATCGTCACATCAGTTCTTTAGATGACTTTCTTACTCCAAGATTTCGATGTCCCTCTGCCAGCACCCAGTTATCGACGTATCCAAACTGAAACATCCCCATACAAAAATTATGAATGACAGTGCTGGAAAAACTCTTACGTTATTTGATTTTGAAGCAGCTGAGCGAAACTCAACGTACTCAGACAGTTTTCTCTTTACTTATTCTGATCATCACTAAACTGACACACAATATTTTTAGCGCAATGCAGTCTGACTTTCAATAATCTCTACAAAAGAATGTCCCTGACTAACAATAACCTTATCTTTCATGAATCACTTACCTCACAAAAATCTTCGTTACTCGAACTACTGCAATACAGCCAGCTAAATAATTCTAACTACTGAAGGCACTAACTACTGATAGACATAGTTAGCAAATGAAAGATTTTGATAGTGAACAAACAATGTATTTACCTTAATAGTGTTCAAAACTCATATATATCAGTTCATGGCATCCAGTCTTACAAATTTCGTTTTTGTGGCGTACACACATCCAGATCGTCCGCTCTCAAAACTCTGCCATCTCTCTCCCCACATCCACCACTGCTGGCGGCTCACCTCCAACTGCACAACACTATGCGCTGTTCACATCCAACTGCCCAACACTACAATAGCAAATATTCCAACAATGCAAACCAGCCACATACTGCACACAGCACAGTCAGTGATTTTCATACAGAGCGCTACGTGGCATTACCAACATAAAAACCTAAACAGCCTACTTACAAAACTTACGAGATTTCTGGTTCTTCACAGAGATATGGTCTGCTGTTTCGTTCTTCATCGTCCGAATTTGGTTGACCACGATGGAACTGATTGCACCACCTGACCGCTGTGTAGTAGAGTGGTGCGTTGTTGCCATAAATTTTCTCCAAGTCAGCCTTGATTATTGCAGCTCCGTTCTTGAAACGCAGAAAAGAAGTTACTGCACGATGGTCCACTTCATCGATAGGTTGTGCCATTTTACAGGTCTGGCTCTCCCAGCTACGTGCTGCAGTAGTGTGGCTCGTCGAGTTCAGAGTATCGAGACTGTAGAAATGTACCTGCAAATAAACAAGAAATTAACTACACAACTTTATGACTTCCCTTGCATGCTCAGAACACTCTTACCGCCGCTAGTAAATGTAATACTGGACATGGTTTCTTGATGCATCTCACAGAGAACACTGCCTAGGCTAACACGAAAGTCATAGCCTAATATTCTACACACATCTCGAAACGCAGCTACAGACTGACGTGGCAGGATGACGGTGTGGGCAGGACTGTAATGTGGCATACTGACATTCGCTGCCCAGCACCACAGCTAGGCAACTTTAATCAACAAGTTAACTTCGCTTATCGTTAATCCGTTGCTGAAAAAGTTAGCTTCGTTAAACGTTGAAGCATAACTTTACAGGAGATTTAACGGAAGCTAAAGTAAATAGTTATTCATTAACTTATAATACTAAACTTTATGTTGTGGATGTAGTGGCATGAGGAAGTAACTCAAACGATATACTGTGCTAAAAAAATTTTTTTTTGTTGGATAAGTTTAGGTAGGATGTTGTTGTGGTCTTCAGTCCTGAGACTGGTTTGATGCAGCTGTCCATGCTACTCTATCCTATGCAAGCTTCTTCATCTCCCAGTACCTGCTGCAACCTACATCTTTCTGAATCTGCTTAGTGTATTCATCTCTTGGTCTCCCTCTACGATTTTTACCCTCCACGCTGCCCTCCAATACTAAATTGGTGATACCTTGATGTCTCAGAACATGTCCTACCAACTGATCCCTTCTTCTTGTCAAGTTGTGCCACAAACTCTTCTTCTCCCCAGTTCTATTCAATACCTCCTCATTAGTTATGTGATCTATCCCTCTAATCTTCAGCATTCTTCTGTAGCACCACATTTCGAAAGCTTCTATTCTCTTCTTGTCTAAACTATTTATCGTCCATGTTTCACTTCCATACATGGCTACACTCCATACAAATACTTTCAGTAACGACTTCCTGAAACTTAAATCTATACTCGATGTTAACAAATTTCTCTTCTTCAGAAACGCTTTTCTTGCCATTGCCAGTCTACATTTTATATCCTCTCTACTTCGACAATCATCAGTTATTTTACTCCCTAAATAGAAAAACTCCTTTACTACTTTAAGTGTCTCATTTCCTAATCTAATTCCCTCAGCATCACTCTACTTAATTCGACTACATTCCATTATCCTCGTTTTGCTTTTGTTGATGTTCATCCTATATCCTCCTTTCCAGACACTATCCATTCCGTTCAATTGCTCTTCCAAGTCCTTTGCTGTCTCTGACAGAATTACAATGTCATCGGCAAAGCTGAAGGTAGGATATCGAAGGAAAATAAAACAACACTTTAATCGGTAAATTATTTAGATTTATGATTATTTAATTATCAATATTAGATCAAAGAAGAATAAGATACTATCTGATTCTCGGTGCGTATTTCCCGTAATAAGATGTTGCTTAAATCGAAAGTGCTCATCAACGACGTGTCTATCCGATATTCTCCTCGAAACTAAACTTTTTCTGGGGTTGCAAGTGTTTTTGAGCTTCTCAGATGACTTCGATTCGACGACATGCAAGGAAATATGTCCGTAACAACGAAGTTTACTATTCATTGCTCCACACAAGCTTGAGACGCACCGCTGCCATCTGCTGCAACGCCAGAAGACGCTCCAGTGCTTCTCTGTCGCATCCTTTTAACCGGAATACTGCAACGTGCTCCGCTGTCGATATCTGAATGCCCAAGATTGATTTTTCTTTTCTGATTTCCTCTAGCGGACCTTTCCCTCACTGTTTCTTCAAACTGTACATTCCGAGATTCATATGCTCTCCTTGTGTGTTGTTTCGAATTGTTTACTATCGAAGTTGAGCCCTAATTGTTGACTTTTTAGATAAGCACAGTTTTCAACCGAAAAGTGTTTGTTCTCCCTGTCTGGATCCAAACTTAACGTAATCATTTAAATGCGTCTACGAATTTTCATTAACTGGAGAGTTAGAACCCGTTTCCATGACTTTGTTTCCACAGTCAATTCATTAACAAAAATTAATACTTAACGTGAATTTAGTTATTCTAGCCCGCACTCGATTGCTTAGATAAAAAGCGCGCATCCCGGCGTAGCCACGCCCGAAATTGTCAGAATACGATATCCGCTGGCGGCGCGGCGTCATTTTTGTCATAAACAGCGATCAACGGAGTCAAAGAAAGTTAGCGGTTAAAGAGTCCGTTACCGTATTTCAAAATTAACTTAAAATTCAATCCGATACTCTAAAAATTAACTTAGTTAGTTAACTATTAGCGGTCTTGTGGCAAGCTATGGCCCGCACTCGCCTTCTCACGTGATCACCGTTGTAAACACGGGACGCTGTGCAATACACCTCGGAACAGGGTGCTCAACAAGTAGTGACCACAACTGTACTCCTTCTCGAAACGTTAATACTGTATGCAAAAGGCGACAGAGTGAAGTATTACTTACACACTGTGTAATCATCAATGGAATGAACAGTATTAAATACCATCTACAACATTTTTTCTCTATTTGTTTTTCAAGGAGCTATTAACAGAATCTTGTAGCATAAGTCTTGTAAAATACTTAGACTGGAATAAATTGGTGTGCCATATTTATTGTGTTTGAGTAACCATGTCACTACCCTCTGTATGGTTTCATTTGGATATAATCATCTATTAATGACACTGCCAAAAATAAAAAAAGGGTTTATATACGTTGCTGAAGAGGTTGCGGCTATTACTGTATTACTGTGGTCGTTCTCTTAAATTTATTTCAGTAAGTAAAAGGCGATAGAGCGAAATGTTACGAACTGAACAATAAACAAGAAAATAGTATTTTAGGTCACAAACGAAACACACTGCACCATAGGCCTTGTAGCATTTTTAACACATACTAAATTACTAAATCTTGTATGTGATTTCCAAGCCATCTCTTAACATCACAAATTTGCAGCAAAATTCAAAATAAACATAATACCACTTAGCAGACCTCACTATCTCCCACACTGATCTATTTCCGTCATGACCTCAGTGTCTTAAGTTTTAAACACTCATACAAGAGATTACATTCGAACTGTTCATTAATATTTTTAAGTTATTGTCGAAATTATGTCCTATTTTTTGTTCATTCATTATTACATTTGACACAGTTGGTGGTGACACAGTACGTCTAGTGGTATATTCTTGCCTGTGAAACAAATGTTACGGTTCCAGTTTTGTTTTACAATGAGTTAACACAAGTCATGGGATAGTGATATCCACGTGTACAGATGGTGTTATTAACGCATGCACGAGATATAAAACGGCAGTGCATTCGCAGAGCTGTCATTTGTACTCAGGTTATTGAAGTGATAAGGTTTCCGACGTGATTATGATCGCACGACGTGGAATTAACAGACTTTGAAAGTGGAATAGTACTGAAATGGGAGAGTTTTGAAGACAGAGGTAAACTATCCCGAGAGAGTCTATTAACGAAGTTTCAAGAACCAACTTTAAATCATGACTCTAGGGATGTACTGTAACCCCCTACGTATCGCTCACACAGATATCATTAGTAGCATGAGGATAAGATTAGAATAATGGCTGCAAGCACAGTGGCATTCTAGCAATCATTCTCCCCGCGTTCCATACGTCAATGGAACAGGAAGAAACCCTAATAACTGGTAAAATGCGATGTACCGTCTGCCATGCACCTCACGGTGGATTGGAGAGTATTGATGTAGATGTAGATACATGTGAATGATAAAGATCAGCAGCCAAAAAGGGAAGGAAGGCTACGATAAACGGTTCAAAATACGCCCACTGCTGGGTTATCTTAGCAAGAGCTACTTTGAAAGTTATAAGCCAGCAGAACATCTTGCTGTGGATGAGTCGATGATTCGTTTCAAAGTTAGGTCAAGCCTCAAGCAATATATCCCACAGAAACCCATAAAGCGTGATACAAAATTTGGGTACTGACTACTGAAACTGGCTATTTTCCCATGTTTCAACTCTATACTGGGAAAATTATAATAGGTTTGTTTATAAATAACCCATCTGCTACCAGTCACGATTTTATTTATTTTATGTTTCGCACGACGCGTTTCGGGAAATTATTCACATTTTCAAGTGCGTTTTATGTGTTTGTTACGTCATTCCTATGTGATGTTGTCCATGTGTGAGATTCTGCTTCATTTTGTTGACTTTACTGCACTATATAAGAGAACACGCGATTTTTAGTTGGTTGTCGATCTTTTTGTGAAGTTAGTGGCGAAATTTAGAAGAATTTGTACTTACAATTTCCTTGTGGTCTATTTGTGCAAAGTTTCACACACACTAAACATCACATACAACTTGTAAACTTTTAAACATCGAAAACATTTTTCGTAAACAAAACAGTGACACAGATGTTCTTACAAGTAGTCAACAGAGATGACAATATAGGTCTTCTACAGAGTATGATATGTTTTTGTACAGAGGTTATTTACCTTAACAATTTGGATCATAATTTACTTATGCCTATTTTACAATTGTGCTTATTTCTATCTGTTACTATTTTTATTTAAGTGTACTATCGAAACATCTGAAGTAATTCACTGATTCACTTTCAAGTTTTTCATTTAATATTTTATCTTTATATTTTCTGTAATGTGAATATATCTCCAGTTCTTCTAGCATATCCATTTTATGTCCTTTATTTAGTCAGTGGAGTACTTAGACATTTTGCTCTACTTTTCCAAATGGGTGTTTGTATTATATATATATTTGTTGCTATGGCTGATGTAGTGTGCCATTTTCCGAAACGCGTCGTGCGAAAAAATAAAATAAAGAAAATCGTGACTGATAGCAGATGAGTTATTTATAAACAAACCTATTGTTTTCACAGTCGCAGGCTTTGAGAACCATTTATAATGGATCAAATCACTGTGAAAATTAGTCAGGAGACACAAAAATGCTTAGGTTCCCGCATTGTAAAACACCTTAAACCAGAACTTGCAGGAAAATGTACAAGCTGTATTTTATAATCATTTTACTTCTGTACCCCTCGTGCTCGGTCTGAGGAAACAAAGCATATGTGTTTGTGGGAGGGTGAGGAAAGGGAGTGATGGGTTTCCAAAAGAATTTGAAAAATAAAATAACATGTCTCGGTGAGAATATTAGTTTCGATGTAGCAGCCGAAGTATTACAGTAATCGTTTGGAAAGATCGCAAACCAATACAGTTTCTTTCAAATTTACACAATATTCAAAACGTAAGCACAACATTTTGGAAATATAAAAATGGTTTCCATGCAGAAATTACGTGCCTAGATTTTGTAAATGGTTACAATGCATATAAAATGGGGCTTGTAGACAAATCTGACAAGTCAAAATCGTTCTATGGGATTGGAAGAGAAAGCAGAACGTGGTAACACAGGATTTTATGACATTTACTTGATGTCACTGTTGTAAACACCTTCGTCATTTATAAGAAACGCTGCAGTAACTAGCAAATATTCTTGAAGAAATTCAGACTCCGTAATTCCTGGTCAAGTCTCATCATCTCCTAACCACAAGAGGTCTCACATCAAGCAGAACACTTTCAAGCTTTTCGTTGCAGCACATACGTGCTTTGACAAAGCATCCCATTTGTCAGAAAGAGGAGCATCTCGAAGATGCGCTCACTGTAGTACTGCCAAAGTACTGCATCGCGCAGAATCCATGTGTAAAACATCTGATGTTGGTTTGTATTTAACCAAAACGGAGAAACGTTTCACCAAATTTCACAAAAAAAATGTAGCCATGAGAAATCATCATTACGACCCCCAGTGGTTTCACTTTGAAACCAACCAAAACTTACAATGTTACTTATAAACCCTCTTGATTGCAAAAATGTTTGTTCGCCTGACCGGTTTCGGTTCCTCTAGAGCCATCTTCAGATCTACAATTTCGGTTACAGGAGTAACCCGTCCACACACAGCAACCTTCACATGCTGCGTCACTCCTGTAATTGCAGATCTGAAGAAGGTTCTAGAGGAACCGAAACCGGTCATGTGAATAAACATTTTTTCAATCAAGACGGATTATAAGTAACACTGTATAACCAGTGATTGCGGTATCCCTTCAGACGTTATGTCTGTTTTTGCTACCAAAACTTTATATTATGAAATTCAATGTGTAACCAGTGATTGCGGTATCCCTTCAGACGTTATGTCTGTTTTTGCAACCAAACCTTTATGTTATGAAATTCCAATTTTATTGTTATTATATCATTTTATTGCTTTTTGTGACTATAAAAATAGATTTATAAAGAAATTGTTATATTTTTCCTCCAATGTTTATTCATGGACCGCAAATGGATGTACTTGAAAGCTCAACGACCCAGCATTTCAGGAGTGATGGTCAAAATAGCTGCTGTGATGTGATGTTGAAAGTCTTTGAGGTCGTGTGGTGGAGGTGGAATGCAAATGCTGTCCTCAATGTAGCCCCATAAAAAAAAAAATCGCAAAGCGTCAAGTACGTTGAGCGTGGTGGTCACTCCAGTACCGCCACGTCAGCGGCCATAACATGGCCTGTCGATTGACGAGGCCACGTGTCATTCAGTAATCTCATATAGAACTATGGAAATGTGGAAGGGGGCAATCTTGTTGACAGTGGAATCCCTGCTGTGAGTTTCACTTGTGGCAGGAGCCACAAAAGCAGCATGTCGAGGTAGATGATACCGTTGACAATCCTCTGAGTGGAGAAGAAGGTCTTTGGTAGATATGTCATGGAAACTGGAAATGAGCGTTTGGCGTCATTAACCGAGAGGCCCCTTACGGGACGGGTCCGGCCGCCATGGTGCAGGTCTTATTACATTCGCGCCACATTGGGTGACCTGCGCCGAATGGGGACGAAATGATGATGAAGACAGCACAACACCCAGTCCCTGAGCGGAGAAAATTCCCCGACCCAGCCTGGAATCGAACCCGGGCCCGTAGGACGGCAATCCGTCACGCTGACCACTCAGCTATAGGGGCGGACGGTAGATACGTCATAAAATACATTAACTAACTTTCTCGGAATCTCGTACATGTTTGACAGCTGCATTTGGATTCTCTGTCTCCTGACCCGAAAGATTAAAAGTGGCTTCATCATTGAACATTAATTTGCTAGCAGAGTAGTCATTTTCGAGGAGGTTTTGCATATTAATGCAGAAATGCAGACATCACAATTTGTCGTCGTGGCTTACGGCCTGCAGTTCGTAGACTTCAGTCTTAATCACTTACGAAAGAGTTTCCACGTTGTTGGCTGAGGGACGTTCAATTCTCCGTTAAGAGCCCTCACACCGGATGAGGCAGCTAACACTGACATGGATGCAGATGGGAAATCCAAACTCACGAGAGGCAGTGCCAACATCACTTGGGACATGCTGGTTGAGGAGGTAGTGTGTGATTAAATATTTGTCTCAAAAAATTCCCTGTAGTTTTCTGAACAACAAAACGTTTACTTTCAGGAAATTGTAACGAAGAAATCCTAAAAATTAGAGGACCTTAAATGTAGCTACACACGTGGCGACATCTCCATTTCACAGACAGTTCTGTTAACAACAGAATTTTGTTTTCCCTTGTTTGTTTTTAATGAATTTTTAGTCTCGAATGTTGGCTAATCTGTCAAAGCACCATGTTGGTTCGGTTTTGTATATACAAACTTAACATTTGTGGAAATAATTGCAGTAGTTTTAAATGGACCTCTACCAGATACTCTAGGGAATTTTTATTTGTATTTTAGTAGCATTCTAGTAGAGGAAATCTCTTAAAATTTATCAAGTTACATCCGTAGGAAAGTCAGTATGGACAACCTTCTTTCATAAAATATCCACAGATGACAACCTGTGTCATGCACTCTGCCCACCTGGCAGTAAATCAATGTGTAGCTTCCTGCGCTCTATTATTCAAGGTGAAAGCTTCAAGCAGAAGGATTCTTCCCATTTCTATAATGGAAGTTGTAAAACCTATATATAGGGATCTCAGTGACAGACTGTTATTAGGGAAGTGTTTGTAGGGCAAGAATCAAAACCCAAATGAAAGTTTTAACAACTCTGCGTGGGAACAGATACCAAAAACTGTTCTGGTTGAACCAAATACTTTGAAAATAGGTGTGATGGGTGTTCTGCTATGTTTCAAACATGATGCCGTGTCAAGGTTTAAGGTTATGGAACTGATGGGAGTGCCTGGTGGACTAAATATGCCAAGAATTTTAATTGCTGTTGATCACAGGAGACACTTCGAAGTAGAGAAATCAGTGTTGCAACCCATCAAAGAAGTAAGAACAAGAAGTCTGAAAAAGAAAAGGAAGGAAGAACCACACCAGGAACAAAATGAATGTGGATATGGGATGCATCAGTGTTACTCAGGTTAGACAGAGAAACGTGTTTTAACTTTGCTTAAATTTCCCAAAAGTTCACCTTTTATGTTCTGATACATATTGGTTAAAAATAGTAGAGGAGTGATTAAATTTTATATACTGTCTTAAAACATAATTAACTAAGAAATAAAATTTTCTTATCACTTAAATTTGAAACTTAAACACTTTTTTAAAGAAAAACTATAAATTAATTCCTGAAATTTTTGATGATCATTATTAAAAACTGTTTGGAATCATAATTATGACAGTAACATCCTTTAAAAGTCTACTTTCAAGATGTGTAAAGAACTTCCAGAAATAAATCCAGTTTCTACTTTGCTTTCGAGATATGGTTCAAATGGCTCTAAGCACTATGGGACTTAACATCTGAGGTCATCAGTCACCTAGACTTAGATCTACTTAAACCTGACTAACCTAAGGGCATCACACACATCCATGCCCGAGGCAGGATTCGAACCTGCGAGCATAGCAGCAGCGCGGTTCCGGACTGAAGCGCCTTGAACCGCTCGGTCACAAAGGCCGGCCTTCGAGATATGTGTACCTGATGTACATAAATAATTGACACGTTTTATTTCACTTCCAACACAAGATGCAACTGAGAAAAATGTGTGAGGCCATGTTCCCAAAAGATCTGTTAAAAGATGATAGTCATTACATGGGCTTACAATTCTTATTCTTTGAGATGGACTATTTAAAAAACTGACCAATTTTTTGAAGACTTTTCCCCTTGTGTTCACGAACCAGTCCCGTGATTTGCGACTACAATACTCCCCAGCAACAGTTTTCAGCTGTGTCTGGCTCGCAAATCATACAGTTTGTTTACGAAACACGACGATCATAAATAAGTACAACAGCTCTATTAAAACGCACGTTTTCTCCCTTGTCGACATGTTAGTCGTTTTACACTGTCTGTAATGTAAATAAATAAAATCTTCAATATTCATGAACGTGCTATAAGGACAAAAAAGGAAGTTCCTTGTAGGGTCAGTAAGGACGTCAGCACTTAAAACTTCACAAAATCGGACAAATTGATATATCGCGTTTGTAGTTACGTTATCGGAGAAACCTGCCATTGCTGACGTATTTGTTTATAGCTGTACGTCCACGCCTGTACCACATAGCATCAACATCGTGCCTAATGTTCATGACGTCATATCTCATGGACTACGAGCCATACAGTGATATATCATACAATGCTACAATTTGTGGATGTATTCAGTGACACTGCCTGCAAAACATGTTGCAAATGGAGCTAGTAGCAACAAAATAATAAATTTAATGGTCATGCACGATGTGGACGTTTTTACGCATCGCACTGTTTATGACGTCATAACTCCTGGACTTTCGTACAGTGATATAATTTTGCACTTACATTCAGTGGCACACGTGTATACGACTGTAAAACATATCGTGTGGATACTGTCAGAGGAATTTATTGTGAATAGTTAGTAGCAAAGACGCAATAAATTTTAATGTCATACATGATGCTGAGTGTTCCAAATATAGCTGTTGATATACTTTCCGGGATGTGAGGTCGTGATCCAAGAACTTTTCTGCTCCTTACGTTTCGTCCAGGCTGCGCTGGACTTCCTCAGAGGCGCTGCTCCGCTGAGTCTTGCCGACTGACTGGTCGGGTGTCTGAGAGCGACTTATATATTGTAAGAAAGGGGGGCGTGGTTCAGGTGACACGTGATTAGCAGTGATAATCCATAGCAAAGATAAGGTTGACTATCGATTACCACCTTGTCAAAGATAAAAATTGTTAGCAATTTTGTAGAGCCACTGTCCATATATCGCTAAGTTTCATAGCCTCCTCTTTCCTATTAAAACTATCGAGATGTTTATAAATTTCAATAGCTTCTCTATATAGCCGTGGATAGTAATTTAACGTTATAGATAAAACTTCGGTATCCGAAAACTTCACTTGGTGGTTGCCTGGTTGAAACTTAGCGATATATGGACAGTGGATCTACAAAATTGCTAACAATTTTTATCTTTGACAAGGTGGTAATCGATAGTCAACCTTATCTTTGCTATGGATTATCACTGCTCATCACGTGTCACCTGAACCACGCCCCCCTTTCTCACAATATACACTCCTGGAAATTGAAATAAGAACACCGTGAATTCATTGTCCCGGGAAGGGGAAACTTTATTGACACATTCCTGGGGTCAGATACATCACATGATCACACTGACAGAACCACAGGCACATAGACACAGGCAACAGAGCATGCACAATGTCGGCACTAGTACAGTGTATATCCACCTTTCGCAGCAATGCAGGCTGCTATTCTCTCATGGAGACGATCGTAGAGATGCTGGATGTAGTCCTGTGGAACGGCTTGCCATGCCATTTCCACCTGGCGCCTCAGTTGGACCAGCGTTCGTGCTGGACGTGCAGACCGCGTGAGACGACGCTTCATCCAGTCCCAAACATGCTCAATGGGGGACAGATCCGGAGATCTTGCTGGCCAGGGTAGTTGACTTACACCTTCTAGAGCACGTTGGGTGGCACGGGATACATGCGGACGTGCATTGTCCTGTTGGAACAGCAAGTTCCCTTGCCGGTCTAGGAATGGTAGAATGATGGGTTCGATGACGGTTTGGATGTACCGTGCACTATTCAGTGTCCCCTCGACGATCACCAGTGGTGTACGGCCAGTGTAGGAGATCGCTCCCCACACCATGATGCCGGGTGTTGGCCCTGTGTGCCTCGGTCGTATGCAGTCCTGATTGTGGCGCTCACCTGCACGGCGCCAAACACGCATACGACCATCATTGGCACCAAGGCAGAAGCGACTCTCATCGCTGAAGACGACACGTCTCCATTCGTCCCTCCATTCACGCCTGTCGCGACACCACTGGAGGCGGGCTGCACGATGTTGGGGCGTGAGCGGAAGACGGCCTAACGGTGTGCGGGACCGTAGCCCAGCTTCATGGAGACGGTTGCGAATGGTCCTCGCCGATACCCCAGGAGCAACAGTGTCCCTAATTTGCTGGGAAGTGGCGGTGCGGTCCCCTACGGCACTGCGTAGGATCCTACGGTCTTGGCGTGCATCCGTGCGTCGCTGCGGTCCGGTCCCAGGTCGACGGGCACGTGCACCTTCCGCCGACCACTGGCGACAACATCGATGTACTGTGGAGACCTCACGCCCCACGTGTTGAGCAATTCGGCGGTACGTCCACCCGGCCTCCCGCATGCCCACTATACGCCCTCGCTCAAAGTCCGTCAACTGCACATACGGTTCACGTCCACGCTGTCGCGGCATGCTACCAGTGTTAAAGACTGCGATGGAGCTCCGTATGCCACGGCAAACTGGCTGACACTGACGGCGGCGGTGCACAAATGCTGCGCAGCTAGCGCCATTCGACGGCCAACACCGCGGTTCCTGGTGTGTCCGCTGTGCCGTGCGTGTGATCATTGCTTGTACAGCCCTCTCGCAGTGTCCGGAGCAAGTATGGTGGGTCTGACACACCGGTGTCAATGTGTTCTTTTTTCCATTTCCAGGAGTGTATAAGTCGCCCTCAGACACCCGACCAGTCAGTCGGCAAGACTCAGCGGAGCAGCGCCTCTGAGGAAGTCCAGCGCAGCCTGGACGAAACGTAAGGAGCAGAAAAGTTCTTGGACCACGATCTCACATCCCGGAAAGTATATCAACAGCTATGTCATCCGGTCGTGAAAGCCTTCATGTTCCAAACATCTCATTGTGTATGACGTCATATCTGTTGTACTATGTGACGTAAAATGATATATTTTGCATCTACATTCAGTGGCACATGTGCACACCGTATGTAAAAAGAGTCGCGAATACACTTAATGAGCTAATAAATTATAGCGCCATGCCTCATGTAGTACTTTCCCTACATGAGCAGAGCAAAAGTAGTAGGCGTTACCATCTTTCATTATTTTATAGGGGTTGCCAGCGAGAAAACGTAATGGTTTGGAATTATGCGTAAACTTTGTTGGAAGTCGCTAAGTGCTCTCATTCTCAAACAATGGGTTAACTGAAGTCTGGGAAATGACGCAAGGGGGGCTAAATTAACCTTTTTACCCCCACGGCCGCCCCTTTGTTTGGTTGAAAAAGGTCCAGTGGTTTAGGACGGGACGTGGAACACATGCACAGAACACACATAGACACATTTCTACAATATATATGGATCATTACACAACACCGAATATTACGGAAAATATTTCAATTTTTTAATAAATTACTCCCACAACCTTTTAAAAAACGTGAAGTAGAAAGAAAAATGGAAAGGTAAGATACGGACCTGCTGCACATTGCAACATAATTTAGCATCTCTAATAAAAACTTTGAGGTTCGCCGATGACATTGTAATTCTGTGAGAGACAGCAAAGGACTTGGAAGAGCAGTTGAACGGAATGGAAAGTGTCTTGAAAGGAGGGTATAAGATGAACATCAACAAAAGCAAAACGAGGATAATGGAATGTAGTCAAATTAAGTCGGGTGATGCTGAGGGAATTGGATTAGGAAATGAGACACTTAAAGTAGTAAATCAGTTTTGCTGTTTGGGGAGCAAAATAACTGATGATGGTCGAAGTAGAGAGGATATCAAATGTAGAGTGGCAATGGCAAGGAAAGCGTTTCTGAAGAAGAGAAATTTGTTAACATCGAGTATAGATTTAAGTGTCAGGAAGTCGTTTCTGAAAGTATTTGTATGGAGTGTAGCCATGTATGGAAGTGAAACACGGACGTTAATAGTTTAGACAAGAAGAGAATAGAAGCTTTCGAAATGTGGTGCTACAGAAGAATGCTAATGAGGAGGTATTGAATAGGATTGGGGAGAAGAGAAGTTTGTGGCACAACTTGACTAGAAGAAGGGATCGGTTGGTAGGACATGTTCTGAGGCATCAAGGGATCACCAATTTAGTACTGGAGGGCAGCGTGGAGGGTAAAAATCATAGAGGGAGACAAAGAGATGAATACACTAAGCAGATTCAGAAGGATGTAGGCTGCAGTAGGTACTGGGAGATGAAGAAGCTTGCACAGGATAGAGTAGCATGGAGAGCTGCATCAAACCAGTCTCAGGACTGAAGACAACAACAACAACAACATACCGATAGCAGTACACTGAACTTCTGCGAAAACTGAGCTTTTATTTTATGTTACGATCTTCGGAAAGCTTTAATCGCCGATACGTTACTGAGTGACATTTAATTATACCAAATCTTACCGAGAACGACGCACTTTTGACGAACTTTCGAATTGCCATTGATTTAAAATGGCGCACTTTCATAAGATGCCGGTTATGACACGAAAATAACTAAATACGAACATTCCTTAAGCTCCAATATGTTTGTATCCTGCCATCTCCTTACAACTTATCGCACCAACAACGAAGCGCTTTCGCGAGATTCTGTGTACTGGCGCCTACAAACAGCACTTTTTAACATGGTGTACACTATAGTATAAAATCTACCATATGTGGCCTCAGCTGACAACGACAAATACCATATGGCCTGACTGTGAGGTACAGGGTGTTCTTGCCTCTTATTGATTCAGATTTACGTAGCACATTGCCGAAATATCGCAGAACTTATTCGGTGTCTCATGCGTGGCAAGGACAACAGGAAGTGACGTCACAAAACTTGTACAGCTCCATGTCAACGCTAGCTCCCTCGTCCCGTGTGAGAACTGCTTCAACTCGATAGGTACGTTGTTTAGGTCGCGTGGTCTGTTATGAGTTTTGACACACGGATCGGCCTGAACGTTATCGGACTTCTACATCTACATCTGCATGGGTCCTCTGCAAATCACGCTTAAGTGCCTGGCAGAGGGTTCAACGTACCACCTTCACAATAATACTCAATTATTCGAACGTCGAACAGCACGCGGTAAAAACGAATACCTATATCTTTCCGTAGACAACGGCCTTGCTGGTCGGTGTGGGCGAGCAGTTCTAGGCGCTTCAGTCTGGAACCGCGCAACCGCTACGGTCGCAGGTTCGAATCCTGCCTCGGGCGTGGATGTGTGTGATGTCCTTAGGTTTAAGTACTAAGTTCTAGGGGACTGATGATCTCAGATGCTAAGTCCCATAGTGCTCAGAGCCATTTGAGCCATTTTTGCAACGGCCTTGCCGCAGTGGCTACACCGGTTCCCGTCAGATCACCGAAGTTAAGCGCTGTCGGGCGTGACCGCCACTTGGATGTGTGACCATCCAGCCGCCATGCGCTGTTGCCATTTTTCGGGGTTCACTCAGCTTCGTGATGCCAATTGAGGGGTTACTCGACCGAATAGTAGCGGCTCCGGTCAAAGAAATCCATCATAACGACCGGGAAAGCGGTTTGCTGACTACACGCCCCTTGTATCCGCATCCTCAGCTTAGGATGATACGGCGGTCGGATGGTCCCGATGGGCCACTTGTGGCCTGAAGACGGAGTGCTGCTGCTTATACCTTTCCGTGCGAGCTCCGATTTCCCTTATTCTGTTATGATGATCGTATCCCTCTATGTAGGTCTGCGCCAACAAGTATTTTCGCATTTGGAGGAGAAAGTTGGTAATTGAAATTTCGTGAGAAGATTCCGCCCCAACGACAAACGCCTTTGCTTTAGTGCTATCCATCTCAAATCCTGTATCATGTCAGTGAAACTCTCCCCCCTATCACGGGATAGTCACCCGGCGTGATGGTATGGGGTGCCATTGGTTACACGTCTCGGTCACCTCTTGTTCGCATAGACGGCACTTTGAGCAGCGGACGTTACATTTCAGATGTGTTACGACCCGTGGCTCTATCCTTCATTCGATCCCTGCGAAACCCTACATTTCAGCAGGATAATGCACGACCGCATGTTGCAGGTCCTGTACGGGCGTTTCTGGATACAGAAAATGTTCGACTGCTGCCCTGGCCAGCACGTTCTCCAAATCTCTCACCAATTGAAAACGTCTGGTCAATGGCGGCTGAGCACCTGACTCGTCATAATACGCCAGTCGCTACTCTTGACGAACTGTGGTATCGTGTTGAAGCTGCATAGGCAGCTGTACCTGTACACGCCATCCAATCTCTGTTTGACTCAATGTCCAGGCGTATCAAGGCCGTTATTACGGCCAGAGATGGTTGTTCTGGGTACTGATTTTTCAGGATCTATACACCCAAATTGCGTGGAAGTCTAATCACATGTCAGGTCCAGTATAATATATTTGTCCAGTGAATATCCGTTTATCATCTGAATTTCTTCTTGGTGTAGCAATTTTAATGGCCAGTAGTGTACGTTGTAGAGGCACTTGCTATGAGTACCTGGCTATCCGGTTTTTTAGCGACGGGCTTCGGTTTTTGAGAAAAAACGATTTTGAAGTTCATTGCGCGCTTTGTATAACCCTACCATTATATAAATTCCGAGCAAGTCACGTTAGCGCAGCGGCAAAAGTACACGCCGGAGGTACCGTGTTCGAATCCTTCTCGTGTAATTTTCTTTTTCAAAATCGACCGAATTTTTCAATTTTATTTCAAATAATATCAACAAACAGTGTAAGGTGTGCGAAAGTATAAATACATATACAGTTATTAATTTTTTCTGTCATACAATATTACAAAGTCTTATTTTTCTTCGTCCACATTGCTTGATGTGCCAGAACAATATACTTATCATAGAAACAACCGAAGCACAAATTTTCGCAGCACCACGCGCATTTTATGAAAGCAACCGTCTTGCAGGCGCACGGTTTCTTCATGAGCGATACTGGGAAAAAGATTTCTCTTTCATCCGCTAATTTCGATGCGAACCATGCACATCTAATCATGCTTTGCAAATTAAATGCGCTGAATTGATGTAGGATTTGCGAATGTAATTTTATCGAATCTTCCCTAGAAGCTATCTCTCTACTGTCTTTCATCATGTCGGAAGCATTCTGAATAATTTTCCTGAAGATTTTCACTGTCGGTAAAAATAAACATCGCAAGGCTGGCAATAAGGAGTGCACTTTGGTGGAACCACTTGTAGGGTGCAGGTTCTCGCTTTCCTTTCACGAGTGAATAGATGATTGTATGAAGTTGAATCGGTTTGTCATCCCCACAAATCGATAATGTACAAAAAATAATTTCTGTCCCACGTACGGAAGAATTACAGAACGCAAAAATTCTTCGTACACGTTTCGTGAACTTCCCGGATTTCGTGCAGGACGTGACTACATTTCTGTATTTCCCAGTTAATTACTCTACTCGTTTTTGAACGTTAGGACCAACTTTTCCGGACGGTTCTTGCATACATAAAAAACATAGGGGAGCAGGACTCGAACACGGTACCTCCAGAGCGGTAGTCGTGAACCTTTAACGCTGCGCTACGCTGACTTGCTCGGAATTTACATAATGAACTTCAAAATTGATTTTCTCAAAAACCAAGGCCCGTCGCTAAAAAACCGGATACCCAGGTACTCATGGCAAGTGCCTCTACAACGTATTTGAAGTGTATCAAAATCCGTGGTTTACAATATGGAGGGTCCCCTTGTCAGATTCATTTGAAAATTTCTAAGGAAAGATAATTCATCCACGAAAGAAGTGGCGTACACATCACTCAGTCTACAAAACGGTAGAACAAGAATTTTGGAAGCCACTTCTTTCGTGAATGACTTACCTTTACCTAACTTTCTCTCTACGACTCTGTCAAGCATTACCAACTATTGTTTTGTATCGTCATTCCATCGCCGTTCCATTTTAGATCACTTAAGGTAGTTACTCCAATGTGCTCTCTAAGACAAAAAAAGGAGACAATGCGCCACAAAGGAATTATCCGAATGGGACTTAAATCTGTAGATGTGATGTACATTTGCGAACAAACAAATGATTACAATTTCAGAAAAAAATTGGATGATTTATACAAAAGAAAGAGCTTCACATATTGAGCATACTAATAACCATCCGTAAAGAGACTCAAACTGATCAAATCTATCCAGCTTCTTCTACGCATCCACCCACTCACAGAAATGCTTTCTTTTTCTCGGCTATTCACAGAGCACTTTCCATTCCCCTCTCGAAAGAAAACTTTAAGAATGACATTAATCTCATTCAAACTATGGCGGCCAATAATGGTTACGAAGCTCGGTTGGTGGATGATATCCTCAGTAAGAAGATTGACAAGACGGGTATTACACTTGGTTCTTTCATCAACGTCCCAAGAGAGTCGGAGAAAAAATTCTTCTCAATTCCATTTTTAGGTTCAGTGTCATACCAGATTCAAAGGTTGCTTCGGATTAAATACAAATGTAATATTGCCTTTTCTACAAACAACAACTTGAGAAAAAATGTCATCCATAATTTAAAGTCAACTACTAGCCCTCTGCAGAATTCTGGTGTCTACAAGATGTCATGTGACACTTGCGGTGGCTATTATATTGGTCAAACAGGACGTGCCTTTTCAATTCGCTGTAAAGAACATTTTCTGAGGGAAAACGGTTCGTGTGCCCCTAATTCTTCTTTTGCAGATCACCTGTTAATCACAGGGCACTCTCCTAAAGGGGTTGAGAAGTTGGAAATTTTGCATATTGAAAAAAAAAAGGGGTGTAAACTTGACATTTTGGAGGAGCTGGAAATTTTCAAGCATTCACTTTCGAATGACGGACTTTTCCTCAACGAGCAGGTGCAGTTGTGCGGAAGAAGTTATTTCAGTGATATAAAGCCGCTGCTTGACGAGATCTAACACTTTGCAAATTCAGAGATACCTTTTCTTTCTACTTTTTACGGCTCATATACGTAAATTAAAAAAACCTTTTTGGTTTTTGTAACGTATCTACACTCCTGGAAATTGAAATAAGAACACCGTGAATTCATTGTCCCAGGAAGGGGAAACTTTATTGACACATTCCTGGGGTCAGATACATCACATGATCACACTGACAGAACCACAGGCACATAGACACAGGCAACAGAGCATGCACAATGTCGGCACTAGTACAGTGTATATCCACCTTTCGCAGCAATGCAGGCTGCTATTCTCCCATGGAGACGATCGTAGAGATGCTGGATGTAGTCCTGTGGAACGGCTTGCCATGCCATTTCCACCTGGCGCCTCAGTTGGACCAGCGTTCGTGCTGGACGTGCAGACCGCGTGAGACGACGCTTCATCCAGTCCCAAACATGCTCAATGGGGGACAGATCCGGAGATCTTGCTGGCCAGGGTAGTTGACTTACACCTTCTAGAGCACGTTGGGTGGCACGGGATACATGCGGACCAGCATTGTCCTGTTGGAACAGCAAGTTCCCTTGCCGGTCTAGGAATGGTAGAACGATGGGTTCGATGACGGTTTGGATGTACCGTGCACTATTCAGTGTCCCATCGACGATCACCAGTGGTGTACGGCCAGTGTAGGAGATCGTTCCCCACACCATGATGCCGGGTGTTGGCCCTGTGTGCCTCGGTCGTATGCAGTCCTGATTGTGGCGCTCACCTGCACGGCGCCAAACACGCATACGACCATTATTGGCACCAAGGCAGAAGCGACTCTCATCGCTGAAGACGACACGTCTCCATTCGTCCCTCCATTCACGCCTGTCGCGACACCACTGGAGGCGGGCTGCACGATGTTGGGGCGTGAGCGGAAGACGGCCTAACGGTGTGCGGGACCGTAGCCCAGCTTCATGGAGACGGTTGCGAATGGTCCTCGCCGATACCCCAGGAGCAACAGTGTCCCTAATTTGCTGGGAAGTGGCGGTGCGGTCCCCTACGGCACTGCGTAGGATCCTACGGTCTTAGCGTGCATCCGTGCGTCGCTGCGGTCCGGTCCCAGGTCGACGGGCACGTGCACCTTCCGCCGACCACTGGCGACAACATCGATGTACTGTGGAGACCTCACGCCCCACGTGTTGAGCAATTCGGCGGTACGTCCACCCGGCCTCCTGCATGCCCACTATACGCCCTCGCTCAAAGTCCGTCAACTGCACATACGGTTCACGTCCACGCTGTCGCGGCATGCTACCAGTGTTAAAGACTGCGATGGAGCTCCGTATGCCACGGCAAACTGGCTGACACTGACGGCGGCGGTGCACAAATGCTGCGCAGCTAGCGCCATTCGACGGCCAACACCGCGGTTCCTGGTGTGTCCGCTGTGCCGTGCGTGTGATCATTGCTTGTACAGCCCTCTCGCAGTGTCCGGAGCAAGTATGGTGGGTCTGACACACCGGTGTCAATGTGTTCTTTTTTCCATTTCCAGGAGTGTATTATAGCAAGCAGTAATGTCATTTAATGGATTATCTCGTATATGTCTACTTTATGCATTTATTCTGGAATTTTTGTACTACAACCAGTCATTCATTAGTTGTATTTTACATCGTGCAGTATCCCGCTATTGTAATTACTTCATGTACACCGTTCAGGTGCCGGCCGCGGTGGCTGTGCGGTTCTAGGCGCTACAGTCTGGAACCACGTGACCGCTACGGTCGCAGGTTCGAATCCTGCATCGGGCATGGATGTGTGTGATGTCCTTAGGTTAGTTAGGTTTAAGTAGTTCTAAGTTCTAGGGTACTGATGACCTCAGAAGTTAAGTCCCATAGTGCTCAGAGCCATTTTGAACACCGTTCAGTTGTTTGTTTATTTCCCTCTCTGCAGTTACGAGACATGTTTACAAAATAGCTTGTTTTACAAATTAGCCACCAGATGGCGGCATTGTCTTGAAGTTGGCGTGGCGCACAAGTCACATGATGTTTCAGTTTTGTTTAGACTGTAGCAGAGGACACATGGCAGCCCCTAGTGGCTTGCACCTCTGTTGCATTTTATTTTAATTCTGACGCTGTCAGGTATGACTGCAGCTTTCGTATTTTTTGGTACGTTATGCTGTAACATTTAGTTTTAATTTTGTCCGAAGAAGGTGTCCCTTGTGACACCGAAGCCTAGGTTATAAATTAATTGTGTTCGCGACTGAGGGCAGTGTTTTTCAAAATTTTGTTTTATGACTACTCTTAGGACACTGCAAGCACCCACCACAGTGACTTCCAGACAGGTCCTGGTTGACTGTGATTAAAATGCAGCTACTCACAGAGGTAGAGTGTGACCTGTAATTGTCGTACGACACTGAAACGTAGTAGATATGCCAACGTTTACGCTGTAAAACAATTTAGTTCCATTTGTGGCCACTAGGTGCAAATCTGGCGCTGTACACTGTTTGTATGATGGTATGGCGTCCATGCTGTCATTTGACAAGCCATAATATAAGTGAACAATATGGCCGTGCGTTATTAGTGAAACTGTTTTATGTGAACGCTAGCGGTTACTGTGATGCATTGAGAGAGAATCGCAGCTTGAAAGGTTTGAGGAGGTGCCCGAACTTATTAAGTGGTTTAAGAAGATGACAATGAAATTCGGAAAACATTTGTGAGCTTGGCGTGGTACCTGGAAAAAGAAGGCGTCCTATCCCGGTGAAAATTGTTGATTAGTTTGCTGTTTCTGTAACTGAGTATGCAGCCCATGATCAATGTATTGCACGTTTTACGTTATAAATTACACTGGTACTCACACAAGATACATATGATCCAGCAAATAAAACATCATTATCCGCAGCAACGTAATGCTCTTTGGTTTATAGCACGGTTTGAAGTTAATCACATGTGGCCAGGCAACATTCTATGGAGTGATGAGGCACATTTTAGGCTACAAGGCGCAGTGAATACACAGAACTGCCGACTTTGGGGTACTGTTAAACTGCGTGCTGTATATGTAGAGACATTGCACTCGCCATATGTGACTGTGTGGTGTAAATTCACAGGCAGCTTTGTTCCATTCTTCTTTGAAGAGAATACAAGCAGGGGCCTGTCAGATGTACCGTGACCTCTGTAAATTATTGAGATCTCCTTGTACACCATGCGATTCCTGCTTTGGAAGAGCACAACTGTGTGGAAACCAATGTTTTCACGCGAGATGGGGCAACATCTTATGTCGCTCCCCCAGTGAAAGATACGCTTAATACATCTTTCCACGAATGCATTATCTCGAGAACTTTTCCAGATGCATGGCCTGCAAAATCACCTGGCTCTGGGGATGCCTAAAAGGAAGCGTTTACCAGGAACATTATTGATTTCAAGTTTCTGCTACCAGTCACTTTTTATTTTATGTGTAATCTAAAATAATGCAACGCGTTTCGAACATGTTCTGTTCATCTTCAGGCGTTTATACATACATGCATACATATAGAGAAATTTTACTTAAAAATAAACAGTCTTAAACTAGATGGAGTTCTAGATTAATCTAGTTTTAAGATTGTTTATTTTTAAGTAACATTTCTATATATGTATGTATGTATGTATAAACGCCTGAACATGAACAGAACATGTTCGAAACGCGTTGCATTATGTTAGATTAAGCATAAAATAAAAAGTGACTGGTAGCAGAAACTTGAAATAAATAATTATCCCTCACAGTCACAGTGCACAAACATAGCCATTATGGTTGAAAATAATTACCAGGACCACGTTTGGTCCATGCATGATCTGAAGGCGACTACGCAGGAACACATAGCTCAGATTTTACCAGACCTGCTGTGAGCAACTGTTGATCACATCGGAGATGAAGCATATTGTCGACATCTCTGGTGCTCGTATTGAACAAATTGTGTAAGCAGCAGTCAATAATAAATTCATCGTTATGCCTTTTTCACTTGTTTGAACTTTCCTGCTCACATCCTGTTCCTAATCCATTACATATAGGAATATTTCCATACGTCTTTCTTGAATTCACAGCACCACATTTGTCACTTGTGGCCAAAATTGGTACTAATTTTTCCAGCGTGAATCGGTTCTGCATTAACGCATTAGAATATTTACCAAGTTTCTCAGCCATAGGACAATTACAGCTCACACTGGACCCCTGTGCTCCACTTAGACTGCAGCTACCCATTGTGAGGAGCAGAGGTCCCAGCACAGACCCCTGTGGGACACCGGCCGTTGAGACGCTCCGTGGCCAGCGCCCGCCGCTGCAGTTGCCGTGCCCGCGCGCGTTAGGGTGCATAGCTGCAGTGGGAAGCTGCAGGGCCGGCGGTCGATACAGCGGGGGCGTGGAGGCGGCGGGGGTGGAGGCGGCGGCGCGTCCCCAGGGGCGTCCCATCTGGCGAGGCGCGCACGCAATTTAATTTGGCAGCCGCCCGCCGGCAGAACACCTGTTCACACCGCCGCCGTTCGATACTCCTGCCGAGGTTACCTCGACGCTCAATAAGTTTTAACGACTACTTTGTCCCCACCACGTCTACTGCTTCTACAATGTGAACACGGTATCTACCTACGAAAGTTTGGAGACTGTTCTGTGATAGAGGGCAGTGGCTCAAAATGACATATAAGGGCAACACGACATACCTTCTTTTTTAATTTTGCCTTTTTTTTAAAAAAAATCCCTTTAGTTCACCTGATTGTTTGTGGTAGAAATACTTTGTTCACAAGCCTTCAATCTTTGCTCTCTTCCATTTGGTGACATCAGACGTGGGAAACCATTTTCGAAGTCAATGAAACCAATAAGTCTGTTAGTAA
Organism: Schistocerca nitens; assembly: GCF_023898315.1. Taxonomy (NCBI): domain Eukaryota; kingdom Metazoa; phylum Arthropoda; class Insecta; order Orthoptera; family Acrididae; genus Schistocerca; species Schistocerca nitens. Next base: position 29,604,760 of record NC_064623.1, on the reverse strand, counting down.
ACTTTTAAAAATGTGCAGTGTCGTTTATTTCAGTGGAAGATATATTATCATGGGAAGGTCTTATAACTGTAAGTCCTTAAATCTGAGGCAATATTTTGATTTTGTATTTGTTAGCTCTCAAGGATATGACCAAAGATTCCGCTTGTGGTGAAGAGGGCAAAGTGGCACAGAATTACATCGTTTTTGCACCAGCATATACCTTATCGACTACTGAAATGCGGTGTCTTTGTTTATAAATAGCCTAAGTGAAATTAAAACAGGAACTACCAACAACAAATACTATTTTTTATACCTGATCTTTAAAACACTAAATTTCTGGAAAAAACTGACATAATTTTGGTATGTTTTACTAACTCTCATTGTTACTTTGTTAGGATTACAGTCCAACATTTAATTACGGTATATTGTTTGTCAATACAATTTGTGCTCAGACTATCAACTTTAATAGCAAAAAGATAGAAATAATTCTGCTAAGAGAAAAGGTTGGTCATTTTGCCCCACCAGATAGCCCAAAATGAAACGCTGACAACATTTTTGAAATTGGGAATTCATAGCGAAACTAACTATTCTATATTGAATTTTTTATGCACATTCTACTCTGGAAACCTCATCTAATGTAAAATTGCTTTGATATAATTTTAATTGGCACTCATGAAATGCGAAAGACAATGAACCATTTAGTATGTCATTTGAGGCCACTTTCCCCTACTTCCTGAATATTTTGATATGAGGGACCCCTGGTCATGTATTGTTATTGTGGTCTTCAGTCCGAAGTCTGGTTTGACGCAGCTCTCCACCCCAGCCTCTTCATCAATGCATAATTACTGCATGCTATATCCATTTGAACCTCCTTGCTGCATTCATGTCTCGGTCACCCTCTACAATCCCTCCCTTTACCCCCCCCCCCCAACCACCCCACTACTCTGCCTTACTAAACTGACTATTCTTGATGCATCAGCGTGTGTCCTATAGTGATAACCGCGTGAGTCGGACTTCATCCTTGAAGCAGACGAAATACTGTTTTAAATAATCTGTAATGAAATTCGCTCAGCTGGATACCAATAGCCAATAGATCTGTATCCGAAATGAATCACTTCGCTGGAGGAAAGTATGAACTCCAGTCTGAAATGATCAATGAAACTGGTATCTTTTCTGGCGTGTGTTTCGCAATAAATACCCCGTTTTGGGGTCCCGCACCTCAACCTGTAAAAACGGAATCATCAAAGGAACACTTTATTGCCCGTCTGTCTGTTTTACTGTTAAAAATTCTTTTTCTCTGGAATGGGTAGACGCATCATGTTGAAATTATGTCACATACTAAGGACTATAAGCCCTTGGCCATGTAATAAATGTAAGCCTCTAAGCGGATGCAACAAGAAGATAAGGCTATTGAGGTCACACTCGCAAACTGACTCATCGGAGTCTTTAGGGAATTTCTCGTTGGCCTAGATTCATGAAACCTGGCAAGAAGCAAAGTTTCGCATCACAGGAAAAATCCGAAAACTGTAAATTTGTAATCACATCACAGGAAAAAAAAATTGTAATTTGTTATCAGATTGTCTGTCCGTCCATGTATCAAGATCACTTTTTCTCAGGGATGGGTAGACGTATTAAGTTCAAATTTATGCCACATACTGAGGTCTATGATTCCTTGCCAGTAAAATAAATGTCAGCTTCTAAATCAGTGCAATCAAAAGGTACGGCCATTTATGTCGCATATTTTGATACTCGCAAACTCACTCCTCAAAATTCGGAGGGTACTTCCCGATCACCTCGACTCATGAAATTAGGCAAGAAGCGTGGTTGCACATAACAAGTAATGAAAAACTCCGAAAATTGCTATTTTCTAATTACATCACACGAAAAAAATATTCCTTAAGTCATTTGTTAGCCGAGGTCAATCTTGAAATGAAAACAATCAGTAGTTCTACATTCAAGCTCACTGGTTAACAATGGCAAAAGCCAAAGATCAGGAAAGGAATGAGTTCATTCATCATATGACGCGTTTCCAAATTTATCCATCATCAGGTTTCCAGGAACGATTACTGCACGTAGATAGTGCATTTAATTTGTATATGAAACAAATATTCGCAGACAAGTCCTCGATGTCTGATAACTGATAAACTACGAAGCACGTCATGTGAGCAATAAAGTCGTTCCTTACCTGACGTTTGACTTTCACCGCTACGACCCAGTCAGCGTAAGTGCTCAACAACTGATTATTATAATGATGGTCACCTGCCTGATGCATGTCTTCGTGTCGCATTTATGTTATTGAAATTAGAACATTACCGAATATCTTGAAATCCGTGGGACCGGCCGGCCGAAGTGGCCGTGCGGTTAAAGGCGCTGCAGTCTGGAACCGCAAGACCGCTACGGTCGCAGGTTCGAATCCTGCCTCGGGCATGGATGTTTGTGATGTCCTTAGGTTAGTTAGGTTTAACTAGTTCTAAGTTCTAGGGGACTAATAACCTCAGCAGTTGAGTCCCATAGTGCTCAGAGCCATTTGAACCATTTGAACCTTGGGACCGATATCTTGCCAGTATCAGTGTCGACAATAGCCAAAAATGGTGGAGATTATCGATTCCCAGAATGGATGAACTATCTGTATGCATAATTAAGTTTTTACCGAACCCTCAGTGCATGTCCGTCCATCTCGATGAAACCTTCCTGGTACCCGAAAAAAAAAAAAAAATGTGAAAGGATCAACACCGAACTTCAGTAGATGTCACGTTACGTCCGCTACTACCAAATAGGGGAACTCGGGGCAGAACGAGATAGCGGGGCACAATGGGGAATTGCTCTTTTCTAGAGTGGACAGTGTTGCAACCTGTTGTATGGGCATGTAACTATTTCTCCGAATGGAAGGGAAGTGAGGGCAGCCATTCTGATTTAGTCTGAAGTGCGAGATCTAAGTGAATTGTTGTCCGCCACGTTACCGCTTATGTTGTTCTAACGTTTGGTGAATTTCAAAGCAAGGTAAGCTGTTAATTGTTAAGTGTATGCCCTAAAATGACACATTCCCTTAAAGTGCATGACATTTGTTATACTTAAGTTGTTTAATGCGTTTAAATACGTCAGTTATTGCGCTCCATAAAAGTTGTTAACCTCAAAAGTGCTCTTGGGGCGGAACGGGACGGGCCAGAATGGGATAGTGTGCCGCTCTGCCCCGTCATATTTGGATGCAAGTAGAAAGCAAACCCAGCCTGGATGTTCATGGATGCCAGGCTCTCCCAACCAGCTATGTTCGCCGAACAACTCAGCTTTCCAGATATAGCCCGAGGCTGTCATTCCAATCCGACTAATCTGTCAAAATACTCTGCGGACAACAAGACGAAAAGGAAAAACCGTCGTATTAACAGATTCTCCTTATAAGAAGGAACTGCAGAATGCTGTCGCACGTAAAGTAGGCCTACAGAAAGGAGGAGGGTGCACAAATATGAACAATGTCAGGACAGAGACGTCAGGTGCAATGCAACTTAAGACAAAAATATCAAACTGTGCACCAAAAATAAATAAATAAATAAAAGGAAGAAGATGATGGAGAAGAGAGAATCAGAGAGAGAGGATGCTGAGTATCTTTACTGTGGGGACTTCTACTCCGTTTCTAATGAGGGCTGGGTCGCATGCCAGAGTGGGCACAAAATTCATGTGCTGGCATAGACAGTGAAGATGAAGAGGAAATACTGATTTGTGACTACTGTTGAAAGGGCTAGTAGTTAGTGGTTTGGTGGTTATTAAGCACTGTACATTTTTCAGAATGACATTAAAATATTTTCTTATTTTGAAGAATGACATTTTAATTGTTTAAATTACACATTCCTTAGTCTGAATTGCCTGTTATACAACATTTTGTCATAGTTTAATACAATATTCGTAATTCAAATTCCACGTTTATGCAATAATTTAACAAAAAATACCCTTATCCCATTCTGCCCCGTGGGTGGAGCGGAACGGGAAATATGCAAGACTTTCTTTGAAAAATTGTAAAAAATGCCAAATGTATTGTTTTAAGTGATTTTAAAAGAAGGTACGTTAGGTTACACTACAAGGTGTTTTTTTATCACTTTAAGAAGTGTTTCCTTGTGTTCCCTTATTTTATAGAAATTGTTAAACATTAAGTATACCGTTCCGCCCCGAGTTCCCCTACAACGAACAACAATGAAAAAAAAGTGGTCAGTGCGACGGCATGCCATGCAAAGCGGCCCGGGTTCGATTCCCGCTGGGTCGGAGATTTTCTCCGCTCAGGGACTGGGTGTTGTGTTGTCGTCATCATTATCAACTCATCCCCATCGCCGCGCAAGTCGCCGCAGTGGCATCACCTAAAAAGACTTGCACCAGGCGACCGGTCCACCTGACGGGAGACCCTAGCCACACGACAATTTTATTTAGTGCGTGTCCCACTCACGCCTGACCAGTTTTTGTTTTTTTGTAATGCCTGTCTGATGGCTTTAGACGGAAACAATTCACCCTCTATAGACTGCTTAAAATGTAACTGTCGTGTAACTAGGGCCTCCCATCGGGTACACCGTTCGCCGGGTGCAAGTCTTTCGATTTGACGGCACTTCGGTGACTTGCGCGTCGATGGGGATGAGATGGTGATGATTGGGACAACACAACACCCAGTCCCTGAGCGGAGAAAATCTCCGACCCAGCCGGGAATCGAACCCAAGCCGTTAGGATTGACTCAGCCACCAGGGAATACAAGTCTAAAACTAATTACACCTCCAGCGTCTGAAAATCAGGGGTAACCACATCCACAGATATTCAGATTACTGGAAAACACGAACACTCTTCGCATATTGCACCACCACTGCCATAATCCATACATACAGGGTGTCCGAAAAGTCTCTCCTTGATTACATAAATTGATAACTCAGGCTAGAAGTAAGATACAAATATGTAACTGGTGTCTAATTGTTTACAAACTATCTAAGTTGTTTTTTATACATCAGTAAACTTCCACATAAGTACCCTTGGTAGCACGTAGCACATCTAGGCGATATTCAATTTCCGTCCACACATTAGCCAACATCACTGGAGGGATCGATTCAACGACTGTGGTTATCCGTTGCCGCGGGGTTTCAAGATCTGGTACACGTGTTCGGTAGACCTCGTCCTTGACATAACCCCATAAAAAGAAGTCTAATGGGGTTATGTCAGGAGAGCGTGGAGGCCAAACCGTTGGCCCATCACGACCAATCCATCGCCCAGGAAAGGTCATATCGCCCAAACCCCAATGAGGCGGTGCACCGTCTTGCTGAAACAAGACATCGGGGTGATACTGAAGCAGCTGAGGAACAGCATACAGTTGCAACATGTCCAGATACACTGCAGATGTGATGGTAGCCTCAGCGAAGAAGAATGGCCCGATAATTCGATCGTGCAATAGCGCGCACCAAACATTCACCGTTGGACTGCCTCTGGTGCACTCCATGACCTCGCCAGGGGGTTGTGAACCCCATATGCGCACATTATGGCGATTCAGTACTCCACTGACAAAAAAGGTCGCTTAGTCGGAAAAGGCAATTCGTGTGAGATAACTATCATCGTCCTCAATACGTGATAGCATTTCGACCGCAAAGTCATATCGACGTTTACTGTCATTGGGCAACAAGGCCTGAACGATTTGCACTTTGTATGCACGTAACAATAAACGTTTGTGTAAGATGTCATGGAGAGAGCTTTTTGGCATCTGTAATTCACTTGAGGCCCTGCGCACCGATTTCTTCGGACTTCGCAGAAAAGACTGCCTTGCAGCTTCCACCCTGTCTGCTGAGGTTCTTGGTCGACCAGACCTCGGAAGGTCAGCAACCGATCCTGTGTTCTTGAACCTCTCATACCAGGCTTTAATGCTCTTGACAGCCGGCCGGTGTGGCCGAGCGGTTCTAAGCGCTTCAGTCTGGAACCGCGTGACCTCTACGGTCGCAGGTTCGAATCCTGCCTTAGGCATGGGTGTGTGGGATGTCCTTAGGTTAGTTAGGTTTAAGTAGTTCTAATTTTTGTTTTTTGTTTTTTTGCTCTTGACATCAGGTGAATTTCTTCCAAATGTTGTCTGGAAGTGTCTCTGCACTGTGGTTGGTGATCGTGTCTCATGGTACCACAGGACACACTGTGCCTTCTCCTGATTGGTTAACATGGCTTCTTGGGCACTGCACCTCATCCACTACTTACGTACTAACAACCTAAAACAGAAAAAAAACTTTGATACGTGTCAACAATTCGACACAAGTTTCATATTTGTGTCTTACTTCTAGCCTGAGTTATCAATTTATGTAATAAGGGAAGACTTTTCGGACACCCTGTATTATAAAAATATATATGTTTATGTGTGTGTGTGTGTGTGTGTGTGTTCCACAATTCCTCCTGAATCACTGAAGCGATTTCAACCAAACTTGACACACATATCCTTTGCTGTAAGGCAACAATCGCTGTGGAGGTAATAAAGACTTGCTCGACATGAGATGTGACGTCATAAACAACGAGATGTGTGAAAAGCTGCCGCATCATACGCGACGTTTAAATGTATTATTTCTATGTTACTAACTGTATTTGCCATAAATTTCACAGACACATTTTCCGCTAAGCGCAAAGCGCACCTACAAAATTATATCATGGTACCACACATACTTCCGGAGGTATGGCGTCACAAACACTGATATACGTGAAAAACTGCCCCATTGTGCATGGCCTTAAAATTACTGCTTCTTCTCTACTAACTCTGTTCTTAACATGACAGTACCCATGTCCGTCGCCCAATGTGTCTACACTAATTCAGCGATGTACGACATGAGATATAACCTCATGAACACTGAGATGCGTGCAAAAATGGCGCATCGTGCATGACGTTTTAATACATTTATTCTTTACTGCTAAGACTCGCGTACAGTAGAATGAGATTAAGAAAATCTCTGACACGTGGCAGTGCCTTTCACAGTTTTCAACTGCGAAGCTCAAACGGCTGTAGGCGAAAACAACAGCCGAATATAGAGTAATGAAGAGCCGTTGCTATAGAGACGTTTACCAAATCACCTTGTAGACAGTCGAAGCAGCTGCATCCAGCATAAAAAAACTGTCCGACATAATGTTTTTTTTAACATACTTAAAAATTTGTACATTATGCACATTTCTATATACGACTGTTTCATAATTTCAAAGGTGGTTTTAAGAATACACGGAAATGAATTTTTTTCGATACCTCACTACAAACACAGTTCTCTTTCTGTTTTCGTTTCTAATAGAAAATTGGGAAAATTAATTCTCGGGCAATGCGACATTGAACAGCTAGCATATATAGCGTCCCCAGTGAAATAATACGAAAAGACTTAAAAAAGAGTATTTATAAAGAAGAGACACTTAAAAATTGAATAATATACATTTTTCTCATGTGCCCATAAAATAATAATTTCTCTGTGTAAGTTTCGAGGGCAAAGAAATATAACAAAATTGTCTAAAGAGACGACAAGATACGCTCTTTTGTTTTTTAGTCGTCTTCACTTCTTCTCTTGTCTTGGTTGCGTGTAGACGGACATCTTCCGAGTGCTGGCAAATGTAAGCATATTTGTACTAATTAAGCAAATAATATATTGATTTAATGTTATTGTGCACTTCCTCGTATTAACCTGCATTCGAGTAATTTACAGTTCAACAATCGCAGCGGCCGATGCAGCCAACGACGCCATTACGTGGCGATATTAACTTATAAAAAATTTTTGCATAAGCGAAAAACTCGCCCGCTATTAACATAATATACATTTTTCTCCACAGTCGCAAAGCGCTGCAGAAAATACGTAGCTTTAAGAGTCTTATTTTCAGTACCACAGCCGAGAGCCAGAGCCAGGACTCCGACTACAATACAATGGTTAACGGAGGTAAGAAAAAATACTCTCGGGCGTGTGTGGGCCGCAATTGTAATTAATAACTAAAGATTTTTTGCTTTAAAGTGAACTGACTAGCCGAGGAAATTAATATGAAAAGTTTATTCCATTGTTCCACTTATATGCTCATGTTTTAAGATTCAGCGAGTCTAACGTTCTTTAACGTAACAAATAATTTCCACTGAAGAATAATATTGTTAAAAAAAGGAGACAACTTCACAAAAGCATTTAATTGTAAACCAAAATTGAATGAAATATGTTGATTGAGGCCCACCACGTAAGTCGGCAACAATCCACGTGACCAACAAATAATATATTAAATTACGACGGCCGACGGACGCGAGACATACACTGACAGGAAAGAAAAAAAGTTGCGCCACCAAGAAAGAGTTGTTCGTCATAAACGAAAATTATTAGACGTGTTTCTACGAGGGTTACCCAGAAAGTAATGCACAGCATTTTTTTTTTTTTCTCAGCGGAACACAATGCCACGAATGCGAAACGCTACGTACACTATGTGATCAAAAGTATCCGGACACCCGCAGAAACATACGTTTTTCATATTAGGTGCATTGTGCTGCCACCTACTGTCAGGTACTCCATATCAGTGACCTCAGTAGTCATTAGACATCGTGAGAGAGCAGAATGGGGCGCTCCGCGGATCTCACGGACTTCGAACGTGGTCAGGTGATCGGGTGGTCGTGTCATACGCCTGTACGCGAGATTTCCACACTCCTAAACATCCCTAGGTCCTTTCAGCATTACAGCGCGTCAGCAATCGTTAAGTATCGAAATAATTACGAAAAATCTGCCTCGACTGCAAAAACTACCTGGTGTTTACCTAGGTTTCAGCGTGGATAACCACGCCTTCTTCAGAACAAATATAAAACAGCCTGCCTAAATAGGCATAGTCAAAGGCTAAAATCAACACCTATAGCGGCAAGACCCCATAAAAATTTTTTACCAATATACGGTACATATGTATGTATGAAAGGAGAAAATATAAAAATGCAGTAAATGAAGCAGGCAAAAAGGAATACGAACGTCTCAAAAATGAGATCGACAGGAAGTGCAAAATGGCTAAGCAGGGATGGCTAGAGGACAAATGTAAGGATGTAGAGGCTTTTCTCACTAGGGGTAAGATAGATACTGCCTACAGGAAAATTAAAGAGACCTTTGGAGATAAGAGAACCACTTGTATGAACATCAAGAGCTCAGATGGAAACCCAGTTCTAAGCAAAGAAGGGAAAGCAGAAAGGTGGAAGGAGTATACAGAGGGTCTATAGAAGGGCGATGTACTTGAGGACAATATTATGGAAATGGAAGAGGATGTAGATGAAGATGAAATGGGAGATACGATACTGCGTGAAGAGTTTGACCGAGCACTGAAAGACCTGAGTCGAAACAAGGCCCCCGGAGTAGACAACATTCCATTGGAACTACTGACGGCCTTGGGAGAGCCAGTCCTGACAAAACTCTACCATCTGGTGAGCAAGATGTATGAAACAGGTGAAGTGCCCTCAGACTTCAAGAAGAATATAATAATTCCAATCCCAAAGAAAGCAGGTGTTGACAGATGTGACAATTACCGGACAATCAGTTTAATAAGCCACAGCTGCAAAATACTAACACGAATTCTTTACAGACGAATGGAAAGACTGGTAGAGGCCGGCCTCGGGGAGGATCAGTTTGGATTCCGTAGAAATATAGGAACACGTGAGGCAATACTGACCTTACGACTTACCTTAGAAGAAAGATTAAGGAAAGGCAAACCTACGTTTCTAGCATTTGTAGACTTAGAGAAGGCTTTTGACAATGTTGAGTGGAATACTCTCTTTCAAATTCTAAAGGGGGCAGGGGTAAAGTACAGGGAGCGAGAGGCTATTTACAATTTGTACAGAAACCAGATGGCAGTTATAAGAGTTGAGGGACATGAAAGAGAAGCAGCGGTTGGGAAGGGAGTAAGGGTTGTAGCCTCTCCCCGATGTTATTCAATCTGTATATTGAGCAAGCAGTAAAGGAAACAAAAGAAAAATTCGGAGTAGGTATTAAAATCCATGGAGAAGAAATAAAAACTTTGAGGTTCGCCGATGACATTGTAATTCTGTCAGAGACAACAAAGGACTTGGAAGAGCAGTTGAACGGAATGGATGGTGTCTTGAAGGGAGGATATAAGATGAACATCAACAAAAGCAAAACGAGGATAATGGAATGTAGTCAAATTAAGTCGGGTGATGCTGAGGGAATTAGATTAGGAAATGAGACACTTAAAGTAAAGGAGTTTTGCTATATGGGGAGCAAAACAACTGATGATGGTCGAAGTAGAGAGGATATAAAATGTAGACTGGCAATGGCAAGGAAAGCGTTTCTGAAGAAGAGAAATTTGTTAACATCGAGTATAGATTTAAGTGTCAGGAAGTCATTTCTGAAAGTATTTGTATGGAGTGTAGCCATGTATGGAAGTGAAACATGGACGGTTAATAGTTTGGACAAGAAGAGAATAGAAGCTTTCGAAATGTGGTGCTACAGAAGAATGCTGAAGATTAGATGGGTAGATCACATAACTGATGAGGAAGTATTGAATAGGATTGGGGAGAATAGTTTGTGGCACAACTTGACCAGAAGAAGGGATCGGTTGGTAGGACATGTTCTGAGGCATCAAGGGATCACCAATTTAGTATTGGAGGGCATCGTGGAGGGTAAAAATCGCAGGGGGAAACCAAGAGATGAATACACTAAGCAGATTCAGAAGGATGTAGGTTGCAGTAGGTACTGGGAGATGAAGAAACTTACACAGGATAGAGTAGCATGGAGAGCTGCATCAAACCAGTCTCAGGACTGAAGACCACAACAACAACAACAATGTACCAAGTCAGTGTTACTTATCTCAACCCTGTGTGTGCTGCCTCGCCCCAGCCAACGTACGATGGTCACAGGGTGGAGAGCCGTCATGTTGTCAGTTAAAGTTCAGTATAACGGTACAGATGTACACATAACTCAAAGCATTGAGAGTAGCCACACTGTGCCCGGAATCTATGTAGATCTGGAAAATAAAAATAAAAATTGCGACTGATTGGTGATATTCTCTACAGTTTTGTACTAAACAGTCGCTGGGCACCAGCTCAAAAATGGAGTCAAACCTGATTGAAGAAATCTAGCTAATTTTAATAAGCCTTGTGAAGTTACGAAAATGTTCACATGTGTGTGAAATCTTATGGGACTTAACTGCTAAGGTCATCAGTCCCTAAGCTTACACACTTCTTAACCTAAATTATCCTAAGGACAAACACACACAACCATGCCCGAGGGAGGACTGTAACCTCCGCTGGGACCAGCCACACAGTCCATGAATGCAGCGCCCTAGACCGCTCGGCCAATCCCGCGCGGCATGAACTTACAGTTAACGTAAATAAACATTTTTCAATGGTTGTGAACATATAATGTATCCAACGGAAAACAAAATATGCCGGCCGGGGTGGCCGAGCGGTTCTAGACGCTTCAGTCTGGAACCGCGTGACCGCTACGGTCGAAGGTTCGAATCCTGCCTCGGGCATGGATGTGTCTGATGTCCTTGGTTTAGTTAGGCTTAAGTAGTTCTAAGTTCTAGGGGACTGATGACCTCAGCTGTTAAGTTCCATACTGCTCAGAGCCATTTGAATTTTTGAAAACAAAATATATTTACAATTTAACGATAATTTGGTTTGAACAATAATATTTACAATAACTATTTAATGTTGAACAAAATAAGAAACAACACAGTAAATAACCAAGAAACTGATCATAATATAAAAATTAAAAAAAAAATACTAGACAATTCGAACCTTCCTGACTTTTGCTTGTGCAAACTCTTGCACAGGATCTGTGTAATTTAAGTCCTCTGGAAACTCGCGCTCAATCGATATTGTTGCAAGATCATTCAAACGAGTTTGGCTCATCGTTGATCGGAGGTATGTCTTTATCAGTTTCACTTTTGAGAAACTCCTCTCTCCACTCGCAACTGTCACTGGAAGTGTTAGGAGAATTCTCAGAGCAATGTTAACATTAGGGCAAAAATTATGTCTTCCTATAAACTTCAGAGTCTCTTTTGGACCTATTCCAGGTTTCAACAATGTTGAAAGCACTTTTAGTTCTTCCCTCAACTCCAGTGCATCAGTGTCGCATGACTCATGATCTTGCAAAATCGCTGCGAGGTTTCTACACTTTATGTCCAGGCTGTCAGGAGGTGCATTCTTCAGCTCGCCGATGTCGTAAAGAAAATCAAAATAATCACAATGAGATTTCAGTTGACTGACTCTCTCATCCAAAGATGTGGTTACTATATCTAATAGATAATAGTAGAATTCAATCTTGTAACGTTTTGTTGCGTCATCTATTGTCTTATCCCTTTCTTCATAGGTAAAGTGTATTGGCTTCTTACTTCGTCGCCGGGAAACACTTATCTGTGGTAACGTTAGATCTTCTAGCTCTAATTCTGTAGCCAATTCTTTGGAATCCGTCAAGAAACACACAAACTTTTCTTCTGTTCTGCAGGTCTCAAAATATGTTTTCGTTTTTTCAAGCATTTCCACGGCCTCAGAAACATTTATGTCAATGGTCTGGAGGGTCTTACTGACGACACTGATGTGAAGCAAAACGTTGTACCAGATTACCAGAGAAGTGAGAAAGGTGTAATTTTTTATTTGATTCGCAAGTGGCGTTGCTTCGTGAGCGGTCATATCATCGAATTCTTCTGATATCTGAACCAGTGCATCATAAACGTCTCCAATTTGAAACCTCAGGGGAGTAAGTGCATCGATGTGACTTTCCCACCTAGTATCGTTCAGTGGCTTCAGCGACAGGTTAGGCAGATACTTCAAGACATCCCAACGTCGAACGAAGGACGAGAAGAAGTCATACAAGCTTTTCACTGTCGAAAACATGGAAACAGCATATTTAGAAGACATAGCGGCATCGTTTACAACAAGATTCAATGAGTGACTGCTACATGGTACATAAAATGCTCTCTTGTTCATATCTGCATTTCTTTTGTGGAGACCAGACTTCTTTTATCTTTGTTCCATTGTCGTGTCCTTGCCCTCTCATATTACACAGTAGGAATTTTTTATCTTTCAAGAACTTGAGTACGACCTGCGTCGAAGTGGAGCTTGAAGAATCGAGCACTGGAAGAAATCCCAGGAAATGCTCCCGGATTCGGACGTCGTATACCCTGTCGAGTCTTGTCTCCTGGACGAAACGTACCACTACTGTCATCTGCTCAACTTTTGAAATATCTGGTGTGCAGTCCAGAATTATACTGTAATACTTTGCAGGTTTCATCATTAATAGAATGTTGTTGGTTATAGATGATCCAATAAAATGAATTATTTCATTCTGTTTTTCTTTTCCAAATTAATGATGACCCTTGTTCTCACCTTGCTTTATTCTGTGCAGGTGCTCCATCATCACAGTGTCGAACCTTCCGAATAATTCAACAGTTTCAAGAAGTTTCCGTTGTCAGGCTGAAGGAGTGTATCTGTACTTCCTCTCAAAGACAGACACTGCCGACCCAGGAAATGAATTATTGCTATTAAGCGCTCAAGAACATCTTTCCAATGTTCGCTTTCAGTATTCAGAAGTCTTTGATGATGGGCGTCGACAGTTCGTGACTTTTTTAGTCCCTCGGAAAACACGATCCACTTTTTATGTGAATTCAACTGCTTGGTGGACTTCCCGTGACTTTAGAGATGCCGGCCGGTGTGGCCGAGCGGTTCTAGCGCTTCAGTCTGGAACAGTACGACCGCTACGGTCGCAGGTTCGAATCCTGCCTCGGGCATGGATGTGTGTGATGTCCTTAGGTTAGTAAGGTTTAAGTAGTTCTAAGTTCTAGGGGACTGATGACCTCAGATGTTAAGTCCCATAATGCTCAGAGCCATTTGAACTTTCAAGATACGAAGCAAGGTGCCGCCAGTCGTATATACCATTCTTTGCAATTTTTACTGTAGATGACGAAAAAAGTTTGCAACAAAAGCAGAACACAGCATCCTTGCTCTTTGAGTACACCAACCACCTGCTTCTTCTAAATTCTTCAAAGATTAGCTGTAGTGCACAGGGCTGAAACGTCGGTGGTCCGCGTTTTTAGGACATTCTTCAGCTTCCTTAATGCGCTCGGGAGGACCTCGCATGACCAAAGTCGTTCGAATGCAGTTGGTAATAATTTCCGGCCGTCTTCCGGGATCTGAGCCAATTGTGTCTTCCAGCTTAGGCTCGCCTTCAATCCCTTCTGCGGTGGTGATTACCTCAGCTGATGTTCCTCCGGTATTTTCCGAATCGGGTCGCCTAATTTCAGTTCTGTCTGATGTTTCAGTCTCGGAGCTTTCGTCGCAACGCAGGTCTTGAGTCCAGACGAGGTCTGTTGAACATGTTGTGGACGACCCACCGTCAGCATTGCTACCGTATGCAGTGGTCGCAGTACTGTGTTCGTCAACTTTCTGGTCATGTCCTGAAGATAAAGATGTAGCTGCAGTAGCTCCACTAGTTTCTGTACTTTCAGGATCTATTTTTCCACCCTCACCGCTGATAGGTCGTTTTCGTTTTTTTTTTGTTTTTTTTTTTTTGCTTGAAATATCGTTGTAGTGCGCTTCCCTTTGCTTCGTATCGTCATCTTCCTTCAGCGCCCGTCTTTTCCTATATTCACTGCCAGACAGTCTTTTTCTACCGTCGGGCATGTTTCAAACCACCCTGTAAAGAACGATTACGTGAAACTAACTGTTGATGTCAGTGTACTAACTTTATTTGCAACACACTTCGCAGACAATTTCCTGATATTCCACTGCACGTAAACGGAAAAGTATATTAGTGTAGGATACACTGTTCAGGAGATGAAGTCATAAGAACTGAACCGCGTGAAATTGAATTTCAGGCCGAGTTTCACTACAGACGCAGGTGAAATTGTCAAAGAGTGGAGCGGAAGACAGTGGAGAGAGGAAGAATAAGGAGATGGAGTAACATAATAATGCAATAAATACACACCCTCGCATCGACGGGTACTAATGCTAGCCGAAATATATTAACTCACTGACCTGCGGTTGTTCATTTCAAAGAACTGTCACTTGACATCTGTCGTAATTTCCATGTGTCACTTCTTTCGTGTCTGGTTATGGAATAAGGGTAACAAATTAGTCATCACTGTATCACTTCACTTTTCTTCGGTTTATTTTCATTCTAGCTATTGGGGCGACGCGTGCTCATTTGGCGACTTGCCAATTTTTGAAGTAACAGATCATAAGAAAAATAAATTTTCCTATTCTGCAATCCTGAAGGAGAAAAATTCTAACTTATGAGTAACGTCCATGCGCAATACTAATTGTACGTTATATGAAAAGCACTTACCTATTACATCCCAAGTTGCAAGAAATTCGGACGCACCAATTCTTCTGTTCTTACGAAAAGCAATTGAAGTGGTTCTGACCAATCTTGACTCCCTCGGCCAACTACCGAAACGAATTCTGTAGTTTTCGTTGTACGGAACGCAACAATACCAATTGCCTGGAAAGGCGAAGTGGTGACGCGGCAGTGCCAGGTACTAGGTCACGTGACGAGGTACAGCAAGGCTACGGTTAAACTAGCGCCCAAGAAAAAGAAGTAAGAAGCTCACAGAAAGTATGTGACCGATGACATGTATAAATGTATTATCAGGCAGCAATTTCTATGGCATTACGAACAGTAGAAAGAATCTCGAACTTTGTGAAAACTGCAGAACATTTTTCAAACAGAAATGAGCTTCAAAGCTAGCAAGGAAACCTTAAGAAGCAATGTTCTGTCAAAGAATTTTCGTTTTAGATGGTGTCAAAATTAACGTTTTGTTATGTGCAGACGAGAGGGCATTGTTGCTGAAAGACCATACTTTGTCAGGTTTTCATCAGAATCAAAGCGACCAGTAGTTAACTAAGATGAAACATGGATTCACACGCATTATACAGTAAATAAATGGCAAAGTGATAGTGTGCGAGTAGTATAGGCAAACAAAAGTGCCGGTCAGAGTTTAATTGTTATTCGTGCAGGCGGAGACAGGTGTTACACGGCTCAAAAACCAAAACGTCCGACTATCACTCAGAAACGGATAGCAAAAATTTTCAAAAATACGTCGAAACCCAACTTATGCCAGGCTTATTAGCAATGTCTTTATCCCTTGTAATTACTCGCAGCCTATGTACCCATTCAGAATCTTCTAGTTATTGTAGGTGTCGAATATGTTTCACTGTGGTAATGTTGAACCATTTTTTTCCGTAATGCGGGAAGAACAAAACACTGGGAAACTGACATTGAAGGGCTTAGAAAAATTGCTCCAGGCTTAACATGTAACCGCAGTATCGAACACTGCATTCGAATTTCCAAATTAGTTTTCGTCCTCTGCAAAATTAGTTGTGAGTAAACGCACGGCGTGTAACAAGCTGGCAGCGCTCCACTCTTAAAGGCCGGTTGCCACTACAGCGCAGCGTGCGGCAACGGCAGCGGCAAGCGTTTTCCGCTTTGACGCGGCGGCTCGCGGAATTGGCGTTCCCCATCTGGAAGCGGCAGACGCGAGCGGTAGCCAATGACGGGACAGCCACTGAGGTCCGCGGCGTTTGATTAACTGTATCTTACACCTACATGAAGGAAAGACGAAGTTGGGTGAAGACATACCAATTTTTCCATTTTCTGTACAATGTACTCTTTCACATATTTCATTATTCATGTTTTCTCATTTCACCATAAACAGATTTCATGACTACCGTTCATGATTGTTCACTGTCTCCTAACACATTGAAACGATGTACGATAAAAGAGATTATTCAGATAGTTAAGTGAGACAAAAATTTAAAATGTGGTACGGTAGTAGGTACACGAAGACAGTAAGAACACAAAGGCTTGGGGGAAGCGATGAAAGTGGAAGCCACCTGATAGAATTTCCTACAGAGCATAATGTAATCGTCGCCAGTACCTTGCTTAAGAATCACGAAAGAATAATATATATCTGGAACAGAGTTTTCGAAACCAGATTTTAAATTATAAGACATTTCCCGGTGCAGACGCAAACCTACAATAATTTATTGGTTACGAGCAGCAGTTTATAACCAAAGAGACAGTAAACGGTAGCAAATTAAGGAAATGGAACTTGAATAAGTCAAGACCCACAGTTTTTCGATAATCTTAAAGTTACCGTAATGCAACGACTGACTGAAACAGAGGAAGGAATCCACTAGAATACGAATGGAGATCTTTGAGAGAAGAAGTGGTGTACGTGGCAGAGTAAGTGAACGGGAAAAAGGTACAGTAGAAATCGTTGGATAAAAAGTGATATATTAAATTTGACAAGAGGGAAAAATATAAAAATGCAGCAAATAAAGTAGGCCATGGGAAATAGAAATGTCTAAACATGACGTTGACAGAAAGTCCAAAAACGCAACGCGATTTTGCACTTGGAAAACATAGGAGAATGAAAATGAGAAAGAAGAAAGAAAACTTTGCTGAAAGCAGAAGCAACTCAAGAACTCACTTGGCAAGCCAGCACTAAGCAAATAAGAGAAGGCTAGAAAGTGGAAGGAATATGTAGAGAGGAGAGGGGGAGGGGTTGTACAAACTAACATAAGCACAATGTTAGATTCCTGTGAGATGTCTGAACACGTAAGGCAATACTGATCCTACCACTTAGCTAAGTAGACACACTGAAGAACTGCGAAACTGTGTTTATAGCATTTGCGTGTTTAGAGAAAGCTTTTGACAATCTTAATTAAAATATTCTTTCAAGCTCTGGAGATGTCATCGATAAAACACAGGGCCACAAGATCATCTACAACTTGTACAGAAACCAAACTGCATTTCTAAGACATAAATGACTTTAAAGGGAAGCAGTAATTGAGAAGGTAGAAGTAGAGAGGATATAAAATGAAGACTGAATAGCAAGAAAAGCTTTCTGAAAAAGAAAATTTGTCCACATCGAATATAAATTGTAATGGTTGGATACTATTTTACAAAGGTATTTGTGTGGAGTGCAGTGTTGTATGTAAGTGAAACGTGGACGATGAACAGTTCTGTCAAGAAGACAATGGACGCTTTCAAAACGTGGTGATCAATAAGAATGCTGAAGATTAAATACGAGGATCGTGTATCTAAAGAAGAGGTACGGAATTAAATAGAGGAGGAAGAGGAAATTACAGCACAACTTTGACTACAAGAGGGGTTAGTTGAAGGACATATTATGAGGCGTCAAAGAGTGAGGACAAAGGGGTTGAGTGATAGTATTCT
The DNA here is from genome assembly GCF_023898315.1 of Schistocerca nitens. Lineage (NCBI taxonomy): Eukaryota > Metazoa > Arthropoda > Insecta > Orthoptera > Acrididae > Schistocerca > Schistocerca nitens. Next base: position 29,586,620 of record NC_064623.1, on the reverse strand, counting down.
GATAATAATCATCTGTTGAAATGCTATTCTACTATTTTATCTATTAATGTAAGCAGTGAATTTACTCTTCCATGCACTCCTCCACAAAACATTTAAACCAAAACTGAAATCAGCTGAACACCAAATCTTTCAACTACTGTCTGACAACTACTGCATTCACTTTCAACTTTCTATAACTATCACTGGCTAGCCACGCACACATGCAGATATAAGGAGAACAGAAATAAACAAACATTAGTTTTCAGCATATAATTCTTTAGGTTGGCAACATGTACATAAACAAACCAAACAGGAAGGGACATTAGGTGAACACACTGTAGTTACGACTTCAAATCAGAGTTTCGGTAAAATGTCTACAGCTAGTGACAGAAGAAGAAAAAACGAACATGAAAATGTGCTTATTTTCCATAATCAAAGTTTTAGTTCAACGTCCAGCATGTGACCAGGTTAGGGGAAACGCAGATGTCCGCCAAAAGCTCGATTCGCTGTAAGTAATCAGTTATTCACGTAAAAAAAGATGTGAACTGCCTTATAATCTGCAAGTATCACATATCAAAACAAAACTGAATCACTCTCGATTCCACCGAAGATGCCTTAAAGTAAAAGGCGATACGCATCTTGAACCAATGAAGTACACTGGATCAAGAAAAAAACTTTGTTACTTACCAAAGGAAATAATCAATAGCTGTAGATACTTAGAAATTACATCTTATGACATACCAGCAAATTGTTTCAGTTTAACTTCTCATTCCACATGCTACTAACTGCCGTTTAAAAAAGTTCATCCATCCCTTCTGAAATACTGTAGTTACTTTCACATCTCGGTAGATAAATAGATTTTGGATATTTATCATGCGACGAAATACATAGCTTTTTACAAGTTATCGTTTGCAAAAGCCACGTTTCGATTTCCTGAACCGTTTACGAAATTTGCGGTTGATACAACCATATGGTTTACGACGAGCAGGACAAAGTATCGGTCGCATCGCGACTGCGCGCGGTCACCGCACAGCCCGTCCGCCGACATATCATTCAATATCTCGAGAACGGTGATAGCTATCGTTCTGCTCTCAGCTTTACAAACAATTTCGATATGTTGACTAAATTTCATACACAATAATGTGAACTGTACGCAAAGTCCACGCAGTGCGTTTTTACCTCTGCACACTCATTAAAATTTCGTGTAAAGGTTTACGTAAATGCGATACAGCAAGTAACCACGACGAATAACGAAAAGAAATGGTCCTTTATCGAGAGAAGATATCAGGCTGTAACATGCACAAGAATCAAATTATTCTACCGAATAGTTTCCTTGGAATCGGATGATACGTATTTCATAGCTGCCGCCGCGTCCGCGCCAGCGATTCGGCGAAAGTTCGTGTGGCCCGGGGTTCCGTACCTGACGTCACGCTTAGCGCGTTCTGTGATTGGCGGCACGGACCTGGAGCGCGGCACGCGGCAGCGATTCGACATGGACAAACCGCGACGCCAAGCCGCTGACGGCGTTTCCATGGCAACCACGCCGCTGCCGCGCGGCAGCCCTAGTGGGAACCGGCCTTAAGAATACTGGCGTGTACGCCAGACTGTTTCCCCCTCTCTGTTCCTCCGGCGTAAACACGACGGTGCTGCCACAGTGGCGAGGAAGAAATTAGTCCTCTTCCCTCCCCTTGTTCAACAGGGGCGGCCGGCAGGTAGTCGAGGTGCCACGCCACAGTTCCCGAAGCCGCTCCCTCCGAGGTTTGGTTTCGAATCCCGGGGAGGGACGGCAGATTTGCCGCCCCTCGTTTCGCACGTGCCTTGCGCCGGCCCACCTCGGCACACTCTTGACACTGTGAATCTCGGAATATTGAATTCCCTAATGATTCACACAATGGAACGTCCCATGCGTCTAGCTCCAACTACCATTCCGTGTTCAAAGTCTATTGATTCCCGCCATGCGGCCAGAATCATGTCGGAAACCTTCTCACATGAATCACCTGAGAACAAATGACAGCTCTGGCAACGTACTGCCCTTTTACACCTTGTGTATGTGATACTTCCACCATCTGTATATGTGCATGCCACTATCCTGTGATTTTTGTCCCCTCAGTGTATTTGCAAGATTGTTGTGGGTTTGTGACCTACGCGAGTAGCAATATCAAACAGTGATAAAGTGCAGTCTTGATAGGCCACAATTCTGCTGCTGTCGAATTCCAACACATGCTGATAGACAGTTCTCCTACTTACACGAGGTGTAAAACAATCTTCTTGCAAAGATTTGACTGAAATTTTACTCACCATATTTAGCTACCTAAATATTTTCACACTTGCGTAACACTGACTTTGCTCCGTTCTGGCGTCATGAAAACAATACATAACCCTCTAATACCAGTAATAGCCACACAAAGTGGCCTCATGTGATATACTCTTGACTGCATAAGTGAGCCCTACTTTGCATGGAAATTGTGTGTCAGCAAAATGATGCACAACACACAATTAGGTATGATGTAAAAATGTGTGAGGTAGTACTGAAAAGAAACTGAACTAATTTTTTGGTGGCCAGAGCTCTTGTAGTACCACAATTTGCCACTAGGAGTGCACAGAATGAACATTCTAGTCGGTAAACTGGGTGCTGTCGCTGAAGAAGGTGGGGAGTAGTTTCGGCACAGTTTATAGTGACAACTTTTTTGCGTGATTCTCGTTTTTGTAATGGCTGATTTTTATGAAAACTATGCAGTCGTAAAATTCCAATTTTTGCTCGGAAAAGTGGAACAGAAATTCTTGAAATGTTAAGAATGACATATAAGGATGATGCTATGGGGAAAACTCAAGTGTTTCACTGGTTTTCCTGTTTCAAAAACGGTGAAATGTCAATTAATGATATACCTTGTTCTGGTCTTCCTTCCAGGTCCCGATCATGTGAAAATGTTTTAAACATTCTTGCAGTCATCAATAAAGATAGACACTGGACCATTGAAGAAATTGTGGAGGTGTCAGGAGTGCCTTCGAGTTCAGTGCAGTGAATTATGACGAAAGGTGTGGGAGCGGAAAGGATGGCTGCAGAATTCATGCCACAACTGCTGACTGCTGAACGAAAACTAGGTCGTGTGGAAGCAACCTATGATTTGAAAAGAGTCCCAAAATGATCCAAATTTTTTTTTTCAAATATTGTCATAGGTGACAAAACTTGGTGCCATGCTTACAATCCCAATTCAAAGCAACAATATAGCCAGTAGAATACTTCAAATTAGCTTCATCTCAAGAAAGCTCATCATGTGAAACCCAACATTAAAATAATGCTAATCTGTTTTTTCAATCTGACAGGAGTCATTCATTCAGAGGTTGTTCTGCAGTGTCAGACACTAACTACACTTTCTACTTGGAAGTTCTGAAAGGATTTCACAACAGTGTGTGACAGAAGCAGCCTGATTTGTGGTAGTTAGGTGAATGGTTTTTCCATCATGACAATGTCCCTTCCCTCACATCCCTGTCTGTATGACAGTTCTTGACCAAAAATGATATGACCCCTGTCATCACCCCCCATAATTACCTGTTGTTGCCTCGTGCTACTTCTTTTCTTTTGTTTCCACAAATAAAAAGACATATGAAAAGAAAGCATTTTCCCGATGCTGCTGAGATGAAAGTGATGGATATGCTGTGAAGCGTCACAAAAGATGATTTGTTTTGAAACACTGGACAAAAGGTTATAGGATTGTATTAGTGCAAGTAGAGAGTACTTTGATTAAAATGTGAATAAATAAGTTAAAAAAATACCACCTCATATACACTATACAATCAAAAGTATCTGGACACCACCAAAAACATATGTTTTCCATATCAGGTGCATTGTGCAGCCACCTACTGCCAGGTACTCCATATCAGCGGCCTCAGTAGTCATTACACATCATGAGAGAGCAGAATGGAGCACTCCGTGTGCTGTGGCCTTCTCCACCAGACATCACAGCGCCTCGAGTATCAGCAACCAAACTGAAAGCCTGCAGCCGCGGGTTGCCCACCTCGCATGCACACCGAAGCACTACACAACTGACAGGCAATATTGATGAATGGCCACTGCAACAACCACAACAACAACACCACAGCAAAGGCACCAGGGGCCACTACCGGCCCACATAAACATAAGGAAGAGGTTGCTGCAGATCCCGCAACTATTTTCACACGTCAAACCACGTGAGGGGAAAATAGTTCCGAGGTACTCATCCGCCGAAGCGCTATAAAGGCTGGCGCTCGGACGCACATCGGCAGTTAATTGACCGCCAGCAGACTTGGATAGCTGCCGCCCCGGCATGGATGTTCTTGCTAATCTCTGGATTAGGCTTGGTATTTCGGAGAAGTCTCTGGTGGAGACTAGTAGGAAATTATTTCAGTTGTTTTCTATCTTATTCTTGTATGTAGTTGTGATTCAAAGACTGATCACTGTTTTGTGTTGGTGTTATACTTGGAGAATTGTTTTGGTTAATCGAACAGTCCAATAAATTGTTTTCAGACTTTGATCGTTAATTTCTTCTGCTTATGCAGACATAACACTGTGAAACTCATGGACTTCGAACGTGGTCAGGTGATTTGGTGTCACTTGTGTCATACGTCTCTACACAAGTTTACCACACTCCTAAACATCCCTTGGTCCACTGTTTCCAATGTGATAGTGAAGTGGAAATGTGAAAGGACACGTACAGCACAAAAGCGACCTCATCTGTTGACTGATAGAGACCGCCACCAGTTGAAGAGGGTCATAATGTGTAATAGGCAGACATCTATCCAGACCATCACACAGGAATTCCAAACTGCATCACGATCTATTGCAAGTACTATGACAGACAGGAGGTGAGAAAGCTTGGATTTAACGGTCGAACGGCTGGTCATAAGCCACACATCATGACGATAAATGCCAAACGACACATCACTCGGTGTAAGGAGCGTAAACATTGGAGTGATGAATCATGGCACACATGCACATGTGGCAATCCAATGGCAGGGTGTGGGTAAGGTGAATGCCAGGTGAACATCATTTGCTAGCGTGTGTAGAGCCAACAGTAAAATTCAGAGGCGGTGGCGTTACGGTGTGTTCACGTGTTTTCAATGGAGGGGGCTTGCACCCCTTGTTGTTTTGCATGACACTATTACAGCACAGGCCTACATTAATGTTTTAAGCACCTTCTTGCTCCCCACTGTTGAAGAGCAATTCGAGGATGGCGACTGCACCTTTCAACACGATCGGGCATCTGTTCATAATGCATGGCCTGTGGCAGAGTGGTTACACGACAATAACATCCCTGTAATGGACTGGCCTGCACACAGTCCTGACTTCATTTCTACAGAACACCCTTGGGATATTTTGGAACACAAACTTCATGCCAGGCCTAACTGACTGACATTGATACCTCTCCTCAGTGCAGCACCCTGTGAAGAATGGGCCGCCATTCCCCAAGAAACCTTCCAACACCTGATTCAACGTATGCCTGCGAGAGTGCAAGCAGTCATTGAGGTTAGAGATGGACCAACACCATATTGAATTACAGCATTACCGATGGAGGGCGCTATGAACTTTTAAGTCATTTTACTCAGGTGTCCAGATACTTTCGATCACATACTGCATATGACAGTGTGCTGAAATGTAACATCTCCAAATTTTTAATGTGAAAACACTTAATTTTTTAAAAGAAAACAAACTTTATTAACATTTTACATTTTTATTCTTCATGTCTACATATTTATTTCTCAACATAGTCACACTGGTGACGAACACATTTCTCCCAATGAGAAACCACTTTGCTGATACTGTCATCGTGGAATGTTTGACTTTGATGACGGAACCACCTCACCTCTGCTTGCACCCCTTCAACACTATCAAAGTGATGTCCTCGAAGGCGTTCTTTGAGATACAGAGACAGATGAAAATCAGATGGGGCCAATTCGGGACTGTACAGAGGATGACTGGGAAAAGTGAATCCAAAGCATTGGATTGCTGCAGTGATATTGTATGGTCTAGCATTGCCATGCTGAAGGAGTGGGTACTCCACATGTGGACGAACTCTTCGAATCTGGCTTTGTTTTCTGATGGTCTTGCAACACCCTGCAGAGTTTATGGTGATGCCTTTGTGGATAAATTCCAAATGCACCACACCTTCCACAAATTTCAAAGTCCAAAGCCCCTAGATAGGGCAGTCTACCTGCATGTGTCTTCCTTGGACTTCACTGTGGCACAAGACCTCACTTTTGTAATTACTCATGTTTACATTGGTACAGGGTGATGAAAGAGTCAAGCATATCAAAAACCAATCAAGTGTATAAATATATATAACTTTCATCCACTGTGTCCCAATGTAAACACAAGTAATTACAAAAGCAGGATAATGTAATACAGTGAAGTTTAAGATTATGAGAATGCGGTGCCTATAATCCTTTACAGATGATTTAATCACCAAACGAATCATTTCATTAGATGTGTATTATAGAGCACACCACATTCCAAACAAATTGTTCATAAGCACACAGTGAAAAAAGGAAACTTGCTAGCCTTTGGACTGTAGGAGGGAGGGGTGGCAGGTATATGGGCTAGGTGTGTAACGCACAATTGTAGGAGTCGGTGGGGAATAGTGGGTGCTGAAACCAACATGGGGGTGTGAATTGGAAGGGGGGTGACAGGACAGAGGAAAGGGAAACTCTTGCGTGGAGGGTGCAGGGCAGTGGGTTACCTGAGATTGAGGCCAGGATGATTACAGGAGCAGAGGATGTGTTGTAAGGATGTGTGTAGTGCAGAGAAGCTAGTGGTGGAAGGAAGGATTTGATGGCCTGGGCTAAGTTTACATGAAACATAGATGGATTTTCAGTTGACCACTTTCTCATGTATCGACCCTTCATGTATTCACTAAGGTGAAACCGCACGTCATCAGTGCAGATAAAATGGTCCATTTCTGTGATTCAATTAATGCTACCAAATGACCAAAACTACGTACGGTATGCTTGATACTTTTCTATATCTAGCACTTTTGAGATTCTGCATACTACGAACATGATTAAGCATGATATTTTAATTTCTGCACCACTTTCTGGTCAGTACCATATAAAATCTGAGATTGGAACTATTGTCTCCTTAAACACTTTCACGGCAAAAGCAACATCACATCTCTCCCCTTAGCCAGTTTAGCATTCAACAAAATGTCTGGGTCTCCTGGTTCTCTAATTGTCCGCAAGTGATCCACATTTCTGGAAATGGACAATTAATCTAGCTATTGTTGAACTTTTCAGCACTGTGGCATCTGGATATTTCAGACGAAATGTGTCCACAACATGTGCACATTGCCAACAGGGCTTTCAAGCGAAATATTAATGATGCTAATAGGAAGAATGAGGAACCGCCATCTCACTCCTTTAAGTTACTGCTTGTTTCTGGCGCTTTGGCCGCATAAGCAGAATTTTAAGGAAAAATGGTATTCAGACCACTTTTTTCAGTCAAAACAAAGTAAAAGACTTTATGGAAAACAGATGCACTCGATTCCCTCCACACTGTGCATGTCTATGAAATGATGTGTGGCTGCAGCAAAGTATATGTTGGCTAAATAGGGCGGACTGTTAAAGAACATATTAAGAAACATTAACACCAAAAGTGGCTGAAACAAAGTATGAAGTTAGCAGTAGCAGAATATCACGAGAATTGTGGCCTTGACATAGTTTCCAATAACATATGTGTGCAGGCTAAGGAAACCAACATTTGCAAAAGGAAAGTCCGAGAAGTGTTTGAAATTTCTTAGAACACATGTAACTTCAATATAAAGGGCAGCTACAGACTTCCAACAATGTGACTCCCAGCCATCAAGGAAGTGAATACGTGGCCACGGTGTGTGATGCCCTGGAAGCCACCTATGTGGTCAGTAATATTTTGGATAAACATTCCACCTCTCATGCTCTGACCATTTCACTTCTAGCCAATGATATGGGCCCACCAATAGCAGCAGGAGGAATTTCATCAAATAATTCTTCTCCAGCACAAGTGCGGAAAATTGATTTCCAACCAATGACGCTGGCCCACCAATGATAGCTACAAGATTGTTAGTCAGTAACCCACTTCTTCAGCATCAGCACTGGTAAATTATCTTCCTTGTCAATGATGACAGCCCACCAATGGTAGCACAAGGCCTGTTACCCAATAATCCCACTTCTCCACAACAAGTGTGGTAAAACTCCTCTACATAAGAGAATGTAACACTGCTCTCTGACAATGCCCAATCTACTGTGGATGCCACAAAAAATCCCAGTAGCAACTGATTGTTGTGGCTGTTGCCGTGGTGGCAACCATGAAAATAGGCTGCTGCTGGTGAAGGCTATGGTGATAGATGATCATTAAACACTCGAGATTTTATCCATATATGATGCGGCATAAAAAGTGAGAATGTCTCGCATCTGATTTACTGAGGTTCGCTTCAGCAACAGGGATAAATAAAAAGATTCAACACCAACCTTTCAACCAGCAGCTACCTGAATGTCAAATGCTCTTAAATTATCGTTGGCATTTTTTACTGTAAAAGTGGAATATGGGGCATAATGCACATAACTCCAAACAGTCTAATAATTTATTTACACAACACACACATTTTCGAAACAGTTCAGTAGTATAGCAGTAGTATAGGAAGAAAAGCTGCATGTAGCAGAAACATTTTTTCTTGTAGTCTCTTTACAAAATTACCTAGCTGAATGGTGAAAAACAATCAATCGCTCAAAGACAGATCACTCTTACAATGACCTAAAAAATTATATGTAAGTAAAACTGCCAATTATGTGACTGCATATAAGTTTTCTTTTTTTTATAACTACATATGTTTTGAGACCTGCTCTGCAACTAGAAAAAATTACACACAGTTAACTGGCAGCCACACTATACAGCTGATGGATGAGCATCTTCCTCAGGTTTTGAAGATGGACTTTCACCAGAAGACACACTGGAGTCTTTCACAGGTGCCTCTGTGTGCGAGGATGGGGTTTTCACAGAACTCTTCCCTACAGAAGCAGCTATCTCGGCGTACTTCTTGGCGCGAAACTCTCGTCGTGCCTCATCCAGTAGAACATTGTGCAGGAGGCCACGATTTGAGGTCGTATCTGGCACCAAAGGAGGGTAGATATTACCTGGAAAATCAGTTATATAAACCTGTGCTATAATGTTTTCTACACGTCGTAACACAATGGACAAATAATAGGTTCACAAATAGTTCTTGAACAGAAAGCAGCTTCATAACATATTAATTCCCTTATTAACTTTTTTATTGATAGTCAGTCACAGATCCAAACCAGCACCACCTTTTGTGAACAACGCTATAGGGAAAAACTGCATTTACACGAATCTAATGCACCATGGAATGTAATGCCACCCCCATTTTAAAAATTAAAATCATAAAACGAAGAGTTTGTTGGTACATCACTAGTAGGCTAAATTGACTTTGCACAACAATAGATGTATACATGAACTACCAAAACAACAATTTTTAAGTGACCCACTGTTTGTGACACAGTCATTATTAAAAAAGAACACCTAACATGATTACCTAAACGACACACAAATAAAAATAGACATAAAATACAGAGGTTACTCATCATCATACACTAGTGTCATCATTACTGGTAACCTCAGAGTGGATTGCGACAAAAACACATTCATTTCCTCTTTCCCCATCATCCTTGGTGTCGTTCCACAGCACATCACCTTCACTGCCACCCAGAATATTTGAAATACAACATCTCTTGAATGATTTCACCATCATTGGTGCTTCAATGCTTTTCCAGCCATCCAAAGCCCACTGTGCAATACTGAGGGTGGCAGGACATTTTATTTTTCCTGGCAGAGTCAGTTCACAGCTTGGCTCACAAAACCACTTTTTGTACTGTTCCTAAACAAGAGGAATATTTAGGTATACTAACGTCCAGGTGTTGTAACACAGAAATCATTCCTGCAGGAATGATCACAAGGTCAAGGGCTATAACATCAATTTTTTTTACATTGTCAGTGAGATGACAATGAAATGCATCCAGACAAAGTAATGATGGTAGTTTGAATACCCCACCAGGACAAAGTTACCATATGTTTTGGACAATCTTCCCTTCCTGAACCCTGCTTGGTACTGTCCGATATGTGGATCTGTCTGAGGTTCTAGGCGATCACACCAATATGATCCTGTATGCATTCTTTAAGAGAGGATACCTAGCTGAATGGCCTGCATCGTTTGTCACTCACAAGTATTTTACCTTCAGTCTTGACGGTGGGAAGTTTTGTGATCACTGTGGCATGCCATTTTTCATTTGGTGTTCCATGATAGTTAATGGTTTGTTCTGAACATTTATCGATTGTCAAAATGTCCATCTCTGCACCTCTCGGAACTCATTTGCTGTTGCCCTTCTGATACAAATGGTGAGTCATTAGCAGCTATTATTTTTCCTGTCATAACTGTCAACACAACACTTTCAAATGAGCCTCACAAAAAGACTGAACTTGCGACTTCGCACTCAAGGGGTTCCTTGCATGTTAAGTTGGCAATTTGTTGACATTGGTTGTAGCAAAAGCTGACATTAAAGACTTCTTTCGGCAGAAGATGCAAACTGATTACATTATTTCCGACGCAGAGAGGGCCAGAATACCTTTTATTGATCTGGTTGTTATGAACTCTAAGGTTGGTTATTAATTTTTTACTTATTTGGTGAATATAAAAGACTGGATGTGCTATCAAAGTTGGTCTGTAGTGAAGTCCGATGTCTATGTTACGCTGGACTACGATTGTTTGGTTGTGAGTTGGCAAAGCCAACGAATCTCAACACAAAAATATGATTGCCGTAATAGACTGAAGTGTAGTGTTTCCTGAGATATACAATCACCATAACAATTACCTGCTTGTATGCTTTATTTGCAACTCAGCCAAAAATTGTGAGAATATCATTAAATTTTAAACCAATATAACAAAATCCCACCCACCTTTACTTACGAACTACTACAGAAAATTACTAACAATGACTTTAATTCACTACCAACAACAGACTCGCAATTTGTCTTATTCAGTTCCAATCATTACATCATACTACTTTAGGAAACTGATGTTTGGACACAGATTCAAATTCTATAATTATGAAGAAAAACTAAGAGGGCCAATCTGTGGAGTTCACTTTTAAGTCTTACAAAACTTTGTAAACAGACTTGTTCTTTAGGAACGTAGATAACTACTGATACACGATAATATCAGTATGTAGGTACCCATCTATCAGGAGAGATCAACAGCAGCTATTTGCTGTAACTGCAGAAACAGCAGCAGTTTCACAAAGTAGCTAAATTTAGCTTGCATAAGCCGAAAAGTTAAACTACTTTGAGTGAATTTAAAACAAAGGAATCAACAATAAAAGTCCAAAAGCCTACAGGGAAAGATGGATTACATACAATGCATACAAAAAAGAAGTGGGTCGAATAAAAATGGAAGTCCAGTTGAGAAGTGCTAAGGTTAAAAAAACCATAAATAGGGGGAGAGGGGTGCTGTCTTCCTCCTCTATTGTTCAAATTACATATCTAATAACCAATGAAGAAAATAACGCAAGGTTTGAAAGAGGGATTAAAATTCAAGGCGAAATGATATCAATTATAAGATTTGCTGATTACATTACTATCCTTAGAGACACAGGAAGAATTATAGAACCTGTTGAATGGAATGAAAAATCTACTGAGCAAGGAATATAGTTTGAGAGAATTAAGAAAGAAAGAGGAGTAACAGAACTGGGGTTAATCATAATATTAACATCAAAACCGGGGACCATGCAGTGAACAAAAGTGAAGGAATTCTACTACCTCGGTAGCAAAATGACACATGATGTATGAAGGACGCAGGATATAAATACCAGACCAGTACAAGCAAACAGGGCATTTCTCACCAAAAGAAGTCTACTAGTATCAAACATCAGCCTATATTTGAAGAAGAAATTTCTTAGAACGTACATCTGGATTCAATCGCTAAGTACAGGAAAACCAGAAGAAGAAAATCGGTGTTTAAGAAGACACATGTAAAATTGCATTTATAGTGCCAGCAGTTTTTGTGTACTGTGCTGCGGCTGGTAACTTTTTGCATAGTGAATGATGGGAAGTGAACAATACTAATGATTAGACAAGATTGTGGTATGAATGAGGAAATAGTGTTAGATAAACCTCATCAAAGATGTGGAGTGTTTGAATTTATGAGGTAGCATAACGGAATATACTGTGCAGAATGTTGCCGTATAATTTATTCCTTAAAGGGGGGGGGGGGGGGGGATGCAACGGAAAATGTAAACATTTATTTTAAAAATATCGTTACAGCCATATTTATTAATGTACAAATCTAAAATTTTGTATGCGTAAAGCAAAAAGGCTGTGTTTTAATGGAAAAATATAATAAAATATGCAGGATTAATATTTTGCCATAAATTTGAATTTTTAATTTTTTATTGCCTTTTTTTATAAAAGAGCCATAACTCAAATTCTAATCATGCAATTAATCTGAAAAATTTATTATTGTATCATTGACAAAGTTTTTCATTTTGCACACCCAAAATAAACTTTTTTCTACATACAATCATCTAAAAATCAGACTGTAACTGCAGGATCACGTATTTTTTAGTTCCAGGGAGATAGCAACACGTTGCGAACAGTTCATGAAAATTTCATAGCATTAGTGCATACACTTTTTCAGAAAAGGCTTCTAATAATGTAAAACAGAGAAAATTACATTCAGAAATCAAACTATGGAAAATCCAGGATGGAATGTAACAATATCAGAGAAGGAAAGTTGCTACTCACCATATAGAGGAGATGCTGAGTCGTGATAGGCACAACAAAAAGATTCACACAATTATAGCTTTCAGCCATTACGGCCTTTGTCAGCAGTACACACACACACACACACACACACACACACACACACACACACACACACACACACACACGCGCGCGCGCACGCAACATGCACACACGTCTGCAGTCTCAGAGAGCTGAAACCACACTGCAAGCAGCAGCAACAGTGCATGATGGGAGTGGCAACTGGGTGTGGGTAAGGAGGAGGCTGGGGTGGAGAGGGGGAGGGATAGTATGAGGGGGGTGGCGGACAGTGAAGTGTTGCAGTTTAGATGGAAGGCAGGAGATAAGATGCGGAGACGGAAGGCAAGAGATAAGGTGCGGAGGGGGGAAGGGGTAAGTAGCGGAAAGGAGAGAAATAAAAAGAAATTAAAAGACTGGGTGTGGCGGTGAAATGACAGCTATGTAGTGCTGGAATGGGAACAGGAAGGGGGTTGTATGAGTGAGAACAGTGACTAACGAAGGTTGAGGCCAGGAGGGTTACGGGAACATAGGATGTATTGCAGGGAAAGTTCCCACCTGTGCGATCCCTACAGTGGAAACACTTTTTCGTCACCAACCTGACCAATCAGACTCAACCAAACACCAATATTGAACCTTGCCTAACTCTGCTCACTCCTCCATCCAACCGTGATCCATCCCCACTGCATCCAAAACACACCCTGTTAACTTTCCAGAGTTTCTTAACCTTGAATCTTGCCTCAACATCATCCCCCAAATACCTCAACATGCAAACTAACCTTACATCTGCAGAAAGAACAGCAGCCCACGATCTAAAAACTGATCCTGACCTTATAATCCTACCTGCTGACAAAGGCTCCACCACCGTTGTTTAGATTGGTTGGTTGGTTGGTTGTTTGAGGTTTAAGGGACCAAACAGCAAGGTCATCAGTCCCTTGTTTCAAATATGCGCCATTCCGCTAATGGGACAACTCAGTAAAGTCAGAACAATAAAACAGAAAAAGGGAAAAAACGTAAAAAGGCAGTCATGTTGTCAGTGGTAAAAAACAAAATGAGGGAAGTCGGCAAGAGAACGAACCCAACACTATGCGGAAGCAGCATAGGCAAGACCACCTGTGACTTAAAAGGTACAACTGCTAGAATGTAGAAAGTATGCAAGGGAATAGAAAGACTAACCAAGCCTTTAAAAAAAAAAAAAAATAAAATAAAATAAAAATAAACAGAGTAAAAGGGGAAGAAAAGAGGATTTCGGTCAGGGAGGTGAATAAGGAATCTCCGAACACTGCTTACAGTGGGAGACACCCAAACACTCACCGCCCTGCCCCAACACCAGAGAGAGATTAAAAACCTTAAAACTGAGAATAAAAACCACTTTCCCGGAGGAAACCGAGAACCAGAGAGACCATCTGGGAATCGTCAGCCAACATCAAAGGTAAAGTGTGGGGGAGCCTGTACTTAGCATGCAGAGCCAAAAGAAGGGGGCATTCAACCAAAATGTGGGCTACTGACTGGGAGGCTCCACAACCACATAGTGGGGGTGGCTCATCACGCAAAAGAAAACCATGGGTCAGCCGAGTATGGCCAATGCGGAGACGACACAGTGTGGTCGAGTCCTTTCGGGAGATGCGAAAGGAAGAACGCCATGGGCCTGGTGTCGCCTTAATTGCACGAAGTTTATTAGACAGGGGAGTAGCCTCCCAAGAATTGGCCCATGACTGTACGAAGTGGGATTTGATGTGAAGCCGTAAATCCGCTGCAGGAGGGGCTACAGAAAATGGGGGGTAAGTAACTGCTCCCCCAGCCAAACGATCAGCGAGCTCATTACCCGGGATACCCACATGGCCAGGGACCCAAAGGAAGTCAATGGAACAAGCAGCACGGTGAATATCAGCGAGATGGTCATGGATGGCAGAGACCAAGGGATGGCGCGAAGAACACCGGTCAATAGCAAGAAAGCCACTCATCGAGTCCGTGCATAACAAAATGCAGTTGTGTTGGGACTGCTTAATAAAGGTAAGGGCCTGGGACCGTTGTTTAGAACCGCAAGGATTACGTGGCATAAGGACTCCATCAGCTGTCAGATACTTCCACCTACAAACCATGCCACAGTGATCCCATTCCAGTATTCCAGCAGAATCTCCAGTCTCTACTCAAACCCTTAGGCCCACCCCAGAATCTCTCCCCAGAGTCCATCTCTCAACTTACCCCTACCACTACCCGCACTCCCACCTTCTACATGCTTCCTAAAGTCCATAAACCCAACCACCCAGGATGTCCCATTGTGGCCGGTTACTGTGGCCCCACTGAGAGGATCTCTGCTCTTGTAGACCAACACCTTCATCCTAATACCTGGAACCTATCCTCCTATATAAAAGATAACAACCATCATCGCAACTGAATCTCCACAGTTTCTGTCCCTTTACCACACGGTGCCCTGCTCATCACTATTGATGCCACCTCCCTGTACACTAACATTCCTAATGCCCATGGCCTTACTGCTATCGAACACTACCTATCCAGACACCCTATGGATTCCAAACCAACAACCTCCTTCCTAGTCTCCATGGCCAACTATATCCTCACACACAATTACTTCTCCTCTGAAGGCATTACCTACAAACAAATCTGCGGTATGGCTATGGGCACCCGCATGGCTATGCTAACCTATTCATGGGCCATCTAGAGGAATCCTTCCTAAAAACCCAGAATCCTAAACCCATCACCTGGTTCAGATTCATTGATGACATAAGATGTCCTCACCTTCAATCCAGATAGCAAATTGTTTGCTATCTAGATTGAAGGTGAGGACACCTTATTCACATTCCTCCAGAACCTCAACAACTTCTCCCCCATTTGCTTCACCTGGTCCTACTCAATCTGACAAGCCACCTACCTAGATGTTGACCTCCACCTCAGAGATGGCTACATCAATACCTCCGTCCATATCAAACCTACTAATCACCAGCAATACATCCACTTAGACAGCTGCCACCCATTCCAAACCAAGAAGTCCCCTTCGTACAGCCTAGCCACCTGTGGTCGTCGCATCTGCAGTGACGAGCAGTCCCTCTCAAAATATACCGAGGGTCTCACTGACTGTAATTATCCTCCCATCCTTGTACAAAACCAAATCTCCTGTGCATTATCTTTCCGGTCTCCCACCACCTCCCAAAGTCCCACAGTCCGGCCACAGAGGAGCATTCCCCTCGTAACTCAGTACCATCTGGGACTGGAGCAACTGAATTACCTCTCGTCGTGCCCTGAAATGAGAAATGCCCTGCCCACTATCCTTCCCAACCCTCCTACTGTGGTATTCCGCCATCCACCGAACCTACACAATATACTCGTCCATCCTTACACAATCCCTGCTCCCAATCCCTTACCTCATGGCTCATACTCCTGTAATAGACCTAGATGCAAGACCTGTCCCATACATCCTCCTACCACCACCTACTCCAGTCCGGTCACTAACATCATCTATCCCATCAAAGGCAGGGCTACCTGTGAAACCAGTCATGTGACTTACAAGCTAAGATGCAACCACTGTGCTGCATTCTATGTAGGCATGACAACCAACAAGCTGTCTGTCCGCATGAACGGCCACCGACAAACTGTGGCCAAAAAACAAGTGGACCACCCTGTTGCTGAACACACTACCAAACATGATATCCCTCATCTCAATGACTGCTTCACAGCCTGTGCCATATGGATCCTTCCCACCAACACCAGCTTTTCTGAATTGCGCAGGTGGGAACTTTTTCTGCAATGCATCCTACGTTCCTAACCCTCCTGGCCTCAACCTTCGTTAGTCACTGTCCTCACCCAGCCAGCCCCCTCCCTGTTCCCATTCCAGCACTACACAACCATCACTTCACCGCCACACCCCGTCTTTCAATTTCTTTTTATTTCTCTCCTTTCTGCTACTTACCCCCTACCCCCTCCGCACCTTCTCTCCTGCCCTCTGTCTAAACTGCAACACTTCACTGTCCACCACTCCCACCATACTATCCCTCCCTCTCCCTGCCCCAGCCTCCTCCTTACCCTCCCCAGTCGCCACTCCCATCATGCACTGGTGCTGCTGCTTGCAGTGTCGTTTCAGCTCTCTGAGACTGCAGACATGTGTGCAAGTTGCATTTGACTAAAATGACGTTCAAAGATGTTCTTCTCATACTGCTATATGTAATAAGCTTATCTCAAATTTAAAATCCTCCATACTGATACTCCTCATCCGCCAGGCTTCTCTTCTCTCCTCTTTGAATCCACCTGGCCTGTACTTGCAGGTAAGACACTGATCTGTTAGCTTTCTTGACCCTGCTCTCGCCGATGGTGTAAAATGCTTTTGTTGTAAACACACCAGGATCTATACCAAATCTCTTCAGCACTTCAATTCTGCCATTATTTCCATTATTTTAACATAAAACTGCATCATAGACACCTATTTTGAGTACTTCAAGTCCACAGAATGTCCTTTTTGAGCATCTAATACAAATTAAATTATTGAGGCTTTCATTTGCATTTAGTGTCTTTCCGTGAAGACACTTCCTCAATAAATCAGGATCTGCAAGAATTGGGCTTAATTGCATTTATAACAGGTTCTGGTAACGAGTGTTTATGTGAACACGTCTCATTTCTCTTACCAAACTTACACCAATCGTCTTTTGGACACAGATTGTGCATTGGTGCTGGTCAGTGGATAGTTTGTGGAAAAAAACTGCCCACACAGCATGCCTCAGTGCCTCAAAATTATCTGTGTTTTTTCTGATAGCTGTCCCTTAAAATAACTGAAGAGACTCAGTTTCTTTCACAGTAAGCCTGCCTTTTCCTACTAGTGGTTTTCCATCCTCAAGTACTTTACCTTTCTTCTCTTTCAGCAAGTGACGAAGCCTACCACCAAGCCTCTTTTGGATGTGGCCAACACATTCCAACTTTTCTATTTTTGTATTCCACAGATTTTTATGTGTTACAGCTTTGAACAAAGAGGAGTCCCCACCACCAAGGTATTTAGTATATATCTAACACCATACTAGTCCACAGATCTGGAGAACATCCTCACAACTGCAGCAGCCTCCATGCCCCCACTTGAGGCACTATAATTTTTAGAGCATGTTACTGCATGCTTTTCTTGCCACAGTTTCACACTGCCTTCATTGTTGGACATTTTCCTTGCTGCACACTGGTGGCAGTATTTAGAAATAATGTATACAACTTAAACTTTACCTGAGTCAATACCAATAACAAACAGACGCAACTCCATACAGAGATGTGTCACTCCTTTTCATCCAGGTCCCATCTACAGGCACACACAGGTCAATAACATTTGTAGGAGATTCAGGATCTATTTCTTTTTGGTTTATTTCAACCAATTCCTCCACTGCTTTCTTTCTGGCAGTATCACATACAGCATCAGACATTTCTTTATTTGTTTTTTCAAACCTTGCACAAGGTGGAGGCATGTTCACAAAACCACACAATGAAAGACCTTCCTCAGAGAATATGCTAACCTAAAATTGCTTTCATAGGTACCAGTGTCAGTGTTTTTTTTTTTCCTTTCTTTCTCTTCTTTTTTTTGAGGAGGAAAATGAAAATTCATAGCCACAGGAATTACAAATTAATTTAAAATCACAAGCTATTCCCACTCTTCTTTCTTCAACAACAATCATGCAATCCATATTTTTAAAGCTGACACATGAAACTGAAAACTTTATAGCCTGGCAGAGAAGATCTAAACCAGTAAGTCTAAATCCAGTGGAATCCATATCAACATCATTCACACACCTGTACAATTCTTCTGTCTCCTGTAGTTGAAAGCTTATGTTCTTCATTTCGAGCTGCTTCCTCTTTTTAGTTGGTAAACCGATTTCCATGAAACCTCTGTTTCATAAACACAGTTTTTCCAGCACCCATTATGCATAAATCTTGACTCCCCCCTGAAGGTTTGCAAACTCAACCTTCCCCCTACTAATAAGTGTTGGTATTGTCTTGACGTAAATAAACCATATGCAAGAAAGTTTTCACGTAAAGATATTGATGTCAGCCAATGACATCAAAAGAAAAATAGCCTTCACATTGACTAAAATTCCGCTGAAGCAAGCAGTTTCCCAAATGTCGGAAAAGGTGGGAGTGGCCGCAAGGGTAGAGTTAATCAGTTTAACAATTTAAATGCATTTCTAAAGCTGCTATCATGACAAAATTCGCACTCAACATAGATTAAACTGTGTAGATCAAGAAAATGAAATTTTTAAAAAATCGATTTTTTTGGACCAAAATCCATTACATCCCCCCCTTAAAATTTAAACAGTAGTCTTAAGTTCTTGCACAGTGATATGGACCACACAAATGCCCATTGGGCAGGAAATTTATAAAAGGGCATTTACCCTGGAAATGGCTCAAGCAGTTTTAAATGCCCTAAATCTGTACTTTTTGAAGTTTCTACTGCTAGAATGTATCATTTATCAGTTAAAATAATGGATGGGATGATTCTCCTGATGTTAAAAGTTAGAAAAAGGTTTACGCTTAAAACTACATATATCATTCACTGCCTTTAGTACTAAGAACAAAAGGAAAGAAAAGAAACTTACAATAATGATAAGTCAGTATAAAAAAACACTGTCCTTATGTCATCACTTTGTAATGTTAGACACGTTATAATCCATGTCATATCTCTGAATATTAATCAAGAATGGTTATTGATAGCAAAATTATTACTGACTGTATTAAACAGCTGGTATGTGTTTCTTGATGATAAATATATTCTTAAATGTTAAATTGTTTTCAGTGGGAAGAAGAAGACAGACAGACTATAGTTTTCTATTCTGCTCCTTCTTACCTACTTTTATGTGAATGCACTGCTGTACTGAGACAATGAGAACACAAACATAAAAAGTTTTAATAACAAAGAATCTATGCCCAAGATGCTAAAATCGTTCAGTTCCAATACTAATTAATTCCTAGAGAATTGTGGAATCTGAACTGGTACATGACACATCACCAATTAAAATCATAATGGATAAAAATTTTTTACTCCAATTCCAGTTATTTTAAGTAAATATTAGTGATATTGCTGTCTCCCATAAGTCCAACCCCTCGTCCAAGTCGTGGGAGATGGGCAACGGCACAAAGTAGGGGACTGCCTATAGGGGCGATGTACAGCGGGGACTTCGTGTGCCCCAGGACCGCTACGGTAGCTGAGAAGGCCCTATGGGAACCCTGAAACATGACGGCTAACGGGGCTCTGGTGAAGCTGCGATAGGCCTAGCAAGCCAGTAGTGGATAAATCAACTGTTTTTAAAAAGGGAACATGCCTCGGATCACGGAACGGATTTAAAGGAAACCGACCAAGCAATGTAAAAGGATTACGAGATGGTTTACGACTGGGCACCGTAAACGTAAGGTCTCTAACTGGGAAGTTAGAAGAAATTTTAGAAATGATGGAAAGGAGGAAATTGGACATCTTAGGACTTGCTGAGACTAGGTGGAGAGGAGTTGGTGAAAAATCACTAAGTAAAGGATGTAAACTGTACTGGATAGGGAATGAGAGGGGAAGAAATGGAGTGGCAATAGTGGTCAGAGAGGGTCTGCAGGAGGAGGTGGAAGGTATCAATGATCGAATGATAAAGGCCAGAGTACGGGTGAAAGGAAAAAGCATTGAAATCATCCAAGCATATGCCCCACAGGTGGGGTGTACAAAAAAGGAGAAGGAGGAATTTGAAGATGACATGCAAAAGCAGCTAAATGGAGGAAATCAGATTATAATAGGGGACCTCAATGCACATGTTGGCACAGACAGGAAAGGATTCAAGGAGATAATGGGACCAGAGGGCTGGGGGAACCGAAATAGAGAAGCAAAATTGTTGCTGGAATTCTGCAAGAGGAATGGGCTGGCGATCGCAAATTCCTGGTACAAGAAGAGAAGTAGTCACAAAATAAATTGGTACAGTGGGGACTGGTCCCAAACTTCAGTAGTAGACTATGTACTAGTGGATAGGCAGATGATGAGCAGCCTCACAGATGTTAAGGTCATTCCATCTGAGGCCTTAGACAGTGACCATCGACTGTTGGTAGCCGCCCTGAGAGAGAAAAAAGATAGGAGGGCAACAGATATACAGGAGAAAAGGTTGAAGACATGGATGCTGAAAGAGGATGAACGGAGGACCCAGTACCAGACACTGATCAGGAAGAAGCTGCCAAAGGAAGATCAGAGAACAGTGGAAGAAGAATGGGGAGATTTTAAGAGGGCTCTAGTTGAGGCAGCTGAGACTGTGTGCGGAAGAACTAGCACAAAGAGGAGAAGTAGGGAAACCCCATGGTGGAACAACATATGTGAAGAGGCAGTACTTCGAAAGAACAAAGCCTTCAGAGAATGGTTCCAGACCCGAACAGAGGAAGCTAGGGTAAAATATAAGGAAAGCAAGAAAGCGGCACAGACCATAGTAAGGGCGGAGAAGAAGAATTGGATGGAAAAATGGACAAGAATGTTAGAAGAGGACAGTGAAGGGAACAAAAAAGTACTTTACACCATGGTAAGAAATAAGAGGAATGACAGAAGCGGGTGCCTGAGGATCATGGATAATAATGGAAGAGTTGTGGAGGAAATGCATGAGCTCAAAAAGATTTGGTAGGAGTACTTTGAAGATTTGTTGAATGCCGCCAAGCGGGTAACTAACAGCGATGGAGAGCCTAAGGCAGCAGACGATTATAATAGTGGGGAAATTGATGATCTAACTTGGAATGAAGTGGAAGAAGCCATAAAGAGGATGAAAGGGGGCAAGGCACCAGGTTGGGACGAAGTAAGAGTGGATATGATACGAGCAGCAGGAGAAGTAGGAACCCAGTGGCTATACAGAATGCTGAGGGTGGTGTGGAAGGAGAACAGAATTCCTGAGGATTGGAAGAAAGGAATTATAGTCCCGATCTTCAAGAAAGGGGATAAAAGGAGATGTGAGAACTACAGAGGAATCACCCTGCTATGCCACTGTGGAAAAATCTATGAAAAGATCCTGGAGAAGAGAATAAGAAGCAGTATTGAAAGTAGACTGTAAGAGGAGCAGTACGGTTTCAGACCGGGAAGATCAACAACAGACCTCATATTTGCGGTAAGGCAACTGCAGGAAAGGCACTATGAGTACGGGAAGGACTTAATCATGGCCTTTTTAGATACTGAGAAGGCGTATGACAGTATCTGTAGGGACAAGCTCTGGGATGTGCTGAACGCAAAAGGGATAGATGAAGAGATAACACGAAAAGTCAGAAAAATGTATGAGGGAAGTGACAGTTGTGTGAAAGTGGGGAGGGAACGTACTGCATGGTTCAAGCTGGAAAATGGGCTGCGACAGGGAAGTGCACTTTCGCCTTTATTGTTTATTATTGTTATGGATGAAATCCTACAGCAAGTATCAGATGCAATTGGAGATCATAAAATGAAAGCAGTGCTTTTTGCCGATGACCTGATGTTATGGGGAAATTGCGAGGAGGAGGTGCAAGAGCAGTTAGATGCATGGGCGGCAACGGCAGCACAATATGGAATGCATTTCTCTGCAAAGAAAAGTGAAATAATTGTCACAACAAGGAAGAAGAATAGGCCAAATGTGGATATAACTTGTGGAGGGGAAAAACTACAAGTGGTAGAGAACTTCAAGTACCTGGGAAGCGTGATTGAAAGTAAGGGGGGAAACGCAATGGAAATAAATGAAAGGTGCAGAAAAGCAGGGCAGTTCTACAAATGCATTAGGGGGCTTATTTGGAGCAAGGAGGTGCCACAGAAATCCAAGGGAATTATATACCGAACCTACTTTGTCCCCATATTGGCATACGGAAGTGAGACATGGGTAATGCACAAAAGCGACAAAAGTAGAATACAGGCTAGTGAAATGAAGTTCCAGAGGAGCAGGTTGGGTGTAACAAGACGAGACAGATTGCGAAATGTGTATGTGAGGGAAAGACTAAAGGAGGAACCAGTACAGGGCAGGATAGAAAAATCAAGACTGCAGTGGTATGGACACATGAAGAGAATGGATGAGGGAAGAATTCCAAAGAAGATGTTTGATCTGCAACTGGAGGGGAAGAGGCCCAGAGGAAGACCAAGAGATAGATGGGTGAAGGGAGTGAAGGAATGTGTGATGAGAAGAGGAGAGAACTGGATGAAGGTGGAAGAGGGGGAATGGTGGAAAGACAGAACACGATGAAGAGGCTTGTGTTCCCGACAGACCCAGCCAGTGGCTGGAAACTGTCCAAGATGATCTGATCTGATTAGTGATATTGCTATTCCTGCAAATAGTAGATGAAATTTTGAGTGAGTGGCTGGTAATTTTAGCTAAATCATGCAATTCTGCAGGTTATTTAGTTAGTTGGAATTGGCAACACTGCTCTGACTGACTGACAGCCATCCAAGTCTATGTTGTTGGGTGAGAAGCAACATATTTAACGTGTTATAGACCATAGGCCATTGAACAATTTCAAGGCGGTTAAGAAAAAAAGACCTGTCTGAAACTTCTTCAATTTAAAAGAGAAAGGAGTCTATTGTAAATATTTAATTTTAAGGAATATAAATGGTCACATTACAACAAAATTGAAAATTTGATATTGATAAAGTGTTTCAAGTCCCCTCAGAATTTGAAAAAAGAAAAAAAAAATGCTTGAGTTAGGTACAATGACTGAGAAGCCTATTAAAAGGAAAAGCCCTAATAAACCCTGGTTGGTTGAAGTGAGAAATTTCAACTAGTCGGAACCAGGACCAAGCCCACCACAATCATTTAAATCAAATTCAACCAGTGAGCTCCTTCCACAACCTGTTTTGTCCTCAACTCCAAAGAGAATCTTATCCTATGCTGACCTCATGGATACTAAAGCAACATAAGTACAAATATTTAAAACACACAAACATTATGCAGACAAGGATAGGGGATTCAAAACACGAGGCCACATCAGCCCTACTATTATCTATCCAAAGGCTTTCTTTCAAATGTAAAATAAACAGGACCTGATGTTTACTTTAAATATATAACAACAATTTTAATTAATGTTGCAGAGGAATGATTACAAATTCTGTGTCTGAAATCCTGCAAATAATGTTGTCCTTGAGATACTTTCACTGCATTTTTAGACAGCTGTATTTTTTATGTTAGTTTTTTGGGATGGTGTAAAGGCAAGATTTTTAGCCATGTGCTTTTTAGTTTTAGCTTGTCACATTTATTTAGTCTTACACCATGTCAAAATCCGCCCCCCCCCCCCCCCCAAGGAGATGCTGAGCCAAAGCCATATTTGTCAGTGGATCTCCCTTGTCCATGGTAGAACATCCACTATGGATACATCCCCCCCTCCCTCCCAAAGAATCAGACCTTCCTTCCAATTACCTTCAAAATATTGCCTATCCTCTACTTACTTAGATGCACAGTATGAATAAATGCAATGTCATGCAAATAAGCATGTAAAGGAGGCAAGAAAACTTCTGTAGTGTGGCAGCTGGAGCAATCTCAAAAATTGGATCCATTATTAACCATGTAGTTTCACAGCCTGAACCACTTTTTGTTGAGTTTGTAATGACTAAAAGCAACAGCCACAGTGCCGAGCTCCTTGCTCAGCTTATCACAAATGTTTTTGAGAAGCATGGACCAGAAAAGTCTCCGGTGGTGATAGATGATGATGGAGCAAACATGAAAGCTACACTCAATCTGGTAAAGGCTCAAGTCCCTCACACTGTTTCACTTGGGTGCCTAGCTCACCTATTAAAACTTGTTGTGCTCATATTTTAGGCTGGTATGATTTCACTGAAGTTTCCAGGAAAGACAAGACTGAGGAACCATCTCTTTTGTCTTTAAAGTTTGCAGTCAAGCAAAGTTGTCTTACAAACCTTAGTTGTAAATAAAAAGGTGCAGGCATTTCAAAGCAAGTTCTGGATGATGATTTCTGGGTGAAAATTGACAAAAATTACAGAGTTCATGAACCAAATTGTTCATTTGATTATAGCTTTAGACTTAAATGAGCCTCAAGTTAATGAAACAGCTACAAAGTTCAATAAGTCGGATGAAGTTCTCATTGAGAAACTACCATCCTCTCCATCGCTATCTGCAGAAGAAAAGTCAATCTTATCTTAATTCCAAGTTAGGAAGGAATTCAGTATATCTTCTATCCACTTTGGAGCTAATCTTCTTGATTGAGGAGTACAAGATAGTATCCTCAAGCCTATGGAAGCACTTGATGCTATGAGCTTGCTTTGTGGGACAGCAAGGAACAATGAACTGAATGTTATTCAGGTTTTGGCTGATTATAGGGACAAAGAAATTTGGTCCCAACAATTCATGTGGGGAGGGGTGGTCCTTCACTTTCAGGAAGATAAAAATCATCGCTTAAATCCTTTTATTGTGGTGTGAGGTTGAGGAGGAACTTATGAATTGGCAGAAGTTGCCATAAAAATTCTGGGCACACCAGTTACATCTGCTGCTATAGAGCACCCCTTCAATCTGAGGTGCAGTCAGAACAACTGAGAACAATTTTTTTTAATTTTTGTGCAGTAGTACGGTAAAAAGTTCTACCTACAGGCTAGCTATTTAACATGAACTATCTATACTTTATTTCAAAAATTACTCAGACTTTAGTATTGTTTTCTTTTTTGTTATGTACTACGCCAAGACTTGATCTCATTACAGGTGTACACAGCTGTGTTTACAATCCAGTTTACTTCATCTAATAACTCCCCACTAACACTCAAACAGGTTTTTCAACTTGGTTACCCAACCACTAAAGTAGCAGTGTTGCAAAACACCTTTTCCCAGTAGGCCTACAAAATATCAGCTTAAATTCTTTTTATAAGTGTTGCTTATCAATTAATCTTTAACATGCGTAAATGGTGGGCATTTATGAATTTTGGATATTTGGGCAGGCATTTATCCTAATCTATACCTTAGGCTATGCTACAGTTCAGTTCAGTCCATCACCACAGCCATATTTCAATTCATTGGCTTTGCCAACTCCCAATCATACTGTAACATTTCAACCTAACCTACATCTCAGGCTACACTACAGATCACGTCTTTTTTAATACAGCCAATTTTCCTCAAGTCACATTCAACCAAATTACAACACTGGAACACACAAAAATATCACAATAAATCCTGCCACACTCTGAGCAACATATAATACGAGAAATACATACAAAGACTAGAAATCAACATCATAATCCACAATAGCCAGATCAACAATTGCCAATCTTGTACTTTCCTTGTCCAGAACAATCATGTCTTCCACCAAAACAAGTAATTAGAATCAGCAATTTTCACTGGCTACTGTATCCTATCAACCAATTGGTATGGCCAACACAAACTAATTGCCAACACCAGCAAGCAACAGAAGGGTTGCCAACACAGTAAGTGTACTTTAAGTTACAGAAGGACGCTGAAAAATTATGCAGACTAAGAACAGAACTGGTAACAAATGAAATATGTGGAAAACACTGATCAGAATAAGAGACAGGAGATGATATAATGCGTTAAAATACGCGGGATTACCAGATGTAAGAGTGAGCTATAGACGGAGATTAGAACACACAGAACAAATAATAAAGTACATGGTATGCAAGTGGCACTCTGAGAGGAAGATATTAACACAGACGCAGAAGTCATGAAGGGTCAAATCACTGATTTTATACAAAAAAAGCAAAAACAGTTTACAGCAGTCTGAAGATAGTTCATTATTAACACAGCTTCTAACAACTTCTTCATTTTCTTAACACATATCTTATGTCATTCTCCTTCACAGTGTGGTCTAACGAACATGATGAATGAATTTACATGCTGACACTTTCATAGTGCACTACAACTAAACATCACATTTGTAAACAAAATATAATTTTGTAAAGTCCAGGATGGAACATAACAAATATTGTGAAAAGGAAAGTTGCCACGCACCATATAGAGGAGATACTGGGTCACAGATAGGCTTAACAAAAAGACTGTCACAAATAAATAAAGCTTTCGGCCAATAAGGGATTCGTCAAAAGTCAAATAGTTTTTTACATATGGTGATTTTATGATTACAAAACGTAACAAGAGACGCATGATTTTCGATGTTTTAAAAATAACACAAAAATGATGGGTCCGAAAATTTTTTAATTTGGAATTTATCAAGCAAACTATTACTATAAGTGTACAAAGTGTTGTTAAAATCTGAGATGCCAAGAACCAGATCGTTGGTTGATTTCATATGGACTGACGCCAAAATAGTTTGGTGTTTTTTTTTTTTTTTTTTTCGTCTAGACCTACTTACCTCTAAGTTCTAAAACAGATCTGGCTAAGTGCGATCCTGGATAGATTGTCGGTGCTGGTAGCAGTCGCGTGTATGAAATTGTATAATCCTTATATCGCGGTACCAGAACTTTGAAGAGTTTGTGAACAAGTTGCTTCTCTAATAACCAATAATCGGCAATTTCCATCGTAGGTTTATGACAGTCGCCGTGCCTAATAGCCTCGGATATGAGCTGAAACACAGAGGTAAATGTTATGACATACGCTTTACACTTATATTATGCTGTAAATAACTTTCAGTAGTTACGTATATTAAACTAGCATACACGTTCGGCATATCCTCTGGCTTCATCTGCTCTGTTGTAATTTAATTCGATTCTCTCAAACTTTACGAGCGCAGTAACCGTCTTACGCAGTTTCTTTAATCGTCCTTCAGGGCCTTCCACATTCTTTAAGTTCCTGTGCCGTGGTTTGACGGGAATTCTGAGACGCGAAACTACCTTCGAAATATCTGCTTGATTCATTTTATTAACACCCTTTCTCTTCTCTTCCCTTCACAGCGTTCCCCACTTAGTCTCTTACTGCTCGTAGTATACACAAACAAATCTTACCACACACACACAGAACACAAACCGCATTGCTTAAGACATCTTTGGACCAGAGATCTTCAGAAAACAGCAGCGATATTGTTTTTAAAATATTAGTGGCGTCTCTACGTCGATTTCGAAAATAGAAATTTTGCCGGAGTAAACATCAGTGAAAGAAGTATTCGCTGACGACTCCCGTTGTAAGTGCAGTGAATTCGATCATATGTTTGAGGGTTCAAAGGTTGGACCGCAGAAGGCTATAGGCAGGCAACCGGGATTTCAAAGCTGAAAATCATGTACTGATGGTGGTGCCTGATTGTGTGTAAGAAACGAAACCATCCTTTACTGCTGTTTAAATTGTGGATAACGCGAGACAGTAATTGTAAGTTTCTCAATGTAACGGCGTTACAACATTTTTAACACCACCAAAAAAATTGTCTCCGTCGTATGTTAATTTGAAGTTCCTTAGTTTGTTTACATAATACTTATTTGATACGAAGTGTCTAAACGCACGTATTCGTATTATGCAATGAAGGATAACAAGAAACTGTCTCCAAAAATTTGACCAGTAGTTAAAAATTTTTGTTGCAGGGTATGGAGAGAACCGAAACAGAATTTCATAAAAAAGAAGCTACCGGTATGAACGAAAATGGCATTCAAATTAAAAAGGAAGAAGAATATTCGGTGAGCATGTATCCATGAGATAATATACTTTAACGAAAAATTAACTTATTCAATTTTAGCCATAATTAATTATTGCTTTTCGACACAAACTTACCAAGCCCTCTGTGCGGTATGCAGACGACTTGTCATATGTCGACCAGAATATGGATTAGATGGTCGTTAAAAGAAAATGCCTAGTCAATTTTTTTCACGTTCTGATGCCATGAAACAAAGCCCGTTTCCCGACTCTGTACAGTTTCCACCTTTCTCCATTTTAGTGGACAAAAATGAACACCTAAATGATGACCACTCTAAGCTGTCACTGTCATGTATATACTATATTTCAAATCCAATTTCTGATTGACGACGGTAATTGCTCATGTAGGTGGAAGGATGTGTCTGTCCAGGCTGGTTGCAATTTTTTTTTTTTCCAAACAAATTGTTCTGGCTCATATTTCCCAGAGTCCCAGCCAAAGCATCAGCTCATCTGCCAAATATCAATTTTAAATACCCTATTAGATTTTAGTTGCCGATTTTTCTGGAAAACCGGTAATTCTCAAGGAATTATATTTTACTCTGAAATATCGGGGAAATCTTAGGGAATTTCGTCAAATCTCAGTGAATTTTGTGTTTTTTAACCTAGCGTTAAAATTAAATTTTATTGACTATTTTATATAATTTATCAGTGTTTAAAAGCTGATGTTAAACTACTGCTTATGGCTAGTGCGATATATCCCAGCTGAGAGGAATTATCGTGGTATGATTCTTATCTCAGCATCTTTCTACTCATACCTGGAATTCTCAGGGAACCTTCCCCGAAGTTTGAGTAGCTACCCTGGAGCTATTTTTTGTCTACACGAAGTTGTTAAATATTGTCACTTTAAAGGGCTGTTGCCCCACTTACCCATCCAGTTGTATTAAGTAGTTGCCACTGGCAAAAGTAAATAAATAAAATAAAAACTAGCCAGAAAAATAGCAGTATTAGCTGTAGATTTATTCATGTCATGGACGCAATAATATGCTCTTCATTTATTGTGCGACTTGTCAGGTTTCAAATTACGTTATTTACATATTACTCCTGTGCCAAATGTCTCAGTAGTGACATGTATATTTAAATGTGCGTTTTTACTTAGTTCTGATAATTATTTGCTTTGTGGTTGGTTTGATTTTAAGAAACCAATGTTGTGTCAGCTGCCGTAGGGGCACTCCTCTTGCTACCCTCCCCTATCCCTATCCCCACTGCCATTAACAATTACTACAAACAGTAGAGGCAGTACAAGCTGATCTTCATCGTAGACATACCGTGACCTTGGATGTTCCATTACTATAGAATTAGACTACATGTGCAGAAAATAATTCAGCAATAAACCTTTGAGCCTACAGAGTTCGGAGAGTCCCACTGGTTTCCTGAGATGAGGATGAAAACGGAATGTTGTTCTGTGATCAAGGAACTTAAGTGTGAACTGCATTTTAAGAGACAACAATAAATGCAAGTTTGACTAAAAGCAGAAACATTACAGAACTGCTGTTTTGAATGTCCACTAGCATCCAGACTAATTGCTGACTGCAGTATAGAAGGCAGGTAGATTAGCTGGATATGACTCAGCCTGGTGCTCACAGATCAACATCGCTATTGTGGGTTTCATGGCAGAGGATTTGCACATCTGACTTGATTACTGAAGTGATCTCGCCAATGTTGAATTGCATAAAGGTCTTGGGAATTTGTGGCTGAGGGTTGTGCTTAAGAATCTTGATTGTGCTCATCCAGCCATTTGTGGACACTTCTCGTGGTGTGGCAAGGTGCGTTGCCTTACTGAGAAATCCCATTGAGTATTGCTGAATGTGTTCTCATAGGCTGAATCCACAGTTGTACTTCTAAATACTGTTTCTCAACTGGATTAACCCATTCTGCTTACATTATTTTGCCAACCATTTTGTTCCTAGCTGATATTTATTTCGTGTGGGAAGAGATCGGGGGTGAGAGCAAACATCTTTGAAGAATAGTCACATAATTGTACATTTGGATTTAATTTATGTTCACTGTTATACCAAGAAATGTCTTCATTTCTTCTTATGAAACATATTGTGAGGAAGGTCATCTATAAAGAAAGAAATAGGAAAATTCAAATTCCACAGTGTGCTGATTACTCCAAGCAACCACGAAGTACGGAAACTTGACAAGAGTCCTGCTGCCATCATGACAAACCTTTCATTTACACGGAACAGACAATACTACTATCACTTTCTTTTTCCTTGCCAACTTCAAATCCAATGACACTTATATCACCGCACAGAGGAAGAGGTTCTTCTTGTTCAGTTTCATTAGTAGACTCTCCTTCATCCGCAGTATCCTTCAAAATGCCACCTTGCATTGCCATTGTCACTTATATGCCTTCTGCCTATAGTCGTCACACAAGCGAAACCTCTTTGTAAAGGACACAGTAATTTACACACAAAAATGACACAATCACTTCCATGATGGGCATTCATTAAGTAATTCAACACATTTTTTTTCTGAAAGTAAGTTATTTTTATTTAGGATTCCAGTACACCATATTATTCCCCACTCTTGTGACAACAAAACCATGTCTTTCAACATAATCTCCATTTAATACAGTGGCCTTACACCACCTTCCTGGGAGAGCATGCATGTGCGCATGGTACCACTTTACTGGTCAATGTCAGAGCCAATGTCTTGCTGCATAAATAACCTCGCCATCATCCACATGCTGCTTCTTGTGGAGTGCGTCCTTCCTTGGACCAAACAGATGGGAGTCAGAAGGTGAGAGATCCGGGCTGTAGGCTGGATGAGGAAGAACAGTCCTGTGAAGTTTTGTGAGCTTCTATCGGATGTACAGACTTGGGTGATGCATTGTGCTGTCATGGAGAAGGAGAAGTTTGAAACTTCCTGGCAGATTAAAACTGTGTGCCGGACCGAGACTCGAACTCGGGACCTTTGCCTTTCGCGGGCAAGTGCTCTACCAACTGAGCTACCCAAGCACGTCTCTCGCCCGGTACCCACAGCTTTACTTCTGCCAGTATCTCGTCTCCTACCTTCCAAACTTTACAGAAGCTCTCCTGCGAACCTTGCAGAACTAGCACTCCTGAAAGAAAGGATATTGCGGAGACATGGCTTAGCTACAGCCTAGGGGAGAGCTTCTGTAAAGTTCGGAAGGTAGGAGATGAGGTACTGGCAGAAGTAAAGCTGTGAGGATGGGGCGTGAGCTGTGCTTGGGTAGATCAGTTGGTAGAGCACTTGCCCGCGAAAGGCAAAGGTCCCGAGTTCGAGTCTCGGTCCGGCACACAGTTTTAATTTGCCAGGAAGTTTCATATCAGCGCACACTCCGCTACAGAGTGAAAATCTCATTCTGGAAACCTCCCCTAGGCTGTGGCTAAGCCATGTCTCCACAATATCCTTTCTTTCAGAAGTGCTAGTTCTGCAAGGTTAGCAGGAGAGCTTCTGTAAAGTTCGGAAGGTAGGAGACGAGGTACCGGTGGAAGTAAAGCTGTGAGGATGGAGCATGAGTTGTGCTTGGGTAGCTCAGTTGGTAGAGCACTTGCCCGTGAATGGCAAAGGTCCCGAGTTGGAGTCTCAGTCCGGCACACAGTTTTAATCTGCCAGAAAGTTTCATTTCAGCGCACACTCCGCTGCAGAGTGAAAATCTCATTAAGGAGAAGTTCGTTCGCATTTTTGTGCCAATGAACATGCTGGAGTTGCTTTTTCAGTTTCCTGAGGGTAGCACAATACACTTCAGAGTTGATTGTCATACCAAGGAGGAGGACATCAAACAGGATAACCCCTTCAGACTCCCTGAAGGCTGTCAGCTTGAGTTTACCAGCTGAGGGTGCATCTTTGAACTCTCTCTTTGGAGGAGGAATGCTGTGGTGCCACTTGTGGAGTGCCGTTTTGTTTCCAGTTCAAAGTTATGAACCTAAGTTTTATTGCC
This sequence comes from Schistocerca nitens, assembly GCF_023898315.1. Classification (NCBI taxonomy): domain Eukaryota; kingdom Metazoa; phylum Arthropoda; class Insecta; order Orthoptera; family Acrididae; genus Schistocerca; species Schistocerca nitens. Next base: position 29,554,381 of record NC_064623.1, on the reverse strand, counting down.
TGTTAACATTCTTGACAAAAAATTCTGACGGTCAGCCTCATAACGCACAAAAAATTCTGCACAGATTATACTGCATTGCTCTGTATGATCTTCTGTTCAACAGCGAGGAACCCACCCGACACACACGTTTGAGTGACGCAACTGGTGTACAAGCGTGCCCACACTACCGAAAGAGATGTCCAATTGAGCAGCGATGTGTTTGATTGTGATCTGTCGATCATCTCGGATGAGCATCTGCACATTTGAACATTGCAGGAGTCACAGTTGTGTGAACGGCCAGCCGGCATGCTGGAGATGGAACAGGTTTGTGCAACCTTGTTGCGATGATGACAGACCCCTCGCCCAATGACTCACCGTGCTTTTGCTCACTGCCAGGTCTCCAGAGACATTCTTCAAGTGCCTCTGAATATCTGCAATGCTCTGGTTTCATGCTGGAAGAATCTCAATGGCAGCTCACTGATTGGAACACACCTCCATTACAGATGACATTTTAAAGGCTTGGTATAGCACTGCCATGTATTGGAACTTCATGAAACTGGAGGGGCTGAAGTGAGAATGTTCCACAATGTCCCACAACAAATTCCACATTTTTTCAACTGAAATTAACCAAGAAACAAAAGTGTTGCATTATTTATTGGATGCCCCTCATATATGCATGTAGTCTTCTGTTATAATAGGAGGCAACTTGCACTGTCTGATTGTCAGAGAAAGGATGTTGAACTGTCTGCAATTCCAGATCAGTTGAAAAAGTAACAAAAAGTTTTTGTTTGTGGAAGCAGAAAATTTGACTCATTTGAAAGTACTGTTAAGTACTATTGAATAGCTATTAAGGAAGTTCATGTCTGTATTGTTGCATGTGTAGTTATTAACAACATACACTGGACTCGCATTCGGGAGGACGACGGTTCAATCCCGTCTCCGGCCATCCTGATTTAGGTTTTCTGTGATTTCCCTAAATCCTTTCAGGCAAGTGCCGGGATGGTTCCTTTGAAAGGGCACAGCCTATTTCCTTCCCCGTCCTTCCCTAACCCGAGCTTGCGCTCCGTCTCTAATGATCTCCTTGTCGACGGGACGTTAAACACTAATCTCCTCCTCCTCCTCCTCCTATTAACATGAGTGATACTACCTTTGCTGTCAAAGGCAGAGTAGGACCACTGTTTCCACCGCTTCTCTCTCTCTCTCTCTCTCTCTCGCTCTCTCTCTCTCTCTCTCTCTCTCTCTCCCTCCCTCCCCCCCCCCCTTCCTCCCTCTCCCTCTCCTGTGGTGATCGTACAGCTGTCACCGCCACTTCCCACATACCTGTCTCTATCGGTTTCTGTCACCTCACACTTCCTCGTCTTTGTCAGTTTCCTTTTTCTCATGGTCTTCTTTATCCCGTCTAACCAGGCTACTTCTGGTATTCATTTTCTCTTTCTTCTCTGAGAATGGTACATCAAGATCTTCTTTGGTCATCTGTTATTTGCATTGTACAGCCATACCAGGTGAGTTGCCACCCTTCTGGTCTATCGTATGCTTTATGATTTTGGATCATTTCCCTAATTGTTGTTTTTCTTATGTGGTGTTGCTGAGATAGTCTACATAACCTTCTGTGGTACTCCATTCCTACAAGTTTTTTTGCAGTAAGCTCTCAGTGCTAACGTCCCTAGTCATTACAGGCTCTACAGTACTTCTATAGAGAATGAACTAGCCAATTGTGATTATGGCTCTGCATCAGCCGTAGAATATTTCTGAACAAGTGAGAATTCGTACAGGATCGGGACTCTAATCTGAATTTCTCACTTGTTGCGAGCTTAACCACTTCGGCTGTTGGAGCATGCTTCTGGGAGTGGCTCAACTCTCCTTTTGCCCTGTCTACTCTCTGTTGTGCTCACACTGTATTGCTGTGATTCCGACATTTCATTCTTTAGCTAGACAATGACAGGAAAAAAATAGCATCTCACCCTTTGTGATTATCATGGTGGTATAATGTGAGCACAGGAGAGAGCAGACACCAGGTCGAACGGAGATTTGGACCATTCCTGGAAGGATGCTCGAATAGCTGAAGTGGTTGAGGTGACCACTTGCAACAAGCAGGAAATACAGGTTCGAGTTTCAGTCCAGCACAAATTTTTGTTTGTTCTGAAACATTCCACAGCTGATGCGAAATAATAATTGCAGTTTGTGAGTTCATTCTTAACTGAATGTGGCTGTTGACTGTCAGTGCAATATCTGAGACACTGCAGTACTTCTGTAGAGCATCTTGTTCACTTTCCAACTTATCTTAGAAGCCCGTAACAGAGGGTTTAGTTCGTGGTTTGCTGCTTTTCCGTGGACTACTCTTTGCTGTATTTCTCAATTACTTTTTCTGTCTTCCAGTAGGATGCTACCCAGATATGTAAATTTTTTACATGCCTTGATACACGTGCCCTCTACTATTAAGTTCCTCCACTGTGTAGGTATTCAGTCTTTTGAAAGTTTACTTTTAGTGCCCGCTTATCATATTCTTCTAATAACTTTCTTAGCATAAAGCAAATATCTTCTTCACTGGCTTCCACTATATGATCATCTGTGAAGAGCAAGGTGTACAGGCAGTTGAGCCATTTGGTTACTTAAGAACTAGTATCCCTTTCAGGCGCTTGTCAGTTGCTTCCTGAAGGTGAACCAATAAGCTGAATATTAGTTCGAAATAAATAAAAATCAGTAGAACAAAAACAGTGTACTTGTTATTCAATCTTAAATTTGAGCCTTTGTAATCTGAATGCCCATTCCTGCGCAGTTCCTACTGCATGGATCTAAGGCTTTTGGGATGTATTTTTAAACAATATAGGAGATGAGCAGCTTCCCTGATTTAATCCTTTTGTAATTCTGAAAGGCTGTGACAAAATTTTATTCCCTATATTGATTACACATTTTGCAAACTTTAGTTGGTTGCATGTGCTTCTAACATGTGTTTTGTAACTTACTCTTGCTCTGGACAGTTTCTTCATTGGCACTGTGCCGTACACCTTTTAGAGGTCTATGAACACTAAATGGTTACTCAGACTCCTCTCCAGTCTCTTTACCTTTAGTTGTCTTAAAGTAAAAATGTTGTCATTACAATGATCTAAAGTATTTTTCTTCTTCTTCTTCTTCTCCTGTCAAATGCTTCATCTCCTTTTACAGAATACATTTTTAGATGCTAAGGATGTAGGTGGTCAGATTTTCTGACATTTACTGCTTTCATATGAGAACAGCTTATACACTTTACTGGTAAACTAGCTCAAATGTTTATTCTAGTACAACAGTCCCTCATCAAAGAAAATAGCAGTACTGTAAGAAGTAAAGACTAGCCTTGGAAGCCTGCATTTTGCAGTTCTGATAAAGACTTGCAACTTCATTGTATGTCAATAAGGACAGTGGCGTGTAACCTTGCATATTTCCTAGAACTTGTGGGCTATGTAACAGCTTAAGGTTATGGTTTCTATAAAAAAGAAAAAAAAGATTTACATCATCATTATGAGCAGAATACAAAGCTGTTACAGATATATCAGTAATATCTGTGTAGCAAAACCAGCAAAATTTAGAAATGAAATGTAATACCCAGTGATTGTAAACAGGAAGTGATTTTACCATTTTTTAAAAAAGATGAAAACATTGATTACCCAAAATCTTACTTGCAGTTTTCTCGTGTGACATTCTGGAAGCCATTTATCGAGGCAGTCAGGTGGATGCAGTATTTCATGACTTCCGAAAGACATTTGACTGAGTACCACACCTACACATATTATTGGAAGCACACTCGTATGAAGTATCAAGAGAAATTTGTAATGGGGTTATGTATTTCTTGCCAGGAATGACATAGTATGTTATCTTTTAAGGAGAGTAATTGACAGATGTTGAAGTAATTTCAGGTGTGCCCCAGGGAAGTGTGTTGGAAGCATTTCTGTGTGTTTTTGTTGTGACTCGCCGATCTTTCAAAGTGCCGCTGCACAGTTACGCGCGTCCTCTACATGCGGCGCTGTCTGCCAGCCGTGCAGCAGCAGCACCACTTAAGCGGCCAGCCAGCCAGCGGCCGCTGGACTCCGACTCAGTTATGATTTGACTGTTAAAAGTGTACACATGTCTTACTCTGTTTACTTGATCTGTGACTTTCATGTATTGCGTCTTCCTTGACATATATTTGTTCAACTTGAAGTTATAACAATTGGCGAAGAGGTAGTGATTTTTCTTTTCCATGTTGACCCCACATGTTTCCATGGCTACTTTAGAGCAACTATTGCAAGGTGTCATAGAACAGCAAAAGCTTCTCACAAATGCGATTCGTGATTTCGTCGCGGCATCAAATGCGGGGGCGTCTCTCGTCGTCGTCTCTACCTCCTTTTCCTCCTTACGACGAGACGGTGGAAGACTGGTCTGATTACGAAAAACGTCTTCGACAGCACTTCTTGGCATTTCATGTCGCGGACGAACAAACATGTAAGTCTCTGTTCCTTTCATGGATTTCACCTCAGATGTATCAGTTGTTGTCGCAATTGGATCCTTTGAAAGATCCTGCGTCTTTGTCCTTTGCTGAAATGTGCTCACTTCTGTCCATCTATTTTCAAAAGCAAACGCATGTGGTAGCCTCTCGTGTTGCCTTGTATCATTGTCAAAAACAACCGAATCAATCCTGTCACACTTGGGCTGCTGAACTTCACGGCCTCAGGAGAAAGTGTCAATTTGTTACTGAAGTTCAGTAAGAATCCTACGCCGATTCCATGGTACAGGATGCTATTATCCGATCGGCGCCCGACAAAGAAGTTAGGCAACGTACCCTTCAGTTGGCAAATCCGACTCTAGATGAAGTCCTATCCATCACTCAGTCTTTTGAAAATTCTCGCGCCGCTGGAGCGCAAATAGAGGAATGGGTGACGTCGGGGAAGCACAACCTCTGTGCGATGTTGACGCGTGCGGCGTGTCCCCGCCGGCCGACGTGGCCGCAGTACACTCCCACGCGCAGCCTCGGCCTAGCCGTAAACAAACCTCTCAGAAACTATAGCAAAACCCCCGGCAACGTCCTTCATGTCCGCTGTGTTTTACGAAACATTCACGAGAAGATTGTCCACAACGTTGGGCCGTGTGTCACAAATGCAAAAAAATGGGTCATGTGTAATCCGTTTGCAAATCCAGCCACATACATGATGTTCATGAACATGACGCTAATTCTGATTCTGTATTGTCTGTCAATTGTACTTCTTCCCTTTCAGGGAAGTTATTCCTCACTGTCCAAATACTTGGTCGAGGTGTTTGCATGCAGGTGGATACTGGTTCTGCTGCCACTATCATCAGTTCTCAGACGTATCTTCAGTTGGGTTCTCCAATCCTGTCACCTGTCACTAGGCAATTACGGACTTACAATAAACAGAAGATTCCTCTCTTGGGACAATTTGATGGTGAGGTATCTTAGAAATCTGTCATTCGCACTGTTCCCATATTTGTGGTCAACCATAGTAACGCGGAGAATCTTTTTGGTTTCGATGCCTTTGGCGTTTTGGGGTTCTCCATAGATGAATCTGTCAAAATCGTCTCTGATGCTATTCCTTATGCTCAATTGGATTCCTTGTCGACGACATTTTCGTCCCTTTTTTTCTCCCGGGTTAGGCCGTGCAAACGACTTTGAAGCTCATATCACGCTCAAACCCACTGCTCGGCCTAAGTTTTTTCGGGCTCAGCCCATTCCTGTGGCCCTTCGTGATCAGGTCAAACGGGAGCTGGATCGTCTCACTGCTTCAGGGGTCTTGGTTCCTGTCACTTCCAGTGAGTGGTCCTCTCCTGTCGTTGTCGTTGCTATGCCAAATGGTGATATTTGTCTCCGTGGCGATTTCAAAGCCACTGCAAATGCTCAATCCCTTTTCGACACTTACCCTATGCCTCGACCTGAAGAATTGTTCACTAAACTTGCTGGAGGCCAGTATTTTTCTAAACTTGACCTGTATCAGAAGCTTATCATCAACTTCCTCTCGACACTGCTTCCCGGCAGTTTCTGGTCCTAAACACGCCTTTCAGCCTCTATCAATAGTAACAATTGCCATTCGGAGTTGCCAGTGCCCCTGCTCTCGTTCAGCGATTCTTGGAACAATTATTGCTCACTGTCCCTGGGTGTATAAATTACCAGGATGACATTGTTGTCACTGGCTCCACCACTGACGAACATCTTCAAAATCTCCGCACACTTTTTCATGTCTCACAGACTGCCGGTCTTAAGTAATCTTCAGAAATCAAAAATTTTTCAGGGATCTATCACATACGTGGGGTTTTAACTCTCTTGGGATGGTATTCGTCCGCTTCAGCAAACTGTCGCTGCGATCGATTCCCTTCCTCACCCTACTTCTGTTAAGGAACTGCAGGCCTTCTTTGGGAAAGTAGCATACTGTCACAAGTTTTTACCATCTGCTGCTTCGGTGGCTCAGCCGTTGCATCGCCTGTTACATAAAAACGTGCCTTTTCACTGGTCCGCGTCATGCGATGCGGCTTTCTAGAAAATGAAGACTATGCTGAAACAGGCCCCATGCCTGGCTACTTTTCGACCTGGCCAACATCTTGTTCTTGCCACGGACGCCTCTCAATACGGGGTCGGTGCAGTCCTTGCGCACCATTTTTCTGACGGTTCTGAACAACCCATTGCTTATGCCTCCAAAACGCTCACGGATGCCCATCAAAAGTATTCTCAAATTGAAAAAGAAGCTTTGGCCATTATTTATGCTCCTCATAAGTTTGGTGTTTTTCTCTATGGCTCCAAATTTCATCTTGTTACGGATCACAAACCACTTGTTTCCTTGTTTCATCTATCAACGTCACTTCCCGACAAGGCTGCACACCGCCTCCAGCATTGGGCTCATTACTTGTCTCGTTTCAATTATGAGATTCATTTCCGGCCGATGGCTCGACATGCGAATGCTGATGCACTGTCTCTTCTTCCCATGGGTCCTGATCTGGCATTCGATAGGGACGAACTTTTGTGTTTCCACCTGGATGTCGCCAAGCAGCGGGTTGTGGACGGGTTCCCCATCACCGGGTACCGGCTGGTGGCTGCTATGGGTTCTGACCCTACCCTCTCCCGGGTTTTACGCTCTATTCAGAAGGGTTGGCCAGATCGTCGGTCCGCTAAGACTTCTGATCCGTTGCGGAACTACTATGCTTTGCATTATCGCCTCACGGCTAGGGATGGTGTTATCCTCCTTTCCACCGAAAATGCTTCGCCGTGTGTTGTGGTACCTGCGTCTTTGTGTGCTTCGGTCTTGCACCTCCTTCACCAAGGGCACTGGAGTGTCTCTCGCACAAAATCTCTGACGCGCTGTCATGTGTACTGGCCTGGTATAGACTCTGAAATCGCACACATGGTCATTGCCTGTGGCCCTTGTGCATCACAGGCCGCCGTCCCGAAGTCATCTTTGTCACCGTGGCCTTCGCCTGAGAAGCCCTGGGAGCGTATTCATGCTGACTTCGCAGGACCTTTTTTAGGTACTTATTGGCTTCTCGTTATTGACACCTACTCTAACTTTCCTTTCATTGTCCGTTGCACGTCACGTACCACCGCAGCAAACACCAATGCTCTAGCTCGCATTTTCTCTTTGGAAGGCCTTCCCTCTACTCTTGTTGCTGATAATCGTCCGCAATTTGCCTCTTCCGATTTTACAGATTTTTGTGCTTGTCACAGCGTCATGCACGTCACGGCCTCTCCGTTCCATCCACAGTCAAACGGTGAGGCTGAATGACTGGTCCGCACATTTAAGGCTCTGAAGAGGAAGCTCCTGACTTCTTCTGCGCCTGATGATGCGCTTCTCCAATTTCTGGCTTCTTACCGTTCCACCCCCATGGGCGATCGCAGCCCGGCTGAGCTCTTACATGGCCGACAGCCCCGCACGCTACTTCATCTTCTGCGGCCTTCCACCTCATGGCCGCGGGTGCCTTCGCTTGGCCGGTTCACCGCCGATGACCTTGTATGGGTACGGGGATATGGCAGGCGGCCAAAATGGAGTCCTGTCCGCATCTTACGACACCGTGGCCGACGCCTGTATGAAATCCAGATGGATACAGGTGTTGCAGTGCGCCATTCGGACCAGCTTCGGCCTTGTGTGCCGGCAACGCCTGTTCCGGATGCCTCTACACTACCTTCTGCTCTACCTGACACTTGGGATACTGGAATCTCTCATTACTCACAACGCAGTCCTCTCACCATCATCTTGGTGCCAGCACAAGAACTGACGCCACCAGGAGACGTGCCCATGCAGGAACCATATGACCATCATCTGTCGGAGCAACTCTACTCGCCTTCTTCTCCTACAGGCACGGACACATCGCCCATGTCTCCTGTTATAACAACCGGACTTGCCGCAACGAGCAGATTGGTGCACGGGGTCCCAGCAGATTCGACCCCTACGTCTCCTGTCATCTCGACCCGTTATCAACGGGGACACTTCCATCCATACGGGAAGCCTCCTCCTCGAGACTTTAAGGCCAGTCATACAACACCTATGGACATTAGCAATCTACAGGCCACCTCCATCAAGACCTGTGCAAAAACTTCAAAGGGGGGAATAGTGTTGTGACTCGCTGATCTTTCAAAGTGCCGCCGCGCAATTACGCGCGTCCTCTACATGCGGCGCTGTCTGCCAGCAATGCAGCAGCTGTGCCACCTAAGTGGCCAGCCAGCCAGCGGCCGCTAGACTCGGACTCAGTTATGATTTGACTGTTAAAGTTTACACACGTCTTGCTCTGTTTACTTGATCTGTGTCTTTCATGTATTGCATCTTCCTTGACATATATTTGTTCTACTTGAAGTTATAACAGTTTTGTATATTAATGACCCTGCAGACAGTATTAATTAGAGTAGAAACTCAGACTTTCTTCAGATTATGCAATTATCTGTAATGAAGTGCTGTGTGATGAAATCAGAACAAATACATTGTAGATCAAAAAATGTATACTTGCTTTCTTTAAGATAGGTTTATATATATCATCAGTATTACAATGACCCAAAGTGAAACAACTACAATTGGTGCTCAAACTGCAAACCACCCACCTCCAAACACTTGTGAACACAATATCACTCATTCAATGTCACATCCGCCAGAGTAGCTACAATCCCATCAAACAGTTCCGCTAGTGTCGTTGCTGTCTACTGTACACTCCATTCGTGAGGGAACCCCACAATTAAAAAATCAAATCTGGTCAAATCAGGGGAATGTTTGGGGTATTTGGTTGGACCTCTTCATCCAGTCCCATGACCTGGTGCATTGTTATCCAAAAAGGCATGCACACCCCTATGAAAGTAGGGTGCAGCACCATCTTGTTTGGAAAATTGGTTCATCACCAATCAAAGCACGAATGTACAGTAAAATTAATTAATCGAGCATCTTGAGGTAACTCCTGCCAGTATTCGTACCTTCGAAAAAGAAAGGCCCAGTCAATCCTCTTGATGATAATCCACACCAGACATCAAGTCCTGGAGTACTGACCGCTCGCTCGACATAAGCGTGAAGATTTTGCAATACCCAGTACACACTGTTGTGCCTGTTTACTGTAACATTTAATTTAAAATGTGACTTATCAGACTACACCACTTTGGGAACAAAATTGGTATAATCTTCACCCACACAAGGTATCATTCTCTAAACTGACGTCGTCTGCCTTGGTCATTCTCATTCAGTGCGTGTAACAATTACAGAATGTAAACTTTGCATTTTACTCTGTGCAAAATATGATATACACTCACGCTACTCACACCTCGTTCACATGCACATTGTTGATTTCTGTGGTGATTGTATGAATGCATCTAACACCAGTGCAGAAGGTTCTTCACCTGTTTCTGCATGTGACTGGCCTGATATTCCCTTGTGCTTGTCCATAATTTTTCCAGTGGTTTCGAACTTTTTACAAAGGCAAGCAGTGCTCACATGTGGTGGTGGTTCAGTTCCATGTTTTTGCCGCCGATGTCATTGCATTTCACCGATGCTCTTCAGCTTCCAATACCATTTGAAAATGCTTTTTCGCTGCTCAAATGCCAGTCCTGGTTGTGCCATAGTTTCACTTTGTAGACTGATATTAGTGTGTCACAACTCTACTGTCTTCTGTTGCTCAACTACTGTTCTATACATTTGACCCATACCTATTGTGATTTCAAAGAGTGTCGTTTGTAGAGCCAGTTTAAAGTTTGTATATATATTTTTGATCTACCCTGTATTCACTCAAATTTTTATAATATTGGAAGGGGTGCAAAAGTTGGCAACTCGTTTTTATTATTTAGAAATGTGAAACTGTAAGTAGTAACTTATGATTAAATGATCAATGAGGCACAACTGAAATCAGTAGACTAGTACAAATTGTAGGGGTGTAAAATGGAATGATCTCATTGGCTCAGTCACAGGTAAGGCAGGTGGTTCATTAGCTGATAAAAACCAGTCAGTCTACAAAGGGGAATGTGAAGAAATCACTTGTGTGTCCCATGTTAGAAAACTGCTCCAGTGTGTGTAACTGAGATCAGAAAGCATTAAAGGGGGACACTGAATGTATACAAAGTTAGGTCACAAGTTTGTTCCATTCGTGGGAAAGTATCATGAAAATGCTGTAACATCTATACTGGTAGAGAGACTCCGGTAATCCCATGAAATCATACTTAACAAAATCTCAAGAATCAATACTACACAGAAAATTTAGAGATCTTCTTCAGCTCTCTACATATCACATTCGCAAGGATCGTAAAGTGTACACAGAGACATCTAAGCTGTCCTTTTTCCACTGTTTCATACACAGTTGGTACAGGAAGAAATCCTAATAAGCTGTACTGTGCTAAGTACCATTCACCATGTGCTCCGCAATGGTTTGCAGATTGTGTATGTAGATCTAGTATACTGAAATTGGCAGTACATTACAAAAGGTTTCCAAATCTACATTGGAGACCTGGAGGTAGAACACTTACACACCATTCCTGCATCAGCCTACCTACTAAATGTGCCTGCTACCTATACTGGCCTATGGACTGGAAACGGAAATAGCTGCCAGATCAGCTTAGAGCTGTTTTCAACAAACAGAAATAAAATTATCTTTTATTATAGATCTTATGAACGAAACTCCATCAAGTGTGTGTTTCTATTTACTTGTATGTATTTCAGAGATAGTTATATCTTTAGAGTTTACACGTTTCAATCCCCATAAAATGGAGTTTTTACTCCATAATACTCGTTTTGTTGTTGTTGCTGCAGCCTTTGGCTTGAAGGCTGGTTTTATGCTGCTCTCCATGCTACTCTGTCCTATGCAAGCCTCTTCATCTCTGCATAACTACTGCACCATACATTCCTTTGAACCTGCTGCTTTCTGTAGTAAAGTTTTATTTTTGTTCTACGCTCTTTATCCTCCACACTCCACCCTAGTACGAAATTGACAATTCCTTGATGCTTCAGGTTTGGCCTATCAACGAATCTATCTTAGTCAAGTTGTGATACAAAGATCTGTGGTGGTGTTCCTTAAGCTCCTGCCACTTTCTGCACCTCACCTTCCATATTAACATGTTTTGTGTGCCTTCAGTGGTCAAATTTCTGTCCCTTGAATCCATGTAAGTCACAGTCTTGCCCTGTGCCTTTCATTTGTAAGTCTACATTGAAACATATTTTTGGGTATTCTTTCTTGTGCCATTGTCATTAAGTGCCCAAGCCAAAAATGTCTGCATTCTATTTCTACCATATGTTATCTTTCTTGTGTGCTACTTCCCGTACATTGTAAGGAAAAGAAAGATTGCTACTTACCATAAAGATGACATCTTAAGTTGCAAACAGGAACAGTTAAAAGACACAAATTAGCTTTCGGCCCCAGCCTTCATCAGAAAAAGAAAGAGAGAGAGAAAAAAAAAAAAAAGACACACACACACACACACACACACACACACACACACACACACACACACACACACACACACACACACACACATACATTCACACAAGCAAGCACATCTCACACACACATAACTGCCATCTCTCTGGCAGCTCGGACCAGAATGTGTTGCTTGGAATGCAAGCAGCAGTCTGGAGGCTGTGGAGAGGGGGAAGGGATAGCAGTGGTACGGGGCGGGGAGAGAGAAGCCCTATCTGGCAGTGTGTTGTCATGTCCTGACATAGGTGGGAGAGGGGAAAAAAAGGGGGTTACTGGTCAGTCTGCACTCCCGAGTGGTACAGAGCAGAAGGCAGAAGGACAATTCACAGTGAAGGCATTCGATTGTTTCCTTCTATCTGAGCCATCACTGGTACAGGCATTTACTAGAAATGCAGGTGGTGAGACTCGGTAGGGAACTCGTTATGGAGACTCTTGGACAAACAGGGTTTTGAAATAGTTGTTTATTCCAGACAGGACTAACTAATACACTGGGGGCTATTTCTAGGGTTAGAAAAAGCATGAATAACACTGTTACAACAGAAGCCAGTGCAGAAGTCCCAGGAGTGGATCCTAACCACAGTAGCAAACACTAGCAGCATCTTAAGGCAACAACTTAGTTGCAAAACAAAACATACTGAATGTGACACTGTTCACTGAGGCACTCCAAGAGAGAGAGAGCAGACTTATTCGGAGCTGGATCGAGGCTGCAGTCGACGGACGTGGATTTGGCGCCCAGATCGTCTAATATGGATTCGGGGTAAGAAATGAAAGAGGAATCCGCCTGATAGAATTTTGCACAGAGCACAACTTAATCATAGCTAACACGTGGTTCAAGAACCATAAAAGAAGGTTGTATACATGGAAGAAGCCTGGAGATACTGATTGGTTTCAGATAGATTATATAATGGTAAGACAGAGATTTAGGAACCAGGTTTTAAATTGTAAGACATTTCCAGGGGCAGATGTGGACGCTGACCACAATCTATTGGTTATGAACTGTAGACTAAAACTGAAGAAACTGCAAAACGGTGGGAATTTAAGGAGATGGGACCTGGATAAACTGACTAAACCAGAGGTTGTTCAGAGTTTCACGGAGAGCTTAAGGGAACAATTGACAGGAATGGGGGAAAGAAGTACAGTAGAAGAAGAATGGCTAGCTTTGAGGGACTAAGTAGTGAAGGCAGCAGAGGATCAAGTAGGTAAAAAGATGAGGGCCAGTAGAAATACTTGGGTAACAGAAGAAATATTGAATTTAATTGATGAAAGGACAAAATATAAAAATGCAGTAAATGAAGCAGGCAAAAAAGAATACAAACATCTCAAAAATGAGATCAATAGGAAGTGCAAAATGGCTAAGCAGGGATGGCTAGAGGACAAATGTAAGGATGTAGAGGCTTATCTCACTAGAGGTAAGATAGATACTGCCTACAGGAAAATTCAAGAGACCTTTGGAGAAAAGAGAACCACTTGTATGAATATCAAGAGCTCAGATGGAAATCCAGTTCTAAGCAAAGAAGGCAAAGTAGAAAGGTGGAAGGAGTATATAGAGGGTCTATACAAGGACTATGTAATTGAGGGCAGTGTTACAGAAAGGGAAGAGGATGTAGATGAAGATGAAATGGGAGATATGATACTACGTGAAGAGTTTGATAGACCACTGAAAGACCTGAGTCGAAACAAGGACCCGGGAGTAGACAACATTCCATTAGAACTACTGACAGCCTTGGGAGGGCCAGTCCCGACAAAACTCTACCATCTGGTGAGCAAGATGTATGAGACAGCGAAATACCCTCAGACTTCAAGAAGAATATAATAATTCCAATCCCAAAGAAAGCAGGTGTTGACAGATGTGAAAATTAACGAACTATCAGTTTAACACACACGGCTGCAAAATAATAACGTGAATTCTTTACTGACGAATGGAAGATCAGTTTAGATTCGGTAGAAATATTGGATAACGTGAGGCAATACTGACCCTACGACTTATCTTAGAAAATAGATTAAGGAAAGGCAAACCTACGTTTCTAGCATTTGTAGACTTAGAGAAAGATTTTGACAATGTTGACTGGAATACTCTCTTTCAAATTCTGAAGGTGGCAGGGTAAAATACAGGGAGCGAAAGGCTATTTACAATTTGTACAGAAACCAGATGGCAGTTGTAAGAGTCGAGGGGAATGAAAGGGAAGCAGTGGTTGGGAAGGGAGTGAGACAGGGTTGTAGACTCTCCCCGGTGTTACTCAATCTGTATATTGAGCAAGCAGTAAAGGAAACAAAAGAAAAATTCGTAGTAGGTATTAAAATCCATGGAGAAGAAATAAAAACTTAGAGATTCGCCGATGACATTGTAATTCTGCCAGACAGCAAAGGACTTGGAAGAGCAGTTGAATGGAATGGGTAGTGTCTTGAAAGGTGGATATAAGATGAACATCAACAAAAGCAAAACGAGGATAATGGAATGTAGTCGAATTAAGTCAGGTGATGCTGAGGGAATTAGATTAGGAAATGAGACACTTAAAGTAGTAAAGGAGTTTAGCTGTTTGGGGAGCAAAATAACTGATGATGGTCAAAGTGGAGAGGATATAAAATGTAGACTGGCAACGGCAAGGAAAGCCTTTCTGAAGAAGAGAATTTTGTTAACATCGAGTTTAAGTGTCAGGAAGTTGTTTCTGAAAGTATTTGTATGGAGTGTAGCCATGTATGGAAATGAAACGTGGACGATAAATAGTTTGGACAAGAAGAGAACAGAGGCTTTCGAAATGTGGTGCTACAGAAGAATGCTGAAGATTAGATGGGTAGATCACATAACTAATGAGGAGGTATTGAATGGGATTGGAGAGAAGAGGAGTTTGTGGCACAACTTGACTAGAAGAAGGGATCGGTTGGTAGGACATGTTCTGAGGCATCAAGGGATCATCAGTTTAGTATTGGAGGGCAGCTTGGAGGGTAAAAATCGTAGAGGGAGACCAAGAGGTGAATACTCTAAGCAGATTCAGAAGGATGTGGGTTGCGGTAGGTACTGGGAGATGAAGAAGCTTGCACAGGATAGAGTAGCATGGAGAGCTGCATCAAACCAGTCTCAGGACTGAAGACCACAACCAAGACCACAACAACAACATCGACAACAACAACTTCATCTAACTGAGAACTCTGCCAAAATGCGGAATATAGGGATTTTAAAGAGTCGTGTGGGGCACTGTTTCTCCCACTTAAAGCCACCCAGTCAATCCCGCAGGTCTCTTGCAGGCGCCTGCCAATCACGGTTTAGTTAGGTCCCCTCTACTGCTCCTAAGGCAGGGATGTTAATGCAGTTGCACTAAATCCGTATTTGGTATCAACATTGTTCACCTGAAAGCTAAATGTAACTGCTCTGCCAAATTAGACTTGCAACATTATTGTTATACGTCATTTTGCCCCACCCCTTGGGCTCCCCAAAGTAGGGACTGCTAGGTCAACAGTTTTTGGCGTTTTCACTCTCTTTCTAACCCTTGTGAGCCTATTGACGCTGCTGTTCTCAGGGCTGGTATCAAGCTGGCTGTATACGCTAGTACGTGCCTGTTGGTTACAAAGTTCTATGGTGACAACCTACTAAAGCATCTAGACAACATGTGAAGTTACATGTTAATTCCACCATGCAACAATATCTCTCCTAGTTTCGTCTGCCCTCAGCATCGTCTCTGGATCCGCGCTTTGGAACGCCTGTCCTCCTTTCTCACAGCTTCAAGATAACACTACAGTAGCAAGGAATAATCAATTTACTACAGTGTGCAGGGGCTAGACTGCCAAAAGGTGCAGCTTCAGAGGCTGTGGGGCAGGGGGGAAGAAGTCTGGAGGAGGGGAGGGGGGCGTGAAGGGAAAAAAGGAGAGGAGCAGGAAAAGGTGGGCGGGTGCGTTGGCAGAGAGCAGCACAAAAATAGGGTGGGAGCAAGAGTGGGGAGGAGGTGACAGGACAGAGGGGGTGGAAACTGTTTGGCAGAGAGTGTGGGAACAGTACGTTACCGTAGGTTGAGGCCAGATAATTTCGAGAGCGGAGAACTTGTTGGAGGGATAACTATCGTTGGTGAACTTCAGAAAAGCTGGTGGTGGAGAGAGTCCAGCTGGTTCACATTGTGAAGCTGCCATTGAAGTTATGGTTCTTATGTTCAGCTGCATACTGTGCCAGTGAGTGGTCTGCCTTGCTCTTGGCCACAATTTGGCAGTGGCCATTCATCTTGGTGGACATCTGATGGGTAGATATCGCAATATACAAAGCTGTATTGACTACCAACCAGCTGTCCACCAGGATGAATGGCCACCACCAAACAATGACCAAGAGCAAGATAGACCACCCAGTGACACAACATGCAGCTGAACATAACATGCTTGATTTCAATGGCTTCTTCACTGTGCAGATGGGAGTTATCCTCCCAACACTTTCTTTGCTCCCAAAATTATCCTGACCTCAATCTATGGTAATGTACTGTCCCCACATCCTCAAACCAGCATTTTCCATCCCCTCTGTCCTCAACTTTTGCTATCCTCATCTCCCACCATTTTTTTTGTCACCCTCTGCCATTGCCATCATTTCCCATTCCTCTCCTCTTCTCCTACCTTCTTGCCCCACAGCCTCCCGATGCTGCGCCTGCTTGCAGTCTGGTCCATGCACACTCCACCACACAGTGCTCATCTCTCCCCTCACGCATACACTGCTAACCATTCCCCCGACCCCTCCAGACTGTTGCTCGTATTCCATGTGATAACTGCATTCTGGACCAAGCTGTCAGAGAAATGGCAGTCATGTGTGCATGAGGAGTGCTTGCTTATGTGTGTGTGTGTGTGTGTGTGTGTGTGTGTGTGTGTGTGTGTGTGTTTTTCTCTTTCTTTTTCTGTTGAACGCTGGGGCCAAAAATTAATTTTGTGCCTGCATGCAACTTAACATGTCATTTTTATGATAAGAAGTTTTTCTTTTCCTTACATTATTCCAATGTGGAGTTGCCATTATTTGACTTCCTGTACACCTTCATTAGTTTTACAGTCCAAATGAGGGATCATCAATGCTTGTCTTGCAAAATTCATTTCTACAGCTTCAGTCTTCTTGTGCTTCTCCTCTATAATTGTCCAACATCCTGAACTACAGATGATAATTGACTCAGTAGTGGCTTTACATGTATTAAATACTGTTTTTAATCCCATTTTTGCAGACCACTAGGGAGCGTTCAGTTTCTGATGTTGCTCTCCTTGAGCTCAGTCTGGTTTTTAGGCCATCTTCACATGTTCCATCTTTATTAATTATACTCCCCAGCTGTTTGTGTACGTATATCTTCTGACTGGTTTGACATAGCCCACCACGAATTCATCTTCTGTGCCTACCTCTGCATGTCAGAGTTATCACTTCTGACCTGTGTCTTCAGTTATTTGCTGCATTTATTCCAATCTGTCTTCCTCTACAGTTTTTAACCTCTAGTTATTCCGTGATGTCTTAAAAGATGACCTACATTCCTGTCTCTTCTTCCCCATACATTCCTTTCCTTGCCAATTCTGTGGACAATCGCATCATTCCCTTGTTTATCAGTCCACCTGATTTTCAACATTCCTCTGTAGGACCACATCTCAAATGCTTCAGTTCTCTTCTGTTCCATTTTCCCCACAGCCCATGTTTCACTATCATACAATGCTGTGCTCCAAAAGTACATTCCTAGAAATTTCTTCCTCAAATTAAGGCCTGTACTTGATACTAGTAGACTTCTCTTGGCCAGGAATGCTCTTTTTGCCAGTACTAGTCTGTTTTTGATGTTCTACTTGCTCTGTCTGTCATTGGTTATTTTGCTGCCTAGGTAGCAGAATTTCTTAACTTCATCTATTTTGTGGCCACCAATTCTGATGTTAAATTTCTTGCTGTTCTCATTTCTCTTTCTTCTCATTACTTGCGTCTTTCTTTGATTTACTCTCAATCCAGGTTCTGTACATATTAGTCTGTACATTCCCTTCAGCAGATCTAGTAATTCTTGTTCACTTTCACTGAGGATATCAATACCATCAGTAAATCTTAACACCGATATCCTTTCACCCAGTATTTTAATTCTACTCTTGAACCTTTCTTTTATTTCTATCATTGCTTCTTTGATGTATAGACTGAACAGTAGGGGCAAAAGACTACATCCTTGTCTTACACCCTTTTTAATCTGAGCACTTTCTTCTTGGTCTTCCACTCTTACATACAAAGCTAAGCTGCAGATAAATGCGTTCAGAAAAGACTCCCTAACATTTAAATTTATTTTCAGCGTTTGTAAATTTCTCTGTTTCAGAAACAGTTTTGTTGCTATTTGCCAGTCTGTATTTCATATCCTCTCTACTCCAGCCATTATCAGGTACTTAGCTGCCCACATAGTAAAATTCATTGAATACTTTTAATATCTCCTTTTTCCTAGTTTTGTTTGTTTTATTTTTCTTTTCAAGACAATATCCATTTCATTTAACTGCTCTTGCATGTCATTTGCCTTGTCTTACTAAATGACAGTGTTATCGGCAAACATCAAAGTAGTATTTCATTTTGCAGAACTTTAGTTTTTGTTGGTTCCCTTTACAGATTGCTTGGTGTGAAGATTGAATAACATAAGGGATAGGGTAGAACCCTGTCTGACTCGCTTCTCAACTGCTGCTTCCCTTCTGTGTCCTACAACTCTTATAATTGCAGTCTAGTTTTTCTACAGGCAGTGGATAATCTTTCACTCCATGTATTTAATCACTACGTTCTCCAAAATTTTCAGCTATAAATATGCAGATGCTATAAACATAAGTTTGCCTTTCTTCATTAAATCTTCTAAGGTAATATTCATAGTGTCACTATTACCTTACATGGTCCCTATATTTCTCTGGAATCCGAACTGTCCTTGCTCAAAGTCAGCTTCTGCCAGTAAAATATTCACATGAAATAAATTTCAGCTAGAAAAGCTGAAATGGTTTTAAAATATAGGTGTAAAATGCAGACTGATAATAGCAAGGAAAGTTTTTCGGTAAAAGAGAAATTTGATAACTTTGAATATAAATTTAAATGTTAGGAAGTCTTTTTGTGAATATTGTAGGACCTTGGTAGGTGCGTTACTGTTTACGTTGTATGTAAATAATCTAGTAGAAAGCATCGGTAGCTCTGTAAGACAGTTTGCAAATGATGCAGTTGTCTATAAGAAAGTAGCAATGCCGGAAGATAGTATCACTTTGCAGAATCACCTACAGAGGATTGATGAATGGTGCAGGTACTGACAGTTGAACCTTGAACATCAGTAAATGGAATGTACTGCACATACATGGGAACAGAAATCCACTGCTGTACTATTACACTACTGATGACAAATTTCTGGAAACAGTAGACACCATAAAATATCTGGGAATAACTGTCCAGAGCAACCTTAAATGGAGTGACCCCATATAACAAAGGGCAGGAAAAGCAGAGGCCAGACTGAGATTCACAGGAAGAATCTTAAGGAAATGTAATTCATCCATGAGAGAAGTGGCTTACAATGAGTTTGTTTGACCAATTCTTGAGTATAGTTCATCAGTCTGGGATCCTTACCAAATAGGGCTTATAGAAGAAATAGAGAAGATACGACAAATAATCGTGCATTTTGTCACGGGATCATTGTGTCGGTGCAAGAGGATTACAGAGATGCTTAACAAACTCCATTGCCAGACATTACAAGAGAGGAGTTATGCATCACAGAGAGGTTTACTATTGAAATTTCGAGAGAGCACTGTCCGTGAATAGTCAGATTGTAGTGTCCTGTGATCAGCAGGAGAGAACTAATGATCAAGTTTGAACACACTTTATTTAACTAAGACTCCTTCTTGGTGTGCACTAATTTCCAGACTCAAGAACAACAAGAAACACAATAATTCTTGTACAGGACAACGGAAGGAAATAATACCCAAAATACTACGCTACACAATTACAAAGTGTCATTATGCGCAACAAGATAAAACTTTCTACAGAAAGACTATGGAGAGTGTCTGCAGAGTAGAGCCGGTGTAGGTATTGCTCGGAACTGTCCTAGCTGTAGGTGCACGCTGCCGGTCTGGCTCTGCTGGTGTGCTTATAACACCGAATCTGCAGAGTGCTGCACATATTTACATTTTAGTGGATCTCCGTCACATGGCTTTACACGAAGCAGTGCCATGTTTATGCGAAAAGTCTGTTGATGTTTACATTCACTGGCGATGTTTTGATCTGAGCTCTTGAAGGGAGGTCGGCAGCCCACCTTGCTTGTCTGTTGTGCAGGCCCTTCCCCTGGAAAAAGAGTTCACTGCTGTGTATACAAATGTCCGTAGGAGCGGGGGCGTCCCAATTGACGTCCGTAGGTTCGTGGCCATCAGGGACTGAAGATGGCGACACAGCATGGGTAGCTGAGAGTGGCTGAGGCGGGGGCAGAAGGGGAGGTTCTGTCAAGGGGCGGCAGTTGACAGGCACCGGCAGCTCCCCAGAGA
Organism: Schistocerca nitens; assembly: GCF_023898315.1. NCBI lineage: Eukaryota > Metazoa > Arthropoda > Insecta > Orthoptera > Acrididae > Schistocerca > Schistocerca nitens. The sequence continues at coordinate 29,534,065 of NC_064623.1, read as the reverse complement.
GTCGTGGTCTACCAGACAGGGGCTGAGCTGGTTGAGGTGCTGGTTGGCGGTGGAACCGTCGGCCCCCCAGAAAGATGTCATCGCCTGGCCGCAGATCTTGGTGACGGCGGAAGGGGCCTAGCGTGCCCACGGATGACAGAAAATCCACGCCCAGACCTCCTGCTCGACGCAGAAGGAGTGCACCGGAGTATGGGCGGGAGGGTGAGATGTCTCGGGAACAATAACAGTTAAGGGAGAGTGGAATGGTTGACTGTTAAGTATCTCCACTGGACTTTTACCGGCATGCGGGGTGGCGTGGTATGTAGCCAAAAAAAGAAGTACAGCCTCCTCCAGCAGGTGATGGCTCAGCAGCTTATCAAGTTGAGTCTTGAATGTCCGCACAAAATGTTCAGCCCGGCTGTTTGATGCAGTGTGAAATGGGTTGATGTGGACGAGGGAAATCCCATTGGCAGCACAGAATTGCTTAAACTCAGTTGAAGGAAATTGTGAACCGTTATCCGTAATTATCATTTTGGGGAGGTCCTCGATAGCAAAGAGGTGCCGTAGAATTCTGATAGTCTCAGCAGAAGTGGTGTTGATCATGCGGGATATGTAAGGCTATCCTGACCCAGAATCGATCATCAGGATGAGTCACTGGGATCCATGAAACGGTCCTGTGAAATCCAAGGGGAGACGTTCTCACGGTGCAGTTGCATCTGGCCACGAAAAATACTGGCGCTCGGGTGCTGCCTGATGTTTTTGGCGTATGGTGCAGGCCGACATGAGGGAGGCAATGTGTTTATCCTATCCATGCCAATAAAGGTGTAAGCAGGACAGCTGTTTGGTGAAGATGATTCCCCAGTAGCCAGCAAGGAGGAGGTTGAGGACACAGTGGTGCAATGCATGTGGTATGACCACCCAGGGAACATCTGATTCACTATGCAAAAGAATGACGCGGCTGCAGAAGAAGAGACTGTGCCGATGATCCCAAAAATGCTGGACTTCTGCATTGCAGATGTTACAAAGGCTGTTCAGCCAACCTGCAGCGGTTTTGTAGCAGAGAGCTTGCAGTATCGGATCCTGAGCAGTGGCCCCCTGGACTGCATAGGCATCAAACGGAAGTGCATCCAAAGCTGCGTCCACATCTTGTTCCACATGGAAACAAACCAAGGGGGAGGTGTCAAACTCACAGTCCACTCTGGCGGGCAGCTGGGAAAGGAAATCGGCATTTGGGTGCCTTTCAGAGGTGCAGTAGACAATATCGAAGTAGAACGTTGCCAGGACGACTGCCCAACGCTGAAGGCAGTACACTATCCGGGTGGGCACTGCGGCACCTGGGTGAAACAAAGAAACCAAAGGTTTGTGGTCAGTATGCAGAGTGAAATGATGACCATAAGCAAAATCGTAGAATTTCGTTAGGGCGAAAACCAGTGCCAAAGCTTCCTTTTCAATTTGACTATATTTGGTTTGAATGTCAGTCAATTTTTTGGATGCGAAAGCTGCCGGCCTCTCAGTGCCAGTTACTACTTGCAAGAGGACTGCACCCAGGCCGTAGTCTGATGATGCATTGGCAGTGACGATGAGGGGCAGGGAAGGGTCGTAAGCAGCCAGACGAGGCGGTCAGGAGAGAGCCGACTTGAGACCTACTCACACACTGCATTCCAAACCCAATGCACACCCTTGCACAACAGCCCAGGCAGGGGTGCGGAAATCTCGGCGGGCTAGGATATAAAATACTGATGATAGTTAATTTGATGTAGGACGGATTGCAGTTGCTTCACATTTGTGGGAGGAGGCAGGTTTTCAATCACCTCGACATACTCCTTAAAGGTGTGTGGGCCACGGGCATCAATCGTGAACCCGAGATAACTGACCTTGCGTGCAAAAAAGTCATACTTTTCTTTCCAGCAATGCAGGTTAGGCTTGGAAAAAACTTGAAACAGCCTATGCAGCTTGTCCGCGAGGTCCACTGTGGATGATCCACCGACGATGACCTCGTCCAGATAATTTGCCGCACCGAGCACCTGACTTGTGAGATGTTCAAAATAATGCTGGAAAATGGCAGTGCCAAATGGGAGGTGGTTGTACCAGAAAAGGCCATGCGGTGTGTTGACTAGGATCTGCTGCGATTCCTCGTCCAATGTCAGCTGTAAATAAGCATCGCACAAATAAATTTTGGCGAAAATGGTTGAGCATGCAACACATGTGAGTATGTCATCCACTGATGGGATACGATAGGCATTGATGGCGGACTGAGAATTTACCACGACCTTAAAATCGCCACAGATGCGTAGAGTACCGTTCGGCTTCTCGACTAACATGATAGGCACCGCCCAGTGACTGTGCGTGATGGGAGAAAGAATGCCTTCATCTTGTAAGTGGTGCAGTTCCACCTGGAGCCTGTCTCGGAGTGCAAAGGGGACCAGGTGGACCTTAAAAAAACAAGGGATAGCAGAGGGAAGAAGCTGAACATGTGCAGTGAAACCCTTCACTCCTGGCATGGGGGATGAGAACAACGTTTCATAGTTGCTGAGCAACGGGGTGAGATTGGTATCCAAGGAATGGATCAAAACTGCCTGTATCTCTTCCTGCACTGACAAACTCAGATGATCAAAAACGTCCAGAAGGTTAGTAGTGCTGGGGGAGCCAACCACCAAAAACTCAGTGGTGAAGGATCGGCCATTGTAGGAGATTTGTGTTGAAAAAACACTGTCGGCTGGTATATGGTGATTGCTGAAACTATGCAAGGTGCGAGTGTATGGAGACAAAGCTGGCGAGCCCAAGCATTGTTTATGTGGCACCATGCACAATAGAAACGGAAGATGTCATGTCAGTTTGGAAGACCGTAGGGATATACAAGACCTCCAAGGTAAGGAGAAAACAGGCTCCCGACTGGGAAATGATGGAGAATACTTGTTCACCAATGGAATGTGAGGCTTCCAGGTCCTGTAGTGACGATTCGGGACTAACCTGTGCGTCTGCAGGAAGTGCGGCATCTACACAATGTTTCTGCAAAGCCTGACACACAATGGTGATATGGCCTGCTTGGCTGCAAGCCATGCATCTTGCTCGCCGTTGGTGATTCTGGAAACAGTCCGGACATGAAGGAAAATGTGCGAAAGACTTTGTCACGTGTTGTACCAATGGACAGACGAGACTCCCACTCGGCGCTAGGCATCTGGCGAGCTGTGAAAACAGCCGTATCGAGATGCGGCGTTGTAGCCAGTGAGACTGTTCAAATGCACAAATGATCGGCAGACAGGTGTTGAGGGACAGATCCTGTAAATTCAAAATATCAGCCTGAAGACCCTCATCTGGTGTGTGAAACACCACCATATCGCGAATCAACGATGAGGCATAAGACTGCTTGCAGGCACACCAGAATTTGCAATTGCGGGAGAGACCGTGGAGCATTGCAATCCATGCCTGATATGTCTGACCTGGGGACTTTCAACAAGAAAAGAAAGTCTTATGGGCGGAGATGACATGTATTTGTGAGTACTCAAAAAGGCAGCCCTTATTAAGGATAAAAACGAGAGATCTCGAGGTGACTGCTCAGGGTTCAGTTGTTGAATTAAATGATACACCTGTGGACTGACTGTTGCTAAAAGAAAAGCCCGACTTCGATTTTTGTCTTGGATCCCACATGCCAGTAAATGTTGTTCCAACCGTTCGGCATAATTTGACCATGGTTTGACAGACCTATCAAAAGCCGGAAACGTTGGTGGAGCCACATGAAAAGTATTCAATTTACCCATGATGGAATTAACTCTCTGAGCGACATCTTGCAACGCTGGGGAGTGAGGGCAACGTTACGACCTTGTGAGTTCTGCCTGAATCTGCTGTAGAATTTCCGTCAAGGACTGAAGAAATTCCTCTAAGAAAGCCATTTTGACTTAAAATGAAAGTTTTATCCTCATCGCCAATAACTGTAGTGTCCTGCAGTCAGCCAGAAAGAACTAATGATCAAGTTTGAACACACTTTATTTAGTTAAAACTCTTTCTTGGCTTGCACTAATTTCCAATCTCAGGAACAACAAAAAACAATAATTCTTCTGGTGGCAAAAGCCAGATAAGAGTACTATACAATGAAAAGAAATAATAACCAAAATTCTACACTACACAATTACAAAGTGGCGTTATGACCAACAAGGTACAGCTTTCTACAGAAAGACTGCGGCGAGTGTTTGCTGGGCTAGAACTGACATAGGTATTGGTCGGAACTGTCCTAGTTGTAGGTCCACATTGCCAGTCTGACTCTGCTGGCTTGCTTATAACACCGATTCTGCGGAGTGCTACAGTTAGTCACACTAGTTCCAATTGATCGATCTCTGTCACATGGCTTTTCACAAAGTAGTGCTGTGTTTATGCAGCAAGTCTGTTGATGTTTACATTCACTCGTGATGTTTTGATCTGAGCTGTTGAAGGGAGGTCGGTAGCCCACTTTGCTTGTCTACTGTACGGGTCATCTAACTGATAAGGGGCCACTATGACACAGACACCAGATTGGTTCCTCCCACATACATCTCACGGAATGGCTGCGATGAGAAATTTTGAGAAATTGGAGCCGATGCAGAGGCTTCCCAACTACCATGATTTTATCGCACCATTCGCAAGTGGAACATGCGAGTTAGTGATTTTAGAAGTATCCTCTGCCAAACACTGTAAGGTGAAGTTGCTGAGTATTGATGTAGATGCAGATGTACAGAAGTGAAACATAGATGATCTGTAGATCTTGTATAATTAAATTTTCCTTGAGACATATGAGTCACAACTTTCTCTACAATAATGATAGAAGCTGAAGAAACAAATTATAGATTTTAAACACTGCAGACAAGAATAGAATATAAGCTTTTGAAATCTGATAGGTAGATCAGATGTAACTAATGAGGTGGTACTGAATCAGAGAAAAGAAATTTATGACACAGCTTGACTGATAGATAGGGATCAGGTGATAGAACTTCGCCTGAGACATCAAGAAATAATTAACATGCCAAAGGGGGGAAGTGTGAGGGATAAAAATTATAGGATGAGACCTAGGTTTGGCTTATGTAAACAGGTTTAATTGGATGTAAGATGGACTAGCATGAAGATCTACACGAAACCAGTCTTCAGACTGAAGGCAACACATTTTATTTTGACCTTCTTTCTCTTTTTGAAAAGGTTACCTTTTTGCTCAGACAAAGAAGGTACCCAATGTGAAAAGTGCATTGCTGCCTTTGAAACCAAGGTCTGTCAAAGTACCTTTCACCCATCCCGTACTTCTATTACTTTTGCTGTTTTCAGTTTCCTATATTTATTGTGATGAAGAAACTTTTGAGTTTTCCAAAAGCTAGAGATTTTGTCATGCTTTCTAATTACTATTTTTGTATCTTTATCAGTGTTCTCTCTGATAGAGATAGGGGTATTCTCATCTTAATTGTCTAAATCTTCGTGTTTAAAATACCCTTATCTTAGGAGGAACAGAGATTTATTTCCCATTTCAATCATACTTGGTTAGGTTTTGCATGGTTTCTCTAAATCATTTGAGGCAATGATAATTCGTTAAACCAGGACAAATCCTTTCTTTCAACTGGTAAAATAGGCACTATTTTTGTGACTCTTTGCTTGTGTCCGTGTTGAATGATTGGCCATGAGCAGTTGTATATACATCTGCACAAAGCAAACTTGATTGCTGTATAAATACTTTTAAATGCAGTAATACATGCTCCATTATCTCATCCCAGTAATTTAAAATATACATGCAACAGAGTCTGTAGGTTAATAAGTGGACTCCCACAATGAATAAAAAATTCTCAGATTTCCAACCACATCAAGCGATTAAAATTACATGAGCTTTCGGCCAAGCACTTCTTGGCTATTTTGAAATGATACAATCACCAATGGACTGCTGATACACCCCTCGTATACACTAGTTGCCAGCTGTGACCTGACTGGTGCTTGCGGCATTGCCAAATGTGGCGCTTGATGTGCCCATTGCGCGATCGCTGGATCCCGTGCTGTGTTGAGTTGCAGGCCACCACCTCTAGTTAGGGTGTTGTTAGTGATATTTATGTACATGGCTTCCTTAATTACACAATCTCAGGAGCCATTAGTGTGAGCCACAATGTGTGCGTCGTCATATTTTATCCGGTGTCAGTTTTCTAAACCGTGCTCAACTAAAGACCATTTCTCTGGGTACCATAGGTGATAAAACCTCTTGTGCTTCTTCCTGTGTTGCTCCACAGTGCATACTGTTTGTCCGACGTAAGGCTGGCCACATTCACAAAGTATCTTGTAGACCCAAGGTGTTCTGAGACCTGTTTCATTTTTAACTGGCGGATTTTTGTCGGAAGCCTGAAGATTGATCTGATCTTGTGCCTTTTCAGCATGTGGCTTTCTGGTCTGACACGAGCCACAGAACAGCAAGAAAGCAAGTTTTTTCTCCTGCTCCTCATCAGCGGTCTTATTGCACTCTTACAGGAATTGGGAAAATGCCACAAGTACTGTGGATAATGGCGAAGGGGCACTACATCAGTAGTGTGTGGATAAGTTGAGAAGAATTTGGGTGAGGCAGGAAGTGTGCTAGCATAGTATGTGGAGTTGCAATGACCACTGTGTCTGGATGGCGCAGTGGTCAGCACAGCTATCTAGTAAGCAGGAGACTTGCCTTTGAATCCTGGCCTGACACAAATTTTCAACTTTCCCCTTTGATTTAAATCAGTGCCCACTGTTGTTGTTGTTGTTGTTGTTGTTGTTGTGGTCTTCAGTCCTGAGACTGGTTTGATGCAGCTCTCCATGCTACTCTATCCTGTGCAAGCTTCTTCATCTCCCAGTACCTACTGCAACCTACATCCTTCTGAATCTGCTTAGTGTATTCATCTCTTGGTCTCCCCCTACGATTTTTACCCTCCACGCTGCCCTCCAATACTAAATTGGTGATCCCTTGATGCCTCAGGACATGACCTACCAACCGATCCCTTCTTCTGGTCAAGTTGTGCCACAAACTCCTCTTCTCCCCAATCCTATTCAGTACCTCCTCATTAGTTATGTGATCTACCCATCTAATCTTCAGCATTCTTCTGTAGCACCACATTTCGAAAGCTTCTATTCTCTTCTTGTCCAAACTATTTACCATCCATGTTTCACTTCCATACATGGCTACACTCCATACAAATACTTTCAGAAATGACTTCCTGACACTTAAATCTATATTCGGTGTTAACAAATTTCTCTTCTTCAGAAACGCTTTCCTTGCCATTGCCAGTCTACATTTTATATCCTCTCTACTTCTACCATCATCAGTTATTTTGCTCCCCAAATAGCAAAACTCCTTTACTACTTTAAGTGTCTCATTTCCTAATCTAATACCCTCAACATCACCCGACTTAATTCGACTACATTCCATTATCCTCGTTTTGCTTTTGTTGATGTTCATCTTATATCCTCCCTTCAAGACACCATCCATTACGTTCAACTGCTCTTCCAATTCCTTTGCTGTCTCTGACAGAATTACAATGTCATTGGTGAACCTCAAGGTTTTTATTTCTTCTCCATGGATTTTAATACCTATTCCAAATTTTTCTTTTGTTTCCTTTACTGCTTGCTCAATATACAGATTGAATAACATTGGGGAGAGGCTACAACCCTGTCTTACTCCCTTCCCACCCACTGCTTCCCTTTCATGTCCCTCGACTCTTATAACTGCCATCTGGTTTCTGTACAAATTGTAAATAGCCTTTCGCTCCCTGTATTTTACCCCTGCCACCTTTAGAATTTGAAAGAGAGTATTCCAGTCAACATTGTCAAAAGCTTTCTCTAAATCTACAAATGCTAGAAACAGAGGTTTGCCTTTCCTTAATCTTTCTTCTAAGATAAGTCGTAAGGTCAGTATTGCCTCACGTGTTCCAGTATTTCTACGGAATCCAAACTGATCTTCCCCGAGGTCGGCTTCTACTAGTTTTTCCATTCGTCTGTAAAGAATTCGTGTTAGTATTTTGCAGCTGTGGCTTATTAAACTGATTGTTCGGTAATTCTCACATCTGTCAACACCTGCTTTCTTTGGGATTGGAATTATTATATTCTTCTTGAAGTGTGAGGGTATTTCGCCTGTTTCATACATCTTGCTCACCAGATGGTAGAGTTTTGTCAGGACTGGCTCTCCCAAGGCCGTCAGTAGTTCCAATGGAATGTTGTCTACTCCGGGGGCCTTGTTTCGACTCAGGTCTTTCAGTGCTCTGTCAAACTCTTCACGCAGTATCGTATCTCCCATTTCGTCTTCATCTACATCCTCTTCCATTTCCATAATATTGTCCTCAAGTACATCGCCCTTGTATAGACCCTCTGTATACTCCTTCCACCTTTCTGCTTTCCCTTCTTTGCTTAGAACTGGGTTTCCATCTGAGCTCTTGATGTTCATACAAGTGGTTCTCTTATCTCCAAAGGTCTCTTTAATTTTCCTGTAGGCAGTATCTATCTTACCCCTAGTGAGATAAGCCTCTACATCCTTACATTTGTCCTCTAGCCATCCCTGCTTAGCCATTTTGCACTTCCTGTCGGTCTCATTTTTGAGACGTTTGTATTCCTTTTTGCCTGCTTCATTTACTGCATTTTTATATTTTCTCTTTTCATCAATTAAATTCAATATTTCTTCTGTTACCCAAGGATTTCTACTAGCCCTTGTCTTTTTACCTACTTGATCCTCTGCTGCCTTCACTACTTCATCCCTCAAAGCTACCCATTCTTCTTCTACTGTATTTCTTTCCCCCATTCCTGTCAATTGTTCCCTTATGCTCTCCCTGAAACTCTGTACAACCTCAGGTTTAGTCAGTTTATCTAGGTCCCATCTCCCTAAATTCCCACCTTTTTGCAGTTTCTTCAGTTTTAATCTACAGTTCGTAACCAATAGATTGTGGTCAGAGTCCACATCTGCCCCTGGAAATGTCCTACAATTTAAAACCTGGTTCCTAAATCTCTATCTTACCATTATATAATCTACATGATACTTTCTAGTATCTTCAGACTTCTTCCATGTATACAACCTTCTTTTATGATTCTTGAACCAAGTGTTAACTATGATTAACTTATGCTCTGTGCAAAATTCTACCAGGTGGCTTGCTCTTCCATTTCTTTCCCCCTGTCCATATTCACCTACTATGTTTGCTTGTCTCCCTTTTCCTACTGTCGAATACCAGTCACTCATGACTATTAAATTTTCGTCTCCCTTCCCTACCTGAATAATTTCTTTTATCTCATCATACATTTCTTCAATTTCTTCGTCATCTGCAGAGCTAGTTGGCATATAAACTTGTACTACTGTAGTAGGCATGGGCTTCGTGTCTATCTTGGCCACAATAATACGTTCACTATGCTGTTTGTAGTAGCTTACCCGCACTCCTGTTTTTTTTATTAATTATTAAACCTACTCCTGCATTACCCCTATTTGATTTTGTATTTATAACCCTGTATTCACCTGACCAGAAGCCTTGTTCCTCCTGCCACCGAACTTCACTAATTCCCACTATATCTAACTTTAACCTATCCATTTCCCTTCTTAAATTTTCTAACCTACCTGCCCGATTAAGGGACCTGACATTCCACGCTCCGATCCGTAGAACTGGCGGCTAATATTATTAATTCCTTTGTGTCTTGATTGATTCATAATGGCTGCGGGATAGAAATTGTGTCTTTTCTATGGGACATGTCCGAATTGTCAAAAATGCCACAAATGATCAGGATAGTGGGCAAAGGACATTACATCAGCAGTGAGTGAGTGTGGATAAGTTGAGAATTGGGGTCCAATGGGTATCCTGCTAGGGTAGCCCATGCAGTGGTGATGGCAAATGTGTCCGGATTGCGCAGTGGTCAGGTCATCTGTCTAGTAAGCGGGAGAACCAGCTTTTAATCCCGCTTCAGCACAAATTTTCAACTTTTCCCATTGATTTAAATTGATGTCCACTGACAGTTAACGTCATTTGTGGCTTGACTTTTGTGATTTTTGCTTAAAATCACTTCATTTATTTGATGAACATTATAGCTACAGTTGCTAAAGACCTTGCGTATGTGGCTCAGCTCACGGGCAAGTCATCAGCATCTGATGTCATTCTTCCACGATGCACCAATGTTTGTAAAACAGTGCACTTCTGTGCGGGGTGGTGATAGCTGATGGTGTGCAAGTACAGATCAGTGTGGGTGGGTTTTCTTTAACTTTTCATTCAATGTTACTACTGTGAGCCTTTGCATTCTTACAAAGTTCCACAATGTTTGTAAATAAGTGATGCCATGTCCAGTATACGTTTACTAACTGAGCCATTTCTGTTTTCAATAGGAGTTCCTGGCACTTTTCAGTAGTAGCTGTGAGCAGGAGTATGTTCCTCCAAATTGTATCTACATCAAAGAAGAAGATTTGGTTACTGAGGAACTGGTAGTGAAGGTATGTAATGATTCCTTTGCCTGCCAACCATGTATTTTGATGCATTTGAATTAGATTGTTACTCGAATCAAGTGAAATGTACAGGCAACTCGGCATATGACACAGTACACACACCCACATGAGACATCTGTTTTTAATAATAACCTCTGAGAATGCATATAAAAGATAAAGGAAGTGAAACGTGTGCTTATAATATTCGAAAATTTTTCATTAGCAGACATTATGTAACGGCAATCGTGGTCAATTTTAATGACTGGGCAAGTAACAACAGTAATGAATAAACATCTTATACAATATCTAGGATCTGTAAGATGCTTCAGAGATGACAAGATACAGGTCGTAAGATGACAAGCTACGGATGTAATTTTTAAACCTAAAGTTTTGAGTAGTTAGGATAGAAGAGTTGTTTATGTTTACCAGTTGATAAAACAGTAGCTACTGGAGCATACTTGAAACACTGAGTTAAAAACTACAATAAACTGCACAACGTCATTTCTGTGATTTTTGTCAGCGTGAATACTTTATGGTATATTTTTGAGTTTCTGAATGAGTTGCAGAACCTTTTTGTACAAAAGCGAATTGCATCTAAGTTAGTAATCTGAATACACAATGTTGAAATATGCAGTATTTAGACTTCACTGAAATTTGTGCATGGAGAAAGAGGCATGAAGAAGAGGAAGATACACAGGTGCTGAAGGGGCGAGAAAGTGGACACAGATAATGAAAATACTGTTTGTCTCTGGACTAGTAACATAAAATACACCATTTGTTTTCACAGTTTCACTTCACTTTAACATTACTGATACACTTGTGGGCACAAAGGCATGCATACATCTTATTTGCCCAGAAGCAAGCTAGTGAGGCTTTGCTCTGTGCAATTTAAACTGTGCTTCATGCAGTCAGTACAGAGCTGCTCGTTGTGTGAAGTTCCATCTTAGTTATTTTTTTTGTTTAATCAAACAATGCAAAATCCGGGATGGAATGTAACAATACCAGAGAAGTAAAGTTGCTACTCACCATATAGTGGAGATGCTGAGTTGCTATAGGCACAATAAAAAGATTCACACAATTATAGCTTAGCCTGATTGACTGAAAGCTATTATTTTTTTGTTTGTTTGATTCGGGTATGGGAGCTTTACAGAGAGAACGCACTTGATTCTTCATTATTAAATAACTTGACCATGTGCCTAACACAAACATGTTTTTTATACTTTCCAAAGGTTAGTTTCTCACTTATGAAATGGAAAAATAGTGCTTTAAAATAATAACAGTGCAGAACAGTATTACTTTGTTTTATTGTTCCTGTGGCTTATAATACACTACCTAACAGTTCCAAAATTCATCCACTCTTCTGTTAGCATTAAGTTTGTCAGCATTCATACTGAAGTAACCATGCTTTGTTTCATTTCTGCATTAATTAAACAGGTAATCACTGATCTTTTACATAGCCAGTTTAAATCCCAGTATATTCCAATAATGAAATGACTAATCATCAACTGCAGCACCATTTCATTCACAGTTTTCAGTAAAAATTCTGCACGCCTTTCTGTGAATATACGGAATCTCACAAACATGCTGACGTAACACTTTCAACTCTTAATTATACTCTTTAGCAAGTGCTTAATACTATTTGTGCTGATGCTGTTCCAACTGCTCTCTACGTAACCCAAATGATGACACTCTGCACACTGACTGGCCATTAGTGCTCGGTCATTGTTGGCGTTAAGTTGCAAGACAATGCCCCCGCCAGAGAAAAGACACGCTCAGCTTCAAAAATTCCAGAAGCCAACAATGAGTAAGGAATACAATATCAGTATGTCATAACACCAAAGATGGCATTATTCCTTAAAACAGTTATGTAACAAACCTCACAATGTGTGCCGAACTGTTGCTCAGATCTGGACACTTTCCTTTCATAACATGTGTATTTGCTCTAATAAACATTCAGAGTAAATACAGCTGTTGAAAAACAAAAATATGAAGTACAAGAGGTTGCTACTCACTGTGTATCAGTGTCCGATAGCTTAGTCTACTTTTGAATGTGCCCATCTGCCGCTTAGTGCCACCTGTGTGTGGTGAATAGCAGTCTATTCTAATTTGTTTTATTGTAGTTGATCCTGGATTTTCCATTGCTTCATGTTTTAAAACACACTGATTAAAACCAAAATTATATTTGTGAAACATTTTAGATACATACCATGTAAAAGCTTTGCGAGACATGGCAGTCGTATTTCCACAAATGTCAAGAATAGGACATCCTGAACTGTATATAAAAATAAGACTGCTCCATTGTGGCACTTGTGTGAAAAGAAATACACAGAATTTCCACTGAAGTTGTTTGAAAAATAAAAGAAGCGAAATCTGTACGGAAGCCAAACATAGAGCCTTTTACTTTTTACTTAGTCGCAGAGGCAGTTTTTTATACTATGATGATACTGATGATCAATTTTGCAACTGAGGAGTGACAATTGACACACACAACTATAATAAAACCCATATATTTAAAAAAGCTACAAAAACATATTTCTTAAATAGTAGATACTGGTACTACTATACGGCCAATGATTGTACACGAAGTATAAGTTTTTTGTCATCTAAACCTGTCTGTAATAATGTGACTGCATTTGTGAAGTACTTGACTATTTCATTTTGTATCTCTTTATATTAAGATGGTACATTGAGGTGAGAGTGATACGCTCATATACAGATGGCAATATTAATCACACACACAAGGTGTAAAGGGGCAGGACCTTTTCAGAGCTGTCAGTTTACTCAGGTGTTTCATGTGAAAAGGTTTCTGACATAATTATCATCACATTACGGTAATTGACAGACTTTGAACATGGAATAGTAGTTGGAGCTAGGCACTTCAGACATTCTATTTTGGAAATTATTAGGGAATTCAATCTTTCGAGATCCAGTGTCAAGAGTGTACTGACAATACCAAATTTCAGGCATTACGTCTCACCACAGGCAACGCAGTGGCCGACGGCCTTCAGTTAATAATCAGGGTCAGTGGCGTTTGCGTAGAGTTGTCACTGCTAACAGACAAGCAACACTGTGTGAAGTAAGTGCAAAAATCAATGTGGGACATACGATGAACGTACAGCGAAATTTGGCTTTAATGTGATATGTCAGCAGACAACCCGTGTGAGTGAATTTGCAAACAGCACAACATCGCCTTCAACACATCTCCTCGGCTCGTGACCGTGCCGGTTGGGCCCCGGATGACCGGAAAACTGTGCCGCGGTCAGACGAATCCCGATTTCGGTTGGTAAGAGCTTACGGTAGGGTTTGAGTATGACACAGACCCTAGGAAGCCGTGGAACCGAGTTGCCAACAAGACACTATGCCAGCTGGTCATGACTCTATAATGATGTGGGCTGTGTGTACATGGAATAGACAGGGTCCTCTGGCTGGAAATGGTTGTGTTCAGCTACTTGAAAACCATTTGCAGCCATTCATGGATTTTATGTTTCCAGACAGTATTTAATTTTTATGCATGACAATGTGCCATGTCATCAGGCAGAACTGTTTACAACTGGTTTGAAGAACATTCTGCACGATTCGAGCGAATGACCAGGCCACCCAGATCGCCCAACATGAATCGCATCTAATATTTGTGGGGCATAATTGAGAGGTCAATTTTTTGTGGCGGCCTTCGTAGCGACAACACTTCGCTGTAGAAACGGCCTACGAAGTCACCGCCACACTTTTAATAGCGGGCCGACCGGTCCGCTGGAACAGTGAACAGAAAGATGAAACCCCAAACACTCGGATTAAATGAAAGTCGGTACTTATCTTTATTAACGACGATACAGAACACAGTGGTGAACACGGTCTACAGAAATCTGTCTAGTTCGAGTCGGGGCGGCTAGGTCAGCGTCGGCTGACGACAAACAACAACTCTGCTGCGATGAACACACAACTGACTAGCAGGTACACAATTCGGTGGCGAGTATACAACTGAGCGGCGAATCCAGAACTGTGCTAGCGCTCGCGACTCCAGCGCTTAAGAAGCCAGAAGCCAGCGGTGGCGCGCGCAGACTAGCGGCGATTTCCTGTATCGCTGGCGCTGCTTATGCGGACGGCGTCCGGACTTTGATGCTGCCAACCTTTTTGGCAGCGGGCTCGGTTGGCATTACTGGCTAGGATATAACACAATTGGTGCACAAAATGTGGCACCGGCAACACCTTCGCAGTTATGGACAGCTGTAGAGGTAGCGTGGCTCAATATTTCTGCAGGGACATCCAACGACTTATTGAGTCCGTGCCACATCAAGTTCCTGCTCTGTGCCGAGCGAAAGGAGGCCCCACGTGATATTAGAAAGTATCTCGAGACTTTTGTCAGCTCAGTGACTGTCAAGTATCTTTGTGCAAATGATCTGTGCAAGCATAAACTAAGTAAGAGCATTGCCTCAAAAGTCAAGTGCCGTAAGTCCTGGTCTGTCAAAAAATTTTGACTTTTCAGGAAGTTTCAGCATAATTTTGTGTGTGTGTGTGTGTGTGTGTGTGTGTGTGTGTGTGTGTGTGTGTGTGTGTGTGTTTGTGTTTGTGTTTGTGTGTTTTCAATATTACTCTAAGATAACGCATGTTGGGACTGGCTGTATGGATACAGCCGAAGGGCAATAAATGAAAACATTTTATATGTTAGCTGCCTGGCGGATTGAAACTATATGTTGGGCCAAGGCTCGACCTCGTGAACTTTACCTTTCACGCGCCAGTGCTCACTGTTGTGTTAAACAAGCATGACTCGCAATCCATCCTCACAGATTTACTTCTGCCAGTGCCTCATCTTCCAAACTTCACAGAAGTTTCCCTGTGAAGCTTGTGGGACCAGCAGTCCTGGAGGAAAGTTTTAGCCACAGCCTGGATGGTAGAAGATGGGGTGCCGGCAGAAGTAAAGCTGTGAGGAAGTGTTGTGAGTCGTGCCTGGATAGCTTAGTTGGTGGGATCTTGCCTGTGAAAGGCAAAGGTTCTGAGCTCAAGTCTCAGCCCAGCACTCAGTTTTAATGTGTCAAAAAGCTTCATATCAGTGCACATTCCACAGCAGAGTGAAAATTTCAATCTGGAAATATTGTATGTTTTTTAAAACTTGTGTGCATCTGATGGTAAGAAGTTTGCCATGTGCTACTTTGTAAAAGCGGATTTGAAAAGGAACTGTGTGTATTCTGCCATGTAATTTTTGTTGCCATCACAGCACTATTATTATTATTATTATTATTATTATTATTATTATTTTAGGATCCTGAGGATGAAGAAGTTGATGTTGAAAACATTGACGATCACCTACAGGACGGTGAAATGAAAGATGTTCAAGAGTTCCCTCACAATGTGATGGAACCCCTAGTGCAAGTAGAAACGTAAGTTGTGCCTTACTTAAAAATGCAGATCTTAAGATTAGCTAGAGGATGTGGCAAAAAGCAGACCAATTTAGCTACAGTGAAGCAGGCTGAGGAATATATTGTAAAACATTTTCAGTGACAATAACGAAACCCTTGTGTACTGCCATTTCATGCACTGTTCATATTTGAAAATGATTATTTTATAGGTGGCCACAGTTATTACAATGACACTCAGACGATCTGCAATACAAATTATCGTGGCATGTTCAAAAATCTGTAGAGGAATGTTCCAGATTTCGGCACTAATGGGTCTTGCGATTCCGCAGTCATTTGTAGACATCAAGCATATACCCTGTGTTTTGGGAAACCTGAAAAAAGTAGTCACAGACCAGTAAATCAGGAGATCTGAGTGGCCATAAAATGTCCCCATTCCTCAAAATGATGTGGTTACTAAACACTCCGCACACTACCACCATTGAAATTTTAGCACAGTGAGATGTAGCACCATCTTGCTGAAGCTAATGTTCGTTTGCAGGAAACTTTTATAGTTCATGTGCAAGGAATATGTCAAGCTTGGCACATACCACTGAGATGTGACTGTGACTGTGATTGCTCGTCCATTTTCCTCCACAAAAAGAAAGGGCCAATTGTGCCCACTGAAGGGACAGTGCACCACATTATGACCTTCTGGATGTGTAAGTGGTGTTGACAGAGTTCACAAGGATTATCCTTGCACCAGTAGGCCTAACATTAGTTTTGTTTGTTGACATAAACACTGAAGTGAAAATGTGCCTCATCACTCATCCTTAGGAAATTTAAGAAGCCTTCATTGTCCCTAATTTTAGTCAACAGATGGTCATCTACTTTTCATGATTTCGTACTCACTTTCATTTAACTGTACCACAACCTGTACCTTGTACAGTTGCAACTTGAAATCATTCATAAAATTTTGTGCACTCTGTGACTGCAGGGAGTATACGACCCGGGAGGTCCAGGAAAAACCCGGGAATTTTTCATCTGGGAGAAAACCGGGAAAAACCCGGGATTTTTTTAGAATTCCAGGAATTATTCATTGTTTTAGTTTTCAGTTAAATTTTTGTAATTTTTGACTGGTAAGAACCAATACTATAACAAAGGATATTCCATCGTAGCTGCGCAAGCGCGGTGACGCCTGTTATCTGGCACGCTGTGGCAACTGCTGAAACGAACCTATTTCTAACAGGTCACAGGAAAATATTGTGAATGCTGGTTTGAAAAGCGTTACATTCAAAGTAAATTTCTTTTTATGCAAGATGAACTATGTGCGAGAATGTATGATGAATTTCTTAAATGACTCTCATTTAAAAATCAACTCTTTGATGACGAGTCATTTAGAAGAATTTCGAGCACAGAAGATCAGACATTTATGTCGTTATTAAAAATTTTATTGGCACATTTGTGTGATATATCTTAAAGAGTAACATGCGTAAAAAAGATCAACATTACGTGTGAAAGCTTAGCTTCTCTTGCAGCTTATCAATCTTCAAGAACAGTTTATGTGAAAGCTTTGCTTTTCTTGTAGCAACACGATGTATATTAATTTAAACCATTAACTTTTCCTGATTGTGTGTTCGCGCTACTTAACAGTGATGTTGATATTGGCTGACTACATCACTTGTCCTATGCTCTGAATGTCCGCTGTTGTCGGCTGGTGAGATCACGTGACATAAGCTATGACTGGCTTACCGAAGTGCATCGCAGCCTCGATTTCAATGCTTCGGAAAGTAACATGCGGTATTTGGGGGAATTCGAATTCATACTTTCATAATACAAAAATGTGCAGAGTACATGTTGCTGCACAACAAAGATCTTTCCAAAACGTGTTCTTTTTCTCCTGAGTTTCGTTTTCTAAAGTGCCGGGAAATTCTACACTGGTGAATAAAACCATAAATAATCAAAGGATTGATACATTTTACAGTTCTGAGGGAAAGTATACAATCACTTAACACGGTAAAAGTGTATTTTCACCTGGGAGACAGTGTATTTTTAACCAGGAAATCGGGAAAAATCCGGGAATTTTTTTTCCTTGTCCGCGTATACACCCTGGACTGGACATTCCCACTACTGCTGCAGTTTCTCTCACAGAGGGCTTTGGACTATCGGTTACAACATTTAGCATCTCCTCTATTTGTTCCTGTAAGCGACAACTTCTGGACCTTCCTGGTGATTTCATGTTAAGTGCACTTTCTGTTGCTTCAAAGTTTTCACCCTTAATAGCTTATTGCATGTGTCGATACAGGTTCATTCCGTGGAAGATTGAAATAAATATAGCGTTCCTGTCTAACAGCGGCAGCACAGTCACTGTTTTTGTAAAAGGCATTCACAGCCACAGCACATTCACGCCTGCTCCAGCACTCCATCTCAGCAAATGGCATATCTAACTGAAATGTACGACAAACATTCTTTGTTGACAATACTATCATTCAACTTTTAGAGATTAATTAAAACAGCCCATTTTTCTGCTGCATCCTCTATTTACATAATTTCTTCTTTATCGCATCTGGAAGAACAAAACAGAACTGTTGATAGACAGTTAAATATTTTCGAAAAAGGTGTGCATTATTTTGCAGATTTCATTTTTTAAACATTTTTGTTTGCTTTCTGTAATGCGTTATTCCTTGATCGCTTATATGAGCTTGCCATGCATGAGTGAATTTGCCCTGGCTGGCCATGGATATCTCAACCGGATTCTTGGACACTTGCTGTCCCTGCCTGTGTGTTAGTGGCAGCATCACCTTAATACCATATCTGCAGTTCTCAGGACTGTTGGTACAGCCTTGTAGCAGGTACGCACGTGTGCAGACCCTGCGACAGGCCACAATGCTCTGGGGACTCTGTCAAGTTGGTTTCTGCCCACAAACTGGGTTCCATCGCTCTTGCAGCATGCGAGTGTCTCATTATTTATTTGCTCCATTTTATTACAGTGCCTTTCCTCTCCTTTTCTTTTTAGTACGTCTGCAATTGTGGTGAAGGAGTGGGCCAATGAACACACAGAAAAACTTATTGAATTGTACCGTGAAAGATATTATTTGTGGAAAATCACCCCTGAACATTACACTTAAAAATATAAAAAACAGGGCATACAAAGAAATTCTTGACAATCTTTTAGTAATTATTCCAAATGTGGACCAAGCTGAAATAAAAACAAAGATACATAATTTGAGATCCACATACAGAAAAGAGCTAAGGAAAGTTGAGGCCTCTGAAAGAAGTGGGAAAGGGGAAGATGAACTGTACAAACTGTCGTCATGGTGAGTGCCAATAAAAAGTTTCTTATACTACATTGATTATTGTACAGTATTACGCATATCTTACATCGTTTATCTTACAGGTATTATGAGTTATTGCATTTTACAAAATAACAGGAACACCCTCTTGCAAGCTTATCAAAGCTTGGAAGTTCTCAGGGGATTGCTGACAATTCTGAATGCAGTGTGGAGAGAAACGAAGAGAACTTTGATGTTGATGTTAATGAGCCAATTGCAGATAGTGAAAATGAAGGAAGTAGGACACAGAACAAGACAGGAAAACATGAGCAGGTAGTGAGTATTTCATTAGAGTCAGTTTATTTCTGAAATACTGCATCATGTCTACAAACTTACTTTACATCTTCAACCACCTTAAACTACAGACATTCTTTAAGGTAGTTTTTTAATAATTAACACATAGGAAAGTGCAAAGTTAAACTTTTCTTTCATTTATCGTTTCATCCTGCCAAGACACTCTTCCTCTATTATTATAAAAAAGCAGGTACTACTCTCAGTTTTTTATAGCATCTGAAGCACGTAATTGAGCTACGGTGCGGGACCGCAGTGGTGCTATAAATTCATTTTCATTGACAGCCCTCCACGAACAAAGCTCTAATCCATGAGTGACTGTATTTTCTCAGTCAACAACCTGAGGGTTG
This sequence comes from Schistocerca nitens, assembly GCF_023898315.1. Lineage (NCBI taxonomy): Eukaryota > Metazoa > Arthropoda > Insecta > Orthoptera > Acrididae > Schistocerca > Schistocerca nitens. The sequence goes on along the minus strand of NC_064623.1, from coordinate 29,514,384 downwards.
CAGTGTGCAGTGCTCAAACACATCAAACAGTTATTCAAAGTGCACACTGCCATAACAACATATTTAATCTTTTGAGGTTCAGTGCTAATGCTTGTGTACAAAACCTGGACACCATTGGCTCAAAATTATTTTCTGCATTTCTCACAAGTGATGAGCTGTAGAAAACACATCTTTCATGATGTTTGACTGAGCATATGGTTTCAAAACATTGATATGCAAAGCAAATGCCATATCTCCTAAAAATGGAAAGTTTAGTCCTTTATCTGTCTCTTTGTTGTTTGGAAAATTTAATGCTCCTGATTGTTAAGCATTCATAAAATGTCATAGCTTCTGTGACATTTCCACCTGATATTCTTTCCATTTTTCTCATATCAACAAATATAAACTAATAGTCAGCACTAATAATAGCCATCAAAACGATATTATAAAACTTCTTATAATTGTAGTACATTACTTCAATGTTTCTTGCTTTCACAATTCTTATGTGTTCCCTATCAGTGAATCCTCCACAATTTATCACCTGCCATTTCTTCATGAAATTATGTGCATCTTTTTTCCGTTTTTTGTGTCGTCTCATTGTCACTGTAGGCTTGTACCATGGGAAGCAAGTAGAGGATGTTGTTTGGTGGCTGGTATCATTTTCTTAACACAAACTGCGTGCATGTGTTAATAGAGTTCCTTATTTATACAAACAAAGAGCTGCTTAACTTAAGCTTCCTTGTGCTGTGGTACAAGGTCTTCCATAATAGTCCACATTAGCTTCACTGATAGTGAAGTACAATTCCACTGTATACACTTCTCTGGTCGCTAGGTGCTGACTGACTCTGAGCTACCTGCGACTGCAACTCCCTCTGGGCTGCGACTGATGTCTCGACTTGTGGACTCACTGGATGACTGGCTGGGTCCGCTGTGACGATCTAAATACTAGTGGCCGAGAGGGCATTGGCGGCGCATTGTTTGCAAGTCTGTCGTTGGCGTCTCTCCTGACAGACTCACTCGCTCCAGTGCCTAAAATCAATCTTCTCGCAACCCCTTTGCCGCCTGGTGTGCTGGCACCAACTTACGCCAGCACACCGTTAATTTTTTATATGAGGCAGCTGAAACAAGAAATGTGTCCAAAAGTATATTCTGTAGACTCGTGCAGATCTATTATTTGGTTTCCAGTTTTTCAAAGCACAACAAATGAAGAAAATGCGGATTGAAGAGATGGAGACAGACTTCGCCACATTCATGAGAGCATGCGCTACGGCTCTGTCATCAAGCACGGATGACTGCAGTGCTCTTGGAAACTACGTTTCAGCAAAGTTGTGTAAAATGGAATCAGGAATGAACTCACAGACAACACAGATCTATATGAAAGACCAGCCGTGAAAAAGTTTTAAGTTTCCTTGCATTCCGAATATGCACAACTCACTCAGTGCATCTTACGGATCATCCCACACTGATTAGTCAACTTCTTTGTCAATATATAGTGACTCAAGTTTTGGGCAGCAGTGAAAAAAATTATTCCATTACCAAAATTGTTGTTCTCCTTTTGTTGTGTTGAAATTGGTACAACATTAGTTACTTTAAAATTGTTCTACATTCATGCAGGATTTGGTTAATACTGGGTGGTTATAATTAAGTGCAACTAATCACAGAGGTCCAGTGTGGGTTGTAATTATTGCATGGTAGTGTAGCTTGGTAGATACGCTAATGCATTAATGCGGAACTGGTTTATGCTGGGGAAAAAGAAAAAAAAGTTCAAATTTTGGCCACCAGGTGCATATCTATTGGGTTTGGGTGATTTGGAGGAGGGGACCAAACAGTGAGGTCATTGATTGCATGCATATATGTCACTGTTCAGTGCTTGTATGACAGTACAACATCCCTGCTGTCATTTGACAAGCTGTAATGTGAGTGAACAGTACAGCTATCGAGAATACAGACTGTGCGCTGTTAGTGAAACTGTTGTGCGTGAACAGCAACAATTACTGTGCTGCATTGAGAGAGTATTGCCAATTAAAAGACCTGAGGAGAGACCCAATGTCATTAAGTCATTTAAAGAAGTTTATAATGAAATTCAAGAACACAGGTGAGCTTGGTGTAGTACCTGGAAGGGGAAGGTGTCATATCCCAGTGGAAGTTATTGACGAGTTTGCTGTTGCTGTAACTGACTGTGCAGCACGTGCCCCAAGTAGTGCTAGTGCTCATGCAGTCTCGTGACAGTTGCCCATACCATGGTCAACAGTGTGAGAAGTTTTGTGGCCTGTTTTACATTGATACCCATACAACATCCAGACAGTGCAGCAGCTGAAATCTCATGAATCACTGTAACATTCTGAAACTGGTCTTTGGTTTCTGAAACGGATCAAAGATGGTGACATGTGGCCAGGAAGTATTCTGTGGAGTGACAAGGCTCATTTTACACTACAGGGTGCACTGAATACACAGAACTGACAAATTTTGGGTGCTTTTACACCACACATTGTGCAGGAAGAGCCATTGCACTCACCATATGTGACTGTGTGGTGTGGATTCACAAGCACATTTATTCTTATTCCATTCTTCTTTCAAGAGAATAGAGCCAGAGGTCCTGTCAGATGTACCTCGATGGCTGCATGTGATCGAGACCTTATACAGTAGGCGATTCCTGCTTTGGAAGAGTGCAACTGTGTGGAAACCTCTGTTTTCATACAAGATGAGTCACCTCTTCATGTCGCTCACCCAGTGTAGGATCTGCTCAATGCAACCTTCCACAAACGTGCTATATCCAGAAGTTTTCCAGAGGCATGGAGTGCAAGATCACCTGATCTAAATCCATGTGACTTTTGGCTCTGGTGATAACTTAAAGAAAATATTCACCAAGGACACATTTGGTCTATACCAGATCTGAAGACCAGTATACAGAAACACATTGCTCAGAGTCCACCGGAAGTGCTGTGACCAACTGTTGATAATGTCGTTGTACAAATGACAGGATGCTGCAATCTCTCCAGTGCTCATATTGAAAAAATTGTCAGCACCAGTTTATAATAACATAAACATTATACTTTTCTCACTTGTTTGGTCTTTTCTGCACACATCCCGTTCATAAACCATTACATATAGAAACATTCATAGACACGTTTCTTGCACTGACAGCACCAGATTTGCATCTGGTGGCCAAATCTGGGACTAATTTCTTTTCAGCACTAATCAGTTCCACATTATTGCATTAGATTATCTACCACGTTTTGCTGCCATACAATATTTGCAGCCCACACTGGACTTTAGTGATAGCTGCACTAAATATAACGACCAGTACTTTTCCTCTTTGGAAATTTATTGTTTGCCTTTACTTATATTGTTATATGTATGTACACTGTTTAATACAGATGCACTTTGCTTTCTAAATTTTACTGCGTCTATACACTTACCTTCATGTATTTATCCTTCAAGGTCTCGTGAACAATGCGATCCTTGTTTTTAATTTTAAATCCTCATAACTCCAACTGGTAGCTGTATATCTAAGTGATTGGGCAGTCTTTGTTGTGGTAAAATACTTACATGCATTACAGTATCAACACGGGGCTCATCACTTTTAAAAATAAAAAATAGCAATAAAGTACAATTAGCTGCTTTTGGTGCTATATGTCAACTAATGAGTGCTAACAAAAATTAAAAGCACTCACTGAAAAGTGTGTCAAAGTTATACTGGCTCATTCTTAACCCCCAAGCAAACGCACCATTTCGTATAACACAAGAGGGCGCGGTGCGCACTTTCTTCTCGTGTAAAGAACAGCCATCTTTGTTACCAAGCTAAACATGTATGAACAAAATCACAGTTTTTAATAGTTCAATTAAAAAGTGAGAAAATAAAGTTACATTATGTGAGCTAAATCACTGTTTAATTAACAATAATAAAATAATCTCTTCCTTATATAACTCTGTTGCCGTGTGCGAGTGTTGCCGCACAGTAATGACCCACTGAAAGCACTAAACAGGGTAGTTGCATCAGATCCTTCTCAAGACTCCCAGACAAGAAAAAAAATAGTGTATTCAGGTGTTTTCATTCCAATGAAATGATTTAAAAGTCAATGTCACACAGGATATTAATGAGGTCAGCTCTGAAAATATTTTATGGCTACTTACAAGATGCCATTTGTCTTCAAAAATATTAAAAATATACCTTACCCTCAAGTCTAGGCCTCTCCCTACCAACTATTGCATGGGTACCATTGCTCTGGATTGCTGTGCTTGCACCACATCCTGGATTTGCACGTAAATCATGAAAATCTGCTATGGGCAGATGGGCATGGTGCTAGGTTTGATGGGCGAGGTCTACACAGTAGTGGGATATGACGGGCCTCAGATTGGCAGGATGCAGATCTGCCAGAGATACCTGCGGAACTAGCCCGCGAAAAAAAAAGAAGGAAATGAAATTAAAGAATTTGAAAGACCGCTAAAATGCACCATTTTAGTCATGTGATGCCTGTGATATCACTGACTAGCATGCTGCTCCAACTGTCGTAAAGCTCATTCACAGTGATATTTGATTTTGGAATTTACGTTTTGGAAAATGTGGTAACAAATGATGTGTAGTACCACATTTACAAACATATCTATAAAAACTCCTGAAAGAGTGTTTTTGAGTGTTCCAAATAATGAGAATATGTGTAAAGTGTCGTTGCAGCTTGCTCATAGAGATCCAAATGAGACAGTGTTCACTATGTGTGTTTATTTCTGTGAGGATCATTGTGATGTAAGTAAATACTCCACAGAAACACAGTGTCGTTTGTAGTGTAACAGGCTATATGCTGGGCTGCTAATGTAATGCTTGCGAGATTGATCCTGATCAGAAGCAAGTTTTTCCTACTTAATATTGCTTCTTTCTTAAGTTTACTTTATTCATAAAACAGTTATGTAAGAACTTTAAATTCGGTATCATATTACTTTTAATATCAATTTTCGTTTTTAGCTTTATTTTACAACTGATCAATTTGAGATGAATCACAAAGATGCTGTTAAGAAACTGTATTTCATGCCCGATATAGCTATTATTCTGAAAAATCGGAGAAACGATTTGACAATTTCCGATCACGTCATCCTTCTCAAATAAGTCATTGAAGATAACGATTTGCTGCTTTCACCTGTCTCTATTGAGCCTGTTATATAGCTGTGTGTTTTTGACAGAGAGATAAACTGAACATTTGGAACCTACAAGGAAGTGTACTAGACCATTACAGTAAAATGAAAGTTGGTCCTGCTTAAACACTTTTAAATCTCTATATTGTGTCAGTTGCAGTTAAGTATGTGTTAGAACAACAGATACTTTAAGGTTCTGCTGCATCAACTGAGTATTTTATGGACATAATTTTACAGTGGTTTAAATTAATGACCAGAGGAACAGAAAAACTGCAGTGTGTAAAGCTGTTGAAGGCAAACACAATGATGCTCTGCAGCTCCTTGAGTGTTGTTATGTGGTCTGAATACCTGAAAATTGAGAAAAAAGATACATACAAGAAAGTAGGAGTTCTGACAACAACTACAGCAATTAACAATCAGAATTATTTTTTGAATGAAAAAAATACACTGTGTTTTATTGTGTACGCTTTTACAAGTTGCCCTGGAAAACATTTTCAGCATTGACGAACACATAATCCAGTTCCAGATTCCCTTAGTTGTAGGACAATTCTGTGACTTATTGCTGTGTGACAGTACATTCATCCTAGTCACCATACAAAGCAGTTTTCAGGCTTCCTATTTCCAAAACATAAAAATCTGTGTTGTTTTTGAAGAACAAAGAGACCATGCATAAACTTTCAGAAGATTTTAGGGATTCAGCGTCATCCTTCATAAAATTCCTTTCCTTTGCTCCTTAATAGTTGTAAATGGGTTTTCCATCACTAAATAACTAAACTGTTTGCAGAAAAAGTGCAGAAAAACACTAGTAACTTCAGCTAACACTTCTGTAACACATGTATAGCTTTGTCTCAGTCCTAGCTTGTGATGTCATCAGAGCTACATCCACTAACGTAGCATTTTTGATCACATGACCAGATCTTGATATTCAATTATTTTTTAAGCTCTAATTACATAAAATAAGATATTTTGTGAAAATACTGATCAAAAATGCTATTTGAGTGTTATAATCATCCAGAATAAGAACAATCTGAACCATATTTTTAACATAGGAAAACAGTTGGGGAAACAGATGATAATGACAGTGCCCTCTGTGAAGTGACATCAAATGCTAAGGTTTGGAGGGGGAGGAGAGGGGTGGGTTCCTTGTGAGGTTTCTTTGTGTCTCACATGCAGCTTAGAACAGCTTCATCTTTCCAAGAGCACAACTATCAACTGTTGCGCAGTGACATTTTTTGCACTGTTACTAAACTGCAGTGTATCTCTCTACCTTATAGGGAGATTCCCCAACTTATTGCATCTGGATAAATTCGAAGTTTTACAAATTATCTGCCTAACAAAGGTAAGATTATATACCCTGTTTGATGATTACAATTTCTGTGAAGTAATTACTACACATTTCTACTGATGCAATGTACACAGAAAAACAACAAAGTAGCAGTAATCAGGTTGATTCAAACGTCATGTCCCATGCGACAAAGTCTACATTAATGATTTAGTAGTCTTGACCCATAAGTCAAAGTCGAATTCAGGGGTGTGACAGGAACGATTATTTGAAGCAAAGAAGTCTAGTAAGCATAGGCTCTAAAATACCTTAAGAGCTGTGAGCACTCCTTCATCTACAATACTGCAAAACACTTCCTTTCTACTGAACAATTGCTCGTAGCTTTTAAGTTATGAATTTTAGAGCCATCATTTACTACACTTTTGCTTCAGATGATCGCTCCTGTGGGATATGACTTTTGGATCACCCTGCAGAATCAGTAAATACAATAAACTGTATTAGATAAATAAAATGACATTTAATAAAGCTGTATTAGCTGTGTACATTGGCAGTGTATTACATCACAAGATTTCCAGGCAAAAGTGGCTTCATGTCAGGGGCAGAGTCCCTTTCCACGACTTGGAAAACACCAAATACGTTGCGAAATTCACTCACCTTTGAAAAGAGCATTAAGGAAAGATTGGCCCATTGGCCCATTCTCTTCGGACAGGACGAAGCTTCCTTCCCCCCAGTACTGGAAACAGTTCCTGACTCGCACATCATACGTAGTACACGCTCGCAGATGCAAACAGGAAATGATGTTAAAGGGTGTGTGATGTGTTTGATAACCAATGAGAAAGCAGCAGACTGGTGATTGAAGCTAATTACCTCGTGTCTCTATCATAAGACAGTTGTATGATGTGCAGTGCACTTTCACAAATAATAATAATAATTAGGACATGCAGCAGTTATAGACTAAATATAAAAAATCCTCACTTTGGCTTCTCAATGCTTAACACAACCACATCGTCACATGGCATTTTTATCTGAAAAAATCTCAGAGAGTAAGAATATTTTGTCAAAATCATCAAAGGTTTTAGTTGCTTAATGGATTGCTTTTAATGCTATTGGTCTCCAGTTCATCTGCTTGACTGTTGATTATTTCATATTTGAGCACCATTTAACTCTGTTAATTAGTAATGTTGCTCTCAAGCAGAACTGAATTCCAATAACCAGTGCGCGAGTGCTAAGAACCCTAAGGTGTTTTAACTGGCTGTGTTACTTGTTCTTGCATGTAAAGTGGATCCTCAGGATTGGCATTGCCTATGTTTGTATTCCAATATTTTTTCATCAGAGTAAATTACTTTCTTAAATGTATGTACCTTCACAATAATTGGTTCATGTATTTCTTTTGTTACAGCCAAGAGTGCAAGCAGGAATGGGATGCAGAGGATGTTGTAGAAAGCTGTGATACAGGTATTGTCTACTTGATGCCGTTTGTCCATTTCCTATTACTTATGAACTGTGTAGGAACTCTTAACCGGCATTCTAATTACCTGACTGAGTCTAAACCATTGGTAACAAAGAATACTTGAAAGTGATGAATATAGAGTCGTGGGAAATAAAAGTTAACTCAACACTTACAGATGAAAGCTTAATAGTAAATTTTCATTAATGTGTTTGGAACGCAGGAGGGAGAGGGATAGGTAAGGGATCTGTGCTACGAGTCATCGAAGGTCACTAGCAGATGTCCTCGCACTTAATTTATACCTTAACAAGTCTATACATTGATATTATTAATGGAATCTGCCTATTCCGAATTCCTGCCAAACTGAACATTGTTTGACCCCAGTTAGTTCGGAATAGTGCGGCTGTACTGTATACTTGTCTCGTAAAGTTGTAGTAGGGACACTAAAGGCCTCAGTTCCATGCACCCACAGACATATGACCAGTCCCCTAGGAGGCTCACCACTTCTTGGTGGGTTCGTGCTTGGCTACCTCGGGGCCCCAGCCTTTGCAGCATTTTTTACCTTCTGTGCTGCATGTCTATCCTCTTGCTATTCTTTTTCCCCTTCCTTTGGGAACATGTATGGGGTGTTATTGGGAATGTTCTGTGTTGTCTGTTACTGATGCAAGAACAGTCTCACCTTTGTTTTTCGCTCCCCTTTCCTTTCTTTGTTTCCCTTCTCCTCTCATTCCTCTGCTTCAGCATTTGAGGTTCCTCATTTTCTTCTTCCTCCCTGTGTGATCCTGAAGGCCGGCCCATGCACCTGATGCATAACAGGTGACTGGGTAACATGTAATTCCCGGCCCTGGTTCGACAGGTGGGGTCCACGCATTACTTCTGGTAATGGCCAGTCGCAGGGAGGGCTGATTGCCTTAGCTGCAACCTTCCCAAATTGCTGATTGGTCCCTGTGTCAGGTATTTGGGAGGTGTGAACAATCACCTAAGGCAGGTGCACCCCCTTGTGAAGGGGGCCCCAGTTGTAAGGGGAATGCCATCGGAGACGCTGGCAATTGTGGGGGATTTTCTCACAATGAGGCAATCATCTTCCCAATCAATGTCTATGAAACGTAAACATAATGAGGCTAATCATTCAGAGACTCTTTCTGCTGCACCATGGTTCCTCGTGGTCTCACATACTAAAGACAGTCAGTCCTTCGCCATGGTAAATCCATTTATTATTCAGAAAAGTGTTGATGCAATTGCTGGCTCTGTGAAATCCTGCTCTTGTTTACAGAATGGCACTTTGCTTTTGGAGACTACTTCTGATTCTCAAGCACAAAAACTGCTTACTGCCTCACTTCTCCACGGCTACCCTGTTCATGCCCATAGAAATTTGAATACTTCCGGTGGTGTAATTTATGCTAGGCTGCTCGACGCTCTAACCGAAGCTGAAATCCAATCTTACCTCTCTGATCAGGGTGTCGTTGCTGTCCATCATGTAGTGAAAAAGGTAGATTCCTCCTTAGTGCCCACCCGCACTCTTTTTCTCACCTTTGATACAGTGGTGCTTCCGTCCAAGATCAAAGTGGACCATGAAATTATCACAGTCCAGCTGTACATTCTGAACTCAATGCGCTGCTATCAGTGTCATTTCATCCACACTAGAACATCTTGCTGAAGCCAAATGTGTAACCTGTGGTAGGGATGCACATGAGTGCGATTGTCCGCCTCCTTCTCCTCAGTGTATCAACTGCAGTGGTGCCCATGACACCTCCTCTCGGGATTGTCCCGTGTATGTTGATGAGCGGGCTGTCAAAGAGATCCAGGTAAAGGAAAAAGTGTGTTATCCAGTCGCTCACAAGTTACTGGCTAGTCGCAAACCCTGCGTTCTCCCGTCTGGCACCTACAGTTCTGTTCTTGTTACCCCTCGCTCCATGAAGGACAGGCCACGCAGACATGCGACCTCCAATTCAGCTCATAGGTTGTGAAATCACCCAGTGTCAAGGTTGTGACATCCCCCTGTCCAGCTGTGCAACAAGCCATCCAACTCTCACCTCAAGGGTTGAAGTCACCATCCCCGTGAAGACTTCCTCTGTCCCTCTAGCCAAACAACACCCGAGTCTTCCTCTAACCAGGAAGGCTCAAAGAAGTCCACCAAAGGCAAACATTCTTCTTCTTCACCAACTTGAAGATCCTCTTCAACAGTGTCGCCACGTGATACCTTAGCCCGGCTGGCCTCTGTGTTGCTGGTGCACGTCACGAACCATTTTTCAGCGTTGGACTCCACAGACTGACCACACAACCAAGCCGATGCTTCTGTGGACCCCATGGAGCACGATCCTCCTGCTTCTGTGCCTTGTAGTTGCAACTCTTTACCGGCTGTCACTCGGCAGCCCTCGAGGTGACACCCCTACATCTGTTCCTCGTCATGACTCTCCTGCAATGGAACGTTCGCAGGCTTCAGTCTCTCAAAGAGGATTTGTGGCTGCTTTTAGCATCACAGTATCCCCTTGTGCTCTGCCTTCAGGGAACAAAATTTCGCCCTCACAACTGCTTTGAGCTTTCACATTTCTTACCGATTGGTTTTGACCTTTTCCCTGAGGTTGGCATTCAGTCTCGTGGGGGCATCGTTCTGCTCATATGGGATGACATTCATAGTCATCCCATCTCGCTGACTTCAAGCTGTTGCAGTTCGCCTTTTCCTTCCCCACCAGACTTTTTCCCTCTGTACCATTTAAGTCGCTCCGTCATTCGATGTCACCAGGACAGACTTCCTTCAGTGTATTGGGCAGTTATCTCCCCCATTTTTGCTACTCGGTGACTTTAATGCACATCATCCCCTTTGGAGTTCTCCCAGGACCTGTCAGAGAGGTGCCCTGTAATCAACTTAACTTCTTCTGCCCTAACACTGGAGCACCCACTTTCCTTTCCGACTCCTCACACACCTGTTCCCATTTGGACCTATCCTTCTGCACTGCTCAGCTTGCCCATCATCTTGAGAGGTCCATTCTTTCTGACACCTACTCGAGCAACCATTTCCCGTGTGCTATCCATTTGCTGACTCCTACCCCACCTGCGTGCACACTCAAATGGCAGCTTACTAAGACTGACTGGCAGCTTTACTCTTACCTGGCAACCTTTGAAGAACACGTTTTCCCCATTTGTGATGACCAGGTGGAATATCTCACAAACGTTATCCTTACTGCTGCAGAACATTCCATTCCACACACTTTCTCTTTACCACGTCGTGTCCCAGTTCCTTCGTAGTCTGAGGCACACCGCGACGCAATTCGCACACTGAGATGGGCTCTCTGCATTTTTAATAGTCATCCTACGATGGCAAACTGCATTCAAACATATGCAGGCAGAGTGTCGAGGCATTCTTCAGGATATCAAAAGAGCTAGCTGGATTTCATTCACTAGTTTTTTTTAACAGTTCTACCCCTTCCTCTGTCATGTGGGCCAACCTCCGACGGCTCTCTGGGACCAAGATCCATTCCCAAATTTCTGGCCTGACAGTAGCAGACGATGTCATTGTGAACCCTATTGCTATCTCAAACACCTTGGGCCACCATTTTGCGGAAGTTTCGAGCTCTTACCACTATCAACCTGCCTTCCTCCATCGGAAATGAGTGGAAGAGGCTTAGGCAATACTCTTCTCTTCACTGAAACATGAGTGTTACAATGCCGCCTTTACTATGAGGAAGCTAGATCGTGCTCTCAGTTCATCCTGGTCCTCCACCCCAGGGCTAGATGCTATCCACATTCAGATGTTGCAGCACCTTACCCTTGTGAGCAAGCACTTTTTGCTTAACACATACAACCACATCTGGTTGGAGGGCACAATTCCTGACGCTGGTGTGAAGCCACCGTCATACCCACACCTAAGCCCAGTGAGTACAAAAACCGCCCAGTAAGTACAAAAACCTTCCTTCTAGCTATTGCCCCAGCTCTCTTACTAGCTGCATTTGCAAGGAGATGGAACGTATGATTCATGCCCGGCTGGTATGGTGGCTCAAGTCTCGCAGTTTACTGACGAATGCATAGTGTGGATTTCGAGTGTGGCATTCTGCAGTTCCGCATCTCGTGGTTGTGCGGTAGCGTTCTCGCTTCCCACGCCCGGGTTCCCGGGTTCGATTCCCGGCCTCGTGATGGCTGGGTGTTGTGTGCTGTCCTTAGGTTAGTTAGGTTTAAGTAGTTCTAAGTTCTAGGGGACTTATGACCACAGCAGTTGAGTCCCATAGTGCTCAGAGCCATTTGAACCATTTTTGCATTCTGCAGTTGACCATCTCGCTACCTTATTCACCATGAATGGTTTTCTGCAGAAATCACAGACTATGGTCATGTTTTTCGATTTGGAAAAGGTCTATGACACCTGCTGGAGAACTGGTATCCTCCATACTCTTTACACGTGGGGCTTCCGTGGCCGCCTGCCCCGTTTCCTTCAGGCATTTTTAAAAGACCAAGTTTTCAAGGTGCGCATGGGTTCTGCCTTGTCAGACACCTTTAAACAGGAAAATGGTGTGCCTCAGGGTTCCGTCCTAGGCATTGTCCTCTTTGCTATCGCCATTAACCTTATAATGGTCTGTCTCCCACCGGGCATCACCGGCTCCATTTTTGTTGACGATTTTTGCCACCTATTGCCGTTCTCCACAGACCTGTTTCACTGAGTGGCATCTTCAGCGATATCTTGATCGTCTTTACTCCTGCAGCATTGACAATGACTCACTTTTCCACACTGACAAAACAGTTTGTATGAGTTTCTGGCAACGCAATTGGTTTCTTCCACCATGTTTACATCTGGGTTTGATGCTCGATAGGAAACTCTCTTGGTCCTCCCGTGTGTCTTACCTGGCAGCCCGCTGTACCTGGTCCCTCCCTCAGTCTCCTACGTGTCTTCACTGGTACTTACTGGGGTACCGATCGAACCACCCTCCTCCATTTGTACAGGTCCCTTGTCCATTCAAAACTCAACTATGGGTGCTTTGTTTATGCACCTGCACGTCCATCCCTCTTACGCTGTCTCAACACTATTCACCATCGTGGCATCCGTTTGGCCATGGGCGCCTTTTACACTAGTCCAGTTGAGAGTCCTTATGCTGAAGCTGCCGAACTACTGCTGTCCTACCACCATGACTTTCTCCTCAGGAAGTATGCATGCGTTTGTCTGCCATGCGCGGCCACAGATCCTATGCCGCCTCCTTTGGTCACCAGTATGGGGCACGTCCCTCTTCTCTGTTGCCTCCTGGAGCCCGCTTTCGGTACTAGCTACAGCGGCTTAACTTCACACTACCTGCAACTTTCCCGGTGAGTGTGAACTCTTCACCGCCCTGGCTTCATGAAGCGGCCCGTGTTAACCTTGGCCTTCATTCTATTCCTGAGGAATCTACTCCAGCCTCAGTCTATTGCCTTCAGTTTCGTAACCTTCTCGTGGCACTTTGTTTAGACTGATGGCTCTTGGACTGATCATGGGGTTGAGCGTGCCTTCATCATTGGCACCCAAGTCTTTCAATATCGGCTTCCAGCTGCTCAGTATTTACAGCCGAGCTCTCCGCCCTGTATCAGGCCACCGAGTACATCCGGCGACACAGCCTTTTCAATTGTGTCCTCTGCTCAGACTCACTCAGTGCCCTTCAAAGCCTATGTGCGCTGTACACTGCCCATCCCTTAGTGCAGCGGGTCCAGGAAAACTGTCTCTTGGTCACTCTTGGTGGAGCCAGTGTGATGTTTCTGTGGGTTCCTGGTCATGTCGATCTGCCAGGAAACGAGGCTGCTGACGCTGCTGTCGAGGCTGCAGTCCTCGTACCTCAGCCTGCAAGTACCTGTGTTCCCTCCCATGATCTCTGTGTTGCTATCTGTCAGGAGGTGGTGTCCCTTTGGCATCACCAATGGTCCTCCCTTCACGGGAATAAGCTCCGGCTTATTAAGCCTCTCCCAGCGGCTCGGACGACCTCCTCTCGACCCTCCTGCTGGGAGGAGATCATTTTAACTAGGCTGCGTATTGGGCACTGCCTTTTTAGCCATCGTCATTTGATAAGTGGCACTGCCCCAACTCCTTGTACACATTGCGCACAAGTTTTAACTGTCTGCCACTACCTGATGGAATGCCAATTTTTTTAAACATTTACGTTCTCACTTGGGTTTGCCATTTGAGCTATCGGCCATTTTAGCTAATGACGCGCGGGCTGTCAACTGCATTTTACTTTTTATCTGCCAAAGCAATATGGTGATGCCATTTAATTTTTAGTTCTGGACCTCCGTTTCTGTATGCTGTCTTTTTTTAGCCCTTTATCCACTTAACTGTTTTTAGCTGTCTCCTGTTATGTCAATTGGGACTGACTTAAAGTCACTTTTTAACTCCTCGCTGTCTTTGTGTTCTATAGTTTTGACTTGGGCATGTATGACCCCATTTGTTCTATGTGCCCTGAAGCAAAACAAAACCAAAACCAAACATATGACCAGCCACAACAATTAAGAACTGAAAATTGTTCCATTATGAATTGCAAGGTGTGGCTGCAAGAATTCCCCAATTTATGAGGGGCATAGCTCCAGGTCATGGAGTAGCGTATTTGGTTACTAATCAAAACATCCTCAGTCCCGGTCTGAACCCTGCCACCTCTTCAATTTTGAGTGAAAATCATCAGCATTGATGGCTGAAGACTTCTGGGATAAGAAGTCATCCTCATTCTGTCAATGACCTTGTCAAAGAGGGCGGAGGAGCAGACAGAGGTCCAGGGCACTCTCTCTTGTCCTTGGGGTGGGAAACTGCCTCTAAAGGTGGAAGAATCGACAATGATCAATGGTATGAGGATGCAGAAGGCAATGGAAACCAGTACATTAAAGACATGTATGATGCATCAACAGGAAATGTGGCCTGTAATTGAAAAATTGTCATGGTAATCTCTCCATTGGCAAAAGATATCGGAATAGTCTCCCTTCAGATCTCTGGGAGGGGCTGCCAAGGGGGAGGTGACCACGAGAAAAAGATTGAATGACCAATGAACGGATAACATTTTATGAGTTGGGGTGTCGAATGTCAAAAGTTTGAACATGATGGATGTAATCTTCCCCTTCCTTCCTACTTCCATCTGTTGTCCACATTAAACAATGTCCAGTCCAAGTTTATGAAGAAGTCCAGTTTATGAAGATCTGAGAGGAGCAAAGATTGTAATAAACTTTCTAGTTTACTTACCACGTCATGTTGAGATGGCTCCAGTTCTTCGTGTCTAGGGGTCTGATCTTGAAGCTGATAATCTAACATCAGGTCCTCACAGGTGGTTTGAACTAAATAGATCTGAAGATTGTTGTTGCAGCCTTTTTTTATGTAATTATATTTTCTCACATTTTAGTATATCATATAGTATTTTGATTTTTCACGTTAACAAAGCTGAAATTATGTTGTTTGCATAAAAATACAAAAATATGTCCAATCTCATCAAAGACAAGCTTATGACCTTCACTCAGAACTGGTACTTATCTATTATAACATCGAAACTAAAATATTTTATAAAGTAATTCCTTTTCATAAATTTTAGATTGAAATATAACATAATGTGAAAGTTTTCAGAAAAGCGACTGAGATAATATTGACCTGTTCAAAATTCGAAAAATAATACTGGTATCTACAACTACTGTTGAGGAAAAGTAATACTAAAGGAGGATGTCTTGTTACATAGAGAAACGAGAAAATCTGAAAAGGAAAATGCTAAGGCTCAGTCTAGATATAGTGGAGGTCAGTGAAGTGGAACAGAAAGGAGTGAAGGATTTCTGGCCAGATGAGTGTAGGCTAATGTCAACAGCAGCAGAAAATAGTGTAATGGGAGTAGGATTCATTATGAATAGGAGGGTAGGACAGAGAGTGAGTTAATATGACCAGTTCAGTGGTAGGGTTGTTCTCATCAAAATCAACAGCAAACCAACACAGACAGCATTAGTTCAGGTGTACTTGCCAACGTTGCAAGCAGAACATGGAGAAATAGAGAAAGTATATGAAGATATTGAAAGTGCAACTCAGAGTGTAAAGAGAGATGAAAATATAGTAATCATGGGGGATTGGATTGTGGTTGTAAGGGAAGTACTAGAAGAAAGGGTTACAGAAGAGAATGGGCTGGGTAGTAGGAATGAGAGAGAAGAAAGGCTAATTAAGTTCTGCAATAAATTTCAGCTACTAATAGTGAATTCTCTGTTCAACAAGCACAAGAAGAGGTGTTTTACTTGGAAAAGGCCAGGAGAAATGGGAAGATGTCAGTTAGATTACATGATAGCCAGACAGAGATTCTGAAATCTTGTAATGTGTACCCAGGAGCAGATATAGACTCAGATCACAATTTAGTAGTGATTAAGAGTAGGCTGAAGCTTAAGAGACTAGTCAGGAAAAATCAATGCCCAAAAAATAGGATACAGAAGTACTAAGGAATGAGGGGATACACTTGAAGTGTTCTGAGGTTATAGATACTGTGACAATGTATAGCTTAGTAGGCAGTTCAGCTGAAGAGGCATAGACATCTCTACGAAGGGGGATCACAGAAGTTTGAATCAAAGACATAGGTAAAAATAAGGTAACGATGAAGAAACCGTAGATAACACAAGAAATACATCAATTGATTGAGGAAAGAAGGAAGTACAAAAAAATTAGGGAAATTCAGACATACAAAAATACAAATCACTTAGGAATGAAATAAATAGTAAGTGCAGGGAAGCTAAGACAAAATGGTTGCAAGGCTAGATCAGTAAACCATCCAGAGTAGGGTGTTCCAATGTTGCCCCATGGGCCAATGAGTTCCATGATGCCCTCATAGTGCTTGTGGACAGGCATTTACAGGTGGTCTTATTTCACACATTCTCCACATATGTGAACTGCTCGGCTGCCCCTGCCCGAAGCATGTGGCGAGTGGAGCACAATCGCATACACTATGGTCTGGCTGCAAGACTGTTCGCACGTGACCTGTTTGTCTACTCCTGCCTACCTGTGCCCATGCCCGCCATTGGGTACTCGAGCTGCAACAGTCTAATTCAGACTGTCGTCCCTGCAGCTACTGAAAAGGCTGCTGCCCACCTTCAGGAACCACCTATTTATCTGGGCTCTCCACAAATACACACCTGATGTACGAGGGCCGATCGACAAACACTGAGACTGATTTTTGCCTGTTGTAACTACAGTGATAGTTTCCTATCAGCGCCATGAATATTTGAAAAGAGTGAGTTTTTATGCATAATGTCCATAGGCAGCAGCACTCTCATTTCGGTAGGTTGGTAGTAATACTCTATTTTGTAGACACACTTTATATTTTTCTTACCAAACAATGGAGGGGATGCGAGAGGAGCAGTAAGACGCAATAAAATTCTGTGTTTATTTAAATCGTACAGCCACTGAGACTTACGAAAAGCTGCAGCAAGCATACGGTGAAGATGCACTATCTCGTGAAACAGTGTTTAGGTGGGCCCGCATCTCGTGGTCGTGCGGTAGCGTTCTCGCTTCCCACGCCCGGGTTCCCGGGTTCGATTCCCGGCGGGGTCAGGGATTTTCTCTGCCTCGTGATGGCTGGGTGTTGTGTGCTGTCCTTAGGTTAGTTAGGTTTAAGTAGTTCTAAGTTCTAGGGGACTTATGACCACAGCAGTTGAGTCCCATAGTGCTCAGAGCCATTTGAACCATTTGTTTAGGTGGTTTGAGGACTTCGAAGAAGGCCAACTTGCCTATGTTAAGCAAGGTGAACCTGGTGTTTTGACTTCTGCTGTGATTGAAGCCAACATCACACAGCAGCTATGGTTTTCCGTGAGCATCGGCAGATAACATTACGTAACCTCACTGAAGTGTTGAGAATTTCATGTGGAGTATCTATGATTGTGATTGATGATCTCCGTGTGACTCGTATTTGTTCCTGTAGGTGCCATGTCTGTTGACTCTCGAACTAAAGGCTGTGCGAATGGAGACAAGCTGTGAGGAGCAGTATCTCTTTGCTGATGGAGGGGACGTGTTTCTCAAATCGATTGTTACCAGTGATGAGTCGTGGTTGCATCTTTATGATCCTGAAGGAAAACAGGCCAGCACAGTGTGGAAACGCCTAGTTCCACCAGCTCCTAGAAATGGGAAAATTGTTCTGTCTGCAGTGAAAGTGATGGCAATCACATTTTTTGACTGTCATTGAATGATTTGCCAGCATACAGTTCTGCCTCACCCTACTATTACTGTAGCATACTACATGTCAGTATTAGCTAAATTGAGGAAGTACAATGCAAATATACGAACAGAACTTACTCGGACTAGGTGGTGGCTTCATCATGATAATGCACGGCCTCACATAGCAAATCAACTCGTGCAGTTTCTAGCTCGATCCGGCGTTACCTGTATACGCCATCCACCTTACGGCCCTGAGCTTACACACTGTGATTTTGTTATTTTCCCATCACTAGAGGCAAAGCATCGTGGAATTCGTTTTGAGAATTCAGAAGCAGTTCTCCAGAAAAGTAAGGCAGTTCTCAAGGACCTGACAAACTACGGCCTGCATCGCATGTTCAAGGACTGGCAGCCACGATACAAAAAGTGTGTTCAAATAGGAGTATGCTCTCTTGCAAGCAGGTATTCCATGCTGTACAAGGAGGTCTCGATAATGTGCAGATGTAACGTTACACCTGATAGGTCCTCCGTGTGTATTATCTTCAAAGAAGAACGGACCGAGAATAAAGGTGCTTGTGAATCCACACCAAACAGTCATATAAGGTGAGTGCAGTGGCCCTTCGTACACAACACGTGGTTCAAGAGTACCCCAAATTTGTCAGTTCTGTGTATTCACTGCACCCTGTAGCTTGTAAAATGTGCCTCCTCACTCGTTAGAATATTTCCTGGCCGTGTCTTCAACTTTGATCCATGCCAGAAACCGAAGAGCAAATTCAGAATGTTGCTCTGGTTCATGAGGTTTCAGTTGCTGTACTGTCTGGATTTTATACTGATACCAGGGTAAAATAGACCGCAAAGAACAAGCACTAGCACTGCTCAGGCCACGTGCTGCACATTCAGTTACAGCAACAGCAACCTCATCCATAACTTCCACCAGTATAGGAGCTCCTGGTCATACATAAAGCACACCAGTGACAAGACGCAATCAATACCATCACTGCGTGATAACAACAGTGAAGACACTGATGACAGGGTCACAAAAGCAGAGTTATTAAGCACGGTTTTCCGAAACTCCTTCACCAAAGAAGACAAAGTAGATACTCCTTAATTCCAGTCAAGAACAACTGCCAAGATGAGAAATATAGAAGTAGATATCCTCGGTGTAGCAAAGTGGCTTAAATAACGTAATAAAGGCAAAGGCTCTGGTCCAGATTGTATACTACTCAGGTTCCTTTCAAAGTATGCTAATGCAATAGCTCCATATTTAGCAATTATATAGAACCGCTCCCTCGCAGAAAGACCCGTATTTAAAGACTGGAAAATTGCTGAAGTCACACCAATACCCAAAATGGGAAATAGGAGTAATCTGCTGAATTAAAGGCCTATATCACTAACGTAGATTTGCAGTAGGGTTTTGGAACATATATTGTGTTCAAATATTATGAAGTACATTGAAGAAAACGATTTACTGACGCATAGTCAGCCCGGATTCAGAAAATATCGTTCTTGCAGAACACAACCAGCTCTTTATACTCATGAAGTAATGAGTGCTATCGACAGGGGATGTCAAATTGACTCCATATTTTTAGATTTTCGACACTGTTCCTCACAAGTGTTTTCAAACCAAACTCTGTGGAATATCACCTCAGTTGTACGACTGGATGCACGATTTCCTGGCAGAAAGGTCATAGTTTGTAGTAATAGACAGAAAGTCCTCGAGTAAAACGGAAATAATATTCGGCGTTCCCCAAAGACGTGTTATAGGCCCTCTATTGTTCCTGATCTATATTAATGATATAGGAGACAATCTGAGTAGCCCTCTTAGATTGTTTGCAGATGATGATGTCTTTTTCCATAATGTAAAGTCATCAGGTGACCAAAACAAATTGCAAAATGATTCAGATACGATATCTGTATGGTGCAAAAAGTGGCAATTGACTCTGAATAAATAAAAGTGTGAAGTTATTCACATGAGTACTAAAAGAAATCCGCTGAATTTCGATTAAGTGATAGGTCACAAAAACCTAAAGGCTGTAAATTCAACTAAATACTTAAGGATTCCAGTTACAAATAATCTAAATTAGAATGATCACAAAGGCAGTGTTGTGGGTAGAGCAAACCAAAGACTGTGATTCATTGGCAGAACACATAAAAAGTGCAACAGGTCTACAAAAGAGACTGCTTACACTAAGCTTGTCCCCCCTGTTCTGGAGTACTGCTGTGCGGTGTGGGATCCGCATCAGGTGGGACTGACGGACGACATTGAAAAAGTTCAGAGAAGAGCACCTCGTTTTGTGTTATCACGAAATAGGGCAGATAGTGCCACAGACATGATACGTGAATTGGAGTGGCAATCATTAAAACAAAGGCGTTTGTCGTTGTGACGGGATCTTCTCATGAAATTTTAATCACCAGTTTTCTCCTCCAATTGCGAAAACATTCCGTTGGCATCTACCTACATTGGGAGAAATGATCATCATGATAAAATAAGAGAAATCGGGGCTCACACAGAAAAATTTATGTATCATTTTCCCTGCACGCCATTCAAGAGTGGAACAGTAGAGGGACAGCTTGAAGGTGGTTCATTGAATCCTCTGCCAGGCACTTTATTGTGAATAGCAGAGTAATCACGTAGATATGTAGATGTAGAGGACACCCTCCTCCTCCAGGTGCCAAACCAAACTCACCTATATTTTCAAATTTCATTATCACCCCCTTTAAACCATTTAATGACATCGGCCTCTCATCACGTCTTACTTTCAGTGCAACACTGTAATTCCTGTTGTTCACATAAAACCATTTCACTAATAGCACACATTTTCTCTTCTCGATAGCCGTACCGTTCACGCATGTTATGGCTTGTCAAATGACAGCGTGGATGTCATACTGTCATATAAACTGTGTACAGCACAGATTTGTACCTGATGGCAAGTACTCAAACTGACTTTCTTCCAGCGCAGATCAGTTCCACGCTAACGCATTAGCATATCTACCAAGTTTTGTAGCCGTACCATAATTACAGCCTACAGTAGACCTCCATGAGTAGCTGCAGTTTAATTATATCCACCCAGCAGCTACAGATGTTAGCTTACCAAATCTGCGAGTTCTTTCTGCCGCACACTGTACTGTTTCACATATCGACGATTATAATTCTTACACAGCAGTTGGGGTGGCGTCGTGCCCAGAGTGCGACCTGCAGCTGCCGGACGGTGCGTCGCTTTCGCGCCACGTGCTGTCTCACCAGCTGCAGCGCCGCCTCACATGCGCGCTCTGCGGCCAGCTGTGCTCGAGCTCCGTAATGCTCATGCGCCACCTCCACTCTGCACACGCCGTCGACATGCCGGCTGCCGGGGTGCCGTCCTCTTCCGCCTCGCCCGAGGTGAGCACTTCAGAACGTACGACAGACTGCTGGAGTTACACGGGTAAGGTCAACAGACAGTTGCAATTGAATTATAATTTCCGTGCAGATATAGTCACAACAAGGTACTGTGTTACAGGAGCAACCACAGTTCTATAACAGTATTCCGTGAAGCTGCATCATTGATTGTAAAGTAGGCACGTGCGTACAATACGGTAGTGACACTGTCCCTACTCACCATATCAGAACAGTTGTATGAAATGTTTTTGGTGCACTCGTCACATTATTTCTCTATGAAAATTTGATCTTTTGGCAATAAACACCACCTTTTTGTCCGGGGAAGCAACTGTCTGTTGAAGAGGTAACAGAATTACACAGATTTACCAATGTAGCATTGCCCGCGGCAACCAGAGACTGTGTTGGTGCCAACAGTGAAACATTACTCGGAGCATTTTTGTTCTTGTCACAATGTATAATATGAAACATACTCATATGCAGGCTCTTGGTATTGAATTTCCCTTGCACATACTGCTGAGGAAAAATCTTGTATCTCTATTCAAATTGTTGGCACACCATGATTTTCCCAGCGTCCTTGATGATTGAGTGCCAGTAGTTTGACGTGTGGTCTAGAACCTGTGTCTGTTCAAACAAGATTTTGTGCTAATTCGTAAGACAGTGTTGAGCAACAGCAAACGGGAAAGTGCTGGTAGATAGACACAATAAAAAACACACACACAAATATCAAGCTTCGCAACCCACGGTTGCTTCATCAGGAAAGAGGGAAGGAGAGGGAAAGACGAAAGGATGTGGGTTTTAAGGGAGAGGGTAAGGAGTCATTCCAATCCCGGAAGTGGAAAGACTTACCTTAGGGGGGAAAAGGGACAGGTATACACACGCACACACACACATATCCATCCGCACACATACAGACACAAGCAGACATATCTGTGTCTGTATATGTGCGGATGGATATGTGTGTGTGTGTGTGTGTGTGTGTGTGTGTGTGTGTGTGTGTGTGTGTGTGTGTGTCCTTACCCTCTCCTTAAAACCCACATCCTTTCATCTTTCCCTCTCCTTCCCTCTTTCCTGATGAAGCAACCGTGGGTTGCGAAAGCTTGATATTTGTGTGTGTGTTTGTGTGTTTTTTATTGTGTCTATCTACCAGCGCTTTCCCGTTTGCTAAGTCACAGCATCTTTTTTTTAATATATTTTTCCCATGTGGAATGTTTTGGCACATTCACGTGGAATCTTTCACAGGGCACACCACTCAGTTTTAATCCCATAGTTGTTTAGAATAGTACAGTTTTACTCGATGTTGCTACACAGAATGGAAAGAATGTCATATGCTAACAGTATTCTGTTGTTTGACAGGCTTTATGCCAAAGAGAGCTAACTTTATTTCAAGTGCCCAATAGCCATACTGTATGAACAAAGAGGTTAAATGATTTATTTCAGAGCTGAGGTGGTTTTCGTCCAATATGTTTCTAGCACTACATATCAAAGTGTTCATTGAGAATGGATGCTATAATGCACTGATAATAGTTAATTCATCATGTGGCTGCAGTATGGAGTGTTTAAATAAAGGAAGCATGTTTGAATGTATGAAAAGAATTTAGAAAATTGAAGGCACGAGGTCAGTGACGACAGCAACCGGAAGATCCATCAGCGTGCTAACAATTACAGTGAAACACCAGGTTAAACAATGAATCTTGGCCAACAAGTTTGGCATTGTTGATGAAATTGTTGCAGAATACAACAGGAATCACAGGCCTGGATATATCATACATGATAACCGTGGCTATAGCAAAAGGTGTAAATGGCCATCTGATGAAGGTGGCTATGTGATGATCATAAGTCTGCACTGCCGACTGTCTGGAGGAATGTGTGAAGATTATGCCATTCACACTTAAACTGTTGCGAGAGACGAGGCCATCAGAGGACCACTATGAACCAGAGAGTAAGAGACAACCAATGGACTGGAAACACTCACTGTCTCTGCACTGAAGAGAAACAAATAATTGAGGCACAAGTGTTCACAGGAAAAACCGTGCTGAAGATCTTTTGGAATGGCACATTTCTTGGGGCAGATCCAAACTGATTGGTGGTGTTCACTAAAGGGAAGCTGTTAAGTCTACCATATGAAAAAAAAGCTGGACACTTTTCACACAGTGGGTATTCCCCCATAATGCTCACTTTCATATGGCTGCACAGCATGAGATCTCAAATTAGAGGTACTAAGACAGCTATTGTACTACAAGAAGACAGAAAGATAACAGCAATTTGTCTGAAAGAATGTTTTACCTCATTAAACAGTGATGTATCAATTTCAAAGAAATTACTCTAGAATTTGCCTTAAGAAATCCAAGCAAACTATGAAAAATCTAAACCTTGGTGGTCACTTAGGGATTTCAGTTATACTCCTCTCAAGTCAGAGTCTAGTGTGTTAACGACTGTGGCATTTTTTCAGTCAGCCTCTATTCAGTCTAGATTTGATCTCATCAAACTTCCACATCTTTGCCCTTTTGGAAGATTTCCAGAGTGCTGGTAGTAACCTGTAAAAATATAACAGTGCCTATGAAAATAAAAGAATAGAAGTTGACTTCTGATGTATGTGTACAATCTGTAGGCAATTATGTACAGAAGTAGCCCAATAAACATAGGACATGCTGCAGTTCAGAACTGTTCACAGGTGTTACTGCTGTTCAGGTTGTCAATGTGATTTACTTTCTGAGACTACCTCATAGTTTAGCTGAGTACACAGGCTGTTTCTGTTGAGGTGGAAAAGTAGGATTAGATGTACTGGCAGAATGGAAATTGCAAGTCTGAACAAGAGGCATCTTTGAATAACTCAGTTGGTAACAGTGTTGCCCACAAAAGATCAGAGTTTGAGACCCTCTCCAGCATACAGTTTTAACCTATTGGAAAGTTCCCATTGAGATTTTATTTCTATTTCCCTTTGTGGACTAAATTTCACTCTTTGCTTGATCTGTCTGTGCTATTAAACAGTATTAATTCCCCTATAGCAAAATAACTGATGATGGTCGAAGTAGAGAGGATATAAAATGTAGACCGGCAATGGCAAGGAAAAGCGTTTCTGAAGAAGAGAAATTTGTTAACATCGAGTATAGATTTAAGTGTCAGGAAGTCGTTGTTGAAAGTATTTGTATGGAGTGTAGCCATGTATGGAAGTGAAACATGGACGATAAATAGTTTGGACAAGAAGAGAATAGAAGCTTTCAAAATGTGGTGCTACAGCAGAATGCTGAAGATTAGATGGGTGGATCACATAACTAATGAGGAGGTATTGAATAGAATTGGGGAGAAGAGGAGATTGTGGCACAACTTGACTAGAAGAAGGGATCGATTGGTAGGACATGTTCTGAGGCGTCAAGGGATCACCAATTTATTATTGGAGGGCAGCGTGGAGGGTAAAAATCGTAGAGGGAGACCAAGAGATGAATACACCAAGCAGATCCAGAAGGATGTAGGTTGCGGTAGGTACTGGGAGATGAAGAAGCTTGCAGAGCTGCATCAAACCAGTCTCAGGACTGAAGACCACAACAACAACAACAACAACAATTCCCGTATCTGAAGTAGGTGTCAATTTATTACTTTTTAATTAAGAGGCAATTACTTATTTCAGTCATCTGATATTCCAGTTGTACTAATTTTTTAGCAATTTTAGACTGCACTCTAAACTTCTTAAATTATCATAGATAATCATTAAATAAATATTTTTACTGAAGATTTATCAATAGTAGGTGTTAAAAATTTATGACTTCCTCCACAAATTTCTGAACATTGAATAAGTTGGGACAATTTATTGTGAATTTTCCTTGATTTAATCTTCCTGGCGTTGCAGCAGTTGTAACTCCTTGTGGTGGTATCACTCAGGAATGTAACATGTCTGGTGCTCTGGTTACAGTTTAGACTTCTGTATTTATATGTAAAATTGTGTGGTTATCTAATTCTGGTGATCCAAACCCATCAGTTTCTAGAGTTCTTTCTGGATTTACGTCAGTATCAAATTTAAAATCTAAAAAATCTGAAATTCACAACTCCAGTATCATTGTCGTCCTATAGTTTTAACTGCGATTGTTGCATCAGCAGAGTCATCTAATATATATAATAGTTGTAGTGATGGTAAAACAGTAAAAAATAATATAATGGCAGATAGAGCTGTTCAGAGGGTTTGAATTAAATGATTATGAAGCATGTTTTGGTTTGTGTAACCGATAACTAAGGACATAGCGTACCATTATTCTCATTAATAATAATACAACTATCATCTGGTCATCAAAGAATGATAATTACTCCATTAATGATGATGATCCACATTATGATGATGCAGTTTATCATGTTGCCATTAGTTTCCTAATACAAGGTCACATCTTTATTTGTAAAGATTAACTGTACATCTATTAGGCGCACTACAAATGTAGTTGTGTGGACATGTTGGGAATGTCGATCTCATGGGGTGCGTGCAAGGGATAAGTCCGTGCAGACGCACTATCTTCTGTGCCCGCGGTGGCTCAGATGGGTAGAGTGTCTGCCATGTAAGCAGGAGATCCCGGGTTCGAGTCCCGGTCGGGGCACACATTTTCAACATGTTCCCAATGAAGTACATCAATGCCTCTTTGCAGCTAGGGTGTCCATTTAATTATCATTTCATAACTGTACTGTACCAATCTGCCATATTAAAATGTAGAAGTTAATGGAAGTTCTGAATAACTGTTTCTTGTTGGAGGGTTGTTTTTCATTCTATTGATCTACTTACATTAGCTCAGAATATAACTGCATGGCTTGTAATCATGGTTTGTAATATTATTTTGATAATAATAATAATCCCAACAATTGAAATGCTAGGCCCAATAGTTGACAATATAATTATTTGTAAATAGGCATGTGTATCATCTGAGTATCATTGAGGCATACATGCTAATCCTAGGATGTGCTGGGGAAATAATGCTAACTCTATTCTATTAAATATAACTGTGAATAGCGTTTTCAGTCATATTTTCTTTATAGTTAATCTTGCAAATAAGAGATGTCATTGGATGACACCTCTTATATTTACAAATACTGCTCCTATAGATAATACATAGTCAAAGTGTGCAGCAATGTACCAACTGTGGTATAAAACAATTTCAAGAGATGAATTTTCTGGTACCAGACCTATTAACCCTCCAGTTGTAAATGTAGAGAATTAATCCAAGTGCTCATAAAATAGGGAATTAAATTTTAACTTTGTTCTTTAAAATGCAACTAATCATCTTAATTCCTGTTTTGGTATGGCAATAATTTCTGTTACTGATGTAATAAAGTGTACTCCTCTATCAATGTATGTAGCTACTGTAAGCGCGTGATGCGCTCATACGATAAATTCTGTTAACCCAATTGAAAACGTAGCAATATCTACTCCTAATGTTTCAAACATACTATTTTTTCACTTTCTTGTTGGCATCATTTACTTTCTGCATACTCTCATAGTTTAGCAAAGTACACAACCTGTTTCTGTAGAGATGGAAAAAGTAAGACAGATGTAATAGCAGAGCAGACATTTAAGTCTGAATGAGAGGCATGTTTATATGAACAAGTTGGTAACACTAGTGCGCACAGAAGACAAAAATTTATGTCTCACTTATGCTCGGAGTTTTAATCTGGTGGAAAATCTCCATTGAGATTTTGTTTCTGTTTCTCTTTGTGAGTGCCGTCTGAGCCTTTCCTCGAATACATTAGATCATACTGCCTGTTTTTCTCAGGACACAATGGCTCCAGTGAGGAGGACAAAACGCCCGTACGTCCGCAGGGCCGTGCCTACCGTCACAGCGAGGGAGCGGAGCCCCGGTGAGAAGCAGGAGTACCAGTGCTCGCAGTGCAACAAGGTGTTCCACAGCCGCTGCCGCCTAGAGACCCACGAAAGAATGCACAAGGAGGGGGGACTCTTCCCTTGCATGTACTGCCCCAAGTGCTTCACACGTGAGAACGCACTCAAGACTCACCTTCTCAAGCATAATGGTAAGTCGTATTTGTGGAATCTTTCATCAGTTCTCAGTAGAACAGTTTCATATGTAATGTTGAAAAACAGACTGTGTTTTTTTATTTCAAATACACTGTCTGACAAAAAGTTAAGCACCAAGAGGACATGGTTGGATGTCAACATAACTACATACACGTACACACTATCAGTGGGTGTGTAAACAATTGGAGTTGCAATTCTCTCTGATAGGGAGTGTGGCTATCAGAGTGCATTCGTGTTGTTTATGTTTAGTGTTGTTACCAGGGCTGGTAGGGTATGTAAGGGGATTGAACAGTGTTGTGTGTTGATTGATCATTGTGAAGGACAGGACACAGATATGCCACATTCTCATGTGAGACAGCTTTTTTGGTACATGAGAAATTTTGAGAGAGAGACCTAATTGTGGGTCTCCACTTGGCCAGCAGGTCAAATTGTACAATATTCAGATTTTTGTGGCAGTTGGATGTGACAGAGGCTTGAAGTTGGACAATGTGGAAACATGAGAGCAAGCATACTCATTGTCAAAGTTCCGGTTGTCCAAGTCTGATCACCATAAGGTAGGATCACTGTATTGTACACCGAGGCTATTGTAAACCCTTTACTTCTGCACATGACATCTGAGGTAGCAGTTGAGGGAACTCTGGCACAACAGTATGTCACAGACATCCTACACCCTCACGTGTTACCACTCGTGCGACCGTATTGTGCTATTTTTCAACAGGACAATACTCTAAACAAAACAACAAGTTTACTGTTACCAGTCACTGTTTATCTATCTCCACGACAAGTTTCAAAGGTTTAAACCTCCATCATCATGTGGATTTATGTTTGTTAGTATGACATTTGTGTGTGTGTTGTGTTACGATTTTTGGAGGAACTTGTGGAACTGTGTAGTGGAGAAACAAAACACTATTTGAGAACATGATTTTGGGTTTCTTTTGACAAAAAATTAAACATGTTCACTGTTGTAACAAATGGTTCAAATGGCTCTAAGCACTATGGGACTTAACTGCTGAGGTCATCAGCCCCTAGAACTTAGAACTACTTAAACCTAACTAACCTAAGGACGTCACACACATCCATGCCCGAGGCAGGATTCAAACCTGCAACCGTAGCAGTTGCGCGGTTCCAGACTGTAGCGCCTAGAACTGCACGGCCACTCCGGTCGGCCTGTCGTAACACATCACACGTACACTGTCATGTGATGTGCCTTGTACAACTACTGTGACATAGTGCCGGCCTTTTTTACTCATAGAAGATGCTGCAAATGGCCACTGTTTACATCCATGCAGCACTACATCCTATTTGTCAAACTGGAGACATACATTGCAGTTCTGAGTGAGCGATAGCAGCAGTAGTATTTTCAGCATTCTGCTGTAGCTCTTCCAGTGTGTGAGGATTATTTGAATACACGCCACAGGTAAATATCACAAGGAGAGAGATTAGGCAATCGAGATGGCCAGGAGATTGCACTGTCTCTGCTGATTGTCTTCTCCCCGTGGAACACTGTACGCACTTGTCACAAGGTTGTCAAGGTAGTGTCTACTGTTGACCTGTCTTGCTGAAAATATCCCTACAGTCAGTCACATTCTGTGAGTTGATCCACATATGGATTAATCAGTTTCTGGACATACTGCACAGCACTGACAGTTTCATGAAAGAATTGCGTTATGACGCAGACAGCAGACATTGCATACCAAATACCAGTCTTAAGATTATGCAGCATGTCTTCAAAGTAATAAGGGAGATTTTCTCATGCATAATTATGCATGTTCCACGAGCTCTCCCCCCCCATGAACTATGGACCTTGCCGTTGGTGGGGAGGCTTGCGTTCCTCAGTGATACAGATGGCTG
Source organism: Schistocerca nitens (assembly GCF_023898315.1). Taxonomy (NCBI): domain Eukaryota; kingdom Metazoa; phylum Arthropoda; class Insecta; order Orthoptera; family Acrididae; genus Schistocerca; species Schistocerca nitens. Next base: position 29,485,225 of record NC_064623.1, on the reverse strand, counting down.
TACCGTAGGTGCAACCACAACAGAGGAGTGGGTATCTGTTCAGAGGCCAGACAAACGTGTGGTTCCTGAAGAGGGGCAGCAGCCTTTTCAGTAGTTGCTGGGGCAACAGTCTGGATGATTGACTGATCTGGCATTGTAACACTAACCAAAACGGCCTTGCTGTACTGGTACTGCGAACAGCTGAAAGCAAGGGGAAACTACAGCCGTAATTTTTCCCGAGGGCATGCAGCTTTACCGTATGGTTAATGATGATGGTGTCCTCTTGGGTAAAATATTCCGTAGGTAAAATAGTCCCCCATTCGGATCTCCGGGCAGGGACTACTCAGGAGGATGTCGTTATTAGGAGAAAGAAAACTGGCATTCTACGGATCGGAGCGTGGAATGTCAGATCTCTTAATCGGGCAGGTAGGTTAGAAAATTTAAAAAGGGAAGTGGATAGGTTAAAGTTAGATATAGTAGGAATTAGTCAAGTTCGGTGGCAGGAGGAACAAGACTTTTGCTCAGGCGAATACAGGGTTATAAATACAAATTCAAATAGGGGTAATGCAGGAGCAGGTTTAATAATGAAGAAAAAAATAGGAGTGCGGGTAAGCTACTACAAACAGCATAGTGAACGCATTATTGTGGCCAAGATAGACACGAAGCCCACGCCTACTACAGTAGTACAAGTTTATAAGCCAACTAGCTCTGCAGATGATGAAGAAATTGATGAAATGTATGGTGAGATAAAGGAAATTATTCAGGTAACAAAGGGAAACGAAAATTTAATAGTCATGGGTGACTGGAATTTGAGAGTAGGAAAAGAGAGAGAAGGAAACATAGTAGGTGAATAGGGATTGGGGGTAAGAAATGAAAGAGGAAGCTGTCTGGTAGAATTTTGCACGGAGCCTAACTTAATTGTAGGTAACACTTGGTTCAAGAATCATGAAAGAAGGTTGTATACATGGAAGAAGCCTGGAGATACTAGAAGGTTTCACATAGATTATATAATGGTAAGACAGAGATTTAGGAACCAGGTTTTAAATTGTAAGACATTTCCAGGGGCAGATGTAGATTCTGACCACAATCTATTGGTTATGAACTGTAGATTAAAACTGAAGAAACTGCAAAAAGGTGGGAATTTAAGGAGATGGGACCTGGATAAACAGACTAAACCAGAAGTTGTACAGAGTTTCTGAGAGAGCATAAGGGAACAATTGACAGGAATGGGGGAAAGAAATACAGTAGCAGTAGAATGGGTAGCTCTGAGGGATGAAGTAGTGAAGGCAGCAGAGGATCAAGTAGGTAAAAAGACGAGGGCTTGTAGAAATCATTGGGTAACAGAAGAAATATTGAATTTACTTGATTAAAGGTGAAAATATAAAAATGCAGTAAATGAAGCAAGCAAAAAGGAATACAAACATCTCAAAAATGAGATCGACAGGAAGTGCAAAATGGCTAAGCAGGGATGGCTAGAGGACAAATGTAAGGATGTAGAGGCTTATCTCACAAGGGCGATGTACTTGAGGATAATATTATGGAAATGGAAGAGGATGTAGATGAAGATGAAATTGCAGATATGATACTGTGTGAAGAGTTTGACAGAGCACTGAAAGACCTAAGTCGGAACAAGGCCCCGGGAGTAGGCAACATTCCTTTAGGTCTACTGACAGCCTTGGGAGAGCCAGTGCTGACAAAATTCTACCATCTGGTGAGCATATTGTATGAGACAGACAAAATACCCTCAGACGTCAAGAAGAATATAATAATTCCAATCCCAAAGAAGGCTGGTGTTGACATATGTAAAAATTACCGAATTATCAGTTTAGTAAGTCACAGCTGCAAAATACTAATGCGAATTCTTTATAGACGAATGGAAAAACTGGTAGACGCTGACCTCAGGGAAGATCAGTTTGGATTCCGAAGAAATATTGGAACACGTGAGGCAATACTGACTCTACGACTTATCTTAGAAGATAGATTAAGGAAAGGCAAACCTAGGTTTCTAGCATTTGTAGACCTAGAGGAAGCTTTTGACAATGTTGACTGGAATACTCACTTTCAAATTCTAAAGGTGGCGGGGGTAAAATACAGGGAGCAAAAGGCTATCTACAATTTGTACAGAAACCAGATGGCAGTTGTAAGAGTCGAGGGGCATGAAAGGGAAGCAGTGGTTGGGAAGGGAGTGAAACAGGATTGTAGCCTATCCCCAATGTTATTCAATCTGTATATTGAGTAAGCAGTAAAGGAAACAAAAGAAAAATTCGAAGTAAGTGTTAAAATCCATGGAGAAGAAATAAAAACTATGAGGTTTGCCGATGACATTGTAATTATGTCAGAGACACAAAGGACTTGGAAGAGCAGTTGAACGGAATGGACAGTGTCTTGCAAGGAGGATATAAGATGAACATTGACAAAAGCAAAATGAGGATAATGGAATGTAGTCGAATTAAGTCGGGTGATGCTGAGGGAATTAGATTAGGAAATGAGACACTTAAAGTAGTAAAGGAGTTTTGCTATTTGGGGAGCAAAATAACTGATGATGGTCGAAGTAGAGAGGATATAAAATGTAGACCGGCAATGGCAAGGAAAGCGTTTCTGAAGAAGAGAAATTTGTTAACATCGAATATAGATTTAAGTGTCAGAAAGTTGTTTCTGAAAGTATTTGTATGGAGTGTAGCCATGTATGGAAGTGAAACAAGGACAATAAATAGTTTGGACAAGAAGAGAATAGAAGCTTTCGAAATGTGGTGCTACAGAAGAATGCTGAAGATTAGATGGGTAGATCACATAACTAATGAGGAGGTATTGAATAGGATTGAAGAGAAGAGAAGTTTGTGGCACAACTTGACTAGAGGAAGGGACCGGTTGGTAGGACATGGTCTGAGGCATCAAGGGATCATGAATTTAGTATTGGAGGGCAGGGTGAAGGGTAAAAATTGTAGAGGGAGACCAAGAGATGAATACACTAAGCAGATTCAGAAGGATGTAGGCTGCAGTAGGTACTGGGAGATGAAGAAGCTTGCACAGGATAGAGTGAGAGCTGCATCAAACCAGTCTCAGGACTGAAGACCACAACAACAACAACTCTTTATGTTTTACAGTTTGCTATAATTTCGCTATAAATACATCACATTTGTTGACCGAGTAAGAAATTTGGGAAGCTCAACAGGAAGAAATTTCTCAGTAGGCCCCTTGCACTTTTTTCTTAGGGGTATAATTATACATTATGTGATAATTATTTTAAAATTGGTAATCTGTTAAAAAACTGAAGTAAATGTGAAAATAAATTTTGATGATTGGTCCTTTCTTAGTTTGTATTACTCTTGAAGATACATCAGTTACATATGTGCTAGTAATGATTTAAATAACAGTGTAAACGCCCAGTTTCCTAGATCTGGTATTCTTCTAAGTACCTGATCTCCCAAAGTGTTAATCATTATTCTCTGCAATCACAGAAACAGAATTTATAATTGCATAATGAGAACATTTAATACATAGATACAAAAACATTTTACATAATGTAATTCAAAAATAATTCAGTGTTCCAGAGCAAGATTAAGCTAAATTGTTATGTTGAGGTACATCTTTGCCAATGAAATATTGTTTAAATGCTTCACACATTTCATATACTCTCCTTAAAGACCGATTAAAATGGATGATACATTTGTCAACATCTTTATCATCATCTTTCTTGTACTGGTTAGTTTTGCTATCCACTCATAGAGACTTGCTCTCACTTATTCCTTCAGTATCGGTGACAATGCTATGTAGGTGGAAACAATAGTATCAACATGTCCAGGATAAAATTGAATCTCTGTCTTCAGATATCTCTTATCAGCTTACAAGGATTCCAAAGACACATTCAGTTGCTCATCTGGCTCTAGACAGGAGGTAATTGAAGATTTCCTTTTCATGATCCATATTGTGTCCAGTATGATATGCCCTCATCAAGTATTCATTCAGAGGCTATCCTTGATTGCCAAGCAGTATATGAAGTCGAGAGTGCCTTCTGTTCCTGGCAGTGGTTTGCTGAGTTGTTATTCAACACAGTATTTTCCAAGTGGTGATAGAGAGAAGTATCTGCAAAGACACTTTTGTCACTCTGACTCCCATATGCTTGTATATTCACTGTTATAAATCTTTAGGTGACGTTTGCAATGCCTTGAAGGTTGATAGAGAAGTACTGTTTGTCTTATGTGGATGCATTTATCATCGGTGCTTTATATGCACTTGGGAAAGTTCCCCTAACACCCGTAATCATTCACAATTTTGTAAATATCTTCTGTAGTCCGAAAAGGCATGTGTTTTGTTTGCAATTTCACCCAGATGGCTTCACATGTTTCATAAGCAATGCTGGTGATTGTATGTAGTGTTCTTCTGAATGATAATGCCAATGATCTGAAGGCTATTCCTGTAGAAAGTTACCTGAAATAGAATTTTGTTTATGTCACTAAGTATCTTGGGTGAAAGTGCTTATGGGTTAAGAGGTGCAGTTATCATGAATGATACGTTAATAATGTGTGCTGTGCTTCCATTGGCTGCCTCTAACTTGACAAAACATTAACATATCCACACAGAATCAATAAAGCCACAATACTTTTCTTCACCCATCTGCACTTTAGCTATCTCTTTTTATTGTGTTACCATTTTACAAATGTTTATGTGAACAGTTTGATAAAAACTGGTTTATCATATGTGTGTATTTAGCTTCCAGAGTGAAAGCAAAATGGCAGAATTTAAGGTGCATACCAATGCGAGCTTCTGAAAGATAATTTGTCAACAGGTTCACCATCATTGGGCAGTGATTCTAAACGGAAGTACTTCCACAAAATACACTTTTTAAAAGACACACATGCTTCAAAGCATGTTGTTGGAAATGTTTCAAAACCCCAGAGAACCGATGCAACACACTCAGTGGTCGACGAGACAGATGTACGAGATGCATTGTATAATGAAGGAACACAACTGGAAGAGGATTCATTTTCAGAACAAGCTGATGATGAAAGAACCCACTGTTTAACTCCAGACAAATGTATTACGGCACAAAAACTGCCAAAATTGGCAAAAAAAATTTGTCGAAAGAAAGGAGATCCAATTTACAATCTAATACAATTGGAGAAAACTAAGCTAGTATACCTAGAAGCTATGACTTCCAAGAATCAAAAGTGTGAAGAGTATGGTGAAGACTATTTCTTTCTCATGAGTTTATTACCACATTTACGTGCAATACCACAGCACCTGAAATTAATCACTAGAAAGGAGTTGGAACGGGTCTTAATTGAAAACCTGGCTACGTATCAGCAACTCCCACACTCATGACGTGGTTCATCACACCCTGCCACCTCATCACCAACTCTGTCTGGCCTGGAACACATGAGACGCATCAATATTTCTGATGTTTAGGACTGCCAGAATTCAGGAACAGTACTTACCGTATATCGGGTAAAAAATTCTGGGTCATACAGTGTCACACATTTCTTAACTGTGGACCAATGAGGAATATCTAACTTGTACATTTAGAATTTGTTTGTAAATTTTACATTGAGAAATAATTTGTAAATTGTAACTGTAATTAGATATGTTTAATAAAAATTGTTCCATTCCATTGTAATTGAAATCTGTAATTTTTTTGTTTATTTAATGTGAGATATAATATGTTAACCTTAAGTGAATTAAAATTTTTCATCTACAATTAACTGACTGTGTAAACTGACATTTGCAGATTATTTGTGAGCAAATTCAGTTAAATAGTTGTATTCTGCTCATAATATTATAGGTGTAATGTAAGATACTCTACTGAACACTACTCTAGAAGTGATATAAAGCAACATTTACAGAGCAACATCAATTTTTTGGACTGGATATTAAATAGTATGCATAAAAACAAGTTGTTGTTCAAATACTTAAAGATATGTTATTGTGTCATGTCCAAAAATGTGTTTAATGCAAACAGAGCAATATCAACCTTTCCAAATATTAAATTTTCATCTTTGTGTTCTCACATTGTTTTCTGAGGTTCTCTCTTTACCTGTCTAGCCGTCTGCATTAATTAAAGTCAAATAATTATTAATAAAATTTCTTCATTTTCACAGCTGTCTCTGCCATGCACAGCATTATGCAAAATAACAAAGATTTTTACAGTATCTACAGAAAAATCTTGATCCAAGTTCAGAGGTCTTTGTAAAATCCACTATTTGTTGCTCAGTGTGCCAAGGCACATTTTATGTGCCTCCAAGCTCATGAAAGACAGTAACTGAAAATTCTATTATAAGAAGGAAAGTTACTACTCACCATATAGCGGAGATGCTGAGTCGCAGATAACCACATCAAAAAGACTCTCACAATTAAATCTTTTGGCCACTGGCCTTCATCAACAATACACACACACACACACACACACAAACGCAACTCACACACACGACTGCAGTCTCAGGCAACTATTGCCTGAGACTGCAGTTGTGTGTGTGAGTTGCGTTTGTGTGAATGTATGTGTGCGCGTATGTGTGTCTGTTGTTGACAAAGGCCAGTGGCAAAAGCTTTAATTGTGAGAGGCTTTTTTGTTGTGCCTATCTGTGACTCAGCATCTCCTCTATATGGTGAGTAGCAACTTTCCTGCTCATAATACAGTTACATTCCATTCTGGATTTTCCATTGTTTGATTTTAACTGAAAATGACCTTTGCCACTGTCTGCATATCCCTACATATTGTTGAGTAAGGTGCCTGTGCAGTGCAAAAGCCTCATACTCATGGAAAAAAGTTATCTCATGGCATGTTGTATCAGGAAGACATTTCTCTTCAGGAATGTCCAGTTTTTTATTTACTAGTGTTTTCCACTTGGAACTTGGCTTTGAATATGTTTGAGTGACAATCTTTTCCATAACTTTCAATACTGACATATATGAACTGATGATCTGAATCTGCCACTGCCGTCAACACTATGGACAAATATCCTTTGTAGTTGGAATACATCAAATTTGACGGGTTCACAGTTCGAATACATTTATCATCAATAGCTCCAGTGCAATGTGGAAAATTTTCTTCCAGTAAGAAATAATTGTAAGCAGTTGTTTTGTGTAAGTCTTCCTTTAAACCAGGCTGAGTTTATGGACAATAATTACAATTTTTGAAGAAAGGAACTGGTGGACGACCTACAAAAGCCGGCATATCAATCCGTAATGAACAGTCTGTAGATGCTCATTGTGACACTGACTCTCGCAGAGAGGAAGATGATGAATTCAGAAAAAAAACTGAAAAGAAGATAAAATTGTAAAACAGATCCTGTGGAACTGGAGGTGATCAACCTTTTTAAACAAAAAGCAGATCATCAGTATGTATCTTTTTTCAGAGGCATTATTCCATCTTTAGAGATATTTGACAATAATGAGGTAGTGAAATTTCATCTAAGTGTGCTTCAGATCATGGCAAATGTTACAAATGAAGAAGGGTATCAAGAGGTATTAGTGAAGCTGTAAGTGTTTCGCAGCTTAGACAGACACCAACTTCATCTACTCCTGTTCATACTTCCTACCAGCTACTTCAGCTTTCCAACAACACTACCAATGAACAGATGTCTACAGCAGTTGGAATCCCTCAGTACTGCAGCATTGTAGGCTTGCAGCATTCACGACCAAGTTGCAATCCACCAAAGTCGCATATCATATGCTTGTTACAATTTTGCTAATCGACAAATGGTACATTTTGTTTGAAATTTTGTATTTTTGTGATTCCTTCTTTAACAGTATTAAATATAAATAAATGAACAAATTGCTTTTGAAATTTTTGAATTGTATTTTTCTTTATTCCTCTGTTCCTGCAGTTGTTACCTAATGAATTATGATGTTCCCAGTACAAATCATTAAGACCTTGCCACATACTGAAATAGTATTTTTATTTCACATACTTGATAGTGACAGCCATCATTAGTATAGACTGAGTAGATTCCCTGAAGGATGGATTCTTGGATCATAACAAATCCTCAAGTACCCATGTAGTTCATCGAATGCTGATACACTTGTTCAAAAGTACTGGAATTATTTCTCAGAATCACTATAGAGATCTGGAAATAGGCTGTGAAACACCGCACATTTGCTACTTTTTAAATTAATTAGTTGAATTCACTGTGTTTTGTTTCTCCTTCTTTATCTTGAATGACATAAATTAAAAATCATGCTAGCATCTGTTCATGTTCCATTTTGCTGGGACTATGGTGAAATGTGGGAGTAATAAAATGAAGGGAGCTATATTGCCTTGGCATACCATGCACTTCTGTATTTAGAAAAAATAATTTTGAAGAAAAGTGGAAGCTTCATATTGTCATCCAGAAAAGTTAAATATTCACTGAAATCCTTATAAAAAATGCAAATTTTGTGGAAAGATATGTTTTAGAATGAAACATTAAGCATGTATTGGGTGCTATACAAATTCAAGGTATCAAACACATCAATTGTTTCCCCTGAGGCAGTTACATTTCACTCAAATCTTATCCTTAATTTTTTATTTGTATTGTTTGTCATTGTTATTTTGTAAATGCATTTATTTTTGTTGTGAGAAAAATTTGCTTGGAAAAATTTTATATTTGAATCAAATAGTAGGTCAATTGAGAAGTTTTAGACATGCCAGTATAGAAAAAAATTGTCTGAAATGCTAACAGATAGGAAGGCAACTGATCGAGAACTTCACATACAAGGGATGAGTATAGTAAAAGCAGGAATTGCCCTCATCCTCTGTAGCTTGCTCATAATGACTTCCTTTCTGTTGACAGGTGAAAAGCCATTTGTGTGCACACAGTGTGGGAATCGGTTCCGCAACAAGCACAATCTGACAGTGCATATTCGGCTGCACACTGGAGAACTACCGCACGAATGCAAAATATGTGGCAAGCGTTTCCGTATCAAGTGCTCGCTCACTGTTCATATGCTGGAACATGCTGGTGAAACGCCCTACAAGTGTGCCGTCTGCAACAAAGGGTTAGTTAACTCAGCAATGGCCTCGCTCTTTACTTCATCGTGTCGCTCATTTGGTGTGTTTCATACCAAGCTTTCCTAAGCCCGAACTGTGTTAGTGACGACATAATTTACCTATCAGCAATATACATTTCATAAATACTGTGAAGTAAGAGTGAGTCATATACAGAGACAAAATATAAATAGATTGTTTGATAAATGTGATGGAAAATGAGGTGAACCTTTCTTTTAGAACAAAAAAAAAAAAAACGCTTTATAGCTGAATATAATATCCATCCATGACTGCATTTGATCCAGTTCAAACAACATGTAATAAGTGTTACAGAGGAGCTCAAATGGGACATCCTGGAGGAAATGCGATGGTGTGGGTGTTTTTTTTTTTAGAAACTCTATTGAGAAAATTTAGAGAATGGGCTTAATAAGGAGAAACTTATGTCAGATGAGGCATTTATCTTTTTCATGAGTCAGTGCAATCATAAAAACATATTTATAAAACAGAATGAAAAAAAAAAAATCTAGCAGCCCACCTCTGAATCGCTTTGATGTCTTCCTTCAATCCAACCTGGTACAAATTCAAAAGACTCAAGCAGCACTCAAGAATGGGTCACACTAGGGTCTTATGTGCAGTCTCATTTGCATGTGAACAATTCTTTCGTAAAATTCTCCCAATAAACCGAAGTTGACCATTTGCCTTCCCTACAACAGTTCCCATATACTTGTTCCATCTCGTATCGCATTGCAACATTATGCCCAGATATTTAAATGACTTGACTGTGTCAAGCAGGATACTAGAAATACTGTATCTGAACATTATAGGTTTGACCTTTATACTTAACCACATTAACTTAAATTTTTCCACATTTAGGGCTAGCTTCCATTCATCACAACTAGAAATTTTGTCTAAGTCATCTTGTATCTCCCTGCAGTCACTAAACTTCAACACCTTATCGTACATTGTGGCATTATCAGCAGACAGCTGCAGCTTGCTGCCCATCCTGTCCCAAAATCATTTTTGTGTATAGAGAACAACAGCAATCCTATCGCACTTCCCTGGGGCATTCCTGATGATACACTTGTCTCTGATGAACACTCGTCATCGAGGACAACATACTGAGTTCTCTTAGTTACAAAGTCTTCGAGCCACTCGTGTATCTGCGAACTTATTCCGTATGCTCGTACCTTCATTAACAGCCTGCAATGGGCCACTGTGTCAAATGCTTTCTGGAAATCTAGAAATATGGAATCTGTCTGTTACCCTTCATCCGTAGTTTACAGTATATCATGTGAGAAAAGGACAAGCTGTGTTTCGCACGAGCGATGCTTTCTAAAACTGTACTGATTCATGGACATAAGCTTCTCAGTCTCAAGAAAATTTATTAAATTCAAACTGAGAATATGTTCAAGGATTCTGCAGCAAATGGAAGTTAGAGATATTGGTCTGTAATTTTGCGGGTCCACTCTTTTACCCTTCTTATATACTGGAGTCACTGCACCTTTTTCCAGTTGCTTGGGACTTCATGCTGGGCTTGAGATTCGTGATAAATGCAACCTAGGTAAGGGGCCAAAGCCATAGGGCACTCTTTGTAAAATCAAACTGGGACTCCATCCTGACCTGGTGATTTATTTATTTTTGAGTATTTCAGTTGTTTCTCTATGCCAGGGGTGTGTATTACTGTCGTCCATACGGCAGGCTGTCCAATGGTTCAAATGACGGTACATTTGTACAGTTCTCCTATATGAATTATTTCAAGAAGGGGAATTTCGGAACTTGCCATGTGGTTGTAAGAAATTTGTGCAGTAATGTTTTATCTTAATGTGAGGTGCGTAAAGTGTTATTTATACATGGTGGTATATGCAGACTATATAGTGCTTTTCCATGTTGGTTTTACAGGTGGTTGACAATGGCAAGTAGTCGAAATTAGCTAATCACACGATTAAATAAAAATTGCATTACAGTCTACTACGGACCATGTTTACATTTATTAAACCTGTGGAGGCTATGGATCCCCACAAATACAAAATTCTTGCTATTTTCAACTACCACACCAGACTGGTCAACAAGGGACTGTATGGAAGCCTTAGACCCACTTAGCGATGTTACATAAGACCATAATTTCCTCGTGTTCTCCGGATCTTTTGCTAGGATGTGACAGTGATAGTTGTTGTATGCCTATTTGTAGGTACAAGGTCAAAAATGTGGGCTGCCGAGCTAACTGCTCAAGACAGTTTTCTGAAAACAGACCTACGAATCTCTACTAACTTTTGCTTGTCGTCATCTGTGTGTCCCATTTTAAACTGATAGTGCAACAGCCTCTGCTTCCTCAGCATCCTCCAAATTTCATTATTAAACCATGGCGGGTCTTTTCCATCCTTTAACCACTTACTAGGCACATAACTCTCCAGACTAAGATTTACAATCAGCTTAAACTTTACCCACAATTCCTCTACACCCATCTTACTGGAACTAAGTGATGTGAATTCATTGTCTAAGTGAGATAATAAAAGCTGCTTATCTGCTCTGTCTAGCAGAAACACTTTCCTAGCCTTCTTGACTGATTTATTAGCTTTTGTAATCAAAGCTGCTACAATGACATCCAGATCACTAATCCCTGTTTCTATATTGACATTGTCAATAAGGTTCGGCCTATTTGTAACTACAAGGCCTAAAATATTTTCATTGTGTGTGGGCTGCTGAGCTAACTGCTCAAGACAGTTTTCAGAAATGTTCAAAAGCATTTCTCATGACTGTCTGTCTGTAACCCTCACAGTGAATCCATAGACATCCCAGTCTGTACTCAGCAGGTTAAAGTTGCTTCCAACTAGTATTGCAATACCTGCGTATTTACGTGCTATTGACTGTTGACTTTCTTTGAATGACAGAATCAGGTGGCCGGTAAAAACTTAATTTCACCTACACCTGTTACACGCGACAAGATAACTTCACTGTCACACTTAACTTCAACGTCATCTGTAGCCATTACCTCACCAGCTGACAAAACTCTATTTTCCTTCTTTGGAACACAATTTCACCAACTTTTTCCCATTTTCTTTTTACTGCTGTTTTGACTCTGATGTGTAATGATGGATCCAGGTTCTGTTCAGTGTACCTAATCAGTGTCAAAAAGTAAGAACAAAAAGGGAGATATTACTTATGTGTTTAGCAGAACAGTGGTGGCAGTATTTGCTGTGAGCTGTGAAAATGCATGGGGTGTGTTGGCAGCTGGTGTAAGTAGTCAGTGAGAGAGAGAGAGCAAAGAGATGACGTGTTTTATAACAATGACACGAAGCAATTGTATCAGATGCTGTCATAAATATAAAGATGAAACATACAGTGTATTTGAAAAATTAGATTGGTGCATAAGTTTGTAGAGTTTTTGTTTTGCATGTTGGTATTAAGGTTGCTATAGGTTTATTTATCAATTGTCATTTTTTATTTGTCGATCACTCTTGCTATTTGAGTTTACATATTGTCATTTTGTCATTTGGTGATAGTGAGTGGAGCTGTGGATGTTACAAAATGGAGTGCCAAGTGGAGAAATCAGAACATTTCCGATACATTCTTCTGTTTGAGTTCAGTAGAGGGGTGACAGCAGCGCAGGCAGCCAGAAACATTTGCACTGTTTATGGCAAATAAATCCATTTGACAGAACACGGCAAGTAAATTGTTTTCTTGTTTTAAGGAGGATCATATCGACATTAGTGATTTTCCACAGTCAGGAAGACCTCCGAGTTTGATGAAGATTGTTTAAACGCATTAATCCACAGTGTTCCACATCAGTGTATTTGAGAACTGGCAGATGTGATACACTGTGGTGGTTCCACCATTGTACAATATTTGCATGCATTGGGGAAGGTTCAAAAATCTGGTGTATGGGTACCGCATGCTCTAAGCCAAAATCACAAAAACAGCGGGTGGCTATGTTCACATCTCTTCTTGCTCATCATCAATTGTCTCGTGTACAACACTGACCATTCCTGTCCTGTATTGTTGCTGGTGCTGAGAAATGGTGTCATTATTCTAACATGAGGAGAAGAAAGCAATGGTTGAGCCCAAACAAACCACCTATGTGCATCCACAAAAGATAATATTATGCATCTCGTGGAACAGCGACAGTGTGGTGTACTACAAATTGCTCCCCCGAGGTGTACCAATCACTGCTGATATTTATTGTTGACAAATGAGATGTAGAACAACGATCAGGAAGACTGTGTAAAGTGATGCTACTCCACGATAATGCCCGCCCACATTCTTCTAGACTGACGGAAAACACTATACAGAAGTGGTTGGGAAGTCATTTCATACCTACCTTATTCACCTGATCGTGCACCCTCAGATTTTTACCTTTCCCACTCTCTATTGAACAGCCTTCAAGGAATTTCCTTTCTGGCTGAAAATGCAATCTGAATATGGCTTGACGAGATCATCGCCTCAATACCACCCGATTTCCACAGTCGCAGAATCAAAAAGTTGTCCCACCATTGATGACAGACTGTGTAAATAGCAAAGGAGAATATATTATTGATGAACAAAGTCTCTATTGTGTGTATTTGTTGTGTTTATTAAAGTTGTGGAAAAACTCTACAAATTTATGCACCAATCCAATACAAAATTTACAGAAATCATCACCGTGATAACAATAAATTGGTGGCACAATACATACAGCAAAACTATCTGTGTAAAGTAAAGGGAGACATATGTAGCCAGTGACATGCGTTGTTTTCTCAGTAACTAATTCAAATGTTCAGTAATATATTTGAGTGTCTTGTCATAAAGTCACATTCATTGGCTTTGCCAACTGTCAGCCAAACTACCATCTTTCAGTCTAACTATATGAAATGGATAGCTGCTATTCACCATATAGCAGAGATGCTCAGTCATAGATAGGCACAACAAAAAGAACTGTCAGAAAATGAGCTTTCGGCCAACAAGGCACGCAAATGCAACTCAAATGCACATGAGATTGCAGTTGTGTGTTTGGGGGGGGGGGGGGGGGGGGAGTGTAAGCACATGCACACACATGCATTCTATGTGCAGCGAAGGCCTCTTTGGCCAAAAGCTCAATTTCTGGCAGTCTTTTTGTTGTGCCTATCTGTGGCTCAGCATCTCTGCTATATGGTGAGCAGCAACTATCCTTTTAATATCATTGCATTCCATACTGTATTTTCCACTTTTGAATCTTTAAATCTAACCTAGACCTATGGCTAAGTCTGTAAATGCAACCTTCATTCAAGAAAGTTTCTTGGCATATTGCATTCATTTGCCTCGCTAACTCACAACCCAACTATTAATATTCAAACTAACCTAGACCATGGGTTATCCTACAAACCAGTCTTGACACCACAAACATTATTCCAAACAATTAGTAAAAACATGATAGTTGTGGCAGCAAATATTGAAGGATACTGCAAACAGTGAGCCAAAAGCATTGGACAGTTTCAATTTCGGCATTCGAGATACTTGCATCTTTTGTCACCACTCATTAATTATCTAAAATATCTTCTCTTTGGCTGTACAAAACTGATGCTTTGGTGCTCTATGTGCTGTAGAGGGAAAGTTCCCAGGTTGCCACTTCATCTAATCTACAATTTAGCTGCACCAAAAGTCCTGTGGACTGAGATTAAACATTGTCAAATACAGCGATGAAACATCCTTCCAGGTGTTTCTCCAGTCAACAGACACCATCCATCGCAAATAGGGTGACCAAACGTCCAGATTTATCCGGACATGTCCTCCTTTTTAGCTCTTTGTCCGGGGTCCAGGCGGATTTTTACAGTGTCCGGCTTTTTCGCAAAGCTGAGTGTAATACAGCTAAATTTACAATTCGTCCCGTTCTATTGCTCTTGTCTTAAATACTTTACCTATTGGCACAGCCTTCGGGATAAAAACGCTGGAAGGCGGTGTTAGTAGGTGGCACCAGGATCGTCGATGTTATCATTGATCGACGTATAAGCGAATGCAAATAATCGATTATTTAAAATTTCCTTACGTATCTTCGCTCTGTATTGGCATGGCTTCCTGTAGTGCACGTGTGATTTGTGAGTGTAATATTTAACCGAGTGAGTTACGTAAAATATTTGACTTGTCCAAAGCCGACGGGTGGTATCCTCATCTGCAGTTGACCCGTTTGTGTCCTCTTTTTTTTTTTCTTCCTTTGTCCTCCTTTTTTAAATTGTTTGTCCTCCTTTTTAAACAACTGCATCTGGTCATCCTAATAGCAAATATTACTTCTTAGTTTCCAGTATTTTTGGCAGAATAATGTAGTAAATCAGGGCTTAACAACTGGCCGGTTTTGAGCGCGAGTACTCGCGTGTGCTCAGGCACGTGCTCGCGAGCAGCTTCAAGATCGCGGAGTAGGGAGGGAGGGGAAATGCACACGCACGTTTGCATAGGGCCGCAGCGTGCCTATTGAATTCGCGCCGACTGTGTAACGTTTAAAGTACTACGATCAGCTCTAACAGTCACTTCGCTGGTTAAGAATCATGTGAAGTCGCCGTTGTGTAACCCCAACCATGCTTTCACAGTTCAACTCCCATTGGGAGGAATTGTATCTGTTTACTGAAAAAGATGGTGTTGCAAAATGTTTACTATGTCACAAAACGCTGAATTCTTTTACGAAATTTAATTTGCAGCGACATTATATGTCGTACCACGCGAAAGACTACGGACGTGGGAAAAGTGATTGACCAGATCGTGCACAGGAAGTTATTAAACTTAAAAGGAAGCTATCCGAAGAAGATCTGGACGACAAAGAAAAATCAACTGAGGCAGCTCTCAGAGTGGGTTACAAAATTGCTTTGCTTTTAGCAAAATCCCTGCGTCCCTTAACTGATGGCGATTTAATAAAGTTTGGAATGTAGGAGACGAGATGCTGGCAGAAGTAAAGCTGTGAGGACCGGGCGTGAGTCTAGCTTCGGTAGCTCAGATGGTAGAGCACTTGCCCGCGGAAGGCAAAGGTCCCGAGTTCGAGTCTCGGTCGGGCACACAGTTTTAATCTGCCAGGAAGTTTCATATCAGTGCACACTCCGCTGCAGAGTGAAAATCTCATTCTGGAAACATCCCCCAGGCTGTGGCTAAGCCATGTCTCCGCAGTATCCTTTCTTCCAGGAGTGCTAGTTCTGCAAGGTCGCAGGAGAGCTTCTGTAAAGTTTGGAATGTAGGAGACGAGATACTGGCAGAAGTAAAGCTGTGAGGACCGGGCGTGAGTCTAGCTTCGGTAGCTCAGATGGTAGAGCACTTGCTCGCGAAAGGCAAAGGTCCCGAGTTCGAGTCTCGGTCGGGCACACAGTTTTAATCTGCCAGGAAGTTTAATAAAAGAATGTTTGGTAGTTGCAGCGGAACATTTGTGTCCATCTCAAGTTGAACAGTTTCGGATTGTGCCATTATCTAACATGACCATTATGCGTCGCATACAGGACATGGCAGACGACGTCCAGAGCCAGCTTGCTAATATCTGTAAAGATTTTATGGCGTATTCTCTAGCTCTGGACGAAAGTGTTGGTATCACTGGAACAGCGCAGCTTGCCATATTTATTAGAGGTGTTAATAGAGATCTTCAGGTGAGGGAGGAGCTCCTCGATGCAGTAGCCATGAAGAACACTACAACCGGAGGTGATATTTTAAGTAGTGTTGAAGAAAGTGTTGAAAATATAGGATTGTCGTGGAATTCTTTAGTTTCAGTGTCTACAGATGGTAGAGGCATACACTAAGCTAATAAAATTATGTGGCACGTGTACATTCTCCTTTATTTGTTTCATTTGTCGCAGTAATAATTCGTGAGTGATATCCCTGCAGGTGGCCGCGGATTTACATTGACTGGCGGCAGCTGTTGTGTACCCCACGTGACTCTCCCCACTCTCCGCTCTGGTCCGGTAGTGGGGGTAGCGTGCTCGCGCTGCTCTGTGCTCGCGCCTTGCTGCTCACAGCTTGCTCCGCGAGCACGTATGTTGTGAAGCCCTGTAGTAAATGGTCTTTACAGAGGCACAGAGAAAAATGCTATCTGTATTCGCAAGACCTATATCTGCATATATTAAATTTTCACAAAGCAATTGAACCCATCACTGTTCTGACAAAAGGCTTGGGCCTAGTCTGAATTTTTTTCAGCTGAAGTTTGCACTCAGCTTTGATGTGAATTAATGCTGAGTATATTTCAATGGCTGTTACATCAAATCTAAACTTACTTTTTTTTTTCATACAAGAGTAGCACAAGCACATTTGCTCCTTAGTTATGTAGAAAGCTATTGTATGAGGAGAAATTTCATAACCAATTTTTACCATTCTATCCACAGGCCTTGTAATTTAGATAACCATAGTGAATTACATCATGGCATGCTGTTCTCTCAATACAGCCAGAAAGTTATAAAATACTGAAGCAGATTTTGAAATTTTTTCTGTGGATAATTTCCGCTGCAAGGGGAAGGCAAATGAAGTCATGGCCCATGTTAGTCACACTTACATCAATTACCGCAATGCTAAATTATGTTGATGAGTTACTCTTCTCACTGTAACAAGCACTGCATTGCATACTTGTAAATATACTTAACACAAAAGTTGACAGCTTGTATTATAAGGGCCTACTTATCACATTGTGGTTGCTTTTTTTAGTTGTGTTATTGTACTCTGTTACTGCACAAGAAACAGGAATTAACTAGAGTTAAGGCAGTTGCTTATAGGACAGAAACAGAATGCACATTTAAAAGTGGAAAACCAAGAAAAAGAACGTGTCACCATATTTAACCCTTGCAGATGTTAACAACGAATATATCCTTACTTGGGGCACTGCAGTATACAGCATTTATTACTGCAGATATCCACAGATAATCCATGGATACCTGTAAACGCACATGCTATTATCTGCAAGGTAACTATTTCTGTAGATATCCACACTCGCACAGATCCCTACCCATGGACTACATCCAACTTGTCTCTGAACTATCCAGTAGTCAAAAACTTGATATGACTATGCTTAACACCAGCAGAAAACTACAAAAACATCCTCCCTCTTTTTCATATTGTGCAACAGCTGTGACCACTTCATATAGCTGTTAACTGCTTGCTGTCTGATCAATTGCTTCAGACTTTGTTTACAACTAAAAGAATCACCCTTAACAATAATAGTGGTGTTTGACAAGTTAATGAAAAGAATACTCCTATAATGGACATTACATTTAATAAATGAGTTTTTGATTTAAATAATGATTTATTAAATCTATAAATTTCAAATCAGAGTATTACAACCATTTCTACGTTTCTGTGAATAATACTGTTTAGATTATTTAATGATTTTTAAAAATTATTATTTATTACTTTACTTCATGACATGTTTTGGTTACTGTGTTATCAGACTGAAACTTATTAGGTTAATTAATAAAATTAGGTTAGTTTGAAAGTTAATAGCTTGGTTGCGAGTTAGTGAGGCCAGTGAATGCAGTATGCCGAGAAACTATTTCATGAATGAAGTTTGTTGTTACAGACTTCTTTAAGGCATAGCCCAAGATCTAGGTTAGACTGAAAGATTATAGTTTGGTTAAGAGTTGGTTATGCCAGTGTATATATACAGGGTGGTCCATTGATAGTGACTGGACCAAATATCTCACAAAATAAGCATCAAGCGAAAAAACTACAAAGAACGAAACTCGTCTAGCTTGAAGGCGGAAACCGGAACTGTACACGACGTTCAAAGTCATCGCCATGCAATTCCTTGTGCATAGAAATATGGTACGGGTGCAATCGATGTTGATGTAGCATTCTCAACACCAACGTTTTTGAGATTCCCGATTCTCGTGCAATTTGTCTGCTACTGATGTGTGGATTAGCTGCAACAGCAGCTAAAACACCTACTTGGGCATCATCATTGTTGCAGGTCATGGTTGAAATTTCAAATGTAGCTGAACATTTCCTGTTTCCTTAAATAACGTAACTATCCAGTGAACAGATGATGTCATCCAGGATACCTAGCAGCATACATAGCACACACTCATTGGGCATTTTGATCACATTAGCCATACATCAACACGATATCAACCTTTTCCGCAATTGGTAAATGGTCCATTTTAACACGGGTAATGTATCACGAAGCAAATACCGTCTGCACTGGTGGAATGTTACGTGATACCATGTACTTATATGTTTGTGACTATTACAGCGCCATCTATCACAAAGCGAAAAAAGTGGTCCAACTAAAACATTCATATTTCTTTACGTACTACACGAATATGTAATAAAAAATGGGGGTTCCTATTTATAAAAACACAGTCGATATCCATTTGACCAATGGTCGCGCCATCCAGCGGGCCAACCATAGCGCCATCTGGTTTCCCCCTTCAAGCTAGACAAGTTTCGTTCTTTGTAGCTTTTTCATTTGACACTTATTTCTTGGGATATTTGGCCCAGTCACGATCAATGGACCATGTATGTGTGTGTGTGTGTGTGTGTGTGTGTGTGTGTGTGTGTGTGTGTGTGTGTGTGTGTGTGTGAGAGAGAGAGAGAGAGAGAGAGAGATATATGAATTTTTGTTTGTTTTCTAGGAATGCTGACAATTTACCATAACTGTCTTGCAGGTTCAAAACAAAAAGGTGTGCAAAAGTGCACATGCGCAGCACTCACACGGGAGAACGGCCCTTTGTGTGCCACCTCTGTGGGAAGCGCTTTGCGTGGTGTGGCGAGCTTAACAAGCACATAAAGATACAACACACAGGTGTCATTCCGCCCAGGCCATACAGGTGCAGGAAATGTTTCGCCAAGTTCAGGTCAGTCCGACTAACAGGCTAAAATTACATTATGTAGTTTCTGTAACTGTGCAAGTTGTTTTGAGTGGCTGTCTATTTGCTGTTCTGTTGTGAAAATATGAGGTGATATCCGAAATTTTGTGAAATTTACATTTTATATGCACAAATGATCCCAAGTACACTGAAATGCTACTAGGTGTCACGATGAAAATGAAATTGAAGGGGCAGACATTTCATACAGTGAAAGAGATTCAAGCAGAATCACAAAGGTGCTGAACACCCTAACAAAGAAAGCCATTTCGAAAGTGGCAGAAACATTGGGATCAGTGTACTCACTCAGAAGGGGACGACTTTGAAGGTGATGGTGCAGAATAAGATGTAGGTGAGGCATACTAATTCTAATTAATATATTTTGGGAACTTTTGGATACCACCTCATACTTGCATCATTTCCATTTGTATTCACACTATTGAATAATAATATTCTGTGGGGAGATTGTTAAGTCAGATATAGCAATACTGAGTGGAAATCTCTTACAAACATTAATCATACATACATTTCTGAAATAAGACATAACTCTGGAAATTATGCGGTGCCTCAGTTGTTGATAAATTATTTGATGACCAATCCTGTGGTAGAGGCATCATTAGGGACATTGAAATTGTAACACTGGCATCTTAGTACATGAACTCTTTAAATTTCATATGCAGTACATAATTAAGTTATGAATGAACAGATCAATGATAAAACACAGCAGCTCTTAAAGGAAATACTGAAAAATACAAAATCTAAAATAAAATTCATGAGAGAAATTTCAGCTTCATTTCATATGATGACAAGAGAGACAAGGCAATTGACTATTTCCAGTCATGGACTATTTCCAATCTTGTTTAACTGTGTACTTGAAAAAGTGGTCAATGAATGGAGGAAGAAATTTGCAGAAATTAACTTCAAAAGTAAAATAAAAATTGGCTGGAAAAGAGATAACCTCAAAATTGATTGTTTAGCTTCTGAAGGTGATTTCACAATTTTGGCAAAAAAAATGGTGGTAGCACAAAAGCGTAGAAAAATTTAAACAAACTGCAGGAAAAGCAGGGCAAAAAATTGCCTTTAAAAAGACAGAGGTAACGACAAACAACAAGGCTGCACCATCAAAACGAAATATAAATTATGTAAATACCAGAATAACACAAAAATTTAAGTATGTGGAAGTCATCCAATGAAATGGATGGAAAATGAAGCACTCACAGCAAGATTACCAGAGATGGACTTAACACCTCTCTTTTTAAAAGATATTATTAATGAAAAATCATTGTTTTGAAATGCAAAAACTGCTCGTTAAGGAATTAATTCGGAAACAATGCACTTATGCATGAGAAACACTACTTTTGGGACCAATGAAACAAAATGAAGAAACCAGGGAAAAGGAAAGGGAAATTGTGAGGAAGGTCTTATGAAATAGGACAACATTAGAAATATTTAAATAAAAAAGTTACGTAGAAGTATACAGTCACATGGAAAAAATTACAAACAAGATTAGGAAAAGAGGGGTCATGTTCTTTATATGCATCCAAAGAAGAAGTCCTAGCAGACTGACAATAAAAAAAGTTGTGCAGCATTTTGTAAAATTAAAGACAGGCCCAATTGGTGCAGGAAAATGCATGAAGATCTTCAAGAAATTGGCATAAATAATCAAGAAATGAAAGACAGCAAAATATAAAAACAAAATTAAGAGATGGAAAGTTTTCAAAGAAAAAACAGCTCCAAAAAGACAGAGGCGAAAATGGACAGCAGAAGAGAGCAGGAGAAAAGTAAACAGACAAAGATATTGGAGAAATCCTAAAGTTAACTTAGCAACATCTTTAACTTTTATTGTCCTGTTCTGTAATATTATGTTGAGAATTGTCACGTTAGATCTATCCATGGGCAACTGTATAAAACCAGTTTTATCATACCATAAGGCAAACACATATGGCATGATAAAATTGGTTTTATGCAGTTGCTTATAAATGAATCTGACTTGGCGGTTTAAGCATGGTCCATAGCTGGCCTGTAATGAAGGGGAAAAAGTGAGTTATCAAGTGTTTTGCAGACACCTTGCCTTGCAGCTGACAATAATTGGAGTGGAAAAGCCACACATTCTCAATTCCTAATCTCACATTTGTCAGGAGAATAAAATACACTGTAGCCTATGTCTTTTTATACATAACTTATTTCTATCCGAAAGACTGAGAAAGTACTCTGGTACCATAGAATTATGGTGCTCACCGCATCACTGCAAAAAATAATGAGACAAAGTTAGAAAACAAATAATCTGTTAAAAACATTCTCTGTGTGATATGAGGGAACTGACTGGTTCTAACAAATGTCAATAGTACTGAGACAGTTTTATCTGTGATAATACAAGTACAGGAATACAAGAGTCTTATTTTTACTAGTACAAATATAGTCAACAAAAACCATTTCTCGTATCTTTTAAATTTTTTACAAGAGAATAACTAAATTAAATGCAGCAAAATATCTCTCAGTATTTACTCCTGTTTCTTGTAGAACTTCATTCATGGGATCAAACTTTGCGAAGTGTACCCTAGTACTCTGTGCAGTTGAGGAAGAAATGGCACTATCAACAACAGGTCTTTCTGTTTTGCAATTGATAAACATGGCTTATCTTTCAGATGAAGTACAGCATGGCATACATCAGTGATGTGGTCCTTGAGTACATTTACATTTTTATATTTTAGAGTAAGAATTTGTACTAACTATTTGAGATGGATTCGTTTGAGACATTTTTATCATATTGCATTTGGAGAGGCATGTAGCCTGTATTGACAACAATATTTCAGCAGCATCTTTAAAATCAGAGAAGTCAGCTGCATACCTTGCACTTACGTGGAATAGGTTTATAGCTGTAGCTTTCATAACATTTTCCAGACACACATTGTTTTGTCTGTTCACTTCTATAACTTTTTTTGCTGTTTTTGAAACCCAAATTATCTACTCCAGTTACGAAGTAGTCCTTTTAATACAGACAAAAGCTTACATGGACCTTGTTTTCCTTACAAACTGTATATAAATTACATGGAGAAGACCTTGATGCAGTGAAACTTAGAACTCCAGAGGCAAGCACTATTTGGCACAAAGGCCATGCACTGCCCACTAACAAGTGTCTGAAACATTTCCTACAACATCTGGAACTTGGAAAAAGTCTAAGGACATGTGACAGAGTATCAAGAAAACGTGTTTTACAGAAATATGGCACTTAGAACATTTGACATTTCCACTCTTCAGTTATTTAAAAGATGACACATTTATTACCTCTGAGCTGCAATGTGTTCCTTATTATTCATACACTGGACGTGTTTCAGAACAGCTCCATTGTCAACAGTCACCCTGTCAAAAAAAAAAAATACAAATGAAGCATGGGGACCTTCTCTGAAGTTTGGTAGGTAGCCAATGACGTACTGGTGGAAGCAAAGCTGTGAGGATGGATCGTGAGTTGTGCTCAGATAGCTGTCTGTAGAGCCCTTGCTCATGAAACGCAAAGGTGTCAGGTTCAAGTCCTGGTCTAGTACACAATTTTGATCTGCCAGGAAGCTTCCAATTCAGTGCAATTTACAGACAGACTTAATTTAGAAATATAAATTCTTCTCTGAATGCAAAATTTCACTGGGAGGGGTGGGGGATATTTGTACTTCAAATAGCACCGCACATTGGATACTGATTATTTTGGAATGTGTGTACTCAAACTATACATTATTGCTGGAACACAATCACCAACATTAAATTTTTTGAAATGTTCTGAGATTTAATGTTGGTGGTTATCTTTCTGTAATAATGTATACATTCAGGACACGTTCTAAGATATGCAGTTTCAAAAGTGCTCATTTCCATCTGAAACATAAATAATGTGTGTTTTGTTCACATAAGTTTGTATTCAGAGGAGAATATGTTTTTGTAAATCTTGACTGTTTGTAACTTATTGCTTCATTTGTATGTTTGGTTTGGACAGGATGAGTGTTGATAATAGAGTTGTTCGAAAACCATCTCCAATCTACAAACAATAAAATACAAGTTGCAGCTCAAAGATAATAAACATAAGAAAAAAGTAATGAAGTTAGCTTCAAATAAACTGTGATATTTGTGATGATAATACAAGATATGAACGCCACTGGCATTGCTGCAGTGGTAACACAGGTTCCCATTAGATCACCGAAATCAACCACTATCGCGCTGGCTAGCACTTGAGTCAGTGACCATCCAGTCTGCTGAGCATTGTTGGCAAGCAGAGTGGACTCAACTGTTGTGAGGCAAATTGAGGAGCTACTTGATTGAGAAGTAGCAGCTCCCGTAACGAAAACTGACAGTGGCTGTGAGAGCAGTGTGCTGACCACATGCCCCTTCATATCCATATCCAGTGATGCCTATCAGCTGAGGATGAAGTAGTTGTCAGAAGAGAGAGAACTCTTGTATTAAGAAGTTGGAAATATCAGTAGAAGTGGCCACCGGAGTGTCCATGATCTCATAAATTACACTAATCTGTTTCAGGTTTAAGCCAGACTATGACAAGCATGTTGCCAGCTGTACCGAGCTAGCTGTTCCCCAAGGAGCACTGCGGTACGAATGTCACGAATGCGGAGAAAAGTTTCATCGCAGGATTGCACTCAGGTTTGGTATTAAATTCCTAATGTGGCAGTTAGAAGTGAAATTTTGCATTAGTATTTACTATACACTCTGACATAATTGTTCTTTAGATGTTACACTTTTGATAATGTATTCAAAATGCTTTCCATTTGGCTTGCTGCAGTGTTACCAAGATGTCGCAGTGCATCTTATGTTGTAAATTTGTGGATTATGTACATGTCCATTAGAATGATTGTTGGCACTTACTCCATATCCATGAGGACCTCCACATCCATCAGGATCATTTCACATGGGAACTATGGAAGGGGCATTAGTAGGAATCTGAAAAAGTGGAATTGGCAATAAATGTGAATTATATCTCAAAATGTGAAAAAGAAAAATTACCTAATAAATATATTTTCATAGCAAACTGTATCAGTGTGAACTGTTCTATCAGGAATAGTTTGAAATAGCTTTGTTTTCTGCATATAAACATTGAAAATGTAACCAGTGTTTGGTTACTGGTATTGCAGAACATCTGGTGAAGCCTAATTTGGAAAGGTAATATGCTTAAGAACATGTTTGTAAAATAAAAAGTGCATGAACATAATGACATTTGCCTGAAGCTCTGGTGCCATCCAGTTGTAGACAGTTGAATGGTCCGTGCACGATACATGCTGCATAATACGACATAGGACTCAGCCTGGGACCCAGCATCTTTTTTAGATGGCGAGTGTTTTTATCTGAAATTGTGTCAAATACTGGTAGAGGTTGGGCCTGAACTACCTCGCTTATGATTCTGGGAATCTCAACAAGCAGTTGTGCGGTAACTGTTACACAATTACTTTGTGTTATAAGTTACTCGTTGTTTTCTTTTTTTATTTTGAGATAAATAAAGGGACTAATTCTGGTCCATTCACAGAGTTCAGTTACGACATTCCCAACACCAGAAAGGATCAGCGATCACTTTGAACATGTATTAGTCAATTCTGCTTAGTAACATTCCTTCTAATGCACTTGATTACCATCAGCTAGCATAAATACAAACTGTATTGAGCAATAAAGTGATAGATTATTGTCATTATTATGTATCTCTTAATTGAATGTGTACCTTGACTAGTCCTGCATAGCTGAAGGTTTTCTTTCTTGATAGGATCTACATAATATGATGAATGAATGAATGAATGGCCCAGCATTCTGAATTTTATGTGTAATGACAGAACAATGGAAGTCATTAAAAGTTCAACATTAATAAATCATTAAAATAGCTGTAGGCTGGCCATGTTGTGCTCTGTCATATATGTTTAATCGTTGTATCTTGTGTGATTGTTCTGGCTTTCTTTTATTCATTCAGCAACAATTCCTTGGAAAAATGCGAAGGAAATTTGTCACCCTTGTAGATTTCCCCTTTGCCTGCTTTTTCTGCTTCCCCCCCCCCTCCCACCCCCCTATGATTATCAACTTCCACCTTGTTACACCAGCTAATTCTTCATTTGATTACATTTGCTATTCCTTCCCAGATATCATTTGGAAGATGCACATGGGGCAACCTCAAAAGCTATTGGACAATTTGAGTGCGAGCCATGTGGGCGCAGGTTTTTGAGGAAGACAACGCTTCGGATTCATATTCGAAGGCATCTTGAACCCAATGCTGAGGCGGAAAATGAATGCCCCTATTGTAAACTGCAGTTGCATTCAAGGGGTTCACTTGAGCGACATGTGAGAACCCATACAGGTGAAAGGTAAGAAACTTACTTTCATACTTTCCTCTAATAAAACTGGGGATTATTAATTAGCAGCTGCATTCATGGGGTTTGCTTCAGTGACATAAGAAGCCACAAAGGTTAAAGGTAAGAAACTTAATTTCTTACTTTCCCCTAATAACTAGGGATTATTATGTGAAATTACTCCATGAGAAGGACAGTTTGCAAGTCAGCAATACTATAGAATGCAGTTAGAGTGTAAATAAAGACCTTTTCCCCCATCCCAATGCCTAGAACTAAATTACCATTATTATTGAAAGAGAAGCTGTGAAGATGAGAGTGGGTGAAGTATATTAGTGGCTATGATAAGACCAAGGATAATTTCAAACTTGACAGACCACAACAAATTGATACTTCAAAAATGAGTTTTAAATGTTAAATTTCTTAATATCATAATAAGCACCAAATTTTATAGTGGGGCCTTGGTTGCTCTGTCACCTTCTCTGACTATGACGTCAGAATCTGACTTCTCAATGAATTTAGGATATCTGACACTGATCTCTATACGCAGAGCACTTACAATTAGCTTGGTGGCTGAAATTCATCATCTGTTCAAATTCCCCAAGTGCTCTTCCGACAATCCAGCACTTACATCTTCCAAATAAAATGGTTCGAAATATCTATGGTTCGAAATATCTAGAATTCCCATCTTGAGTTGAGAGAGAGAGAGAGAGAGAGAGAGAGAGAGAGACAAAATAAGTGTCATTCTTACCATTACTATGCCATTTGGGAATTGGGAAATGACGCGGCAGATAATGCAGCCAAGTAGGTGTGTAGGCTTCACAGTTTGACTTGATATGCTGTTGCTCTTTGACCTTATCCATGATTGGATGTAAGGTAGTGGCTGCTCTCAACTTGAAAGCTAAAATGTAGGCCCAATCACTCAAAATGCAAAGGTGTGAGTGGCTGAGCTTACGTTTCATCTTTCGTGCTCTCACTCTGTGTTCTGCAGTATCACTGTTGAGAAGATCTGTCATGTGCCAAGGAGGTGAAGAGCAATTTTTGATTACTGGTGTTGCACTTCATCTAGTGAACTCAAATTTGGAAAGAGAACATAGGTAAGAACACATCTGCAAAAATAGAGCACACTTGCACATAAAGACAATGACGTGTCAGTGCACTTGTAATTTACGTTTTGGTTCCATGTGAAATGTCGGTTGTCGAACAGTCTCTGTAAGATACATATTGCATAAGGCAACAGAATTGCTCCATCAGACGTAGTAACTTAGAATAAAGAAACACATACATTTGTCTCCTAGCTAAAATCAGTAGTGATTAGGAAACAGAGCCGGTCAATGTACAGTATTTCAATTTCTATCAATTTAGCTATTCCCATTGGTGACCATGTCGAGTGTCTTACTCTAAAGTGCAAATATAGCACCTTCTCGCTTGTATTGGTGGAGTTGTTGAGGATGAGTCACATGGTAGTGAATGCCCAAGAAAGGGCTGTGCAGTATGTTAATCAGGGCTTAAATGTTATAGATTCAAAATTAGTGTTCTGCACTTTCTGTAATTATTGAACTGAGCAAAGACCATTTGGTGGAGAAAGTTGTTGAAGGTTTTGCAACAGCACACACCCCACTCAAAAAACTGTTATTATAGAGAATAAGAACTATTTAAAGAGTTAATTTGCAAAATACATGCTATATTTGGGCTCCTATTCATTAGCCATTCTTAAAAGTTATCTCATTATCTAAATTCAGTGATGGAAAATACCTGTTAGCTACATGGCAGGTAGCAATGTTCATTGCAAAGTTGTGTGACAGATATTAGTAGGAGGGGGGGGGGGGGGGGGGGAGAAGAATGTGGGGTGTGAGCGGCACGTGCGCTCTCTGAGTTTTTGGCAACTGAATGTTGAGGTTTTCAGCATCATTTTAAAAAAAGGACACAAAGGTTAAAAATGACCCACACCCACTCACTCCCACCTCACTCACGTTGACACACACAGTCACTCCATCTCACACATTGTAAGACAGTGGATGGAGAAAGTGCAAAAGGTGCTAAACATGGGATTAAAAGATAAAGAAAACAACAGAGGAGCTAAAATAACAGAACAGGGAAATATGATTGACTGACTACTTACAAACAGTACAGGTGAGCCATTCACCCTGTTAATACATTACACTGAGGTGAAAGAAGTAGTGGGACACCTCCTAATATTGTGGTGGACCTCCTTTTGCCCACTGTAGTGCAGCAGTTCAACGTGGCATGGACTCAACAAGTCATTGTAAATCCCCAGCAGAAATATTCGACCGTGCTGCCACGTTACCTTTTTAGAACGGATTTGTGGTTGATAACAAAGTGAACTGAAGATGAATGGCGAAATTCCCAACCACAATACTAGTAAAAATACCTTCCCTGATAGCCGTGCATGTTAAAGCACCACTTCTGGGATTGTGTGTTGCATTGGCCAAGTATCAAGACTGCCCCACAGATTAACGACAAGGGGTGGTGTACCGGCAAGTCGGGACATGGCTTCTGGACAGTTTCCTACACCTGAATAGCAGTAACCAGACTGGTACCCAAGTACCACCTCAGCTACGCGATTCACACACATTTAGAAAACTTTCACGCACTTTCATGTGTATATGAGACTGCACACAGACAGTTGAGGTGCATATGTTCAGTCCAGCGGTGTTGACAGGAAGGGCATCCGGCCACCCCTTAAATTAACCTTACCAAATCTGCTAATAATCATATCGACCCTGCACAGACATGGAACAAAGGTGCAAGAAGAAGAATACTAGCAGCAGAAATAATTTTCATATAGCCTATGCATTCCTATCTAGTACTCAGAAAAGAGTCTTAGATTCTGGTGTTAAAGTCTATAACAAGTAATCCATAGTTATTTAAAAACAAGGTAACGTTATTAAGCACTCCTATAGTTTGGCAAAATATTTAGACTCATGCATGAGAATTTTAAGTCAGCAAAAATGTTCAGTTTGAGCAGTTTTCCACTTTTCCGATATATAAGCACCTGATACTGATTTCTGAAATCGGTAAAATTATGTATGTAGACTAATCTATAAGTAATTTCCGTAATTATCAGTGTGAGTAGATTAGCACTAGTCATAATTTGTTGTTAGCGTACTTTACAGAAGTTAACTGTGTTGGTTGCCATTGCCTGTTAATGTGTACCTTGAGTAAAGGCAACAACTCACTGAATTGTAGAGGCATTGACATGTAAACAGGCACATAAACAAGACTGAAAACTTTGCTAATTTCATATGAATCATTTTTCGAGCTAGAATACATATGTACAGTGGAACTTTAGTTTAAAACGACTCATTCCATATTCCTGGAAAGTCGTCTTCATGAATGGATTTATGGAACATGAAGTGTGAGTGAATGACTGAGAAATTTGTTGTGACTTGGCAAGACAGCCAAGCCACTGTGAGGTAGCCGAAAGGCACGCTTTTAAGCTCACGCAGGATGGCGTGAGGTCTGGAACAGGTCAAGGTCTTATAGTAGCAAAAATAGTACGTAGCTTCTGGAATATTTAACTTTAATCCATAATTGGTGAACATCGGTCTGACGGTACATGCCTCACAAGATAAATAGCAGTTGATAATGGCGCCTTGCTAGGTCATAGCAAATGACGTAGCTGAAGGCTATGCTAACTATCGTCTCGGCAAATGAGAGCGTAATTTGTCAGTGAACCATCGCTAGCAAAGTCGGCTGTACAACTGGGGCGAGTGCTAGGAAGTCTCTCTAGACCTGCCGTGTGGCGGCGCTCGGTCTGCAATCACTGATAGTGGCGACACGTGGGTCCGACGTATACTACCGGACCGCGGCCGATTTAAAGGCTACCACCTAGCAAGTGTGGTGTCTGGCGGTGACAACACAAAATTAGTAAGAGAGAAAACTAAAATAGTAGTAAGAACTGTGATACTCCTTTGCATGTTGTACCTTGATCTGGAACTTCCACACAGAACAGAAGCCGTAAGTTGTGTATATTGTTCTCCCTTTTGTACTATCAAAATTAACACCATATGTGCAATAGTATCTAATACTAATACTTTCCTGTGTAAATGATAGATTGCTACTACAGTTGCAGACAGGCACAGTGAAAAAAGATGCAACAAATATTTCAGCTTTCAGTGAAAGTCATTCTTCAAAAGTAGAGAAAATACACACATTCACACAATAACAACTCGCACACACATGACCTCTATCACGAGGTGCTAAGGCAGTCAGGCTGAAATATTTCTGCAATTCTTTTTCATTGTGCCAGTCTGTGACACAGTGCCTCCTCCATGTGTTGTATAGCGATCTATCCTTTGAGTACTGTTGTTACTCCACCCCGGACTTTTCATTGTTTAACACTTTTATTTCTTGTTTCAGACCATTTGCCTGTCCTCAGTGTAATAAAAAGTTTGGGCGCAATGGCGACCTCGCGAAGCACCTGCGTACACACGTCGATGTACCGACTGAGACGTGCGACCAGTGCGGTAAGACGTTCCGCTGGAGGAGTGCCCTGTACAGGCACATACGTGGCATGCACACAGTTGAGCGCCCCCACGAGTGCTCCCTGTGTGGCAGCTGTTTTGCTTGGGGCAACGAACTTAGAAAGCACATGCGCCTACACACAGGAGGGAATCCGTACCCCTGCCACCTTTGCCCGCGACAGTTCCCCACCAAACGAATTTTGACGAATCACCTCCTGGAACATACAGGAGAAGTGCCAGATGATTAGGCAGGGTATGGCACATTCCAATCTGATAAATCTGGTAACAGTTTTACTGGTACCAGTTTTGCAGGGTTTTGTACAAGCAACTTGTGAAGTACCTGATCAGAGTATAAATTCCTTTGTAGTTGTAACTCATGCTAGAAACTTGCACAGCATCTACTGATAAGCACATCCATTTAATATTTATTTTCTTGAATACAGTAATCTTTAAAGAGTCATTTCCTTTTAATGCATATTGAAGTCCTGGGTGACATAGTAGTTAAATCACATTTCTAAATACATTACATTAAATAAGATACTGTATGTGTCTAAGGAGAGGGGCATTTAGCCCTTATTTTTCAGATTTTTTCTTCCTTTACATATATGTATACATCATTGCCCACTGAACTGCTAGATAACATGAAGTGTGTCTTGGGAAATACCAACAACAAAAAGTATACATATTGCCATTTAAAAACCAGTGTAGATCGCTGCAATTTTGTGATTACATTCACTAGGTGAAACAGACTTGTGAGGTCTTTGATGTTTATCCTGGTTGAAATTTTTGGCTTTGGTGTATTCATTATTATATGTACAGTTATTGTCAAAAATTTTCTGCTCCTGTCATAGTCTTCCCAAAACTATTAGTGACAATTTGAGATTGCAAAACCTAGTCTTGCAGAAGTGCAACCTAATGAAATCTTCTTGAGCTCCGAACGATTCATATCCTATAGGCTTTCAGCCAGGCACTACCCGTCCATTTGTGAAACGAGTCATTGTACAATAGCTTTATAATATAGAAATCAAATTGTTCTTCATAATATATGTTTCCTGTCTTCAACAAGTGGGTTCTGGGACCACCATAAAAGAACCCACAGGTGTTAAAGTAACAGTAATAGCCTCAATAAAGACAGCTGAATACAGCATGGGAACCAACAACAAGTTTGCACAGTGGATGCAAAGTGAGAACATTCCCTTACAAATGAAAGGATTAAGTGCTAGTGATGATATGGTTGGTAGCACAGGTATTATAAAGACAATACCATCACCCACAGAACAGTCAGTAGCTGTCAGGGAATATTTGGCTGGAAGCTGATGAAGATTACGCCACTGGACGCAGCTGGAAGCTCAAGAAGTTTCTATGAAATAGTAATGATGAAGTTGGTCAAGAGTTAACTTGGCATGTTGGAATCACACCTTCTGTCTGTCTGTTGCTTATGAATTTGCTAATCTTAAAGAAGCATGAACTTAATATTTTTACACTATGTTGTTTGTACCTGCAGTCCATTGACTGAATGTAGAGGTTTAAATGTTGTGTTAACGGATAATGATATTTGATTTTTAAAACTTGTAGCTGTAAGGTTGCATTTGTACCACAGTGAAGTGCTTTGTAATAATAACTTAGAGCAAAACACAATTTTTTGTTTCTTACTGTAGCCAAGATATTTTTGAGGACTGTATTACCATTATTAGTTGTTTGTTTTACTATTTTATTAAACATTTGATTGTGAATATGGCTCTCTAACTAAGTCAGAATAGACATGCTTTTATTACAGTTCACCATTTGCAGTGGTTCTTCAGAAGTGTTGTTATTAAATTTTTGTTTAATCATCATGTTTTTGAGATGCTAGTGTGTCTCTGGTTCATTACAGTAAAAAATTGTTTACAGAGGGTTTTGTTTGTTGTTGCTGGAGCTGTCTGCTATGATTGTCTGGGAATCAGAAACAGTTTCATAGCAGAGAGGAGCTTTATTGCAGCTTTTTCATGCTGAGTAAATTGAGATAGTTATAGCAGTGGTTTTGTGTACAGTGCAATAATTTATTGTAAGCTGTGAGTAGTCAAAATTTTATTAATGCCATCACTGAAACCATTGTAGATGACAGACTATAGTAAAGGCATGCCTGTTGCAACTGAAATGGAACACCTCATGCACAACCAGATTTGAATTGTAATAAATCTTGTACCTTATGACAGTGCAATAGTACTGGAACATGTCTGGGCAAGGAACTGTATTTAGTCAATGTAATGATCTCAAAGTACTATAGATCATAAACATTGTCAGGGTGTTAGTCAGTTATTTGGAAGAGGTGTCTTTATTATGTACCATTTCACATCACAGCATTTAATACAGATCTTAGTAATTACTTAATTGTTATTGTCATATGTTTGGAATAACAGCTTTGTTGGAATGAAATATGCCCAACAGAAAAGGGGCAACAAATTACCTGAGTTTCTTAATACATTTTTTGGTTATTATCATTGTTTTCTTAATTCTTTGCTGTTGTAAGTGTTAACTGATATTAAGAGAACTAAAGCTCAGTGAAATACAGATGGTTGTTATTGTTTGTAATTTTGTTACACAGCTGACGTGTACATTAATTACTGTATGTCACATCACTAGTGCCGGAAGGAGTCGTGCAATTTTTTTGTCTTGCGCTGTGCCAGCTTTTGATGCATCCATTTTCTTTTGTGACTGGAATAGAATATATATGTGTTTAAACTGCATGCATTCAGTATTACATACAGATACAGAGATAGATGTGAAAGACTGAAATTCTTGGCTGTTAAAGTTTTTGTGCATTATTAGATTACAGTGGAATATGTAAATAAAAAATTTGTTTCTTGTTTATCAGCTTTCTGTTTTAATTGTACATATCTGCTCACAAAAATACATTACTGAGATTCCACGTCCATTGTTAAAAGATGCAGACCTTGTCCTTGTTACATTACACAAGTATATGAATTCAAAAAAGTCAGCTAATGAAATTTTTGAAAATGCCAATAGATGGTCCAAGGTAAATAAATTCTCATAAGTTTGACATGATTAAGTAAATGCAGTTTATCAGTAGTACTTCAAGAATCACATTACAGTTACACGTTCTGTCTACAAAATAGTACACAAGAAGTCAAGTGTTCAATTTATGGAACTGCGAAGATATCACAATGTAAACTTGAAAACTCACCAACAGTAACTGGATCATTGGTGTGACGGCTGAAGTCTAGTTCTGTACATATTAGACCACCACACACTTGGTATTAGAATTGCAGGTGATTTAGTTATTAAAACATTATTTAATAGTGCAAGTTTCCATCCACATGTAAGTTGAGAATTTTGATGCGTGTGTGCGTGCAAGGGAGGGGGAAGGGACTCTACTTGCAGAGACAACATTTAAGAAAAAGCATGTTATAAGATGGTTTCCTGAAATGTTCATTCAGTGCAGGAGGTGGTCTCTAATTTTGCATTTAAGTCGTCTTTTGAAAACCAATTTATTTGCCAAGATTCCTATGTTAACACAATTACTGGATTAGTGGTTCTAGCAATATGTATTGCCATCCTCAGATCTATAAAACTGGTGGTAGTTACATCATACAATGTTTACACCACTCTGTCACTACAACATGCATGAAAAACATTGAGCCCCGTTATAGTGACATGCCAGGTGTTATATCATAAAGTATGTTTAACTTTGAGTACACATGGTGCGAACAAGACAGGTACGTGAACATCTTGCTGCATTGTGGTATAAAGCCATGCTGGCTGTGACAGAGTCATATATTGTAAGAATTAAAGCAAGCTTTTGATGAGCCATATTAATGTGATCCTGTGAGTTTACAGATACCCAAAAAACACAGATAGTCCAAAATCAGCATGCAGTGCAGCTCAAGATGCTCAAGTTTTTATGGGCATGCCCTTTCAGTACAGTCCAGTTGAAACAGCCTGGTACATCTTGTCCAGGAAAAAACTCTGTTCCATGTAACTGAAGAATTCATCACAAAAAGCATCAGTTGCATCTTTGTTGGCACCGTGTTTCTCACCCGGAATAGAAATTCCTCAAATCTTGTAGCAGTGCTGAAATTGAGTCAGATGTCCTGTTTTTCATCAGTCTTCAACGTCTGATGGAATTCTGCTTACTCTACTATATTGTACCTGATGAGAACTCCTGTTCTCTTTGCCTGGAACATTAAGTGCACTGCTTCATATAGTCTTGCAAAGCTGAAGTTCTCAGGCAGTTACGCAGCTTAGCTGTCAGCATTGGTTGCAAAATTTAACACATTTTTTATTTTATTTTATTTATGTCTTTAATTTTTTTAAGGTTCTCACTGTTTGTGTGCCTAAAGCATAGCTCTCAAGAAAGGTTACTGCACATTTGCCCTTTTCTAACTTATCTTTAACTTTTCCTTTCTTTGTAATCTTGAGAACAAAATACTTGCATTTAAGTGTCATATCCCTAGAACATGTAATCCATCCATGACTTCAGCAACAAGAAGAAATGTGGTATAGGCTAAAATTCACTGTGCTACGGTATCATTGAGATATTTCAACAGCTAGAAAAGTGTGAATAATAATGCATTCCTACTGACAATGTCCAGCAGTATGCTTTTATTTCATGTCAACAAGTAGCAAGAAATCTAAAGGTGGTGGGGGGGGAGTCCTGCATTTACTATGAGCCTTAAGTGGGTTGAAAATTATCAACCTTCAGCTCCTGCTTTGGTTTTGTCAAACATTTAATCAGTGAATATGCTTCAAACATGTTGCAAATGTAGAGTCTCTGTGTCTACCTGAAGATGAAATGGGGAAACAATAGAAAAATATTTCAGGGATGCCCAACACTGGGATCGGGGTTCACATCATCTTCTGTCGTGTCACTTGCATAATGGTGTATTCTAAACAAAAATTTGTTCTAGTTATAAAATAATTCTTCAGGCTTCATTCTTTTATTTTTTCAAAAATTGCTGATCCACAAACTGGTTAATTTGTACCCGAATAGTCTCAAGTGTACTGTACTACCATGTCATAAAATAAATGAACCTGCTCACATTACTAGGGAAATATTTGTTGCTGCCGATTATTCTGCAACTGTTTCCCCAACATGGTGTGTGTATTCACACTGCGACAAATTTCATGAGATTTGATCACCTCACTGACAGTGAACAAGCAGTTTACTACAGATGTGTTCTTACACTCTTTTCAGAAGACATACGTGCAACATCTAACATGGAAGAAATGAGACTTGGGTTTCAAACTCGGGTATTTACCAAATTCATTCAGTTTATGGTGGTAACTTTCAACCCTTTGTATACAAGCAATAAAATCTTTGTTAGAACTGTAATATTCTTAACATAGGTGCAGTCAAATAGCATTTTGTATATACGGGACCACAGTTGCTGTAAATTACCTGCAGGAAATTTTCCAAGAGAAGTACAAATTACCCTAACATAAGCACAAGTATTTTAAGAAAAAAGTGTTTTACTGTATTTTTATTGTGTGTTGTTGCATAGCGAAACTGCTGGTAAACTAGGGATTGTTTACTTTTTGTGATACTTTGCAAAATAAATAAATTCATTACTTGTGCAGAGTCCAGCACCATATGTGTGCTTCATCCATTTGGTACTATGGGGTGTCTCACTGTACCAAACAATGCACTCCTTTTTGGTGTTTCCTGTGCAGGGATGTGTGCTGCATTATTTCATTTACCAGTTTAGCTCATCAGGCATAGTGCTTTATCATTGTTGAAGAACACAATGTTGCCACTACAAGCCCTGCAAATGAAAGCAAATCCTCTAAACTTGTTCTGTTGTCTGCATTAATCTCTTTGAAATCTATGCTGACACAGACTACAGCCATGTCATGAAAATACCACATTATGCCATGGAATCATTTCATTTTCATTGGCACTGTTTGAGATTACTGACTTCTGACAACTTGGTAATTCACCCAGTATGTTGTACAGCATATCGTTTGTCAGGTAAGCAGCAAGCAGATTCCACGGCTGACGAGAGAAAATACCTTGACTCATACTTGCCAATGGTTACAAACTGAAATCACATATCATTATCTTATTTAGTATGAAATCTGAGACTTGCTTGTGTAGTGTAATGCACAGTGTGGTAGTTTGTGAGACAGTGAGATGAGTCAGAGCCAAATAGAATCTGCGTAGTAGATTAACAACTATAAGCAGGTAATGGGCCAGCCTGAGTGTGGTCTTCAGCTAGTTTATCACACTCATTTGTGCAAATGCCGGGCTGTTCCCCAAATTCTGTCATAGAGTATGATAGACAAACAATTAAAATATGATAACACACAGAACAATGTTTGCATGATTTGCAAACAGGTGGCACACACAGCTTCCCTCCATTAGGTTATCTTGACGACTGTGGCATCAGGATTGTTAGCTGCAATAGGCATATGATGTGCTTTGTTGGTGCTGCACATTTCAGCAATTTTGATCGAGGTAAACTCATGCTGCAGTGTTATTCTTTGGCATGCCAGTGTAGAAGTGTACACAGAATCAGCTGAGTGAAAAATCTATGCATTACACATGTTTATTTATAAATAAAAGCTGCTGACTTAGGGATTTTCTTTTGTGTGAGACCATGTGTTCAAGATCACGTGTTGACTTAAAGTTCTAGATTCACATATTTTACTGATCTCTCTGTTTCTGTGTAATCTTTCATCGATTGTATCAATACCTGTTTATATTGTGCAATTTCGAACATTTGCAAGTGCTGTGATAAATTCATACTGTTATCATTAATTTTAGTCTTAAACTTAAGCATTTTCTCTTAAAATTTTTGCGAACAGTACTCCTATCCTCATTCAAAACAATTGTTCTCTAATTTCATTGTACAATTACATGAGAAATAGGTTTTTTTGAGAATTTTCAGACACTTATCGAACAATATTTTCATAAGTTACTGATACGAATGTTTTGGATGCGTAATGTATTTTGTAGCATATCAACATTTGTGGTTCATAGTTCTGCCAAACAACACATCACTCCTGAACTTCATTATATATGAACACAAACAAATGTGCACTTTTGAGAATTTTTGGAAGCTACCATTATCCTTGCATAATCTATGAGCAATCTGTAGCAGATCAGTGTTTGTGGTTTGGTTTCTGTTGCAGATTTTCTACCTAACATATTGTGGTACATCTAGTTTTCCCTTAAAGAGGGGCAGCCCTATATATTATCTATATTTATCATAAATTAACTCTGTTTTGATTTTGCCAGGAACTACAATTAACTTCAAAACGTTTTAGAAAATTAGTAGTTTCTACCACAGGTTTTTGTGTTGCCTTAACAGAAATCGTGTTTTGTGTATCTGATTCAATTCTTATAGGGAATTAGCAACTTTTTAGCTCAGCAGATTAAAAGATAATCGGCGGGCTTAATTGAAGGTTATTTCTTCCCTGCCTTGTAATACATTGCACCGGCCAAAATGCAGCCCCACTGTGAATGCCGTTCTCAAACAATGGATGAGTTGGTTGACATTCTTAAGCATCTGGAAATTGCCCTAACTACTGTCACATGATTAGTAGACACTGCAAACTCTAATGAGTCGTATACCTGTACCAGAGGCACCTCAAGTACTATCCTCTCTCATGGATCCTGTATCCTCTGCAGAAAGTACAGGATCCTTCATTACTGCGAGTCACGTGTCAGTGGTAGGTCTACACATACAGAGAGGACAGGGACCAGGGAGGACTCACAGTGTTGCACCGATCCTCCTAACCGACAAGTCTGAGGTGCTGTCTTTCACTGAAACTGAGCCAGTGGGACTCACTTCACTTGTTTTAGGGAAACCTATATTCAAACATACGGCAAATGACGGTATCCCTTAGGTAAATGACAGCAAGGGGCAGGAAAGGACACCAGGTGCACTCGAGGTGTATGCCTTGGGGCCTTATTAAACATGTTGAAGAGGCTATTCCAGCTGCCATTGTGGGAGCAGGAAGCAACTAACTGCAGATTGTGATGCACGTTGGAAAAGTGGTGCCGGTTGTCGGGGCTCTGATGTCATTCTCGAGGTCATTCCAGCGACCGGTTGAGAAGACCAGCCTCGCGAGTGAAGTTTCGACGGAGCTCACGATTTGCAGAACTGATCGTGGCCCTTTGGTTCTGAGTCGAGTGGAAGGACTGAACCGGAGACTTTGCAGGTTCTGTGACGAGCTAGGCGGTGACTTCCTGGACTTCTGCCATTGTGTTGAGAACTGTAGAGTCCCCCTTAATGGGTCAGATGTGCACTACACACCAGAGCTACTCAGGTAGCTGACAGTGTGAGGTGTACAACCAAGGGTTTTTTTCTGATTAGATGACTCTCCATCCAATCCAGATAATGACAGCTGCAGGAAACCCAGAAGTATCAGTGTAAGATTCAAAGAAACGTCTCCCACAGGTGAGTATTAAAATCCTAATGGTACACTGCAGCGAAGCATTCACAACAAAGTGCCAGAGTTTGAAGTGCTCATGAAAAGCAGTGAAGCTCACATAATACTAGAAACAGAAAGCTGGTTGGGACCTGAAATTAATAGCAGTGAGATTTTTAGGGAAAATTTTAACTGTATACCAAAAGGATATGGGAAATGGAGGTGCTTTATTTGTCACAATAGACAAGAAACTAAAATCCACCGAGATAGAAATTGAAGCTGCGTATGAGATTGTCTGGGCAACATTCAGTATCAGGGGTGGGCATAAAATGCTAACAGGATCCTTCTACTAGGTGGAATCTAAAATTTCGGGACTGGGGCTGCCATCTGAAAAGTAGGAATAGTGGATCTCTGCACCGCTATGTGGTGAGAGCTGCGTACCTGATGAGCCAGTGTGCGGAGTGCCATTCAGCTGGGAGGACGTGTTGCGTGTCCACAGTGATTTCCGTAATACTCTGTGTTTGGGGTGTGGCGATTTTACAATGGATCTGCAAACTGAACAGCGCATGTGTATCAAATTATGTGCAAATCTCAGGAAAAGTGCTACGGAGACCCTTGCAATGATTCAACTGGATTTATGTTTGTGACCCAGAGACAAAGCAACAATCATCCCAGTGGAAGAGCCTGGGCTCTCCAAGACCCAAAAAAGCGAGACAGGTGAAGAGCACATCGTTTTGTTTGATACTGAGCGAATTGTGCACAAAGAATTCGTCCGACCCAACCAAACAGTGAATTCCACGTACTGCTGTGACATTTTGTGACAGCTCCGTCAAACCGTGTGGCGACGACGGCCCGAATGTTGGTGTCAGGAACTGGCTGCTGCATCATGACAATGTGCCCTGTCATATGTCCTTGCTCACCAGGACCTTTTTGGTAAAAAACAACATGGTGGTTTGATGTTTAAAGCTTTCCCGGCGTACTGATTGTTCCATAAAAACACGGGAGAACTGCCAGATATCAGTAACGTTCTGCCACGATATTTCAGTGCAGAGTCTTCTGGCCATCTTCAGGTGAATGCCACTGTAGTAGTACTGGCGAGTACGCGCTGAGCTCCGCTATTTAAAGCCTTCTGAGGTGACATTGCGCATGCGCTGCTCAGCGTGCGCATTCGTAACGGCTCCGTGCGCTGCGCCTCGTGCCCTCCACTGTGAAAGCCTCTACATATTTTATATTTAACAACGAATTTTACGAACAATCTGATGGTGTCGCCATGGGGAGCCCTTTGTCTCCCCTGGTGGCCAATCTTTTTATGGAGGATTTTGAGGAGAGAGCACTCAACTCTGCCACTTTTAAACCGACAGTATTTTGGCGGTACGTTGACGACACTTTTATAGTGTGGCCTCATGGTCTGGACCGTCTCCAAGAATTTTTACGTCACATGAACTCCATACATGAAAACATAAAGTTTACCATGGAGATAGAGAAAGATGGTTGTCTGCCATTTTTAGACGTCTTGGTGCGACGGAAGAGTGATGGCACACTTGGTCACTCGGTGTACAGAAAGCCCACTCATACAGACCTGTATCTACAAGCTACTAGTTGTCACCATCCAGCACAAACAATGGGCGTTCTCTAAACCTTGGTCCACCATGCCCATACTATCTCTGACGCCAACAGTCTTCAAGCGGAACTGGAACACCTGCAAAAAGTATTTTTGAAGAATGGCTTTTCACCTAGGCAAGTGAACAGAGAGATGAAGACCTACAAACGACGGAACAAGGAAGAGGAAGAGGCTTTCAGGTCCACTGTTTATCTACCACTTATTGTGAATATTTCTTCACAGATAGGCAGAATATTCAGAAAGTATCAAGTGAGAGTCATCTTTCGTCCTCCTTCCAAAATTTCATCACTGGTGGGATCCGTTAAAGACGACCTGGGCCTGCGTAAACCAGGTGTTTACAAAATTCCGTGTGAATGCGGCAAATCATATATAGGGCAAACGACACGAACTGTGCAGGAACGCATTGTGGAACACCGACGGCATACTCGCCTTCTCCAACCCACCAAGTCCGCAATCGCCGAACATTGTATTTCCACAGACCATTCCATGAATTACGACGACACAAAAATTTTGGCCCATACATCAAACTTTTGGAGCTCGATTATCAATGAATCTGTGGAAATAAGATTGTCTGACAACGAGACTCTCATCAATCGAGATAGCGGTTATCAGCTAAACTCTGCTTGGAATCCTGTTATAGAGAAACTTCGTAGTCGACGTAGTTATCTGCATAAAGATGGAAATCGACCTGACACCGATACGCCAGGCTTTCACAGTGGAGGGCGCGAGGCGCAGCGCATGGAGCCGTTACGAATGCGCACGCTGAGCAGCGCATGCGCAATGTCACCTCAGAAGGCTTTAAATAGCGGAGCTCAGCGCGTACTCGCCAGTACTACTACAGTGGCATTCACCTGAAGATGGCCAGAAGACTCTGAGCCGAAATATCGTGGCAGAACGTTACTGATATCTGGCAGTTCTCCCGTGTTTTTATGGAACAACATGGTGGTTGTACTCCACCCACTGTACTCTCCAGATTTGGCACCTTGAAACTTCACACTATTTCCTAAACTGAAACTCAAGTTGAAAGGCCGTCGGTTCGACACACTAGAGAGAATTTGAGAAGCATCGCTGGCGTGATAAACACCCTCAAAGAACAGGACTTCCAGAAAACGTTTCACCAGTGGCAGAAGTGCTGGGACCGTTTTGTACGTGCAGATGGGAACTACTTCGAGGGTGATGGTGACCATTAGTCCAAAGGTAAGGTTTTCAAGAGATGGCAGCACCATGCCCGAAAATTTTGGATAGCACCTCGTATTACCCACCACACTCATTTCCTGATGTAACCGAAAACTTTACAGAAAGCCTTGGTCCACTTGTTCATAAGTTCCCCAATCATACTGTAATCATCGGTGGAGACTTTAATCATCCAACAATTAATTGGGAAAATTACAGTTTTGTTAGTGGTGGTGTGATAAGGCATCCTGCGAAACATTACTAAATGCCTCTGTTAAAACTAGCTATAACAGATAGTTAGGAACCCCACTCATGATGGAAATTTATTGGATCTAATGGCAACAAATAGACCTGACATCTTTGAGGATGTCTTCATCAAA
This sequence comes from Schistocerca nitens, assembly GCF_023898315.1. Lineage (NCBI taxonomy): Eukaryota > Metazoa > Arthropoda > Insecta > Orthoptera > Acrididae > Schistocerca > Schistocerca nitens. The sequence goes on along the minus strand of NC_064623.1, from coordinate 29,443,176 downwards.
ACTGATATCAGTGACTATGACACAGTTGTGGCAACAATGATTACCACAGTACAAAGAACAACTAAAACAAGCAGAAAAATATGTATGTGTAATAAACAAAATATAAAATCAGTAGTGTCATATCTAAATAAGGAACTTGAAACTTTCAACACAGAGCAGGAGCATGTACAGCAACTCTGGCTCAAGTTTAAAAGAATAGTTGACCATGCACTGGATAGATATGTACTCAGTAGAACAGTTCATAATGGGAGGGAACCTCCATGGTATATGGTCACTGTAAAGAAACTTCTAAAGAAACAGAAATTACTGCACAACAGGTGTAAACCAAAATGTAGGGCTATAGATACAGAGATGCTGAATGAAACATGTTTGGCTGTCAGGAGAGCAATGACTACCATAGCAAAGTATTGTCAAGTGATCTTCCACAGAATCCAAAAAAAAGTTCTGGTCATATGTAAAGATCCACCAAAGTTAGTGTCCAATTCCTAGTGAATGAGACAAGAACTGAAATTGGTGGTAGCAAAACAAAAGCAAATTTTCCTTTACAAAGGATAAATATGTACTCAGCAGAACAGTTCATAATGGGAGGGAACCTCCATGGTATACAGTCACTGTAAAGAAACTACCAAAGAAACACAGATTACTGCATAATAGGTGTAAAATAAATTGTTCCAATTTAATCCTCACACCACTGAAAAGATTAATGAAATATGTATTAGTGTCAGTGGTGTAGAGAAACAGCTGAAATTGTTAAAACTGAACAAAGCTCCAAGCCCTGGTGGAATCACTGTCAAATTCTATACTGAATTTGTGGCTGAGTTAGCCCCTCTTCTAACTACAGTCTGTCATAGATCCCTCAAACAAAAAACCATGCCCAGTTGTTGGGAAAAAGTACGGGTCACACCCGACTACAAGAAGGGTAGTAGAACTGATCCACAAAACTGCCATTCAATATTCTTGCCATTGATTTGTTGAAGAATCTTGGAACATATTCTGAGCTCAAACATAATAAGGTACCTTGAACAGAATGACCATCTCAGTGCCAACCAGCAGGGATTTCAAAAACAATGATCATGTGAAACCCAACTTGCACTTTTCTCACATTATATACTGAATGCTTTGGATCAAGGCAATCAGGGATATGCTGCATTTCTTGATTTCTGAAAAGCATTTGACTCAGTACCACACCTACACTTACTGTCAAAAGTATGATCATATGGGGTATCAAGTGAAATTTGTGACTGAATTGAGGGCTTTTTCATGGGGAGGAGGCAGCATATTATCTCGAATGGAGAGTTTTCATCAATTGTAGAAGTAACTTCCTGTTCATGTTGTATATTAATGACCTTGCAGACAATATTAACAGTAAAATCACACTTTTTATAGATGATGCAGTTATTTATAATAAAGTACCGTGTGAAAGAAGCTGCATAAATATTCAGTCAAATATAATTGACAAAATTTCAAAGTGGCAGAGAGATTGGCAACTTACTTTAAATGTTCAGAAATGTAAAACTGTGCACTTCACAAAACGAAAAAACATAATATCCTATGACGATAAGATCAATGAGTCACCGTTGGAATCAGGTAACTCGTACAAATACTTGGGCGTAAGCCTTTGTAGGGATATGAAATGGAACGATCACGTAGGTTCAGTTGTGGGTAAAGCAAGTGCTAGACTTCAGTTTATTGGTAGAACGCTGGGGAAGTGCAATAAGAAAAGGAGACTGCTTACAAATCACTCGTGTGACTGTTTTCACATTACTGCCTAAGTGCGTGGGACCCATACCAATTAGGACAAACAAGGGGTATCGAAAGTATACAGAGAAGGGCAGCACTAATGGTCTCAGGTTTGTTTAATCCTCGGGAGATCATCACAGAGACACTGAAGGAACTGAACTGGAAGGCTCTTGAATATAGACTTAAATTATCCAGAGAAAGTCTATTAACGAACTTTCAAGAACCGGCTTTAAATGACAACTCTAGGAATATACTACAACGCCCTATGCATTGCTCACATAGGGGTCGTGAGGATAAGATTATAATAATTACCGCACACACAGAGGCATTCAGTCAACTATTCTTCCTGCACTCCATACGTGACTGGAATGGGAAGAAACCCCGATAACTGGTAGAATGGGATGTACCCTTTGCCATACACCTCACAGGGGTTTGCACAGTAAAGATATAGAAGTAGATGTAGAAGGGCAACCAGCCACAAAGTTAAACTGTCTATATATATTTGTTATATACAAATGTAAGTGTACGTGTGTGTGTTTTTGTGTGTCCAGAATCTCCTCCCAAAACCCTGCATCGATTTCAACCAAATTTGGTAGAGACACAGCAGGTCTCACAAGTATCAACACTGTGGGGTTTGTAACCTCCTAGTTCAAATACGTGTGGAAATAGGGCAAAAACATGATTTTTTTTCCAGCCCCTTGCATATAGGCTGTCCTGCATGATTGGCATATTGTGTAGCAAGAGTTGTATTGTAGTAATATTGCCATGTCTTCTCAACCTGCTTTACGTAAGCAGCTTGTAAGTCAAAAGAGACAAGAAACTGTTTTCTAGTCCCTGATGTGTAGGTTGCCTTGCATGGCAGTTGTCTTGTGCTGGAGTTGTATTGGCCTGGATGGAAGGATTGATAGGGAGAGAGGGAGACAGGAAGAGATGCATAGAGAGAAGGGAGAAGGAGGGTAGGGGCAGAGAGAGGGGCAAGGAGGGGATGTTCAGAGAGAAGAGAGGCAAGGAGGAAATAGTCAGAGGGAAGGGCAGGAGGCAACACAGAGAGGGAGAGTAGGAAACAGAGTGAGAGAGAGGGGGGGGGGGGGGAGTGGGGAAGATGACATGGGCAAAATGACAGAGGAAGGGATGGAAACAGAGAGGGGGGATGATGTGGGCAATATTGTTTCAAACGCATATGCAGTCGAACTGTGGGAAAAGGCTGAGTGTGTATATGGATGCATAAGTACTTCTCGCAGGCCCCTGGACCAAAGTGGGCCCAATTTGACACTTTTCCGGCCCCCATGTGTAGGTTGCCCAGCACAACAGGCACGTTGTTTGGAGTAATATCAGCCTGCTTTGGATGGCAGCCTATACATAATGGGAAAAAAGGATTTCCAAGCTTTTGGCATATAGGCTGTGTTGCACAGGAGACGTGTTGTGGGAGTTGTACGAGTGTGCTTTGTCGACCTCTGTTTGTAGACAGGGGAAGGGGAGAAAGAGATGGACAGAGAGAGGAGGAGGAGGAGGAGTTTGGACAATACATGTACACAGGTGAAGCCACGGGAAAAAGGCTAGTAATAAAATAAAATTCGTAATATCCTGAAAAAGCGGATTGTATACTAGGTGGACTACATGTTAGGAAAACAAGAAAAAGAAAGTACAAAAACTGTCTCATAGTAATGACTTGAGGCACACAAAACATAATTTCAAAAAACATGTCAACATGTACTACTAAGAAAAACTGAAGTTCTCTGAACTGTACAGTCACGAAAAGTGACATCCTACAGACAATGGAGCACACAAGAAGCATGAGCTACAATGGTCTTCACAAAGCCAGAAATGGTGGGATATGTGTGCTACTCAGCACTGCATACTGCTGGTAGTCCTTAGATATCAGTAGCTACCAGTAAATGTCATGATTCCACTACCAAACCACTTTCAAATTAAGTAGTCTATCTAGAAGAGATGGTTTCTTAATGTAACCAGTAGTACATAAAGCATGCAAAAACATGCACATAGTAAATTGCTTATACACAGCAATTGAACTAATACGTTATTTCAGCAAAATTTGTCACAGCTTAAGGACACAGTAAAAGTCGAAAACCATCTTGCCCCAAACCACCAGAAATAGTTTCTTTGTAGTGCAAGCAATCTCATTTCTTTTGTGTTGAGTTACCATATCTGGTGTTTGTTCTAGAATATCCCACACTGGCGTGTTTCAGAAGCTTGTACTTTTGATGACTATTTAGCAATATATATCTATATTACTAAACAGCAAATTACTGATATCAATTTTTGGTTATGGTTTGGAAGTGGGTTAGGTATTATTGAGTATATATAGGCGGGATAAAATTGTATAGCAGATTACGGTAAAAAGGAGAAGGTGAATACAAAGTGAAACTACTGGCAAAAACAGAAAGAGAAAATAAGAAGGAGAAGGAGAAAATAAGTTGGTTATGGTTTGGAAGTGGGTTACGTATTATTGAGTATATATAGGCGGGATAAAATTGTATAGCAGATTACGGTAAAAAGGAGAAGGTGAATACAAAGTGAAACTACTGGCAAAAACAGAAAGAGAAAATAAGTTTCACTTTGTATTCACCTTCTCCTTTTTACCGTAATCTGCTATACAATTTTATCCCGCCTATATATACTCAATAATACGTAACCCACTGCCAAACCATAACCAAAAATATTGATATCAGTAATTTGAACCCAACAATTACAAACAGCAAAATTGTCATCCAGTTCCAGCTGCATGTGCTTATGACTTCCCAGGGAAAAAAAAAAAAAAAACACTTGATTTTCAGTATTTCATATAATTATTGACCAAATTCAAAATTCTATTATAATCTACTCATTAAAAGGTATAATCTTTTACATTAACACAATAAGTCAAATATTTAAGCTAAAAACAGTGAGATAGCATAACTTGGGTTGTGCAAATTACCTTGACTGTAATCATCATTAGTTTTCTGCCATAGCAGCAGTTCCTTTGCATCTCTATTTCATGCGACCCATTGCTTCCTTCTTAATGCTGGTGTATGTACTGCCATCCATCACATCATCCATAATCTGAAATCTCTTCCTGGTTGCCTCTTCTTTCCTCAGAATGTTTTTATAAGACCCTGTATGTCCAATCCAGTTTTGTTTCTTTCTTTTTATTACATCCAGTAATTGTCTTTGCTCTTCCACTCTTTTTCAGTACCTCTTCATTTTTCACTCTATCCATCCAACTTATTCCTTCTGCGCTCCACCATGTCGACATTTCAAAAGCCTCCAGCCTTGCTCTTTCTTTCTTCCTCAGTGTCCACTTTTCAGCACTGTATAAGAGGACACTCCACACAAAACATTTTATTAGCCTTTTCCTTAAATTTTCATCCATATTGCTGCAGAAAATTCTCATTTTCTTATGAAATACCTGTTTCACCATTGCTGCTCTAGTTTTAATTTCTGTGCTGCTGTCCCCTCCAAGGTACGTACACACATCAAAGAAGTTTTGCATCACTACAGTTCCCAGAACTGAAGATAGACGTTGACTGTGGATATTGTATCACAGACACAGTGCCATTGAATGTTCAGAGATGTCACTAAATCAGCCCAAAGATGTAAACAACCATGCATGAGCAGCACCTATTAGATGGAGGGCATCCAACAGCCAATCAGTTACAGTCTTTCCACCAGGAAGGAGGAACGTGGCTCGTGTTGTCTGAAGTTCAACCATGCCTAGACGGTCAATACTGCGGTTCAATTGCATCCCTATTGTTACTTTGCGCCAGGAAGGGCTCTCAACAAGGGAAGTGTCCAGGCGTCTCGGAGTGAATCAAAGCGATGTCGTTAGGCCATAGAGGAGATACAGAGAGACAGGAACTGTCAATGACATGCCTTGCTCAGGCCACCCAAGGGCAAATACTGCAGTGTATGACTGCTGCCTACGGATTATGCCTCAGCAGAACACTTACAGCAATGTCACCATGTTGAATAATGCTTTTTGTGCAGCCACAGGATGCCGTGTTAAGACTCAAACTGTGAGCAATAGGCTGCATGAAGCGCAGCTTCACTCTCGATGTCCGTGGTGAGGTCCATCTTTGCAACCACGACACCATGCAGTGCGATACAGATGGACCCAACAACATGCCGAATGGACCACTCAGGATTGGCATCACATTCTCTTCATCAGACAATTGTCGGAGACATGTTTGGAGGCAACCCGATCAGGCTGAACGCCTTATACACAATATCCAATGAGTGCAGCAAGGTGGAGGTTCCCTGCTATATTGGGGTGGCATTATGTGGGGCCAACGTATGCCGCTGGTGGTCATGGAAGGCGCCGTAATGGCTGTATGATACGTGAATGTCATCCTTCGACCGATAGTGCAACCATATCGGCAGCATATTAGCAAGGCATTCGTCTTCATGGACGACAATTAGCGCCCCCATCGTGCACATCTTATGAATGACTTCCTTCAGGATAATGACATCGCACGACTAGGGTGGCCAGCATGTTCGGACATGAACCCTATCGAATGTGCCTGCGATAGATTGAAAAGGGCTGTTTATGGACAAAGTGACCCACCAACCACTCTGAGGGATCTACGCCGAATCACCATTGAGGAGTGGGACACTCTGGACCAACAGTACCTTGATGAACGTTTGGATAGTATGCCACGATGAATACAGGCATGCATCAATACAAGAGGATGTGCTACTGGGTATTAGAGGTACCGGTGTGTACAGCAATCTGGACCACCACCTCTGAAGGTTTCACTATATGGTGGTACAACATGCAGTGTGTGGTTTTCATGAGCAATAAAAACAGCGGAAATGTGGTTTATGTTGATCTCTATTCCAATTTCCTGTACAGGTTCCAGAACTCTCGGAACCGAGGTGACGCAAAACTTTTTTTGATGTGTGTATTTAAAGCTCTTTGCACATGTTTTAATACTTCTCATTCAGCATTATTTTTACTTTTAACTTCCTCCCAGATCCATTACTTTTGTTTTCTTTGTGTTATTTTCATTCCATAAATATTTCCTTTAGCTTCAATGGTACCCACTATATCCTTTAATTCTCTCTGACCTGTTGCTAGGCGGACCATGTTGCCTGCAAACATCAGACACCACATTCTTCTCCCTCCAATTTTTACCCCCTTGTCATCTGGTGGACAGTGGTCAATCATATTTTCTAAGGGTAGGAGATAGACAGCAACCTTGGCTTACTCGTTTACCTAATTCTGTCCAATTGGTACTTCCTCCTCTCACTTTCACTGATGCTTTTTCATTTAATATAATGAGTTTATAAGTCATCTGGTTTTCCAGTCTACTCTCTTTTCCCTCATTATAATTGCAAGCTTATCCCAAGACACCTTATCAAAGGCCTTTATCAGGTATATAAATCGCGTATATACGTCTCTCTCATTTTCAGTAAACCTCTCTTCCAAAATTGACGAGATTCCTATTGTGTCTCTTATACCTGTATTGTGTCCAAAACAAGTTGTTTTTCACCCAGACTCTCTCCAGTTACCTTTTCTAGTATTTTCTTAATGATTCTTAACATAATTTTCACTGCATATGAAAGAGGTTAATCATCCAGTGCCCACTGTGTTTCATGGTTTGGTATTGGAATCATTAATGTTGTTAGAAAGTCTTCTGGCCACTAAACATTGCCATATATTTTGTTACATAACCTCAGTATTTCTCTTATAGCCTCTTGATTCAAATATGTTAGTATTTTTCCTGGTCTTGGATCTATACTTACTACTTTTCCATTTTTCATTGAGCTACTGCACTCTTTACTTCTTCCATTACGATTGTTGGTCCTTACCAATCATCATTTACATTGTTCACAGATTCATGTGCAAAAGTTGTGATCTGTGTCACATAGCTCTTTTAAAATAATCTTCCCATCTCTGTGGGATGTCATAACGATCTTTGGATGCTACATTTTTGTCTTTACCGAGAATTTCCATAGTAGCACTTCCTGGTCTGTTTTTATCCCATGTTGTAGTCTTCATTCTGTTGTACAGTAAATTATCTCTTCCCTTTTTCTCCTGTTCTTCAATTGAGCCACACTTCTCTTTCAGCCATTTTTTCCCAGCGTGCTCTGTTTCTCTAAGCAGTTCATTATTCAGCCTTCAGTACATTTTCCTTGCATCTTCATTGTTTTTATTTTTGAATTTTCTCCTCCTCCATCTTTGAAATCATTTCCTGTGGAACACATGGCTTTTTTGCCCTTTTCCTGTTTACATATCCTATTTTTCTGCCCTGCTTTTATGACTCCTTATTTTAGCATATTCCAATACTCGTTGACATTGTTAGATGGTTCTTTGTCTCATAATGTATTAGTACGTTCAAGTGATAGCATTTCCGTAATTCTTTCTCTCCCATATCTTATCCTCTCTAGGACCCACTTACTCACCATGCTACTCAGCTTCAGTTTTTTCATTTTTATTTCCATGTGTGCCATAAGTAAATTATGGTCATTATTAATGTCTACACATGGTAATGTGTGCATCTTCTTGATTCCATTTCTGTACCTTTCTTCCACCAGCATAAAATCTGATTGGTTTTTATATTTACCCCTTGTCATTGCCAAGTGCACAGCCTCTTCCTGTGATTCTTGTCACTGCCAGCTATCTTTCCCTGCAGAAGTCAATAAGGCATTCACCTCTGTCACTACTCCTTACAAGATCATGACTGCCTACTACGGTTCCATCCTTCTTTTCTCACACAGTTGTGTACCATTTGCCCATTACTATTTTGCAGCACCCTTGACTGTCTACCATTTTTTCCTCTATAGTGCTGCATGTTTCCTCTACACCTGAATACTCCTTTCAGTTTTACACATATAACCCTTTGACTTGTATAGTCTACACATCCCACAACTTAGCCAATTCCTTTGTCATAATCACCCCAACTCCATTCCTTCCTTTCATTTTGTTCTCCTGGGTAGTATATTATGTATTTGTCTGACTGTAATTCTCCACGTCCATCCCATCTTACCTCAGCAACTCCTATCAAGTTCATATTATTCTTTTCCATCTCTCTTTTAAGGTTTTCTAGTTTGCCTGCTTGTTACAGTGTTCTGACATTCCAGGTACCAATCGTTGTTTTTGCAACTGTATCTCCTTTCAAGCTGCCCCCAAACCAGCCCCACCCCTCAAGTTCTGAGATGTGGGCCATTTTACCTCCAGATATTGATTTCACATGAGAGAAAGGTCATATTTTTTAATATAAAATGGAGACTGTGTTATGCTTGGAAGTTAGATTCTGCTAAACTCTACAGCTATCACTTCCTCATTAGATGAAACTTTCTTCCCAGCAAGCCGAAGTTTTAGGTTAGGCAAAAAGGGGGAAGGCACTTGGGGGAAAAGTGTGGTGAATATGGGGGATGAAGTAATCAATTCAAAGCCCAACTCATGCACTTTTGCCACTGTTATTGCTGATTTGTGGGATGGTGTATTAACCTGGTGAAAGAGCACATTGTTGTGTGCCAGCCTATATCTTTTTTCTGCCAAGGCAAGTTTCAAACGATCCAACAATGAAGAATAATAGGGTCCATTATGGTTCACCTTTTTCTAAGTAATCTATGAGGATTATCCCTTAGGAATCTGAGAAAACAGTGGCCATTACCTTACCAGCTGACAAAATGGTCTTTGCCTTCTCCGGTGCACTTTCAACAGTTTTTGTCCATTGTTTTGACAATACAGATTGTGATTAAATGTTGCTACATCGTGCTTTCGGTCGAATGTGTACAATTGCAGCACCCATCTCGCACACATCTTATTTGTAGCAAGTTCCCCATGCAAGATATTCTACACTCCCTCAGGTAAAATGCCTATAGTATCGGAAAGCTCACAAATTTTTATTTGACCGTCCTGTCTTACCATTTCATGGATTTTGTCAGTGGTGTCCTGTGTGGTGATCTCAACTGGATAGCAAGAGCATGCTTTATCTTTGGCACTTGTCTGACCATGTTTAAAGTCATTAGTTCAGAAGTAAACGGTCTTCAGTGATGGTGCAGAGTCTGCGTGAACTTCATCCAGTTGTGTTTTGATTTGTGTGGCAGTCCAACCCTTCAAATGAAAATGCATAGTATACACACACACACACACACACACACACACACACACACACACACACACACACACACGGTCCAGTTACAGTAATGTGACCACTGTCTGTCTGATGTCAACATGCAGTAACCTTTTCACAGATGGCAAGCGGCAACATTAGCAGTGGAGAGTGTATAGAGCATATCATGGGACACAGATAACAGTGCAGTCTTTGTCATAATTTAGAATAGGAATGATTTTCCTGACGTCCAGAAAGGCCTGAGCATTGGCTTTCGGGCCAAGGGTGGAAGCATTTCCAAAATGGCTAGGTGTGTACACTGTTGCACACTTCACATGCTGCCACGGTTAAAGTGTTTCATGCACGGCAAAATGGTGCTATCGAAAACAAGCGCACCGAGGCAACCGTGATGCACCGTGGGCCACAGATGGCAGGTGAACGATAGTTACGGAGATGTGTATAGTTGAATAGACAGGCAACTGTTGAGCAACTGAGCACCCTTTTCAGATGAATCAGGTTTTACATTCCATCGGCGTGAAATGCCTACACCTACATCTACATATATACTCTACAAGCCACTGTATGGTGCGTGGCTGAGGGTACTCTATACCACAATTTGTCATTTCCTTTCCTGTTTCACTTTTGTAATTTTCCTGTTAACAAGCAGCGCTATTTCAAAATCACCCATTTGACAGCTATTTCAAAATCACCCATTTGTTAGTTGGTGCAGCAGATTCTTTAAAGTATGGATGTGAAACTGAACGTTCTTGGCTCTCTGTGTGTTGTGTCTGTTTCAGTGCCAAAGGTACTGATATATCAAATACATCCACATTGACACCTCTCAAGACACTGCAGACTCCACACTTTGAGGTTCATGAAAAAGTCACCCATAGTTAAAGAGTATTAATTATTTAACAATGTAGGAAAAGACAGATTGTTAATTACTGTAAAGATGATATGTTAAGTTGCAGACAGGCACAGTTAAAAGTCACTTACATCAGCTTTCAGCCACAGCCTTCAGCAACAAAAGAGAGACACAGACCATTCATACACACACACACACACACACACACACACACACACACACAAGCACACCTTATGCACATATGACTGCCAACTCCAGCATCTCGGGCCAGAATGTAGGATGCAAACCACAATCTGGAGGGGGCAAGGGAAGGGTAGGGATAGTAGCGTACAGGTGGGGAGAGAGACAGATGCTGTCTGTTGGAGTGTGCAGGGACTAGAATGCCAACAGGCTGCACTCAGGAGGTTGTAGGGCAGTGAGGCGCAGGAAAAAGGAGCAAAAAAGGAGAGGAGCGGGGGAAGACAGGCGGATGCATTGGCAGAGGGAGGGAAATAAACTGGGTAGGAGATGAGAATGGGGAGGAGACAATAGCACAAAGGAGGTGGAAACTGTTAAGTGGAGGTTGTGGGGCAGTGTGCTACCACAGGTTGAGGCTGGGATAAATGTGGAGTGAAAAATGCATTGTAAGGATAACTCCCATCTGCACAGTTCCCAAAAGCTGGTAATTGGGAGAAGCATCCAGATGGCTCAGTTAGTGAAGCAGCCATTGAAATCAAGTGTGTTATGTTCAGCTGCATGTTGTGCTGTAGGGTGGTCTACTTTACTCTCGGCTACAGTTTGGTGGCAGCCATTCATCGTGGCGTACAGTGGGTTGGTAGTCATACAAATGTAAAATCTGTGCAATAATTGCAGCCAAACTGGATAAATGACATGGCTGCTTTCACAGGACTGGAATATTTTAAATGCTGGGTGGGTGGATTGGGCAGGTTTTGTACCTGGGTGTTCGACATGGGTATGATCCTTGTGACAACGGGGTGTTTTGGGATTGGCATAGGGATGGAGTAGGTTGTTGTAGAGGTCGGGTGGGTGACAGAACACCACTTTAGGACAAGTGAGACCTACCTTGGATAGGATGTCCCTCGTTTCAGGCCATGATGGTAGGTAATGAAAGCTCTGGTGAAGGATGTGGTTCAGTTGTTCCAGTCTGGGATAGTACTGGGAGATGGAGACACTCCTTCATGGCTGGTTCTTGGGGATGGTGTAAGGATTGGGGGTGTGAGGGGAAATGGTATGGGAGGTCTGTTTGTAGACTAGGTCTGGGGGATAGCACCTGTCTGTGAAGGCCTTGGTGAGACTGTCAGCATACTGAGCAAGGGAGTTTTTGTACAGCAGATTTGCTGTTAACTGGTAGCCAGACTATATGAGAGGAATTTTTTTGGTGTGAAAGGTATGACAGCCATCAAAACTGCAGGTACTGTTGGTGGGTTTACTGTGGACAGAGCGGCAGATGGAGCCATTAGAGAGGAGGTGGTTAACATCTAGGAAAATGGCATGCTATGTTGAGGATGACCGCATGAAGCGGAGGGGAGAAAAGGTGTTGAGGTTGTGAAGCAACCAAGGTAGAGTGTCTTGTGCCTGTCTGCAACTTAACTTGTCTTCCTTACAGTAAGTAGCGATCTGTCTTTTCCTGCACCGTTGATATTTCTACCTGGACTTTTCATTGTTTGAGTATTAATTTTTTTTTAGACAAATGACATACTTCACCTTAATCTATAGCCATGTGTCTTCTTCAATATTATAATTTTTATTATTATTTATGTTGTTACTGTTGTCATTGTCATCTTCACTTTGAAGAGAGGTTTGATACAGCTCTCCATACTATTCTGTGCAAGCCTCTTCATCTCTGCATTACTGGAACCGACGTCCATTTAGACCCACTTTTGTACTCGAGGCTTCTTTCTCTACTGTTTTAAAACCTCAACTGCCAATTCTTTTGATATGTCAGAATGTGTCCCATCAAGTGGCCCCTTCTTTTAGCCAAGTTGTACCATAAAGTTCTTTTCTCTTCAGTTCAAATCACCATTAATTATTCAGTCTATCCCTCTAAATTTTAGCATTCTTCTGTAGCACCAAATTTCAAAACCTTCTGATCTCTTCTTGCCTGAACTACTTATTGTCCACGTTTCACTACCATACAAAGCTACGCTCCAGAAAAATACCTTTATAAAATGCTTCCTAACACTTCAGTTTATATTCAAGTATTAACAAATTTCTCTTTTTCAGAAACAATTTTCTTCCTATTGCTAGTCTGCATTTTACAGCCTCACTACTCTACCACTGCCCAGTATTTTGCTGGCAAAAATAGCAAAACTCATTGACTTCTTTTAGTGTTTCATTTTTTAATCGAAAGTTCTTCAGCATTGCTTGATTTAATTCAGCCAAATACCATTATCCTTGTTTCTCTTTTGTCAGTGTTCATCATATAACTAATGTTCAATACAGTCACTATTTACTTGCGTACCTTTTTCCACGCCGTTATGTAAATCTGTTCCATCTGTTTGAAGACACAGGTGCACCACTTATATGCCCTCAGCCATCTTGTAGTGTTGGCTTCACACAGTCCCCCATCCCTACAAAACACAAATGCTGGCACTTGGAGGGTGGCATATCAATACTGTGCGGTAGCGTGCAGAAGACTTTTCTACTGAATGTCCTAATTTTCCCCCACAGGTGCCTGGAGCAGTGTAGGGCCACCAGTTTAAGTGCTGCAGGGTGGTACCCAGAGTGTACACGTGGTCTAGCCACAAATGGGTTGAAAATAAATAAATCGCCAGGTCCTGATGGGATTCCAATTCGGTTTCACAGAGAGTACGCTACTGCGTTGGCTCCTTACTTAACCTGCATTTATCACGAATCTCTTGCCCAACGTAAAGTCCCGAGCGACTGGAAAAAAGTGCAGGTGACGCCTGTATATAAGAAGGGTAGAAGGACGGATCCTCAAAATTACAGACCAATATCCTTAACATCAGTTTGCTGCAGGATTCTTGAACATATTCTCAGTTCGAATATAATGAATTTCCTTAAGACAGAGAAGTTGCTGTACATGCGTCAGCACGGCTTTAGAAAGCATCGCTCCAGCGATACGCAACTCGCCCTTTTTTCACATGATATCTTGCGAACCGTGGATGAAGGATGCCATATTCCTTGACTTCCGGAAAGCGTTTGACTCGGTGCCCCACTGCAGACTTCTAACTAAGGTACGAGCATATGGGATTGGTTCCCAAGTATGCGAGTGGCTCGAAGACTTCTTAAGTAATAGAACCCAGTACGTCGTCCTCGATGGTGAGTGTTCATCGGAGGTGAGAGTATCATCTGGAGTGCCCCAGGGAACTGTGGTAGGTCCACTGTTGTTTTCTATCTACTTAAATGATCTTTTGGATAGGGTGGATAGCAATGTGCGGCTATTTGCTGATGATGCTGTGGTGTACGGGAAGGTGTCGTCGTTGAGTGACTGTAGGAGGATACAAGATGACTTGGACAGGATTTGTGATTGGTGTAAAGAATGGCAGCTAACTCTAAATATAGATAAATGTAAATTAATGCAGATGAATAGGAAAAAGAATCCTGTAATGTTTGAATACTCCATTAGTAGTGTAGCGCTTGACACAGTCACGTCGATTAAATATTTGGGCGTAACATTGCAGAGCGATATGAAGTGGGACAAGCATGTAATGGCAGTTGTGGGGAAGGCGGACAGTCGTCTTCGGTTCATTGGTAGAATTTTGGGAAGATGTCGTTCATCTGTAAAGGAGACCGCTTATAAAACACTAATACGACCTATTCTTGAGTACTGCTCGAGCGTTTGGAATCCCTATCAGGTCAGATAGAGGGAGGACATAGAAGCAATTCAGAGGCAGGCTGCTAGATTTGTTACTGGTAGGTTTGATCATCACGCAAGTGTTACGGAAATGCTTCAGGAACTCGGGTGGGAGTCTCTAGAGGAAAGGAGGCGTTCTTTTCGTGAATCGCTACTGAGGAAATTTAGAGAACCAGCATTTGAGACTGACTGCAGTACAATTTTACTGCAGCCAACTTACATTTCGCGGAAAGATCACAAAGATAAGATAAGAGAGATTAAGGCTCGTACAGAGGCATATAGGCAGTCATTTTTCTCTCGTTCTGTTTGGGAGTGGAACATGGAGAGAAGACGCTAGTTGTGGTACGAGGTACCCTCCGCCATGCACCGTATGGTGGATTGCGGAGTATGTATGTAAATGTAGATGTAGACAAATGAAGGGGTCAACGATGACTGCAGAGATGTGTATGGGCAAACAGACATGCAACTGTTGAGCAATGGACCGCCCAGATGAACCAGGAGGCTACCAACAGTGTCCCCTCAACAGCCATTCACCGAACGTCGCCGTGCATGGGCCTCCGCGGCAGGTGCCTTGTTCACGAGCACCCGTGCTGACTGCTGTTCATTGGCAACAGACGATGGAATCTGCATACCAATACTGGACATCCACTAATGGCAACATATGGCCTTTTCAAATAAATCACATTTTATGCTCCATCAAACATTTGGCCACTGGCCAAATGTTCTGAAAGCAAACACCCTGCAACAATCGTCAGAAGGGTCCAGGCCCAGGTAGAGAGCGTCATAATCTGGGCAATGTTTTGATGGCATTCCCTGGATGATCTTATCAATCCGGTAGGCAAAATGAATCAATTAAGTATGCATCTATCCTTGGGAACCATGTTCACCATTACATCCAATTTTGTTTTTCACATAATGAATCACACAGCTCACAGCATACATGCATGGTTTGGAGAGCACCATGATGGGTTTACTGTGCTCTCTTACCCATCAGACTCCCCAGATTTAAACCCAGTCAACAGTGGGACCACCTCGATCGGACTGTACATGCCACAGATCCTCAACTGAGAAACACAGGGCAGCTGGCCACAAATCCAAATGGTACCGTTCCATACTCTGGTGTTGTGTTGAGAACATAATGATGGAACCAGCTTTTATCACCCTTTACAATAAATATCACAAAATTGTCTCCTCCATTGTAAAATTTCTGAAGGTGGTTTGCCTAATTGTTTTTCTCTGAACAATAATACAGTAAAAGACAGAATGCTACTTATCATAAAGATGATATGTTAAGTTGCAGAAGGCACAACTAATAGACACTTAGACATAAGCTTTCAGCCACAGCCTTTGTCAGAAAAAGAGACACACATACCATCCATTCACACAAGCAAGCACACCTCGTGCACACACGACCGCCAACTCGGACAGCTCAGGCCAGAGTGCCAATTCTGCTGTCATGAGCGTGTGAGGTGTGCTTGCCTACGCGAATGAATGGTGTGTGTTTCTCTTTTTATGGTAAAGGCTGTGGCCGAAAGCTTTTGTGTAAGTTCCTTTTAATTGTGTCTGTCTGCAGTTTAACATATCATCTTAACAGTAAGTAGCAAACTATCTTTTCCTACATTGTTGATATTCCTACCTGAAGTTTCCATTGTTTGTTTTTCTCTTTACTTTGCCTTCGAACGATAAACATGAGACCCAATGAACACAAGTTTTTTGATAACTCAAGCTACAAACTTATTTCCTGTGCTATTGCAATTTCATTCACAGTGATACATCCATCTTTCCCAATGTACTCATTATCAACTCTTCCTTTGTTGCATATCATAGAGGCAGTTCTAGGTTGACTGCTATGAGGTTCACCTCGGATGCTTGTATTACGATCTCTGAAGTGTTTCACCCTTGTCCTCCACTGTTGTTGCCCGTGCACCTATCTCCACATGCGCACTGGAGCCCAAGATGAAATTCTGCAGCCGTTTTTTTCACTTTTTGACAAGGAATTCAATTCTGTCGAGGCAAAACATCGGTGTACCATTTTGTAAATATAGCCTGTAGTCAAGTTAATGTCACTTTGTGTCAATACAGCATAAATTCTGTTTAATTGCATTTGTAACAAAGGGTTATTCAACACCTCCAGTGTGACATATATATGGCTGACAATCTGAAAACAAGGTTTTGGTTCTCGAGAGTTCTCGAGAACCAATCTCTGTCAAGTTTTCTGTTCTTGCTTCTCAATTCTTGTAGGTGTATTTGTTTCTATAGACAAAAATTCTGAGATTTGTATTTGTTTCTTTTTTGTGCCTGCTACCCCTCAGTACATGAATTCAGGCAATGTCATTGATCTGTTCACTTAGAAACCAAATGGAGAAAGCTCCATTGAAATATATATATTTCAAAAATGTTAATGCAATAGGATGAAAAAATTCCGAAAATGCAGTTTTGATGAAAATGAAGCTGTTTAAGGACTGATGGTACTGGAAGTAGCAACAGTGTGAGTCTTCCCGTTAACACGATAAATGTCACCAGTGAATGTCACATGGTTGGATCAGTGTCTGCCCAGGTGTGGTAAGATGTCAGCAGAGCTGGCATCCATGGACTCAGGCCAGTGTCAGTGATTGGGACAGCAGAGATCACTGTTTGAGTCCTCCATGGGTATGGATTTCAATGTGAGCCATTCCCAAGTACTTCCTTTACATAGTTCAGAATGATAGTGTCAAAAATGTCAGGTTTCAATTCATTATGTTGTTCATATGTGCAAACAAAATCTAACTGAAATAATAACACACAATTTGTGAGTATTAATTGCCTTTATATACATATTTAAATTACGTATGTGTTTATATGACAAATCTACTTTGAAGACTGTGTGTAACTGTTCTGGCACACACGTATATGGGGGTGGCAGTAGGTTACATTAACTGTAAACAATCTACATTTGTGTCAAACAAATTTGTATGGTCGCTTTGCCAATTGATAACACATCTGATGATATTTATGAGGTGGTAAAACCTGGAATAACATTGCCGTGGGCGGAGCTTGTGCAGTACGCATTTCTGCCACTAGGGAAGTATAGCGCAACTCGTTGCCAGTTCATTTCCACCTGTGTTGTTGACCTGGCTTGTTGACTTGGTTTGCTAGCGTTGTTTTGTTCTCGTTTTGATTTTTATAATGGGAAATTTAAGTGAACAAAGTGCAGCTGTGAAATTTTGTTTTCTATTGGTAAAAATGATGTTGAAAATAGTTTACCAAGATGAGGCTATGGGAAAACTCAAGTGTGCGAGTGGTTGGCTCAATTTAAAAATGGCGACATGTCAACTGACGATAAAACTTCATTCTGGACATACATCGACGCCCGAATAGATGAAAATGTTGAAAAAATTCGAGAGCTTTTGATCACAGACTGTCGACAGACAACTGATCAACTGTCAGGGATTAGTGGGTTATCTTGGAGCTCGGTTCAGCGAATTTTAATAGAAGACTTGGGAATGAGATGGGTTGCTGCCAGGTTCATTCCTTGGGTTTTGACTGACAATCAAAAGGAACATCGAGTTGAAACAATACTGCAGAATTGTTCACATTCATCTTCCCTTCAAATTCCAACTGCCTCCTAGTAGCTATTTTGTCACACATGCCATGTTATACTTGCAGCAGCTACTACTTACCAGGAAAGAACAAGCTGTATTCATCTGCCATATGGAGAGATTTTTTAAAACTAACTCATGCATTTAACTCTGAGTGCAAGGTACTGCACCATATGCTGAACAAGTCATTCTTGCCCAAAATGTCAGTCATCACATTTACAACCGAGCCCCTCCTTTAAAGAGGGCTTCAAATGTTTTTATATGATTTGATGGACCCTCTCTAAAACTCAGATAACTTATTACACATGGTGAATTTTCCAAATGATGTATTGTTCATGATAAATGCCATTACAACACATACTCTGCATAATAAAAATCACAAATTTCAATAATGGTGTCACAAAGAAAATATTCAATGTTGCGCAGCCTTTCTATACATTAGAGATCCATCGGATGCACTTTCGCGAGTTGCCATTAAAAATTTAATTAGTAATACCTATTATTGTAGTCACTGCTTTTCATCCTCAAATTATGGCGCTTCATGTCTCGCTATAGACAACACTTCCTAAAACAACTAACAAACAGTTTTGCATAATCCCAGTATTTGTTTGAATGCACAAATCTTAGTACAGCGCCTATCAGATGCCATTCTTTGAGTACAGTTTTATACAGACATTTTCTTTAAAAAATTTCCAGCTATAAGTAATTTACATCATGAAAATGATTTAAGAATATGAGTTCAATGTTACATGTTCAAGTTTTCTTGTGACAAATAATTTTGTCTCATGTTAGTGAATTGTCCAGCTTCAGAAAAAATACTCTTTCAGAGGGAACATAAGTTGCTGGAATGCACAGATAATTAGTGGCCAGGAAAACAGTTCTGCAAAAACCAGTTCATGCATTTTCCTAAAGTTCTTTGAGTTTTCCTCTCTTCTCAAGTAATGTACCTCCAAATATTCTTTGACAAGAAACAAGACCTTCGGTTATAAGTGTGGCATGTGAGACGAGTGATTGGTACTGACAGTTCCGGCGGGCAGACGGCGCTGTTGCCGAACGTGGCTCACAGCACGCGGCGCCCTGTCTGCTACACGCATTCTCTAGCAGCAGAAATAAAAGCGAGACAAAATACAAGTCGTATTGGTACGCGTGAATTTATTTAAAGTTGATGCTTGAAATATATTAACTCGAAAACTGATAAGAGCTATTTAGTACAAGTATCTAAGATGCTGAAACATAATAAAGTTATTTGTTAAACTTCACAACTGAAATGAAAACTATTTTCGTAAGTTGTTGAACATTAGCAGTTTTGGTTTCCATTGTTAAGTATTAGCATTATTAATTTGTTCTACTACAAGCTACAGAATAATTGGTCAGTGTATTAAGAGTTATAATCTGAAGAAAGTACTCACAATATGATGATCTGGTTGTAGATCGATAGCAAACTCCCTCCTTACATTCCTGAATACGTTGTAGTTACTGTAATGCAAAAACACCACTACCGAGCGAGGTGGCGCAGTGGTAGCACACTGGACTCGCATTCGGGAGGATGACGGTTCAATCCCGCATCCAGCCATCCTGATTTAGGTTTTCCGTGATTTCCCTAAATCGCTCCAGGCAAATGCTGGGATGGTTCCTTTCAAAGGGCACGGCCGACTTCCTTCCCTAATCCGATGAGACCGATGACCTCGCTGTCTGGTCTCTTCCCCCAAAACAACCCCCCCCCCCCCCCAACAGACGACGACAAAAACACCACTCACATCACTGTCAGAATCTGATTTGACATTGTCTTCTTCAGCACTACTCGAACTATCACTGCTCTCTCCCAGATGTATAATTAAATTTTCGATGCATTCTTCCACAACCCCTTCGGTTTTGGCCACCTCTCTGATGGCACTTGCAGTGCTGTTTACAATTTTAGCCCACGTCTCGCTTGTCACTTTATTGATAGCTGCTGGAAGGAGAGATCCACTTCAGAGATCGTGAATTTTTTATTGTTTGCAGCAATGTAATTTTTTATCTGCGCCCACACTCCTTCAATTGCATTGAAGTGACAGTGGTATGGAGGAAGCCAAACGATTTCATGCCCGTGCTTTTTAGCAATCTCGTCAATTACATATGTTGGAAATTGGGGTTTCTTTTGTGCCACAATTTCGAGCAGTTCCGCCTTCCTTAAATCTTCTCTGAAATCTACTTTTCACCGTTTCAACCACTGAATGATATTGTCTTTTTTTGTTGCCAAGGTTGGTGCCTTATTGTGAACAACGGAATGATAAGGCGCATTGTCCATAACAATCACTGATGGACTTGTCAGATTCGTCATAAACGATGTCTCGAACCATTCTTGAAATACTACACTGTTCATTTCTTCATGGTAATCTCCCGTCTTTTTTGACCGAAACATTTTCAAGCAGTTTGGCACAAAACCTTTCGATGTTCCTGCATGTAAGACAATAATAATACGCCCTCCTTTGCCAACAGGCACTGCCATTGTCCCCTCGGGCGTTCCATCATTCCAGCCTCTACGTAAAGAATGGCTGGCATTGACCCAAGTTTCATCTAACCACACTATACTTTCGAATTCCACACCCATGATCCTGCGCAGAAATCTGCACCGCCATGCAACTACATCTGTCCTTTCCATTAATATTTTGCGTCCGTTAAACAGTGAATAGCTGAAGCCTATGTCTTTCAACACTGTACACAATGAAAATTTGCTCCCTTTAAAAAGATCGTCTTTCTGAAGCGACACCTGTAATTTAGATAGAGTGGGATGTTCCCTTCTCTGATAATAGCTGTATATATGACGACGAATAGCACCTTTCTGACAATCGTCCAAAGCTGTCACCTGCTTATTTCTTGGTCGCTTCTTTCCTGGTGTGTGCAGCTTTGTTGTGCCACTCTTGTCACAATCTACACTATACTGTTCTTTCCCTATCTTTACAACAGTGTTCTTACTTATTTTCAATGCTGCTGCAGTTCTCTTCACAACCTGAACAACAGGAATTAAGGGCCCACCTTTGTCCTTTTCTTTCTCAAAGTAATCCCTCACAGAGCACGCGAATTCACGGGCCTGGGTGTGTAGCACACTTTTCTTCCTCCGTTTCACTTTTTGTGTTGGGCTGGTATTACCCACCGCACTAGACATTGTTTACAACGAAACATAAACAAAGAAACACTAAAAACAACAAAAACGAAGTAAACTGCGAATTCAACTTCAGACAAACGACGAACGACCGCACCGCCTGCACGCGAGACACTGGTAAGTTTCATAAGCGCGCGCGACCGGGTTTCAGAGCGGCAACGTGGCCCTTGCTACCCGCTCAAAGTCAGGCCGTCATTGGCTGCCTGCCTGCGGTCGCTAGGCAATGGAAAGACGCTACCGAGCTGTCAATACCAAAGACTCGTCTCCCAGACTATAGCTACTTTGTCAAAAAAATGCCAAAATATTCAGTGCTGTTTTTTTTTGGCAGCTTCTGGTGGTGTTGTCGTAACTTCAGTAGTAGCAACCTCTCGTGTTCCCCAGCTGGTTTCTTGCCGAGTTTATCATCACTTAACTCCTCCTGAGACCCATTGCTGTGCGTTACCAGCATTTTCTTCTATGCCTAAACCCACTTTTTTAAATCTTAGCTCTAGGAGTATTTTCACTACAACTTTATCGGTTTTGAGGTTCCGTGCTTTTCTACAAATGGCATCTACAAGTTTTGTCTTAGATAACTGAAAACATCCAGTACAGGGTTTGATGGTTTTCACTGTATGTTGTACACCACAAATCTGTATGGAAATTAATAACAATGTGGAGGGAAATTAATAACACTGTGATTTAAGTTTTGCCTGACATGTTGATCATCATTCAGTATGGGAACCACTGTCTTTTAGTATTTTCCCTTCCCCTGCATTCAGAAGCCAGATATGATCATTATACAGTTCCTCACTGCTGAAAGAGGTTTCTTTTATTGCACTTAGTGTCTCTATCATAATAAGATTAGAATTTCATGTTGTTGGACAAGTCTGCATTACTTTTTTAGAATTTGATGGCCCATCTCCCCTTGAGTTTTCCTGAAGCCAAAGTACTCTTTGAAAATGAACCACATGGGCTCAACCTTTTTTTCTTTCAATATTTTGGAATGAAAAAAAAATGAAATTTTTTCCAACATCACCTCTTTCACAGTTAAATTGATTGTGTGGGTATAACAGCATTTTTCATATTTGCTGCATTGTCAGTAATTATTGTAACAATTCTGTTCTAAATAACCCTCCCTCCCCCAAATGTTGTATTTGCAACCTACCTATGCTTAGTCCAGAAAGAGAAAAATGCAACCTTTTCAGTTGAAATATGATAAAAGCACACATCATCTTGAAATATGAAATCAAATGTTATTGCCAAATATGATCCAGTGTTATCAGAAGTCCAGGTCTCTGTCGTTATAGCCATAAAGTTCGCTCTACCCAACGTTAACACTATGTTACTTTTGCAACATTTATAAAACTGTGGCAACATACTTTATCAGCTGTTTTCATGAAGACAATTTGTATTTTAAGTTAAGTTTATAAACTAACTCAAGGTACCTTCTGTTTCAACAAAACAACAATGGCTTAAGACTTGTTACAATCATTTTAATCTTGATTCACCTGAACTGCCACTGCTGCTTTCCTGAAAAATTCCAATCTCTTCTGTCACATCTTGCCATTCCCCAGTATTTCCTAAATAACTTGGTTCTTTGTGGCACTAGCTGCAATAAACTGAAATAAGTTGACCACCCTAGACAACTTCTTCACAAAAACCACCAGTACATCAAGCTTATTCCTTCTTGGAGACATGCTCAATTCTGAATTCAATATTCGCTAATTTTTAAAGGCACTCAACGGTATCACAGTCTCAGATATCAGATATGTTCCTACAAACAGAGATAACACAAGAACATTAGTCCTGAGCCACGAACTCCTGAGTACTAAATTCACTGACTGGGTAAACTGTTCTTCAGGGATGGCTAGAACATGTAATGGGATTCCATACAGGAATTCATCTCCATATACTCAATATAGAGAAAGATCCTCAACAGCAAGCTGTTCTGTTATTGGCTTCAACCATGAAATGTGCAGTACAAAAACGGGTTCACAAAAGTCAGTGTAAGTGTTTGGATGATTAAAGAAAATTACTAGACCCTTTGCAGTATATGCCAAAGATGCTGCAACTTTCTTGTTAAATATCCACACATTTATTTCACTTTTCATTCCCTTTTGTATTGAACAAGAGAGTGACAACTTCAGACTGCTGATCAAACAAACTGTATTAAGAGTTTGGCACCATCTGTTGCCACAGTGCTTTGAATGCACCACTACACACATTCTGAAAACAACAAGTCATTGCAATTAAAGCAACCATTTTCTTTAACCCAACAAAAGCTGCCTTTTGTCAAAGTTGGTTCTAATTAATGCATGGTTGCCTTTTTACAGCAAACACCTTTTACAAACTACAAGTTTGAGAAAAGTTAAAGGTAGCTTTTCAATGTCAGTGCTAGTAACAGTTTTGAATGAGATAATAGTTTATATTATTTTGCTTATGGTCAAAATGTTTTGTGGCCTACAAAAACATATTGTGAACAGTGTTGCGATTCTTCAGCTTGCTGGGAATAGGAGACATTTCAACTTCTGAATTGCTTCTCATTACTACTGGTGTCAAAAATTTGGTTATAGTGTTCCTTTCTAAAAGGTAAAAGAAGATAATATTACACGCATTCATTAGAACCAACTTTGACACAAATTACTCACATATTATCCACAACCTGTCTCCGAACACATCAAGTATTACATTCGGTTTGTACAGTGGGAGTGATTACAGAAAATTTTCAACATTTTAAGCAAGTAACTGACAGTGATTTAACAATTTTTATGGTGAAGCTGGAACAATCAAAGTGCAGACTCATTAAACATGTATGGCAATGTTGTCCTGGTACCGTGCTAAATTTGCCAAACACTTGTACTAGACTCGTATAAAGCTGTCCATCACGCATTTGAGAGATGCTGTGTTTCTAATGTGCTTGACGGCACAGAGGACAATGCACTCTACAATGACAGTAGCGACAAGGAATCGAGTGACAATTCAGGATCATCTAAATAATGATTACAACAGTATGTATATGTTTAGTTCACTAAAATTTCTGTTTTGTACTTTTGCTTTTCATTTCTAAGTCATTTTCTTTGTAAGATGTATGCCAGTATCCATCCAGATGCTAAGAATGAGAAGATGTGGTGAGTGTTTATGTCATAGTTATTTCCATATTTTTCTTCTATTATTTGTTGTAAATTTATGTTCTTGTTTGTCACATTATCAGGGGTTTTTCCTCAGCACAGGTCTATTTGGTGTGCAATAAGCCTCTCACCACATAAAAAAACCTGAAAGAGGTAGCCATCCTTAGGAGCCTTTATACTACCATTTCACCGACCACATAAGAAAACATGAAATATCCCGACTGTGTTCAGGTATTCGATGCTGTGAGGCTCACCTGTGACATCCCTGCTCACAGCCCACCTGCGTGCAGTTCCTAATTACGACCACCCGTATTCTAGATGGCTGTGCCCTAACTTGTTTGTCGATCAATATTGACAAGTGTAGGATATGTTGGAGGAGAAAGATTTTCCACAATGACGACACTACTTACAGTTCGCATTTTGTACAGATCATTTGTGCTGCAAATGATTCTGTGTAGATAAAAAAATATCACTTAGATTGTTGAAAAAGTAATCTAATAAAATATTGTGCCTATCTTCTACCAGATATGATACAAATCATTGTCTTGAATACAGTGCAATACTCTGTCAAGCCAAAACATCACTTTCTTGGATGAAAACACTATATTTCATTGAAAGAAAAAAATACACTGGATGACATCATCAACACACTGCACTGCAGCCCCCACCACTTCCACAACAATGTTATTTCACGTGCTCCTAGTGCCACACCCCGCAGGTGCTGCCACCGGTCCTAAAGTCAAAGGCACAAGTGATTCACACAGGCCGACACATGCGCTTTCAGCTGTCAAACATGGCCACAAGGCTGTCAACCTGTAACGAAGCTGAGGCCTTGCCTCCATAGACCTGCCACTCTACTCCTACTATGCAGCTGGATGTGCAGAGGGTGTTTCACGTCACGTCTTCTGCCAAAGATTATTAATTCCCGCATTGGAATATCACTATGCTGGTGAAACTCGGGGACAAGATTGCCACCTCACTTGGCGTCTGCTTGTTCCACTACACTGCGCCTTTATCCAGTGCCAATCACACCAGCCTGAGACTTCGGTGGAAACTTATGAATTTCGAGACTATTTGCTGTGTTTGTTTGTAGTTGTGTAATCGGTAATCAGACGTGTTCCTTGACCACGAGTGAACATTGTTCTTTGTGTGGCGCCTACCATGCTTTGCTGTGGAAACTTATGAATTTCGAGACTATTTGCTGTGTTTGTTTGTAGTTGTGTAATCTGTAATCAGACGTGTTCCTTGACCACGAGTGAACATTGTTCTTTGTGTGGCGCCTACCATGCTTTGCTCTGCAATCGGGTAATCAACTTGCCCGGTGTCTGCATTTTCTACCACAATGCGCCTTTATCCAGTGCCAATCATACCAGCCTGAGACTTCGTTGGAAACTTATGAATTTCAAGATTGTTTTGTGTGTTTGTTTGTAATTACATGATCGGTAATCAGATGTGTTCCTTGACCATGTGTGAACATTGTTCTTTGTGTGGTACCTAGGTAAGGACACATTCCTACAATTCAAAGAAATGGGGAAATTTTGAAAAGTAAATAATTTCATGAAACCAAATTAAAATATATATTTATGTCTTTTAATTGCAAAAATAATGCCATTTTAGAATACAATCAGTACAATTAATTTTTGAAGATGAAATCTTGCAGACGAGCTGCTTCTCTACGCAAACATTACTGCAGTCTCTTCGTTATTTTCTTCATTGCATGATGTAACATCTCAACTAAAATTTTGGCAATTGCTTCTTGGATCTTGGCTTTCAATTCTTCAATTGTAGCAGGTCAACTAAGGAACACTAAAAGGAATAACAAGCTGACAGATCAGGGGATCTGGGAGGCCACCGAATGTCACCAGCTCTCGCAATTGCACATTCCCCAAACTATTGGTGTACAGCAGCTATTGATATTTGTGCTGTGTGAGATGTTGATACCAGCTTGTGCCAATAACGTCTGCAAATCTCTATAGTTGTTGCCTAACAAAGGTTTCAAACTGGACAACATAACAATTCAATGTGACTGTAATCGCATGACCATGGCTTTTGCATCATATCATGACACAACACACCACACAGTAACTTTGTTGCTGTGCAATGCAGTGGATGCAGGCGCAGCTCCATATGATTGTCTTGTGATCAGTATCTAAAATTTTGTTTGTTAACAAATCCACTGAGGTGGAAATGGGCTTCTGGACAATCTGCAACTCATGTAGGTGGCATTAGAAGTCCTGTACCAACATTCTTCGAACACTTAAATTGTGCAACTGTAAAGATGCTGAGTGAGGATGGATTGACGAAAAAAAACTTGCAGCACAACCTGACTAAAAGAAGGGGTCATTTGATAGGACATATTCTGAGACATCAAGGTATTATCAGTTTAGTACTGGACGGAAGTGGGGCTAGGGTAAAAACTGCAGAGGAAGACCAAGGGTTGAATACAGCAAGCAGTTTCAAATGGATGTAGGTTGAAATAGTTATTTGGGTATGAAAAAGTTTGCAAAGGATAGACTAGCATGGAGAGCTGCATCAAGCTGAAGACCACAACAACAAAAACATTTTCACAAATGAATTCATCATAAGTCAGTGAAAGTAATGAAGTGGCAGTAAAACACCCTATTATAGACTGCATTGACAAACATTTTGATTTTGGAGAAAATGTAAACCAAGCTTTCAAACCATTTTTGTTCACATAGAAGATTAGAAGGGACATGTCAATACAAATTTCATGTTGATGACGATCTGATGTTCAAAGAATGTGTGCAATTAAGCACTTTTCCAAAGCAAGAGAAAGAGAGCCTTTTTAAGCTGAAGTAATGAGAAATTGGCGCAGAATTTCACTGTCGTGGAAACTACAAGAACCTGTTTACAGATGTCTGTTTCATGTTATCAGTATTTCATCCTAATGCTGCTGAACTGTTAGTCAATGACTAGATTAGAAGCTGAATTAATGGTGAAGGACAACTAGTCATTACTATGCCATCATTTCCATTGGTTTCTCAACAGGGAAAAAGAGAATGACCTACTAAGGAGGTTAAAAAGCAGCCAGAAATATCAAGAACATAATATGCAGTACTTTGCTGCAATTCAAACTTGCCTAGATTATACCGTTTGTGCTGTCATAACACTTTAAGGATTGAAAATAAACCACAAATTGTACAATATATGTTTGAATTTTACACCTGTGTGTGTAAATTATAGGCTTAGAGATGTTAGTTAAAAAAATCACACTTTTTCAGTGTAGGGATGTCCCAACTCCGCTTTAAAAAAAGCTGGTAATCCTGGATAAAAAGTGCTGAACACACAAATGCAGCAAGGCCCTTGACCCTCGCTACTGCTACGTCTTTCCGGGACAGCATTATCAAAGCAATAACGCTGGCCACACAACGCCCTACACATAGTTTAACTAAAAGACATGGTAAATGACCTTGCACCTGTTGATATTGTATCAACAGTGGCTTGTAAATTAACAAAAGGAACAGGAAGTCCAATACTCTGCAATCTCTCGCATGACAGACTATTTCCATTACTTTCAACAAAATGTGCTGTTATGTATGTGCTAAAAACCATCACTATGTACATGTTCCCCCATTTTTCTTTTTGCAATGTGTGTTTAGCAGTAACATTGAAGTGCTGTCTTGGAGCCATCCACCAGCAGGCACACCAAAGTATCATTACCTGAAGATGATGAGCAGATGCCCTGATAAAATTTTGGGTAGTTTCTGTAGAACATCTGATGTAACCCCTTCTTCCCCCCCCCCCCCCCCCCCAGGCACACAATAAAACATCACCAACACTGTCATTCTACCACAACACATTTCACTACTTCTACATACTAATCCTACAACCAACTTTTTCCATCACTTCTGTCAATGCGGCGACTGTGTTTTAACTGAAGTTATAATGTGACATAGTGCTCAAAGAGCACAACTCATCACTTATAAGATGTTTAAAAACTGAATAGAATCATCATCATCATCATCATTTTTTTTCTTCTTCTTGGCGTTACGATTTCCAAAACATGACTACTTAACTGGGTGATGTGTTTTTATAATGTTTCACTATACTGGCACCAATTTAGTAACAACTCCTTGTGCAAATACTACAAAACTATCACCTTTACAGCTGCTTCACAAAATTCAACAAAAATTTCCAAGTTCCCCAATATTAATGGGAACAAGAGAGATCATGTACACTCTTCAATGTAGACACAATCCTTCCACAGACTTCTTCCTGTGAGCCGAAAATAAATAACAGAAGTAATCAATTAAGTGTTTACATGAACAGCCTTAGAGTTATGTGCTAATTCACAATCTATGCAGAAAGCTGTTTATACACTTATGCCAGCAGTTTTTTCAGTCCATGAAACTCTTCTGAAGTTTATAATGTAACAGATTAAGACTCATTTAACACAAATTATACATCTGTTCAGGGAAGAACTCTTATACGCTTTATTGTGATGTTTATGTTGTTATTACGTGACTACATTCCACATTTACTTTTAATATTGTATGAAAGAATTATGAATTGTATGCTCACCTATATTAAATACCATGTGACTTTGTCAGTTTCACAAAATGTTAATAATTTATCATGAGACTGTGTCTGGCTGAAACACTAATTTAAAAGTTTATTATTTCAATTTTGTAGTGCATCTATGTTCCTGTAAAGGGGGTTATCATTTTGAAACTTCTAGTAAAGTAATATTACACCTTTTTAGTAGTATCCATCTTTTTTCACTATATATATATAATGACAGGTGAGGTATGAGTGGCGGCAACTCGAAATTAGCGGAGATTGAGGCCTGGTGGGTAACGGGAAGAGAGGATATATTGAAGAGCAAGTTCCCATCTCCGGAGTTCGGATAGGTTGGTGTTGGTGGGAAGTATCCAGTTAACCCGGACGGTGTAACACTGTGCCAAGATGTGCTGGCCGTGCACCAAGGCATGTTTAGCCACAGGGTGATCCTCATTACCAACAAACACTGTCTGCCTGTGTCCATTCATGCGAATGGACAGTTTGTTGCTGGTCATTCCCACATAGAATGCATCACAGTGTAGGCAGGTCAGTTGGTAAATCACGTGGGTGCTTTCACATGTGGCTCTGCCTTTGATTGTGTACACCTTCCGGGTTACAGGAATGGAGTAGGTGGTGGTGGGAGGGTGCATGGGACAGGTTTTACACCGGGGGCGGTTACAAGGATAGGAGCCAGAGGGTAGGGAAGGTGGTTTGGGGATTTGATAGGGATGAACTAACAGGTTACGAAGGTTAGGTGGACGGCGGAAAGACGCTCTTGGTGGAGTGGGAGGATTTCATGAAGGATGGATCTCATTTCAGGGCAGGATTTGAGGAAGTCATATCCCTGCTGGAGAGCCACATTTAGAGTCTGGTCCAGTTCCGGAAAGTATCCTGTCACAAGTGGGGCACTTTTGTGGTTCTTCCGTGGGGGATTCTGGGTTCGAGGGGATGAGGAAGTGGCTCTGGTTATTTGCTTCTGTACCAGGTCGGGAGGGTAGTTGCGAGATGCGAAAGTTGTTGTCAGGTTGTGGGTGTAATGGTTCAGGGATTCCCGACTGGAGCAGATTCGTTTGCCATGAAGACCTAGGCTGTAGGGAAGGGACCGTTTGATGAGGAATGGGTGGCAGCTGTCATAATGGAGGTACTGTTGCTTGTTGGTGGGTTTGATGTGGACGGACGTGTGAAGCTGGCCATTGGACAGGTGGAAGTCAACGTCAAGGAAAGTGGCATGGGATTTGGAGTAGGACTAGGTGAATCTGATGGAACCAAAGGAGTTGAGGTTGGAGAGGAAATTCTGGAGTTCTTCTTCACTGTGAGTCCAGATCATGAAGATGTCATCAATAAATCTGTACCAAACTTTGGGTTGGCAGGCCTGGGTAACCAAGAAGGCTTCCTCTAAGCGACCCATGAATAGGTTGGCGTACGAGGGGGCCATCCTGGTACCCATGGCTGTTCCCTTTAATTGTTGGTATGTCTGGCCTTTTGAAGGCGCACTGTCAATGCATGACCACAAGGGCACTGCGGGGCGGGGTCACCGGTTAGCAGGTAGCGGTGGCTAAACCGGCAATGCCCAATCCGCAACCTGGTCAAAAGGACCTCCTCTCCCCGAGATGGTCAGGAAGAGGTTGTCCAAGCTGTTGGGAACAGTTTTATGGCCCGGAGCTTATTTTCTCGAAGTGACGACCAAGTATCCCACCATAATGACACAAGCCTCTTACAAACAACCCCACTAATGTCAGACGATGGGACACAAAGGGAGGCTGGCCGAGGCAGGAGAACTGCAGCCTTGGCCGCAGCATCAGCAGCCTCAAACCCAGGCACTCCTACATGGCCTGGAACCCACATAAATCTAACAAGAGAGCCATCATCAGCAAAAGAATGGAGGGATTGCTGGACCCATTGCACCAAGGGATGGACCAGATCTGGAGCTCCAAGGCTCTGAAGAGCTCTGAGTGAATCAGAGCAGAGTACATACGGAGAATGGCAGTGGTGGTGGACATACTGAATGGCCTGATTGAGAGCAAAATGCTCGGCCGTAAAGCTGGAACACTGGTCGAGGAACTGGTATTTAAAGGTGACGTCCCCGACGACAAAGTCACAGCCAACACCATCGTCAGTTTTGGAGCCATCAGCATAAATAAAGGTGTTACTGGCAAGCTGCGCACGAAGTTCGACAAACCGTGAGCAATACACTGCACCCGGAGTACCCTACTTTGGGAGCGAGCTGAGGTCAAGATGAATGTGAACTGGAGCCTGGAGCCAGGATGGAGTCGGGCTCTCACCCTCTCTGAAGGTGGTAGGGAGGGCAAAATCCAATTGTCGAAGCAGGCGACGAAAGCGGACTCCAGGGGGCAGCAGGGCAGACACATACAACCCATACTAACGGTCAAGAGAATCGGTGAAGAAGGACTGATAGGAGGGGTGGTCGGGCACTGACAACAGCCGGCAGGCATACCGACAAAGCAGTACGTCGCGCCGGTACGTCAATGGTAATTCGGCAGCTTCAGCATAAAGACTCTCGACGGGACTAGTGTAGAATGCTCCGGTCACAAGATGTAGCCCCCGATGATGGATGGAGTTGAGACGGCGTAAGAGGGATGGCTGAGCAGACGAGTAGACAAGGCTCCCATAATACAGCTTTGATTGGACTATACTGCGAAGCAGGACAGTGCGATCCGCTCCCCAAGATGAACCACTAAGAACTCTGAGGACATTAAGGGAACGTGTACAACGGGCAGCCAAATAAGAGACATGCGGAGACCAACAAAGTTTCCTGTCCAGTGTGAGCCCTAAAAACTTCGTTGTCTCCACGAACGGGAGAACAATGGGACCGAGATGTAAGGATGGTGGAAGGAATGCTTTATATCGCCAAAAGTTGATGCAAACCGTCTTCTCTTCAGAGAACTGGAAGCCATTAGCCACACTCCATGAGTATCGGCTGTGAAGACAATGCTGAAGGCAGTGCTCCAGGAGGCATGTTCTCTGGGCACTGGAGTAGATCGCGAAGTCATCAACAGAAAGAGAGCCTGAGACGTTAGGTGGAATGCAATCCATAATTGGATTGATCGCTATGGCAAAAAGGGCTACACTCAAAATGGAGCACTGAGGCACTCCATTCTCCTGGAGGAAGACGTCGGACAATACGGAACCCACACGTACCCTAAACATTCAATCTGTTAAAAATGAATCAACAAAAAGGGGCAGGCGACCACGTAGGCCCCACCTGTGCACAGTGCGGAGGATACCTCCTCTCCAACAGGTATCGTAAGCCTTCTCCAAATCGAAGAACACAGCTACCGTTTGGCAATTTCGCAAAAAGTTGTTCATGATGAACGTCGACAAGGTCACAAGGTGATCAACAGCGGAGCAGCGTCAACAAAAGCCGCTTTGAACATTGGTAAGTAGCCGTCGAGATTCAAGAATACAAACCAACCGAGTGTTAACTATGCGCTCCATCACCTTACAGACACAGCTTGTAAGAGAAATGGGGCGGTAACTAGAAGGAAGGTGTCTATCCTTCCCGGGTTTGGGTATGGGAACAACGACAGCCTCACGCCAATGCATGGGGACCTGACCTTCGGTCCAGACGCGATTATAGGTATGAAGATGAAAGCATTTGCCTGCCGGAGAAAGGTGTGTCAGCATCTGAACGTGAATGGCATCTGGCCCCGGAGCAGAGGACTGGGACAGTGCAAGTGCACGTTCAAGTTCCCGCATGGTAAAGGGGGCATTATAATCTTCCAGATTCAGCGAGTGGAAGGAAGGTCGCCGAGCCTCTTCTGCCTCTTTTCTGGGAAGAAAGGCAGGGTGGTAATGGGCGGAGCTTGAAACCTCCGCGAAAAAGCGGCCGAAGGCGTTGGAGACATCCACAGGGTCCACAAGTACCTCATTACCTGAAGTCAGGCCAGGTATCGAGGAGTGGGCCTCAATGCCCGACAGCCGGCGTAGGCCACCCCAGACAACAGAAGAGGGAGTAAAACTGTTAAAGGAGCTTGTGAAAG
Organism: Schistocerca nitens; assembly: GCF_023898315.1. NCBI lineage: Eukaryota > Metazoa > Arthropoda > Insecta > Orthoptera > Acrididae > Schistocerca > Schistocerca nitens. The sequence continues at coordinate 29,410,348 of NC_064623.1, read as the reverse complement.
AGGCCCAACAAGCTTTTTTGCTGTCTTTGATGACTCGATGACATTGCACTCGGAGTCATTTGTAATCAATACAATTCGGCAGTGTAGGATGGCGGCGAAAGGTGCGTAAAGCACATTGTCGAGCACGGATAGCGTCTCTGCAAGCCTCATTCCACCAGGGGACTGAAACATGACGTGAAGAAGAGGTAGTACGAGGAATGGAATGTTCGGCAGCATTGATGATAACAGCCGTGAGGTATTCGATCTGACTGTCACTACTGAGAAAATCTTGGTCCAGAAAGGTCACCAGGGAGGAGTAAAGTCCCCAGTCAGCTTTCGGTATGTTCCAGCTCGAGGGACGTGGGGATGGGGTGTGGTGCAGGAGACGAACGACACAGTGGAAATGGTCGCCCGAACAGGTGTCAGAAAGGACATACCACTCAAACCGACAGGTAAGAGTGGTAGAACAGATCGAGAGGTCCAAGTGGGAGTAGGTATGAGTAGAGTCCGAGGGGAAAGTCGGGGAACCAGTATTGAGGCAGACAAGATTTAGATGGTTGAAAACATCCACCAAGAGGGAGCCTCTCTGACAGGATGCAGGAGAACCCCAAAGGGGATGATGGGCATTGAAGTCGCCAAACAATAAAAACAGCGGAGGAAGCTGAGCAATGAGGTGCATCATGTCAGTCCGACTAACTGCGGATGACGATGGAGTGTAGACAGTACAAACAGAAAAAGTAAAGGCAGAAAGAGTAATACGGACAGCTATTGCTTGGAGTGGGGTGGTCAATGGGATGGGATGGTAATAGACATCGTCCCGAACGGGCAACATGACCCCACCATGAGCTGGAATACCGTCCACAGGGGCTAGGTCAGATCACTCGGAGGTATAGTGGGTAAAAGCAATACGGTCAGTTGGGCGTAACTTCGTTTCCTGGAGACCTATGACGAGCGGAAGGTGCAGGCAGAGGAGCAGTTGTAATTCCTCCCGATTAGATCGAATACCTCTTATGTTCCAATGTAACAGATCCATCGCGAATCAGAGAAAGGGGGAACAAAACGGGTGAAGAGCTGGTCACCTCGACAGCCGCGGAGGGCCAGGTTTCGAGGGAACATCACTACAACCGTCGGGAGGCGGATCCTGTTCCATCGAGTCGTCACCAGCTGCGGTCACATTCCTGGGTTGCGCAGGAGGGGCAGCACTGTCCGCCGACGACAGGCCAGCTGAGCACCTGGCAGCAGAGCGTCCCGGCGAAACTGAGGACGGCTGAGAGCAGTGACTGTCGGATGGAGCATCAGACGAAACGCGCCGGGGTGGAGAGGGGGATAAAGACTTCTTCTTTGAGGCCTTCTTGGAAGACTGATGAGTCACAGGGATGGTGGGCTGTGGGGCTGGACCCGAAGAAAGTCCTCACACTCTGGGTCCTTTTTGGAACGCTGGACCTCGGAAGCCGGGGTCCGTAACATTTCCCCGATGGACACCTGAGAAGAGGATCGCATCTCAGGCGGCAGCTGAGGAGGAGGAGGAGGAGGAGGAGGAAGGGTGGACCCTGGGGCAGAGGGGACAGGGGCCACGAGGGAGTAGGATTTGGAAGGGAGGGATTTGGGAGGCGGAGGCATAGACCCCGGATGGGGTGAGGAGGTAGAGGGGGGACAGGATAGGGGTGAGGATACTGCGGAAGGAGTGGACATGACTGAAGCAAATGTCATTGTCAACATCACGGGATGGAGGCGGTCATATTTCTTCCTGGCCTAAGAATAAGACAGACGGTCCAAGGTTTTCAATTCTTTTATCTTCTTCCGCTTACATCGAAAGCATCGCATACGAGGCGGGACGTAAGGTCGCATGTCGCACCGGTAGCACATCACCTTTACCTTCTCCGGGAGAACATCCCCCTCGAAGGCGAGGATAAAGGCCCCAGTGTCGACACGACGGTCTTTGGGGCCGCACTGGACTCGCTGGACAAAATGCACGCCACGGCACTCCAGGTTGGCCCTGAGCTCCTCATCAGATTGCAGCCGGAGGTCCCGATGGAAAATAATCCCCTGCGTCCTATTGAGTGCCAGATGTGGGACAATGGACACTGCAATGTCCCCTAGTCGGTCGCATGCCTGGAGCGCCGCCGACTGTGTAGGGGAATTTTACTAAGAGCCTTGATTTCTCCGAAGATATCCTCAATATGCTGTACAAAGAACATGGGCTTGGAGGTGGCGAACGCCCTCCCATCGGTCCGAGAACAGACTAAATAGTGGAGGAAGTATTTCGCCCCAAGCCGGCGGGCCTGTCCTTCCTCCCAGGGAGTGGCCAAGGGGGGAAAAGGCAGAAGTACCAGAACCAGAGACAGAACCTTTCCTGTTGGAAGACGCGGCCGCAGAGTGACCTGATGCATGTTGACATTTTATCTGCGAAACGTCCACCCCGATACCACCCACTCCGACCAGGGGCTCTCCCCACAGGCGCCACCCAGCCTCAGCAAGGGCCACCTGGCAGGATGACCATTGCCAGGAGTCCTGATGCCCCAGGTAGACAGGCATCTACTCCTTGGCTGACGTGGGGAGGGTGCAGTATCGGCAGTACAATCCCTGTGTTATGAGGGGGCTACAACCTAGAGGGTACATGATGACCCCACCACAACGGACTGGCTACCATGCTGGATTTCGGGTGCCATGGAAATCCATCATGATCGTAGGTGCAGATGGGGACGCACTATGGCCGTAACTTGTGCAACCCATCAGGTGTTTAGGCCCAAATTGATGAACAGTGGGTGCAGTTACGACGCCGTTACGATGATGAGTGCCAAGGTCTTAGTGCACTGAGGACCGATGGTACACTACGTAAGGTGCCCTTCCCCAAAAGGCTCGTACTTCTGTAGAATTTTGAAAAATAGAGGTCAAACTCCAATGGGGACCATTACATTGAAGGCCGAAATGGTTGAAACTCCTTTCAGTCACCTCTTACGACAGGCAGGAATACCTCAGGCCTATTCTTACCCCAGACCCGCAGCGGGTATTGTCAGGGCTAGCTCTCCCAAGGCTATCAGTAGTTCTAATGGAATGTTGTCTACTCCCGGGGCCTTGTTTCGACTTGGGTCTTTTAGTGCTCTGTCAAACTTTTCATGCAGTACCCTATCTCCCATTTCATCTTCATCTAGGTCTTCTTCCATTTCCATAATATTGCCCTCAAGTATATCGCCCCTGTACTGACCCTCTATGCACTCCTTCCACCTTTACGCTTTCCCTTCTTTGCTTAGAACTGGTTTTCCATTGAGCCCTTGATATTCATACAAGTGGTTCTCTTTTCTCCACAGGTCTCTTTAATTTTCCTGTATGCAGTATCTACCTTACCCCTGCCTCTACATCCTTCCATTTGTCTTCTAGCCATCCCTGCTTAACCATTTTGCACTTCCTGTCGAACTCATTTTTGAGACATTTGTATTCCTTTTTGCCTGCTTCATTTCCTGCATTTTTATATTTTATCCTTTATTAAATTCAATATCTCTTTGTTACCCAATGATTTCTAGTAGCCCTCGTCTTTTAACCTGCTTGATTCTCTGCTGCCTTCACTATTTCATCTCTCAAAGCTACCCATTCTTTTTCTAGTGGATTTATTTTCCCCATTCTTGTCAATCATTCCCTAATGCTCTCTTTTTAACTCTCTACAACCTCTGGTTCTTTCAGTTTATCCAGGTCCCATCTCCTTAAATTCCCACCTTTTTGCAGTTTCTTCAGTTTTATCTACAGTTCATAACCAATATATTGTGGTCAGAATACACATCTGCCCCTGGAAATGTCTTACAATTTAAAACCTGGTTCCTAAATCTCTGTCTTACCATTATGTAATCTATATGAAACCTTCCAGAGTTTCCAGGCCTCTTCGACGTACACAGCATTCTTTCATGATTCTGGGACCAAGTGTTAGCTGTGATTAAGTTATGCTCTGTGCACAATTCTACCAGGCAGCTTCTTCTTTCATTCCTTACCACCATTCCATGAACTATGGAACACGTAACTAACTACACCACAACTTATTGCAGAACAACATTAACTAAAATATTCAACTCCTGAACAAGATCTGGTGTAAATGTTAGTAAACTTAACTATGTAATTAAGAAGGAATCTATTCTTTATAACTAACTGTTTACAAATCATAATTTATAAAATTTAGTGAAAAAATAAAATCTCATTCAAATTCAGCTTATGTTAAACATTTTCCTTCTTTCTCTAAGGCATAATGCCACATCTTAAAATTTGTGAATAGGTAAACTGTAAGTTAACTAATGTAACTGTTTTAATAACACATTTGTAATTTTGGACTGTTATGTCTTTATATATTCAACAATTGTTGCGTCCACATGAGACAGTCTGCACAGTACAGTTTTTGGCACAAGTGCAGTTCAGTTTAAGTTGTTTAAAGTCACGAGTCACATAATTTGTTATAAGGCAATCTAGACGACCGGAATGAAGCAATGGTTGTACATAATTTGTAAGTATTTTTGACACATCTATGAAGAATAAATCAAAAGTCACATTGAAATTTGTCAGGTTATATTTATGACAAAGAACCCTGGACATCAAGTTAAGTTTTAACACTGCCTGATCAAATTTTGATTATGGGTGAAGCAAATTAGATTTATGTTCCAAACAAATCACCTGCAAAATAAAAACATCTTATTTCTACAAATATAATTTTTTTTATGCAAACAATACTACAGTGCTTGGAAACTTGATCTTTGAGATAGCTTTTAGCTTGCTTAGAGAAGTTATTTTTTCACGTTTTCTTTATTTTTGTGAACAAAAATAGTCATATAAGGCTGTGTCTGGTGAATATGGAAGCTGGGCATTATTACAGTATTGTTTTTACTCAAAAATTTAGGAACTGGCAATGAACTGTGAGCATGTGCGTTATTATGGTACAAAAGCCAGTAATTGTTCCACCACAAATCACAGAATTTTCAGACTGCTTCAAGCATATGGTGCTGAACTTACAAGTAGTGCTCCTTACCGATTGTTCAACCTTGCAGCAATAACGCAAGATGCATTAAGCTGTTCATTCATTCATTTCTGTATATGGTCAGCACTTCCAGAACACAGCAACTCTGATGGTCTTGTTATTTGCCTCAATCAGGTTGTATGTTGTGCAAGATTGTTCCAGTAGAGAGCATATAAGCAAGTGGCTGCATCTCGCATTGTTCCACCTCAAAGGAAAGGTCTGCATCAGTTGGGAGGATCCCCCCATTTTTGTATGTTGGTCTTGCAAAGGGGCACGACCACTTTGTGATCTCTGAACAGGATAGGGCAGACTGTGTCCTGGGGCTACCTCTTCTTTTGCAGGGATATCCATGGGCAGCATACTTTTCCATCTGGTGATGCGGTTAAGATTCCAGAGTTCCCACCAGTGGTGAGCCTTAGAGAAGAAGCTCTTTCTAGATTTCGATCAACAGACTGCAACTTGATGATCATGTAGTGGACGACAGGATTCATTTATCTGTTTCATTCTGTCAGCAACAGCAGATGTGGCCCTTCTGACAGCAGGGAGGGATGGGAGTAGGGGGTGGGCACAAGCTATTCCAACAACTGTGTAAAGCTTGCCAACTGGTGTCGGCAACACACACCCCGACAAGATCTGGACAATCTCACTGACTGCAGTGTTGACTAGCTTGGTGTGGCTACATGCACACTCCAGACACTCCTCTACAGCTCACACACATAAAGGAAGAGCACAGGTTCACAGGATGAGAGGACTAGTTCCCCAGGTGGTGGCTGTGAGCTTCCACAAAATATTGTTCCTTCCACTGACCTTCAGCCTGGTGTTACAGTAATGTTTCTTGAAGAACAGTGTATGGTCAAGAGTAACACTCAGGCATACAGATGGTGGACAATGTTGAAGTCCTTTCCCATGCCACGTGATATCCATTTCAAACCGAGCTCGTCTATTCGTGAAGTGAAATATACACGCATGAGTCTCATTGGGATTTGGCCTTACACGATTGACCTCAGAGTGAAGGCTAAGTATATCCAATAACAACATCAACTTATCTTCCGTGTCTTCAAATGTCTTCCCTTGGACAGCCACTGCTGTATCAGCAGCACAGCTGAAATGCCTGTAGAGTTCCATAGAGGACTGAACATTTGTGTAAATATTAAGAAGCAGAGGAGTGAGCATACTACCTTGAGGTAGGCTGTTCTTTTGTATGGGTCATCAGCCCTTCTTAACCTGTGGGAAGATCTGGAATCTTCTTCTCCGGAGGAGAGAGCCTATGAGGGATATTACTTGGCAATCACTGGCGAGCTGGTAAATTTTCTTCAGCAACTTTCTTTGGCTGCTAGTCTTACAGGCAACTGTTAAGTCAACAAACACAACTCCAGCTATCTAGCAAAGTTCGGAACCATTCTTAGTTTGTTGAGTGAGATTCAGTATCCGACTGTAGCACTATCTCCAGGTTGAAAACCAGCTAGTTGAGGAATGAACATTCCTTTGGTTATGCTGTTAATTCAGTTAGGAACATGATGTTCAGCCCTAGTGTCATCATATTATGACATGTTTCTGCAGTTTTTCCACCACTGCTGACACCTGAGCAACCTGCATTCGCTACTGTTTTGTTCAAAATTCAACAATTTTGTAACAAATTTTGTTGTGTATGAGCCAACTGATATGCCAATATCATCAGTAACTTCTCTCATTGTGATTTTGTGATCATTTGTAATCACTGCTTTCAGCTTTTTCCACAATTTCATTAGTAGATTATGTGCTTGAACATCAATGGTGCTCATCTCCTTTAATGTATTCATGAGCGTCTTCAAAATGGTTACACCAACAGGTGCTTTAGTTAGTTTATGTGTACCTTGCCTTGTTACACATCCCTAAAATTTCTCCTGTATGAAAAACTCTATGGAATACAATAGTTGAATCTATGATGCATTTTACTGCTTTTTTGTAAATTAAGTATTCTTTGAGCTTTTTCTTTCTTTCTTTCTTTCTTTTGAAGTTCAAAATGTGAGAAATGGTCCTTCAAACATAGGGGCTAGTTACCTGTGCCCTGTGATGTTAAGCAATTTTGGCCACGTGAATAACCAGAAATGTGGACCATAAATGCGAATCAGTAACATTTAAAAAATGGCAAAGCAAAGATTATATCACATGTCACTTTTGCAGAGCACTTACCTGGCAGTCTGAAGGTTAACCAACAAAATGTTAGACATCCAACAATGTGTAGGGCTTTCGGAATGGACGATCTCGACAGCCGAACCTCAGCTGCCCAGATTCCTTCTTGCCACCAAAACCTCCACCTTGGAGATAATATACATCTTCTGTAGAGTATTTGCAGTGACAGTACAAATGGAGATAAAACTGCACTCACTATGTACCCAGATTTTCTGTTGTATGCTGCAGTTGATTACTGTTTGTGCAAAGAATGATACGAAATTAACACGATGAATCAGGCAAGACCTGGGTAACCAGTGACCTTGCCCATTTGTAATTTCCTTTCCTTCATAAATGAAGTTAGCTGGTAATTTGTTTAAGCTGTTCTGTTAACTCCAAATCTAACCACAACCTCAGAAATCATGACATTCTCAGAAAAAAAAACAGCCAAGTATTAAATTATAAATTTTATTGCTCTCATTATACCACCCCAATTTAAGCTGTGGTATTAGGCTGCCTTAGAAACAGAGAAACATTCAGAAGAAACAGTTAAATATTTATGACAACCAAGATTACAAGCTCAAGTGATCTGGCTATTGAATACTGTCACCCGATGGGCTGTGACCAATGATAAAAAATTGTTAATAGTAGCACACAATGAGAGAGCCAGGTCCACTGTAACTACACTTTAGGCCAACCAAAAATCAAACTACAATTTATAACATTAAATTGCTAGCACCTAAGGTCCAATGTCTTCCTGAACTAAGGCACTTCATTACATCTATGGAGCTAGTTTTCCAATCTACATTGCAATCTATAAAATGGCCACCGCCATCTTGGCTCAGGACACTGTTGTTTGTCGCCGCATGGGACAGACCTACTCTTGAATTCGCGATGAATCAGTAGCTTCATATAAGTGTTAATTAAAATTTCAGAGTTCCACTTCATGGACTTACAGTAATTTTCAGCAACAAAGTGGCTCTGAGCACTATGGGACTTAACTTCTGAGGTCATCATCAGTCCCCTAGAACTTAGAACTACTTAAACCTAACTAACCTAAGGACATCACACACATCCATGCCCGAGGCAGGATTCGAACCTGCGACCATAGTGGTCGCGCGGTTCCAGACTGTAGCGCATAGAACCGCTCGGCCACTCCGGTCGGCTTTCAGCAACAGCACTGCGAACTTAGAATTATTCTTAGAACAGTCAGGGGGCATGTAATATTTCACAATACAGCACTGTGGGCTTGTGATATTCACTGAGAAGTTTTCACTAGTCAGAGCCAGACAGATTTCCTGAATGCCAGCACTGAACTTAGAATATTTTCGTCAGCTCACAAAAAAACTTTAATCTTCTCGTGTGAGCAAGGGTTGAGCTAGCAAATTTTTGATAATTAACATAGGAGGGCCTCTGATTCTCTGGAGCAAATGCTGAGCTTCTGCTTCTCTTCACTTAACTAGAGTTGGACTTATAATTTCTGCGAGTTAACCTGAGTGGGACTTGTAAATTTTTTGCCAATTACCCTGGTTAGGACCTTGACATCTGAATTGAAGCTGTGGACTCATTATATTTTTGATAGCTATCAAACTTAACATGGTGTGCTGTTCTTAGCGATCTGATGTAAAGCATTTTGTTCTGTAAACAATTGAATTCAGGAACTTAAACTATTTAATAACCTTTATTTATTTTTAAATACAATTCGTCTGAGATGTGAATTGTATTTAAATTTATCACCATTCACAATCCTACCAGCAATTATTTAAATTTCTGTGTTGTCAGTATGTCGATTGACTGGGTGATGATACGGGTGTGTGGCCATCCCCTAAATGTAGCTAAATAACTTTAAAAATGTGGACAATACACCTGCTGCCCCTAGCTTGCCAGGACATTATGTTACGTGCAGCACAGAGGGGCAAATATGTTGCAATGCTGCCTGACCACTGCAAATCGTGGAGCTCTGCCGAACCACCTTCTGATGACCTCATCCGTGCCCAGTGACTAACTGTGCTTCTGTTGACAGCAGATGCTCCACAGAATTTGCACAAGCGTTTATGAATATTCCCCAGAGTTTCTTTCTCTGCAGTGATATATTCAATGACAGCATGTTGCTTGTAACATACATCACATACAAACACCATTTTGAAACTCTTCTACAGCTACGCTACCTGTTAGAAGTGATGGAAACTTGGCACGCTCCCTCAGGAGACTTCGAATAATGCATACACAACATTTCACATTCATAGCATTGTTTAAGGCTGAGAAAAAAAAATGCAGTACATTACTTTCTGGGCAACCCTCATATGTTGTTAAAAAAAGTGACGTGTAATTCTGGCATCACACCTGCATGAGAATAAGTCAACAAATGCTGCCATAGAAGATAATCAGAAGTCATCCATAGCAACATTATACAATATCAGCAAAGGTGGAGCTGAGAGTACAGATAAGTTGACCATTTCATGCAATGTTGCAAGAAATGTTCACCGTTGGCTCACCATTAAATTTTTGGCAACAATCAATACGAGTAGAACCAATACACAAGTAATTTATTTTTGCAACCACAAAATTTTTTCAGAAGAAAAGGATTCCTGAAATGATTATCCAATGCATTAGCTTTGCTTCATTTAGATGGAAAAAGTCTGGACAGCTCAAGAATTCATATGGATCTTCAGCAGAGGCTAAAGCATTATAGGCCAACATGTGACGAAGAAGAAGAAGAAGAAGAAGAAGAAGAAGAAGAAGAGAAGAAGGAAGAAGAAATGAAGAAAATAGAACTGTGGTCATGAATAAAAGGTGAAATACTTGCACAATAAAGAAAAGACTGACATATATTATTGTCACAAAATGTGTCATAAGCCATTTGGTTCAATACACATTAAACTTTTTGCTCTGACTGCAGTAAAATTCCTTGTTTATTACCACAGTCCAACAGTGATGACTAATATTTCTGTTGTTGTTGTGCTCTTAATGTCACCTTTGTCTTTCTGTAAAGATATTTGCCATTAATAAGGGTTTCAATTATTGAAATTAAAAAAAGAAAGTGAAAAAGGGATGTGATCAATTTGATACACTGCACCCAATCTTGGTGGGGAGAACACCACACCTGCAGAAGGTTAAGTACAAAGATAAAACCATCACCAGTGAGACTGTTCCCATTTAGACAACAAATTAGTGAAAGACCGTACTACGCTGCCTACTTACCCAAACGTCGTGGAACCCATCCTGGAAGAATTCTCTCCTGCTCATAATCAACAAGGACCTCCTTCCCCTGGATAAGAAGACCCTTTGCTTTGCCATATGCATACACAGCATCTCTCTCGTGCTTGAACTCGATAAATGCATAACCCTTGAAAGCTCCTGTGACAATGTCATTAACAAGTCGGCAATTCCGAATCGTTCCAAACTTTGAAAATTTCTAGGAAAGAAAAAACAGAGTATTAGTTATGGGAAGAAAAACAAAGTGCAGTACTGTCCATTACATTCAAATATTAATACCTGTTCAATTGACTAATTTCAGAGCACCGAGGCCTCACAAAATAACAATGAAATTTAGTGGGGTAAGCCCATCAAGTTCCAAAAGAAAAAAATCTAACAGCTGCAGTTTGGAAAGCACGCTTTCAGTACAAAGAACCATCGGGGGAAAAAAAAGATGGTACAAGTTATGCTAACATGAACATAAATTAAATTTTTTAAAAAGCTGAAAACACACTCCCACCCTCCCCCTTTTGTTAACTTACATAATATCTTTGCCATGGTAAAAGAAAAGAAAGGTCATATTAATTAAATTAAAAGGAAAATTTGCTTAACAAAACTGTAAAATTACAAGAAAACAGAATGGGTGTCTGGAATTTACCTCCCTGTACGATGTTAAGTTGCAAGTCCTGTCAATATACATACTGAAAAGCAGAAGATAACTACACTCATCTTTCAGAACTAGTAGTTCCCTCTTCATGGACAGAGAGGGGATACAATAATCTTATGCATCATGGGTCCAATTTTGAAGTAGAAAACATGAGAGTAACATATTTCTTGCATTTTAATGATTCAGATTTGCAATTGTTTCCACAATGAACATATATCACATTAGTTTCCCAACTGACAAGTGGGACTGTGTGAACTAAGAAATATGTGACTCATAAATTTAGACAACATTGTCCTTGGAGTGCAACAATCTGGTGCTATACTTTGGTCAAATTAATACTCGATATCGCAATAACATCTGTTTATTATGACCGGTTTCGGATTATTTTAAAGCCATCTTCAGGTTTTTTTGTACCCCCTATGGCTGGTGCTGGCAGGTCCCCAGTTTTTCACATGGTACGAAGATCACACGCTGTTACAGTGCATCATCGTGGTATCACATGAAAAACTGTGGAGCTGCAAGCACCAGCCATAGGGGGGCCAAAAAATCTGAGGATGACTTCAAAATAAGCCGAAACTGGTCATAATACTGAAATGTTATTGTAATCTCGACTGTAGATTTAACCAAAATAAGTGACTATCATGATATTTATATGATTTTGTGATTATTCAAGTACCTTTGTTATATGTGAGTGCAGGCTTTCACGACAAATTTCATATATGAAGTCTCCACGGGTTGTCAGCAGAGTAGCATCGTCGTCTCGTAGCAACGTTTCAATGGAATGCGTCTCCATCATCTTCAGGCCTCAAGATGATGGAGACGCATTCCATCGAAACGTTGCTACGAGATGACGACGCTACTCGGCTGACAACCCATGGAGACTTCATATACGCCTTAATGTGTTTCAGCCTCAGCCATCCCCAGAATCATCAGATAAACAGAACAGATGAGAAGTAATATTTCTACCATTAAAACAATAATACATTTATAGAACAAAATGAAGACATAGCACATTTAAAAACCTTGATACACTGTATCTCCTCAATTTACCTGCACATTTGGACCATGACATGCTGTTTCGCGAGGCAGCCTACCTTACTACCTTATATTACAATCTGTGCATCATGTGGTGTTATATCCAACTGGACTTGTCAACCGAAACTCAAATTGCAATAAGCATTCAATGAGTATGTGCCAAGCAAGATCGTAAGAGATGGAAAAGAGCCACCGTGGTGCAACAACCGAGTTAGAAAACTGCTACAGAAGCAAAGGGAACTTCACAGCAAACATAAACACAGGCAAAGCCTTGCAGACAAACAAAAATTACATGAAGCGAAATGTAGTGTGAGGGGGCTACGAGAGAGGCATTCAACGAATTTGAAAGTAAAGTTCTATGTACTGACTTGGCAGAAAATCCTAAGAAATTTTGGTCTCACGTCAAAGCGGTAGGTGGATCAAAACAAAATATCCAGATGTGACAAAATGATAGATATCAAAATAGATGACAGAGGGATAGAAAAACAATTAAAATTGCTCAAAAGAGGAAAGGCTGCTGGACCTGATGGAATACCAGTTCGATTTTACATAGAGTGCACGAAGGAACTTGCCCCCCTTCATGCAGCGGTCTACCATAGGTCTCTACAAGAGTGTAGTGCTCCAAATGATTGGAAATGGGCACCAGTCATTCCCATTTTACAAGAACGGACGTCGAACAGATGTGCAGAACTATAGACCTATATCTCTAACGTCGATCAGTTATCGAATTTTGGAACACGTATTATGTTTGAGTATAATAACTTTTCTGGAGACTAGGAATCGGCATGGGTTTCGAAAAAGACAATCGTGTGAAACCCAGCTCGCGCTATTCGTCCACGAGACTCAGAGGGTCATAGACAAGAGGTTCCCAGGTAGATGCCATGTTTCTTGACTTTCGCAAGGCATTTGATACAGTTCCCCACAGACACGTAATGAACAAAGTAAGAGCATATGGACTATCAGACCAATTGTGTGGTTGGATTGAAGAGTTCCTAGATAACAGAATGCAGCACGTCATTCTCAATGGAGAGAAGTCTTCCAAAGTAAGAGTGATTTCAGGTGTGCCGCAGGGGAGTGTCGTAGGACCGTTGCTATTCACAATATATATAAATGACCTTGTGGATAACATTGTAAGTTCACTGAGCCTTTTTGCGGATGATGCTGTAGTATATTGAGAGGTTTTAACAATGGAAAATTGTACTGAAATGCAGGAGGCTCTGCAATGAATTGACGCATGGTGATGGGAATGGCAACTGAATCTCAATGTAGACAAGTGTAATGTGCTGTGAATACATAGAAAGAAAGATCCTTTATCATTTAGCTACAATGTAGCAGGTCAGCAACTGGAAGCAGTTAATTCCATAAATTATCTGGAAGTAGGCATTAGGAGTGATTTAAAATGGAATGACCATATAAATTAATTGTCAGTAAAGCAGATGCCAGACTGAGATTCATTGGAAGAATTCTAAGGAAACACAGTCCGAAAACAAAGGAAATAGGTTAGATTACACTTATTCGCCCACTGGTTGAATACTGCTCACCAGCGTGGGATCTGTACCAGATAGGGTTGGTAGAAGAGAGAGAGAAGATCCAACGGAGAGCAGCGCGCTTCGTTACAGGATCATTTACTAATTGCGAAAGCGTTAAGGAGCTAATAAACTCCAGTGGAAGACTGCAAGAGGGACGCTCAGCAGCTCGGTACGAGCTTTTGTTGAAGTTTCAAGAACATACCTTCATCGAGGAGTCAAGCAGCATATTGCTCCCGCATACGTATATCTCGCGAAGAGACCATGAGGATAAAATCAGAGAAATTAGAGCCGACACAGAGGCATACCGACAATCTTTCTCTCCACAAACAATACGAGACTGAAATAGAAGGGAGAACCAATAGAGGTACTCAAGGTACCCTCAGCCACACACCGTCAGGTGGCTTGCGGAGTATGGAAATAGATGTAGAAATTAACATCCACAAATTTAGCATGCAGACATTTCAAAAATTAATGAATTGGAATGGTCACACTATATTCACCAGTGATAATGGTCATCAATTTGTATGGTGGTTTCATGTCCTTTATAGACAACTGATGCTTGCACTTTGCGGCATCTTGTAAAGCAGCTGAAAAAGCTTTGTTTCGATTTTTTTCTACAAAACGCTCCTGTGGTATACAGCATCTATACAGATATTATATAATGAAATTTAACTGATGACAGTGTGGAACACCAGTGGTAGACAAGAAAATAATGAAGAAATACTTTGCATCGACTATCTCCTGCAAGATCTCTTCTGTGACAGTCTTCCCTATAGTATTTATATTTTCTTCACGAGTCCTAAATGATACATATGAGGTGTTTCTTTTACACGGGTTTCCTTATTTAGCTGTATGACCAGCTAAGAATGGATCAGATTCAGCTATCAGTTCTAAACACATCATAAAATTACCTGTCCTTAAAGAAGCAGTCTGTACTTCATCTCCGTAAAACAGCAATGCCCTAGAAGAAAGTTTTTCCGCTATAGCCAACACCCTCTGAAGTACATTTCACAAATACTTTACTACTTCTTGCAACTGAGTAATAAATTGTTTATCAACACAACATACAGTATTTCTCCTTTCTTTGAAACTTAACACACTCGTGATGTGCACAGGAATTTCTATGCCCAATTACCCTTTGATTAGTGTGTTTCCAACCACTAAGGCCACTTGTACCAAATTGGGGTTAAATCCCAAACAGTTTACATGGTGCACAGTACAGGGACCCCAGACTGGAAGAGTAAATCAAGTAATCATGTTGCACCACATCTCCGTTCAACAATTTCCTTTCAAACAAATCTTTGGAAATAAATCTTCATTTATCACGATATCTTTGTTCCGGCTTTGCAAAATCCAAGATTCTATTCTTATTAATTCCGTTTTGTACTATGTAATCTTTTGGTTCTTTTCTTCCCAAAAGAAGGGCTCGTCATCAATTGTAAACAGCCCTAGACCTAATTTGGTTCACTTGCTGTGGAATATTTCATATGTTGGTTATCAACACTAATGTTGAGCTTTTCATCCACAACTGCCGTGCACTGAGTATCATTTCTAGGTTTCAAGATGTCAGGAAAGGAAGAACTCGAAGGAAGGACTTGCAGCTACAGAATCTAGTCCTTTGTTAACGAAAATTGTGTTTACCACTGGTATTTGATCGAACACTTCCTTTTCCCTCCTCCCCTTTTGCTCAACTAATTTCCTATAACCTGTGCAACTGAGACATTTCCAACAGTACATACTCACGTTTACTTTATACCAGAACTTCACCAAATTAATAAAACAGGAGGAAATACATACAAACAATAATAAAGATACCAAGCTACATCAAAGCTTCTGTTTCCGCATCAGATGCATCCTTGCCACGAAAAAACATTGCAGAGGCAGCATTGATAGTTGCATAATGCGCACACCTCCATCCGTCTTCCTACGATTTCCCTCTCACTAATAAGAATTTCCACAACCATTACTGCTCTTCCCCTTTTTTTTCTTGCTAGAAAAATTGATGCCCTAGGCCTGGACCCATGCGTAAATACAAAGAGAAGTATGAAACGTGTCCACAACTGAAGACAATTTGTTCTACGGAAGGTGTTTAAAAGTGACAAAAAAATCAAAAAATAAATAAATATATAAATAATAAAATAAAAATTAAAAAATAAATAAAATAAAAATAAAAAATGCTTGTACTTAAAATATATCTGCCCAATAAAAATGTGTGTCCACTACCGTAGACTCCATCCACGTGTGTCATGACTGTGGTGAGTTGTGAAAATCGCTAGTTGGCATTTACCTCTACTTTAGGACAAACTAAAAGACCTACTACAGGACGCAGGCTATTCACTGGCTAATGATAATGTAGCAGATGAGGACTGGGAGGTTCTGCCACAACCCTTTCATGTATGATTTTATTTTAAATTAAATACAATTTCATGAATGATTAATTTTAACAAATAATAGTTACAAGTAATCAAACATCATTTATTGATAATTTTTAGGTGATTATATCAAATTGTATGATGTCGACTATAGTGGGAACAATGCAACAATGGAGTACTTTCATAAAGATGGCTAAATAAATTTTTGGGTGTGAACATTTTCAAAACAAACAGGGCACAAACTTTCTTTGCATTTAATACATACGTATTTTGTTTTCCTTTTGCAAATTTAATAAGGACAGAAATTTGCATTTTTGACATCTGTCAGTTTTGGCCAATGGTTCCCTGCACAATGATAATTTCATCTGGTGTTCTGGTTACTGGGCGTCATTTTACTTCAGATATGGTTACTGGGCGTCATTTTACTTTAGGCAGAGTTAGGCCTGGCCTGCTTCCTTATACACTGCTTCCATCGTGTGACCCAAATTTCTTAGTGCTCTTGCTAATGACAATTTGAAATCAAAAAGAGTCAAAGTATGTTTCTTTGCCCTGTGTACGAACCAGCAACTTACTACACACATATCACGAAAATGAAAAAATGCTCGCAAGGTACCAACCATTTGTCACGGTAGTGGCGTGCGTACCATGCCAAACCTTGGTCCATTAGATCAATGACACCCATGTGTGCACTGTAACATTGTTTTCATTCCTACTGCTGAAAATGTCATGCAGCCTTTTTTCTTCAATTGCTTCTCCAGAAGAAACCCAGATCGAGCTCCTAGGAACCTATTCCTCGGTGCTTTCCTGTGTATATTTCACATTTCTTCAGTTCCTCGAATAGAGGAACACTAGTGAACAAATTATCGAAAAACATTTTACTGTTTTTGTGTTATATGTCATCGCAGAATCTCAGGATGACACCTACAGAGGCACTTAATGCATTCAATATTTCTCTTCCACCACTGCCTCCCTGGTGAACAAATCTGTGCAAATCTCCTGAGCTACCTGCACAAATCCACACCTTTTACATTTCTTTGCTGCCTGTTGCTTCAGTGTAATTTGATCCTTAACAGGTATAATTTGCTCATCAACAGACCCAATTTTCTTCTTGGTCACCTGCTTGCACAATTGATTTCCGAAGTGAATCTAAAACTGGGAGAATCTTGTACAGCTGATCGGTGCTTGTTCACTGTTATAAGCAAAATGAAGAAGTCTCACATGGCTACTTCAAATCAACTGACTGGCGTACAATTTTAGCCTCCTGTGACATAACCTCCCGGTCCTCAGGTTCTTCACTATCATCATGCAATGAACAGTCTGAGCCTTCTGGTAGGTCTTGAAGCATGTCTTGAAGTGGAGTCAAGTGCTAACTAGCAATTCACCACAATACAACACACATGCACAGAGTCCAATGCAGTGGACATTTAAAGAAGTTCATTCTCTGCAAACGAGGATAATGGAATGTAGTCGAATTAAGTCGGGTGATGTTGAGGGTATTAGATTAGGAAATGAGACACTTAAAGTAGTAAAGGAGTTTTGCTATTTGGGGAGCAAAATAACTGATGATGGTCGAAGTAGAGAGGATATAAAATGTAGACTGGCAATGGCAAGGAAAGCGTTTCTGAAGAAGAGAAATTTGTTAACATCGAGTATAGATTTAAGTGTCAGGAAGTCATTTCTGAAAGTATTTGTATGGAGTGTAGCCATGTATGGAAGTGAAACATGGACGGTAAATAGTTTGGACAAGAAGAGAATAGAAGCTTTCGAAATGTGGTGCTACAGAAGAATGCTGAAGATTAGATGGGTAGATCACATAACTAATGAGGAGGTACTGAATAGGATTGGGGAGAAGAGGAGTTTGTGGCACAACTTGACCAGAAGAAGGGATCGGTTGGTAGGACATGTTCTGAGGCATCAAGGGATCACCAATTTAGTATTCGAGGGCAGCGTGGAGGGTAAAAATCGTAGGGGGAGACAAGAGATGAATACACTAAGCAGATTCAGAAGGATGTAGGTTGCAGTAGGTACTGGGAGATGAAGAAGCTTGCACAGGATAGAGTAGCATGGAGAGCTGCATCAAACCAGTCTCAGGACTGAAGACCACAACAACAACAACAACATTCTCTGCAATAATATGATGTTGCAAAGCACGCAAATATATTATAAAATATAGTTTTCTTACCACCTTTAAATGCGTTCTGTACAACGAGTTGCCTTCAAATGTGAACGCATGTGAAGACTTCTTCCCAGGCACCGTCTCTCTGACATGGGCCAGTTCTCAGACCAACAAAAGCCCAAGTACTAGCACCACTGGCTGCTAATTAACACAAGTGAGTAGCTAATGTTCGCCCAAAAGGACAGAGGCGTTGGAAAGAGCAATAACAGGAGCTTATTAAACAGTAAAGTTGGCATCCACTGAAGTGGATACTAAGTGTGAGAGGACTAATGAGCTTCCGACATTTCTGTAAAAGCATTTGAAATAATTATATGAAATAGAGAATAAGTAAAGAAAGGGATGGGATGGGTGGAAATTTGTGGCTACCAGCATCAAAACCAGATTTAACACTTCTCAAGAACAGCTGCCCCAACCACTTCATCAACTGGACAACAGTCCACGACCGACTCAAACTTTCAATTTGTCGCACACTGAGATGCACCATCACTCATCCATTAACCCTCTACTCGCAAATGACCGATTCCCGTTACGAGTTCGTACAACATTACTGTGTCCGCACTGAAATAAATGTCAAGGAGCCATATATATATTTAAGCAGTGTGTGTTGTCTCGGGCATATCTGACAGAGCAGACACCACTCGTGATGACATGGCTGTGCATCCATCTAAACATGATTGTGTTTGCAAATATGATCCCAATACAATACCTAATGTTCCAGACAAGTAACTCAAAATTATCACGATAAATGCACAAATGAAAGCTGAGTTAATAGGATACCTTTAGAATTTCTTCCTTATCAGTGTGAGGTGGTAACCGGGCAAGAAACAGAGTTGCGCGGGGATTACCAACTACCCGAGCATTAGCGTGGTACTCAGCCTCCATGGCACGTGCAATGCCCCGGTCGTGTGGTTCCGTGTCTGTGCCATCTATGCTGCCGACAGCCAGTGGGTTGTAGAATTTCCAAGCATATGGAGACCATCGTTCAGCTTCCTGCAACAGTAAGGAGAAAAACTTGAGGCTAAATTTTGATATCTCTTCATTTTTCACACCACAACAAAACTGAATTAAAATCACAGACAGTATACCACTACGAATTTCAGACTTTATTACGGTTGGTAGTTGTGATGGTTTATCATGTGAAATTACTCTAAATGTCTTATCTGAAAACTACCTTGGGCAGTTAATCAGAGAACCGAATCATGAGGGTACCAACTTTGATCTCTTTGCTACAAAAAGGTCCAAATTTTTTAACCAACATAGAGATGAGAATCTGTGATTGTAAGGTCATTATAACAGTATTGACCATGGTTGTCAATAGAAATGTAAAGATGGAGGAAGATACGATGGTTTGCAGAGTATGTCATATTTTAGCAGATACGCCATAGTTGTTTTCACTTCATATCAATGGGTCTCAGACATCAAGGAAGCCATCGAAATCAGAATTTGTGTTAAAAAGTTTTTTTAAATTCACATAAGGTCTGTGCATGTTCATGGGTTTGATAGATAAGACTACAGAGGGGTATGCAACTTATTATACAATGTGATGACAACAATGACACTGTCAGCATTACATCACTGTTGGCACTGCTGTAATTTCTGTTTGAAGGAAGTATTTAGCTCTGTCAATTTCTACCATCTCTGTGACAGTCAGTAGTTCTCATAGTGAATACAATAGTGGAAATTATCAAATGCCTGGAGTTTTTCTGACACGAAAAGTTCAGCTAGAATATTTCATACAACAAAATCATCACAATCCTGTTACCCATTGTATCTTAACAGCTAATTATAAGCAAGGAGCAAGTACCAGGATGCTTTGAAGTGACATTCATAGAGTTCCAGAGTCTTCAGTAAAAATAAAACATAGGTTACTGATATGGATTTGCCAGTTCTACTGCATGCTTTTAATTAAGGATATCAGCATATCACACTGACGATTACGATTTGATAAACACACACACACACACACACACACACACACACACACACACACACACACACACACACACACACACACACACACCAATTATACAAAGTGGTGAAAATTATGAAGAAATCTCAGAAAATCCCAATTACATCAACCTAATTGAAGACATAAAAAAGGTAAAATTAGTTGAAAGCAAAAATATACATACGCAGAAAACATTAACCTATGTTATTGAAGACCATCACTTGTAATGACATCCTCAATGCCAACCAGCATCTCCCACTTTTCTAGCATGACATAGACATACTGAAAGCTTTGGATCAAGGCAATCACATAGATGCAGTATTTCTCGATTTCTGAAAAGCAACTGACTCAGTACTACACCTACACTTATTTTTAAAAAGACAATCATATGGGATATCAAGTGACTTTTTGGTAGGAAGGACGTAACATGTTACCTAGGATGGAGAGTAGTCGGATGTAGAAGTAACATCGGGCGTGCCACAGAGGAATGTGTTTGGACCCTTGCTGTTCATGTTGTATATTAATGACCTTGCAGACAATATTAATAGTACAATCAGGCTTTTTGTAGATGATACAGTTATCTATAATAAGTATTATACGAATAAAGCTGCATACATAGTCAGCTGAATCTCAATGAAATTTTAAAGTGGTGCAGAGACTGGCATCTTGCTTTAAATGTTCGGAAATGTAAAACTGTGCAATTCACAAAACAAAAACAAAAAAACATAGTATCCTAAGACTATAATATCAATAAACTGCTGTTGGAACCGGCCAACTAATACAAATATCTGGTTGTAACAATTTGTAGGGATATGAAATGGAATGGAATGACCACACAGGTTCAGTCGTGTTATAGCAAGTGGTAGACTTCAGTTTACTACTAGAATACTAAGAAATGCAATCACTCTACAAGGGAGATTGCTTACAAAAATCACTTGTGTGGTCGATTCTAGAATATTGCTCAAATGTGTGGGTCCTGTACCAGATAGGACTAACAGGGGATGTTGAATATATACAGAGAAGGGCAGCACGAATGGTCACGTTTGTTTAACCTGTGGGAGAGTGTCGCAGAGAAACTGAAGGAACTGAACTGGAAGGCTCTTGAAGATAGACATAAACTATCCCGAGAAAGTCTATTAACAAAGTTTCAAGAACCGGTTTAAATGATTACTCTACGAGTATACCTCAACCCCCTATGTACTGCTCACATAGGGACCATGAAGATAAGATTAGAATAATTACTGCCTGCTCAAAGGCATTCAATCATTCGTCCAGCACTCCACGTGTGAATGGAATAGGAAGAAAACCAAATAACTAGTACAATGGGATGTACTCTCTGCCTTGCGCCTCTCGGAGGTTTGCAGAGTATACATGTAGATGTATATGTAAGCAATTCCCTCTTCTGCCATACAACAGCAGCATTTTTATTTTTCTAAGGAGTTCATTCTTAACATGTTTTAAACCACAAGATAATGCAATTTATAGAAATAGCTTTTGTGTCCTTCATATAGTCACTGATCATGTGTAAATACCTCACTAGAATAACAGGTTTAACAATAGCAAACTTTTTTTTTGAAAATAATGAAAATGCTCAAATGATGAGATATAAAACAAACTGTTTCACAAATATGTTATGCTAATGGAAAATGGAGTGTGAAAACAACAGGTTAAATCAAGGATAGATAAGGATGCTACCTGCTGATGAATTATCAGTGACACATAAGAACATTTAAAGTATCAAAAATGGAGCTACAGATGGAATAAAATAACTCAAATTTATAAATAATGGAAGAAGATGAGAGAACAACTCACCTTATAGCTGAGGCACTGAGTGATCTGTAAGCACACAAACAAGAAAATGTCGAAGCTTTTCGATGAAATTATTCTTCAGTGCTAACTAGTATCCACATGTCCTGGCCAACTACGTTGTACGGGCACTGCAGAAAGTTGAACTAAACCCGCCAGTGCAATGTATCCACGAATGTGCACACTTATATTTATTCTTCATTGGTTAAAGCAAGAAAATCAAACAGAAATATGAAGGACACTTGGAACTATATTCAATACGAACAAGTTAATACGAGATTGTATATTCCAACTGCAGCAAAATGTGGCACTTCAGACACAGGCAAGAAAACATGAATTTCTCCTTATCATCAAGACAAGAATAAAAATGAAACTACTTCATCCATCACGTGGACTGATATGTCGCCTGACCAGTCATGGCCCATATGTTTTGTATCTTTACAAAATCAAGACAAATGAATGATAGTTGCACCTGTGGCATTTTGGGCATTCCAAAGAACAGGTCGTGGGACTGCTTGGTCTACCAAGATGCAGCAAATAATCGTGGTCAGGTATTGGGTACAATGGATCCCAAACAAGCACTCAGGAATGAGTCATTGTGGCTCATCTCAGATGATACTACAGCTGTAGAATCAAGAATGGCTGAGAAAGTCCTTCATGAGGCATTCAGCCACAAGTCAGCTTGCTCCCATATTGGTAAGACAACATTCTGCATTGGTGGAGAGTAGGCAACTGAGGTCAGCGACCAATGAATGAAACAGTCTTCAAGACTTTCAGATAGGCTGTTGCAAATGCATGTTGATTTTACAATGTTACAGTGAATCATGGAATCTATTGTCATAGTGGAAATGCTGGTTATGTTCTGCCATATACCCATGGAATTCAGCAGACTATAACTGTCGATTGGGATAGTTTGAAGGTAGCTCCAGTAGTGGGAACAACCATCTACAATTTAGATGTACCCTAAAGGAATGAAAAAAACAGATGTTTACTGATTTTACTCATAGAATGTGTAGTATCAACAGTAGTATTAGTAGTTGGGTAATCTCTCTCTTTTTTTGTGCAAGTACCAGGTATGGGAAGTAAGTTCATATGTAACTGCGCACTAAGACCATCGCCCAATGAGAGTAGCAGATTTTCGGAAGAGGCTATATGTGCCAGGTTTCCCACAGACACAGTTCTGCTGTGATTATGGATAACACGTGCATCACAGTGTGGGAATGAAATGGCACGTGGCAACTGTGCATGTACCTCAGAATATGCGAGATAATACGATTCCTATGCACACAATACCTAAATTGCACACAGACCCAAAATGAGATTCTTGAGGTATATGGACCAAATGCAGTGTCGTATCCAGCCACAGAGAAATAGTGTCAACAATTTGACCAAGACTGCACCAGACGTGGGTAGTAACCCGTAACTTACTTTTTGAAGTCCCCCCATATAAATAATCATTACCTACACTTTTAATTATAAACAACAATTAGGATTCAAGATCAAAGGCTGTTACTATGCAGAATAAACAAACACGTAAATGCACTGCAAGTGGCTCCAAAGAAGGACACCATCTGTAAGCTTAGCAATGTTTTCAGCCTTATTTGTGTGTCTCATCTATGCAGTGATTGGTTGGTTTAAAAGAGGGGGGGGGGGGGGGGGGGAGAGACCAAACTGCGAAGTCATTGGTCCCTTGTTCCCGGTAAAATAATTACACAAGGGAAAGGAGACGCATAGCACAATAACAGGAGAAAGGAAGAACCAGAAGAATGGCAGAAGGACAACCAACACTACTATGAACAAAACAGGAAAAGAAAACCACAGAGAAAAGCCAGAAACAGGTAGAAGGGGTAAAAACAAGAGAGCAGATGACCGTGGCTGGCCGACCATGAGAATAAAAAGGAAAAGCCAGCCACTCTGCGACACATTAAAACATCCACCCAAAAGCATTAAAGTGCATAACACAAAGGGACAAAGGACATATGCTAAAACTTACATAGAATGATAAAACCCACTGTCATGTATAAAATGTGAAACTAAATTAGCCGATGAGGCACTGTCAGCTAAAATTAATGGCAATGAGTCCAGTAACTGAAGAATCTGTAGCAGGGCAGCCAAAGAAGAACAGCTCACCAAGATATGGGCCACTGCCAGCCGGGCACCGACACTGAGGTGGGCCATCACGGCGCAGGAGGGAGCCGTGTGTCATCCAAGTGTGGTCAATGCGGAGCTGGCAGAGAACCACAGAGTCCTTGTGAGAGGCCCGCATGGAGGACTGCCACACATTCGTAAGCTCCTTAATGGCACACAGTTCGTTGTGTGTGATGAGGTTATGACATTTCATCGCCCAAAGCCGCAAAACCTGGCAGCATAGTACTGAATGCAGCTCAGTTGCAGAGAAGGCAATCTCCATAAGCGGTTTCCACATAGCCTGTTTGGCCAGCCTGTCGGCAAGTTCATCGCCTGGGATTCCAACGTGACCTGGGGTCCATACAAGCACCACTGAATGAATGGACCGTTCCAGGGCATAGATGGACTCCTGGATGGTAGCTACCAAAGGATGACGAGGGTAGCACTGGTCAATAGCTTATAGGCTGCACAGGGAGTCAGTACACAGAAGAAACGACTCCCCAGGGCATGAACGGATGTGCTTATGAACATGAGATATAGCCATCAGCTTGACAGCGAAAACACTGCAGCGATCAGGCAAGGAATGCTGTTCAATTTGTCCTCCGTGGACATATGCGAAGCCAATGTGAGCATCAGTCATCAAGCCATCCGTATAAACCACTTTGTGGCCTCGGTACATGTCAAGAATCTAGACGAAGTGGCAGCGGAGAGCCGCGGGGTTAACTGAGTCTTTAGGG
This sequence comes from Schistocerca nitens, assembly GCF_023898315.1. Taxonomy (NCBI): domain Eukaryota; kingdom Metazoa; phylum Arthropoda; class Insecta; order Orthoptera; family Acrididae; genus Schistocerca; species Schistocerca nitens. Next base: position 29,385,636 of record NC_064623.1, on the reverse strand, counting down.
CCATGTGTAAGGTCCAGGCGAAGCCGTGGCCTAAATATACACCATGGAGGTCTACACGAATGGACCTCAAGTATAGGTGTTAAAGGCAAGAACTCCAGTTCGGAAACAAGGGATCGCACATGAACTGAAATTGGAAGCCCTGACCTGGGCTGCCGATACGGGAGATGAGCCGCTGTGGGTGAGAAAATGAGACGGGAATTTGGACGCGCAGGAGAACTACTAACATGTGCAATGTAACTGGCCAGCAGTTGTGCACACCTAACCTGCAATGGAGGGACTCTGGCCTCTACGAGGACACTGGTCACCGGACTCGTCCTACAAGCTCCTGTCACCAGGTGAATGCCACAGTGGTACACTGGGTCGAGTAAACGCAACACTGAGTGCGCCGCTGAGCCATAAATGAGACTCCCATGGTCGAGGAGGGATTGAACAAGGGCTCTATAGAGCTGTAGCAGCATAGAGCTATCTGCACCCCAGTTGGTGTTGCTCAGGTGACGGGGGGCATTTAGGTGCTGCCAGCACTCCCACTTAAGCTGACGAAGGTGAGGAAGCGTAGTCAATCGGGCGTTGAAAACCAGTCCTAAGAATCGATATGTCTCCACTACAGTGAGTGGATCATCATTAAGGTAAAGTTCCGGTTCTGGATGAACGGTACAACGCCGACAGAAGTGCATAACACATGACTCTGCGACCGAAAACTGGAAACCGTGAGCTAGAGCCAATGACTGCGCCTTGTGGATGGCTCCCTGTACGCACTGCTCAGCAACACCAGTACTGGTGGAGCAGTATGAAATGCAGAAGTCGTCTGCATACAGAGAAGGTGAGATGGACAGCCCAACAGCTGTTGCATACTAAAAGCTTGTTACCAACAGATAAGTAAGATTCTCAGCTTCACATGTGGTAGCTCACTGCAACAGGGCATTTTTCCAGATAGACTAAAATACATCATTGTTAAACCATTGCATAAAAAAGGAGATAGGTCTTATGCTAACAACTACCACCCAATCTCACTTCTGACAGCTATATCCAAAATTCTTGAAAAAGTAATGTATTCAAGAGTAACTTCACGTATTTGTAAAAATGAAGTATTAACAAAAGTCAATTTGGTTTTCAGAAAGGCTTTTCCACAGAAAATGGTATATATGCTTTCTCTGATCAAATATTAAATCCTCTGAATAACCGAACATCACCCATTGGGATATTTTGTGATCTCTCAAAGGCTTGTGACTATGTGAATCATGAAATTCTTCTAGATAAGTTTAAGTATTGTGGTATGAGTGGGATGGTGCGAAAATGGTTTAATTCATATTTACCTGGAATAATGAAGAAGATTGAAATTAACAGTACAGGTAGTCTGCAAAAATCGGCAGAACCCTATACTGGAAAGGTATCAAGTGTGGTGTCCCACAGGGTTCAGTCTTGGGTCCCCTATTGTTCTTAATATATATAAATGACTTGCCACTCCTTATTCATGAAGATGCAAAGCTATTTCTTTTTTCTGATGATATAAGTTTAGTAATCACACCCAACACGCACGACTTAGTTGAGGAAATTGTAAATAATTTCTTTCAGAAAATTCTTAAGTGGTTCTCTGCAAATGGACTCTCACTAAATTTGGAGAAAACATGGTATATACAAATGACATAACACCATTGACAAATAGAGACTTTGAACAGTAGTCTGTTGCTAAGGCAGAATATTCAAAATTTCTGGGTGTGGGCACTGATGAGAAACTAAACTGGAAGAAATACATTGATGATCAGCTGAAACAGTTATGTTTAGCTGATTATGGATCAGGGTTACTGCAAAATTTGGTGATAAGCATATCATTAAATTAGCTTACTATGCCTATTTTCATTCACTGCTTTTTTATGGCATATTTTGGGGTAATTCATCATTAAGAGAAAAAGTGTTGAGAGTAATAGCTGGAGCCCATTCAAGATTACCTTGGGAGCTCAGGATATTGACAGTACCTTCGCAATACATATTCACACTTATGAAATTTGTTGTTAATAGCCCATTCCAATTAAAAAATAATAGGGAAGCACATAGCTACAATACTAAAAGAAAGAATGATCTTCACAGTTTTGGGTTAAATCTAACTTTGGCACAGAATGGGGTAGTTATGCTGCCACAAAAATCTTTGGACATTTGCCAAATAGAAACTGACAGATAGGCAACCAATATTTAAAAACAAATTAAAAGAATTTCTGAATGACAAATCCTTCTAGATGAATTTTTGGATATGAAGTAGTAGGTGTGTGTGTGTGTGTGTGTGTGTGTGTGTGTGTGTGTGTGTGTGTGTGTGTGTGTGTCATTTGCTGTACAGCTACTGCACCAAAGTGCGGCACGTGGATGGTCCTGAGCTAACATTTTCCAGTCTCATTTATCTGCCTCTCTTTCCATATGCTGAACTCCTACACACCCTGTTTTCTCAGAACTCTGTAACATGATTGTTTATCTCTCACCTAAGCTCTTTTGATAAACTTCATAAAAATACATATGAGTTTGTAGTTACTGGCACAAGTTCCTGACTTCCTACACTGCAAGTTTTATGAGATACAATCTAACGATATTAAGCTTGTGTGTGTTTGTGTGTGTGTGTGTGTGTGTGTGTGTGTGTGTGTGTAAATTACAAAGATTGCTGTGAACTTTAGAATAACATTATTCATTCAGAAAATGGTAAAAAAATGTTTTCTGTTCTTAAGTTGTCAGGCTTTTCCGTGATTGATTAAATATCAGGCTATGAATTTTTGGGGTGATCAGCATAACTCTCCACGCTCAAGCCCATGATATATTATGTAACCCCATCTGAAATCCAATCTGCCTATTGGAAACATGGCAAGTAATTTATGGACAACGTGGGTGCACTGCACAGTGGAAGAGTACAGGCTACTGATTGATTTAATGCCAGATTATATAAAATTGTAACAGTATGATTCTTTAAGGGCATATGTGTTTCAATAATCTAACACATTTTAAACTTCTGATATCCTTAAATTTTGGACCTACTGTACACATGTAAAATGTGGGTAACCTGTGTACATGTAATTAATGTATTACTTACATTTTCCTCGAAACTACAAATACATACACCCAAATCATTACAGACAATGAGGGAAGTAACAAGCTATTAACATGGGCACTGCCGTTGAAATCTCAGAAGTGTATTTCCTCCAATGAAGATTAGCTGGTTAAAGAGATTATTTCACCAGACAGACATACAAAAACATAGGCCTAATAAATTACCGTGTCACCTCTCCTTATTAAGCTACTCAGATCTTTGAAACATTTTTACATTCATGATGATTACGATTATATAATAAATAAATCTAATGACAAACAACCAGATGTTGGCTCACCGCTAGTTTAGACTTGTCTCTCGAAATCACTCTTTTGTGTCCTTCTGCAGGCCGTGAACATTCGCCTACAGCCCTAAAACATGGTTGAAGGGCATGGGGTTCTTACGTGAAGACATGTCAATGTCCAGAAACAATTTAAGTAAACAAATTAAACTCTTACTCTCTTTTCCGGTATTCTCTGCTGTATTTTTCACTTGAGATCTCTCTTTCACGCTTTCCTTTCCGAATGTGTACGCTACTCTCCATCCTAAATTACTTCACAGTAGCAAAAATATTTAGTCACATCTAAACACATTTTACGCTATACAACACATTACACTTTTGCCGCAATATTTTGCTTTTTTGGAAATACATGTGCAGGCCCATATCGATATTTTGCGAACTAATCGATTATGGCTACCGAATCGAAACACCAGCATTTTAATTTTCAAAATATGCATACAATTCTCTGGCACGTAGCTCTGTTTTAAAAAATTGGTTATTATTTTATTACGTTTAAACTGCCCTAGAAATTCGAGCTGCTGTGACATCTTTCCACAAACCAACGTCTCGTTCTGCTAATCATCTCGTTCACCCAAGATGAATTAACAAATCACTCAATATTAATTTGTTTATTTCCTCAGGAAGCTATGATGCACCTTCAGTGCTTTAAGATCACTACCCCTTTCTTTGATCAAATCTACAGCGAGGCCCTAGATTTGATCAAATATTGGACGACATTTGACAAAGTTCCTATTACACCATCAAATATTTTTTACAAAGAAATTTGATAGTGTAATACCGGCCTTATGTAATGGTGGTTTTGTCACGATGTATGTTTGCTACTACATCGGTCCTTATGTCATTTTGCCTGGCTATAAGATTTTGGTAGAGGGGTGCAACCCCCATGTCCGGCCAGAGAGGAGTTTGAGGAGTCGGAGGTGGTTGTGTAATCGGCAAGCGTAGTTACTCTGGAAACAGGGCAGGTGGCGCTCGTGCCGAGAAAGACAGACCCCTCTACCATCCTGCACACCTACAAATCCTTAATCCGTTCCATCCTCTTATGCCAGTCTGCTCAATATAAAAAAAAAAAAAAAAAAAAAAAAAAAAAAAAACGATATACATGTCAGAACTTTAAAACTGACAATAATGGCTCTTGTCAAGAAAGCATTACGAACACTGGTACACGATCCTGTTAATACACATTCACAGGGAAAACCAAAATCTGACAGATAGGCAACCAATATTTAAAAACAAATTAAAAGAATTATTTATTATCTTCATATTTTTAAAACAAATTCTATAGGCTGAAGAGCGGGGTACTAAGCTGCTGCCAGCCCGCCCCCTTCAGAGGGAATCGAAACTCAATAAAATGGCGGAAAATTGTGGAACTTAACATAAAACAAAGGATTGATGATGCTAATAAAATACACAGGAAGCAGGAAAATAATAGACAGACAATTAAAAAACACGGTGAGAGTCTGTTTTCTGTTCGCAACACTTTGGAAAGCCGCACAACATTGAACACTCATTTAAACACTGCACTAAAAAGGTGCCACACATATGACATACCACAGCCGAGAGCAGGTGGGGGGAAACTGGACAGATGATGGCGAAAATAAAAAAGGGGGGAAGAAGAGGAAAAGCGAAGGGGGAGGGGGGAGGAGGGAAAGGAGCCAATGCAGGATGAGGTCCCATAAGAGGGGTGAGGGGTGCTGAGCAGACACGACAGGGAGTGGGGAAGGCAAGGGAGGGGAATACAAAAGGATTCGGGGGTGGGGGTGGGGGGGAAGGGTGGCAGGGAGAGGTTAGGCGGGAAGAAAACACAGGATGGAAGAGGGAGCCCAGGGAAAGGAGGGGGGATGAGGATCAGGTTGATCAGAGGGATAAATGGAGGGAGAGAGGGCATCATCCCGGAAGGGGGAGTTGACGGAAGCCACCTTAGGAAAGGAGATGAAGGGTGTAGAGATGGAGGGTAGGGGGGACACAACAGTGAAGACATGGCAGGGGGCGGGGATGAGAGAGGAGAGGAGAGGTGCAACCAGGGGGTAAGGGGGATCAAGGCGGTGGGAGGTGTAGAGTATGCGGATATGTTCGAGGAATAGGAGCAGATGGGGGAAAGAAATGAGGTCGTAGAGGATCCGTGTGGGGGACAGGTGGCGTATACGGAAGGCGAGGCGGAGTGCATGACACTCAAGGATCTGGAGGAACTTAGGAACTTATAGAATATGGGGGGGGGGCAGATATCCAGGCGGGACTGGCATAACAGAGCATGGGACGGATTAACGATTTGTAGGTGTGGAGGATGGTAGAGGGGTGCAACCCCCATGTCCGGCCAGAGAGGAGTTTGAGGAGTCGGAGGTGGTTGTGGGCTTTTGATTGGATGGAGCAGAGATGAGGGATCCAGGTGAGGTGACGGTCAATGGTGAGGCCAAGGTAGGTGAGGGTTGGGTGAGGTGGACAGGACGGGTGCAGATGGTAAGGGAGAAATCCAGGGGCCGGAAGGAGCGTTTGGTACGACCTACTATGATTGCCTGGGTCTGATACCTTTTGTGGGCTTCACTAATATAGTAATGTGATTTTTTATATTTTGGCTGTATATGTCACTGGGCGTAAGTTTCTTGGCGTAAGCGCCACCTGCCTTATTTGGTGTATAACTACATTATTTGTACCAATGCTCCCATACTGTTATATGGGAGTCATAATTTCCTTCCTTTTTTATTGTTATTCTACCTAAGGACGTTATTAATATTGATAATTTACACGTTGCCTTTGTATGCCAATTGGCACATGTTTCTCGGCACGAACGCCACCTGCCCTGTTTTCAGAGTAACTACGCTCGCCGATTACACTCAGTCGGTTGTGAGCTCTGCAAGATCCATGAGCTATTTTATATTTACGTGACAAACCCTAATTCTAGGGCTATATTTTATTTTTGACACATGGATCTATGCCGACAATTGTAAAAATGGCGATGATACATTAGTCCTTACTAACGTAAAATTGTAAGTACCAGTTATCATTATCACACTTCTGTAATGCAAGAGTTCTCTAATTTGTGTTGAAATTTATTCTTGGCTTCAACCTTTTCGAATGTAAGCTATGATGATCATTGTCCTTAGGCTACCTTCCGAAGAAGACAAATTTATATTTGTCGAAACCTAGGTAAAGAATTTCTTTATCCATTGCAACTAGTCGGCTGTTTATAATTTTATAATTGTAGATTTAATATCACCAGATTCAACACAATGTAAAATATCATCAACTCCAGAATCCACTATAATGAAGATCGTGTTTTCCAAATTGGTACTTCTTCCTGCACATCCTTCATTCTAATTTCTGATTGTCCAATCTTTTTTCTTTCGTTCAGAATTTGGTTCTTCAGTTGTTGTATTAAAAGTCGTCATGTCATCAATATTCGTTAACAGTTGCCATACGCACTTTTAATAGATTTGCTGCTTGCTAGTTCTCTGTTTTTCTACTTCAAGGCTCATCTTATTGTTTTAGTAATAGTATCGGAGACGTTTTATCTTATTTTTAGTTTCCACCAAGTCAAACTAATACTTAGCGGCAGTGCACCATAGACATATTTCAAACTTTTATTCAAATAATAAATTAAAAAAAATCTAAATATAAATAAAAATTTGAAGTAATCTTTAACTGCCTTGTCGTCTGATAAACAGTGTAAGTACGCAAGAGATTTCCACCAAAGCTGGGAAACAATGCATTATGACTACATCCAAGTCGAACACTTTTTGAATGCACAAAAATGCATGCGTGCTTGCACTGTTGGAAATAGCGCAAGCGAACAGATAAAAAAGGCATCGTGTTGACCACCTTTATGTCCTTCTTCTCTATGCTTGTCGTACTCAAAACTCTGTCGATCATAAGTAAATACTACTGGTACTACAAACCACTGATATTCTGACAACGGATTCCCATTACTTGTGTAGTAGTTACAAAGAACTATCTGAACAAGATGAAGGAAAGGCAGAAGACTTTAAAGTGCACATCACTGTGAAGGACAACGCACAGCTGCTATTGTTTCGCGCACGTCCTGTCCACCTTACAATACATTGAGCAAAGATAGCAAGACAGTGGATGTATCAAACCCGTTTCTGCAAGCTAATGGGCATCATCCTTGGTCATTCTGAAGAAGTCTTCAGTAGGTTCATGTTTGTATTGTGACATTGGGGTAACAGTAAAGCCACAAACTGTAAAGGATTCTTTTCCTGTTCCTGGAGGTACTAACAGTCTGACTGGGACAGGGCAGATGCTTTCCGAAGATAGATTTGAGAGAGGCGTATATACAGTTACCGCTGGGGAAACATTCCAAGCAATACTTTGCGATAAACACTCACTTAGGTTTTTTCCAGTTTCAAAGATCACCGTTTGGAAGTACTTCAGCTCCTGTAATTTTTCAGCGGTTCCTGGAACAGTTAACAGCGAAAGTCCCTACTTTTGCTACCTATCTGGATGATATTGTTGTCGCAGGTCGAATGCCTGCAGAAAATTTAGCAAATTTAGATTGTTTGTGTCATTTTCTTTCTGCATCTGGTTTAAAATGCAACAAAGGAAAGTGACCCTTTTTCCATGTAGAACTGAACTATTTAGGTCACGTAGTACATGTACAGTGTACGCATCCAATGCTTTGGACTTGGTCCAAAGAATGCCAGAATGCATTTCAGCTATTGAAAGAGGCACTGTAAAGTCGTAGATGTTTGATTCACGCTGACCTTGCTAAGCCTGTCGTGTTGGCCTTGTAAGCATCTTCTTTTGGAATTGGAGCGGTGCTCTTCTGTAAGATTGGTTATTCTGATAGACCTATTGCTTTTACCTCGAAATCTCTTTATTTATTTATTTATTTATTTATTTAGCATCCAGTAGATCACACATGTGATATAGGATTTGTCATTTGATTACACGTAACACATAACAACACATACACATAATAAATTGACAAACATATACAAACAGCAAACAAATTACATACACATAGTACAAAAGTAGTGTACAACAACATATTACCCAAAAAACAAAAGTACATGCTCACAATGAAAATTTTTAGATAATGAACTATGCCTTATACACAAAACTTGTTACGGATATACACAAAAATGTATTACGGATAGTTAACAGATTTTTCCTAAATTTCATAATTACAAAGTTGAAAACATCATTTAATTAGTCTGAATTTAAAAAAAAAAAAAAAAAAAAAAAAAAAATAAGTAGGCTACAGGTTTCAATTCACAGTCTGAGACAGGTATTCATTTACACTGTAGAAGCATTTTTCCATCAAGTATTTTTTTACTTCATGCTTGAAATTATTTTTGCCTTTCAATTCTTTAATTTGAGATGGAAGTGCATTTAAAAGCTTTATTCCTAAGTGGCTAACATGTTTCTGACTTCTAGTTTTTGCTACATATGGAATGTGGAAGTCTTTACAATGCCTTGTATTGTGATCATGGTAGCTTGAGTTGGTTTGGAGATCGCAGTTATTTTTACTTATCATTTCCAGGCATTTAGAAATATATATTGATGGTATTGTAAGTATCTTTAGTTGTCTGAATAAGGGTCTACAGTGAGTTTGTGGTGGGCTGTGTGTCATGATACGAATAGCTCTTTTTTGCATAATAAAAATGTCATTTAGTCTTGACCTGGTTTTTCCCCAAAAACTTATGCCATAGCTTGCAACTGATTGGAAATAACTGAAATACACTGCTCTAATACATTCTTTGCTGCATACCTTGGATATTATTCTTAAGGCAAAACATGCTGAGCTAAGTTTCTGGGTAAGATACACACTGTGTTCATTCCAGTTTAAATCTTGGTCAATTCGCATTCCCAGAAACTTTGTAGTGCACACTTTTTCTATTTGTTTGCTATCCAGCATAAGGCACATATTTTCCCCTTGACACTTGCTTCCATACTGTATAAAGTTTGTTTTCTTTGTATTTAATGTCAGCTTATTTGAATAAAACCATGACTGGATGTATGAGAGCGTTTTCTCTGCTGTAGTACACAATGATTCTTTTATATCACTAATTATGATACTCGTGTCATCTGCAAATAGTAGAATTTTGGCTGAGCTGTCTGGAGCCTGTATATCATTGATATAAATTAGAAATAACAATGGGCCCAGAAAGCTGCCCTGTGGAACACCTATTTCAATTTGTTTTGGTTCAGATACGAGTTTAAAATTGTGAAGATTGTTGGATGACCTCAGCTCAACAACTTGTGACCTGTTTTGCAGATAAGATTCAAACCATTTTTTAACAGTACCCCTGATGCCTATTGCTTCAAGTTTCTCTAGTAATATTACATGGTTCACAGTATCAAATGCTTTGGATAAATCTAGATTAATTCCAACAACCTGTTTATTTGACTCCAAATTTCTTACTATTTCTGTTGTGTAGTCCAATATGGCTGTTTCTGTACTGTGCCCTGCTCGAAAGCCATGTTGATTGTTATTTATTAGTTTATATTTTTCTAGATATTTTGTAACCCTGATTTTCATTAATTCCTCAATTATTTTGGAGAAGGCTGGAAGGAGAGATATAGGTCGGTAATTTTCTATTTTATGTCTGTCACCATTTTTGTATAGAGGTATCACTTTGGAGATTTTAAGTTTGTCCGGAAATATCCCTTCACTAAGGGACAAGTTTGCTATGTGCACTATAGGTTTGACAACACATGGAGCAATTTTCTTAATTATTGATACAGGTACATCATCCAAACCAGAGGACATTTTGGATTTCAAGCATTTAATGACTTTTAGAACTTCATGCTCATTTGTTGGCATTGCCATCATGCTGGTATTTACCATTGGAGTTGTCACTGTTGGTTGTTGCATAAATTTACTACTTAAAGTAAGGGGAATATTTACAAAATAATTGTTTACATAGTTTGCCATGGCATCTTTTTCTATGGGAATATTTTCATTATTTTTAAGATTGATTTCCTGTTCTTTAGTTTGACCCCCAGTTTCTTTTTTTACCATTTTCCACATCATTCTGGACTTGTTACTAGCTTGCCTTATTAATCTATCATTACTTAATAATTTTGCTTTTGCTAATACTTTGCGGTAAGTCTTTTTGTATGTCCTCACATACTCAACAAACTGCTGATCATGACATGTTTTTAACTTTAAACTTAGTGATTTCATGGTTTCACTTGACTTAACAAAGTGCAGGGTAACTACAGTCAGAATGAAAAAAAAGGCGCTCACCGTTATCTATGGTGTTACAAAATTCCGCCAGTATTTGTACTGTCGGAAGTTCTATATGCTGACAGACCATCGACCTTCGACGACGTTGATCAATACTGCCAACCCTGTCCTACCTTGGACAGTGTGAAAGTTGCAACGTTGGGCTCTGATATTGTCTAATTACCAGTATGAGTTGTTGTACAGGCCCACTGCCCAACATTCTAACGTTGACGTGTAGTCTCGATTACCGGTCAGTAATGAGACAGAGGTTGATTCGTCTGAGAAATCATGTTTTCATATTGATTCTCAGGATATCGAATGTCTTCAAAATTTTCCTCTCAACTTTTGGCGTGTTGCTGCAGCAGTTGCTTCTGATGCAGCTGTGAGTCACTGGTGGCCAGACAGGTCACAGTGGCGTGACATTGTTTCTTTTCGTCACAAAGATCAGGTGTTCTGCTATTAAATAGTGAGACCGATGATGCATGCATTATGATTCCTCAGTTTCTACAGCAGGCAGTTCTGTCTTTATTTCACCAAGATCACTGGGACATAGTTTGCGCGAAGCAACTTGCCCACCATCATTTTACTTGGCAGGGCATGGACGCTCAGTTTGAGCAAATGACCACTCATTCAAAAGTTTGTGCAGAAAATCAGTCAGCTCCCCTGCAATGCTTTTTTGAGTGGCCATGACTGTCATTCATATTGATTTCATGGATCCATTCTGGAACATTTGACTGTCGTTAGTGTAGATGCTTACAGTAAGTTTGCTTTAGTTGTCCCCTTGACATCCACCACTGCTGGAAGTACAGTTTCAGATTTATCTTCTATTATTTGCTAACAAGGGTACTTCCCCATCCCCCCCCCCCCCCCCGTCAGATTGAATTATAAGTTGGCACAGTGGATAGGCCTTGAAAAACTGAACACAGATCAATCGAGAAAACGGAAGAAGTTGTGTGGAACTATGAAAAAAATAAGCAAAATATACAAACTGAGTAGTCCATGTGCAAGATAGGCAATAGGCAACATCTAGGGCAATGTCAGCTCAGGAACGCTCTGGTCCCGTGGTTAGTGTTGAGTAGCTGCGGAATGAGAGGTCCTTGGTTCAAGTCTTCCCTCGAGTCAAAAGTTTAATTTTTTATTTTCAGTTTATGTGACAAACTCTTATGTTTTCATCACTTTTTTTGGAGTGATTATCACATCCACAAGAAAACCTAAATTGTCGAGGTAGAAGAATCTTTTTACCCATTCGCCAAGTGTACAAGTTAGGTGGGTCGACAACATATTCCTGTCATGTGACGCACATGCCGTCACCAGTGTCATATAGAATATATCAGACGTGTTTTCCTGTGGAGGAATCAGTTGACCTATGACCTTGCAATCAAATGTTTTAGGTTCCCATTGGATAAGCACATCCTTTCATCTACTAATCACACGGTTTTGCGGTGCGGTCACAAAACACAGACACTAAACGTATTACAGTGAACAGAGACACGCCAGTAAACGAACAGACAGATCATAACTTTGTGAAAATAAAGAAAGTATACTTTTCACTTTTTTTTTTGTAACCATATATTTATTTGAGAAAAAAAAACAAGAAATAAATCATCTTTATGCTTGTGAATTACAAGTTTTCATATTACTTTTTGTTGAGTGCTTATGGTACTTCTTACTCTTATTTATTTATTTATTTTTAGTTGATAGGACATGCTGTCCATTTGATAGGTTTCCTTTCATTCTTTTCATTTTTAAAAACATCGAGGGAAGACTTGAATGCAGTAACTCTCGTTCCACAACTGCTCACGCTAACTACGGGACCACGGCGCTCCTGAGCTCACACTATCCTTGATGCTGCCTATCTTGCGCATGGGCTACCCAGTTTGTATATTTTGCTTATTTTTTTCATAGTTCCACACAACTTCTTCCTGTTTTTCTCAATTTATCTGTGTTCAGTTTTTCAAGGCCTATCCACTGTGCCAACTTATAACTAAATCTGAGGAGGGTGTGATGGGGAGGTTCCCTTGTAAGATGACCTTCCTGAGGTCACTGTCTCAGACAAGGGTTCACAATTCAGGTCAGCCGTTTTCCAACAATTTTGTGCCACCAATGGCATACACCATGTGACCACAGCTTATTTTCACCTCCATTCAAACAATGAGGCGGAATGGCTTGTTTGAACATTCAACATTGCCCCCACACATGGGAGCATGCATTGAAAATTTTTTGGTCCTCCTACTGCTCCTTTCCACATGACGGGATGTCACCATCAGAATTGTTTCACTTTCGAAGGCACCGTACCCTGTTACATATTCTGCAGCAACTGTACACACAATTGATTCCATAAGGTCAGACCGAATTTCAGCCATATGATGAAGTCTTTCACAAAGCCTTTGACAAGCAATAGTGGTGAAAGCATGGAGTCATGACAAAAGCAATCAGAAGTTTATCATATGTTGAGCACGGTTCTGCTAGGCTACTGCAGTGCCACCAAAACCAACTGCGCCAATCAAGTTACTGATTCTTCCATAGAATGTTTATCCACAGGCCCAGCATGTCACTGGAGTCCACACCTAAAGTTCTCTCTCTACCAGTCGCAGTCAGTACCTTCCTCTGTGGTTTACATGGAGATGAACGTGCCACTGTCATAACCAGCACTGGTTCTCACCCAGCTGCCTCAACTGATGTCCATGGAGGTGCCACCCCCAGAAGGTCTTCATGCTTCCACGGAAGATCCGCTCCCCTATGGTCAATAGCATCTGCCTCTCTGGATGCGGGGATGCACCATGCTTTTGGTTTTTCGGCTGGTATTCCTGGATGCCCGCATGGTGGACACTGGGATGCAGACAGGGAGGTGCCTTCAGTAGCAGTCACTATCTCTTCCTCCTTTAGTCCTCCCCCACCCTTGGCAAAGAACTGTATCAATGTTAAGTAATTCTTATATTCATTTATGTAATAAAGTGAACTACTATTTGATGTGTTCTAATTCGATTAACCTTCACCCAGAGAAATTGAAGAACCCAGAGAAGAAAGTAGTTTCATCTGGACACAACAAAAGCAGGAGAACTTGGCTGCTACTGCAGTTCATTCATACATTCATTCACACATTGCGTTCCGTAAACCCCATCCTGAAAGAAAGCCTTTAAGGATGTGGAAAGAATGAAGTTATACCGGGTGATTGTAAATTAGTTACCTAAAAGTAGCATTAGACAATGCGGGAGATTTACTTACTTGAAATGATGAATTTTTACTTCTGAAATTGACAGTAAATAAAGTTTCTTTCTGGAGATGTTCATGTGGCTTCCTCTTGTCACACGACAGATACCCCATCTGTAAGAAATATCTTGCCATGTGTGTGAGAGCATGCCAGCATCTACCTCAACCAGCACACCACTGATCTGTTTGTAAAGCTTATCAATAGTTGCAGGAAGTGAAGGAATGTACAATTTGTCTTTAAAATATCCTCACACGCAAAAGTCTTAGGTGTCAGACTAGGAGATCGCAGTGGCAAAGCTATGTCCCCACTTTGTCTGGAAAACCGGAGACAAGTGGTATCAATTCATGGAGCAACATCACAAGAACAAAAGCTGGAATATGGAGTACCCCAAGGGTCCATCATAGGGCCTCTCCTGTTCCTTATTTATGCCAATTATATGGGTTATAACAACAATATGTTACAGTTTGCTGATGACACCACCCTTTTTGCCAAGGGAAGAACTGCTGCAGGATCACTCCAAGAAACAGATGTACTCTTCCAAAACAAAGAATGGTTCATCAAAAATAAAATGAAAATGAATGAAGAAAAAACACAACATCTGATATGCACCCTTAACAACATCGGATGTCATGATAATATGGAGGCTGTCAAACTGTTGGGCTTCATGATAGACAGGAAACTATCAATGAACGAACACACAGTGTACGTGTGCTCCAAGCTCTCCCATGTAATATACCTTCTGAGGAGGTTAAAAGGTGTATTGAGTGACCAATATTTCATAACAGTATATTATGCCCTATTCCATAGCCACATCAATTATGGCCTACTGTTATGGGGACATTCTGCAGGTTGTAAGGATGTGCTAATCCTACAGAAAAAAGCTCTCAGAATAATCACATCAAGTAGAAGACAGGAGCACTGCTGGCCTATATTCAAGCAGTTAGGAATTATGACAGTCTTCAGCCAGTATGTGTTTTTATGTCTCATCAGCGTGGAGGAATACCAAGGAGTCTTCAGCATGAGGCAAGGTATACACAATCACAATACCCATAACAAGAGGAGCATCGAAATACCCAGGTGTCGGCTGACGGGAACACAAGACAGCTTTCCAGTGGTTGCCCTAAAGACGTTCAACTCACTGCCTCAAGAAGTGCAATCCCTGCCGCTAGGAACATTCAGAAGGAGAGTAGCACAGGACTTGAAAGAACGCCCATTGTACTCCATTGGTGAATTCTTTAATAGTGATCAAAGTGAATGGACAAACAAATATTGTTTCTATTAAGTATAAATATCTTAATTTTGTGAATATTTTTTTAAATGTACAGGGTTATTACAAATGATTGAAGCGATTTCACAGCTCTACAATAACTTTATTATTTGAGATATTTCCACAATGCTTTGCACACACATACAAAAACTCAAAAAGTTTTTTTAGGCATTCACAAATGTTCGATATGTGCCCCTTTAGTGATTCGGCAGACATCAAGCCGATAATCAAGTACCTCCCATACTCAGCATAGCATGTCCCCATCAATGAGTTCGAAAGCATCGTTGATGCGAGCTCGCAGTTCTGGTACGTTTCTTGGTAGAGGAGGTTTAAACACTGAATATTTCACATAACCCCACAGAAAGAAATCACATGGGGTTAAGTCGGGAGAGCGTGGAGGCCATGACATGAATTGCTGATCATGATCTCCACCATGACCGATCCATCGGTTTTCCAATCTCCTGTTTAAGAAATGCCGAACATCATGATGGAAGTGCGGTGAAGCACCATCCTGTTGAAAGATGAAGTCAGTGCTGTCGGTCTCCAGTTGTGGCATGAGCCAATTTTCCAGCATGTCCCGATACACGTGTCCTGTAATGTTTTTTTCGCAGAAGAAAAAGGGGCCGTAAACTTTAAACCGTGAGATTGCACAAAACACGTTAACTTTTGGTGAATTGCGAATTTGCTGCACGAATGCGTGAGGATTCTCTACCGCCCAGATTTGCACATTGTGTCTGTTCACTTCACCATTAAGAAAAAATGTTGCTTCATCACTGAAAACAAGTTTCGCACTGAACGCATCCTCTTCCATGAGCTGTTGCAACCGCGCCGAAAATTCAAAGCGTTTGACTTTGTCATCGGGTGTCAGGGCTTGTAGCAATTGTAAACGGTAAGGCTTCTGCTTTAGCCTTTTCCATAAGATTTTCCAAACCGTCGGCTGTGGTACGTTTAGCTGCCTGCTTGCTTTATTCGTCGACTTCCGCGGGCTACGCGTGAAACTTGCCCACACGCGTTCAACCGTTTCTTCGCTCACTGCAGGCCGACCCGTTGATTTCCCCTTACAGAGACATCCAGAAGCTTTAAACTGCGCATACCATCGCCGAATGGAGTTAGCAGTTGGTGGATCTTTGTTGAATTTCGTCCTGAAGTGTCGTTGCACTGTTATGACTGACTGATGTGAGTGCATTTCAAGCACGACATACGCTTTCTCGGCTCCTGTCGCCATTTTGTCTCACTGCGCTCTCGAGCGCAGAAACCTGAAGTGCGGCTTCAGCAGAACAAAACTTTATGAGTTTTTCTACATATCTGTAGTGTGTCGTGACCATATGTCAATGAATGGAGCTACTTCAATCATTTGTAATAGCCCTGTATATATGTAATTAATCTTGACGCAGTCTGTCCAGTCATGACCGGTAAACGACACAGATCTAGTAATAAAGTAATAATAATAAAATGGAAATAATGCAAGATAGGTACACTGTGACCTCTCAGTAGTAATGTGTGTGTTGGGGGGAGGGGGAGGGGGGGGGAGCATCTTGCTGGTAAATGAAAACACCCTTGTCCTCTGGAAATTGTGGCATCAGGTACTTCTGCAATCTAGATAGAAGTCAATGCTCAAAATACATTCACTTTTGACGAGTTTTGTGTATTTTCCAATATCTCAGTAAGTTTCTCTGCACCCCAAATCCACACAGTGTGGTGGTCAATGTTACGACTAAGGTGGAGCTTGGCCTCATTACTGAATACTATCTTGTCAAAAAAATTATCCTAATTTTCCACCCTGTTCATCATCTCCACACATATGTTACACTCTCTCTGGTTCTCATTGTCACATATCACCTGCAGTAGTTGCAACTTGTGTGGTCTACACTGTAGTCATCTGTACTGGAGGCTGAGGAACATTTAACTCCAAACTTGCTCTCCCTGTGGACTACCTTGGACTCCATGCGTACATTCCACTCATGGCTTTGACAGTTTGGTCTGGATGACCTGGACTTTTCTCTTGATGTACCACACAACCTGTTTTCACAAACTGATCACACAGTGCTTTAGTAGTCTTTGCCTGAGGCAGAACTTTGTGATACTCCATTCTGAAGCATGTTCCTACAACAGTTGGTGACTGCATTTCATGGTACCACAAGCGACACATCCCACACCACTAGATGTCTGCATTGTTATTGTGACCATGCATTTTTTCTGCACAATGAGCAACATCTGGAGTTGGTGGACTGAAACCTGAGAACACAGCATGAGGTTTGAAGACCTTACAGAGAATAATCAGTCAATGGTTTCAAAATTATTTGTTGTTACTTTTAAATAAATAATTTAGAACAACCTCATACATTAAGTAGTTACTTCTAGATAGGAGAAGAATAGCTACCTTGAAAAAACCCACTGATCCACCTTCTATACTACTTGGCTCATGTTGTTATACTTCAAACAAAGTGTTTTAGCTTTACACAGACTGTTATTAGCTGTCTGTATTCTGGCAAAATCAGGATCAGACAAGTACAAATATTAGAGTTAGGCAGAGTTTATATTCCTGAGACCAAGTGTTCAGATAAATTATAGAAGGAAAGACTAATGTGGTACTCTTTTAATTTTATTTTCACTTTCCTGCCTGATGTCTACTGCCAGTTTATTATAGACTTTTGCACCAGAATACAGAACTCAGTTCTGAATTCCAGAGAGGAATGCATAATCTAGGATGTGAATTGCTGTGTTCACCTTAATTTCACTCTTGTTATTAACCACAAATATAAGGAGAAAGCGTTATTTATGGACAAACACACACAGGATGAATCACCTAAAACTTGCACCGTAAAGACTGCTGAAATGGAAAGTGCTATTGATTTGCAGTTTTCACAGACTAGATTGATTGTTAGGGACTCATACTGTTAGCCAATAAACATAGTGTAATAATACTGAGAAAAGGGTATTTTTCATGCAAACATACACTTTTTTAAATGGAACAATGCCTATTGACATTAACTAGCTAAAAGTAGGGTATATTAGAACATCAGCAGTGCTTCTTGCGAGATTTTTGTGCAACTCACACCATCACTTGTTTGTGCTATTGAGCCTGTGTAGTTGCTAGGTACATCATTATGTTTGCTTACTCTGTGCTTGTGTGTTCATTGAATGCACTGCAACTTGCTATTCAGTTAGTGTGTGACAGTCCAAGCAATAGGTTGTGAGTAGATGATGGGATTTACCAATGCAGAAAAAGTCAACCTGCTCACTGTGTATGGAGAGTGTAGGAAGGGTGCAATTCATTTTTGTACAGTGTGTGCAGCAAGATATCCCAATAGACATCAACCATTTCAGTGATTATTTATCACCCTCTTCAACTGGTTGCATAAAATTGGTACTATAACACCTACACAATGTAACAGAACAAAAGAAGTGAAGATGTGATGACATTAGAGGGGGGAATTAATGTTCTTTCTGCTGCTGCAGTTAATCTGCATGTTAGCTCCCGCACGATTGCGAAAGGTAGTGGCATGAGTCAGACAAAAGTCTTACGCATTCTCCATTGACATAGGTTCCATCCCTATCACATCTTTCTCCATCAAGAGCTGCATGGATATGATTATGAAAATCATGTTAACTTCTGTACAAGGGCATTAAGACAGGATACTCCAGATGTGTCATGTGCCTTGTTTAGTGATGAAGTCACATTTACCAATCATGGCCAGGTAAATATGTACTATTGACCCATTGACAATCCCCATTGGCTTTG
This sequence comes from Schistocerca nitens, assembly GCF_023898315.1. Taxonomy (NCBI): domain Eukaryota; kingdom Metazoa; phylum Arthropoda; class Insecta; order Orthoptera; family Acrididae; genus Schistocerca; species Schistocerca nitens. Next base: position 29,366,868 of record NC_064623.1, on the reverse strand, counting down.
TCATGTGGAATGTCAAATGTCCAAGGAGTGTAAACATGTGGTGGAGATAGTGAACCATCAGCTCATAGGCCCGTTTTCATAGATGGAACATGGACATGCATATGTATCGCAGCCTCTTAACAGACCATCTTCCACTGATGCTAGAAGACATTCCTCTGCAGACTAGAAGGAACCCAATGATACCTACATCATGGCTGTCCAGCCCATGGTACATGAAATATTACAGCATGTCTTAACAATTTGTTTCCAAATCATTGCATTAGATGCAGGGGATCTGTATCTTGGTCGGCCCAGTCCCCAGATTTGATGGCTCTACTAGTTACACCCAATGATATATAATTACTTATTACTGCAGCCTGCTCAGACATCTCCACTGAAATGCGTGCAGCAGTTGTTCCATAGTAGGCTGGATGCGTGAATTGCCACTGCTGAGTCCAAAGAATTGGCAAACTTCAGAAAAAGAGAAGCAAACAATTGTGTGTTTTAAAAGCGCATATGAGAGAGTGAATTCACATAAAATGAAAGGCATTTGATAGAAATGAAAGAACCAAAAATTACACAGTAGTTGTTTCCAGCACTGAGATGAAGCATTAAATGAACACAAAGGCTAACTGTGAGATCTTGAGACATTTAGAGAAAGAAGCTCCATATTTATGAACCTACTACAGAAAAATGACTATTCAGGAATTCCACCTACAACAAGGGACTCATCCACTGGCAATTCCGCCCATGTCCACCTGTCAGTTCATTGAATGAGTAGTGGCTTGTCATTCATATTTCAGTTGCTGCTTGCATTCATCTTGTATTTATGAAATCATAGCTAGGCCAAAGTAGCCTTAGCCACCAATACTGCTCATTTTGATTGTGTGTGTTTAAACATTACTAACATAGCTCGACATCTCAGTTTTTGTCAAATTCTGATTCAGTATGGTGCTGAATGACATTGGTTTAACCCTGAGACCCAAGAGTTCAGGGGAATGAGAGGACTGGATATTATTGAAAATACAAAATGGGAGATACATAATAGAAATATCTACAGGTTTCTATTGACAGGCCAGTAGCAGATCACTATAGTACACACACAACAATTATTGTTAGACATGTGGGGCATATTTTGTGTGAAAAGTATCAGTGGTGTTTAATGCTGTGACTTGTAATCCAACACAAAGACCAATTTCAGTTCATTCAGTCAGAGTTACTCTCTGCTTGTCTTGCAGTTTGAGCAGTTACTTTGCCACATTCATTTATGTGGCAGTAAGGTGGACATTGAAAGATATTGGTTTATAATCATCTTAATCACTGCACTGCAAGCAGCATTTAGCATTATTTATGGAATTTCACACTCCTGCATGGTTGTTCCTCATGAATCTACTGGCTGGTTCCAGGAATGGTTTTCACTTACTGTTCATCCACGATTGATCTGTGTTTACAGAGAAACAGACTTGCCATCTTCTAGCTGCCAGAATGTATCAACCTAAATGCTTAAGTAGTTGTTACATGTGATGTATGATAGTACCCTTTGCATGTTGAACTTGATTTACTGATGTGGTATCTTGCTGAGACAATATCTCATCATGCTAATCAAATGAAGAAACTTCTAACATTTCCATAGGAAGTTGCCAGGTGGAGATGTCAAAAGAGTGATGTTGGGTACAGTCCTTTTATATGTGGCAATAACACCCAGACAACTTGCGGGGTGTCAGCAACTGTGGAGGTGATGTACATTCTTGCAAATGTGATGTCAGCTGAGCCATAGTCCCATCCTATCTACTAAGTTCCTAGACATGATATCATTTTGTGAGGCATGGTCAAGAAGTACTCTGCACTGATACACCTTCCCAGTTTTTCCCAGTGATGTTTATAAGTAAGTGTGTCAGCCAGTCATCCACAATATGTCCATTGTTTTACCATCTGCCGTAAGTGTGTCACATAGCCAAGTGCTGTGTGTTCATCACACAGCCATCAGTTGTGTGTGCCTTGCTTACCCATCTGCCATGTATGTGTCACTTGGCCATCTGCTGTACGTGTACCACTTAGTCATCTGGCATAAATTTGTTGCTTAATCACCTACCATTTGTGCATCACTTACATCCAGAACTCCATATGTGAGACGCTCAGATCATTACCAAATGTTGTATGTCAATAGAGTATCAATGAAAACACTGATTTAGGTCGCATTCTGTGCTATAATCCAGTAAAACTTGTGTAAGTTGTTATGAAAAGTATCACCAGAGCTACAGAACACAGGAAAAGTGTAGCCTATCTGTGAGTGATTGTATTGCAGAACATGCATGGGTGAGAAGCCAGAGCATTCAAATCCCACTGATGACAATATTTTTTAACTGTTTGTGTGTGAAACTGTTATATGGGAGAACATTTTCCTGACATGTAAAAGGACTTTTTGGAGTTTGTAGCAATGTTCTTTTGGCAGTCTGGTTTCGCTTCGTTAGTTGAACATTATGTACTTATTATTGATATTATTATTTTGTTTATTATTAATTGTTATTATTACTATTATTTTCACATGTGTGATGCAGTTGATTCTTTTCTTCTGTTCTAATTGTATTTTCTATGAAACTGCAGATGTACTCTACAGGTTTACTGCTTTCAAAAAAATGAAGTGAATGCAGACTGCCAAGAGAATGTTGCTGTAAACTCCAAACAGCCCTTTAACATACCATAAATATGTTGTACCACGCAACACTTTCATGCATAATATTGTAAAAATGTTTGTCATAATTGTGGTTTGAACCCAGGTTCATCGATACAAAAACGTAACACTACTAACTTCCCCACAGAAGCTACTTATGTTAGTTATTTGATGGACTCCGTAGAAGTGGTGTTACTTTCAACCAACTTTTACTCGTGTTCTGCTGGACAACAGCACATAGTACAAGCTAAATCGGAGGTTAGGTTGATACCCTATCAACATACAATGTTTGGTACCGATCTGAGTGTCTGATATCTGGAGGTTTGGGTGTTAACTATCTGCCATACATGTATCACTTAGCCACGTGCAGCACTGAGCCATTTGCCCGTACATGCACCACTTAGCCATCTTCCGTATGTGCATTGCTTTGCCATGAGCTGTATGTGTGTCACTGAGTCATCCACCATATGCATGCTACTTAGCCATGTGGTATATGTGCATCATTTGGTGTATGTGTGTCACTTAGCCATCTGCCGTACATGCGTTGCTTAGCATCTGCAGTGCATGCTTCACTTTGCCATCCACGGTATGCTTGTCTTGGTCATCTGCCATACATTTGTCACTTTGCCATGTCATTTTCTCATAAGTGGCTTTGTTTGGCATATGTTGGCCCTTCCACTTTCCAATTACGCGCAGGGCACCTGTCAGTTTGAGGTTTGATACCTGAGCTGGGCCATCGCGGTATTATGTTTTTCTCATATCTGTGTATTGTGAACAAACACATATATGGTTAAAACACAAATATGGGAAAAATACAACAATGAGCTGTTCTTCTTTGAGTACTGAACTATGAACAAACATGCACCAGTGGGCAGCAGTTGACAGCGGTGTGTCAGGCAGCCACACTGACACTGAATGCATATGTCAGAAATGCACATTTAGTTAAAAAAGAGGTGTACTGGCTTATGTTTTGTCCTATAATTTGTATTATTCTTATCTCATTCACTGGGGAACACTGGACATCTCACTCATTTCGTTCTGCTTTCTAAAATACCTTGATCTACTATTATCAGGGCAGTATTCTTACATACTATACATTTGGCTATAGGTATAATTGAGAAATTGCCCTTAAAAGTATGTTAATTTCAATGAACAAACCTTTCCTTATTACTTTGTCTTGTGCTAACTTGAATGTCCCAATTACAGAGGGTCTTTCATCATAACTTATTGCTCCCTCAGACTGACACCTTCTGTGAGATTTAGTTCATCCCCTGTGTACTCAGTCACTACTGTTTCTAATGTATGGGTGGTATTAACCATATTTTCTTCCACAGAAATTCTCTTTTCTCTGTTACCATTGTAATACTTTCTTTCTCCTCTTTGATATGGCTGTCTGGTTCTAGAATACCTAGGTATTGTTTCCATTTCCTTGTTAGGGTCGATTTGCATCTATTTTCATATCATTATGTTGATTTTGTGGCCGTTAAACATTGTTGTTCTTATTCAGAATATTTAACTACTCCGTGTAACTTAAGATAAAATGAAATGTAGTGTGGCGCGGGCCTCCCGGCGGGTAGACCTGATCGTTTGGCACAAGTCTTCTGAGGTGATGCCACTTCGGTGACTTGCATGTCAATGAGGATGAAATGATGATGGTGAAGATAAAATCTCCGAGCCAGCCAGGAATCAAAACCGGTCCCTCCAGCATGACAAGCCAGCGTGCTGTCCACTCAGCTACTGTGGCGGACTTAAATTAAGATGGAGCTAGTCTTTACTCAGTCTCAATGCATCACTTTCTTTAAGTTAAATGGTCATCCTACACATGAATATTTTTTATTAAAATTTCAATGATCATGAACTCATGTAAAATTTTTAATTGAGTGAAACACATCTCAAAACACCTCCAGATGCTCCTCATTTTGTGTGATTAGCCTCTGGGTCAAGCAGCTTGGGCATTAACCTTTGGTATTTGCACCCAGACCTATATATTTCTCTTTGTATATTTTACAGAACTTCTTGCAATTGCTAACCTGATTCCCATACAGAACCCCCATTCAGCCACTTTGGTATCAAGTTGGCCTTTAACTAATTGTATATATCTTAGCCTATCCCATGTATTGGGTAAGTAAATGTTTAAATATTGTTAAGAAAATAATAAGATACAAATGGTCATTTGGTCTGAATATAAGAAAATTATGTACCAAGTTGCCATTTTTTTACCTTCCAATTCCCCCTCCACAATACTTTCATTGATTATTGGTTCAAACATTTCTCCTTTCTTATTGGTGATATTGGTGTAATTCCATTATCATTTTTATAAATGTGTTGACTAAAAACTTCTATGTCAACAGTTTTCATCCCAGTTAAATATTCTGCCTGTATCACTAGCCAGAACTAATTATATTCTTTTCTGACTTTTCTTACTCACATCTAGTAGTTATTGTTCTGTCTTGCACCTTAGTTCAATATACCTATGTCTTCTGTGTACATCTGTTTCTATGTAAAATTTACTCTTGGATGTATTTTGTTGTATTTCAATGAGCTTTCCTTGTTTACCATTAACCTGTGTTTGTAAATGCTTTATTCTTGTTTGTTCCAATCAAACTTTTACTTCTATGATGTATTCGTGCTTTCTTTGAGAGATTCTATAAATTCTAAGCAAGTGACTTCCACATTAGCATGCAAATAGTTACTCAAATTTGCTTTTGTCTTTTGTAGATCAAGTGCCAATTGTAGGGCCTACTTTAAAATCCTGTAATTGTTCAACTAATTGATTTATATTTTTCTTTGTTTTCTTTCCGAATTTGATAGTTGTTAATGTGACTTTAGAGTTGAGATTTTAGTTCTACATTACCATCTTCAAGTTTGTTAATAGATTATTCAGTTTTAGTTTCTTGTTTTGCACTAGCCTTATCAAGAATCAAGAATTTTATTCACCATAGATCATTTTACAATGATATTGGCTTCGTCATACAGGATGTACTAGTACATACAGAATAATAAAATAAACAAGTGTCAGTACATCATAGAATACATTTCGAGCATGGCAGTGTACCAAATTACACCAGGATAGCTTCTAAAAGTTAATGCACTAAGCTATACTATAATCTAATATAATATACTATTGTATTATTTATTGTATACACTATGTAATTACACACAATTAGCCACAGCACGCCATAATATGTTTAACTAGAGACAACTTTTAAATGCTAATACCCTCCTCAGGCATCTCAAAGAACTCTTTTAATGTCATAGAATGGATGAATTGGTAGTTTATTGAACATTTTGAGTGGGTTAACTTCATGGGAATTTCCTGTTCTTGCTAATCTGTGGTGTGGTATGTCTAAATTACTCTTAGCCCTGGTGTTGTATTCATGTATTTCCCCTCTGGCAATAAATTCTGAAATATTATTTTTAATATAGAGTACAGACACATAGATGTATAAATTTATAATTATGAGTACTCTGAGTCTGAAAAAAAAAAAAAAAAAAGAGGACGACAGTGCTCCCTATGACCTCTTTTACGTATTATGCTTAAGACTTTTTTTTGTAATTTCAAGATGTTCTTGATGTGAGGGCAGTGTCCACATATAATCAGACCATATGAAATATATGACTGGAATAGCCCAAAGTATGTCACCCTAAGGTACTCCAAGCTTACTACTTCCCTTAGTTTCAAGATAAGGTATGCCACCCGAGATATTTTTTCACATATGTGAGTGACATTTTCCTCCCAATAGAGGTTAGAGTCAATGTGAATACCTAACAGTTTTACCGACTTATTGCCTACTTCATTTGATGTTCCCATTAAAAGTTGTTGGGCTTTATCAGGACTGCACAGGAGCTTATTGGCTGCAAATCAGTCCAGGGCCTTATCAAGTGTTTCTTTTGTTAGTTTATTCAGATCTGAAATGTTCTGATGAGTGGTAAGTAGTGTTGTATCGTCAACATAACACACGACAGGATGGGCTATGGTTTTAGGTAAATCATTAATAGCTACAATGAAGAAGAAAGGTCCAAGGATAGACCCTTGTGTTACACCTGTGCTGATTTCCATTACACAAGAACTTACATTTCTGACTGAAATGAATTGTTTTTGGTTACTTAAATAAGAATTTATCACAGCTAAAGTGCTCCCTCTCACTCCATAAAACTCTAGTTTCCCCAGTAGTACGTCAACAGGAATGCAATTGAAAGCTTTGCTTAGGTCACATAATACCAGTGATACCATGTTATTGTTTTCAAAAGCTGTTAATGTTTGGTCAATGATTTCCAAGATGGCCCCTGTTGTGTTTTTCCCTTTGCGAAAACCAAACTGATTGCTACATAGGATATTGTGTTTTTCAAAGAAGCTGCTTATTTGTGTGTGTATCAGTGCCTCAAATATCTTTGTGAATATTGGAACAATGGAGGCTGGTCTGTAGCTTTGGGGAAGATGTTTGTCCCCCTTTTAAAAACTGGGACAACATTTGATACCTTAAGTACATCTGGAAAAACTCCAAACTCTACACATTTATTAAAAATAAAAGCTAATGGTTTGGTGATTGAATGTATTGTCTTTTTAATTATATTATTTGATTGCTAAAACAGTCAATACTTTTGGAACCTGAAAATTTGGATACAGCTTTTATAACATCAGCAGGTGTGACAGTCCTCCATTGAAATACCAGATTAACAGGCAGTGGTGTTCGAACAAGTTCCACTGCAGATGAATTTGTTGCTTTAATACTCTTACTTATGTCTTTAACTGAGTTTTAAAAAGTATTGATTTAGTTTCTCAGGTTCAAGCGGAGCAGTTTCTGTACATTTTGGTGTAGTCTCTTGTTTTATTATCTGCCATGCTGCCTTGCATTTATTGGAAGCCCTTCCTATGTAGTTTCTACTGCTTGCTTTTTTGCCAGAAGTAGTTTAGCTTCCTAGTATTTTTTGCATTTCAGATATGACCTATGAATGTTCACACTCTGTTCTGCTCCTTGGTTAGCAGCTTGCTTATGCCTCTGGCGCAGCATATGCATCAAACTTAGTTCCAAGTTTTGCTTTGTCAAGATCATTTATAGATTTTTAAATTTTAGTGTTTAAGTTCCCCAACATAAACACTATTTCCTCATCAATTCTGTCATTCACAATATGTTCTTTTCTTGCAGTTTTAGTTATCACTTCACTTATATCTTCACACTTGAATGAACTACTCTTTTCCTTTGCGTCTCTGTTTCAACTCTATTATTTACAGGTACTGAATACACTGGCTCACTTTCCCTCTAATATCTTACAGAGCACTGTGTTGAAGATAGCAAGTGCTGTTGAGGTGATGTATGTTATTCCATTTAATTTATAAACAAGTGATCATATTTACTGGAATTTTTTAAATTCATGATATGAGTTATAAAGGTTCAAATTGAGCACTATTACATAAGCCATAAATGTAAATAAGGCTTCTATTACAAAAAAGGTAAATGCAGGACATAACAAAGGATGCTCTGCCTACACCCTACAATACAACAGCCTGGAATATCAAACTAAAAGAAAAAAATAAATAGCGGTATACCCACAGAACCCAAGAGAATTGGCAAGACTTTTCAGAAATACAGAAGCAAAGCATTTGCGTGGATTAAATGCATATGTCAAGCAGTGAATTCATACAAAATAAGTGGAACTTCTATAGAATATCTTCAGAAAAGCTAATGAAATAAAAGCTACCCAGTACATGTTTCCGTTGCTGAGATGAAACATTATACAAATGTAAAGGCTAATCATGATATCATAATCATTTGGTAAAGAAGCTTCATATCTGTGAAACTCCTGCACAAAAATTGCAGGTCAAGAATTCCATCCCAACAAAACAGTTCCCCCGACAAGGTATGACCGTGTCGACCAGTCAGTTAATTTAGTGAGTAGTGGCCTATCACTCCTATTTCATTTGCTGCCTTCATTCGTCATCTACCTCTGAAATCATAGCTGCCAGCAAAGTGACCTTAGCCACATTTAACATTCATTTTTATTACGTATGTTTAAACAATCATTATGTAGCTTGCATTCTCACTCTTGATCTGATTTTGATGCAGTACCAGAGGAATTCTGGCAGATGTGGGTTTTATGGTGAGATCCAAGAGGACTCAAGGGGTTTGGTGGAAGGAGTATTATTTCCCGTGTGTGGTCAGATCACTGATTGGCTAGCACTGGATGGGTGACCGTTGGGTTCTGCTGAGCACTGTTGGCAAGTGGGTTGCACTCAGCCCTTGCGAGGCCAATTGAAGAGTTAATTGGTTCAGAAGTCATGGCTCTGGCCACAAAAACTGATACTGGCCAGGTAAGCAGTGTGCTGACCACATCCAGTGACGCCTTTGAGCTGAGGATGACAAGGCAGTCGGTCAGAACCATTGGGCCTTCCGAGATCTGTTCGGACAGACAGACTTCCCCCCCCCCTCCCCCCCTCCCCCCCTCTCCCCCCACCCTCACCCCCCCACCCTGCCAAGAGTGAGGTCTTTTTTCTAAGTACATCCTTTTTTTTTCCATAAGACCATCTTGTTTTTCCATGTGCATCTGCGAATGTGCTTCTGTTTTCACTGTGAGCATCTTTTTTCTCTGTGCACAGCTTTATTTCGATGTGCACATTCTTTCTTTGTGTATGATTCCTTTTTACCGTGTGCACGCACATCATTGGTGTAAATATCATCTTTTACTGTGTACCTGTCTTTTTTGCCATATGCATCTTTTTTACCATATGCATCTTTTTACTGTATGTGCATCTTCTTATTCCATATGTATTACTTTTTCTGTGTTTGTATGTCTTTTTTTCCATGTCCACATCCTTTTTTTTCCACGTGCACATGTGTATGTCTATTTTTTCTGCGTGCGCATTATTTTTGCCTCGAGGTGCATATTCCTCTGTGTGCATCTGTGTGTGCTATTTTTATTACTTGTGTATCTTCTAATTTTTATAATATAATGTAATCAAATAGATAAAAATCTACTCAGCAAGTGGTAGCAGGGAAACACACTTAAAGAAGGTTATCAGACTAGCATATAAGGTAGAAAACAGACACCAGTTTGAACAAGACAGACAACAAAAAAGACTGACAAGTGAGTCAGGGGAGACTTGCTAGAAGGGATGAGAGGGAAAGACTAATTGTTGGGGACTGCAATGGACAAGACTTGAAAACCTGAGAGCTTAAAGGCAGAAGATAGTGTAATTACATAAAAAGGAATGATCAGACCAGCAGATAAGGTAGAAAGAAAACAGATGACAGTTTGAACAAGACAGATAACCAACAAAGACTGACAAGTAATATTGCAGGTCAGGGGAGACTTACGGGATGAGATAAAATGTAAATGTCGTGTGACTAGGGCCTCCCGTCAGGTAGACCGTTCGCCGGTTACAAGTCTTTCGATTTGCCGCCACTTCGGTGACTTGCACGTTGATGGGGATGAAATGATGATGATTAGGACAACACAACACCCAGTCCCTGAGTGGAGAAAATCTCCGACCCAGCCAGGAATCAAACCCGGCCCTTTAGGATTGACATTCAGTCGCGCTGACCACTCAGCTACCGGGAGTGGACACCGGATGAGATGAGAGGGAAAGACTGTTTGTTGGGGACTGCATGCAAGGAGATTTGAAGGCCTGAGGGCTTAAAGGTGAAAGATTAGATTAGATTAGTTTTTCATTCCACAGATCTGTGCTGAGGAGATCCTTGTGGATGTGGAACATGTCAATTTTTTTAAAGCTGAAATAACAATACTAATAGTATGAATATATACAATACATCATTTGTTTCTATTAAAAAATTCGTCAATGGGGTAGAAGGAGTTGGCCACTAGTAAGTCTTTCAGGCTCCTTTTAAACTGATCTTTATTTGTAACTAAATTTTTTATGTTTGCTGGCAAATTATTGAAGATGAGTGTTCCTGAGTAGTGGACCCCTTTTTGAACTAAAGTAAGTGCTTTTAAGTCCTTGTGCAGATCATTTTTGTTCCTGGTATTGTATGTATGAACTGAGCTGTTTGTTGGAAAAAAGAGATATATTATTTAGGACAAATTTCATTAAGGAGTAAATATACTGAGAGGCAGTAGTTAGTATACCCAGTTCTTTGAAGAGGTTTCTACAGGATGTCCATGAATTTACTCCACAAATAATACGTATTACACGCTTTTGGACTCTGAAAACTTTTGTTTGACTTGAAGAGTTACCCCAAAATATTATACCATATGACATTATGGAATGAAAGTAGGCAAAGTATGCAAGCTTTCTCATTTTTATTTTGCCTATGTCTGCTAACACTCAAATTGCAAATACAGATTTGTTAAGGCGTTTCTGCAGTTCTGTGGTGTGCTCCTCCCAACTGAATTTATTATCAAGAGGGTAATTACATAAGGAGGAACTGATTATTTTGATTGCTATTTTAATTTTCTTAGGCACGTTAGTTTTTTCCATGTATGTTGTGTTTTTTTTTTCTTTCTTTCTTTCTTTTTCTTTCTTTTCAGGGTGTGTGTTCATCCTTCATTGAAATGTGCCTGTATGCCTGTTTCTTCTTCATGTGCACTTCTTTTTCTGAATATGCATGTTTCTTTCTCTATGTGCACATCTTTTTTTTCTGTGTGAGCGTCTTTTTTTCTGTATGTCAAGAGAGGCTGTGTATGTGTGGCATTTTACCCTTGTGTGTCTCATATTTTTGTGTGTGTGTAGCTTTCTCCCATGTGTGTGTCCTGTTTTTGCATGTGCATGTGTTTCCCTGATTTCCCTGTGTGCATCTTTGTTTTACTCCCAATCACTGTCACATGCACATAAGAAATGATGGTTCTCAACATTTAAGACACTCTTTCAGTGGAGGTGTTAAAACTTCATTGCAGCTATTAAACAGCAGGCTTACTCTGATTTGGGGTGCTTTGGATTCTTACATACAATAGATGTTTTGATGTCCCAGCATATAACGTTAAATAATTTACTTAATAATTCACATTCTAAATTACATTATTACTAAAATATGGTTTTAACATCTCCTCTTTTGTCTATGCCTTACATTGAGTACAATTTTCAAGTCTGATGGTATACTTCTGCTTAATGGTCTCATTATGTGTGCCGATTGCCACATAAGTTAATGAAGCTGTATCTTTGGTGATATTTATCTGTGCAACATATTTACTTCCATCTGTCATGTGAAATGGAGAAGGAACAACTCAATTGATATCTGAGAAATTCAACATCAACTTTTAAAATACGTAACATTTCTTCCAGACCAACATGAGAGCTGAGAAGAGGATAAGTTTTGTTTCTGTCTGGCATCACTCTGGCATTGTGGTGGCACTGCTGGGTTACAGTGACACAAAATCATCCCTGCCATAAAATCCTGACTTATTTATATGCCTCGAGCACTCATTTGCTTCTCTAAAAGCCAGCACATTGTCACATTGCCATAACAAGAGCCTTGCCCTGGTGTGGTGACATCTCCCCACTCGCTGCACGATTACCACTGCATGGCACTATTTATCACTGAGCTCTGCTATCCTCACTGTGAAATCCATTAGCATGTCTGTTACTGTGTCCCACATGTTGCCACACTGGCAGCTACCGACTCATGGCAGCTAACGCAACACTATGGTGCTTCCGTGCCACTTCTCTTCACTTTCGTAAAAGACTAGTAATTTTCTGTCCAGAGAATGGTTCATGGCACTACAGAAGGAACAGAGACAATAAAGCTACCAGAATAAAGGTGAGAGAAAAGTTGGAGTTGAGGAAATCTGACAGCACTGGAGAAAAACCTCGTGAGTATATAGTTATAACTTACAGTGGTTAATGCATACAGAGATTTTGCTGAACATTTTCAACATTGTAAGCATTTTAATTTTGAGGAGAAACCTCTTTCTAATGGGTGTCAGCCATGTCACAGCATGGAGTAGTGTGCTGTTGCTTTAAATGGTATTATTAGTGAATGCAACTGCATGGTAGTTCTAATTTTCTGTTTTTAAGTGAAAATATTTGAGTGTGTTGAGTATTAGAAATTAAGATACACAAAGAGAGATTGGCTAAAACCACACTAGATGTTGACTTAGCTGCCAACCTGAACCAGTTGTGATGATGTTCGCCCTCTTTTATTTCTTCATTTGTTGTCCTCGGTGTTGACGTACTGGCTGAAATATAGGGGTTGGAAGTGCAGTACTGTCCACTGTAAATGATGTAACCAACAGATGCGCATTTGCATTTCACATTTATTTACTTTCACTTTTCACAACCCCCTCATATAAACATTTAATATGGCCAGTGTAGTGTTGTTTAACTTCCGATAAACCTCATTAATAGTTTTCAGATGAATATCCATGTTATGCTCCATTTGTTACTGTTGAATATCTATGAGCAATAAAACATAACCACATGATTCACAGTTCTTTCGGAATAATCAGATACATATAGAACAGACCCTGTCATTGTTTTAACACATGACCTAATTGTGTAATATTTATTTCACAGTTAACTTGAAGCATTGTTGTTCTAATCAACACAGGTTTCTTATCTGAAACTCAGCAATGGGCCAACTGTCTCATGACCAAAAATCGGGCCCTTATGTATTGTCACAGTAATAGATGCTGAAACTACACATTGTTTGAAGTTAAATTTACAGAAATTACAATTAAAACTTAACTCATTAAACTAACTGAATACACTGAAAAATTCGTTCCTTTTAACAGTTTCTTCTACTATGAGGGTTATGTCAAATTATTTGTTTAAATTATGAAATTAACAAATATCATTATGCAAACAATACTTTTGACAAAACTGTTAATTACTTTGGAATTAATTATGGATTGGCTTTGCTAACATGTTTTCGAATAGAGCCAAATAGATACTTTAAGATTACTAGTATTTCACCTTCCAAATGTTTATAATTAGTATAGAATTTATATTTGTTTATACAACAACAATAGAATTTAAGTTACGAAAAAATTACTGATTTCACCCTACAACAACAGTATTAACTATGAATAGTCGTTAGAAAATCAATTACATACATAAAACTAAGCACAAAATTACATCTGGTGTTATATTCTTTAAAACTGAAGGCCAACCTTTCTCTTTTATGAAAATGCAGATTATACTCTTATATGTTAATGGTAATGAATTCAAAAATGAATTTTAAGGAGGCAGATGGCAAATCAAGAGGGGAAGTAAAATTATCCCAGCTTGCTTCATCACACAATTATGTCAAAAATGTCCAAAATTTCTTTGGAAGTAGGAAACATTAACACTTTTCCTGAGGAAGTTAACAAAATTAGCATAATATTGGAGGAATAATGGAAGATTTAAGTGTTTCTGCAAGAGCTAGTATTAAAGTAGCCAGTCTCTTTACAAACTTCAGCCGTAAGTTTGAAGATGGAAGACTGATAAAGGTCGGCGGTTAAGTCAAATGCTCAATGACAAGTTCATGTCTTGGAAGATCCAGAATTAGCAGTTGAACAGGCTTCTAAACACTATCATAAATAAATAATAGGCACAAAAGGTGAAAGATTTTCAAACAAAAGCCAGATAGCAAAATTAACAAACTCCAGGAACAAATCTGTTAAATAGTACCATCTAAATCAAATGTGCTCAATAGTGCTACAGCAGAGGTAAACTCAGAAGTTATTGCTATATTGCTATGCAAAATACAGCTAGGAAAGTTTTGAGTTCCATGAAAGCCTTTGTTTGTACTGATGTAAGTAAGCATGAATGGTAGAGAAAGCTCAAGAACTATTCAGGAGAGCATCTTTTCAAGGGCATCTCAAGGTAGTTTGACTTGGCCAAGAGCAGATATGGATAAAACAAGGCTGCAGATTTGAAATGAGGTTCCGTTTTTTGCAGCAACAACTGGACTCATGGGTAAAAGTTTTTTGTTTCTCTGTGAGCTACTTTTGAACTAGTGGAGAATTCAATAGCACTTACCAGAAATACAGTGTTTAGTATCACAAAATAATGCATGGGAATTTCTGCACACTAAGCAGAATGATTTCTGTCTGTGCAAGGGCAGTGTAGATATGTGATGTCACAACCATTCAAATCAAACACACACACATCTAATGCTTGCCTCAGCTCATCTTTAGCCAAAAGTACTACATTTTATTATTCCTTGAGGCACTTTTCTCTGTCTCTCTTCAATCCTAACCCAGGCATTGCCATCATGGTTTCCTGTTCTTTTATTTGTGCCACCACTCACAAACTTCAACTCATCTTTCTCCCTCCCATGCCAAGATATTCACATAAACCACTCTCTTTCATTAGCTTCTACAGACACCCCCCAGTGTACCCTGTTCCTGCAACACAGTCATGCAGTTACTTCTCCCTGCCAGGATTTTATGGCATTTGCCTCTCATAGGTCTTATTTGAAGTGTTCACCCTTCAGAAGTTTTAATAATATCAAATTCTTTCTCTTTGTTGTCATATACCTAGTGTTTACATTTATTGTGAACATTGGTGGAATTACGATTCTTCATTGAAGGCCATCTGATGTTACTTTGATGTTTTTTGAACTCTCATCATAATGTATAGCATTGTAGGTGCTATCAATAGAAATTTCTTTGAGCCAGTCACATATTTATGAGCATACTCAGTATGATCATATAATTCATAATCAGTATGGTGCAATGTCAGATGCCTTTTGGAAATCTACGAAGACAGACTCTGATTCTACCTCCATGCTTTTTTTTTTTTTTTTTTTTAAGATACTGTGTGTGAAACCAGCAAGCTGTTTTTCACACAACTGAAATTTCGTTAACCTGTCCTGATTCCTTTGAGGGTGGCTTTCTTTCCTGCAAGACCATGATTGTGCTGAAAATATGCTCAAGGATTCTTTCACAGGTGGACAACGATTTCTCCACACTATCAAATTTAGGGTATCATTGATTACTCTACACATGATGTGCTTGACTTTAGCAGATAGATGAAATGTCCAATTGTTAAATTAAGTTCCTCAGCCAATAATACTACATTTTATTGTTCCTTGAGGCACTTTTCTCCCTCTCTCTCTTCAATGATAACTCAGGCAATGCCATTATGGTTTCCTAGTTTTTTATTTGTGCCACCACTCACAAACAACTCATCTTTCTCTCCTCTCATGCCAAGTTTGTCCTCATAAGTTTGTCTTTTACATTGCTGGATATAAATTTTTCGTCTTGCTGCTATGAAGACTTCCCTTCATAGGGAGTCTGAACTATGTTTTATGTAAAGGGTTTCAGGAAATGAAATGATACAAAAGGTGGATGCATTAGTGTGTCATTGGTAGCATCATCTCAGCAAACCATTTATCTGGCCCCAGAGAGCATGCTGCAATTACAGTTTGGAACACTGAGACACAAGCCACTGTGCTTAAGTGCATTCAGTTGCTCCACAGCAAGAATCAGTTATTTGTTTATTTGCCACATGTGAACTTTTGTGTCATTTCAGTGTTAGGTTACCATACTTGAAAACTCTCATTACAGGACACTGACAGAGAGTAGTATGTAGCTAGCCATTTACCTGTGCATAGGTTGTTCAGTATCAAAGTGTAGTTTTAGAGTGGTGTGGATAATATCATTTAAAATAGTCTTCTTTCAACAATCACTTTTCAGCTAGACTGACAGAGGTACAGTGACTGGAGTCATATTAGCACAGGCAAATACGATTCTGTTACAACGTGTTTATCTGTTCTTTTGAGCAGTATTAATGGAACTTAGCTTCAACCTGCCAAGGTAGCCGAGAGTGCTAATGTGCTGCTTCCTGGACCCTGGTAGGTGTGCAAGCCCCTGATCGAATCCGCCCAGTGGATTAATGATGAGGGCCGGTATGCCGGTCAGCCTGGATGTGGTTTTTAGGCGGTTTTCCACATCCTGCTAGGTGAATACTAAGCTGGTCCCCATGTTCTGCCTCAGCTGCATGACTCACAGACATTTGAAAACGTCTGCACTATTCTCTGGCTTACACTAGATGCAGACAGCTGGGGTACACTACTTCCATCCTCAGGGGTTCGGGGTTGCGGCAGCCACCCTCTGCAACTGTTGTTGTTGTTGTGGTCTTCAGTCCTGAGACTGGTTTGATGCAGCTCTCACTCTATCCTGTGCAAGCTTCTTCATCTCCCAGTACCTACTGCAACCTACATCCTTCTGAATCTGCTTAGTGTATTCATCTCTTGGTCTCCGTCTACGATTTTTACCCTCCACGCTGCCCTCCAATGCTAAATTTGTGATCCCTTGATGCCTCAAAACATGTCCTACCAACCGATCCCTTCTTCTAGTCAAGTTGTGCCACAAACTTCTCTTCTCCCCAATCCTATTCAATACCTCCTCATTAGTTACGTGATCTACCCACCTTATCTTCAGCATTCTTCTGTAGCACCACATTTCGAAAGCTTCTATTCTCTTCTTGTCCAAACTAGTTATCGTCCATGTCTCACTTCCATACATGGCTACACTCCATACAAATACTTTCAGAAACGACTTCCTGACACCTAAATCTATACTCGATGTTAACAAATTTCTCTTCTTCAGAAACGCTTTCCTTGCCATTGCCAGTCTACATTTTATATCCTCTCTACTTCAACCATCATCGGTTATTTTACTCCCTAAATAGCAAAACTCCTTTACTACTTTAAGTGTCTCATTTCCTAATCTAATTCCCTCAGCATCACCTGACTTAATTTGACTACATTCCATTATCCTCGTTTTGCTTTTGTTGATGTTCATCTTATATCCTCCTTTCAAGACACTGTCCATTCCGTTCAACTGCACTTCCAAGTCCTTTGCCGTCTCTGACAGAATTACAATGTCATCGGTGAACCTCAAAGTTTTTACTTCTTCTCCATGAATTTTAATACCTACTCTGAATTATTCTTTTGTTTCCTTTACTGCTTGCTCAATATACAGATTGAATAACATCAGGGAGAGGCTACAACCCTGTCTCACTCCTTTCCCAACCACTGCTTCCCTTTCATGCCCCTCAACTCTTATAACTGCCATCTGGTTTCTGTACAAATTGTAAATAGCCTTTCGCTCCCTGTATTTTACCCCTGCCACCTTCAGAATTTGAAAGAGAGTATTCCAGTCAACATTGTCAAAAGCTTTCTCTAAGTCTACAAATGCTAGAAACGTAGGTTTGCCTTTTCTTAATCTTTCTTCCAAGATAAGTCGTAAGGTCAGTATTGCCTCACGTGTTCCAACATTTCTACGGAATCCAAACTGATGTTCCCCGAGGTCGGCTTCTACCAGTTGTTCCATTCGTCTGTAAAGAATTCGCGTTAGTATTTTGCAGCTGTGACTTATTAAACTGATAGTTCGGTAATTTTCACATCTGCTTTCTTTGGGATTGGAATTATTATATTCTTCTTGAAGTCTGAGGGTATTTCGCCTGTCTCATACATCGTGCTCACCAGATGGTAGAGTTTTGTCATGACTGGCTCTCCCGAGGCCATCAGTAGTTCTAATGGAATGTTGTCTACTCCCAGGGCCTTGTTTCGACTCAGGTCTTTCAGTGCTCTGTCAAACTCTTCACGCAGTATCTTATCTCCCATTCGTCTTCATCTACATCCTCTTCCATTTCCATAATATTGTCCTCAAGTACATCTCCCTTGTATAAACCCTCTATATACTCCTTCCACCTTTCTGCCTTCCCTTCTTTGCTTAGAACTGGGTTGCCATCTGAGCTCTTGATATCCATACAAGTGGTTATCTTCTCTCCAAAGGTCTCTTTAATTTTCCTGTAGGCAGTATCTATCTTACCCCTAGTGAGACAAGCCTCTACATCCTTACATTTATCCTCTAGCCATCCCTGCTTAGCCATTTTGCACTTCCTGTCGATTTCATTTTTGAGACGTTTGTATTCCTTTTTGCCTGCTTCATTTACTGCATTTTTATATTTTCTCCTTTCATCAATTAAATTCAATATTTCTTCTGTTACCCAAGGATTTCTATTAGCCCTCGTCTTTTTACCTACTTGATCATCTGCTGCCTTCACCACTTCATCCCTCAGAGCTACCCATTCTTCTTCTACTGTATTTCTTTCCCCCATTCCTGTCAATTGTTCCCTTATGCTCTCTCTGAAACTCTCTACAACCTCTGGTTCTTTCAGTTTATCCAGGTCCCATCTCCTTAAATTCCCACCTTTTTGCAGTTTCTTCAGTTTCAATCTGCAGTTCATAACCAATAGATTGTGGTCAGAATCCACATCTGCCCCAGGAAATGTCTTACAATTTAAAACCTGGTTCCTAAATCTCTGTCTTACCATTATATAATCTGTGGTGTCACCGCCAGACACCACACTTGCTATGTGGTAGCTTAAATCGGCCGCGGTCCATTAGTACATGTCGGACCCGCGTGTCGCCACTGTCAGGATCGCAGACCGAGCGCCACCACAAGGCAGGTCTCGAGAGACGTACTAGCACTCGCCCCAGTTGTACGGACGACATTGCTAGCGACTACACGTACGAAGCTTTTCTCTCAATTGCCGAGAGACAGTTAGAATAGCCTTCAGCTAAGTCCATGGCTACGACCTAGCAAGGCGCATTAACCATATCTGGAGAGAGTCTCGCTTGTATTATCAAGAGAAATGTACCACAATGAATTAAAGTTAAGTATACGAGAAGCTCCGTTCTTTTCTTTATAGCTTTCATCACGCATCCTGTTTCAGACTTAACGCCAGTCGGCGTGTGTGTACGCGTGCCTTTCGGTTACCCGTCACTGTGGACTGGCTGCCTTGTCAGTCCACTACATAATCTATCTGAAACCTGTCAGTATCTCCAGGCTTCTTCCATGTATACAGCCTCCTTTCATGATTCTTGAACCAAGTGTTAGCTATGATTAAGTTATGCTCTGTGCAAAATTCTACAAGGCGGCTTCCTCTTTCATTCCTTCCCCCCAATCCATATTCACCTACTATGTTTCCTTCTCTCCCTTTTCCTACTGACGAATTCCAGTCACCCATGACTATTAAATTTTCATCTCCCTTCACTACCTGAATAATTTCTTTTATCTCATCATACATTTCATCTATTTCTTCATCATCTGCAGAGCTAGTTGGCATATAAACTTCTACTACTGTAGTAGGCATGGGCTTTGTGTCTATCTTGGCCACAATAATGCGTTCACTATGCTGTTTGTAGTAGCTAACCCGCACTCCTATTTTTTTATTCATTATTAAACTGACTCTTGCATTACCCCTATTTGATTTTGTATTTATAACCCTGTAATCACCTGACCAAAAGTCTTGTTCCTCCTGCCATCGAACTCCACTAATTCCCACTATATCTAACTTTAACCTATCCATTTCCCTTTTCAAATTTTCTAACCTACCTGCCCGATTAAGTGATCTGACATTCCACGCTCCGATCCGTAGAACGCCAGTTTTCTTTCTCCTGATAACGACGTCCTCTTGAGTAGTCCCCGCCCGGAGATCCGAATGGGGGACTATTTTACCTCCGGAATATTTTACCCAAGAGGACGCCATCATCATTTAATCATACAGTAGAGCTGCATGTCCTCGGGAAAAATTACGGCCATAGTTTCCCCTTGCTTTCAGCCGTTCGCAGTACCAGCACAGCAAGGCCGTTTTGGTTAATGTTACAAGGCCAGATCAGTCAATCATCCAGACTGTTGCCCCTGCAACTACTGAAAAGGCTGCTGCCCGACTTCAGGAACCACACGTTTGTCTGGCCTCTCAACAGATACCCCTCCGTTGTGGTTGCACCTACGGTACGGCCATCTGTATCGCTGAGGCACGCAAGCCTCCCCACCAACGGCAAGGTCCATGGTTCATGGGGGGGCCTCTGCAACTAACACTGCCAAATCAATAATAACTCAGCCGACCCTGTGTTGAAGTGGGACAAAGGCCTCAAGAAAGAAAGAAATGGAAAGTAGCTTCATCATACTATATGTCATGTTATGATTCTTTTTCTCTCCCAAATAAGCAGTTACCAAAAAAAGTAAAAAGGGGTGTTATGAATTGACACTCTGACTTTTCTTTCATACTTTCAGAATTTGAATTTCAGTGCACAGTCATTGATTTCCATAAAGGATATGATGTATTTCTTTAAAATAAAAACTCAAAAAATCTGCCTTTGAAGATTATAAGATATCTGAGCACTTACAAGTACAAAACATTTCTGCATTGTTTCATATTTGCTGGTAAGTGAGTGCATAGCTTAAAATTCTTGCTAACATAAAATGAGTGATTTTAATCTACATCTGCATCTACATCTATACTTTGCAAACCACTGCGAGGTGCATTTCAGACAGTATGACCCGCTGTACCACTTTTTAGGGTTTCTTCCTGTTCCATTCATGTACGGAGTGTGGAAAGAAGATTGTTTTAATGCCTCTGTGCATGTAGTAATTATTCTAATCTTATCCTCACAATACCTATGTGAGCAATATGTAGGGTGTTGCTGTATATTACTAGAGTAATAATTTGAAGCTGGTTCTTGACACTTTGTTAATAGACTTTCTTGGGATGGTTTACGTCTATCTTCAAGAGTCTTCCAGTTCAGTTCCTTCAGTAACTCTGTGACACTCTCCCACATATTATACAATGCTGTGACCATTCGTGCTGCCCTTCTCTGTATACATTCAATATCCCCAGTTAGTCCTATCTGGTATGAATCCCACACACTTTAACAATATTCTAGAACCAGTTGCACAAGTGATTTCCAAGCAATCTTCTTTGTAGATTGATTGTGATTCCCCAGCATTCCACCAAAAAACTGAAGCCTACCGCCTGCTTTACCCATGACTGAACCTTTGTGATCATTCCATTTTATATCCCTACAAAGTGTTCCACCCATGTATTTGTACGAGTTTGCTGATTTCAACTGTTATAGTCATACAATACTATGTTTTTCCATTCTTTATAGCTAGAAGCAACTTGATTTTTACTTGAATACTGTAAGCTAGTTGTTAACAAACAGAAGTGTTACTTAACAAATACTGAAACATAATGTTTTAATAAAAATATCACCCATTTTATTTACTGTGTGCATGAATTACAATTACTTAAAATGTAGTACAAAAATGATATCAGATACAAGTAAAATTCTATTTTTATTTCTAAAAATTTAGCAATATTATTGATGTATACAATCTTTTTCATTTAACAAAATGGCATTTCACATGTCTGTATCAAATTATATTTACTTTCATACTATTATCGCCATGTGGCTATAGACCCCTTTATGGTACATGGGCTGTTCCTGGTGGCCACAGGAAGCCTTTCCTTGTTCCAAGCCTCCAGTCGTTGGTAACCAGTCGGCAAGATTGTTTCCCAGGATCCCAACATGACTTGGGGCCCATGGAAATAAAATCAAGCTCCCAGTATTGTGGGAGCAAGAGAAAAGATCATGTATGTTTGAAACTAATGAATTCTAAGGACAGAATTGGCTTATGACCTGCAGGCTACTTGGATTCACTACAGATTAGTACATTTTCATAACTGTGAGATCAGGTGTAATGAAAGGCTTGGATAATGGCCACTAATTCTGTTGTAAAAATGCTACACCTAGAATTTGCAAAGGCACAATCTACAAGATATCAGTATAGATTACTGTTGAACTAGGAAATTCACTGAGAACTGGGAGAAACAAATGCGGAAATGTGGTGGGTCTATTCTTTCCTTTGGTCCAATGAAAAGTGTTTGATAGAGAAAGGCAGAGGTCAGAGCATAAATACTTTAGCTGAATTGGTGCTAAAACACCAGACATGGGTCACCCTTGAAGGAGGCAAATCCCACTATCAGGGAAAAGGATACAGAGGATTCTGTCTACTTATTTGTGAAGTCACTTGACAGTGGTGTGTTTAAGTCTCTCTGGGAAAGTACCACTGTGGAAAGATTCATTACATAAGTAACTCAATACATTACTAAGTTCAGCTGAACATTTCATTATTTTACTACTGATTTCATTATAACCAATTGGAATTTAACAATATTAGGGAAGGAAAGTTGCTACTCACCACATAGCAGAGATGCTGAGTCACCATAGACACAACAAAAAGATTCACACAATTGTAGCTTTCAGCTATTAAGGCCTTTGTCATCAACACACACACACACACACACACACACACACACACACACACACACACACACACACACACACCTCTGCAGTCTCAGACAACTGAAACAACACGTTTCACAGATGAGTGTGCAAGCTGCATTTGTGTGTGTGTGTGTGTGTGTGTGTGTGTGTGTGTGTGTGTGTGTGTGTGTGTGTGTGTGTGTCTATTGCTGACAAAGGCCTTAATGGCCGAAAGCTATAATTGTGTGAATCATCTTGTTGTGCCTATCGTGACTCAGCATCTCCGCTATATGGTGAGTAGCAATTTTCCTTCTCTAATATTGTTACATTCCATCCTGGATTTTCCACTCTGAATTTATTTATTTTTTAAGAGAACTGATAACTTCAAACAGTTCTTTTTGAGATGTAGTCTGAAGTTGAATTTTATGAAACTTGCTTTGGAAGCCTTTTCTTAGGAACTGTAAGTTATATGCTAAGGAAGTGTTCAAACATGAATTATCCACTACTGTCTGCTACTGACAGTAAAATGTTATTAAAAGTTCCTGCAATTTTGGCGCTTTCTTTGATCAGTTTATTACCTACCATTAAATAAGCATCTGCATTGTCTTGGTTCATTTCTCCTGTCTTATTTCTTCCTATGTGGCAAGTAGTACTTATCTTGGCTTGTAAATAATAGATTTCAGCTATCAGTCATCCTTTTGAAATTTTTTTGGCAGATCTAGATTTCAACTAGAAACTAGCCATTCTCATTCTCAATGCACTATCATTTTTGATCAATACATGTAATGCCTGTTGGTCGGGCTTCATCCACAGTGCATTGAATACTAATTAGTATTCAATGCACTGTGGATGAAGCCCAACCAACAGGCATTACAAGCATTGATCAAAAATGATAGTACATTGAGAATGGCTAGTTTCTAGCTGAAATCTAGATCTGCCAATAAAATTTCAAAAGGACGACTGATAGCTGAAATCTATTATTTACAATAAAACAGTCGCTGCGTGCAACAGCCTTGGAATGTAGGGTAACCTGATGAGTTCTTATCTTGTTGCTATATGAATTCATTTTTCCTTAAAAAGTACATACATTTTGATGATCTGATGACTTTAATTAAAATTTTACAGCATAGTTTGTAGTTTGATTTATCCCTTGCATCATCTACATGCCTTGATGCCAAGTTGGGTCTTCTTTAAGTTTTACATAATATTCTGATTCCATTTGCAACTCAGGGTTAGGTGCATTTAATCTGCTTCCACAGATTACTTTCTTAGGGAACCAGTTTTTATAGTAGCCTACCTGCAGTCCAATACAATGAGAGATACTTTTTAAGAGGAGCATATTTATTAGTTTATCCATGTGTCAACTCAATTTAACTTATTCACATGGAACCCAAAGAACCCACACATGTTGACTTATTACTGTCTATGTGTGGAGCTACATCAGTTGTGCTTATTTGACTTCAAGATCATTCAGATCTCAGATTTCTTTAGTTTACCTTTAACCAAGCCTTAACTTCTGAATTATGTGAAGGTTTGCAAGGAATGACATGTGATTCAGATTCCATATTACACTGTACATTGCCTTTCCCTAGTAGGACTACTAGGGTAAGTTTGGGACATCGAAGTCAACAAAGTGGTGTCCAATTGAAAGACAGACACACACACACACACACACACACACACACACACACACACACACACGTGTGTGGCAGATCGGACTAGAATGCAACTGCCTTGTCGAATGGAATCAGCAGTCTGGAGAGGGCAAGGAAGGGGGAGGCAAAGGGATAGAAGGATATGGGTTGGGGGAGAGAAGAGCAGGGATTAGACTACCAATGGATTCATTGTAGGGAGACTATAGGAGGGGGGGGGGGGAGCTGAAAAGGAGAAGAGTGGGGAAGGGGAAAGATAGGTGGGGGCTTGAAAGAGTGCAGTCCGCAAAGAGGGTGAGTGGGAGTGATAGGACAGAGGGAGTGGGAACTGCTGGGTGGAGGTTGTGGGCACAGTACTTTACCATAGGCTGAGGCTAGGGTAATTTTGAGAGTGGATTATGTGCTATAAGGATAACATAAGTCTTTCCTGAACTGCACAGATGGGCGTTATACTTACAACACATTCTCTGCTCCCTAAGTTATCCTGGCCTCAACCTATAGTAAATTACTGTCCCCACACCCTCCATCTAACAATTTCCACCCCATCCGTTCTATCACCTCCTCGCTACTGACATCTCCCCACCCTCTTTGCTTGCCACTCTCTGTCAAATCACCCACCCATCTCTCCCTGCTTCTCTCCTTTTTCACTCTTTCCCCTCCTCCCCCCCCCCTCCACATCCCTGCCCCACAGTGTCCTGATGCTGGGTCAGTTGGCAGTCTAGTCAGTTCACACTCCGGCAGACAGGGCTCTTTTTTCCACTCACCCAATCCCTCCTATTCCCTTTCTCTTTCCGATCCCATCCAGATTGCTGCTTCTGTTCTATGTGACAGCTGAATTCCAGTTTGAGCAACCAGAGATGGCAGTCCTGTGTGAGTGAAATGTGCTTGTTTGTGTGAATAACATGTGCGTGTTTCCTTTCCCAGTGAAGGCTTTGGCCAAAAGCTAATGTGTAGATGTCTTTTTGTTGTGCTTGTATGCAACTCAATGAGCTATCTTTATGGTGAGTAACAACCTATGTTTTCTGTATATTGTTGATATTTTGACCTGGAGTTTCCATTGTTTGAATGCTAAAACAGTAAAGAGTGCTTGGAAACTAAAGAAAATACCAGTGGCAGTAATGAGAAAAAATAAGAGTCATGAACTGCTTTGCAAACTACTTTCATAATTATTTATGCATTTTCTTGGGAATATTACCCTCTTCTATTTTCAAGACATTGAACCCGTGGCAATAGAATGTAGCAGCAGAGTGAAGCACACTGAACTGTGTGCTAATACAGCAAAGAGCAATGCTGCCTCACCATTTCTGTCCTCGGCCACATTCCCAGCAGCCAGCAGACACAACATTGTGAAGCCCAGTGTTCCTCACTTGTCTCGGGTGTCTGCATGTGCACCCAGTGTGAGCAGCAGCTCATCACATTCTGCCACACCCTCCCTTAGTCTGGCCTTCCTGAAAGGAATTTAGTTGTCTGACTCTGCTGCTTAGTGCACTGCCATTGTGATCTTTTTGTCTCGAATATTCACATCTGTATTAGCACTGTTGGCGAAATAAATCCATTCTGCATAGTGAGAGCTGTGAGGTCACCTCTGTCCTGCACATGCATACCTACACCAGCAAGGGCAGCGAGTGAAGCACACTCTGCATTATGTGCACACACTGCATAGTTCAACAGTTTTGCACTTTCCTTGTCTGGCACATTTATGTATATGAAATCACTAACAACAATTTGAGCACCTTCTGCACTGTCCCAAGATGTAGCATAGGTCGGTCGGTTGGTCAGTTTGGGGGAACGGACCAAAGAACGAGGGTATCAGTCCCATTCGTTTAGGGACAGATGGGGAAAGAAGTTGGCCATACCCTGTCAAAGGAATCATCCTGGCATTTGTTTTCAGTGATTTAGGGAGATAGCAGAAAACGTAAATCAGGGTGGCCGGATGCAGGTTACAGCATAGGGCAAGGCCATTATTCCATCCTTGTTACAGGTGTGCAGAAGTTGACTGGACTCATTAAGTAACTCAACAGTGAGGAAGTTTCTTCTGTTGCATAGTGGAGAGGAGTCACACTGACTTTGTCCCACATGTTCACATCTGTGTCATCACTGACAGACACTGAAGCATATTCTACTCTATCCTGACGTGCAGCATAGTGTAAGGCTGTCTTACCATGTACGTCATGTACCTGCAGATATGAACCAGCACCGGTAATCAACTTTTCTTATTTACCGTGTAATGGCGGGGAATCTCACAAAAATTGTCCTGCACATCTGCATATGCATCAGAACTAGCGATCAACCGAGCACATTTTACACAGCCCTGCAGTGCAGCATAGAGCAAAGCTGACATTCCATCTTCATCATATGCCTTAAGATTTGCACCAACTTCAGTAAGTATGTTGATGATGTCACCATCATCTGCTTTTGCTGCAGCATTTAGTAGAGTTGCACTGAGGTGCAAGCCGTCCACACTTAGCAGTAGCTGAGCACTTTTCCTACTGCAGCATAGTGCAAACTGTCTGTCCATCTGTATAACTGTCCTCTAGAAACACACCAGCCTCAGTAAGTAGCTTCACAACATCTGAGGCTTCCACTTTCACTGCATAATGCACAGCTGTCACCCAGTTGCCATCCTGCGCTCCAAGATCTATACCTGCACCAATGAGAAGCTCTATACAATTTATCCCGTTCAAGCACGCTACACAATGTAGTGCAGTTGCCCCACTCTCACCTTGTGCATTAAGTCTGCACTCCACATTGTGAGCTTTTGACTCTCTCTTCATAACCAGTCTGTATTGCAATGTCAAGCTCTGTCCTTCTGTTTGTATACTAGTTCTTGTAATCTGTAAAATCCTAGCCTCCTGTGCATCCACATTCACACTCCTCCTTTCTGCTTTACTGTAGATCTCCCAGAGTATTCAGCACCTGAAAAAGAAATATGTTTTGTAATGTTTTTGATACTCTACAACTAATTACAGACTCTGCAAGCCACCATATGGCGTATGGCAGAGGGTACTGTGCACCACTGATGGTAATTTCCTTTCCTATTCCACTAGCAAGTGGAACAAGGGAAAAACGAACATCTATAAACCTTCATATGAGCTATAATTTCCCTTATCTTGTCTTCATAGTCCTTACCTGACATGTATTTTGGCAGCAATAGAATCATTCTACTGTCAGCTGCAAATACCTATTCTCTAAATTTTCTCAATGATGTTATCTGAATGTTGTCTTCTCTCCAGGGATTCCTATTTGAGTTTATGAATCATCTCTGTAAATTTGTGTGTTGATCGAGTTTACTGATAGCAAACCTAGCAAGCTTTTTGGTCACTGTTTAATGGTTGTGGCTCGGTGGTTAAGTGGATATTGTCAGACAGTAAATCTAAGTATCTGAGTTTCAATCATAGAATTTTTTGTCACTTATTCCAACAGTTTGTTAATGTGAAAGCTGTATCATAATTTGGAGTCCACATTAAATTGCAGATTCCCCCCCCCCCCCCTCCCTCATAAGTGGCAGGAGGAGTTAGTTCAGAACTGGAGGAAGACAAGGACACTCCACATTCAATAGGATGATGCCTAGTAAAGCAGTATGGTATTTGTCGAGGACAGCTTACCTTCTGTACATTCGATGAAATTCCTCATTCCTCCAGTTCATCAATAAACCATTTTTATAGCGTCTTGTGAAAACTGGACATGTTATATATTTGAATGCACAGTGTCTGTTCCTTTGAAAGAACAGACACCATGCAGATGCAGTAGCTGTCAAACACTACGTAAATTGAAGGGGGGGATCACTGCTATCACTTACAGCAGGGCGTTAAGTGGAGACAGTGGCAGCAATGAACGAAAATGTGCACTGGACTGTGATTCAAACACAGGATCTCCTGCCTACTATGCAGGTGCGGTAACCATTGCGGCAACTGGGACACAGAGCTATCGCAACTGCACGGACTATCTTTGTACGCCTCACGGTCAATTCACACTCCCATCGAGCACCACAGGTTATTTGTCCCACACTGTCAGAGGCCCTTTGTCACAGAAAATGACAGAAAAAAAAACAAGGATCCCACTTCAAATAGTCTGTCAACAAAGATGACTAATGTTTGAAAATATATTATACAAAGGGCATTCAATAAGTAATGCAACACCTTTGTTCTCAAAGAATCTTGGTTGATAAATTTTAGAATTTGTTGAGGGACATAGTGGAATATTCCCACTTCAGCCCCTATAGTTTCATGAATATCTGATATGTGGCAGCACTATATGTAGTCTTCAAAATAGCGTCAATAATGGAGTTGCATTCCTAGCAGAGAGATGTCAATGAGCTTCTTTTGGCAGAAAACTGGAGCATTGCAGGTATTCGTAGGCACTTGCAGAATGTCTACAGAGATTTGGTAGCGAACAAAAGCTTGGTGAGACATGCAAATCTCCTGTGTGCCAGCTGGCCACACACAGCTGTGGCTCCTGCAATGTTGTAATATGCAGACACACCCATTTTAGGTGACTGACAGATCAACTGCTCAACTGCTTTTTCTCTGATGGAAATGCTGACACATTCATCCACCAGCTGGGGTACTCAAAGGTGAGTAACCACTGAGTTCCTTGCCAGCTAACTTAAGACAATTAAGAGCATCTGTTTGGCCCAATGAAGGATGCACTCTATAGGAAGCATTGTGTGGATGATGGGGAGGTTATTGGCACCATAAGACTTTGGCTCTGACATCAACCAATAGAATGGTACCATGCGGTCGTACAGGCACTCCTAGTAAGGTGGCATAAAGCTGTTGCTTTGAATGGAGATTATTTTGTAAAGTAGGGTTTTGTGGCCAAATGAGTGATGAATAATATGATGTACTGGAATACTGAGTAAAACTAACCTGCTTTCAGAAATGAAATGTGTTGCATTACTTATTGAATGTCCCTCATAATATGGATAGATAAAAAAACTACCCACTAAGCTGCAGCTGGAGAAAACACTAATAAAAGATACAGGGATGCAGAGGCTGTCGGAGCTAGTGGCTCCTATTACTGATTGAAGGGAAAGTAAGTAGAATGAAGGAAAAAGGATCAGTGATGTTTAGGAAATGGGGAGAGTTATGGAAAAGTCAGCCAGAATCCCAGGTCAGGGGATGATTACTGGACAGAATCAGAAGGAACGTTCAACAGTCTGCCAGATAAATGGAAGTAATGGAGACTTTCTGTATCCGTACAATGTCAAAACACTGTAAATACGAGAGTCATTACAAAAGTCATGGAAATTGTTTTTTGTCTCAAAAATCTTAATGAAATAAAAAATTCTGAAATACGCAAATGGAAGGTTACTTCATATGTAAACATTAGATGTAGGGAGATGAAAACACACACACACAATGCCATAAAGACATAGCGTGAAAAAAAAAGGACAAAACAAATTTTGTTTTTTCAAGTGTGTGCTAGACCTGAATGAACCTATCCACCAAGCAATTATTCAGCACAGTAGAGCATCATTTCTTTCTGCTCCCACAAGTTCTTTGTGGCATCGTCACACATTACTTCTATGGTGAATTGCAGTCCTGATGTAAGAGCGCTATTCCAATCGGTAACATCCATCCTGGGTGACTGCTCAACTCACTCTTTGGTCTCTCTTCACACTTGTTCTCCTGAACAGAACTGCTATCTAGTACCACATCATGTTACTGTGGATTCTAGGGAAGACTCCTGATGGCATGGAATGCATCTATCTAATCAAGTAAATATTAAGCTTCTAATAGCAGATAAATGGCAGGTATATAATAAAACTGAGGAGCTAGCCTTTTTTTTTTCAACATAGCAGTTTTCTTCCTAATTTAACTGATTACGTGTAGATGGAATAGGAGCACAGTGATAGTTGACTGTTAATACAGTATTCAGATTAAGTTTCTGTCATGTCTTTGTGGCATGTTAGTGAACCGTGGACAATGCCAAGGTGGGATGGAGGACTGCGTACATCAATGACATAAACAGCCATAACATAGATGCAACCTCTATGGAGGAGTATCTATGGAGAGGCCAGACAATCATGTGGTTCCTGAAGATGAGCGGCAGCATTTTCAATAGTTGCAGGGGCAACAGCCTGGATGATCGACTGATCTGGCCTTCAGGTATAACATCAGCTAACATGGTCTATCATATAGTTAAACGATGATGGAATTTTCTTGGGTAAAATGTTCTGGACGCAAAACAGTCCACCATTTGGATTTCTGGGCAGGGTCTGCTCAGGAGGATCTTGTCATCAGGAAGAAATAAAACCTGTGTTTTATGGGTCAGAGCATGGAATGTTAGATACCTTGATTGGACACATAGGCTAGAAAACTTAAAAATGGGGAAAAGGATTGGTTGAAGTTAGATCTTGTGGGAACTCATGAAGTCTGGTGGCAGGAGGAGGAATAAGACTTCTGGTCAAATGAGTGCAGGGTTATAGGTACAAAATCAAATACAAGTAATGCAACAGTAGGTCTAATAATGAATAAGAAAATAAGAATGCATATAAGCTCTATGAACAGCATAGTGAATGCATTGTCATAGCCAAGATAGATAAAAAGACAAATACAAGCATAATTTAACCACTGCCAACACTTTGTTTACGAATCATGAAAGTGGGTTGCTTATTTGGAAGAGAACTGGAGACATTGGAAGGTTTCAGACTAGTTATATAATGCTAAGATAGAGATTTCAGATGCATATTCTAAACTGTAAGACATTTCCAGGGGCAGATGTGGACTCTGACCACAGTTTATTGGTTGTGAACTTGGATTAAAACTAAAGATATTGCATAAAGGTAGGAAACTAATCAGATGGGATCTGGGTAAGTTGAAAGAAACAGAGCTTGTTGGGAATTACAGGCACCAATTGACTGAAGTAAGGGAAAGGAATACATTAGAAGGCAAGTGGATAGCTTTGGGAGAGGAAATAAAAAAGGTGGAAGAGGATCACATAGGTAAAAGATTAGATTAGATTAGACAAGGCCTAGCAGAAGCCCTTTGATACCACAGGAGATAATGAATTTTATTGATGAGAGGAGAACATATAAAAATTCAGGAAATTAAACAGGAAAAAAGGGAATACAGATATGTAGTAAACGATACTGGTAGAAAGTGCAAAATGGCTAAGCAGGAATGGATGGAGAAACATGCAAGGGTATAAAGGCACATATAACTTGGGGAAAGATGGATGCCACCTACAGGGAAATGAAATATGTTTGGAGGAAAGAAAAGAAGCTGTACAAACATCAAGACTCAGGTGTGGCCAGTACTAAACAAAGAAGGGAAATCTGAAAGGTGGAAGAACTATATAGAAGTGCTATATGGAGGAAATTAACTTTAAGGCAATATTATAGAACAGAAAGAGAAAGTAGATGGAGATGAGATGGAGGATATAATACTGCAAGAAGAATTTGACAGAGAGCTGAAAGTCCTAAGCTGAAACAAGTGTCCTGGAGTAAACAACATTCCCTCAGAATTACTGAGAAAACTATTCCACTTAGTGTGCAAGACATGTAGACAGGAAAATTACCCTCAGACTTAAAAAAAGTCTAATAATTCCAGTTCCAAACAAGGCAGGTGCTGTAAGTGTGAATATTACTGAACTATCAGTGCAATGAGTTATGGCTGCAAAATATTAATATGAATTATTTACAGAAGAACGGTAAATCTGACAAAAGCTGACCTCATGGAAGGACAGCTTGGATTTGAGAGAAATTTAAGTACACCGAACTTCTCTTAGAAGGTAGGTTAACAAAATGCAAACCTACATTTATAGCATTCGTAGACATAGAGAAAGCTTTTGACAGTGTTGGCTGGAATACTCTCTTTGAAATTTTCAATGGAGCAGGGGTAAAATACAGGGAGTAAAAGGTCATTTACAACTTGCACAGAAACCAGACAGCAGTTATAAGATTCGAGGGTCATGAAGAGGAAACAGTGGTTGAGAAGGCAGTGAGACTGGGTTTTAATCCATTCTCGGTGTTATTCAATTCGTACATTGAGGAAGCAGTAAAGGAAACAAAGGAAAAATTTAAGAAGGAATTAAAGTTCAGGGAGAAGAAATAAAAACTTTGAGGTTTGCCAGTGACATTGTAATTCTGTCAGATACACAAAAGACCTGGATTAATAATGGAACAGAATGGACAGTATCTTGAAAGGAATATAGAGGATGAAGAAAAAATGCCACTGTTTATGTTAGCATTTGATTCCTGATCTCAGTTCATGACAAACGTGTATCTAGCAAAACCTAGCCTCACCAACAAGTATAATAGACACGCAGTTTAAAAAACAAAGTTCGCCAGTGCTGTAACTGTGTGCGACATGGCCAAGAACAGGTAGCATGAATTCTGCATTGTGTCGGATCTGTCCCATTAACTTGTTGGATGGGGCAATAGCATGGGGAATGGATATACAGACTGATGTTTTAGTCATATTCATACCAAATTTTTTTTTTATTTTTTATTTTTTTATTTTATTTTATTTATTTTTTTTTTTTTCAGTTAAAGCATCAAACTATATTCAAATTTACACATCCACGATGTGGTATGTTGTGTATTTATTTCTGTTACTGTTGCCTTTATTTGAACGTTAAGACACAACATGAAATTCTTAAAGATGTTAATGACTACTTTGTTTCATTCATGATGCAAATAAAGCCAACAGGAAATAATAGTGGATACAGTATCATCATCTGTATCCAGTGAGGTACAAAAAACACAATAGGTGGGCTGTGTGGCACAACTTAACTAAATGAAGGGATCAGTTGACAGGACACATTCTCAGACATCAAGGAATTGTTTGGTACTGAAGATATATATATATATATATATATATATATATATATATATGTGTGTGTGTGTGTGTGTGTGTGTGTGTGTGTGTGTAGGGATGAAAACAATAAGCAGATTCAAATGGAAGTCAGTTGCAGCAATATGGAGAACTGAACCTAAGCAGTATTCGGACTGAAGACCACAACAAAAACCACAGCAATGTACATCTTGACTAATTCCACATTCCTAAAGCTTCTCCTTCTTGATGGAAGCCGTGAATGAATGAGATGGCCGGGTGAATTGCATGCCATGATCAGTGCACCTCACTCCTGCACATAACTCATAAATGAACCCTACTGTCTGAGATATTCATGTAAACCTCCACCCATTCTTCCTCTTAGCATCACATTTAGAATTAGCTATCTTCCACTTTCCGAACTTCACATAAAGACCCCTTCATATCCTGCTGGACTATCTCTCTTAGAAGAAAGGAGCATTGCCTTTTATGGCACACAGTGCTAAGTGCAGACTTGGCTACAAAGTGGGAGATTCATTCTGATGAAACTAACAGGTTAACAGCCAAGAGGCAGTGTTGTCTTTATCGTGATGCTGTTGTAAGGAGGGCTGTGTGCAGTAGCCTCACATTGTAGCTACACTGGGTCACTTTTGCATAGGATCATGCTGGGAGGGGCAATAAAATGAAAAGTGAACACCCTCCACAATTGGGCCATGGAATGGTTACATTCATAAGTAATTACCACACACATTACGACATTCATCCCCGCTGGGAGATGAGATGATCAATTCTTGTTTTATTAAATACAGTTCACTGCTGACAAGTTCACAACTGTACCCAATCTTACACTTCCTCATCTGACTGAAACTGCCAAAGATGTAACAATCACACAGTGAAAGATCCTGTATGCAGGATGTTGCAGTGTTTCCCAGTGAAATCATTGAAGCATGGCCTTTGTCTGATTGGTAATATGTGGGCAAGTGCTAGTGTCCAACAGAATGATTCTGTCCAGCAGCCCAAAGGAAAGTGGCAGAGCCAAGAGTGGAAACATCCTACATCTCCCCCACCAGACAAACCCAAGGCTGTTCACACAAGTCATGGTAAGGTCATGATGGCCTTGTTGCTCAACTGCAGGAGCTCTTTGCTTATCAGGTTCCTTGAGTGTGGAACCACAATTGGTGTACAATGCTGTACAGACACTTTGCAAAAACTGCAAAGTGCCATAATGTCAAAACATTCAGGAATGCTATCAGAAAGATGATAATGCCTGTCCCCACACTGCACAGGTGAGATCTGTTCAAAAAATTCCAGAAATTTGTCAAAAAAAATTTTCTGTGCTCATCTTCTGAATTTGTGATGGTTTCCTTTGAAATAATCTCATCAATCGATACATTGCCCCCAACACCATTTCAACTTCTGGAAGCAGTCTTGGTATGCTTCTCGGTGAATAATATGAAGTGCCATCTGTGAATTTCCTTTTGTCTCATCTATCAGTGCAAATCTTCGCCCTTTCATGGGGTTTTCAACTTTGCAAATAAAAAAAGTCCAAAAGTGCCAAGTCTGGAGAGTGCAGAGAATGAGGCAGCACAGTGATTTAATTTTCTGTACAATAGTCATGCACAAACAGGGCTGAATGTCCAGGTGCATTATCATGCTGCAAGAGCTGTCAATTGTCTTGCCATATTTTAGGCCCGTTTCCTACTCAAATTTTCTAACAGGCATTGCAACACACCCCAACATACCATAGATTAACAGTTTGCCACTGTGGCATGAATTCATGATGAAATAATCCTTCAGAGTCAATGGGAACTATCAGCATTGCTTTGACATTTGACCTGATGAGCTTTCTTTTATCTTGAAGAACTTCTCCTGACCCATTGTGAAGACTGAACCTTGGAAGTTGTTATATCAGAGAAGTTGTTATTTCAGAAACTTTGCACTGTTGTTTTTGTTTACACACAGTTGCATATAGGCCAAATTTGTGGAACCATATTTTCGTGTTTATCTGTAATTTAACTGACTTATTCTTAATAAACTATTACGTTTATCACGAGTGAAAAGTGCTTGACTTGCTGTAGAATTGTTAGGTCGGGGCTTTGGTGTGATGGATGCTGTACATTTTTCCATGTGGGCAACTGTAGTGGCATGGGAATAGGGGAAGTAAATGAGACTCATCAGAGGTTTTGTAAGATTTGTAGTAAAGATAGGAAGATATTAGAACAGGAGGGAAAAATTGCCGCCCTTCAGGCTGAGTTAGATAAGGCCAGGGGGGGTCTTGACAGGTTAAGGAGGGAGAATGGTAAAGAGAGGTGTGAAGTGGCAACAGGCAAAAGGAGGAACAGGCCTAGAACTTTGTCTGACAGCTTCATGGTGAATGTGGAAAATAGATTTGACCTGTTGCTTCAGTTAGAAGCTAATGAGCCTCAAGCAGTTGCAGGTGTAGACAGGGCACAACAAAATTTCAGCAGCAAATTGAAAAGTAAGAATGTAGGGAAATCAGTAAAGAGAAAGAAAGTGTTGTTGTTAGGTAGTTCCCATGGAAGAGGTGTTGGCCAACTTTTGCAGGATGACCTAGGATCAGAATACCAGGTCACCAATTTTTTTAAACCTAGTGGTGGTCTGGAGCAGGTGACAGGATTTAGGATCACTTTGCAAAGATTTCACTAAGGAAGACACCATGGTTATAGTGGGTGGGGCAGGTAACAGTATTGACAGAGATCCTGGGTACAGTATCGAGTATGACCTGGTAAAGATTGCATCAGCATCAAAGCATACTAGTGTTGAGTTTGTATCTGTTCTTGAGTGCCATGACTGACCTCATTTGAACTCTTCTGTCAAGAGAGTTAATTTGGATTTGGAATGGCTGCTTATGTCGGGTGCAGGGTCACACATTGGTGGGGTTCCTGTTGATTCTCTCAATAGGTGGGATTATACTAGGCATGGCCTTCACCTCAACAGGAAGGGGAAGGGTAAACTGGCTGGGAAAATAGCAGGAAAGTTAACGGGGGGAGGCACTATAATGAGTGATAAAATACCGGTGGTTACAGGGTTCAGAAAAGACCCTTTTTTAGGGTAGCAAGGACAGAAAGAAACCAAATTTTAAGAGAGGTTAGGACAGACAAATCTTCCGTTTGAAAAAGAAACCAAAAAACATAATTCTAGCTTATTACATCAGCATAAACTGCTATTGGTTAAGAATTTTCAACAGTCAGCAGATATTTTAACTCTACCCAATTTTAACTCAATGTGAAATGTCAACTATCTTTATTGCAACAAAATATTTGAGGACTGAGAAATAAAATTAATGAATTAATTATCTGCGTAGATGAATTAGAGTCTTCAAACCCAGCTGACATAATCTGCCTCTCTGAACATCATGTGACCATTGGTATAGAACTTTTAAGTGCTACAGGATTTAGATTAGCATCTCACTTTTGTAGATCAGAAATGGAAAAAGGAGGAGTTGCCACATTCATCAGGAACTGTCATAAATTTTGCCTGGAACAGCATATGGAAGCATGTACAACAGAAGTAGAATTTTACAAACAATCCTTCATAATATTAAGTGTATATCAAGCACCTGCAGGTAACTTTAATCTGTTCGTAAACCACCTCGAAGCCGTACTGGCCCATTTAACAACAAAAACAAAGAAATAGTGGTTGCTGGTGATTTCAATGTAGATTTCCTTAAAGACTCTCCCAATAAGAACTTAATTGAGTTAGTAACACTATCATTAAACTTAATTCCCTCTGTAAAGTTCCCCACTAGGGTCGTCAATTGCACACAAACTGCCATTGATAATATCTTTATAGAAAAGTCCAATGAACAAAATTATATTAAAAAACCAATAGTAAATGGTCTCTCAGACGATGACATGCAGTTCTTTCTGTTAAATCTTAATACTGAACAGGATATAAAATCTGTTAAATCTGAGCTCAAGAGGGTAATCAATAAGCCACAAATTGATTATTTTAGGACACTCCTCAGAGACATTCACTGGACTGATGTTTACAGTGCTCATGGCATGAATGAAAAATATAACACTTTTGCTAATAAAGTGCTTATCTTATTCGAACACTGTTTTCCCCCAAAACTTACCAAGGTTAGAGCAAAGTCTACAAAGAAGCCATGGATTACTCAAGGAATAGGGGTATCTTGTAAAACAAAAAGAAAACTGTAACCAATTTTTGATTGATGTACACAATTTCATTGACATTCCTGACATGAGCATCATTGGTAGACGTCGAAGGGTGTCCAGAACAAGGGCCAGCTTTATCTTTTGTGAAGCAATTTTCAAAACCATATGGACCATTCATAATACTATGTACAGCTTAAGTATTCATTACCATAGGCATTTTGCATCATTTGGTGTGTCTCTGTAAAGGTTTTCTTGAGTTTCACACAAAATTTAATGCTCCTGTAACTAACTCTGCCATCTCGAAATTCACAAATTGTACAACATAACATGCTCCTCAATACAGCACTGAACAATAACTAACAGACATAAAACAGTGACACTTTCGGCAGTAATAGATTAGACACAGGCATGTGCAGGGATGTCAACTGCATTTTGCTCCAGCACTCCACTGGCACGAAATTATGAATGTTCTGGAAATTTTTGCACAGATCTCGTATATGGTGCCAAAGACAGAGTGTGGTAAGTATGCTTCTTCAATAACATAGATGTTATTTGACACCAATTAAGTACAAATCAATTGCAGAATACAGGGGAATTCATAAGTACCTCCAGGGTTTCAGAAGAAAACTGCATAAGAACTACACAACATACCAAAAAACTGACATATCCAAGGACATGAGGCACTTTCATCCTTTGATTCATAATACACACCATGACAATTGCACAGTGGACTGATATGGGCCAGCCCTGTCACAACATGTAGACAAATCATCCATTCAGTATTGTCACAATGAATTAGTTTGCTCCTGCATGTAGAAAACCAATGAATATAATGCAGTGCCAGTTGCTGTTATAGTGACTTCAATGAATTGTTCATGTGTGTTCTTCAGCTCATTTTGAGGTTCGCAGCATTACAAATGATGCCTACAGTGAGCACCTGTAATGTGAGTTAATGAGTTGAAGAGGTGCTCTGTCTACTGTTATGTGTATGCCTTGTAGCTTCACTCAGTAGAAACAAGGACTTCTGGATATAGATACTTCTTATCCATTAAATTACTATAGAGATTTACCAAATAACTCAAATGTTAGCGCTCAAGGACCCTGTAAACTTCTCCAACTGGGAACCACTCAAATACAGATCACTCTCTCAGTGCACACACATGCTGATGGTTCACTCGAGGAAGACACTACATGTGATCAAAAGGAGAACTGTGCCAGTACCACATTAGGAAAATAAACATGTCTTTTTGAAGCTAAACATCAATCGCAGGGAATACGAAGTCCAAATCTGTGTCCAAAAAGAGCCTAGCATCCCATGTTCATCATAAATAAATCCACCAGAGAGCATGTATGAGGGCTATCCCAAAAATGACAGACGTATTGAAATAAAAAATTTAACAACATGGGAAAAGCAAATTTTATTATATACATTTTAAAAGAACACTCTTAAGCCATTTTTCTACATAATTGTCATCCAAATTGAGGCATTTATCATACTGTGGCACAAGTTTTTCAATACTGTCTCTGTATAAATCTGTCAGGGAGCCATGTCTTGATTGCTTGAAAGAGGCGGTAATCACTCAATCACAAATTTGGGCAGTATGGTCTATGATCATACACCTTCAATCCAAAACCCCACAGGAGCTCTTGGGTATGAATGGCCATGTGCAGATGTGCATTACTGTGAAAAAATGAAACTTCTGTGCTAAGTTTTCCCTGACACTTGCTTTGTATTACCTAATTAACTTTGTCAGTTGTTTGACAACAGCTCTCTCAGTTAATTGCTGTGCCATGTTCAAGAAAATCAACAAGACTCACTCCCTTAGAGCCCCAAGACACAGTAGCTATGATCTTCCTTTCTGACAGTGTTTCCAAATACTTCTTTGGTTTCTTGGGAGAATTTGTGTGTCTCCATTCCACTGACTGCCTTTTTATTTCACAATTGACATGGCTCACTCAAATCTCATCCCCAGTTACAATACAATTGATAACTTTGTTACCATTATTCTCGTAATCTTTGAGGAATGCCAATGTTCCAGCCAGTCTGTTTTTTTCCAGTCTTCTATTAGGATTTTGGGAACCCACCAAGCACAAAATTTATGGTAATCAAGCTTCTCCACGACAATTTCATGCACCAAACTTTTTCAGACACAAGGCTAGAGCTACCACTGCAGTCCTCATTATGAAATTGTTATGGCCATTTTTAAAATCAGTGGACTGTTGCCTCATTCAACTTTCACTCATTGATCCTTTTCTATACACATCACAAAGGCCATGATAAATTTCAATTGGTTAGCAGTTCTTTGCTAGCAAAACCTAATCACGGAATGTATCTCACAAGTGGCAGGAATTCCTATTCTAGTACACATTTTAACACATCACAGAAAGCAAAGCAGAAGAGACACAGACACACATTACCACTGCTGGATGCATACCGAGTGAAGGAACATTATGGCACCAAGATGACAGCTGTAGCCCCGTCCACTGCTGTCTGTTAACTTCTCGAGCCAGCATGGCACAGCAATCCTTAAATCTGCTGCTACCCTTTACCCATGTGACCAGGTGCCAGGAGAAGGAGATGTGTCGCTGCATACTGCATATAGTGACCTCACTGGATGTAGGCATAATTATATCAATTGATCCTCTGACATATCTGATGGAATTACGAGGCATACAAATTTCACTGCCTCTTGGATAGTAACCCAAGAATATTTCATTAGGTTAATTATTGGTTTCATGTATAATAATTCTGAAATGTTATGGATTAGGCTTCCATCCAGGTGAATTCACATTGAAGATACTCCGAAGCATCGATGAAGTGCGACTTGACAAAGCCCAGGCAGCAGAGGAAAATATCCAAAAGATGACTAGGCAAAGGAAACAGGGAGAGAGAATACCCCAGCAAGACAAGGAAGAGAATGACGATTATGGATATGGACAGCATTAGTGTGTAGAAGTATGGCAATATTCTTAAAAATTGAAATAAAAACTTTAAATGAGATTTCCCGTAAAGTGATTTTTTAGATTTAATGTACCTTTTCTCAGGAACTATAAGAGCTAACATCCTGAAATTTGGCAGAGTTATTAAGAAGTACTTACTGAATAATCCTGTGCACCAATTTTCAGTTATTTTTTCTCTGAGAAAAGTTATCCTTTAAAATTTGAGAAAAATAGAGCAGTCCCGGGTAAGACAAAACTGAAAAATTAATTTGAAAGTAACTATGAGCTGAAACAAAAATCTGTTGCACACGTTTTAATAGCCTTTAATGAAGAAGTATACTATAAAGTTTCAGCTTTAATGCTTGAGTTGTTTATGAGAAAAGGTACATTATATGTACATTGGTAATAAAAAATTCAAATCCTTATAAAATGAAATTCCATGAACATGATCAAACAAAAACTGCAGAGACTATAGTTCATTATGTACTACACAATAGTGTCAAGTTTTAAATTTATAACTGTAATGTTGTAGGAGATATTGAAGTTTAAATATCAGTATGCAGTTTGGTCTACGTCTGCCCTTAATGAATTTATGCAAAATAGAGAATGGAGAAAGTAAGGGAAGGGATGGGCAGGAATTAGTGACTTCCAGCTGCTCAAGGCAATGTGGTAGTGCAGTGGTGGCTGTAGATGTCTTTTGATGGCCAAAGCAGTTAAGGCAACGATTCATGAGAAGCCGTATATCTGTGTTCCAGTCCCAGTCTGATACAAATATTCAACTGTCACCATTGATTTTCTGAAATGCCCTGAGCGGCTGGAGTTCACAAATTACCATCCATCCATGATCTTTCCTTTGTGGGAGACCATAGTCATGTAGAACCTTTTTAAAGAAATTTCTGCCATTTGACTGTTAATTGTTCATTTATTTTACACGATTATGATTTCAGCTTTGTAGCCATTCTCAAGTGCATTTTGAAATGTTAATATATGTCTGACCTGTCCGTGACATCTCATCACCCTTATAAACCAGTTGTCACATTACACGATACGAGTATATTCCAAAATACATAATATGGTTGACATTGTGCACAATGATAAACTATTAACATACAGTACAACATATTCAACAGCTAATATATTCCTGTGACCTGCATTCATCACTTATTTTCATCAACTTTATGTACTCCTGCAATACAACAACTGGTCTAGAAGACCATAACATGTTTTTTTGATGATGACATGTCACAGACAGGTCAAACATATTTTACCATTTCAACATGCACTTGAGAATGGCTACAAAGCCAGATTTCCATAAAAAAATCCCACCCATCCCTTCTCTTTCCCTATTACCTATTTCATATAAATGTATGCACCAGCTGTGCCATTACAAAAATGTAATTGAGTAGATAAAAAAATAATCTGCTCCCCAAGTGGTGACAGGAGAACACACATATAAGAAAAGGTTGTACTTCTGCAAGCTATCAGAGCCAGTGGTGCCTTCTTCCAGCAGAAAGGATGAAGGGAAAGGAAGAAGGGTGAAGGAAACTGACTGGAGAAGTATAGAAAAAGGGGAAGATTTCAGAAAAGTCACCCAGATTACAGCTAAAACATTGTGTTAATAAGGGGTAAAAGCTAAGTGCATTGTATGTAACAGAAGTGGGAGGGGGACAGAGAAAAAAAAGACAGGTCAGAAAATCAAAGATGTAGGAAACTGAAACGGTGTGAAGAAAGGAGTGGTTACTGTGAAGAAGTGCTGAGACAGGAGAAATCAATGTGAATTAAGGCCAGGTGGGTGGTGAGAACCAAGGACATATTGCAGCACTATTTCCCACCTGCAGAGTTGTGTGAGACTGGTGGCTGGGGGAGAATCCAGATGGCGCATGTGGTGGAACAGGCACTGACGTCATGATTGTCATGCTATAGAGCATGGTCCACAACATGATATTGTGTGCTGCCAGTTTACACCTATTGCCTATGCCCATTCATCCTAACTGCTAACTTAGTGGTAGTCATGCTGATGTAAAAGGCGGATCACTGTTTATATAACAGCTGGTGTATGGCGTGTCATTTCAAAGGTGGGTCTCCCTTTCATAGTAAATGTTTTGCCAGTCACAGGGCTGGTACAGGTGGTGGTAGGAGGGTGCATATGGCAAGGTTCACAAGGATAGGAGCCATAAGGAAGGGAGATGGGTGCAGAAGGAATGAAGTTTTTAGTACCTGTTAGGTACGGTAGTCAGAGAAAGCGTGGATCAGTTACGAGTAACTTAGTTATAATAATTACTTCTACTCACCTTGAAAGGACCATTTTCCTCTGCTTCTCACAAGCAAGTTCTGTAGAAGACCATTGACTCTGTAGTTGTTCCTCAAGAGGAGGATTGACACAGTGCTCTGTGAAGAATAAAGGCACTGTCACCAGTATGCTCAGTTCCTCAAGCATGGTTGTCAATATGAATATGGTGCCACTAAATATAGATAGTAAATTGGCTGATACACATCTTTTCATTTCCTGAAGTGTCAAATGAATTAACAACACCCGTTTCCATTGTTCAAGGAAGAACAAAGATAATAGTGACTCCAAAATCTGTATGTCAAAATAGATTAAATAAAACAAAGTCTAGAATTTAAACAAAGTCTAGAATTAACAAATTTGTGACTAAGATGGCCCCTCTTTGACAAAAATCTACTGTAGATATCCTGATCAAAAAACCACACACACAATATTTTGAAGAAAATTGGATAGTAGAAGGGATCCACAAAAATGCCATCCAATTTCCTTAACTTACGTTGGTGTAGAATCTTAGAACATATTCTGGAATCAAATGTAATGAGGTACATTGAAGAGAATGAGCTGTTCCATACCAACTACCTTAGATTCTGAATATATCGATAACATGTTTTCTCA
The DNA here is from genome assembly GCF_023898315.1 of Schistocerca nitens. Lineage (NCBI taxonomy): Eukaryota > Metazoa > Arthropoda > Insecta > Orthoptera > Acrididae > Schistocerca > Schistocerca nitens. The sequence goes on along the minus strand of NC_064623.1, from coordinate 29,323,808 downwards.
CATGACATTCTAAAAGCCGTGGATCAAGACAGTCAAATAGGTGTGGTATTTCTCGATTTCTGAAAAGCATCTGGCTCAGTACCACATCTGTGCTTGTTATGAAAAGTACTATTATATGGGATACTGAGCAAAATTTGTGATGTGACTGGACTGGGGATTTCTTGGTGGGGGTGGACAGAGTGTTATCTTTGGTGGAGAATCATTACAAAAATCTAGAAGTAACTTCAGGTGTGCCCAGGCAAGTGTGTAGGGACCCTTGCTACTCACATTGTATATTAATCGTCCTGCAGACAATACTAATAGTAACTTCGGACTTTTCACAGATGATTAATTTGTCTGTAATCAAGTACTGTCTGAAAAAAAAGCTGCACAGATGTTTAGTCAGATCTTGATAAGATTTCAAATAGGTGCAAAGATTTGCAACTTGCTTTAAACGTTCAAAAATTTTAAGTTGTTCGCTTTGTGAAAAAAAACATAGTGTACTATGAGTACAGTATCAAGCCACATTTGGAAATGGTTATCATGTACAAATACCTGGTTGTAACACTTTTTGGGGATATGAAATGGAACCACCACACAAATTCAGTCATAGTTAAGCAGGTGGCAAATTTCAGTTCATTGCCAGAATAATAGGGAAATGCAACCAGCTTGCCAGGGAGACTGCTTACAAATCACTTGTGCAACCCATCATAGAATTTTGCTCAAGTGTATGGGACTCAAACCAAATAGGACTAACAAGGGATATTGAACACATACAGAGAAGGGCAGCATGAATGGTCACAGGTTTGTTTTACCTGTGGGATAGTGTCACAGAGATTCTGAAGAAAGTGAATGGCAGACACTTCAAGTTAGATGCAAGACAACCTACTTAAAAAGTTTCAAGAACCAGCTTTAAAAGATGACTATGAATATGCTACAACCCCCTACATATCACTTCAGTAGGGATGTGAGGACAAGAATAAGTTAATTACTGCATACACAGAAGCACTTAAAAAGTCATTCTTCTCACACACCATACATGACGAACAGGGAGAAGCCATAATGACTGGTACAGTGGGATGTACCCTCTGCCTTGCACTTCATAGTGGTTTTCAGAGTATGGATGTAGATTTATGAGGGTCAGCTTGGCTCCACATCCCTGTCAGTAACTTCTGGAATCTCACTAACTCTCTTCCTGCATATCTCACAGTTGTCTGCACTGTAAAATGTGCTTATTCAGGCTTTTAGCAGGGTATCACTTTAATGTGATGGAAAGTGTAGCAGGTCATTGGTAGGTAACAGTGAACTGGTAGCTTGTACCCAGTGGCAGCATTTTCCTGCACCAAGTATAGTGCTGACACAGGGCATATAGTAGGCTGCTTGAACATGTCATGATATTATAGATCAGGCAGATTACTGGAGACTGTCTTTCTTTGATGATGTAATTAGAAAGAACATAGGCTGAAAAATTTAGATATGCACAACATGACAAAGAATATGAAGCACCCAGTGCAAGAGGAATGAAATGAAAATTCTTGGTTGATAGAGTATCTGACATTATTTCATTAATTACACAAATGAGTCAATTTTACAAAGAACTTGGTGGTACGATCCTCATTATCAGTAGGATGTTGCACCCCCTCCGTCTTGGACACTTGCACAGATTATGTATAGGGAGGGAGTCAAAGCCGCTCTATCCTCTCCTGAGGCAAACTGGCCTACAACTGTTGTAACTGGTTCTCAATATCCTGGATACCAATACTGGGATGGAGTAATTGTCCAAGCTGGTCCCGTGCCAGTTCTGTAGGTGGCAGATCCGGGGATCTTCCTGGCCACATGAGTAGCTCAACATCAAGCAGACAGCTTAATGAGACATGTGCTATACATGAATGAGCACTGCTCTGTTGAAAAATGGATCCACAATACTTTTACACGAGAGCTAAGATGTGAGGACACACTGTGTCAGTGACGTACTGTTGTGACGTCAGCGTTCCCATAGCCACTGTTGGTCATGACCTGCAGTCGTATTCAAAGTCTCCCCACACCGCAATACAAGTAGCAGCACTGCTGTGCCTGTCTAAAACACTGGAAGACTGGGACCACCATACTCACCGATGACAGTCATCTGGGGTGGTGCAGAACTGTGATTCATCGCTGAACACAATGTGCTGCCATACATCAGCTGCCCGTGAAAATCTCCTCGGGTTTGCTGTGGGATCCTAAAATCAACTCAATTCGATATTTTGATAATCCAACTGGTTGCCATCTTCAGGAGAATGCTGCTTTTGTTGATGAGTCCCAGCAGCATTCTCCTGAAGATGGCAACCAGTCGAATCACCGAAATACCGATCGAGTTGATTTTAGGATCCTGCAGCAAACCCAATGAGACTTTCGATATTTATTATGCCAGGAAAGCCTACAATGTCACATCAGCTGCCCATGCTTCCCAGTCATGCTACTGTCTACAAGCAGCCATTTGAGTTTTCATGTTAACAGCAGCCAGTAGCACAATTCCCTAGACTAGCTGTGCCATTTTCCAACTTAAGGGGGGGGGGGGGGGGTGACACACAATGTTACAAGGAGTCCATTACTTATTTTCAGGTGGCAGGCAAAGGTGTGAAGGAGTTACAAAGTGCTCGGAGCACAATACGGTGATCGTCCCTCGTGGTCGTCAGACTCATTCAATTGAAACCTGGATGACGAGTACACCTGTTCCCAAGCTCCCGTGCAGTACAGCCCACTGTCACATAAGAATGCCCAAAAGTGGATACAGCATGATTCAACTACTCAGCCAAATGGAGACCCAGAAAGAGGCCCCTTTCAAACTCTGACAGGTGCTGATAATGCTGTCTCACATGAGTAAGTCGCATCTCCATGTTCTTCATAGAGATCACTATGTCTCAACCTGTTCACACCCTTCTATATCATACCAGGAATGGTAACAACATTAAATGTGTACAACACTATTGCATTCTGCTGGCCGTTCTATCTATCAGAGGGAACTGCAGCTCTAATTATTTATGTACCCATCAATAGTGAGTACATGAACAAAGTTACATTGACATCCAACCATGTCTTCTGGGTACTTTAATTCGTTTGTTATTTTTATTTTTATTTACACGTCAAGTTCTACATCTACATCTATACTCCGCGAGCCACCTTACGGTGTGTGGCGGAGGGTACTTATTGTACCACTATCTGATCCCCCCTTCCCTGTTCCATTCACGAATTGTGCGTGGGAAGAACGACTGCTTGTAAGTCTCCGTAGGACCAAATTGAGGAGCAAATCTCCAAGCTCATGGAACATGTCAGTACATGAAATGACAACATAAAAGTAATAACAGATAAAAATAAATGTTCATGAACCCAAAAAAAGTCAGTCCATAAGTTTAAGTAAATACAATCAACAATACAACAACAATCAGCTTAATTTTTCAAGGAACTCTTTGACAGAATAGAAGGAGTGACCCATGAGGAAACTCTTCAGTTTTGATTTGAAAGCACGTGGATTACTGCTAAGATTTTTGAATTCGAGTGGTAGCTTATTGAAAATAGATGCAGCAGTATACTGCACACCATTTTGCACAGGAGTTAAGGAAGTCCGATCCAAATGCAGGTTTGACTTCTGCCGAGTATTAACTGAGTGAAAGTTGCTTATTCTTGGGAATAAGCTAATATTGTTAACAAGAAATGACAGAAAGGAATATATATATTGAGAGGCCAATGTCAAAATACCCAGACTCATGAACAGGGGTCGACAAGAGGTTGTGAACTTCTTCCTTCTAGATGAATGTAGATCACTCTCGCATGGAATCCCTTCCCCTGGAGTTGAGGAGGTGCCTGATATCTATGCTCCAGACATTTTACATATCCAAGTTGTACTCCCTTGTCTTATCATGATTCTCATAGTGGAAGTCATCATAGTCCCAGTGGAGTTCCATTCAGCTCCAATAATCTGTGTCTTATGCTCCAAGATAGTTTCTTCTAGTCCTACCACCAGCATCACTCATTTTGAGGCTCACTTCTTCAAAGTACAGAATGTTCCATTCACTCTCAGGGATAAGCTACAGTTGAAACTACGGTGCATCCAGAAGGAAGGCATTCTCACCACAGTCATGAACAGTCTGCACAACTCCTATGAGTCATATGGAAAAGCCACATGGGTCACTTCAAATTTACAGTGACCTTAAGGCTACACTTAACGCACAGCCTGTCATTAATGCCTGCACAATTCCAAAAGTAGATGACATAATGGCACCACTCGCAGGTGGCAGTATTTTTGCCAAGATTGATTTGTGGGATGCTTACCTTCAGCACCCAACGGACGAGGCATCACAGAGAATTCTAGTCATTAACACACTGTTTGGACTATTCCAATACAACAGCTTCTTTTTGCCATTGCCAGTTCTCCAATTATTTTTCAGTTGTACTTGGAACAGCTGACATGGGATGTATCTGGCACAGCAAAGTAACTTTATTACATTCTAATCACTGGCAAAAGCTCCTAGGAGCTGGTGGTCAACCTTGATGACCTTTTTGTTGTTCTTCAACAAGTCAGTCTTAAGTGTCGCAGATTAATGTCATTTTATTGTCCCTCGGGTGGCCTGTCTTGGTCACATTACCAGGCTTCAGGAATATGACCTATACCACAGTATGTTCAAGCCTTAAAGCAAGTTTCAGTCTCAAAGGACTTTGTGTAACTATGATCTGTGCTTGGACAACTTAATAATTAGCGCAACATGCTGGTGTCATAGCAGAACTGCTCCATTATTTGTTATACAAAAATGTGAAGTGGAATTGGACACCCACCTGTGATAAAGCCTTCTGAGATGTCAAACAAGCCCTGCTCCAGCCAACAAGCCTCTGACCTAAGAGCCATCAAAACCACTAATTGCAGTAGTTGATGCTACTGATTACAGTTTGAACACAGTGTTATCACATGCAGTGGATATGTGGAACATCTAATTGCATTCATATCCGAAACTCTGACACATACTCAATATAATTCCAGTCAAACAGTAAACAAGGCCCTGGCTATTGTGTTCACAACCCACAAATTCCACAGCACATGACCAATGTTTCACATTCTTGACAGACCATAAACCTCTTTCACTGTTATTCATGGCAGACTCCAATATTGTGACCAAATTGGTGCATCACCTTCAGCTATGGGCATTGTTTTTGTCTAGCTGCTCATATGACATCAGACACTGCTCGACAGCTCAACATGCCAATGCTGAGTTACCTCCAGGTTACCTCATCTGGTGCAATGAGGAGGGCTGCCAGATTGGAAACAATTGGATCATCTGGAAGTCCTAGCATTCTGGCATAGGTATGATGAGTTCTCCACCCATGAATGGAGTCCTCTTGTTGCAAGGAGGAAAGGGACACACTCACATTGAGATCCTATCTGCCCATTGTCACTGCATCCTGTCCCATACATCTGGGTCACTGGGGAATAGTGCCCATGTAGAGGCTGGCCACCAAAATGTGTATTTGCAAGGGATCAATGCCAATAATGCCAACTTGATGGCAACATGCGAGACATGTTAAAGCAAGCAGGAGCAGATATTTCCCTTGCCCGGTTGCTTCAGTGCCCTGGTCGTGACTCCCTTTAGACTCTAAAGGCCCCTCTTTGGTTATTCATGGTTTATCTGTTTGGTGCAGGAACCAGATTCCCCAATGTTTTTTGGATGTCTTCAATGTCCTCAGCAGAGATAGTCTAGCTTCTTGCATGGTTCTTCTCCAGAGAAAGTCTCCCAGAAATCATTGTTACTGACAAGGAGCTCTGTTCTCATGTTTCAAATTTACTGTTTTTGTTCTTCCAATGACGTCGCCCTAGTGCACACAGCACTTTTGATCCAGCATCTAATGGATTATTGGAACATTGTTTTCACACATTCAAGTCATAGTTAACAAAGTTGAACTGCCATAATGATTTAAATGAAACACTTACTCTGTTTTTCGCATCTTACTGTTCCAACTCTTAGGACAGCATCAGTCTCGCCAAAAAGCCCCATGGATGGCAGCATTGGTCCAAACTCTACATCCTCCATCCTATGAGAACTCTGTCTCTCCATCTGCAGTCCCAAAGCCACCATTATTCCGTTGAAGATGACGACTGGCAGTTGGTTCCTCCAAAAATCGTCACCAATGGGCCTCTGCAGTTGTCATCCATTTACTAGGACAGGTTAAGGTGAAAGTACAAACAACTACATAATGGCTTCATTTGTCACCAGTATGTCAACCAGGCGAGCTCATGGAAAACAGCAATGCCTCCTAGCAGTGGATTGTCTTGATCCTTTGTTCCAGAGTCGGACATCCCCCGTCCTGGAACCTTGTACAACACAGCACAACTGCAGCAGCCAAAGGGTCCATGTCCTTTGGCTTCTGGTAAGGACAATCCATCCACAGTCCAGACACCAATACCAATAGACATCTATCTCAGCCAACAGGGTTAACCAGTTCCACAGGTGGGCAATGTAGTCTCCAGGTTCCTTAGATACTGACATGTGTCATACCCTCTCGTCCTTCCATGATGGGGAGGAGGGGGGAGGGAGGACTGTATGCCCAACAGACCAGTAACCATTCTCACACCAGTGGCGTACCAGCGGCTTAACCTCAAAGGGATTAAGTCAGCAGATGACAGAGCTTGAATAATTGAATCATGCATGCTGCCTAGGGCAGCAGATGGCAGTGAATGGACCCCCAGAAGTTGTTGGCCTGTAGACCAATTTGCCTCTGTGAGCCACATTTTCACGAAGAATTCCTTTAGTATCTTGACACAACTTGGGTATTTAGGAGGTGCAAAGCTGCTCTGAGGCATCTTGCATTGAGTTCAGGACCAGGAATTGACCGTACCCACAGTTCTTGAATCAGAGTCGGTCAGGACCTTCATTACATACAACATCCTGCTGCACCAGCCACTGTCGATTGAAAGAGCTGTCAGTATTTGCCTTCACCATCACCAGCACTTGATGTCCGTGTTGGTGACGACTAGGAACTTTGTCCAGCCATCGCACTTCACTATGTTATTTTGTTCTACTTCCAAGTGAATATTTAATCTTGACTGTTTCATCATTATGACTTACGACATTCTAACTGCTGATCATGAACTTTCCAAAACCATTGTAGTGATTAATTTTTCTCCAACGAAGGTGTATTTTCATTTATGTACTTGTAAATAAAACTATTCTACATTCCAGAATGCGATTTTCACTCTGCAGCGGAGTGTGCGCTGATATGAAACTTCCTGGCAGATTAAAACTGTGTGCCCGACCGAGACTCGAACTCGGGACCTTTGCCTTTCGCGGGCAAGTGCTCTACTAACTGAGCTATCGAAGCACGACTCACGCCCGGTACTCACAGCTTTACTTCTGCCAGTATCTATTTACCTGCGCTGTGTTCTCATTGGGCCTCAACCGGCGCAAGGCTTAACACTATAGAATATTTATAAGAAATCTACCATCAAATCATGAGTTACTAAGGAAATGTAAACCAGTAATAGCATGATAAAAATCGAAAGGTGACTGGTTATATTCATTTCTGAAAACCTTGAAAATAAATAAATAAATAAATATCATGAGGGTAATGTAAAACTTTTTCTTTTTGAGCATTTTATTTTGTATAGTGATGGTACTTACCTGAATGTTGACCAACTGGTTCAGATCAGCACCAGCCTGTAGCAGGGTTTCCACTGTGTCCCAGTGGCCCCTGTTAGCTGCATACTGCAGTGGTGTCCAGTGTAGGAGTCCGTCCTCCTCAGCCAGAGCTGCCTTTATCTTCTGGCACAAGAGTCGCAGCAGTGATGCTTTGACTCCTTGGGCAGCTGCAATGTGAAGTGTATTGCGCCCCCAAATGTCTCTCTCTTCCAGTCCCACACCTGCCTGCAGCAACGCTCTCACTCTTCTCTCATCACCATCTAGCAACAAACTTAGCAGGTGTCGTCCCCAACTCGCCATGCGGTCAAACACCTCCACAAAAAACTCCAAGTTCCTCCCCGACTGAGCGGAACTGTACACTGCTGCACAGGCCTTTCGGCTGGCATCTGAGAAACACCACTTTGCGAGGAAATATTCCGCAAATGTCCTATGCTCGAACAGCAGTTTCTCGCCGGTCAACTGATGCACTATTCCAGCTTTTACAATACTGTCACCCCCAGATGACTGTATAAGTGACTGAAGGATTTCTTTGTTTCGCACCAGAAGTAATCCTGCTAAACGCTTGAGCTTGGCCTCGTGGCACCTCCATAACATTTTCACTTCCTTCCTCTTTCCAGGGTCAGACAGCTTGTCCCCAAAGTTTTCTACATACAGTTTTCCAAACTTGTAGTGGAAAAAGACTTCACAAAAGGCCACAGTGTCATGTGACTCTGTTCCGACCTCCATCAGGTCCCTGTACATTTCAGCATACAGTGGGATTCTCAGTAGATCCTTGAGCGGTGTCGCTAAGCCGTCAAATCTCCATCTGAGCGCTCTAGGTCGAAACCTGTCAAGGTATTTCTGGAGTTGGCTATCACTGAAAGCGGGGAGCAAGTGCGCCAGTGATCCCAGATGATCTTCCAACAACCTTGCAGCAGCCGGCCGTGTCGTCACCACCAGTTTGCCTCGGCTGGGTGATAGAAGCCTCAGAGCTTGAAGAAACACCTCTGCATAGTCTGGACCCACTTCCTCGAAGTTATCCACCAGACACACCATGTTTTTGTAATTCTGAAGACAGTGCTGGAGCAAGCTGAACTCCAGCTCAGCCAGTTCCCCTTCATTGAACATCACACTCTGCAGGAAAAGTTCCCTGACTTCCTCAGCACTCATATGCTTCTCAAACTTTTCGTAGCATTCTCTCAGATCTATCTGTACAACCCAGCTGCTTGGGTTACTTTGTTTCACTTCTGTAGCTAGATGCAACAGCATTGTTGACTTGCCAATCCCAGGTCTGCCTTCGACAATTATCTTGTTATTGAAAGCATCCAGTGCTTCCAGGGGCTGTACTGCCTGCTCTCTGACATAGTGTCGGATCCTACCACCTCCAGCAAGGAAGTACTGTACATTCCACCCACGTTCAGTGTGCTTTACTGCAAACATATGTAACCCTTTGTATTTTCTGCATATCCCTTCAAGGGCGATAATATCAATACTTTCAGTTTTAGCCAAAATGGGCATTGACATGTGCAAAGCAAGGTATTTCTTCAATTCCCCAAAGGTGCACACTTTGTAATTCTTCATAAGGTAGCCCAGTTTCTCTAAAAGTATCCGACAGGTACTATTATCTGCAATACATACATCTCTCACAGCCAGGGATGAGAAGAATTCGTCCTTCACGTACTGTTGTGTAACCAACTGCCTTGGCACATAGTTTTCTGATAGGGGCTCGAATGTTTGACCCAGCTTCACACAGCCTGAGTTCCTTGCGAGTGCGATCAAGCAGGATAACCTGTGTTTCAACAGGTTCTGGAGCTCTGCTGTATTCGACACAAGCTCGCCTAGCTGGCATTTACGCTTAGCCCCATTGAGCCTGATTTTTGTAAGCAGGAGATCGTCCCAGCTCTCATCGCTGACGTCACCACACCAGAATGAGTCCTGGAAAGATGCCTCTTCTCTCATTGACACAACAATCAGACGACGGCCACCTTCTAGGTGCACTCTCATCTTGTTAAGCAAGTTAAGGGATTGTCTTCTTTCCTCTTGATCATCGTCTACGAGAACCTAGATAACATGGACATAAAAATCATTAGAATATATACAGCGAGTGTACTAAATAATATCATCATCATAGTAAAACCACTTCAAGCTCAGCACTAGTAAGCTACACACTAACATTTCCTTTTGGTTTCCTCCTGTATTGCAACACCCCAGGAAGTGCAACTCACTAGTGATGCTGGGCTGAGCTATTGCTGTGAGTAATTTTATGGACCCACAACAATGGAAAATTGATGGTGCTCGTTCAGATGATGCCACAACCTAATATCTAGCCAGACCAAGGACTACTACTTTTGGTATCGTGACAGCACTCAGTGACCACTGCAAACTTTGTATGTCGGTCTTTATATAGATGTATGTGGGACCTCAGCTGTTCAGCACAGCCGGCCGTGGTGGTCTAGCGGTTCTGGCGCTGCAGTCCGGAGCCGCGGGACTGCTACGGTCGCAGGTTCGAATCCTGCCTCAGGCATGGGTGTGTGTGGTGTCCTTAGGTTAGTTAGGTTTAAGTAGTTCTAAGTTCTAGGGGACTTATGACCTGAGATGTTGAGTCCCATAGTGCTCAGAGCCATTTGGACCATTTTTGTTCAGCACAGAATGTTGAATCAAAATACCTTTCAAACGTCTACATCTCCAATTGTTATTTTATTGAGCAACCAGTTTTGGCGATAGGCCTATATTACGCCATCTTCAGACCCTCTGACTGACGTGTAGGAAGATTCCCATCACAAACGAAGGGATAACTGTGTCCTAAATCTACAACTACCAGTCATTCAATGTTGGTCCCTATTTTGACTGGACCAGAGTTTGAAATCTTCCTACACATTGATCAGAAGGTCCCTGAAAATGACGTAACATGTCGCCGAAACTGTTTGTTCAAATAAAATAACAATTGGAAATTTAGATAGCTAAAAGATATTTTGATTCGATGTTCTAAGGGCACAGGCTGTCAATAATGGAAACTTTCACACTTTTCCCCTCTGACGGGGAATCTTATATGTGGACAACACCATGGGAAGTATGCAATCCTGGAATGGCTTCTGTGCCATTTCTCTGGCGCGTTGCGTATCCGGTGCTATCGATAGCGCCGGACGGAAACAGAAATAAAAGTCCAGAATGAGATTTTCACCCTGCAGCGGAGTGTGCGCTGATATGAAACTTCCTGGCAGATTAAAACTGTGTGCCCGACCGGGATTCGAACTTGGGACCTTTGCCTTTCGCGGGCAAGTGCTCTACCAACTGAGCTACCGAAGCACGACTCACGCCCAGTACTCACAGTACTGGCAGAAGTAAAGCTGTGAGTACCGGGCATGAGTCGTGCTTGGGTAGCTCAGTTGGTAGAGCACTTGCCCGCGAAAGGCAAAGGTCCCGAGTTCGAGTCTCGGTCGGGCACACAGTTTTAATCTGCCAGGAAGTTTCAGAAATAAAAGTCGCTATCGATAGTGCCGGATACGCAACACGCCAGAGAAATGGCACAGCTTCTTCCAGTTGATGCGCAGTAGTAAAGTGTTGGCAACAATGGTAATTGAGTGGCCCATACGGTGCATTGCAATCTACATCTTCAATGCTGCATTCTAACTGAGTAAATGTTGAGCAGGTCCTTACAGCTGCTTACAGACTAAGGATCATCACAAGGACAAGGAATTGTTGGTAGACCTCGCACATTTCTCGTGTCAGAGGTGGACAAGTGTATGCTATGACAGATGGAATATGACCCTGAAAGAAGTGTGTGAAGAAATGGAGCTGATGAAGACATCAAACACACTCCTGTGTGGCCGATTCTGGATACGCGATTTCCTTACCGATATCACTAACACAGCGTGTTCAAGTCCTCAGGCCACAAGAGCGCCATGGCAACAGTCCTGGCAATGGACACAAAGATCGCCGTCCACAAAGAGTGTTCAATTAATGGATGAGAAGACATTGACGTACTGTGAGGCAATGGATTACCACAACGACCGTGAATGGTCATAAGCAAATCACTGAGCAATTATACGGGGGATGTTCAATAACTAATGCAACACATTTTTTTTCTCGGCCAATTTTGCTTGAAAAAAAAATTGCACAGTTTGTTGTGGGACATTGTGGAGTATTCCCGTTCCCGTCCCTATAGTTTCACAAATTTCTGATATGTGGCAGGACTACACATAGCGTTCAAAATGGCGTCCATAACATGGGTGTGTTCCAAGCAGAAAGCTGTCATTGTGTTTCATTTGGTGGAAAACCAGAACATCACACACAGTTGTAGCACCTGCAGAATGTCTATGGAGACCAGACAGTGAACAAAAGCATGGTGAGTCGTTGGGCGAGGCATCTCTCATCATTGCAACAAGTTTGTGTAAACATTTCTGCTGTCCAACACGCCAGATGGCCACATACAGCCCCAAAAAATTGATAAAAGTACTTCAGCGTGTTCGTCGGCACAAAAATACAAACTGCTCCTCCATGACAATATAAGGTCTCACACAAGTTTGTGCAAACTTGGACTGTTCTTCCTCAATCACCCAACTGGCCGGATCCTACACCTTTCGAATTCCACCTGTTTGTCCGCCATGATAGCTGAATGGTCAGCATGACGGACTGCCGTCCTAAGGGGCCCGGGTTCGATTCCCAGCTGGGTCGGGAATTTTCTCCACGCAGGGCGACGAAGTTCTGCTTGACAGATCACCCATGCTACTGAAGAATGTCATCCTTGTAGAAATACGACATATGTGGTTTACGCAGCAAGGGGTACCACTCCATCTTCTATGTGTCATAAGACGGTGCTTAACACAAATGTTCGATGGACAACGGACTGTTAATAAGGTCTCGTAAAATGGTCTCCAGGTTCACCTGACCAAGAATACCCTACTTTCCTGGCCGTGGAAACATTCAAAAGTATTAGTGCGTTTCAGACTCATCAACAACACGCAAAGATTACAGAGGAACACGTGACAAAATCTGAAGTCAGCTACAAGTTCGCTAGAGTTCATGATCCTTTGATAAAGACAGCTGAATGATGTCTAAGACTGAGTGACAACCCTGTTGAGCATTTCCTGTGGTATTAACTGATAGCTAACTAACAAAGAACAGAATAGCCTGTACCTCAAGAAGTATTTCTATCTGAAAATATGTTTGTTGACATTTTATGCTAGATTTGACGCGTACAGTCCCCTTTAAGAACATGGGACACCTCGTTTTTTCTTAAACCTGTATGTGAGTTTACGTGGAAAAATATTATTAGGGGGAAGACACCTCTTGCACCCTTAGAGGTAGCCAGCCGGAGTGGCCGAGCGGTTCTAGGCGCTACAGTCTGGAACCGCGCGACCGCTACGGCCGCCGGTTCGAATCCTGCCTCAGGCATGGATGTGTGTGATGTCCTTAGGTTAGTTAGGTTTAAGTAGTTCTAAGTTCTAGGGGACTGATGACCACAGAAGTTAAGTCCTTTAGTGCTCAGAGCCATTTGAACCATTTGAACCTTAGAGGTCGAATGGGACTGCGAAGGAGCGATATCTAACAATAATCGAATACGAACTACATTGCTGTCGTTTAGTAGGAAAAGTACGAGACTGTGCACTCTAAGACAAAAAAGAAAGAACGCATTACAAGCAAATTATCGGAACGGTGCGGAAATCGGTAGATGTGATGTACATGAATAATCTAGCGTCGTGTCCTGGCATATGTGGGAGAGGGAGAAAAGGGGTTACTGGTCAGCCTGCGCTCCCGAGCGGTACAGAGCAGAAGACAGAACAATAATTCAAAAAGGCATTTTATTGTGTTCTTCTATCTGAGCCAACACTGGTACAGGCATTTACTAGAAATGCAGGTGGTGAGACTTGGCAGGGAAATCGTTGTGGAGACTATTTGACAAACAGGGTTTTGAAATAGTTGTTTATTCCAAACAGGGCTAACTAATACACCGAAGGTTAGTTCTAGGGTTAGAAAAAGCATGAATAACACTGTTACAACAGAAGCCAGTGCAGAAGTCCCAGGAGTGGATCCTAACCACCGTAGCAAACACTAGCAGCATCTTAAGGCAACAACTTAGTTGCAAAACAAAACATATTGAATGTGACACTGTTCACTGAGGCACTCAGAGAGAGAGAAAGAGAGAGAGAGAGAGAGAGAGAGAGAGAGAGAGAGAGAGAGAGAGAGCAGACTTATGCGGAGCTGGACCGAGGCTGGACTCCACGGACGCGGATAAGGCGCCCAGATTGTCTGACTCAGAACACCGCCAAAATGCGGAATCTAGGGGTTTTAAAGAGTCGCGTGGTGGCACTGTTATTCCCACTTAAAGCCACCCACCGAATCCCGCAGGTCTCTTGCAGGCGCCTGCCAATCACGGTTTAGTTAGGTCCTCTCTACTGCTCCTGAGGCGGAGATGTTAATGCAGTTGCACTAAGTCCGTATTTGGTATCAACATTGTTCAGCTGAAAGCTAAACGTAACTGCTCTGCCAAATAAGGCTTGCAACATTATTATTATTAAACGTCATTTAGCCCCGCTCTCTTTCTAACCCCTGTGAACCTACTGACGTTGCTGTTCTCGGGGCTGGTATCAAGCTGGCTTTATACGCTAGTACGTGCCTGTTGGTTACAAAGTTCTACGGTGACAACCTACCACCGCGTCTAGACGACATACGAAGTTACATGTTAATTCCTTGAACGGTAACTAGCTCCCTGGGACCGCGTCTGGGGGCGTCTGCATTTTCGCAAGGCTCTCTCCTTACGGTTTACCTCATGTAACAATATCTCTCCTAGTTTCGTCTGCCCTCAGCATCGTCTCTGCTTCCGTGCCTCCTCACAGCTTCAAGATAACACTACAGTAGCATCAATATACAGGGTGTCCCAGCTATCTTGTCCACCCAAAATATCTCTGGAACAATAACAGCTATTGGAAAACGACTTTCACCGGTATCAATGTAGGGCTGGGGCCCATGAATGTACATATTTGGAAACATTCTAAAACGAAAGCATATGTGTTTTTTAACACAAACTTATGTTGTTTTAAATGGACCTCCTATATTTTTTCTTCAGCAATCCATAGCATGACAAAGCACATACTCAATGGCGTAGATTGCATCGCAATATTGCCATTACATCCCGAGATATTAAGACGCGAAGTTGACGCTTGAAACACCCGACATGCGCTGCTAGCGCACGTCCTGAGGCTCAGGCGTGAACCCCATGCTGCCCGTAATCGGGATGTGATTGACATGCGTAATCACACTTCCATACTTATCAAGAGGTCCGAAACGAATAATACGGTATGCTGCCATCCTGCATTAACGTCGTACATTCCAGCAGGTATTTATCCCATAGGCTAGGGGTGATGCGGTTCTGTAACATATCTGTGTACCGCAACGTTAGTCACAAAGTTAACTTCGCTTATCGTTAATCCGTTACTAAAAAGGTAATGCCGTTCAACGTTAAAACTTTACTTTACTGTAGATCTAGCGCAAGTGACAGTTAATCATCCACTCGTAATAGTAAAATTCATGTTGACGGTTTTAGTGAAACGAGCAAGTGGACTAAAAGTTTTACCGTTGTTTAGGTAAAAATGTTTTGATTTGGGAAGTTCAGGTACGACATAGAAGATGAATGTAAACATGTTTAACCAATTAGTTTTATTATCACATAATTATCAATGTTATGTTTTATCTAATGCGTTAAATGACAAATTGTTGCAAAGGAATGTTTCTTAACATCACTGGGTAAAATGGCCCTTTCTAGAAACTTCCACTGTGATACCAGCACTACATACTAAACATAGCGTTCACATCTCATGCTCAAAGTGATGCCCATTGGCTTGCATACACAGGGTTACTCTGCGGATGAAGGATGCCCTACTTCGTGCTAGTTTCCTCTTTGATGGCTGTACAAGCATCAATAATGCGTTGCTTCATGTCCTCTGGTGTTGTTGGTTCATGTTGGTAAACAGCATCCTTCGCTGCTCCCCAAAGAAAATAATCCAGCGGTGTAAGGTCCGGAGATCGGGCAGGCCACCTAACAGGGCCACCTCGTCCAATCCACCTACCAGGGCGTGCGCTAGCAGCGCATGTCGGGTATTTCAAGCGTCAACTTCGCGTCTCAATATCTCGGGATGTAATGGCAATATTGCGATGCAATCAACGCCATTGTGTATGTGCTTTGTCATGCTATGGATTGCTGAAGAAAAAATATAGGTCCATTAAAAAAACATAAGTTTGTGTTAAAAAACACATATGCTTTCGTTTTAGAATGTTTCCAAATATGTACATTCATGGGCCCCAGCCCTACATTGATACCGGTGAAAGTCGTTTTCCAATAGCTGTTATTGTTCCAGAGATATTTTGGGTGGACAAGATAGCTGGGGCACCCTGTATAACACTACGAACCAACAAATGATTAAAATTTCAGAAAAAAATGGATGACTTATTCAAGAGAAAGAGCTTCACAAATTGAGAAGTTAATTGGTTTATCTCTGATCCTCATGCAAGCATGTAATCGATTAGATAGAATAGTTGGATGTGCACCTGATGGATATCGTACCTAATTCTGCCCAATGGACGTGTCACAGCGTCGAAATCCCGAGCTGGTTGGAGGGCTCTGCACATAATGCTCCAAACGTTCTCAATTGGAGAGAGATCCGGCGACCTCGCTGGGCAAGGTGGGGTTTGGCAAGCACGAAGACAGCCAGTAGATACTTTCGCCATGGGCAGGCAGGCTTTATGTTGCTGAAATGTAAACCCAGGATAGCATGCCATGAAGCGCACCAAAACGGGGTGTAGAATATCGTCGACGTAAAGCTGTGTTGTAATGGTGCCACGAATGTCAACCAAATGGGTCCTGCTACGAAAAGCAATGGCACTCCCAACCGCCACTCCTGGTTGTTAGGCCATATGGCAAGCGACAGTGAGGCTGGTATTCCACCGCTGTCTGGGGTGTCTCATGATATGTCTTTGGCCTGGAATCTCGTTCACTGGAGTAGAACTCTCTTGACTGATGAGTCCCATTTTGAATAGAGCCCCAGTGACCAACGAAGACGGAAGACGTGTCTGCTGACGCCCCAGACAGCAGTGGGATACCAACCTGATTGTCACCCACCATACAGTCTGACAACCAGGAGTGATGGTCTTGGGTGTCATTTCTTTCCGTAGCAGGACCCATTTGGTTGACATTTGTGGCACCCTTACAGCACATGGTACGTCGACGATATTCTACTCACCGTTTTGTTTCTCTTCATGATAACCTATCCTGGCCTTACATTTCAGCAGGAAAATGTCCACCCACACACACAGAGAGATGTCTACCGCTTTTCTTCGAGGTTGCCAAACCCTTCGTTGGTTAGTAGGGACGCTGGATCCCTCCCTATTCGAGAACGTTTGGAGCATTATTATGGGCAGGGCCCCAGCTCGGGATTTTGACTATCTAATGTGCAAAATGGATACAAATTTGCACGATATCCTTCAGGAGGACACGCAGCAACTCCATCAAGCAATGCCAAGCCGAATAACTGCTTGCGTAAGGATCAGAGGTGGTGCAATACATCATTTAATTGCTCAATTTTTGAAGATATTTCTCTTGAATATATCATCCAGATTTTCTGAAAGTGTTATCATTTGATTATCTGTTCATGTATATCACATCTAGCGAATTCTGTCCCATTTGGATAATTCCTTCGTGGTGCGTTCTTTTATTTGTCTTAGAGTGTGTTTGTAGACGATTTACGGCCAGTCAAGGACTACATGTTCCTAAATAATGGTGGAATGAGCCATATCCATGGGCGTACCCAGGATCTGAACGGCGGCGGCGGCGTGGGGAGGGGGGGGGGGGGCAGATCATTCTAGTCTCAGGAAACAAGGACTTGAGACAACATACAGCACTTATTATTAAGTAAAACAGTAAACCAGTGAAAAACTCCTTTTAATAAACATTTTAAATACAAGAACGCACTTGAATCCGAGAAAACATGCAGCATTTCTTATTAACTAAAACACTAAACTAGTGAAAAACTGCGAATATTTTCTAGGGGGGGTGGGGCAGCTGCCCCCCCCCCCTTGCCCATCGCTGGGTACGCCCATGGCCATATCACCTAGCAATAACTGTTCATCTGTTTTATTTCTCAGTTTTAGACAAATAATTTCAAAAAAACATTGACCTCGTTTTTTCAATTTTTTATTTTTAAATTTTGTTCAGAAATCATTAAATATGATACATTTAAAAACTGATCAGTATTGGTTGGTTGGTTGATTTATTTGGGGGGGGGGGCAAACAGCAAGGTCCTCGGTCCCATAGGATTAGGAAAGGATGGGGTAAGAAGTCGACCATGCCATTTCACAGAAACCATCCTGTCATTTACCTGATGCGATATACGGAAATCACAGAAAACCTAAATCAGGATGACCGGATGTGGGTTTGAACCATCGTCCTCCCAAATGCGAGTCCAGTGTCTTAACCATTGCGCCAATTCACTCAGTGATCAGTATTCTATTATTATTATTATTATTATTATTAAGAGTATATAGATGAAGAAAAAGCAGACAATTTTCAATTTATGCTGTGATTTTATATATTTTTACACTTCATTTACACAGTTGACAGCAGCAGTTCGTAAAATATTTCAAGTTTTCCCCAAATAACTACTTAAATTTTTCTTAATTACTCAGATTATTTTCAAGCAATAACATTTTTTTTTACAGAATTGAATCTCACGCTGGTCAGTTTGATACCCCATTTCTCTGTTTTCCACTATTCATTTGCTGTGAAAATTCTGACAAAGATACATTTTGTAATTTCTAGGGAGTTTTATCTCGCTGCACTCAGACAATTCACCAATGAAGTCAGCTCACAGACTTTTAAGGAAACTCAGTTCTGCATGTTTTGCTCTCAAAATTCTCTCTCATTGTATTTACCTGAAAACAAGTGTTTCGCAATGTTTTCATTCCTCATTGTCTTATGGGATTATCTTCTGGGACAGTGGAGTTGTAGTAAGTAAATGGTTTACTCAGGATAAGGGAACAGTGAGAATTTTGTGTAGAGTAGATAGCTGTTAGCTTGTAGAAGTTTATTTAAGGGCCTCGGAATTCTTATGCTTTCTTTCCATTATATTTACTTCTTAACTGTTTCTGTTGTTGATAATTAAAATCAATTTCACTTTAAATGTATTTTTCTCAATCACAATATAAGGCATGAAAATAATTTTCGCTGTGGACCTCGGCTTCGTGTCTGAGCTTCGTAGCGGAGTTGTGTACTATAGTATAAAGGTCTTCAACAAGCTCCAATCTAATGTAAAGCAAGAATTGGGTATTTTTTACCGGTCCAAAAGAAATTTAAAATTTTATCTGGCTATCCACTCCTTGTACAGATAAAGATATATTTGATAATAAATAATCCGTCTTTGTTGATAGGTTTGTGGAGGTATTTAGCATTAGATGTCTGCGCACAGGTCATGTAATCAGCAGGTTCAATAAAAGCAAGACAAATCTTTGAGATAGTAAACAAGAGCAAAAACAAGACAAAGTGGATCACTGAAGCAGAAGAAGACATTAAAGAAATGGGAATCACACAAGACCACATAAACAATAGAGAACAGTTTAGAAACATCATACAGAAACACACACTTAAACAAGAACATACGGAGAACAGAACGGGAAAAAAATGGTCGGAAGAACTCAAGAGAGAACACGGTGAACGTATGAAGAGAATTTGGGAAGAACGAAGAAAGAAGAAGAAATCATGATTACTCAAGTTCAATCGCTCTCTCAAAAGGGAATAATCGAAAATAATAATAATAAGAATAATAATAATAATAAATAAAGAAGAAAACCGAAATCCTTGTAGCAACAAACCTACTTCAAGATGGAGATAATCTGAAGCAAGTCACCAGTTTTAAGTACGTGGGTAGTAGAATAATATAGGATTGTAGATCATGCCAAGAGAGTAAATGTAGAATTTGATATGCTGAAACAGCATACAACAAGAGGAACTTACAGTACCAAAAAGTGTTAGCTTAAATACCAAAAAATAGCGTGTAGAAATGTTCGTTTGGAGCGTTGCCCTATATGGCTTGGATGCATGGCCAGTAGCGCAGCCAGAACGGAAAAGACTGCAGCCTTCTGAGGCGTGGTGTTGGAGAGAAGTCCTAAAGATGTCATGGACAGAGAGAATGAGCAATGAAGTCTTCAACAACACAGGAAGGAAAAGATAGTTGTGAAGGACTATCAAGACACCAAGGGACACCTACACTGGTGAGCCAGAACGTTACGACAACCTGCTTAATAGCTTGTTTGTCCGTCTTTGCTAGTAGGGTAGATGTCTCCACGAAGGTCATGTAATCCACGCAAATAACGGCCCTCTGATTTGCGTATGAGGTGGTGGCGCCCAGTAGCGACACAGACAGGTGACATAGGATTTACATCCGGTCGCCGAGACATCAACACGAGTCCACTCTAGTGCTCCTCAAACCACTGTAGCAAGGTTCTGACTCCGAGACACGGACAACTGCACGACACCGCCGTCGGGGAAGACTTCAAGTATGGAGGATGCAGGTGGTTCGCTGTTATCGGTGTGTCTTCGATTACTACCACAGGTCCCAACCAAGCGCCGGAGAATGTTTCCCACAGCATAATACTGCTCCCACCAGCCTGCGTCCATGGAGCGCCGCACTTTCAAGCCGCCGTTCGCTTCGATGGTGGTGTTTATGGAGACGATCATCGACATACTGTAGCAAAATCGTGATTCACCCGAAGACACGTTTCCATTGCTCCACGGTTGAATCGGAGTCACGATGGTCCCATGCCTACTGCAGTTGTAATTGACTGTGTCGTTGGGTCGACATAAGAACACATAGGGATGGTTTATTTATTTATTTATTTACACGTCAAGTTCCATAGGACCAAATTGAGGAGCAAATCTCCAAGGTCATGGAACGTGTCAGTACATGAACTTACAACATAAAAGTAATAACTGATAAAAATAAATGTTCATGAACCTGAAAAACAGTCTGTCCATAAGTTTAAGTAAACGCTATCAGCAATACGATAAGAATCAGCTTAAATTTTCAAGGAACTCCTCGACAGAATAGAAGATTTGAAAGCGCGTGGATTACTGCTAAGATTTTTGAATTCGAGTGGCAGCTTTCTGAAAATGGATGCAGCAGTATACTGCACACATTTTTGCACAAGAGTTAAGGAAGTCCGATCCAAATGCAGGTTTGATTTCTGCCGAGTATTAACCGAGTGAAAGCTGCTTATTCTTGGAAATAAACTAATCATGGTAACAAGAAAGACAATAAGGAAAATACATATTGAGAGGCCAATGTCAAAATACCCAGACTCGTGAACAGAGGTCGACAAGAGGTTCGTGAACTCTCACCACTTATTGCCCGAACCGCCCGTTTCTGAGCCAAAAATATCCTTCTAGAATGGGAAGAGTTACCCCAAAACATAATACCATACGACATAAGTGAATGAAAATAAGCAAAGTAGACTAATTTACGTGTCGAATCATCACTCACTCTTGATACCGTTCGAATAGTGAAAATGGCAGTATTAAGTCTCTGAACAAGATCCTGAACGTGGGCTTTCCACGACAGCTTACTATCTGAACACCTAGAAATTTGAACTGCTCAGTTTCACTAATCATATGCCCGTTCTATGAGATTAAAACGTCAGGTTTTGTTGAATTGTGTGTTAGATACTGTAAAAACTGAGTCTTACTGTGATTTAACGTTAATTTATTTTCTACAAGCCATGAACAGAGGTCATGTACTGCTCTACTTGAAACCGAGTCAATGTTGCACACAACATCCGTAACTACCAAGCTAGTGTCATCAGCAAACAGAAATATTTTAGAGTTACCCATAATACTAGAGGGCATATCATTTATATAAATAAGGAACAGGAGCGGCCCCAACACTGATCCCTGGGGCACCCCCCCCCCCCCCACTTGACAGTACTCCACTCAGATCCCACATCACAGCCGTTATCAACATTGTGAATAATGACCTTTTGCTGCCTGTTGCTAAAGTAAGAGGTGAACCAATTGTGAGCTACTCCCCTTATTCCGTAATGGTCCAACTTCTGGAGCAATATTGTGGGATCAACACAGTCAAATGCCTTTGTTAAATAAAAAAATACGCCAAGCGTTCGAAACTTTTTGTTTAGCCCATCCAGTAGCTCACAGAGAAAAGAGAATATAGCATTTTAAATTGTCAAACGACTTCTAAAGCCGAACTGTACATTTGATAGCAAATCGTGTGATATACAATGATCAATTAACCTTACATACACAGCCATTTCGATAACTTTTGCAAACACTGATGGCATATAAATAGGTCTAAAATTATCTACATTATCCCTTTCTCCCTTTTTATAGAGCGGCTTTACTACTGAGTACTTTAATCGCTCAGGAAACTGACCATTTCTAAAGGAAAAATTACAAATATGGCTAAATACAGGGCTAACATGTGCAGCACAGTTCTTTAATATTCTGCTAGACACTCCATCATAAACATGAGAGTCCTTAGTCTTCAGTGGTTTAATTATTGACTCAATCTCCCTCTTGTCTGTATCACAGAGGAGTATTTCAGACGTCAATCTCGGAAAGGCATTTGCTAAGAAGTTTATATGATTTCCTGTAGAAACTAAATTTTTATTTAATTCACCAGCAATGCTCAGAAAATGATTGTTAAATACTGTACATTAGGTGCGCCACAGAACTCCACGTTCAACAATGTACGATGAACGGTGTGCTCCGAAACAGTTGTGCCTGCACCAATGTTGTGCTCTTTCGCCAGAGATGCCACAGATCACCCTCTATCCTACTTTACAGATCAGACTCGATTCCGAACCCCACGCTCTGTGAAGCGTTGCAGACGTCCAACCATTTAGCACCTGGTGGTAGCTTGTCTGTCTTTCTACCTCTTTCCGTAGATGCTCACGACAGTAGCACGTGATCATTCGACCAGCTTCGCCGTTTTCGAGACACTCGTCCGCAAAATTTGCGTAATAATAATCTGCACTTTGTCAAAGTCGCTTATCTCAATGGATTTCCCCATTTGCAGCCCACATCTTCGCTACGGCGATCCCCCATCCGTGTCTGCTCCAGTCACTTACAATTAGTTTTGTTATCGCGTCACGTGCGCGCAACGTCACCTGGCGGCATCCAACGTCACGGTAGGCAGTGATCATAATGTTTTGGTTCAAATGGCTCTAAGCACTATGTGACTTAACGTCCGAGGTCATCAGTCCCCTAGACTTAGAACTACTTAAACCTAAGGACATCACACACATCCATGTCCGAGGCAGGATTCGAACCTGCGACCGTAGCGGTCGCGCGGTTCCAGACTGTAGCGCCTAGAACCACTCGGTCATCCCGGCCGGCCAACTATTCCAAGTACGAAGCATTCTAGTAATAGATTTTTGTTAATGAGATATACAGACTGTATTTGTATGATTTTCTTGTCTTTTGTTAATCGATATGTGTTCTCCTTCCACATCCCTGAAGATTCTCATCTTGATGGTACCAGCGAGAAAAACAGGAGCACGCTCCTGCTTAGAAGACTCTGGCTGAAATGTGGATTACCAGCTGCCTCATTCTATCGTCCTCAACACCTTTAAAATTTTTCCCAAAAATTTTGGCACGCGAACATATTCGCGCTTTTTAATGCTGAGAAGGAAGGAGTCAGAGGCGGCAGGAAAGAGACAGGAAACCAATAATTACTGGAAGATAGTAGACAGTGGTAGTAATATAGAAAAAGCGAAGAAGATAATGGCAGTATGAGAGCAAAAGAGGAAGACACTGGTAGTGGAACATAGTTGACACTGAAAGAACAGTGCGAGGGAAAGAGTTAAGCAAACAGTGCCAGAGGGAGAGGAATAACGTATTAGACCTCCTGGTGACAAACAGAACCGAACTATTTGAAACAGTTAACGCAGAACAGGGAATCAGCGCTCATAAAGTGGTTACTGCATCAGTGATTTCAGCGGGAAATAGAAATATTAAAAAAGGTAGGAAGATTTTTCTGTTTAGCAAAAGTGACAAAAAGCAGAAGAGTACTTGACGGCTCAACACAAAAGTTTTATCTCAAATACAGATAGTGTTGAGGATCAGTGGACAAAATTCAAAACC
This sequence comes from Schistocerca nitens, assembly GCF_023898315.1. NCBI lineage: Eukaryota > Metazoa > Arthropoda > Insecta > Orthoptera > Acrididae > Schistocerca > Schistocerca nitens. The sequence continues at coordinate 29,300,048 of NC_064623.1, read as the reverse complement.
ATCGTACAATATGCATTAGATGAGTATGTGCCAAGCAAGATCGTAAGTGATGGGAAAGAGCCACCGTGGTACAACAACCGAGTTAGAAAACTGCTGCGGAAGCAAAGGGAACTTCACAGCAAACATGAACATAGCCAAAGCCTTGCAGACAAACAAAAATTACACGAAGCGAAGTGTAGTGTGAGGAGGGCTATGCGAGAGGCGTTTAATGAATTCGAAAGTAAAGCTCTATGTACTGACTTGGCAGAAAATCCTAAGAAATTTTGGTCTTACGTCAAAGCGGTAGGAGGATCAAAACAAAATATCCAGATACACTGTGACCAAATTGGTACTGAAACAGGATGACAGACTAAAGGCCGAAATACTAAATGTCTTTTTCCAAAGCTGTTTCACAGAGCAAGACTGCGCTGTAGTTCCTTCTCTAGATAGTCGCACAGATGACAAAATGGTAGTTATCGAAATAGATGACAGAGGGATGGAAAAACAATTAAAATCGCTCAAAAGAGGGAAGGCCGCTGGGCCTGATGGGATACCAGTTCGATTTTACGCAGAGTACGCGAAGGAACTTGCTCCCCTTCTTGCAGCGGTGTGCCGTAGGTCGCTAGAAGAGCGTAGCGTTCCAAAGGATTGGAAAACGGCACAGGTCATCCCCGTTTTCAAGAAGGGACGTCGAACAGATGTGCAGAACTATAGACCTATATCTCTAACGTCGATCAGTTGTAGAATTTTGGAACACGCATTATGTTCGACTATAATGACTTTTGTGGAGACAAGAAATCTACTCTGTAGGAATCAGCATGGGTTTTGAAAAAGACGATCGTGTGAAACCCAGCTCGCGCTATTCGTCCACGAGGCTCAGAACGCCATAGACACGGGTTCCCAGGTAGATGCCGTGTTTCTTGATTTCCGCACGGCGTTCGATACAGTTCCCCACAGTCGATTAATGAATAGAGTAAGAGCATATGGACTATCAGACCAATTGTGTGATTGAAAAGTTCCTAGATAACAGGACGCAGCATGACATTCTCAAGGGACAGAAGTCTTCCAAAGTAAGTGTGATTTCAGGTGTGCCGCAGGGGAGTGTCGTAGGACCGTTGCTATTCACAATATATATATAAATGACCTTGTGGATAACATCGGAAGTTCACTGGGGCTTTTTGCGGATGATGCTGTAGTATATCAAGTGGTTGTAACAATGGAAAATTGAACTAAAATGCAGGAGGATCTGCAACGAATTGACGCATGGGGCAGGGAATAGCAATTGAATTTCAGTGTAGACAAGTGTATTGTGTTGCGAATACATAGAAAGAAAAGATCCTTTATCATTTAGCTACAGTATAGCAGGTCAGCAACTGGAAGCAGTTAATTCCATAAATTATCTGGGAGTAGACATTAGGAGTGATTTAAAATGGAATTACTATATAAAATTAGTCGTCGGTAAAGCAAACGCCAGACAGATTCATTGGAAGAATCCTAAGGAAATGCAGTCCGAAAACAAAGGAAGTAGGTTACAGTACACATGTTCGCCCACTGCTTGAATACTACTCAGCAGTGTGGGATCCGTACCAGATACGGTTGATAGAAGAGACAGAGAAGATCCAACGGAGAGCAGCGCGCTTCGTTACAAGATCATTTAGTAATCGCGAAAGCCTTACGGAGATGATAGATGAAATCCAGTGGAAGACTCTGCAAGAGAGACGCTCAGTAGCTCGGTACGGGCTTTTATTGAAGTTTCGAGAACATACCTTCACCGAGGAGTCAAGCAGTATATTGCTCCCTCCTACGTATGTCTCGCGAAGGGACGATGAGGATAAAATCAGAGAGATTGGAGCCCACACAGAGGCATACCGGCAGTCTTTCTCTCCACGACCAATACGAGACTGGAATAGAAGGGAGAACCGATAGAGGTACTCTAGGTACCCTCCGCCACACACCGTCAGGTGGCTTGCGGAGTATGGATGTAGATGTAGAATAAGGGGGGGGGGGAGAGAGAGAGAGAGAGAGAGAGAGAGAGAGAATCTCTGACAGTGACAACGAGGAGCAGAGAGATGGTGGCAACGAGAAAGGACAGTAGCAGTGAGCAGTGGGAAGGACTGTATGAAAAAATAGTAAGGGTGATCAAGAGGTAGACACGGTGAGAGGAGACAGCAGTACTAGGACAGACCGAAAAAGACTGGCTGTGCAATAGGTGATAGGTGGCAGTGATGCAGAGATGCAGAGAGATAATGATAGTGAGTTGGGCTGAGAAAGGGCAGGTGGGGGTGGATGGGTTTGAGAGCCTTACAGCGATGGACTGGTGAGTGTGAGCGAGTTGCAGTTAGGGGAGCTTGTGTGAGTGGTAGGCGAGCTGCGTGTTAGGAGTGTGAATATGTTCGCATGCCGAAATTTTTGGGAAAACTTTTAAAGGTGCTGAGTATGGTAGAATTAGGCACCTGGTACCCAATTTTTCAGGCAGTCTTAATAAACAGGAGCATATTTGCTTTTTTTTGAACTCCAATAGGGGCATTTTTCCGCTGGTTCCCTTCTTTTGCCTGCCACAGCAGAGCATGTCACTCATATGAAAAGAACTTTATGGGCCATTAAAATTTTGATATTTACTTACGTGAAAGTGAAATAACGCAGAACTAATTTAACACGCCAGACCAGATCTTACGTGCACAAAACTTTTACATGTGCTTCAGTACTACAACAACATGGGATTTCCAGAATACTTCTGATGAGAATGGAGACACTTTACAGGATATTTCTCCGTGCTACGCCACTTTATAAAGTACGTTTTTCCCTCACGCCCGATTTTACGTGTGTATATTACGTATACAAGCAGGGTAACTTTGAACCTCCGTATCTCCAAAACTGATAAAGATATCAAGAAAATATTCATGGTTGTCCGAGATTGGGATCTTAGGGATACATGTCGTCAACATTTCAGCCATTTGCTGTGCATAGCAGTATTGCAATCTGGAGATCGGTTTTGGCACCCAAAAGCCAGGATTTTGGGATGTTTTTCGATAATGGATAAAGACTTCTGAAAATGGGAGGACGGCACTTCTAGATAAATGCCTAGAGAATATACCGTTAAAATCTGAACAATTATTTTACATAAATTTTCAGCAATTGTTACTTAGATTTCGCGTCACTTGGGATTTTCGTGTGCGTTTTACAAGTAGGGTAACTTTGAATCTCTGCATCTCGGAAACCGATAAAAACATTAAGAAAATTTTCAAGGTTGGTCGAGATCGGGGTCTTAGGGATATAATTATCGAGTAAACATTTCTGCCATTTACTGTGCATAACCGTCTTGGAAACCGCTGCTCGGTTTTGGTACTCAAAAACGATGTTTGTCGATAATGGATAAAGAGTTTTGAGAATGAAAAGATGGCACTTCTAGATAAATGGCTAGAGAACATACTGTTAAAATGTGAGAAATTTTCTGCGATTACTTATTAAGAAACTTTATCCGCCGCTGACAGCGAAAAAAGATAAAAAAAAGCTTTTTAGGGTTTTCTCAGGAACCGCTGATGAACTAAATGGTACCATCACAAGCGCCATAAGGCGCACTGCAGACCACATCTCACGGAAAAAGTCTTAAGCGATTTGATCCATTTGCCAAAACTACGGTCGTGGGTTCGAATCCTGCCTTGGGCATGGATCTGTGTGATGTCATTAGGTTAGTTAGGTTTAAGTAGTTCTAAGTTCTAGGGGACTGATGACCTCAGATGTTAAGTCCCATAGTGCTCAGAGCCATTTGAACCATATTTTTTTTAAATATTACGAACTTCCTTAATATTAAAAAAAAAATGGTTCAAATGGCTCTGAGCACTATGGGACTTAACATCTGAGGTCATCAGTCCCCTAGAACTTAGAACTACTTAAACCTAACTAACCTAATGACATCACACAGATCCATGCCCAAGGCAGGATTTGAACCTACGACCGTAGTGGTCACGCGGTTCCAGACAAGCGCCTAGAACCGCTCGGCCACACCGACCGGCTAATATTAAAAAACTGACGCTGTATTGTGAGTTAGTTACAGTACGACTATCCTTCTGTTGGGTACACAAATGGTCCCTAGTCCAAGGGCTATCCAAAACTCTTGACCCTACAGTTCTATCAAAATCAATCAATCAATCAAAATCAATCAATCGATCAAAATCAATCATTCGATCAAAATCAATCATTCGATCAAAATCAATCAATCGATCAAAATCAATCAATCGATCAAAATCAATCAATCGATCAAAATCAATCAATCGATCAAAATCAATCGATCGATCAAAATCAATCAATCAATCAATCAATCCAGCTTTACTCACCAGCCATCTGCAGGAGGGACCCCACCATCGAAGAACACCCAATTGTGACTCCCTGAATCGTTTGACGTTCACCATGATGTGCGTTTCCGGGTGTATTGCTTGGTGGACCTTAGTGACTGTCAGAGCCATGGTGTCAGCCGACAGAGGTCTCACGCAGGCGGGGTTGGCACTCTCCACGTACCGGCGAACACCTTCCACACTGCGGAACTTCAGCCTCGTTGTCAAGCGATCACAGTCGTTGATCTTGGTCACTCTGTGCTGGCGAACAATATCTCGCCATTTGGTCCAGCTACTATTAAGGCTCTCTTGCTCTTCGCTCGGCGTATCTTTCCACTCCATGACACACCTGCACAGTTCTTCGCACAATCTCTCGTAGCAGTCCGTAGGCCCCAGCAGGTGTACGAGCTCTGCGCATATGTCGTCCGTTATTTCGTTGACGCCCTTTTGATTACAGAACATGAAAAAATGTTCCATGAAATCGGGGTCACACCGAGCAACGGCTCTGGTGTCGAGCGTATAAACTCTGCCACCGGCCTCAAGGAGATCCGCCCCCAAGACAGAGGTCGTCCGCCGCTCCGTAAAGAATCCCAAGGCATTATCGTGCAGTGGGACGTTAGTTGAGAGCACCAGGGCGTACTGATCGCCATTTAGATTCTTTTTAAAGCTTCTGAAAGATTTGTAGTACTTCCAAATGTTGAAATCGGATTTATTGTTATCGCTCGTCGGAAACAGATGCCCCTTTTTGATCTTTTCGTATTCTGTCGACGTTTTGTGCTTCAGCTGCACGAGCAAAGCGTACCTGTGACGGTCTCCCCTCCACGTAACGACAATGTCGTCAAACCTGCCCGCATAGCAGTTGTCGGACGTCAGCTCGAAGTCGGGGAGCCGCTTCCTGAGGCAGCGGAGGAAGACCAGCGCGATGACCATCTCTTCGTAGCGGAAGCCGTCGCCTTTCCTTCGTGCTCCTTTGGAATACTTCAGTGATGTCTCCCTGTAAACGACAAATACAACTGATAACGCTATAATACTGATCTGCACGCTGAGGTTAATTTCTGGATACACCGCTGTAAAAGTCGAACGGTGTGAGGAGTCAAATAGCGTATGGTATGGGGTTTCTGTTGGTGGGAGCTCATCCTACAGTAGCTATGCTGACCATCTACACTACTGGCCATTAAAATTGCTACACTACGAAGATGACGTGCTACAGACGCGAAATTTAACCGACAGGAAGAAGATACTGTGATATTCAAATGATTAGCTTTTCACAGCATTCGCACAAGGTTGGCGCCGGTGGCGACACCTACAACGTGCTTACATGAGGAAAGTTTCCGACTGATTTCTCATACACAAACAGCAGTTGACCAGCGTTGCCTGGTGAAACGTTGTTGTGATGCCTCGTGTAAGGAGGAGAAAAGCGTACCATCACGTTTCCGACTTTGATAAACGTCGGATTGTAGTCTATCGCGATTGCAGTTTATCGTATTGCGACACTGCTGCTCGCGTTGGTCCAGATCCAATGACTGTTAGCAGAATGTGGAATCGGTGGGTTCAGGAGGGTAATAAGGAACGCCGTGTTGGATCTCAACGGCCTCGTATCACTAGCAGTCGAGATGACAAGCATCTTATCCGCATGGCTGTAAGGGTATCGTGCAGCCACATCTCGATCCCCGAGTCAACAGGTGGGGACGTTTGCAAGACGACAACCATCTGCACGAACAGTTCGATGACGTTTGCAGCAGCATGGACTATCAGCTCGGAGACCATGGCTGCGGTTACCCTAGACGCTGCACCACCGACACAAGCGCCTGTGATGGTGTACTCGACGACGAACCTCGGTGCACGAATGGCAAAACGTCATTTTTTCGGATGAATCCAGGTTCTGTTTACAGCATCATGATGGTCGCATCCGTGTTTGGCGACATCGCGGTGAACGCACATTGGAAGCGTGTATTCGTCATCGCCATACTGGCGTACCACCCGGCGTGATGGTATGGGGTGCCATTGGTTACACGTCTCGGTCACCTCTTCTTCGCATTGACGGCACTTTGAACAGTGGACGTTACATTTCAGATGTGTTGTGACCTGTGGCTCTACCCTTCATTCGATCCCTGCGAAACCCTACATTTCAGCAGGATAATGCACGACCGCATGTTGCAGGTCCTGTACGGGCCTTTCTGGATACAGAAAATGTTCGACTGTTGCCCTGGCCAGCACATATTCCAGATCTCTCACCAACTGAAAACGTCTGGTCAATGGTGGCCGAGCAACTGGCTCGTCAAAATATGCCAGTCACTACTCTTGATGAACTGTGGTATCGTGTTGAAGCTGCACGGGCAGCTGTACCTGTACACGCCATCCAAGCTCTGTTTGACTCAATGCCCAGGCGTATCAAGGCCGTTATTACGGCCAGAGGTGGATGTTCTGGGTAGTGATTTCTCAGGATCTATGCACGCAAATTGCGTGAAAAATGCAATCACATGTCAGTTCTAGTATAATATATTTGTCCAATGACTACCCGTTTATTATCTGCAGTTCTTCTTGGTGTAGCAATTTTAATGGCCAGTAGTGTAGAATTCCGCCATAAGGATTTGGATTACGTGTTTGAGATGGGAATGGGACCACGTGGCACATTGTTTTGAACTGCTTCTTTCTCAGGAATACAATACGAAATCTGTTTTAAGATATCTTTATTTGTGTAGGAATTATGACCTGTTAAAGATTTAAATTGCAAGGAGGTATTCAGTTCTGTTTATCGTCGCAGGTGATCCCCAATGACACACTGAAGCAATGCATTGAAATTGTGTTAATGGGTGATGGACGAAGTACTAGAATCATTGCTGCCGACTTCAATGCCTGGCGTCCTGAGAGACATGACGCTTCGCATATGACAGTACCCAAGTTATTGGACAAATGATATGTGACATGTTCTGTGACGGACGAGCCATACAATGGACGTCCAAAAAACAGCCACTGAAGAGGAGACTGCAACAACAATTGTGGCATTGTCTCAGCAATATCGACTGTATCAGTGTTCAATCCTGCATGTGTTGTACACACACCAATGGCACCTGTACAATTTATAGCTGTAACATCATCTCTCAGAGGATGACCCTGATCAGCGATCGCAGTGTGCAGAATGGACTCTGGACCAGTGTAACGGGAATCCAGACTTCTTACGACAGGTGTTGTTCAGTGACAAAGCTAATTTTTATGTGGAAGGAGAAGTAAAGAAACATAATCATCGTTACTTGTCAGATGCAAACCCTGGTGGGTGGATCCCTGCAAAGGTACTGGTGGTGACAATGTGATGGTTTGGTGTGGGATCTAGGACACCAGAATGTGTGTCTGGTGTTCATTGATGGAACCTTGAATGGGGAGATGTATCTTAACACAATCTGTAATTAAGTGTTACTAACGCCGTGGACAGTGTCTTGAAAGGAGGATATAAGATGAACATCAACAAAAGCAAAACGAGGATAATGGAATGTAGTCAAATTAAATCGGGTGATGCTGAGGGAATTAGATTAGGAAATGAGACACTTAAAGTAGTAAAGGAGTTTTGCTATTTAGGGAGTAAAATAACTGATGATGGTCGAAGTAGAGAGGATATAAAATGTAGACTGGCAATGGGAAGGAAATCGTTTCTGAAGAAGAGAAATTTGTTAACATCGAGTATAGATTTAAGTGTCAGGAAGTCGTTTCTGAAAGTATTTGTATGGAGTGTAGCCATGTATGGAAGTGAAACATGGACGATAACTAGTTTGGACAAGAAGAGAATAGAAGCTTTCGAAATGTGGTGCTACAGAAGAATGCTGAAGATAAGGTGGGTAGATCACCTAACTAATGAGGAGGTATTGAATAGGATTGGGGAGAAGAGAAATTTGTGGCACAACTTGACTAGAAGAAGGGATCGGTTGGTAGGACACGTTTTGAGGCATCAAGGCATCACAAATTTAGCATTGGAGGGCAGCGTGGAGGGTAAAAATCGTAGAGGGAGACCAAGAGATGAATACACTAAACAGATTCAGAAGGATGTAGGTTGCAGTAGGTACTGGGAGATGAAGAAGCTTGCACAGGATAGAGTAGCATGGAGAGCTGCATCAAACCAGTCTCAGGACTGAAGACCACAACAACAACGCCGTTGAATCCGCAGGGTGATTTCCCAACCTTCTTCCAACAAGACGGTACACCTCCCCACTATGCTATGACGTCACACAGTTTCTGGATGAACAGTTTCTGGATGAACAGTTTCGAGGTCACTGGATTGGTAGGAGCAGTCCTATCAATGGCCACCATGGTCCCCTGGTCTTACACCTTTTGGCTTTTATCTGTGACGACATTTGAAATCAAACGTGTATGAGATAAACATCAACAATGCAGCCCATCTTTGCCAGCGTATTGAGGAGACGTCCTGTTGAGCCACAGATACTGCGTGCGACTTGTGCAGCAGGACTGGCAAAAAAACTCCGGTTGTGTGTCCACGCAATTGAGGGCATATTGACCACAGCTGTAACACCGATTCTTACAAGTGTCCTAAACTTCAACGGATCATAAAGAAGTCTTTAAACAGATTTCACATGCGTATTCCTGAGAAAGAGACAGCTGAAAATGATGTGCCACGTGACCCCCTTCCCATTTGAAACATGTAACCCAAATCCAAGATGGCCGATTCCAAGATGGTCACCGCTGTCGCCATAGCTCCTTTAAGTTGTGCGCCTGCTTGCAGAAACTCCTTACCTGACGCCACTATGATTCCGCACACTGTTCGACTTTTTAGGGGTGTATCCAGATTTTTGCTTCACCCTGTATATTACTAACAAGGGGACCATGAAACCTGTTAATTACGGAGTTTGATGAATCTTAGGTTCGTTGTAGAGGGACGTATCCTGAGTACTTGGCTAACAACTTTTCATGCTATGGCCTCTAGCCATAAAAATCGTTGGTGAAGTTTTATGCGTACCTGCTATATTCGTAACGTTAATTGTATCTTGACCAAGAGAGTGTAGCACAGGCGCTGTTTCATAGCTACCACGATGGTGGTACGTGTTCAAACCCTCTCTGTGTATTAATTTTTTTTAATTGTACACAATATTTGTACATAGCGTACGCCATTTTTCCCAATGTAATTTCATTAGTAAATCAATCATTGCAACCAACTTACCAACTGTTTTCCAATTTTAACACAAAGTTAAATTCTAGTATGACTGTATTTCTAGTCACCTAATTCTTTAATATATGATGTACAACATATTTATGTGTAACTTTTAAAGATCTTTTGTAACAATGTATCCCTATTAAATTTATATAGATTCATGTATTACATTTAGAAAATAGGTAAATAAAAACTCTTGTATACCACTGGAACATTGTCTCAAAATTTCGAAGTAATTGGACAAACACTTTTGGAGATTCGCGGTTAAGAACATCTACATTTTCTATGTAAGTACAAATGTAGATGTTCGTTTCTTCAGAATCTCGGATCTCCGATACTTTTTGATGGATTTCACTGAAATTTTGACACATCATTTTACTTAAATACTGAAGCATTTTATATAGCTACTGGAACGCCATCTGGTATGTATGTCATAAAAGGGGAAACGTTATAAAAGTTTGTTCAAAATCGCTACTCTCCGAAAGTTCTTGACGATTACTTCGAAATTTTTACACAACGCTGAATTATAATACAGGTGTGTTTTTAGGTACCTAATTATTTAATAACTGTATATTTTGAATGCATATAATATATAAATATGTAATATAATATATAAAAGTAAACCATTTTTACCAAAAGTCTCGGTATGTACTTTCCAGATTTATTTCTAATTTTTAGACTTAACTGTAATAAACGTTTAGACACATTTACACTATATACCAGCACTTTTTAATATATATAATACGCAATAGGGAAAGGTTGTTAGCAAATCCAGATTATCATGTATCTTGCTTATTGATGACACCACATTTACCAATCTTAGCAACGTAAACTGCCGAAACATGCACCACTGGTCTCTTGACAATCCCCATTGGCTTCATCAGGTTGAACTTCAGCATGCATAGACTGTAAACGTGTGGTATGGCATAGTGAACCATCAGCTCATAGGTCCGCTTTTCGTACACGGAACACTGATTGCACACAGGTACCACAACCTCCTAAAAGACCGTCTTCCACGGGTTCTAGAAGATGTTCCTCTGTAGATTAGGAAGACCTGTGGTACCAACATGATGGCTGTCCAGCCCATACATCACCAAGTGCTGCAACATGTCTCCAGGAATTGAACCGTTGGATTGGATGCAGAGGACCTGTACCTGGGTCGGCCCGTACCCTGTATTTGACGCCTTTGCACTTTCCTATGGGGCAGCTGAAAGACGCTATCCACAAGGGCATACCAACTACACCCGATGATATGCAGTGACTTATTGCTGCAGCCTCCCTTAAAATGCAATCACGTGTGCAGCAGTAATTCCATACCACATTGGAAGTGCGTGTTGTTGCTGCCGATGGTCATTTTGAGTACAACCTGCAATGGCCAGTTGCCTCGTTACTAGTCAGAATCCGCGTAATTCGTGTATGCACGTGAGTTTTTCTTTGCTGTCACAGATACTGTACAAGTCTCAGTGTGGGAGCTTTTCAAAATACGAGATCTCATAAACACCACTGACATAATTTACCATACTCTTAGTTTATTAATGTCAACAGGCATTGTTCCATTTAGAAAATATATGTTTACACAAAAATACCCCTTCTAATCATTATAACAGTATGTTGATTGGCTAACAATAAGAGCCTATGACTGTGAAATCTGCCCATCTATAGCATCTTCCATTTCCGCACTATTTCCGGCGGAAGTCTTAGGTCAGGGCTTCACAACATACGTGCTCGCGGAGCAAGCTGTGAGCAGCAAGGCGCGAGCACGGAGCAGCGCGAGCACGCTACCCCCACTACCGGACCAGAGCGGAGAGTGGGGAGAGTCAGGGAGAGTCACGTGGGGTACACAACAGCTGCCGCCAGTCAATGTAAATCCGCGGACACCTGCAGGGATATCACTCACGAATTATTACTGTGACAAATGAAACAAATAAAGGAGAATGTACACGTGACACACAATTTTATTAGCTTAGTGTATGCCTCTACCATCTGTAGGTACTGAAACTAAATAATTCCACGACAACCCTATATTTTCAACACTTTCTTCAACACTACTTAAAATATCACCTCTGATTGTAGTGTTCTTCATGGCTACTACATCGAGCAGCTCCTCCTTCACCTGAAGATCTCTATTAACACCTCTAATAAATATGGCAAGCTGCGCTGTTCCAGTGATATCAACACTTTCGTCCAGAGCTAGAGAATACGCCATAAAATCTTTACAGATATTTGCAAGCTGGCTCTGGACGTCGTCTGCCATGTCCTGTATGCGACGCATAATGGTCATGTTAGATAATGGCACAATCCGAAACTGTTCAACTTGAGATGGACACAAATGTTCCGCTGCAACTACCAAACATTCCTTTATTAAATCGCCATCAGTTAAGGGGTGCAGGGATTTTGCTAAAAGCAAAGCAATTTTGTAACCCATTCCGAGAGCTGCCTCAGTTGATTTTTCTTCATCGTCCAGATCTTCTTCAGATAACTTCCTTTTAAGTTTAATAACTTCCTGTGCACGATCTGGTCAATCACATTTTCCATGGCCGTAGTTTTTCGCGTGGTACGACATATAATGTCGCTGAAAATTAAATTTCGTAAAAGAATTCAGCGTTTTGTGACATACTAAACATTTTGCTACACCATCTTTTTCTGTAAACAGATACAATTCCCCCCAATGGGGGTTGAACTGCGAAAGCATGGTTGGGGTTACACAACGGCGACTTCACATGATTCTTAACCAGCGAAGTGACTGTTACGAGCTGATCGTAGTACTTTAAACGTTACACAGTCGGTGCAAATTCAATAGGCACGCTGCGGCCCTATTCAAACGTGCGCGCGCATTTCCCCTCCCTCCCCTCCCTTCCTACTCCGCGACCTTGCAGCTGCTCGCGAGCACGTGCCTGAGCAGACGCGAGTACTCGCGCTCAAAACCGGCCAGTTGTTAAGCCCTGTCTTAGGTGATTCGCCCTGTACGTATTATAATGAAAATCACCTGAAACCGAATCCTGCCAAAACTCAGACTTGTATATTCCTCATCAGGAACAAACAAGCAGCTAAAACCCTTCAAATCTTTGGCGAAGGAATTGCTCTTGGATACAGTCCAACTCCGAAATATCTGAGAGTGACTCCAGACCGTACGCTTACATATAAGAAACTGATTAAACGTTAAACAGAAAGTGTCTGCCAGAAACAACGCAGTGCGGAAACTGACAGTTACCATATGGGAAGCTCACCTGAGCGGTGTGTTAGTCCAGTGCTGAATATTCATGTTCAGCTCGGTACAGGTCCTACCACGCTAGGAAAATATATGTTGCCCTTAGTGAGGGCTGCTGCATTACCACGGGTTGCTTAAGGGGGGAAACCACATCAGGAGGTTAAAAAATACGATTTTTATTGCATAAATTGTTAGCTTAACTATCCGAGAATACGCTGTTAAAATTTCAAAGCGAAATTAGCATTCGTTTAGATTTTATGAGCATAGAACCGAGTGCACATCGGGTACAAGCACGAAATTCTTCAAATATACGAAGAATTATCAAGGAATGAATTACTGGAGAGATGTTTAGGTGGCCACACACAAAATGCGAACGAAAGTTTTAATTCCACTATTTGGCGATTAGCTCCTAAACACTTTCACTCCGGACTAAAAGTCGTTGAATTGGCACCATATTTAGCAGCGGGCTTATTCAGTGAGGGAAATTGACCCCTTGTGATGGTCATGAACGAGGCAGGAATTGTAGTAGGCACGCAAAGCCTCAATTACGCCGAACAAATCGAAAACCAGCGCGTGAGCCGCCAGAATCGACGTAGTTCATTGGAATCGAAGGAAAGTCGCAAAGCTCGGAAGGCACTACTGCAAGCGCAAAACGGAGCCTGTGAGGAAGAAGGATTACTATACGGTGCTGGAATCGCAGATTAATTGGTAAGCCTTTTAAACTATTGTTAACTTCCCTGACTTTCTAGCTTCCGAGAATTTATTTTTCAAACGCGTTTATCTCGAAATGACTCCACATTTGCGAGCAGTCTAACTCAAAGAGTATAGAACCGATCATTATGAAAATTGACAGTATGTTTCTTTATAAAATTACGAATTATATGAACCAACTTGTGAGATGATAGCATGATTTTAAGGGTATTTTTCTTTGCATAATTAGAGAAAGAAATCGTGAAAATATAATTGTTCCAACACCTGCAAAATTTTTAATTTTCATTATTTTCACCTGCACTGAGGTTCATATTCTTAGGAAATAAATTATTAATCTAAAATCAAAACTTTTTGATTTCAGATGAAAATCGGAATGGCTACACTGCACGCAATTGGAGAACTATACTCACAACCTTCAGCGGACATCACAGCGTAACTTTGTTATTTTTGGCTGAAATTATTCAAAAAAATTCACGAAAACTGTTCGAAATACGAATTAATAATGTCAAAATTTGATTAAATTCGAATTAATTCTTCCCAGGCAAAAAAATCCCAAAAAATTAGTGTCAAACAGCCTCCTAATGTGGTTTCCCCCTCTTAAGACCTACACCGTAGGCATAGCCCCTACTGAAATTAGTGTCGATATAGCTGCTAGCTGCGAGAAAAGCAAGGCTACGACTACCGAAGTCCACCCTTTGTACGGCCGGCCGCCAGCACATCCTCTACTGAAACCAAGAAAGAACTTTTGGGCAATTGCTGATGCTCTTACAGGAACACCACAACAACCAAGGGTCTCAATGTGGCTGGTGAAACATCAACATTTGGAGAAATCGATGGTTTCGAAAGAAGGGCTTCCTCCTGGTCACTCAAAGAATCGGACAATAGAGAAATCTCTCAACAGGCTTCGCGCTAGTACCACAAGATGCAAGACCAAACTGCAGAAGCGGGGCGTTCCTGTGGAATCAGTTTTTTGCAAGTGTGGTGCCGCTCAGAATAACAGTCATCTACTGTCTGCATCTCCAGCAACATGCACCGTGAGAGACCTGATGGGGACGACACGCAATGCATTTGATGTGGCCAATTTCCGGTCAACCAATGTAAAAACCGACTTTACTGATTAAATTCCTTTCCTTAATTGTATGCTCTGTACTTCTAACATGCTGATCTATACGCAAGGCGTTCTACAATAAGTGTTACACACTTATACATATTGTAGAGGCGACTTAGTAGACCAAGCTTTACGTAGGAACCCATGTCCGGAAACGTCATCCGACGATGCCACAGAGGGTCAAAGTTATAGGCACCGGCGCCTGTAAATGCTTGTAGATACACGGTGATTCCTTTATGTTGTCACAAACTTTCTAGGATGATGGAGAAGGATAAATACACTCCTGGAAATGGAAAAAAGAACACATTGACACCGGTGTGTCAGACCCACCATACTTGCTCCGGACACTGCGAGAGGGCTGTACAAGCAATGATCACACGCACGGCACAGCGGACACACCAGGACCCGCGGTGTTGGCCGTCGAATGGCGCTAGCTGCGCAGCATTTGTGCACCGCCGCCGTCAGTGTCAGCCAGTTTGCCGTGGCATACGGAGCTCCATCGCAGTCTTTAACACTGGTAGCATGCCGCGACAGCGTGGACGTGAACCCGTATGTGCAGTTGACGGACTTTGAGCGAGGGCGTATAGTGGGCATGCGGGAGGCCGGGTGGACGTACCGCCGAATTGCTCAACACGTGGGGCGTGAGGTCTCCACAGTACATCGATGTTGTCGCCAGTGGTCAGCGGAAGGTGCACGTGCCCGTCGACCTGGGACCGGACCGCAGCGACGCACGGATGCACGCCAAGACCGTAGGATCCTACGCAGTGCCGTAGGGGACCGCACCGCCACTTCCCAGCAAATTAGGGACACTGTTGCTCCTGGGGTATCGGCGAGGACCATTCGCAACCGTCTCCATGAAGCTGGGCTACGGTCCCGCACACCGTTAGGCCGTCTTCCGCTCACGCCCCAACATCGTGCAGCCCGCCTCCAGTGGTGTCGCGACAGGCGTGAATGGAGGGACGAATGGAGACGTGTCGTCTTCAGCGATGAGAGTCGCTTCTGCCTTGGTGCCAATGATGGTCGTATGCGTGTTTGGCGCCGTGCAGGTGAGCGCCACAATCAGGACTGCATACGACCGAGGCACACAGGGCCAACACCCGGCATCATGGTGTGCGGAGCGATCTCCTACACTTGCCGTACACCACTGGTGATCGTCGAGGGGACACTGAATAGTGCACGGTACATCCAAACCGTCATCGAACCCATCGTTCTACCATTCCTACACCGGCAAGGGAACTTGCTGTTCCAACAGGACAATGCACGTCCGCATGTATCCCGTGCCACCCAACGTGCTCTAGAAGGTGTAAGTCAACTACCCTGGCCAGCAAGATCTCCGGATCTGTCCCCCATTGAGCATGTTTGGGACTGGATGAAGCGTCGTCTCACGCGGTCTGCACGTCCAGCACGAACGCTGGTCCAACTGAGGCGCCAGGTGGAAATGGCATGGCAAGCCGTTCCACAGGACTACATCCAGCATCTCTACGATCGTCTCCATGGGAGAATAGCAGCCTGCATTGCTGCGAAAGGTGGATATACACTGTACTAGTGCCGACATTGTGCATGCTCTGTTGCTTGTGTATGTGCCTGTGGTTCTGTCAGTGTGATCATGTGATGTATCTGACCCCAGGAATGTGTCAATAAAGTTTCCCCTTCCTGGGACAATGAATTCACGGTGTTCTTATTTCAATTTCCAGGAGTGTATATCAGTTTGAGGTAAGGATTTCTCCACCGGAAACGAACGAGTCGAAAGTTATAAGCGAAAACTGCTCTGACAATGGAATACTTGTACTGGTACTGTTGTTGCTTAATATTGTAGGGTAGGCAACTTTCAGAGGTGGCAATATCGACCAAAACAGACAAAAATGTCCATAAAAATGGGCTCTAAAATGGATACCTGTGGAACCATGAGCACTTGATCTTCGCGAGTCCATACTACCACCTCTGAAAGTTGCCTACACCACAGTCTTAGTAACAACAGTGACAGTACTCCGGTGCAAAGACCCCTGCCTCAGGTGGACATCATCTCAGAAGGTTTGTAACATCATTACAGAAACCGGCGCCACTTATAACTTTGACGCTCTACAGCGTCATTGTGTGGGGCGGCGATTAGAATATTTTTACTGTTGTATAAATGTTTGAATGTAAAATCAGTTCCTATTATTTATGCTGTCTTTCGCCGTTCTCAACACTGGCTCTCTAATTACACTTTAGCAACCAGAAAGTGATTTAACAAAACGTGAAGCCTGCAATTAGAATTCCTAGTGCCCACTTCATCTGAGAATACAATTATAACTGCAGCTTATAGCTCTGAGGAAATAGGAGATTGTCCGAGATTTATAATCAAAAACGATATTCCAAAATAGTTGAGTATATTCTGAAAGTCACAGATGAAAAACACATCCATACAACCTAACTAACAGAGCAGTTCAGAGTCAAATGCGCTGATGCAACTATAAATGTCCGAATTAAATGTTAAAATGAATGCTCGCCATAATTTGATGATCATTTTTCATCAAATGTCACGCTAAATAATGGTAGAATGTCTGTCCCGCGACGGCACGTGAAAATACGACAATACGCAAACTGAAGCTAGATAATGAAAATCATCCCAGAATTAACACTTCTCTTGAAAATGATTTCATGGTTACGCGTATCTCTAGTAACTTAATACGGCACCCGAGGCTGTTTGCAGCAGTGATACCGATGCGGCGCGACTCCCGACACAGATGGCGTGTTATTCAGCGTCTGGAGAGAACTGGGGCCTTGCTTCCTCGCGCAGCGTTCTTATATATAAAGCCGCGATGCGGACGCTAAGGGAACGCCTGATCAAATCGGCTCTCCCAACTAGCCGCTGGGCTGGTAATGCACCACTTTAAGTTACCTAATAAATCATAGCTTCTCTTGCTGATGGCCGATGAAGCTCTTAATTTAAATGTGCATTCAGCACGCAGGTAAGTAAAGATAATAAAATTTTGACGTGGCTAAGTTAAATAATTTGGGCGAGAGAATTAATTTAATTACACTGCACGCAGTAGACGAGCTCTGAACTGGCCCTTTGGAGATACGCTATCGCTATAATTTTATAGGTATTCAAATGAAACTTTTCACATCTTCATAGTTATAGCTGATCTCCAACCTATTTAAATCTAAACATCCTAGCCTTATTTATAAGCCTACTTAATCTATCTTGCTTCCTTACGTTTTGAGACCAAAACCAATCATGAATTTCCACTAAAATTTTAATTTGTGAAATCCAAAGTACTGTTTTTATTAAATTATTATGAAAGATGAATTTAAATATAAATTTTGAAGTCTCTAGCTCTTTTCTGTTGCGCCAATGATTTTTACAGAAAACGTCCAAATTTCGAAAATGGCTAAAGTTATCGAACTGATATTCAACACACATTAATTTACTATTACTCCTGACATGCTAGAAAAGTTTTAGGTTATTTGCTTGATTTTTAAAGTATTGCGCAACATTTATGACGTCAGAGCTAGTTACAGCAGACTGGCTGGCACACAATGGAAAGACTGATGTGAATTTACTACAGCGTGAGTAGGCTGCTTCCCTACAATTGGATGACGTTTACGGACATGGGTTCCTATCTAAAACGTGATCTACTAACAATAAGTCC
This sequence comes from Schistocerca nitens, assembly GCF_023898315.1. Taxonomy (NCBI): domain Eukaryota; kingdom Metazoa; phylum Arthropoda; class Insecta; order Orthoptera; family Acrididae; genus Schistocerca; species Schistocerca nitens. The sequence goes on along the minus strand of NC_064623.1, from coordinate 29,281,921 downwards.
CCTCTACAACCTATAGAAGTGAATAACATGAATTACGAAACACCCTGTATTCAGAAAACATTGTCCCGACTCAGTAATTCATCATCGCTCAACCCAAACAGCTAAGGAAAGAAATATGGAGAGGGTGCTGGACTTATACTACAGGCATCGTTTAACAAGGGATTTTTCGACATTCCACTCCTATGGGTGTGCAATAGGGGATGAGAGGTTTTTTGAAATACGTCGCTATTAACGCAATTTTGAAGCTAGACCTACGAAAATCGGTATTTGGTTCCTCGGTGAGGAAATAAAGAAACACGTGTTTCAGCAGTTTTGGATATTAAACAACAATGATGGTGAAATAGTGCCTGGATGTTTTTTTGCAAATGAATCATTATTAAAGTACTACCGTATTTTTAAAGGGGTGAAATAGAGGGGGGGATAAACGTTTTATAAAAATATTTAATTAGGAAATCATTTTCAAAGATAAATGAATGAAAATTTGAATTTGGCTTCTCAGTTAGAAAAAAAAATGTGTGTTACACTGTTTTTGGAAATTTAACCCCATGGGGGTGAAAAAGGGGATGCGAATTTTTATTGAAATATTTCATGATGCAAGTATTTTTGAAGCTAAATGAATTTGGCTTCTCTGTTAGAAATAAAAATTACGCATTTCAGTGTTTTTGGAAATTCAACCCCCTGAGGAGGTTAAATAGGGGCAGACTGATTTACTGTCTCATCATCGCCCAGACCAAACCGCTAAGGGTAGGAACTTGAAATTTGGAGAACAAAAAAAATGGTTCAAATGGCTCTGAGCACTATGGGACTCAACTGCTGAGGTCATTAGTCCCCTAGAACTTAGAACTAGTTAAACCTAACTAACCTAAGGACATCACAAACATCCATGCCCGAGGCAGGATTCGAACCTGCGACCGTAGCGGTCTTGCGGTTCCAGACTGCAGCGCCTTTAACCGCACGGCCACTTCGGCCGGATTTGGAGAACACACGAATCTAATACCGCGGATATCGTTTAAGAAGGGATTGTTCGAAGTTCCACTCATAAGGTGTGAAACAGGGGATCGAAGGGTTTTGGAAAATATGTCGCTATTAAGGCAATTTTGAAGCTAGAACTACACGAAATTGGCATTTAGTTTCTCAGTCAGAAATTTAAAAAAATACGTGTTTCAGCATTCTTGGAGGTTCAGACACAAAGGGGTAAATTAGTTTTTTCAAATGAATCATTATTAAAGAAGTACTACAGTATTTTAAAGCTACATCTATGAAAATTAGTGTTTGATTTCTCAGATAGAAATAAGCAAATACGTGGTTTCAGTATTTTTGAAATTTCCACCCGTTAGGGAGTGAAATATAGGATGGAAACCTTTATGGAATTGTTTGATTATGAAAGTATTTTCAAAGTTGAATCTATGAAAAAACACGTGTTTCACTGTTTCCGGAAATTCAGCTTCTAAGGGGGTGTAATACGGGACGAAAATCTTTAAGAAAATGTTTCGTTGTATTAGAAAAAATTCAAAGTTAAATCTATGAAAATTGATATTTAACTTTTCGCTTACCTATAAAAAAATGTGTGTTAGGGGATGAAAGTTTCTATGTACTTATCACCACAAAAACGCAAAAGGAATGTTTAACAAAAAAACCTTGGACACCAGCTGCCACAATCGCTTTTTGGTCAGAAGTACTTTCGGAAAAGACCATGCTCCTACGGGCTTAACTAGCGCATAAAGCTTAGAAAGTGTTGCAGTTTGTGAACAACATTAAAATTTGATTAAAAAAAAATCTGTGTAGACCACACAGTCTACGCGAGCGCTAAGCTAGGATTGAAACAGATAAACAACACAGAAACTGGATAGTGGTCGACTGGATGCTTGTGGTCTAATGTGGTCCGAAGACTCGCGATTTTGCCCCTTTTCGAATGATACAAGGCGTAGAGACTACCAACGGCCCAACGAAGCGTTTAATTCGCGCTTTGTGGATGGTGTAGTACGTACAGGAAGTGGTTCCGTGGTATCTCTATGGTGTCTTCCGTACCATGACTTCGGCGCACTGTCAGGTTACCATGAGCGTCATCATCATCATCATCATCATCATCACCTCAGCCTTTTTCCACGTCATGTGGGGTCGGCATTGCTTTGCTGGAGCCTTCTCTTCCATAAATGCCTATCCAGTGCTTCTTCCTCGAGCCATTCTTTCTCCTGTAGGTCAAAAAACGGTTCAAATGGCTCTGAGCACTATGGGACTTGACATCTGGGGCCATCAGTCCCCTAGAACTACTTAAACCTAACTAACCTAAGGACATCACACACATCCATGCCCGAGGCAGGATTCGAACCTGCGACCGTAGTGGTCACGCGGTTCCAGACTGAAGCGCCTAGAACCGCTCGGCCACACCGGCCGTTCCCTGCTACCTTGTCTATCCATCTCAGCTTCTGTCTCCCTCTTCTCCTTGATCCTTAGATTTCTACGTCTTCAACTCTTCTCCCCACACAGTACTCCCCTATTCTCTGCACACGTCTACACCATCATAGCCTTCTTTCTTGGATCTTCTTCCCTATGTGCCCCACTTTCACTGTTCCCCTGATGTATTCATAAACATGAACCAGGACGTTTACTTCGACATTCACGGTGACCAACTGTTGCCCTTTCTTTTACCGGTTCATGATGTACAGTATCGCTCAAAGGTATTTTGTAGTTGAACTAGCAGGTTGGCAGCCGTGTTTATCTATGCTCAGAATCAAAACAAGCTGCTTGACCTAGTCCCACGCTTACACGTACTGTTCTGAGCCGTAAATAATTTTTACAGGGGTTTCATAGTTATAGAATGGGAGCACTGCAACAAACCTCGCTACAAAAAGCAAGTCTAATTCTTATACTCTCATTTACTTACAGCAATGATTAAAACTAAAGAATACTCAGTAGATTTCAGACAACTGTCTCAATAGCACAGAGTCAAAGCCAAACTCACACCTACGTTGTGAAGGTCTTTGGCATCTCACAACAGTTTGTGAGTGTCTGGGCCTGGCTTCAGGAGGGAAGGGGGACAATAGAGAACAATTCACGAAGTGGTCACCCCCAAAAAGCCACCAAAAAAGACGATAGGATCCCAAGAAAAATCAGCCCAGACAATACATCATGATCTAAAAGTAAAATACGATGTGAAGATCGATATTTTGTCGGTTAAATGCCGCTTAGCAGCTCCAGATCTGGACGGCAGGCGAACTTCTCCATAACCTACGACAAGTGCGAACAACAGGAAGGTCAGACATTCTAGGGAATGATGAAAGCAAGTTTAATCTCGTCTCCAAAAACTGGATACAGTATGTTCGACGGAAGAAAACAGAAAGGAATGACATTAAGTACCAAGTACCCACCACGAAGCATGGAGGAGGGAATACTGTGGTGTGGGCCTGTTTCTCACGAAGTGGTACAGGTCCCCTCTTCGAGATTCATGTGGTAATGGGTAGTCTGAAGTATGGTGAAATATTAACAGACCATATGATACCACATAGAAGAAGAAATATGCCCCATAATTAGAAACTGAAGCACGACAACGATCCGAAGCATACTTCCGACCATAAGAAGACGGTTCTGAAACAGCACCGAGTAAAGATATCCGAAAGGCCAAGTCGAAGTCCAGATTTAAGCTCCACGGGATATCTTGTTAAATTAAATGTAGATGGCACCTCTATAGACTGTAACAAATGCAAAATTTCTCGGAATGAATATTGATTCTCAGTTGAAGTGATGTGAACACACAGAATGTCATCAGCATGTTATACCCTTAGAATCCTGTCATCAGTGTGTAACATGCAGTGTCTTTTAGTTACATATTATTCATATGTACACTAAATTCTTAGCTACTGAATTCTTTTTTGGGGAACAAATGCACAAAATATGAACACAATTTTCAAACTCCAGAAAAGAGCCATAAGAATAATAACCAAAAATACTAGTCGAGCGCATAGTAAAGATCTGTTCAGAACACTGGGGATTTTAACTGTTCCATGTGAATACATTTACCAGTCAGTTGTCCACATCAAAAAATAACATTGGTAATTACTGCACAAACAGCTCTGTCCATGACCATGCAACAAGAGATAGACTCAACATACATTTACCAAGAGAAAATATAAATGAAACTCAAAACAGCATTTTCTACCAAGGAATAAAACTGTACAATAAATTACCAAAAGAGATTAAAGAAATTGCAAAAATACACTTATTTAAAAAGGCAGCTAAAAAGTACCTGTTATGCAATACATTTTATACATTGAAGGATTACTTAGCTAAAACAGAGTGGGAATTTGATAAAAAATGATATACAAATAAATAATAATAGTAATGATTAAAAATATCCAGCATTAAACATAACACCTTCACTTTATGTTTTTTTTCCTTCTTTTTTTCCTTTCTAGAAATACTTACCCCCAGGCTATGCACAGCACAGTACTAACCCTCTTTCTGAGCTCAACATCTCACTCGTTATTGAGGGATGCTGACTCACTTTTTAAAGATAGCAAATGGGAAGTTGTGGTACAGAAAATGGCTCAGAGTGCGTGTGTGCGCGCGTGCGCGTGTGTGAGTGTGCGCGCGTGTGCGCGTGTGTGAGTGTGCGCGCGTGTGCGTGAGTGTCTGCACGCGTGTGTGTGTGTGTGAGTGTCTGCACGCGTGAGTGTGTGTGTGAGTGTGTGCGCGTGTGTGTGTGTGTGTGTGTGAGAGTGAGTGAGTGAGTGAGTAAGTGTGTGTGTGTGTGTGTGTGTGTGTGTGTGAGTGAGTGAGTGAGTGAGTGAGTGAAGTGTTATGAAACAATGTATGTATAGTGTGTGCAGTGACATTGATAGTGAGATGTAAGTGAATAATGTGGCATTACATTATTTAGTAAGTTATTTGTAAAATAAGTATTGTATACCAGGAGTAAATCTAATGATTGTCTCTAGCTAGAAGTCTGTAAATATGTGTGTATACGAATTAGCTTATTTTAAGTTGATCTAAATTTGTAAATACTTTGACATGTCCTATATCCTTGCAAAAAGAAAAAAGATCTATGGATGAATAAAGCTGCTGCTTCTGCTTCTGCTACTGCTACTACTACTCCACTTTGGGGTGAGCCAACAAGGAAGTCTTCTATAATGAATTTTGTGAGCAATGGAAGAAGATTCCTCTCGGATGATTGGTCAAACTCGAGGGTTCTGTGCCATCCAGGTGCAGTAATACAAGCAAAGGTCTATGCAACGAAGTATTAATCTAAGAATGTCCTGGCTGAAGACATCATTATTGTATTGCTTCTGTTTACTTTCAGCAAAACACTTAACACCCTATGCAATTTGTTCATGTGTGTTTATTATTGATGCAAAGATTAGAATTGTATGATACGTTTAAGGAAATGCAGTGATCAGCCAGAGCATTATGACCAGCTACCTAATAGCAAGTATGAAGACCTTTAGCATGGATAACAGCAGACAGGCGTCATGGCGTGGAACCAGTAAGGCCTTGTTACATCGCTGGAGGAAGTAAACATCACATCTGGACATACATACAAGTCACCTAATTCCAGTAAATTCCGGGGGAGGGGGGGAGGGGGGGAGGGGGGAGGGGGGGAGGGGGGGAGGCGATGAGATCTGACGACACGTTCAATCAAATCCCAGATGTGTTAGATCGGGTTCAGATCTGGCGAGTGGGTGGTCCAGCATATCAGTTGGATCTCACCACTGTGTTCCTCGAACACTCCACCACACTCCTGGCCTTGTGACACGGCGCATTCAATCTTGAAAAATGCCACTGCCATTGGGAAACATAATCGTCATGAAGGCGGGTACATGGTCTGCAACCAGTGTACGATATCCTTGACCATCATAGTGCCTTGCACGAGCTTCACTGAACCCCATGGATGTCCACATTAATGTTCTGCAGAGCATAATGTAGCCACTGCCAGCCCGTCTCAGTCTCACAGCACAGGCGTCAAAGAGCAGTTCTCCTGGAAGACGACATATTCACACTGTCCAATTGGCATGCTAAAGAAGGTATTCAGATTCACGAGACCGTACAACACTCTGCCACTGCGCCAGCACCCAGTGCCGGTGGTAACGTGTCCATTTCAAGTTGTCGATGTCGTGGAAAACATTGGTGCATCGGATGTGGAGGCCCGTCATTAGGAGTATTTGGTGCACTGTGTGTTCAGACACACTTGCACTCTGCCCAACATTAAATTCTGATGTTAGTTCACCGCCTGGCTTGGTTTACCAGTCTGCCCAGCCTATGGCGTCAGACATCTGTAATGAGGGGTGGGCTCCCACACGACGTCTGGTCATGGTTTCACCTTCATTTCGTGACGGGCTGAAGACACTCACCAGAGCACTCTTTGAACACCCGACATATTGGGCAGTTTCCAAAATGCTCGTGCCGAGCCTCCTGACCATCTCAATCTGCACCCGGTCAGACTCAGATGGAGAGCGCGTGCCTTCCCCATTCTACACACGGGCACTACGTCCACCATGTGTGTGTCCGACCAGCAGTCATGCCTCGCCAGGTGCTGCCGCTATCGCTTGAACAGGTTTATGTACACTACTGGCCATTAAAATTGCTACACCACAAAGATGACGTGTTACAGACGCGAAATTTAACCGGCAGGAAGAAGATGCTATGATATGCAAACGATTAGCTTTTCAGAGGATTCACACAAGGTTGGCGCTAGTGGCGACACCTACAAAGTGCTGACGTGAGGGAAGTTTCCAACCGATTTCTCGTACACAAACAGCAGTTGACCGGCGTTGCCTGGTGAAACGTTGTTGTGATGCCTCGTGTAAGGAGGAGAAATGCGTACCATCGCGTTCCGACTTTGATAAAGGTCGGATTGTAGCCTATCGCGATTGCGGTTTATCGTATCGCGACATTGCTGCTCGCGTTGGTCCAGATCCGACGACTGTTAGCAGAATATGGAATCGGTTGGTTCAGGTGCTAATACGGAACGCCGTGCTGCATCCCAACGGCCTCGTATCACTAGCAGTCGAGATGGCAGGCATCTTATCCGCATGGCTGTAAGGGATCGTGCAGCCACTTCTCGATCCCCGAGTCAACAGATGGGAACGTTTGCAAGACAACAACCATCTGCACGAACAGTTCGGCGACGTTTGCAGCAGCATGCACTATCAGCTCTGAGACCGTGGCTGCGGTTACCCTAGACGCTGAATCACAGACAGGAGCGCCTACGATGGTGTACTCAACGACGATCCTGGGTGCACGAATGGCAAAACGTCATTTTTTCCGATGAATCCTGGTTCTGTTTACAGCATCAAGATGGTCGCATCCGTGTTTGGCGACATCGCTGTGAACGCACATTGGAAGCGTGTATTCGTCATTGCCATACTGGCGTATCACTCAGCGTGATGGTATGGGGTGGCGTTGGTTACACGTTTCAGTCACCTCTTGTTAGCATTGACGGCACTTTGAACAGTGGACGTTACATTTCAGATGTGTTACAACCCGTGGCTCTACCCTTCATTCGATCCCTGCGAAACCCTACATTTCAACATGATAATGTTGGACTGGTGCCCTGGCCAGCACGTTCTCCAGATCTCTCACGAACTGAAAACATCTGGTCAATGGTGGCCGATCAACTGGCTCGTCATAATACGCCACTCACTACTCTTGATGAACTGTGGTATCGTGTTGAAGCTGCATCGGCAGCTGAACCTGTACACGCCATCCAAGGTCTGTTTGACTCAATGCCCAGGCGTATCAAGGCTGTCATTATGGCCAGAGGTGGTTGTTCTGGGTACTTATTTCTCAGCATCTATGCACCCAAATTGCGTGAAAATGTAATCACATGTCAGTTCTAGTATAATATATTTATCCAATGAATACCCGTTTATCATCTGCATTTCTTGGTGTAGCAATTTTAATGGCCAGTAGTGTAGATACGAGATAAGTAGTCATAACGTTCTGACTGATAAGTGTAAACTACACATTATAAAGATTTGATAATTAAGTTCTTTCATTTTAATTTTCTCCTAAGGAATCTGTTTTGCGAATTTATTGTCTCTGCAAAATGCTTTTGATCGATAGCACATATGCTTTGGATACTCCCATTTGCCAAGGTAAAGTAATCCATGTTCACAGGGCAGCGCACAAACACACGATCCTGGTTTGACCACCACTCAAACGCGCTAGCGCATTTTGACTGTCATACTATATGATCCGATCTTCATCCCGCAGAAAATGTCTGGGACTATTTGGACCAGTGAGTGCAACATAGCAAACATCCACATCTACATCTACACGATTACTCTGTAAGTGCCTGGCAGAGGGTTCATTGAACCATCTAGAAGCTATTTCTCTACCGTTCCAATCTCTAAAGACGCGCGGGAAAAACGAGCACTTGAATCTTTCTGTGACCGGATTTCTCATATTTTATCACGATGATCATTTCTCCCAATGTAGGTGGGCACCAACATAGTGTTTTCGTAATCGGAAGAGAAAATCGGTGATTGAAATTTTCACGGGAAGAAACGCCTTTGTTTTAATGATTGCCACCACATACCATGGCCTGGCTCTATCCCTCCCCCCCCCCTCCACCCCCACTTTCACAGTAATACAAAACGAGTCGCGCTTCTTTGAATTTTTCCTGTGTGCTCCACTAGTCCCATCCAATTCGGATCCAACAGCGTTCAGCAATAGTGCAAGAGGGCAGAAAAGCGTTTCCACAAGTAGTGCTACTGCACTTTCTAAGTGTTCTGCCAATAAACTGAGATCTTTGGTTTGTTTTCCCCACAACGTTATCTACGTGATCATTCCAGTTTAGGTTATTTGTAACTGTAATAACTAAGTACGAAGGTAATACCAAAAGTAAGGTCTCCTCTGTGTGGCAGTTGGTCACACTGTTATGAAAAGTGCTTCACGCGTTGTGTGTAAACATGCGCACGCCGCGCTGAAGCGCTCGGCTTGGCAGCCGTTGAGAATGGAGCTCTCGTTGGATGTTACCGCCAAGTGCGAATTGCGCACAGTTATTCGGTTTTTGAACGCAAAGGGCATTGCACCGATCGAAAACCATCGCCAATTGACGGAAGTGTATGGTGAGTCGTGCATGGATGTCAAAAATGTTCGTAAGTGGTGCAGATAGTTTTCAGCTGGTCGGACCGAAATTAACGACCAACAAAGAAGCGGGAGACCGTCAATTTCTGAGGAGACAGAGTTGAAGGTTCAGCAAAGCATGCGTGAAGATCTGCGGATCACCCTGGATTATCTCTGCACGCTGGTTCCTGAGGTTTCCCGAAGCACCGCTCACAGAATTTTAACAGAAACATTGAACTACCAGAAGGTGTGCGCAAGATGGGTGGCACGCATGCTGACTGAGGACCACATGCGGCAACGAGTTGATGCTTCCCGCTCATTTCTTCACTGCCTTGCAGCCGAACAGGACAACTTTCTGGACTCAATTGTCACGGGTGACGAAACATGGGCATACCACTTTACACTTGAGACCAAGCAACAATCACGCCAGTAGCGGCATCCTTCTTCGCCAAAGCCGCGGAAATTCAAACAAACACAGTCTGCCGGTATAGTCATGACAACCGTTTCTTGGGATCGGAAAGGGGTATTGTTGGTCGACATTATGGCCACTGGGAACACAATTAACGCTGACAGGAACGATGAGAGTCTGAAAAAACTCAAACGGCCAATTCAGAACCGGAGAAGAGGAATGTTGAGCAAGGGCGTACACATTCTCCATGACAACGCTCGCCCACACATCGCGCGGCAAAGCGTTGCTCTCCTGCAACAGTTTCAGTGGAACACAATCACCCACCTACTCTGTAGTCCTGACTTGGCGCCCAGTGTTCCCTAGGTTAAAAGAACATTTGACCGGAAAGCAATTCAGTTCCGATGATGAGGTGAAAGAAGAGGTTCATAATTTTTTTTAACAGCATGGCGGCGAGCTGGTATGACATGGGCTTACAAAAACTGCCACAGCGCTATAAAAATGCATCGACAGAAATGGTGATTAGGTCGAAAAATAGCTAAATGTTCAAGCTGTAAAGTGATGTAAACCATTGTAGAAATTAAGAGGTCTATGTACTTACAAAAAAATAGGAGACCTTACTTTTGGGATTACCTTCGTATATAGTTGAATTTATAGCCATTAGATTTGTATAATTTATCGTGTGACCTAAATTTAGCCCATCACTTTTAGTACCCATGTGGATGTAGTCATACTTTTCATTATTTAAAGTCAATTGCCACTTTTCTCACCAAACAGATATTTTGTATAAATCATTTCGCACATACTTTTGACCATTTTATGACTTTAAAACACGGTAAATGACAGCGTCATCTGCAGACAATCTAGGAGGGCTGCTCAAATTGTCTCGTATGTCGTTTATGTAGATCTACGAGATATGATCACCAATGAGCGCGTTTACTTGAATATGGGCAACATGCAGAAACTTATGAACAGTCTTTTCCCCGATTTGACGCCTTGCCATACTTTGATGAGTCCGATTCGCGGAAACAAATACGGACCAAAGATAGCCAAATAACGTAGAGGAAAATGACGGTGGCCATAAGGCTGTGATAGCAACTATGACTACGAATTTTGCAAGGAATGTTAAGAAAGGTAGGAAAATAGTTTTGCTTAGCCTGTTTCTGCTAACCAGGGTGGTGGATGTTTCTGCAACTAAATATTAACTGCGCACAGCTACGATACTTACTCTTCATCAAACAATGGAAGAGCTTCCAGTACACTCTCAAGCGAGAACATCCTGAAAACAAGAAATTGAGCAGTTAGATTTCTACAGAGTTGTTACATCTTACTAAGTCATATCCTTGGTCACATATTAACATCTCACTAAGACAAGGTAATTTTAAGTACACATTATAACAAGCTATTGCTAAACTATTTCATAGGAAATCGTTTTACCACCCAAAAAGGAGAGAGAGACAATCAGAGACAAGGGTGTCGTCAGCTGTGCCCAGTGAAGTGATATAGAACAGCCGTTATTTTCTGTACAGGGTGGTCAGGAACAGTCTGAATAGCTTACAGTGGTGTTGCAGGGTAGGTCCTACTGAGAAATATTTGTTAGGAAAAAAATTTTATGCGTTGCGCTATTTCCCAGTTAATTAGCACCGAAGTTAGGCAATCAGGTGCTTGCGCGTGCAAAATTTAGGCGACCCGTCATAGACGATGTCGCCAAACGTGTGCTTTGCTTGGTATCCTAAAACTGTAAAAGAGAGTGATGCAAGATTGTTGAGGCTTTCGTGGCCACTTGTTGACAAACTGCCTATTGGCTTCTGTCTCGGGTTCTTCGGCCGACGTTCATCTAATGATTTTTTTGACGTTTCGCCAGCACGAGTGGCTGGCATTGTCAAAGCTTCACCCTCCATTGCCGGGGGTGAACTGGAGCCGAGCTCGCGGGCGCAGACTATATGTACCTGGCGCGCCAACGTCCGAGGGCTTCTCCGGAAATGACCGCGGAGAAGCCCTCGGACGTTGGCGCGCCAGGTACATATAGTCTGCGCCCGCGAGCTCGGCTCCAGTTCACCACCGGCAATGGAGGGTGAAGCTTTGACAATGCCAGCCACTCGTGCTGGCGAAACGTCAAAAAAAAATCATTAGATGAACGTCGGCCGAAGAACCCGAGACAGAAGCCAATAGGCAGTTTGTCAGTGATGCAAGAATTGGGCACGGAAGAATAGTGAGGATTGAACCTGAGCCAAAGGCTGAGCAGTCCCTTGCGCTATGCTGTGATAACTGTGCAGTCCTAAAGCAGCGACTGCACACCGAGCAGCGCAGCGCCGCGAAACAACATCGAGAAGGCGCTGACCCGCGCGCCAGTGGAAAGAGCAGGCAGTGCCACACCTCCGGGAAGACAGAGCTCAGAGCCCCCTGTCAACGCTGACTTAACCAGCCGCCCATCGCCGTCAGCCCAGTTCGGTCGCAGACTTCGAGAGCGTCAGTGTTGACAGGCGGAGGCTGTAGCGCTGGGATCACAGATTTACTTTAACCCTTTCGTGGGCAAAATTATTGAGCAGTTTTTTTTAAATGAATGGAGAGCAGATAGTAGTTAACAGATAGGTATATCTATCGTACAGAATATAAAATTTGCTCCAACTGTGAAAGTGAGGTCACACAACAAGTTGGGAAGTATTCTTCCCACTGCCCTTCCTTGGAGTTAAATGACAAAAACTTTTTCAATATATGTCATATTTACTTGATAAATTCACTTCTCTTGTTACAATGATTGTTCACAATTACTTGCAATGAAATTTTCTGAAACATGGGTCTATGCAAAGTGGTATTTGACAATATGTACAAACACAGCGAGTGCTCTCTTCCGCAGCTTTGGTACTACAATCACGGCACGTCCAGTAGGTTTCTCCTAAAGTGGGTTGATGCTCCCCTACAGCCAAATGACGAAAATCTTCAGGTACTTTACCCCTTTTTGCCAGAAAGACAGGTTTTTGTCCACGCCTTTTTTGGGATGAGAAGCCAGCGATCAGTTGTCTGGCTAGATGGATCCTGTATGTGAGCTGATCATGCTGTCCACTTTCTCCTTTACTTATTTTCCACAGGATGAAACTGTTCACTGCAGCAACGTCCACCAGGAAAACAAATATTCTGTGCCATCATTTTACAGAACGTCTGCCAATGGCATAAATTTCTCGTAATTGATCAAACTTATCGACACCACCCATTATTTTGTTGTACTCTGCCCCAACTTCAGGACAAGAAATCTCTGTACTAGTACCATCCTTGTTTTTCCTTTTCACTGTGGCTGTTTCTCATGGATCATGAATTGAAGACAGGAAAGTGACTGGACGGTTATCCATACATTTTACTGCAGAAATGGCTCCTTTTGTTTCAAACTAGAATTCTCCTCGTTCCAATTTTACATTTTCCTTCATAAATTTGGGTAAATCAAAAGTATTTACCTTATACTATAGCTTTGAGGAAAAAAATCACAAAATGTCACGCAAACAGCACTGAAAGGCTCCTCTACAGAGCAACACTCAGCTATACAATGCCTCTGCGCGAAGGTACACCAAAAACGGCGGGAAGCTTTATCTGTTTAGCAAGAGTAATAGAAGGCAGATTTCAGACCACCTAACAGATCAAAACGAAAATTTCTGTTCCGACACTGACAATGTTGAGTGTTTATGGAAAAAGTTCAAGGCAATCGTAAAATGCGTTTTAGTCAGGTACGTGCCGATTAAAACTGTGAGGGACGGGAAAAACACACCGTGGTTCAACAACAAAGTTAGGAAACTACTGCGAAAGCAAAGAGAGTTTCACTCCAAGTTTAAACGCAGCCAAAACCTCTCAGACAAACAGAAGCTAAACGATGTCAAACTTAGCGTAAGGAGGGCTATGCGTGAAGCGTTCACTGAATTCGAAAGTAAAATTCTATGTACCGACTTGACAGAAAATCCTAGGAAGTTCTGGTCTTACGTTAAATCAGTAAGTGGCTCGAAACAGCATATCCAGACACTCCGGGGTGATGATGGCATTGAAATAGAGGATGACACGCGTTAAGCTGAACTGCTAAACACCTTTTTCCAAAGCTGTTTCACAGAGGAAGACCGCACTGCAGTTCCTTCTCTAAATCCTCGCACAAACGAAAAAATGGCTGACATCGAAATAAGTGTCGAAGGAATAGAAAAGCAACTGGAATCACTCAAGTCCACTGGACCTGACGGGATACCAATTCGATTCTACACAGAGTACTCGAAAGAACTTGCCCCCCTTCTAACAGCCGTGTACCGCAAGTCTCTAGAGGAACGGAAGGTTCCAAATGATTGGAAAAGAGCACAGGTAGTCCCAGTCTTCAAGAAGGGTCGTCGAGCAGACGCGCAAAACTATAGACCTATATCTCTGACGTCGATCTGTTGTAGAATTTTAGAACATGTTTTTTGCTCGAGTATCATGTCGTTTTTGGAAACCCAGAATCTACTCTGTAGGAATCAACATGGATTCCGGAAACAGCGATCGTGTGAGACCCAACTCGCTTTATTTGTTCATGAGACCCAGAAAATATTAGATACAGGCTCCGAGGTAGATGCTATTTTCCTTGACTTCCGGAAGGCGTTCGATACAGTTCCGCACTGTCGCCTGATAAACAAAGTAAGAGCCTACGGAATATCAGACCTGCTGTGTTCATGAGACCCAGAAAATATTAGATACAGGCTCCGAGGTAGATGCTATTTTCCTTGACTTCCGGAAGGCGTTCGATACAGTTCCGCACTGTCGCCTGATAAACAAAGTAAGAGCCTACGGAATATCAGACCTGCTGTGTGGCTGGATTGAAGAGTTTTTAGCAAACAGAACACAGCATGTTGTTGTCAATGGAGAGACGTCTACAGACGTTAAAGTAACCTCTGGCGTGCCACAGGGGAGTGTTACGGGACCATTGCTTTTCACAATATATATAAATGACCTAGTAGATAGTGTCGGAAGTTCCATGCGGCTTTTCGCGGATGATGCTGTAGTATACAGAGAAGTTGCAGCATTAGAAAATTGTAGCGAAATGCAGGAAGATCTGCAGCGGATAGGCACTTGGTGCAGGGAGTGGCAACTGACCCTTAACATAGACAAATGTAATGTATTGCGAATACATAGAAAGAAGGATCCTTTATTGTATGATTATATGATAGCGGAACAAACACTGGTAGCAGTTACTTCTGTAAAATATCTGGGAGTATGCGTACGGAACGATTTGAAGTGGAATGATCATATAAAATTAATTGTTGGTAAGACGGGTACCAGGTTGAGATTCATTGGGAGAGTCCTTAGAAAATGTAGTCCATCAACAAAGGAGGTGGCTTACAAAACACTCGTTCGACCTATACTTGAGTATTGCTCATTAGTGTGGGATCCGTACCAAATCGAGTTGACAGAAGAGATAGAGAAGATCCAAAGAAGAGCGGCGCGTTTCGTCACAGGGTTATTTGGAAACCGTAATAGCGTTACGGAGATGTTTAGCAAACTCAAGTGGCAGACTCTGCAAGAGAGGCGTTCTGCACCGCGATGTAGCTTGCTCGCCAGGTTTCGAGAGGGTGCGTTTCTGGATGAGGTATCGAATATATTGCTTCCCCCTACTTATATCTCCCGAGGAGATCACGAATGTAAAATTAGAGAGATTCGAGCGCGCACGGAGGCTTTCAGACAGTCGTTCTTCCCGCGAACCATACGCGATTGGAACAGAAAAGGGAGGTAATGACAGTGGCACGTAAAGTGCCCTCCGCTACACACCGTTGGGTGGCTTGCGGAGTATAAATGTAGAAATGTAGTAGCAATCTTAACTTCCGATTGGAAGTAGTACCCTATACTGTTCACTAGGTGGTAACACCGTACAGAGGTGGGAACTGTGAATCCTACGGGACTAGGAGCGAGTTCATTGTAGTGGGAAGCATGTTTCCCACGGCTCACGAAAGGGTTAAACTTTGTACACCTTTGGTAGGCCAATAAAACAACATAATGTTGTGCCATCCCTGCCACAAACTTTTTTTTCACAGGTGATGGCAGGTGATGGAATAAAGACTGAAAGTAAGTTAGAGAGACTGTGAAAGACAGTAATGACAAACAAACATTGAAATATATGTGTGGTGAAAACATTACGTCATTAAAAAGAACCAGTGTGTTTATATGTAATTGAAATATAATCACTGACAGTGTAAAATTATTATTTTCATTCTTCTCGTTCGTTTGATGAAGGACACTTTCTTTTGTCTCATTTCATGGAAGTAGGTCTCAATCGCCGCCATTGGTGACGAAATCTGCAAAAACGCTGCCTGTCTGCTCTCGTCTGAGAATGTAAATCCAATTCTGAGGAATTAACTGCTCCATGCCCATGTACATTGCGTAATTGAAGGTATGAAGTCTGTGAAGCTGTGGCGAAGATTAGTGGCAGGCGAAATGGTGGCTAACTGTACTCACGGATCATGGAGTGCGAATGGTCTTTAAACACCCTTCTTGGCGTCGGATTTTCAACATTATTCCTTGAATACCAAATAACAGCCAGATCCACATCCGAGGCAAATCCCTTCTAATACAGCTTCCAATTTCCTCTCTTAGCACCGTCGAGGTGTACCGTGCTGAGGTTAGCCGCACACTGCGTGTCGTTCACACTAAGGAGCCGCTCAGTTCGACCGCCAAGCCCACATTTTACATCGCGCCACGCCACTTTCGTTGCGGAGGGCTTCCCAACAGTGTTTACATGTTACAAATACAAGTGCCCTACGCATGAACCAGCTTCTAAGGAACAAACTTTTTTTCATAAACATATTCATATGGTGTGGGTTCCTGTAGTCATGTCCTAGTTCATGAACCACGGGCAACGTATGAGTGGCCAAGTAAGTGGTCCCGACAGTCGGGATACAAGTTACTTTGGAATAAGGCTGGGCATCTCGGACATATTCTGAGTCGTGGTCACCTTTGTGCTCATACGGCAAAGACTACCAAATACACCGGTTAGTCCCTCAGCAGTTAGGGGTAAAACACAATGGGACTCGGGGCAAGTAAGGCTAGCAACCTGCTTCCCTGGTACTTTAAATATGATGCTGGCCACAATCAGAGCAAAATGCCTCGGAGCTTTGGAGGTGACGGAGTCCCACCTCTAACTGACAAACCAGGGACTCTTAAGGTACTACTTGGCAAACAAATGGTAATGAGATGGGGAGCTATTAATATCAATGGGGGCTACTCTGGGAAGAATGTAGAGCTGGCAGAGGCTGCAAGTAAGATGGGGCTGGACGTTTTAGCTGTTAGTGACATTCGGGTAAGGGGTGAGAAAGAAGGGGAAGTGGGAGAATACAAGGTCTACCTGTCAGGAGTCAAAGCAGGAATAGCACAATGGGGTGTAGGGCTTTACATCAGGAAAGAAATGGAACCCAGCGTAGTTGCAATAAGGTATGTAAACGAACGACTGATGTGGATAGATTTGACAGTGTCTAGCAAAAAAATCAGGACTGTGTCAGTATATTCGCATTCTGAAGGGACAGATCAAGATAAGATGGATAGTTTTTATGAGGCACTCAGTGATGTAGTTGTTAGAGGAAAGGACAAGGACAGTGTTCTGCTCATGGGTGATTTTAACGCCAGGATTGGAAATCGAACAGAAGGGTATGAAAAGGTTATGGGTAAATTTGGAGAGGATACGTAGGCCAACAGGGACGGGAAACAACTCTTGGATTTCTGTGCCAGTATGGGCTTAGTAATCACAAACTCCTTTTTTAAACATAAGAAAATTCACCGGTATACTTGGAATGATGATGGAAATAGGATCACATTTGAGGAAGTGGAGAAAATGGTCAATAGATTGCAGTGCAATAAAGCAGCTGGGGTGGATGAAATTAAGTCGGAACTCATCAAATACAGTGGAATTTCAGGTCTTAAATGGCTACACAGGATAATTGAAATGGCCTGGGAGTCGGGACAGGTTCCATCAGACTCGACAAAAGCAGTAATCACACCAATCTTTAAACATGGAAACAAAAAAGATTGTAACAACTACAGAGGTATCTCTTTAATCAGCGTTGTGGGTAAAATCTTCTCGGGTATTGTTGTAAGGAAAGTGCGAGTATTAGTTGAGGACAAATTGGATGAAAATCAGTGTGGGTTTAGGCCTCTTAGAGGTTGTCAGGACCAGATCTTTAGCTTACGGCAAATAATGGAGAAGTGTTACGAATGGAACAGGGAATTGTATCTATGCTTTATAGATCTAGAAAAGGCATATGACCGAGTTCCTAGGAGGAAGTTACTGTCTGTTCTACGAGATTATGGAATAGGAGGCAAACTTTTGCAAGCAATTAAAGGTCTTTACATGGATAGTCAGGCAGCAGTTAGAGTTGACGGTAAATTGAGTTCATGGTTCAGAGTAGTTTCAGGGGTAAGACAAGGCTGCAACCTGTCTCCACTGTTGTTCATATTATTTATGGATCATATGTTGAAAACAATAGACTGGCTGGGTGAGATTAAGATATGTGAACACAAAATAAGCAGTCTCGCATATGCGGATGACTTAGTTGTGATGGCAGATTCGATTGAAAGTTTGCAAAGTAATATTTCAGAGCTAGATCAGAAATGTAAGGACTATGGTATGAAGATTAGCATCTCCAAAACGAAAGTAATGTCAGTGGGAAAGAAATATAAACGGATTGAGTGCCAAATAGGAGGAACAAAGTTAGAGTAGGTGGACGGTTTCAAGTACTTAGGATGCATATTCTCACAGGATGGCAACATAATGAAAGAACTGGAAGCGAGGTGTAGCAAAGCTAATGCAGTGAGCACTCAGCTACGATCTACTCTCTTCTGCAAGAAGGAAGTCATTACCAAGAATAAGTTATCTGTGCACCGTTAGATCTTTCGACCAACTTTGTTGTATGGGGCGAAAGCTGGGTGGATTCAGGTTGCCTTATCAACAAGGTTGAGGTTACGAATATGAAAGTAGCTAGGATGATTGCAGGTACTAGTAGATGGGAACAATGGCAGGAGGGTGTCCACAATGAGGAAATCAAAGAAAAACTGGGAATGAACTCTATAGATGTAGCAGTCAGGGCGAACAGGCTTAGATGGTGGGGTCATGTTACACGCATGGGAGAAGCAAGGTTACCCAAGAGACTCATGGGTTCAGCAGTAGAGGGTAGGAGGAGTCGGGGCAGACCAAGGAGAAGGTACCTGGATTCGGTTAAGAATGATTTTGAAGTAATAGGCTTAACATCAGAAGAGGCACCAATGTTAGCACTGAATAGGGGATCATGGAGGAATTTTATAAGGGGGGCTATGCTCCAGACTGAACGCTGAAAGGCATAATCAGTCTTAAATGATGATGATGATGATGATTCATATTAAAACAATTTAAAATTTCAACATATACTTTTGCTTTTTCCCTATATACATTACAAAACTGTAATTTCCTTGTCATGCATCAAGGAGTTCAAAGAACACAGAATGCACACTTCATAATTTGTAGATACCTTGTTACATAAATAAACCTACTCCTAATCGATGTAAGTGTTACAATTTCAGTGTTGTTGTTGTTGTCTTCGGTCCTGAGACTGGTTTGATGCAGCTCTCCATGCTACCCTATCCTGCGCAAGCTTCTTCATCTCCCAGTACGTAGCCGGCCGAAGTGGCCGTGCGGTTAAAGGCGCTGCAGTCTGGAACCGCAAGACCGCTACGGTCGCAGGTTCGAATCCTGCCTCGGGCATGGATGTTTGTGATGTCCTTAGGTTAGTTAGGTTTAACTAGTTCTAAGTTCTAGGGGACTAATGACCTCAGCAGTTGAGTCCCATAGTGCTCAGAGCCATTTGAACCATTTGAACCCAGTACCTACTGCAACCTACATCCTTCTGAACCTGCTTAGTGTATTCATCTCTTGGTCTCCCTCTACGATTTTTACCCTCCACGCTGCCCTCCAGTACTAAATTGGTGATCCCTCGATGCCTCAGATCATGTCCTACCAGCCGATCCCTTCTTCTAGTCAAGTTGTGCCACAAACTTCTCCCCAATCCTATTCAATACCTCCTCATTAGTTATGTGATCTACCCATCCAATCTTCAGCATCTACTCTTCAGCATTCTTCTGTAGCACCACATTTCGAAAGCATCTATTCTCTTCTTGTCCAAACTAGTTATAAAAAAAAAAATGGCTCTGAGCACTACGGGACTTAACAGCTGTGGTCATCAGTCCCCTAGAACTTAGAACTACTTAAACCTAACTAACCTAAGGACATCACACACATCCATGCCCGAGGCAGGATTCGAACCTGCGACCGTAGCAGTCGCGCGGTTCCGGACTGCGCGCCTAGAACCGCGAGACCATCGCGGCCGGCAACTAGTTCTCGTCCATGTTTCACTTCCATACATGGCTACACTCCATAAAAATACTTTCAGAAATGAATTCCTGACACCTAAATCTATACTCGATGTTAACAAATTTCTCTTCTTCAGAAACGCTTTCCTTGCCATTGCTAGTCTACATTTTATATCCTCTCTACTTCGACCATCGTCAGTTATTTTGCTTCCCAAATAGCAAAACTCATTTACTACTTTAAGCGTCTAATTTTCTAATCTAATACGCTTAGCATCACCCGATTTAATTCGACTACATTCCATTATCCTCGTTTTGCTTTTGTTGATGTTCATCTTATATTCTCCCTTCAAGACACTGTCCATTCCGTTCAACTGCTCTTCCAAGTCCTTTGCTGTCTCTGACAGAATTACAATGTCATCGGCGAACCTCAAAGTTTTTATTTCACCTCCATGGATTTTAATACCTACTCCGAACTTTTCTTTTGTTTCCTTCACTGCTTGCTCAATATACAGATTGAATAACATTGGGGATAGGCTACAACCCTGTCTCACTCCCTTCCCAACCACTGCTTCCCTTTCATGTCCCTCGACTCTTGTAACTGCCACCTGGTTTCTGTACAAATTGTAAATAGCCTTTCGCTACCTGTATTTTACCCCTGCCACCTTCAGAATTTGAAAGAGAGTATTCCATTCAACATTGTCAAAAGCTTTCTCTAAGTCTACAAATGCTAGGAACGTAGGTTTGCCTTTCCTTAATCTAGCTCCTAAGATAAGTCGTAGGGTCAGTATTGCCTCACGTGTTCCAATATTTCTACGGAATCCAAACTGATCTTCCCCGAGGTCGGCTTCTACCAGTTTTTCCATTGGTCTGTAAAGAATTCGCATTAGTATTTTGCAGTCGTGACTTATTAAACTGATAGTTCGGTAATTTTCACGTCTCAACACCTGCTTTCAGTGGTAATATAGGTAAAAAGGCACGCGTGTTTGCATGAAGTTTTAGTGAATTTCATTTTATTTTACTACTTACGATTTTCAATTAAATTTAATTATTAGAACAAACACAGATATAAGTATCGACATGTAAATGAAGACACGCATACAGTTTTCTGAAAGATGTATACCTGTTCCGATTTGCGAAATTCCTGATCATGCAATCTGGTTAGGTAATCGTAACTTTGAACCTCGACGCTTCGAGCTGCAGACACATAGGCAAGCCCCATTTGGCAGTCAACCTGTGTAGCGATGAGACTTTGCTGACGTAACAAGAACGAATAGCGTAAATGCAAATTCTTTGAATATTACAGTCTTTACTCTTGTACAACAAAAATGAAGCTTTGATCGGGGGTCAAACCGTCACCTCATACACTTTCGTCTTACCGTGTCTCGAATGCTCACCACTTGACCACCGTGAACCCTAACGTCCGGCATTTACGCACAGATACATCAGTTACATAACAGACGCCTAAAACTTCTCTTGCTGTTTTCTCTGAATTGCCAGAGTATTTCACCTTAATGGTTGCACGTTATGTTGTTTTAATGGCGTACAAAGTTTAAAGTTAAATCCGTGATCCCAACGTCGTGGCTTCTCCTTGTGACCAATAGAAAGACGTCACTTAGCCTGCGTTCTGCAAGTAGTCATAGTCTGTGTAAGTAGCAGCACGTGGGATGCACAGAAATCAAGAGAAGTTAAGCTTGCAAAAAATAGATTTCAGCTATCAATCGTCCTTTTTAAATTTTATTGGCAGATCTAGATTTCAGCTAGAAACTAGCCATTCTCAATGCACTATCATTTTTGATCAATGCATGTACTGCCTGTTGATCGGGCTTCATTCTCAGTTAAAAAAAAATGGCTCTGAGCACTATGGGACTTAACATCTGAGGTCATCAGTCCCCTAGAACTTAGAACTACTTAAACCTAACGAACCTAAGGACATCACACACATCCATGCCCGAGGCAGGCCTCGAACCTGCGACCGTAGCGGTCACGCAGTTCCAGACTGAAGCGCCTAGAACCGCACGGCCACACCGGCCGGCATCCTCAGTTCAGTGAATACTACCAGATGTAGTATTCAATGAACGACTGATAGCTGAAATCTATTATTCACAAGCAAATATAACAGTCGCTGCGTGCAACAGCCTTCTGAATGGAAGGTAACCCGATGAAGTTAAGTTTGTTCATTTTCTTTTGAGAAATAAAGTTATCAGTAAATCTTAAAGTGGTATGTATAAGATCATTTTGGATTCCAGCTACCGGCCATCGCAATTTTTGTCCTTCCTTGTTTGTGTCGGTGCAGACCTCCACAGCAGCCGACACAACAAGAGCAACAGACACTAATTGTATCTGGTGAGCCGCTTGAATTTGCGGGCGGTACGGCATCATTGGTTGGTTGGTTGGTTGATTCGGGGGAGGGGACCACACAGCAAGATCCCATCGGATTAGGGAAGGATGGGGAAGGAAGTCAGCAGTGTCCTTTCAAAAGAACTATCTCGGCATTTGCCTGAAGCGATTTAGGGAAATCACGGAAAACCTAAATCAGGAAGGCCGAACGCGGATTTGAACCGTCGTCCTCCCGAATGGGAGTCCAGCGTGTAAACCACTGCGCCACTTCGCTCGGATCGCCACAGTTGGCTAACTTCAATGGTAATTAACTCGGGAACGGTGCAACGTATCGACTTGTTCTTAAGGGGACCACACCGTGGTTCAGGTCGAAAAAAATCGATTTTCGGTTTTCATCCTATTTCGACACATTAAGGTTTTATTTAAGTACTCTGAAACGGATTTTGCTGAAACAAAAATTTTCGAGCATTTAAAGAGCATTTTCCTACCACGTGTTTATGTGCCACGCCCACTTTTCTGTCACCCACTTTTCTGCATATATTTCAGATCTTTATATCCCCTACATTGCACATTAGGGATTTTTTTTTTACTCCCGAGTTTGTTGGCTATCCTTGGAATGCAACAGTCAGTATTCTTTTGTTTCTGCTGTTTGTAAACAACAGGCTTTCAAACACGCGGTTAGTTTTGTTCACGTGTGATTGCGAGTAGTTGTTATACTTACGTTTGCAGTGAAACCAGGAGTTCATGACGCTGTTATTACATTCAACTGTGGTAATATTGGAAAGTGTTGGATACTGAAAAAGCTGCGAATAAATTCTGGTGAAAATATGATCAGTGGGCTGCAACATTGCGATAAAATGAGGATAGCCGACGCAGAGAGGTCTGCATCTAATATGGCCAAGAAAGCAAGACAAACATCCAGAAAGGTGAAAACGAAGCTGGAAGACCTGCTAGAGGCCAAAGAAGGCCCATCATATGCAGCAGGACAGTTTCAATTAACTGTATGTACCAAATCTCAATTTTTTCTTTAAAGTAAATTTCCTGCAAACTAAAATTTTCAGTATATATGCCCCATTATATCAGAAACTAACGTAGATAAATGAATGAAATTTTCAGACACTCTGCATAACATAAAAGCCACCTCTGGTACTACATTCATTAATATTCCCCCATTAGGAAGTTCACAAAAAAATATTTTCCGCAGAAAAACTAAATGCTTTTTAATAAATTTAAAAAAGTATTTCTTAAAAACTATGAAATTGATAAAGTAGATTTCAGTACAGTTGACTATTAGCATCATGTAACATACAGTAAAAATATTAAGGTCCTGCATCAAATAGTTTGTTTTCAGAAATGGGTCAAATACTTGCCTAAATTAACATGGGTTAGATAGGCAGGGTGTGGTCCCTTTAACATTCATTTATAAGCACAATGTACCCTGCGAAAACCTTACAAGCTTTCCAGACTGTTTTCGACCACAAGGTGTCGTCCTTGAGCGACTGTAGCTGGACACAAGATGACTTAGGCAGAACTTCTGTTTGGTGCGATGAATGGCAGCTTGCTCATAAATACAGGCGAAACATTGTGTCACGAAATTTTAACTGTGGATAGCTGATGCCAGTAGGAAACAAAATTATTAATGTTGTGTAGGTCGACAACGCACAATTTTTAAACTACGGAAAATTGGCAACACGCACTCCAGTGGGCCGCGGGATTGCCCTGTTGCCAGATGCTCTGGACAACGCATGACTGCGAATGCTTTGCCTGCCGGAGATAGCGATGTATCGAAGGCGGCCCACACACTTGGTGGTAGCGCACCAGCCTTCCACTCTGGAGACGAATCCGCCGCCGCCCCAACACATTCATTGTAGTTTCATGATAAGACATACCGGGAACAAACCCATCAACAGCTGTTAGTTCACCTATAGAAAATCTTTTACAAATTGTGTCGGCCCTGAAAAGGGCCTTTTTTGTAGCAAGTACATTGTTAACTTAAAGCAAGTGCTCGAACTGGCGACCCTCTCACGCGACACAAGCTTGGTAACGTCTAACGGTGTTTTGCCAAACACTTTCAAAGATTACAGACACTGCCCTGATGTGACCGGCGGCATGTTGAATGCCATCCATTAAATCCCCTCCGTTTGTAGGTGGTTCGCGTCTGGGTGGGTGAACTAGAACCTTGAAGAAATCCCACAGGAAAAAGTCTGGTAGTGTGAGGTCTGGTGATCGCGGGGGCCATGTCCTACGAGCACCTCTGCCAATTACCCGGCCGTCGAAGAGTTCATTTAAATATCTGCACACAGCACGACTTTTATGCGCTGGCGCCTCATCATGCTCCAACCACATGCGTAGCCGTGTGTCCAGGGGAACATCATCTAGCAGGCCGGATAGAGTTTCTTGCAAAAAGTGAAGGTAATTGGCCCCAGTAAGTCGAGGAGGTAGATAGACTGCCCCCAGTCAGATAGTCACCCACAACGCCTGCCAAAATGTTGAGCGAAAATCGTTCCTGGTGTCCGTGGACGTACGCGACGTGCGAATTTCCCCTTACCAAGTAATGAACACTGCGAGTGTTGTAAAGGCCATCCCGATGGAAGGTACATTCGTCAGTAGATAACGCAATGGCGGGAAAGTAGGGATCTTGTGCAACACGTCGCAGAAACCACCAGCAAAACTTTGCTTCGGAGCAGACACACATCACCTGTGATTTGGTCATACAGTAGGGAAAGCAGCACAGTATTCGTTTCAAGAACAACGAGATATAGGTTTTATGGACTAGCCGACAGTAATGCGCATGAAGCTCGACAGTTATTTCTGTGTTCATAATCCGCCACAGGATTTAGGTCTTGGACAGGGTGTAAACTAAATGGATACTGGCCATCATCCCTCGAAACCTCCCAGACTAACTCATGAGTGACCCCCATGTCACGTCCAACCATTCGAGTACTTGTAGGTGCTTCCTCGAAGCACTCGAGAACAGTCTCTTCAAATGCAGCATCCCGTCGTGTTCGAGGTCTTCCAGCATCATTATGATATCCCACTAACAAAACCTGTTTCGCCAAGTCGCCGCTTAATTGCTGTAAACGTTTGTGGGTATGGGTGGCGTCTTGCTGTGTACCGTTCCTCATCTAACTGCCGAGCTTCATGCGCATTACTGCCGGCTAGTCCATAAACAAAAACCATATCTCGTTCTTCTTCAAACGAATACTGTACCGCCATGCTTGCTGTATGACTAAATCGCAGGTGACGTGTGTGTGCTCCGAAGCAAAGCTTACGTGTGAGTGCCTCTGACGTGAGGTGTGCGTATCACGTTATATCCTGCCACATTGACTCAAAGACATCATGTAGTCAGAAACAGTCTAGAAACGTTTTACGAATTTCGCAGGGTACGTTGTGCTGAGAAATAATTGTTAAGAAAAAGTCGATACGTTGCACCGTTTCAGAGTTAATTATCATTGAAGCTAACCAATCAGGCCATACCGAGCGAGATGGCGCAGTGGTTTGCACTCTGGACTCCCATTCAGGACGACGACTGTTCAAACCCATAAGAAAAATTGTCCTGTAACAGTCGAATGCAGCATTAATAATGCACTGCATGACACAATCGCATCGAGTGAATATCTAGGCGTAACGTTGCAAAGCGATATGAAATGGAATGAGCACGTGAGGTTGGTAATAGGGAAGACGAATAATCGAATTAATGTTTATTGGGAGAATTTTGTGGAAGTGTAGCTCATCACTAAAGGAGAAGGCGTGTAGGACGCTAGTGTCACCCATTCCTGAGTACTGTTCAGGTGTCTGGCATCCCCACCAGGTCGGATTAAAGGAAGACGCCGAAGTAATCAGGGGTGTGTTACTGCATTTGTTACCGGTAGAATCGATCAGCAAGCATTACCGAAATGCTTCGTGAGCCCAAATGGGAATCCATGGAGGGGAGGCGACGCGCCGGCCGCTGTGGCCGAGCGGTTCTAGGCGCTTCAGTCCGGATCCGCGCTGCTGCTACGGTCGCAGGTTAGAATCCTGCCTCAGGCATGGATGTGTATGATGTCCTTAGTATGTACGAAGACAGTAACTTGTTCTCGAAAGAACAGTTACTGTTGATGACCGTGCAGCTTTTCCCTGGAGTAAATGATGACTAACTGAAAACCTCAGCTGCCGACAGGTGTTGTTGATATACCTCGATGTGGACAGCTGAAAATGTGTGCCCCGACCGGGACTCGAACCCGGGATCTCCTGCTTACATGGCAGACGCTCTATCCATCTGAGCCACCGAGGACACAGATGAATAGCGCGACTGCAGGGACTTATCCCTTGCACGCTTCCCGTGAGACTCACATTCCCAACTGTCCACAATTCTACATATGCATTGTATAAGGTTTAAGTAGTTCTAAGTCTAGGGGACTGATGACCACAGATGTTAAGTCCGATAGTGCTCAGAGCCATTTGAACTATTCTGAAGGCGACGGTCCTATCGCGAGGCAATACTGCGGAAATTTAGAGAATCGGCATTTGAGGCACATTACTGATCGATTGTACTGCCGCCAACGAACATTTAGTGAAAGGGCAACGAAGATAAGATGAGAGAAAGTGCAGCTCCTACGGACGCTTGTAGATAATCGTTTTCCCTCGCTCTATTCGCAAGTGGAACAGGAAAGGAAATGACTGTTGGTGATACGTGGTACCCTTCGCCAGGCCCGGTACGGTGGCTGGCGGAGTATCTACTTAGATGTACAGTGGTGGAAATATTTATTGCATCATCATGAATTACTTCGTCTTTTTGTCTTTTGCAGCAGTTCGCTTCAGGTTATCCCAGTCCCGTTGTTGCTAAACTGTGTTGACATATTCTTGCCTTAATAATCTGACTTCTTCACGCATGTTTTCCAACAGTACACAACTCTTTGTTGTTGTAGTTTGGTCTCACAATGAAACCAGTGTTTATAGTATAAACTTTATACTGCCATTTTGAGTTGAGACTTTGCAGTGAGAAAATGGGCAACTCAGTTGAATTAACGGCAGAAAAGAAAGCTGCTATACTTGCTTATTTGTCTGTTGGTCTCAGCACCAAAGAGGGAGCCTCTAAGACAGGATTTAATCAGTCCACGATTCTGAGGTTACTGAAAAAATACAGGGAAAAAGGAAATGTTGATCGTGAGGAAGGAAGAGGTCGGAAAATGGCGTCTACTGCCAAATAGGCAGGGTATTGAAAAGGCTTTCGCTCAAGGATCGTCGCCTGTATCAGCTGAACTAAAACGAGATTGGGAGGAAATGTGCGACATCTCAGTAACCATTAGAACTGTTAGAAATAGACTACTGGAGGCTGGACTGTCAGCCTTTATTGACCAAGATAATGCGACAACAGCGACTACAATTGGCAAAGGCACATGCGACATGGACACCAGAGATGTGGAACAAAGTAATCTTTTCAGACGATTCCAAATTTAATCTGCATGGCTCAGATGGAAAAGTGTTCGTGCGTCAAAGAAAACGTGAAGAATTTTTGCCATCATGCATAACGCATACAGTCAAACACCCACAAGGACAGATGGTCTGGGGGATAATTTCCAGTCACGGCGTAGTACCTCTGGACTTCATTAATGGCACTGTCAACGCAGATGCCTACATAAGCATCCTTGAAAGGAAGCTTATGCCAACGTTGGAGACCAGTTTGGAGATGTTTCCAATGGCATTTTTCAGGACGACTCCGCTCCCTGCCATAGAGCTTTGAAGGTGAGTCCTATGACTAATATTTGTACCAAACACGAAGCAGATTCCTTTCTTGATTAATTATCATGTACTTCTACATTTCAGGTAAAATCTTTCCTTCGACAAGATGGGGTTCGAGTATTAGAGTGGCCTGGAAACAGCCCCGATCTCAATCCTATTGAGAACTGCTGGAAAGTTATGGGAAATGCTATCACCAGAAAGAAGCCACAGAATAAATGGCAGCTGTTGGAGACCCTTGTGCATGTGTGGTTTCATGAACTGAGTCAGGAGTACATTGAAAAGTTAATTCTTTGAATGCCTTCACGATCCCAAGCGGTGGTTAAGGCGCGTGGTGGAGCAACAAAGTATTAAATGCAACAGTGTGTTCATATGAGGCAATACGAACAATAAAATTCATCAGTGTCATGTTACAACATTAACATGCAGTGTTTCTTTCAACATTAGTATTCATACTTCAGAATAGTAAACAAAATAGCTGACATATCCATTTACACTCATTTCTCAAGAAGGTGTTAAATTATAAAAAGCAAATATTTTTATAGAAACAAAAATTAAGAATAAAAACAAATTGACCAAAATTATGTGTATATTCATTTCTGATAGAAATCAGGCAAATTAAGCTCAGTTATTCAATGATTGTTACAAAAATTGTTAATTGTAATAGGTGACGCAATAAATATTTCCACCACTGTAGATGGAAAAAAGAATCACGAGAACCACAGAAAACTCTGCATGGAAGACTTGGCGCAGAAACATGTTTGAAAAGCTCCAAGCCCTACGATTGCTATACTTGTACGGTCCGGAATTACAACAGACACGGAGAAAACCGCAAATACTGAAACTAGCCTAACAGGCACAAACTAAACTTTCCATTCATATGTCACAAAAAAAAAAAAAAAAAAAAAAAAAAAAAATCTGCGTCGCAACACTGACAATGTACAGACAAGACAGTCCCTACAAACAAGGAAACGAACATGCATTAAACTACCCGACAATATTAAAATGAAGAACATTATTGTTTATAGTGCCTCATGAGACATACCTGCTATAAATAAAAAATAACCGTAATATAGTCGACGCACGAGACCGTCGAAGAGCTACCAAACCCGGCTGCTCTGTAGCAACACTTGTTCACTGAGCAGGTGAGCACCAGATGGCCTCAGATGACAGTATATCACCATCTATTCCGCGAGATCAATGAATCTGCCCCTCTCAGCTTTGTGTCAACGACCCAGGCGGAAACTAATAAGCAAATTTTGACCTGCCTGTAATACGACAACACCAGGCACGATAGTACGTGAGAATAAGGCTTATTACTATCAGCGGTCCGTTTCATCTTCCGTTTTGTTGGTATTAACCAATATTATAAAGGTTTTACCATTAAACAAGTAGAACACTGTTCAGTTATTAGTCTTAATGGCTACATATAAGGAAACTTGTTATACTCGTATTGTTCTTTGCAAGCAGCGTATGGCAATTAACCTAAGCTCTACGTTACGTAAGAAATTTACGCCAGTCGAGGACGTCTGTATGTTTTTAGTAAATGTAGTCTGTTAATTAGCCTTGTTATGTTGATCTCCAGTATTTTACTATAATGTTAACAGAGTTTCATAAAAACGATTTGTATTAAGTTTTTTTATGCTTCGATTACACGAATTGTTTAGTGAACCGCTTAACCAGTACGATACGAGCGACTAGGCTTAATTTTAGCTTTTGACGAATTTCAGATTGGTATGTAGCTATATTTTATCAAGACGATCTTCAAAGGCATTTTTAATTTTTATTTCTAATGTGATGTAACAGTTCTATACAGGACAGTAGTACGAATCTATTACTGACCATCTGCATAAGATTTGGAGGATCACGGTCGCAGGTTCGAATCCTGCCTCGGGCATGGATGTGTGTGATGTCCTTAGGTTAGTTAGGTTTAAGTAGTTCTAAGTTCTAGGGGACTGATGACCACAGATGTTAAGTCCCATAGTACTCAGAGCCATTTGAACCATTTGGAGGATCGCTTCACCACTAATATATGAACAAACACATAGTAAATCGGCATTTCTTGGTGTGTTTTAAAGGTGGTATGCAATACACTTGCTGACTTTATTTATTTAAAAATGGTTTTGAACTACTGTATTGAGATGTAAATGGGTTAGTTATTTTGTAGTACAGAGAACGTTACTTATACGACGTTATCTGAGACTGTTGTACTTGTAAACGAAGACTCAGTTCCATCATTCAAAATGACAGTCACAGTCGCATTATTTACTTTGCCGCCAAGCGGTTTCAACCCGCGATCGCGCGTTGAAACCGGTTGGCTGCAAAGTAAATAATGCCATTGTAGCTGTCATTTTGAAGAATTGATTATAAGTAAATTAATCGCTGTAATCTCCAAACAACTATGTTTTCAAAAAATTAACGACTCAGTTTCCTTTGCCTGCACACGAGTGATGTCATATGGCGATGTGCACTGTTACGGTTCAAATGGCTCTGAGCACTATGGGACTTAACATCTATGGTCATCAGTCCCCTAGAACTTAGAACTACTTAAACCTAACTAACCTAAGGACAGCACACAACACCCAGCCATCACGAGGCAGAGAAAATCCCTGATCCCGCCGGGAATCGAACCCGGGAACCCGGGCGTGGGAAGCGAGAACGCTACCGCACGACCACGAGATGCGGGCGCACTGTTACGAATTTGTTGGATGGTAACTCATCTAATGCTGTTTTAGTCACTGTTTATGTAAATCAGTTCTGATTTTGTAGTTTCATTGTATTTTAGCATTGAAAATGACTATTTTAAGCTGAAATCTGGATATGCAAGAATAATAAAAAACCAGAGCGATTGCGACTGATTGCTGTCTTCCTGTCTTTCCTTAATAGAGAAAATGTACACATACACGTCCTCCGTTTTCTTATTGTTGTGTGTGGGTGTGGTTACGGAATGTTCTACTGTTTGGTGACTCCATAGAGTGCTGTGTGCACAACGACCATATACGTGAAATTATAAGGAATGTCAGCGTTGGCCGTAATATCGATGGTTTATTCACAGCAAAATCAATTATTGTGATCGTTTCTTAGCTTTGGTTACTGATGATAACTTGACACCAGTGCGTATGAGTTTAATTTGTACACCACAGCACTGAAGATAATCACTATGTGATTGAAAATCGATTTTGCTGTCAATAAACCATCGCTATTACGGCCAACACTGACCTTCCTTATAAATTGCAATGTTCTACTTCTGCAACCCTGTTTATGTGTGTATGTGCTCCTGCTACCCTGTAACAATTATCCGACGATTCACTTCGTCAGTTCAAAACACGCCGCTCGTTATTGTAGCGTGTTTACAATGTCGAAAACTGATGTGTCCAATACGATAAAATGCATCTGAACAGCTATCTATTGTTGGTGTCTTGTTCAGTCCGAATATTGAAGCATCTCTTCACGCCGGCCTATTCAGTGCAAGCCTCTTCGTATCAACGTAACTACTGTAACACACATCCGTTTGGACCTACTTACTGTACGTAAGCCCTACGGGGCCCCCACGAGAAATACGTGACCTGCAACGAACTTGTGAAAAAGCACTAGCCGGCTCGTCTGACACACTTCGCGAAAGCTCGCCTCCGTGCTTGGTCCACGAGAAATCAATAACGTAGATTCCGCCCAGGATGTGGTGGGCGATGCGCAGTGGCCAACTTTTGTCCAAAGCGCTGGGAGAGTTCATTCGTTGGTTCGGAAGGGGAGGCCGCCCCTGTCGGCCGACTTTCTGCCGGTAGGCGACGCGCTGCGATGACAGCGTCGAGGTGCACGCCGTGCAAACTTCCTCAAACGATTTTACAAAAAAAAAGGTGACAAATGTCATCGAATAGAGATACGCACATATAAAGAGGGCGGTGGTACCGCGCACACAAGGTATAAAAGGTCAGTGTTTTGACGCAGCTGTCATTTGCAATCAAGTGATTAATATGTAAACGTTTCCGACATGATTGTGGCCGCTTGACGGGAATCAATAGACTCTGCAAGAGGAACTGTAGGTGGAGCTAGACGCATAGGACATTCCATTTCGGAAATCGTTGTGTTGTTGTCGTGGTCTTCAAACCTGAGACTGGTTTGATGCAGCTCTCCATGCTACTCCATCCTGTGCAAGCTTCTTCATCTCCCAGTACCTACTGCAACCTACATCCTTCTGAATCTGCTTAGTGTATTCATCTCTTGGTCTCCCTCTACGATTTTCACCCTCCACGCTGCCCTCAAATACTAAATTGGTGATCCCTTGATGCCTCAGAACATGCCCTACCAAGCGATCCCTTCTTCTGGTCAAATTGTGCAACAAATTTCTCTTCTCTCCAATTATATTCAATACCTCCTCATTAGTTATGTGAGCTACCCATCTAGTCTTCAGCATTCTTCTGTAGCATCACATTTCGAAAGCTTCTATTCTCTTCTTGTCTAAACTATTGATCGTCCACGTTTCACTTCCATACAGGGCTACACTCCATACAAATACTTTCAGAAACGACTTCCTGACGCTTAAACCAATACTCGATGTTAACAAATTTCTCTTCTTCAGAAACGCTTTCCTTACCATTGCCAGTCTACATTTTATATCCTCTCTACTTCGACCATCATCAGTTATTTTGCTCCCGAAATAGCAAAACTCCTTTACTACTTTAAATGTCTCATTTCCTAATCTAATTCCCTCAGCATCACCCGACTTAATTCGATTACATTCCATTATCCTCGTTTTGCTTTTGTTGATGTTCATCTTACATCCTCCTTTCAAGACACTGTCCATTCCGTTCAACTGCTCTTCCAAGTCCTTTGCTGTCTCTGACAGAATTACAATGTCATCGGCGAACCTCAAAGTTTTTATTTCTTCTCCATGGATTTTAATTCCTACTCCAAATTTTTCTTTTGTTTCCTTCACTGCTTGCTCAATATACAGATTGAAATCGTTGGGGAATTCAATGTTCCGAGATTCACAGTGCTAAGAGCGAGCCGAGAATACCAAATTTCAGGCATCACCTCCCACCACACTCAACGCCTTCACTTAACGACCGAGAGCAGAGTAGTTTGCGTAAAGCTGTCAGTGCTAACAGACAAGCAACACTGCCTGAAATAACCGCAGAAATCAATGCGCGAAGTACAAAAACGTATCCCGCAGGCAGTGCAGTGAAATTTGGCGTTAATGGGCTATGGGAGCACATGATCGACGCAAGTGCGTCTGTGAACAGCACGAACATCGCCTGTAGTACCCCTCCTGGGTTCGTGAACATATCAGTTGGACCATACACACTGGAAAACTGTGACCTGGTCAGATGACACCCGATTTAAGCTGGTAAGAACTGATGAAATCCTTGGGTAACAGAATAAATATTGAATTTAATTGATGAAACAAGAAAATATAAAAATGCAGGAAATGAAGCAGGCAAAAAGGAATACAAACGTCTCAAAAATGAGAACGACAGGAAGTGCAAAATGGCTAAGCAGGGATGCCTAGAGGACAAATGTAAGGATGTGGAGGCTTGTCTCACTAGGGTAAGATAGGTACTGCCTACAGGAAAATTAAAGAGACCTTTGGAGAGAAGAGAACCACCTGTATGAATATCAAGAGCTCAGATGGAAACCCAGTTCTAAGCAAAGAAGGAAAGGCAGAAAGGTGGAAGGAGTATATAGTGTGTTTATACAAGGGTCTGTACTTGAGGACAATATTATGGAAATGGAAGAGGATGTAGATGAAGACGAAATGGGAGATAAGATACTGTGTGAAGAGTTTGAGAGAGCACTGAAAGACCTGAGTCGAAACAAGGCCCCGGGAGTAGACAACATTCCATTAGAACTACTGACGGCCTCGGGGGGGCCTGTCCTGACAAAACTCTATCATCTGGTGAGCAAGATGTACAAGACAGGCGAAATACCCTCAGACTTCAAGAAGAATATAATAATTCCAATCCCAAAGAAAGCAGGTGTTGACAGATGTGAAAATTACCGAACTATCAGTTTAATAAGTCACAGCTGCAAAATACTAACGCGAGTTCTTTACAGACGAATGGAAAAACTAATAGAAGCCGACCTCGGGGAAGATCAGTTTGGAATCCGTAGAAATGTTGGAACACGTGAGGCAATACTGACCTTACGACTTATCTTAGAAGAAAGATTAAGAAAAGGCAAACCTACGTTTCTAGCATTTGTAGACTTAGAGAAAGCTTTTGACAATGTTAACTGGAATACTCTCTTTCAAATTCTGAAGATGGCAGGGGTAAAAAACAGGGAGCGAAAAGCTATTTACAATTTGTACAGAAACCAGATGGCAGTTATAAGAGTCGAGGGACATGAAAGGGAAGCAGTGGTTGGGAAGGGAGTAAGACAGGGCTGTAGCCTCTCCCCGATGTTGCCGGCCGAAGTGGCCGTGCGGTTAAAGGCGCTGCAGTCTGGAACCGCAAGACCGCTACGGTCGCAGGTTCGAATCCTGCCTCGGGCATGGCTGTTTGTGATGTCCTTAGGTTAGTTAGGTTTAACTAGTTCTAAGTTCTAGGGGACTAATGACTTCAGCAGTTGAGTCCCATAGTGCTCAGAGCCATTTGAACCATTTTTGTCCCCGATGTTATTCAATCTGTATATTGAGCAAGCAGTAAAGGAAACAAAAGAAAATTTCGGAGTAGGTATTAAAATTCATGGAGAAGAAGTAAAAACTTTGAGGTTCGCCGATGACATTGTAATTCTGTCAGAGACAGCAAAGGACTTGGAAGAGCAGTTGAACGGAATGGACAGTGTCTTGAAAGGAGGGTATAAGATGAACATCAACAAAAGCAAAACGAGGATAATGGAATGTAGTCATATTAAGTCGGGTGATGCTTAGGGAATTAGATTAGGCAATGAGACACTTAAAGTAGTAAAGGAGTTTTGCTATTTAGGGAGTAAAATAACCGATGATGGTCGAAGTAGAGAGTATATAAAATGTAGACTTGCAATGGCAACGAAAGCGTTTCTCAAGAAGAGAAATTTGTTAACATCGAGTATAGATTTAAGTGTCAGGAAGTCGTTTCTGAAAGTATTTGTATGGAGTGTAGCCATGTATGGAAGTGAAACATGGACGATAACTAGTTTGGACAAGAAGAGAATAGAAGCTTTCGAAATGTGGTGCTACAGAAGAATGCTGAAGATAAGGTGGGTAGATCACGTAACTAATGAGGAGGTATTGAATAGGATTGGGGAGAAGAGAAGTTTGTGGCACAACTTGACTAGAAGAAGGGATCGGTTGGTAGGACATGTTTTGAGGCATCGAGGGATCACAAATTTAGCATTCGAGGGCACCGTGGAGGGTAAAAATCGTAGAGGGAGACCAAGAGATGAATATACTAAGCAGATTCAGAAGGATGTAGGTTGCAGTAGGTACTGGGAGATGAAGCTTGCACAGGATAGAGTAGCATGGAGAGCTGCATCAAACCAGTCTCAGGACTGAAGACCACAACAACAACAACAACAAGAACTGATGGTAGGGTTCGGGTGCAGTGCAGATCCCACGAAGCCACAGACCCGGGATGTCAACAAGGCACTCTGTGAGCTGGTGGTGGCTCCATAATGTTGTGGGCTGTGTTTACATGGAATGGACTGGGTCCTCAGCTACATTCGGCTACTTTGAGACCATATACAGCCATGAGACTTCAAGTTTCCAAACAAATGTAGAATTTTTATGGATGAGAATGCGAAATGTCACCAGGTCACAGTTGCTCACTATTGGTTCGAAGAACATTCTGGAGCGAATGATTTGACCACCCACATCGCCCAGCACGAATCCCATCGAACATTTACGAGACATAATAGAGATTTCAGTGTGTGCACAAAATCCTGATCTGGCAACATTTTCGCCATTATGGACGGCTATAGAGGCACCGTAGCTGAATATTTCTGCAGGGGACTTCCAACAACTTGTTTACTCCATCCCAAATAAATGGCTCTGAGCATTAAGCGACTTAACTTCTGAGGTCATCAGTCGCCTAGAACTTAGAACTACTTAAACCTAACTAACCTAAGGACATCACACACATCCATGACCGAGGCAGGATTCGAACCTGCGACCGTAGCGGTCGCTCGGCTCCAGAATGTAGCGCCTAGAACCGCTCGGCCACTCCGGTTGGCACTCCATCCCACATTGGGTTGCTGCACTACGTCGGTCGTCTGCCCCATTAGCTGAATGGTCAGTGCATTGGATTGCCACGCATGGGGTCACGGGTTCAATTCCCGACTGGGGAGGGAGATTTTCACCCCTCAGGGACTGGATGTTATGCTGCCCTCATCATCATTTCATCCCCATTCTCGACTCGCAGGTCGCCCAATGTGGTTTCGCTCTCAGTAAGACCTGCACTTGGCAGCCAAACTTCCCATCTGGGAGCTCCCGGCCAAGGACGCCATACGATCATTTCCGTTCACTACGTCGGGCAAAAGGAGGTCCGACACGATATTAGGCTGTATCTCATGACCATAGTCTCCTCAGTGCATTTTCTACGTTCTTCGTAGAGGTGTTACAAAAGTTGCCTTTATCAGAAGTTGTTAACTACTTGGCTGTTTAACGAAACATGTCCTCTTCTTTGTACCAGTAATCTGATGGCTTTACGGGTGGATAATAAAAAGGGGACCACAATTCGTAACCTTACCTTACGTAACTGAAAAGATACCCTCGATAGATTCTAACTTCATGACAGCTTGCATGCGTTTAAATGCGGAGTCAAGAATTATTAAACTCGTCTTCTAACAACCCTACCACAACAAAGGTCAAAAATTAATTATGATTGTAGAGTTGCTCACGCTGCTAAATATTGCATTTTCGGGCAACAACAAAGTTATATTATGTGGCAGGTGTCATTAGAGCACAGTTAATAAAGTCATTTCTTGAAATAATGGATAAACTAGGCACTCATCTTTTCGTGTTTCCCACGCTGGTCTCGTTGTGAACTCATGGCTCAATCGTCGAAAATCTAGGTAGTGATGATTCCAAGCTCGGATGCAAAGAGGCCTAGGTGTTATTTTGCGATATTCAAAAGTTTTATAGGTGTGTTTCATAAACCATTCTTGAAGATTAATCTTTTGCAAGTTAGGACAATGGCGATGTAAAAAAGTAATCAGCACTCCGAATTTAAGTTACACTTCTTTTTTATTATTTTTGTTGCAATATCACGTAACTCGTCCCAAAACATCACTTCACAATATAAAACATACTTGAAAATACGTTCCTCACTGTTAAAGTTCACATTTCATTAACTGACTAAAATTTGCGTCTTTTTAACATGACGACCAAAGCTTTACTCTCTAACAACCGCTTACGCGCCCAAAAATCAGAGTTACAAGTACGTCAAATATCATAGTGACAAAAGAAAGAATACACATAAGAATAATATCATTGCAATATATACATATCGATGTATCGAAGAACCTCTACATTAATGAAATCAAATCTGAATGTTGTCACAGAAATATGTTAACTATTTTACAGAAACACAGTACAATATTGTTGGTATCGAGAGGATGAGGTGAGGTGCCGTAATAGTTACGTAATTCAAGTACCATTACAGTCTGAAATACACACATCAAAAAACGTTTTGCATCACCTCGGTTCCGAGAGTTCCGGAACCTGTACAGAATACTGGAATAGAGATCAACATAAGCATCATTTCCGCCCTTTTTATTGCTCATTTTATTGCGTGTTGTACCACAATACAGCGAGACCTTCAGAGGTGGTGGTCCAGACTGTTGTACAGACAAGTACCTCTAATATACAGTAGCACGTCTTCTTGCATTGATGCATACTATCCACAAGTTCATCAAGGCACTGTTGGTACAGATTGTCCCACCCCTCATTGGCGATTCGGCGTAGAGCCCTCAGAGTGGTTGGTGGGTCACGTCGTCCATAAACAGTCCTTTTCAATCTATCCCGGGTATCTACATCGTCTGCACAGTGGAGCGTGTACGATACCACACATTCCACTGACTCATCTTGCAGAAACGCTAGTATTTCATCTGCCACTTCTTTCTCACTCCTTAGGGTCCTTCGGCAACTGTTGTAGATACAACGTAATCTTTGCTTTGTTTAACGTTGCCATTCCTCTGCTTTCTATCACCACCACTAACAATGTAGCACTGTTGTGAGTTACTCGTCGATTAAGCAGTTCGACTATGGTCTGCAGCCTCAAGCTGTCTCACCACTGGATACCTCCAGTTCCACACGCTGTTACCATTGGCAGCCAATATTGTGGTTGCACGGTAGACAATACGTGGGGCGTCGAATGCTGTAATCATCGTTAGCCTTTTGCGACCTCGCGCGCAAGGGGTTCCTTGTGAGACATCGAGGGATCACCAGTTTAGTACTGGAGAGAAGTATGCGGGGTAAAAACTGTAGAGAGACCAGAGATAATACAGTAAGCTGATTCAGAAAGGTGTAGGTTGCAGAAGTTATTCGGAGTTGAAGAGCCTCACACCGGATGCAGTAGTGTGGAGAGCTGCATCAAACTAGCCTTTGGAAGGAAAACCACAACAAAAACAAAATCTTTGCTTGTCAAGTACTGCAAGCCTTAATAGCAAATATCATCCGTTGGTGTCTTCTATGAAGTATCCAAAGCATCTGATTGTATGGATCTAGGTACTCTCCTAGAAATGTGCAAGTTTTATGAACTTGATGGCATTGGAAAGAACGGCTCTGAATCAGACATAAAAAAAATAGAAATACCTAGATTAGATTAGTTTTTCGTTGCATAGATCCGTGTTGAGGAGATCCTCGTGGATGTTGAACATGTCACTTTTTTTTAAAAAAAAAAAAAAAGCTGAAATAACAATACTAATAGTATGAATATATACATCATTTGTTTCTATCAAAAAATTCGTCAATGGAGTAGAAGGAGTTGGCCACTAGTAAGTCTTTCAGGCTCCTTTTAAACTGATCTTTATTTGTAACTAAATTTATGTTTGCTGGAAAATATTGAAGATGAGTGTTCCTGAGTAGTGGACCCCTTTTTGAACTAAAGTAAGTGCTTTTAAGTCCTTGTGCAGATCATTTTTGTTCCTGGTATTGTATGTATTAACTGAGCTGTTTGTTGGAAAAAGAGATATATTATTTAGGACAAATTTCATTAAGGAGTAAATATACTGAGAGGCAGTAGTTAGTATACCCAGTTCTTTGAAGAGGTTTCTACAGGACGTCCGTGAATTGACTCCACAAATAATATGTATTACACGCTTTTGGACTCTGAAAACTTTTGTTTGACTTGAAGAGTTACCCCAAAATATTATACCATATGACATTATGTTATGAAAGTAGGCAAAGTATGCAAGCTTTTTCACTTTTATGTCGCCTATGTCTGCTAACACTCGAATTGCAAATACAGATTTGTTAAGGCGTTTCTGCAGTTCTGTGGTGTGCTCCTCCCACCTGAATTTATTATCAAGTTGTAATCCTGTGCTGAATAATCCAAACAATGTTGAAAGGAGTGAAAATTTTCGTGAGTTGGGGGATAAATCGTGAATGGAGCCCACAAGATTTACTTTAGGGTCCTTTTCTTTCCACGTAACGTACATGAGAGAGGTTTGTTACGTTTCGCTGGTATCACGAGCATTACATGATGTGTATATGCAGACTGAAGTGATGAATGAATATTTGTACACAGGCCGGGGTTCGAACCCGGGTGTCCTACTCACTAGGCAGATGCGCTGCCCTGGCACAGTGGCTTTGCACAGATGCACGGAATTCCCCAACACGCCTCCCCCCCCCCTCCAATCCAAATCCCCATTCACGCCTCTGCCCACTTCGTATTCCTCGTAAACTTGAACAGGTCGCAGAGGCTCTCCAACTGTATTGGAGTAGTATGTCAGCACTGGACGAAACTGGGGATCCTACCTGAAACTCAGGCATAGGTGCTTTTAATCTGCGTGGCTCGAGAGACCTTTTCAAATCTCAAATATCTTTCATGTACATAAGCACTCTGCCCATAAACAGGAAGTCCCAAAATAATGTATACACTTTTTGAAACTGCATATCTCTTTAATTAAAGGAGATAGAAACACAGTACAGTGTTTGTGGTGTACCTTAGGGTCCAACTAAAGGTGGTAAATATTCAAAATGGCCTCCTTCAGCCGCAGTACACCAACGACAATGACTTAGAACAGAGTGACATGCCACCTGTATTTTTCCTAATGGAATAGCATCACAGGCCTCCTCAGTTTGCTCTCCAAGATCATCCAGTGTGTGTGGTCTTGCATTGTAAACTGTGTTCTTGAGAGCACCCCACAGGCAGAAGTCTAGAGGAGTTCAGCCAGGGGATCAAGCTGGAAACTCCACACTCCCTCTTTGTCCTATCCATCTTGCAGGTAATTACCAACTGACAAATACCTTCACATCAATGTGAAAGTTATGTGGTGCACCACTCTGCTGAAAGCAATAATCTTCATTTTCAGAAAAGTCATTAAGACGAGGAGCTATG
Organism: Schistocerca nitens; assembly: GCF_023898315.1. Lineage (NCBI taxonomy): Eukaryota > Metazoa > Arthropoda > Insecta > Orthoptera > Acrididae > Schistocerca > Schistocerca nitens. Next base: position 29,241,598 of record NC_064623.1, on the reverse strand, counting down.
ATACGCAACATTTCGAAGTAAGAGTCACCTGTGACAGTATTTCCAAAATAGTACAGCCCAGTTAACCTTCCAGCAGACAGACTACGCTAGACTCATACTCCTGGTGGATTAACATGTCTTTCCACTGTTACGTGTGGGTTCTCACTGTTCCAGTTCACACAATTATGGTAGTTAGTTGTTCCATTAAGTATGAAGGTCACTTCATCTGAGCAAAGAATTAGATTGTGGAAATGTTGTTCTTCTTCGAATCTCTTAACGAACCATTCACAAAATTCACTTCACCTATTGGGATCATCCTCATTAAGAGAACAGAAAAGTCTTGGAATGTAAGGCTTCAGTTTCTGAGCCCACCGAATTCTATGAACACTGCATTTGCGGGTCTCAGTCTCACAAATTTAGTCGGCATTGTGTCTATGCCTGGATCACTGCATCAACGAGACTGGAATAGAAGGGAGAACCGATAGAGGTAACTCAAGGTACCCTCCGCCACACACCGTCAGGTAGCTTGCGGAGTATGGATGTAGATGTCATTGTCATTATTAATACGTCTTCATGATTGTTCCATAAAATATCACACTTCTTTATGATGATTCTGAAGTTTTAAATAGACTTAATTAATGAACTCCCTTCTCAAAAGTTGTTCAGTAGTTAACGGGACCCAAGCAAGCTCCTTTCTACCAAATTCATTCTTAGTAACAATAAGCCTTAGCCGCTGCTGCTGCTGCGAATTGCTGTAAACCGCATGGAAAAAGGTAGTCAGCTAAAGAGGTGAGTCCAAAACTTAGGGCCAAAACAGAGACACTGACACACCACAACTTGTCACGTACTCGAGTCCAGTAAATTCCGTTGCGAAAGCCAGATTCTGTACCACTTGTATTTTCATATTCAAATACGCAGTGAGGTAGCCTATCCAAATGGTAGTTTTAAGTTATTCATACAAAGATCTGTTGAGGGCTTAAAGGACAGTGAAACTGACACTCACACAACATGCACACAGTGTTATGCCGGTTAGATTTCGACTGCTGATAGCTAGGTTGCATATACGTCACAATGTGGTCCTCTTATTGCATTTAAGAAACTCTAAATGCGGAAGGATGTGGTGACATTTTACAGTATTATGTACAGTAGGGGAGCAGTTCGGAAGTGATAACTGTTTGTTTAGCACGACAACGCATATTGTCACAAAGCTGCATCTTTCAGCCAATTGTTTGTGGAAAAAAAACATTCCTTAAATGTTATGTAAATTGGAGAGGGAGTGGGGAATGATGAGAAGGGTAAGGAATTAATGATACCAACTGCATCAGAACCTTATGCAGAATCAGCAGAGTCGAGTGAAAACGCGTGCCGGACTGCGACTCGAACCCAGGATCTCTCGCTTACTAGGCAGCTACATTAACCATTGCGTCATCCGGACGCAGTTTTTATCTACCTCTACACGCTCCCCGGCTGACTCACATTGCCACATAGTCTCCGTTCGTGTCCTCCATGCTCGCTAATTTTAGATTGCCACTGGAGGTCGAACGTAAATATACATCCACACTGAAGGTTGTGGATTAATTGCCCATCGAGGTAAATCAGTTATATATGACTATATGTCGTCTGTTTTGTCATACAATTCCTGAAATATTCTGGTTTGCCCAGAGCTCCGACGTGAACTTAATGGACCACTTTTGGAATGGGCCAGAACGCCTAATACGATCTATACCCAGCGTTCACCATCACTATCTCCTCTGGTTTCAGCTCTTGAGGAAGAATAGACGGCCATCCCTCCACAATGATTCGGACACCTCACTGAATGTGTCTCCAGTAGATTTCAAGCAGTAATAAAGGTGAAGTGAGGACAAACCCAACATTAATGTATACTACTATGTGTCCTGATACTTTTGATCGGGAAGTACGGATCTGCGTTAGTTGGAAGCCGTTCCGCCGACCTGTGTGGCCGAGCGGTTCTAGGCGCTGCAGTCTGGAACCGCGCGACCGCTACGGACGCAGGTTCGAATCCTCCCTCGGGCATGGATGTGTGTGATGTCCTTGGGTTAGTTAGGTTTAAGTAGTTCTAAGTTCTACGGGACTGATGACCTCAGATATTAAGTCCCGTAGTGCTCAGAGCCATTTGAACCATTTGCAAGCCGTTCCAAGTCAAGTCAACATGAACTAAGGGTGTGCAACAAGATGGTGTTTCCATGATCAGGAAAAATCAGAATACCGTCACGTTGCTTTGTAAACAGCAACTCTCACGCGCACGTATTGTGGACTATCTTCAGTCTTAAGTTATCTGTCGATGATCTCGAAAGCTGTGAGCAGTTTTGCAACGAAATAGAAACCAAATATAGGAGTGTAATATTAGTACTGTGTGTTTTAGTCTTTGAAGTGTCCATATGGCTCGAAGTGCCAATGAAGTCTAAACTATCCAGTCACATTAATGTGACTACCTGTCAGAAACCTGGAAAACCAAGCTTTGCATCGGGGAAGAGAGCTAAAGGGGGTCTGGAACGTACTGACAGAGATGTGGGGCCATGCAGATTCCAGCACCGTGGCCAGCCGCGCTAGGTCTCTCGGTTGAGAATCCATTGCACGATAGATGTGGTCCCACAGATTCTCAGTGGTTTTAAATCTGGGGAGTTTGGTTACCAGGGGAGAACAGTAAACTCGTCCTGCTGCTCTTCAAACCACACACGTACACTGCAAGCTGTGGGGCACGTTGTAGTGTCCTGCTGGTAGATGCCACCTTTTCCAGGAAAAACAAACTGCATGTATGGATGGACATAGTCCCCAAGGACAGATGTATACTTGTGCTGATTCATTGCACCTTCCAGAATGACGGGATAACCCAGAAAATGCCACGAAAACATTTCCCAGACAACAACTACTGCAGGGTGTTTGCTTCCCGGCGTTCCATGCCGTTGACGCCTACGGCCATGAAACGTGATTCATCTGAAAGACCGCCACTCAGTTGACGTCCAGCTGCGATATTGACGTGCAGACTCCAGCCTTCTTCACCAATGAACAGCAGTCAGCATGGGTGCATGAGCTAGGCGCCTGCTGAGGAGGCCCATACGCAGCGACATTCGCCGAACGGTCTTTGAAGAGATACTTTTGATAGCCTATCGATTCATCTGGGCGATAAGTTGCTCAACAGTTGGACGTTTATTCGCCCGTACACATCTCTACAGCCGTCGTTCACCCTTTTCATTTGTGGTCCATGGGGCACCAGTTTCCTCAGTGGAGGTTTTCAATAGCATCATTTTGTCATGCACAGTACACTGTAACTACTGCGGCAAGCGAACAGTTTACAAAGTGAGCCGTTTCGGAAATGCTTCCACCGTTGGCCCGAAAGCCAATGATGATGGCGTCTGGACGGCAGATAAATTGCTTAGTTTCCGCATTGCGACAACGAGAGCACTGTTTTCTGCATCCCCCGACATGCTCTATATACCCTCCACTGCTACTGCTGCCATCTTCGAGTGGTTCCTGTGCGTTGACGTCGAACAAAGGCGGCGGTCGTGTTAATGTGACTGGACTGTGTATAAAAAGTAAAATCTGTCCTAAACACTACGTCGATCACCTAAGCTTCCTATACAGACAAAATGAATTATATGAGGTGCGACAGTGATGTAATGAGACTGATGTGAAAAAAATGTTGCTTACCACTTTAGCCAAGTTTAGTGTTGTCTCCCTCAAAGTAGTTCCCTTCTGATTGCACACATATTTTCCAGCGCTTCTGCCATTGATGGTAACATTTCCGGAACTCATCTTCTGTAATATCCTCCAAGACCCTCGTCACAGCTTTTTGGGCATCTTGTGTTGTTTGAAAATGGTGTCCCTTGACCGCCGTTTTGACTCGCGGAAATAGGAAAAAAGTCGCACGGAGGGATATCTGGTGAATAAGGTGGCTGTGGCAATACTGTAATTTGTTTTGAGGTTAAAAATTGCTGTACTGAGAGCAGTATGGGATGGCACATTATTGTGATGCAGAATCCAATTATCAGCAATTTTGGCACGGACACAAAGAACTCTTTTATGAAGTCTTTCTAAAATTTCTTTATAGTAATACTGGTTAACTATTTGTCCAGGAGGCACCCACTCTTTATGAACATTTCCTTTGGAATCAAAGCAGCACACAGGCATGCATAGTCGTCCACTGCGGTCTTCATCTTCAATATTCGTTCTGCCTTCGCTAAACATTTTATGCCGAACGAAAAACTTGAGCTCTTGACATAACCTCCTCTCCAGAAGCCTTCTGAAGATTACCGTGAGTTGTCGCATTTTCACCCAATTTAATGCATAAAGAAATGGCATACCATTGCGCAATATTATGCGGTTCCATTTCCATGACAAGAGACACAAACACGGGTTAACAGCACAACTCACAACTGAGCAGTTGCATCGATGTGCCACTTGGACTAGAAGCAGCTTACAGACCAAGGTCAAAGATATTGTGTCTACGCAAGCCTGCAGGATTGCCACATCTTGCTAAGAAAATCAGTCTCATTACTTTATTGTCGCACCTCTTAATAATTTCGCACAAGCAATCAGTTCCATTTCAGTGGGAGGTGGGGTGGGGTGCAGTTTGCATTGCGGCTTCCTTTATGGAACTCTTGTTAGCCAAGTTTACCTCAGAACCAACGAGAAATACGGAATACTTGTTGCGACATCACTCGAGGGATACGGAGTCAAATAGCCCATGGTCGCTTACTTCAACAGTAGGGGAATCTGGAGCAGAAAGGGATTTTGGGCACAATGGGATTTTCCTGTTTTGTAACCGGCGAGTACTGCAGCCTATTTTAGTGACATGTAGTTATGTCTCTGAGTGTAAGGTATGCTGAACAGCCATTTAAGTTTGATTTGGAGAGCGACATGTAAGTGAACCGATTTTTGTTTCCGGTTGTGTTTTTATAGATTTTGGTGAATTTATACTCAAGACAGACCGTCAATTCTTAATTGAACACTCTTAAAATAATTACAGGTCTAAAGGAAGCACAGGCGCGAAAATTTCGAAGTATCAGTTTAAGTACTCGTTGCAAATTGTTGCTGTCGTTGTCTTCAGTCCAGAGTGGTTTGATGCAGTGCTCCATGCTACTTTATCCTGTGCCAACTGCTTCATCTCCCAGTACATACTCCAGCCTAGATCCTTCTGCATCCTTCTGAATATGCTTAGTGTATTCATCTCTTGGTCTCCCTCTACGATTTTTACCCTCCACACTGCCCTCCAATAGTAAACTGGTGATCCCTTGATGCCTCAGAACATGTCCTACCAACCAATCAGTTCTTCTAGTCAAGTTGTGTCACAAACTACTCTTCTCCTCAATTCTATTCAATACCTCCTCATTAGTTATGTGATCTACCCATCAAATATTCAGCATTCTTCTGTAGCACCACATTTCGAAAGCTTCTATTCTCTTCTTGTCCAAACTATTTATCGTCCATGTTTCACTTCCATACATGGCTACACTTCATACAAATACTTTCAGAAACGACTTCCTGACACTTAAATCTTTACTCGATGTTAACAAATTTTTCTTCTTCAGAAACGCTTTCCTTGCCATTGCCAGTCTACATTTTATATCCTCTCTACTTCGACCATCATCAGTTACTTTGCTCCCCAAATAGCAAAACTCCTTTACTACTTTAAATGTCGCATTTCCTAATCCAATTCCCTCAGCATCACCCGACTTAATTCGACTACATTCCATTATCCTCGTTTTGCTTTTGTTGATGTTCATCTTATATCCTCCTTTCAAGACACTGTCCATTCCGTTCAACTGCTCTTCCCAGTTCTTTGCTGTCTCTGACAGAATTACAATGTCATCGGTGAACCTCAAAGTTTTTATTTCTTCTCCATGGATTTTAATACCTACTCCGAATTTTTCTTTTTTTTCGTTTACTGCTTTACGGGAAGAGGCTACAACCCTGTCTCACTCCCTTCCCAACCAATGCTTCCATTTCATGTCCCTCGACTCGTATAAATGCCATCTGGTTTCTGTACAAATTGTAAATAGTTTTTCGCTCCCTGTATTTTACCCTTGCCACCTTCAGAATTTGAAAGGAAGTATTCCAGTCGACATTGTCAAAAGCTTTCTCTAAGTCTACAAATGCTAGATAGGTAGGTTTGCCTTTCCTTAATCTTTCTTCTAAGATAAGTCTTAAGGTCAGTATTGCCTCACGTGTTCCAATATTTCTACGGAATCCAAACTGATCTTCCCCGAGGTTGGATTCTACTAGTTTTTCCATTTGTCTGTAATGACTTCGTGCTAGTACTTTGCAGCCGTGACTTATTAAACTGAGTTCGGTAGCTTTTACATCTGTCAACACCTGCTTTATTTGGGATTGGAATTATTATATTCATCTTGAATAATGAGGGTATTTCGCTTGTCTCATACATCTTGCTCACCAGATGGAAGAGTTTTGTCAGGACTGGCTGTCCCAAGGCTGTCCGTAGTTCTAATGGAATGTTGTCTACTCCCGGGGCCTTGTTTCGACTCAGGTCTTTCAGTGCCCTGTCAAACTCTTCACGCAGTATCTTATCTCCCATTTCATCTTCATCTACATCCTTTTCCATTTCCATAATATTGTCCTCAAGTACATCGCCCTTGTATAGTCCCTATATATACTCCTTTCACCTTTCTGCTTTCCCTTCTTTGCTTAGAACTGGGTTTCCATCTGAGCTCTTGATATTCATACAAGTGGTTCTCTTTTCTCCAAAGGCCTCTTTAATTTTCCTGTAGGCAGTATCTATCGTACCCCCTAGTGAGATAAGCCTCTACATCCTTACATTTGTCCTCTAGCCATCCCTGCTTAACCAGTTTGCGCTTCCTGTCGATCTGATTTTTGAGACGTTTGTATTCCTTTTTGCCTGCTTCGTATATTGCAATTTTATATTTTCTCCTTTCATCAATTAAATTCAGTATTTCTTCGGTTACCCAAGGATTTCTACTAGCCCTCGTCTTTTTACCAACTAGGTCCTCTGCTGCCTTCACTACTACATCTCTCAAAGCTACCCATTCTTCTTCTACTGTATTTCTTTCCCCAATTCCTGTCAATTGTTCCCTTATGCTATCCCTGAAACTCTGTACAACCTCTGGTTCTTTCAGTTTATCCAGGTCCCATCTCCTTAAATTCCCACCTTTCTGCATTTTCTTTAGTTTTAATCTACAGTTCATAACCAATAGATTGTGGTCAGAGTCCACATCTGCCCCTCGAAATGTTTTACAATTTAAAACCGGATCCTAAATCTCTGTCTTACCATTATATAATGTATCTGATACCTTTGAGTATCTCCAGGATTCTTCCAGGTATACAACCTTCTTTTATGATTCTTGAACGAAGTTTTAGCCATGATTAAGTTATGTTCTGTGCAAAATTGCACGAGGCAGATTCCTCTTTCATTTCTTACCCCCCAATCCATATTCACCTACTACGTTTCCTTCTCTTCCTTTTCTTACTATCGAATTCCAGTCACCATGCAAATTACTAGCACGAATTCTGTACAGAAGAATGGAAAAAAAACTGGTAGAAGTCTACCTCGGTGGAAGATGCTTTTGAATTTCAGTGAAATGTAAGGAACAATCGAGGCACTACTGACCCTACGACTAGTCTTAGAAGATAGGTTAAGGAAAGACAAACCTACGTTTATAGTATTTGTAGACTTGAGAAAGCTTTCGGCAATGTTGACTGGAAAACTCTCTATGAAATTCTGAAGGTAGCAGGGGTACAATAAAGGGGGCGAAATGCTGTTTACAACTTGTACAGAAAACATAAGGCAGTTATGAGAGTCGAGGGGCATGAAAGGGAAGCAGCGGTTGGGAAGGGAGTGAGACAGGGCTCTAGCCTGTTCCGAGTGTCATTCAATCTGTACACTGAGCATGCAGTAAAGGAAACAGCGCAAATGTTTGCAGCAGGAATTAAAGTTCTGGCACAAGAAATGAAAACAGGTTTGCAGATGACATTGTAATTCTGTCTGAGACAGCAAAGGACTTGGAAGAGCACATAAATGGAATAGTCAGTGTCTTGAAAGGAGGATATAAGATGAACAACAACAAAAGCAACACGAGGATATTGGAATGTAGTCGAATTAAATCAGAAGACGTTGAAGAAATTAGATTAGGAAACGAGACACTTAAAGTAATAGGTGAGTTTTGCTATTTGGGCAGCAAAATAACTGATGATGACCGAAGTACAGAGGATGTAAAATGTCGACTGGCAATGGCTACAAAACCGCTTCTGAAGAAGAGAAATTTCTGAACATAGAGTATAGATTTAAGTGTTAGGCAGTGTTTTCTGGAGGTATTTTTATGGAGTGCAGCCATGTGGGGAAGTGAAAGGTGCACGATAAATACTTTAGACAAGAAATGAGTTGCCGCTTTTGAAATATGCGATATTGCAGTGGCTGTGTTATTCTGATTACGATGCAAACTTCCTTCGAACTTGCGTGCATGTCCTAAGGAACCGCCACTGCGGCGACCACAGCCTTTACTAAACTCATCAAACGAATTCGCACTTGTGGATAAGGACTACCATCAGCTGTAGAATGGAATGCCGGTGCATCACAAATTTTCATTGTCGTCATTCCATCTAATCAGAATAACACAGGCACTGCGATGTAGTATTTATCTGCCGATACCAGATAGGCGAGGTCTCTCATATATATCACCTAAACGGCTAACTTTATTGCTACAGTTCGAACATATTTTCGGAACTTTTAAGGAGAAAGGGTTTCAAACTGAAAACAAGTGGTGGATGTAAGAGGGTCGTTCGATAAGCCTGACAAATTTCCGTGAAAGAATGGAAAATTTTGTTGCGCATTAGGGGCTGGTAACTTTGATTATTCCAAGGATCATACACTGAAGCGCCAAAGAAACTGGTATAGGCAAGCGCATTCAAATACAGGGGTATGTAAACAAGCAGAATATGGCTCTGCGGTCGGCAACGCCTATACAGGGTGTTACAAAAAGGTACGGCCAAACTTTCAGGAAACATTCCTCACACACAAAGAAAGAAAATATGTTATGTGGACATGAGTCCGGAAACGCTTACTTTCCATGTTAGAGCTCATTTTATTACTTCTCTTCAAATCACATTAATCATGGCATCGAAACACACAGCAACAGAACGTACCAGCGTGACTCCGAACACTTTCTTACAGGAAATGTTCAAAATGTCCTCCGTTAGCGAGGAAACATGCATCCACCCCCTCTGTCGCATGGAATCCCTGATGCGCTGATGCAGCCCTGGAGAATGGCGTATTGTATCACAGCCGTCCACAATACGAGCACGAACAGTCTCTACATTTGGTACCGGGGTTGCGGTGACAAGAGCTTTCAAATGCCCCCATAAATGAAAGTCAAGAGGGTTAAGGTCAGGAGAGCGTGGAGGCCATGGAATTGGTCCGCCTCTACCAATCCATCGGTCACCGAATCTGTTGTTGAGAAGCGTACGAACACATCGACTGAAATGTGCAGGAGCTCCATCGTTCATGAACCACATGTTGTGTCGTACTTGTAAAGGCACATGTTCTAGCAGCACAGGTAGAGTATCCCGTATGAAATCATGATAACGTGCTCCATTGACCGTAGGTGGAAGAACATGGGGCCCAATCATGACATCACCAACAATGCCTGCCTAAACGTTCACAGAAAATCTGTGTTGATGACGTGATTGCGCAGTTACGTGCGGATTCTCGTCAGCCCACACATGTTGATTGTGAATCGAGGAATGTTTCCTGAAAGTTTGGCCGTACATTTTTGTAACACCCAGTATAAGAGAAGCGTATGGCGCAGTTCTTAGATCTGTTACTGCTGCTACAATGGCAGGCTATCGAGAGGTGAGTGAGTTTGAGTTATAGTCGGCGCACGAGCGACGGGACACAGCATCTCCAAGGTAGCGATGAAGTGCGGATTTTCCTGTAGGACCGTTTCACGAGTGTACCGTAAACATCAGGAATCCGGTAAAACATCAAATCTCCGACATTGCTGCGGCCGGAAAAAGATCCTGCAGGAACGGGACCAACGACTGAAGAGAATTGTTCAACGTGACAGAGGTGCAAGCTGCTGCAGATTTGAATGCTGGGCCATCAACAAGTGTCAGCGTATGGACCATTCTCAACGAAACATCATAGATATAGGCTGTCGGAGCCGAAGGCACACTTGATTACCCTTGATGACTGCACCACACAAAGCTTTACGTCTCGTCTAGGTTCTTCAACACCGGCATTGGGCTGGTGATGACTGGAAACATCTTGCCTGGTCGGACGAGTCTCGTTTCCAATTGTATCGAGCGGATGGACGTGTACGGGTACGGAAACAACCTCACTTATCCATCGACCTTGCATGCCAGCAGGGGATTGTTCAAGCTGGTGGAGGCTCTGTAATGGTGTGGGGCGTGTGCAGTTGGAGTGATATGGGACCCCTGATACGTCTAGATACGACTCATACAGGTGACACGTACGTAAACATCCTGTCGGATCACCTGCATCTATTCATGTCCATTGCGCACTCCGACGTAGTTGGGCAAATCCAGTATGACAATATGACACCCCACATGCCCGCAATTGCTACAGAGTGGCTCCTGGAACACTCTTCTGAGTTTAAACACTTCCGTTGGCCACCAAACTCGCCAGACATGATCATTATGGAGCATGTCTTGGATGCCTTGAAACGTGCTGTTGAGAAGAGATCCCCACCCCGTCTTACTCTTACGGATTTATGGACAGCCCTGCAGGATTCATGGTGACAGTTTCCTGCAGCACAACTTCAGACATTATTCCAGTCCGTGCCACGGCACTTCTGTATGCTCGCAGGGGCCCTACACGGTATTAGGCAGATGAAGCAGTTTCTCTGGCTTTTCAGTGAATAAAGAATTTCAGTGTAAAGCGTTCAGTTTATTTTTGACAGCCGTCTGAATTGGTCACTATGTCGATTGCGATTGAAAAATGGAGAAAACGGTGTTTCATGTTGTTATTAAACATTTTGATCTTAATTTTGGACTGCCCCACAAATCAAAACACAACTGGATGAAGTTCACACGGAGTCCGCACCATCACTGAAGATCATTTACTCTTGGATTAATGAAGAAGTGAGATTCGGCTGTCCAGTTGAGGTCACCACAAACGAAACCGTTGACAAATCCATGAAATGGTAATGCAAGACCGCCGAGTAAAATTTCGTGAGACTGCGGAAACTAGAGGCAAGCGAACGGATCGAGTCCATAATATCCTGAACGGAGAGCTGGCTATGAAGAAGGCGTGTGCTATGTGGGAGCCGCGATTGCTTACAGTCAACCAAAAGCGCATCCGGCATGACATTTCAACATAATAACTGGCTATGTTTTAGCGCAATCCACAAGACTTTTTGCGCCGATTTGTGACTGTTGATGAAAGCTGAATCCTTCATTACACACAAGAGTCATAATGGCAGTAAAAATAATGTACAAGTGCTGGTGAACGTGCACCGAAGAAGGCAAAGACCATTCTGTCAGTTGGTGAGGTGATTGTCACTGTCCTTGGGATCCCAAAGGAATAATTCTCATAAATTACTTGAGGAAAGGCAGAACCATAACTGGACCCTATTATGCTTCATTGTTGGATAGTTTGAAACTTGCATTGGCTGAAAAAATACCAAGGCTGGGACACCAAACAGCGCTATCTCATCAGGATTATGCACTATCCCACACATCAGCGATAATAATGGCGAAAGTGCAAGACTTGGGTTTTGAATTGGTTCCTCATCAACCCTATTGACCAGACTTAGACCCAAGTGACTTCTCCCTGTTCCCCAACTTGAAGCTTTGTCTTGCTGGGAAGAAATTTTCGTCACATGACGAAGAGATAGTTGCAGTTAAGGAGAGTTTAGGAGATTGGCGGAACCTATTTTCCCGACGGGATGGAAAAACTGGACGATCGATGGGTCATGTGTAATATCCTTCAAAGGAGGCTATCTCGAGAAATAAGGCGAGTTATTTACGAAATAAATATTTTTTCTTGTTTTTTTTTTTCACCAAACTTATCAAACCACAGTCATACATTCTCAATGCGACAAAATTAACAAAAGTCATATTCTTGTAGGATAAGATCGAGTAAGGGTACACGTCTGGTAAGAGCTCGCAGTGGCGTTTTCTCTACATTGGCAATACTGAGAGGACAATGGAAAATTACGTTCAGCTGCTGGTTTTATGTTAACACCATCATATACAATCTTGAAGAGCTACGCCAGATTTATTGGTTGTAGCATGTAAATGTAAATTTTTGTTTCAAATTATGTAATCTTTAAGTTGTAAGCAGTAAGCACTAAGTATGCACTAGAGAATAAATTTATTTGCCAAAAGAATTGCCATTCGGTGAGGAACAAACAACGGCACAGCGAAACCAAGCTGAAACTACCATTTGTGTTTTTTAACTGTGTGGAGCATCGGTTAAGAGTAAGCTATTAGAATGCGGGAAAGACTACGCGCATAATCTTAACCCACCCCCATCCAGCCGTCCGTCACTAATCTAGAAAGAATCAATAAGCAGGCAGAAGTGAGTGCTTTCTTTCGAGCTGAATGTTCTAGAGAAGCTGCAATCCAAACAGCTGAGAAATCCTTCGAGTGAACGGGAATATTCCTGTTCAATCGGACGTCTTCACAGCAGAAGGCTTTGTTCCATCAGAAATCACAGAGAGCCGAAAATTCCCAACAACTCAAGAAGGCAAAAGAGTTTAACAGGAGCACACGGACAAACGCTGCTTTTCAGAGACGAATGATCTGTCTGCGCCGTTTTATTTTATTTTTTTTATTTAGACATCAAATCATCAAATTGAGGAGAAAATCTCCAAGGTCATGGAACGTGTCAGTACATGAAATTACAACATAAAAGTAATAACAGATAAAAATAAATGTTCATGAACCTGAAAAAAGTCAGTCCATAAGTTTAAGTAAAACGCTATCAGCAATACTATGAGAATCACCTTAATTTTTCAAGGAACTCCTACACAGAATAGAAGGAGTGACCCATGAGGAAACTCTTCATTTTCGATTTGAAAGCGCGCGGATTACTGCTAAGATTTTTGAATTCCAGTGGCAGCTTATTGCAGATGGGTGCAGCAGTATACTGCAGACCTTTTTTGCACAAGAGTTAAGGAAGTCCGATCCAAATGGAGGTTTCATTTCTGCCGAGTATTAACCGTGTGAAAGTTACTTATTCTTGGGAATAAACTAATATTGGTAACAAGAAACGACAATAGGGAATATACGTATTGAGAGGCCAATGTCAAAATACCCAGACTCGTGAACAGAGGTCGACAAGAGGTTAGTGAACTCACACTACTTATTGCCGGAACCGCCAGTTTCTGAGCAAAAAATATCCTTCTACAACGGGAAGAGTTACCCCAAAATATAATACCATACGACATAAGCGAATGGAAATAAGCAAAGCAGTCACCAGGAGAAAACCAAGAACGTAACACAAATGAAGGTCAGAGGGCCGATGTAGGAACAAGTTTAAGCCTATCCAGCATTTATCCACTGCCTAAATATGATCGACCAACAACAAAGAACTAAATGTAAAAAAATTCCGAGAAAATGTATTCTTCGACAAACAAGGTAAACCAGACAAAACCAAGAAGAGACGAGCTACCAGTACCTACAAAGCAGAATCTCCAGGGCTAATCTGGACTTAACCGCGGTATCATCTTCAGGAAAAACCAGGTCCAAATCCCAGGAGGGATATGATGTTTTGAACAGCCCAGGGTGTGATGAAGTGAACAAGGATCCTATCACTGAAGACTGGATTAAGTGTGATAAGTGTTCCCAACCGTGGCATGAAGAATGCACAGGTTATGAAGGACTTGGTGAATTTTCTTGTGATTTATGTTAGCGCGCACTCTTTGACTGCCTGTCGCGTACTCATACCAGACGATGTGAATGAGCAGTATCTTACATATGTTAACATTTAAGGTTTATGTTAAATGTTAGGCAGCTGTAATTGATATACGTTATTCCCAAATAAATAGCCGGCCGGTGTGGCCTTGCGGTTCTAGCGTTTCAGTTTGGAACCGCGTGACCGCTACGGTCGCAGGTTGGAATCCTGCCTCGGGCATGGATGTGTGTGATGTCCTTAGGTTAGTTAGGTTTAATTAGTTCTGAGTTCTAGGCGACTGATGACCTCAGCAGTTAAGTCGCATAGTGCTCAGAGCCATTTGAACCATTTGAACCAAATAAACCAGCAATAGTCTGGAATAAGAAAAGTGTTTCAAATTTCTCGTCTAAGTATGAGCGGTTAAATACTACACTCATGCTCAGAAGAAAAAACAATACCGTGAACGACTAGAGATAGGACGTTCCTATTCCCAGGAAATGTGAGCAATGTTCCGCAGAAATGATTAGCATTTGATCCATGTCGGCGTGCGGGTTCAAGGTCAACACAGATATCGCGGCGCAATACCACCTAATGGTAAAATGTGCCTGCAGCTCACGTTGTCACTGTAAACTGAAGATAATGGATCAGTGTGACTTGAGCAGGCGTGGAGGATGCCTTGCAGACGCATGCGCGAACCGTACCGTCAAATCAGGGAGTTTGAAAGCGGGCGCATTATTGGCATCAGACATTGTGATGCATCCATCCGGGAAATTGCTGCTTGTGTGGGACGAAGGTTTTCGGCAGTGCAACGGGTGTTTGCAGGGTGGTTCACGGAAGGCCGTAGAACACGACGAGATGGGTCAGGTGGCACCGCCCACACCATTCCCCGAGAAGGTCGACACCTCATCCGCATTTCAAATAGGCACCCCACTCACACAAGTATAGTCGACGGTGACTTTAATCTACCCTTTATATGCCGGAAAAATTATACGTTTAACGCTGGCGGCAGGTATAAAACATAATCCGAAACTGTACTGAATGCGTTCTCAGAAAATTATTTTGAACAGTTAGTTCATGAGCCCACTCGAAGAGTAAATGGTTGCGAAAGCATGCTTGACCTCTTAGAAACACACAATCCTGGACAAATAGTGAGTATCATAACGAATACAGGGATTAGCGATGACAAGGCAGTTGCTGCTAGGCTGAGCACCGTAACACCTACCACCATCAAAAAGAAACGCACAGTATATCTATTTAAAAAAAAGCTGATAAAAATGCTCTTAAAGCTTTTTTGAGAAAGTCTTCACTCCTTCCGATCTGATCTTGTAAGGGTAGAAAAGATGTGAAATGATTTCAAAGAGAGAGTATCGACGGCAAGTGAGAGATATATACCACATAAATTAATAAGTGATGGTACTGATCCCAAAAGAACGCAAAATCCCCAAGATTGGCAAATTTCTGCAGAAGTTCGAAATATAGCGCCTGCGTCAATGCGAGGTGCTTTTAATAATTTCCAAACGAAACTCTGTCGCGGAATCTGGCAGAAAACCCAAAGAGAATCTGGTCATCCATAAAGCACACCAGTGGCAAGACGCAATCGGTACCTTCACTGCGCGATAACAACGTGAAGTCACTGATGACAGTGCCACTAAAGCAGAGTTATTAAACACGGTCTTCCGAAACTCCTTCACCAAAGGAGACGAAGTAAATATTCTTGAATTCCAATCAAGAACATCTGCCAAGATGAGAAACATAACTATATATCCTCGGTTTAGCAAAGCAGCTTAAATCACTTAATCGAGGCAAGGCCTCCGGTACAGATTGCGTACCAGTCAGGTTCCTTTCAGATTATGCTGATGTAATAGCTCCATATTTAGCAGTTTGTTCGTCGAAAGGCCCGTACCTAAAGACCCACACCAATATTCAAGAAAGATGGTAGGAGTAATCCGCTGAATTACAGACCCATATCACTAACGTCAATTTGCATTAGGGTTTTGGAACATATACTGTGTTCGTTGTGAAGTAGCTCGAAGAAAACGATCTGTTGACACAAAGTCAGCACGGATTTAGAAAATATAGTTCTCGTCAAACACAACTAGCTCTTTATACTCATGAAGTAATGAGTGCTATTGACAGGGGAAGTCAAATTGAGTTCATATTTTTAGATTTCCAGAAGGCTTTCCACACCGTTCCTCACAAGCGTCTTCTAGGGAAACTCCCTGAGTATGAAATATCGCCTCAGTTGTCCGACTGGACTCGCAATTTCTTATCAAAAAATGTCCAAATGTGTGTTAATACATATGTGACCAAACTGCTTAGGGCATCAGTCCCTAGACTTACGCACTACTTAAACTAACCTATGCTAAGAACTACACACACACACACACACACACACACACACACACACACACACACACACACACACACACACACACACGAGGGAGGACTCGAACCTCCGATGGGATTTCTTATCAGAAAGGTCACAGTTCGTAATAATAGACGGAAAGTCATCGAGTAAAACAGGAGTAATATCCTGCGTTCCCAAAGGAAGTGTTATAGGCCCTCTATTGTTCCTGATCTATAATAACGACATAGGAGACAATCTGAGTAGCCTTATTAGATTTTCTGCAGATGATGTTGTTATTTACCGTCTTGTAAAGTCATCAGATAACCAAAACAAATTGCAAAATGCTTTAGATATCTGTATGGTGGGAAAAGTAGCAGTTGACCCTGAAAAAAAAAAGTGTGAAGTTATTCACATGAGTACTAAAAGAAATCCACTAAATTTCGATTACGCGTTAAGTCACACAAATCTGAAGGCTGTAAATTCAACTAAATACTTAGGAATTACCATTACAAATAACCTAAATCGGAACGATAACATAGATAATGTTGTGGGTAGACCAAACCAAAGGCTGCGATTCATTGGCAGAACACTTAGAAGGTGCAACAGGTCTACTAAAGACACTGCTTCCACCACGCTTGCCCGGCCCATTCTGGAGTATTGCTGTGCAGTGTGGAATCCGCATCAGATGGAACTGGCGGATGACATCGAAAAAGTTCAAAGAAGGGCAGCTCGTTTTGTATTATCGCGAAATAGGGGAGATAGTGCCACAGACATGATACGTGAATTCGAGTGGCAATTACTAAAACAAAGGCGCTTTTTCCTTGCGAGGGGAGCTTCTCATGAAATTTCAATCACCAGTTTTCTCCTACGATTGCGAAAACATTCTGTTGGCACCCACCTACAAAGGGAGAATTGATCATCAGGATAAAATAAGAGGAATCAGAACTCGCATAGAAAAATTTAAGCGTTCGTTTTTCCCGTGCGCCGTTCGAGAGTGGAACGGTAGAGAGACAGTTTAAATGTCGTTCATTGAGCCCTCTGCCAGACACTTTATTGCGAATAGCAATCACGTAGATGTAGAATAGCATTACAGGACGGATCTGCGTCCTCCTCGGCTCTGGCGCAACAATGGAACAGTGTAACACATCGACCATTAGCAGGGGTGACCGTCCGTTGCCGTTTATTACGGCACGGGTAACGTGAGCGTCGTCTACATCTCCGCCCACCTTTGACGAATGTGCAGAAACATTTTAGATGGAAATGGTGTATGGAAAGGCTTCCCTGGGGACAGGAGTGGCATCAGATAGTGTTTCCGTACGAATCCAGGTTCTGTTGTTGTTGTTGTGGTCTTCAGACCTGAGACTGGTTTGATGCAGCTCTCCATGCTACTCTAACCCGTGCAAGCTTCTTCATCTCCCAGTACCTACTGCAACCTACATCCTTCTGAATCTGCTTAGTGTATTCATTTCTTGGTCTCCCCCTACGATTTTCACCCTCCACGCTGCCCTCCAATACTAAATTGGTGATCCCTTGATGCCTCAGAACATGTCTTACCAACCGATCCCTTCTTCTGGTCAAGTTGTGCCACAAACTTCTCTTCTCCCCAATCCTATTCAATACTTCCTCATTCGTTATGTGATCTACCCATCTAATCTTCAGCATTCTTCTGTAGCACCACATTTCGAAACCTTCTATTCTCTTCTTGTCCAAACTATTTACCGTCCATGTTTCACTTCCATACATGGCTACACTCCATACAAATACTTTCAGAAACGACTTCCTGACACTTAAATCTATACTCGATGTTAACAAATTTCTCTTCTTCAGAAACGCTTTCCTTGCCATTGCCAGTCTACATTTTATATCCTCTCTACTTCGACCATCATCAGTTATTTTGCTCCCCAAATAGCAAAACTCCTTTACTACTTTAAGTGTCTTATTTCCTAATCTAATACCCTCAACATCAGCCGACTTAATTCGACTACATTCCATTATCCTCGTTTTGCTTTTGTTGATGTTCATCTTATATCCTCCCTTCAAGACACCATCCATTCCGTTCAACTGCTCTTCCAAGTCCTTTGCTGTCTCTGACAGAATTACAATGTCATCGGCGAACCTCAAAGTTTTTATTTCATCTCCATGGATTTTAAAACCTACTCCGAATTTTTCTTCAATACAGATTGAATAACATCGGGGAGAGACTACAACCCTGTCTCACTCCTTTCCCAACCACTGCTTCCCTTTCATGCCCCTCGACTCTTATAACTGCCATCTGGTTTCTGTACAAATTGTAAATAGCCATTCGCTCCCTGTATTTTACCCCTGCCACCTTCAGAATTTGAAAGAGAGTATTCCAGTCAACATTGTCAAAAGCTTTCTCTAAGTCTACAAATGCTAGAAACGTAGGTTTGCCTTTCCTTAATCTTTCTTCTAAGATAAGTCGTAAGTTCAGTATTGCCTCACGTGTTCCAGTATTTCTACGGAATCCAAACTGATCTTCCCCGAGGTCGGCTTCTACTAGTTTTTCCATTCGTCTGTAAAGAATTCGTGTTAGTATCTTGCAGCTGTGGCTTATTAAACTGATTGTTCGGCAATTTTCACATCTGTCAACACCTGCTTTCTTTGGGATTGGAATTATTATATTCTTCTTGAAGTCTGAGGGTATTTCGCCTGTTTCATACATCTTCCTCACCAGATGGTAGAGTTTTGTCAGGACTGGCTCTCCCAAGGCCGTCAGTAGTTCCAATGGAATGTTGTCTACTCCAGGGGCCTTGTTTCGACTCAGGTCTTTCAGTGCTCTGTCAAACTCTTCACGCAGAATCGTATCTCCAATTTCATCTACATCCTCTTCCATTTCCATAATATTGTCCTCAAGTACATCGCCCTTGTATAGACCCTCTATATACTCCTTCCACCTTTCTGCTTTCCCTTCTTTGCTTAGAACTGGGTTTCCATCTGAGCTCTTGATATTCGTGCAAGTGGTTCTCTTATCTCCAAAAGTCTCTTTAATTTTCCTGTAGGCAGTATCTACCTTAACCCTAGTGAGATAAGCCTCTACATCCTTACATTTGTCCTCTAGCCATCCCTGCTTAGCCATTTTGCACTTCCTGTCGATCTCATTTTTGAGACGTTTGTATTCCTTTTTGCCTGCTTCATTTACTGCATTTTTATATTTTCTCCTTTCATAAATTAAATACAATATTTCTTCTGATACCCAAGGATTTCTGCTAGCCCTCGTCTTTTTACCTACTTGATCCTCTGCTGCCTTCACTACTTTATCCCTCAAAGCTACCCATTCTTCTTCTACTGTATTTCTTCCCACCATTCCTGTCAATTGTTCCCTTTTGCTCTCCCTGAAACTCTGTACAACCTCTGGTTTAGTCAGTTTATCCAGGTCCCATCTCCTTAAATTCCCACCTTTTTGCAGTTTCTTCAGTTTTAATCTACAGGTCATAACCAATAGATTGTGGTCAGAGTCCACATCTTCCCCTGGAAATGTCTTACAATTTAAAACCTGGTTCCTAAATCTCTGTCTTACCATTATATAATCTATCTGATACTTTATAGTATCTCCAGGGTTCTTCCATGTATACAACCTTCTATCATGATTCTTAAACCAAGTGTTAGCTATGATTAAGTTGTGCTCTGTGCAAAATTCTACCAGGCGGCTTCCTCTTTCATTTCTTAGCCCCAATCCATATTCACCTACTACGTTTCCTTCTCTCCCTTTTCCTACATTCGAATTCCAGTCACCCATGACTATTAAATTTTCGTCTCCCTTCACTATCTGAATAATTTCTTTTATTTCATCATACATTTCTTCAATTTCTTCGTCATCTGCAGAGCTAGTTGGCATATAAACTTGTACTACTGTAGTAGGTGTGGGCTTCGCATCTATCTTGGCCACAATAATGCGTTCACTATGCTGTTTGTAGTAGCTTACCCGCATTCCTATTTTCCTATTCCTTATTAAACCTACTCCTGCATTACCCCTATTTGACTTTGTGTTTACAACCCTGTAGTCACCTGACCAGAAGTCTTGTTCCTCATTCTATTTTTTGAAAATGATGGCTGCAATTTTTACATGGGGAGCGGCGTCACAGTGACTGCATTCCAACTAGACGTACTGCGCCAACTCAAGGCCTTATAGTGTACAACCACAATCACAGCTGGTAAGCGTCCAGGCGCTCTACCTGAGGTTCGCAGGAGAGCTTCTGTGAAGTCTGGAAGGTAGGAAACGAGGTACTGTGGGTAGCTCAGTTGGTAGAGCACTTGCCCGCGAAAGGGAAAGATCCCGAGTTCGAGTCTCGGTCGGGCACACAGTTTTAATCGGTCAGGAAGTTTCGTCTCTAAGGCGGAACATTGCTGTGGTAAAACGAAGAAAACGTATCTACATCAATACTCCACAAGCCGCTGACAGTGTGTGGCGGAGGGTACTTGTACCACCAACTGAGTCCCCCTTCCCTGAACCATTCGTGAACGATGTGTGGGAAGAACGTATGTCGGTAAGCCTCTGTCTTCGCTCTAGTTTCTCGAATGTTCTCGTCGTGGTCATTTTGCGAGATGTATCTGAGACGAAGTAATATGTTGTCTGACTTCTCGAAAAGTACTTTCTCGAAATTTCAACGTAATCTCAGCGATGCACAACGCCTCTCTTGCAAGTCTGCCCCTGGAGTTCGTTGAGAATCTCTGTAATGCTCTCGCGTCGACTGAGCGATTTCTTTCGTGGATGAATTACATTTCCTTAAGATTGCCAGATGAAAGGCGTGCAGGGACTGGCATGCACGCCGCCTGCCAGTAGTCCCTGGTTAAGCAAATTTAAATTTAACTGCAGACTATCACCCAAAATCAACCAAAAATGATAGTTTATACCCAAGAAACGATTAAGCTACTTGACAAAATTCAACTGTAGCGCATTAAGGGAACACATAATAAAATTTGTACTCATCTGGACCCACTGTATCGTTTATGTCGTACAATTATTGGCTCTGAGCACTATGGGACTCAACTGCTGTGGTCATAAGTCCCCTAGAACTTAGAACTACTTAAACCTAACTAACCTAAGGACAGCACACAACACCCAGCCATCACGAGGCAGAGAAAATCCCTGACCCCTCCGGGAATCGAACCCGGGAACCCGGGCGTGGGAAGCGAGAACGCTACCGCACGACCACGAGATGGGGGCATGTCGTACAAGGACATCACTGTATTACGTTTTGAGATCAAAGACGCTGCTGTGTTTGATTATTTTGTCTTTTACTGTAGGCCTATTTTCGGCGAGCTCAACATATTCACATCTTTGAAAAATACATAGTTTGGTAAGATATTTCAAATTTTTAAGTAGATAATTTAATCTATTATAGAATTATGGTTTGCTACGTACATCACGTGGTCTTGATATCCATGTCTCAGTTGCTGTCATATTATTTCATAAGTTTGCTTCTTTGAAGCTGATGGAGCCATAGTGGAGGTTAAATTTTTTGTTGGAGCAGTTATCTGTGTAATTGTCGAATCATGAAAGTTTATTTCATAATGACGTTTCGTGGTAGCTCTATTGACAATTGAGCAAGCCACGTTACGTGGTTAGAGGCTGTTTGCCTCATTGGAATTCTCTAGGTCATATCTTTGCTCTTATCAGCTATATTACATTGCTTGTATGATTCCCGTTTATGTGGTTCTACGCTCATATGTAATTTAATCCTACCGTCTTTTTCAGGAAATGGTTATGCTAGACAGGGTTGTGGTGCGCGAGATCGGTGACAGTTCCCCGGTGTGGTTTTCCTAAATGCAGGCATTTCAGTGGTTACTTTTAATTTCGTGGTAAGATGATCTCTGATATGCTTATAGATTTTGTATTTCTACTCATCTCTTGTTTGGAACGTTAACTTGAAAAAAAAATCAATATTATGCTTGTAATTCAAATCTAACATTGTACAGATGTCATACATATTGCATTTTTAAGAGAAACTAAGATTTTTTTTACCAACATTCGATATGCGAACCATGAGTGACACGGCAGAATTCAGTACGGTAATGAATTCTTGCCATGCCTGTCCCAGCACGTACGTTTCTGTTTGCCGCGCACAAGCAACCTGTCTTAACGAATTTGTTGTGCCAGTGGTAAATGGCCTTCCTTGTTGGTGGCTTCTTACCTTATTTGGTTCTTAAAAATCCGTTGAACAACTATAGCATACTCGTTTTTGTCGAACTCCAACACACACAAAGCTCGCTCCGCACCTGAACTCGCCATATTTACGACTAGCACTATCAGCAAATTACCAAACTACATTGTGGCGGTATACATGACAAAAAACTTTCACGGTTTCTCTTTAAAGTGACATATGTATGATCGCTGTACAATGTTTGGTTCTTGTGCAATGTACACCCTGTATATGTCAGATTCTTCAATAATACTCATTAGTGGTCCTCATCGTGCAATTTGTAAAAAATATGTTGCAGACCGGAATGATTTTAATCCCACAATTGTCGCGTACCTATACGATAAACGCACTAAATCTATACAATACACCATATATAAGAAAATAAAGCTGACAAGAGAACTATCAGCAAAACAAAAAATTGTATACGTATCTGCTACATATCTAGGAATGATATCTCACAATTAACGCATATCAAAAATAATTTTTTCATAATGTGGGGCCACAGTCATAATACATTTCTTTAAAGTCAGAACCGCCATTAGATTTTTTTTTTTAATTTGCAGTGTTGCATTTAAACAATCATGATTTCGGTTTAAAATGCCATTATCAAGTGTTTTAATGTTATACAGTGCCTAAGATGCAAATAAAAAACAATCTAATGGCGTTACTGACTTTAAAGAAGCATTACTAAAACATACTAACATAAAATATGCACACAAGACAAGCTAAAATCTTCGAACACTGCTACACTCCGGACAAACAAAATCTACCGCATATTCAAGCCCAGGAAAGCATAAAGTTCAATGTGAGGTATCTGACATTTTATATAGGTCAACTGGACGGCATGTCAATTTTTGATACCTAGAAAACGTTACAGATTTCGGTAAGTTCCAAGAATGATTGACTAGCGAAGTCGCGGGGTCCAAACGATACATATCGAACGTGCGACTGGTGGCGGGCGTTATGATCAATTATTTGCGTCGTCATTTTTATTTGTTTTTCGTCGTTTCCTTAGTTGCTCTAAGTTACATACTTCCACGAATTATTTGTGAGTCACTAGGGAAACCCAGACGGTTTATGTCGCTAGTGAGTGGGATGTCTGGTGTTGACGTTTCTTCGGCGGATGCCTCACATGGAAAAATCTAATTCCATGCTTATCCAGTGTGGAAAATTGTTTCAATTTTTGTCACAAATTTGGAGTACTACAGCACGAGGGAAAGAGGGACCGCCTAGACTGTGGTGGTGCGAAGTGTGTAAAACGTTGTAAGAAGAGTTTCTATCCTGAAATAGCGTTACAATTTCATTGTGGACAGTGCGGGGAACGAACGAGTATGCGGAAGAATAAATGGTTGGACTCTTCCAAATTATCCATCCAGACCAGAGTAATTCTTCTATCTTGCTGGATTCGAGACTGCACCTTGCAAGTAACAGCATCGGAGACTGACTTATCTGCTACTACCGTGTGCGACTATTTTGAGTTTTGCAGAGAAGTGTGTTATGTGTTAGTGACGAAGGACAATGTACCTATTGGTGGACCGAGTAAAGTTGTTCAAATGGTTCAAATGGCTCTGAGCACCATGGGACTCAACTTCTGAGGTCATTAGTCCCCTAGAACTAGTTAAACCTAACTAACCTAAGGACATCACACACATCCATGCCCGAAGCAGGATTCGAACCTGCGACCGTAGCGGTCTCGCGGTTCCAGACTGCAGCGCCTAGAACCGCACGGCCACACGGGCCGGCAGTAAAGTTGTTGAAGTGGACGAATCTCACATAGCAAGAAGGAAGAAGACCTGCAAAGAGTGAAATCGATCATATTTGGGTATTCGATGGAACAGAACGAGTCCCGGAAGTGTTTCATTATCACATTATTGTCCACAGACGAGGCCACTTTAGTGCGTCTGATAAAGCACTTCATACGGCCTGTTAGTAAAGTCATTACAGACGGGTTTCAGTCCTGCAAAACACTCAAAGCAGAAGGATTCGACCACATATTCGTGAACCACTCTGTGAAGTTCGTGTCTTCGGAAGACGTGAGTGTGCACACGCAGAACAGCGAGCGGCTATGGAAATCTGTGAAACCTACCATTAAAAGAGAAGGGCGTCCAGGACAAAGAGACGAACTATACTTGTTTCACTACATCTATTTACACAAGTTGCGTTTGCAGGGAAAAGTTATGCAAGTGGCAGTCTACCCATATTCTTGCCTGATATTGGCACAGAGTTTACCCAGGCTATGGCAAAAAGGGAATTGTTCCCGTAACGTACACATCACATGGACTTTCACATGACAACACCGACGACGAGTAAGGTAAGTCGTCTCCTTTGTAATGTCAAGTATTTTTGTAGCGCACTACTTTTGTCGTTGCTGTAGTGACAACAGTAAACATACAATGCCCGCCACCAGAGTCGCATGATCGATTTACAATCCCGCGCTCGATTTGCATCGTTTGCAACTTCGATAGGCGATCATTCTTGGAAATTACGAGATAGCGACAGTAACCTATCAACTTTCTTCCACTACTTGAAAACAGAACGACATAACAGCAGCCGATATAAAACGGCCCGTTGAGGTTGTAAACATTGCACAAGGACCATTAACGAGTGTTCTTGAGGAAACCTAAGTATATTCACAGGCATAAAATTCCCCTCAAAAAATTTTTCATGAACATATCGATTTCAAGCACAAACACTGCACAAAAATCTATTGATATCATCGTCCCAAACGCGAGATGAGTAGAAAAACAATCTACAAACATATCAGATCATGTTACCACAAAATTAAGAGTAACCACTGAAAAACATGCATTTACGAAAACAACATCTAGAAACTGTCACAAACCTCGGTACCACAACGCTGTCTACTATAACCATTTCCATAAAAAAAACGCAATAGGATTAAGTTACATATGAGCGTAGAACCACATAAGCGCGTATCATACAAGCAATATAATATAGCTGATAAGGACAAAGATACGACCTAGACAATACCAAAGAAGCGAACAGCCTGCATCCATGTAGCATCGCTGACTCAACTGCCAATACGGCTGTAACGAAACGTCATTATGAAAGAAACTTTCAGAATTCGACAACTATAGAAATAACTACTGCAACAAAAGTGTAACATCTGTTATAGCTACAACAGCAATAAAGGAGGAAACTTACAGAGTAGTGTGACGGCAACTGAGACATCGATGTCATATGGATGTCAACACCACCTGATGTACGTAGCAAATGACAATTGTTTAATAGGTTAAATGATTTACTTAAAAATTTGAAATATTATATCAAACTTTGTACTTTTCGCAGATAACGTGGAGATGTCGATGACGCCGAAATAGAGCTATCGTAATAACTACTATAATCAAACAAAGCAGCGTCTTTGGTTACATAATATATAATAAAATCCTGCCTTGTTTAATGTTTATGGTAGAAGTACATGGTCAAATGAACTGATAAATACAAGATTTATTCATATAAAAAAGGAATTTATGAGAAGCACAACTGGATATGGATCTAATTGGAGATTAACAAATTGTAGTGATTTCATGCAAAAGACCAAGTCATTTTTTCTGTTTTCCGTCGTCCCTTAGTCGCTTCAAAATTCACGAGGGGCATGGAGACTAATGAACACATCTCTAGGACCACACACATGGTTTAACAGCGCTGGAAATCGTAAGCAGCACCGAACGATAATTTCACGTCACGGAATTTGTGCTACAACAGTAGATTCTAACCTAAAAAAGAAGAGAAAAGCACGACAAAATGTAACATGATAAGATATTGTAAATACCACAAACTACGTTTATTATATGTATGCAAAGAAACGTGTATTATAGGCCACTGAAGATGTTTCACAAATAAAAGAAGCGAAACGCACAGAGCAATAAACAAACTACGTTGTTGTTTTTGGGGGAGGAGACCAGACAGCGAGAACATCGGTCTCATAGAGTTAGGGAAGGACGGGTAAGGAAGTCGGCCGCGCCCTTTCAAAGGGACCATCCCGGCATTTGCCTGGAGCGATCGATTTAGGGAAATCACGGAAAGCCTAAATCAGGATGGCCGGACGTGGGATTGAACCGTCGTCCTCCCGAATGCGAGTCCAGTGTGATCCACTGCGCCACCTCGCTCGGTAAACAATCTGCCTTCAATTAGTTGCACAGAAGGAACATACCTCCGCAAAAAAAGATAGTGTTTAACAGGTTCTCCCCTAGCGTGATGCTGGTAAAAACCGCAGTTGATGTCGTGTCCGGTCCTGTAAGAGACACACGATAGGAAACATCAACCGTGGACATAATTGGGATCCATAAAAATATGTATGTGCGCGTGTGTTTTCCAGACCTCCCCCTAAACCACTGAAGCGATTTCAACAAAACCAGGTATATATGTATGCTTTACTAACAGGCAACAATCGCTGTCGGGTTAAGAACCACTTATCTGACATAGTTCAGGAGATATGACAACATAAACAATGATATGTGTGAGAAACTGATACATTATGTATGACGTTTAAATTTATTATTTCTGTGCTACTAACTGTATTCGCAATAAATTTCGGAGGTAGTACTCATTTATAGCGCTAAATGCACCTACAAAAGTATGTCACGGTACCACACATAGTTCAGGAAATATGACGTAACGAACACTGAGATGCGCGAAAAATTTCCGCTTCTGCATGAAGTTTTATTAAATTTATTCTTTACTTCTAATGCACTGGTACAGCCGAGTCTAGGAAATGCCTTTCACATTCCAACTGCGCAGCGCAAACGGCTGTAGGCGAAAACAGCAACTGCCCACAGAGCTTTGAAGAGGCGTCGGCACAGAGACGTTTACAAAATAACGTTGTAGACACGCAAGCAGCTGCGCCCAATGTACAGAAACTGTTCGAGATACTGTACTTAACCTTTGCACGTCATGCATATTTCTTAGTATGACTGTTTCATACTTTCAGAGGTGTTGTCTCGACTACATGGAAATGAAATTTTTTCGATATTTCACTACAGACACCCTTCAAATTAGGGTTCCATACTTCTGTCTGTAAAAGCGGAACACTTATAGAACAATTAATTTTAAATACGTTGTGGGAGTGAACAGTGATCAATGTGTTACAAATATTTACTATCAAAAACAGTCTTGATCACAATTTATTTATTACAGTGACTGGTTTCGACCACTACTGTTGTCATCTTCAGACCTACAAGTCTTCAAATGGCTCTGAGCACTATGGGACTCAACATCTTAGGTCATAAGTCCCCTAGAACTTAGAACTACTTAAACCTAACTAACCTAAGGACATCACACACACCCATGCCCGAGGCAGGATTCGAACCTGCGACCGTAGCAGTCCTGCGGTTCCGGACTGCAGCGCCAGAACCGCTAGACCACCGCGGCCGGCTACAAGTCTTACACAAAGCTTTAATTAGAGGGTTACATACATTAAAGAAAATACATAAAGCTACAAAACGATGAATTACCAATGAGTAAGAACCTCCTTCTGGTGGTAAATCGCTATTGGAGATACCAGTGCACGTCTTGCAATATATAATGGAGGCTCCACTCACTTCTGAGCAGCATACATAGCACACGCCCATTGGGCATTCTGATCACAATAGCCATACATCAACGCGATATCTACCTTCTCCAAATTTGGTAAACGGTCCATTTTAACACGGGTAATGTATCACGAAGCAAATACCGTCCGCACTGGCGGAATGTTACGTGATACCACGTACTTATACGTTTGTGACTATCACAGCGCCATCTATCAAAAAGCGAAAAAAGTGGTCCAACTAAAACATTCATATTTCTTTACTTACTACACGAATATGTAATAACAAATGGGGCTTCCTATTTAAAAAAAAACGCAGTTGATATCCGTTTGACCTATGGAAGCGCCATCTAGCGGGCCAACCATAGTGCGATCTGGTTTCCCCCTTCAAGCTAGACGAGTTATGTTCTTTGTAGTTTTTTCGTTTGACGCTTATGTCGTGAGATATTTGGCCCGGTCACTATCAATGGACCACCCTGTATAAATAAGTTTGTATGAAAATCTCAGTGCGCGTGTCATTCACGTCCTTGGCTATTCTTTTTTTTTTCTTCGTTTCAGTAGAAAATTGAGAAAATGAATAGATACCCAGGCGATGTCGAGTTGGTCAGATAGTGCAATAATAAAAGGAAGACTATAGGAAAGAGCGAGCACACAACTGAATTATCTAATCGAGAGAGAAAAGAGAAAATCATCATCAGCAAAATAAATTTCTGGTGATCTAACCTAAACAGCGGTTCGTAGACTTGAGTGATATCTGTGCACGAAGATGCGCGTGATACCAGAGAAAGAAACATCTGGGGAAAGCAAGAAAGTGCGTGAGGCGCCCAGTGCGTTTGAAAAAACTGTTTAAATGTGTGTGAATTCCTAAGGAACCAAACTGCTGAGGTAACCGGTCCCTAGACTTACACACTACTTAAACTAACTTGTGCTAAGAACAACATACACACCAATGCCCCAGGGAGGACTCCAACCTCCGGCGGGAGGGGTCGCGCAAACCGTGACATGGCGCCTCAAACCGCGCGGCCACTCCACGCGGCCAGTGCGTTTGAAACACGAGTCGAAGCTGTTCAGGATATGACATGATCGTACTTCACTGACGCGTCTACCTAATTCGCTTGTGCGCACTGCTTTAGCGGTCTTACCGTGGCTGGTGCATAGAATGGAACTGTGTCCCGACAACTTCACCTCCGTCATTGCCTAAGTCAAAGTAAGCCTGAGCTGCTGCAGCAAAAATCAGACCAAGACTGTCCGCCCCAAAGCATAGCATTTCTGGCGCGCATCACACCTCGGAGGAAACCTGCGTAACGTAGAAGTAAATATCCTCGGAGCAGTCAAGCAACTTAAATCACTTAATAAAAGCAAGTCTTCTGGTCCAGACTGTGTACCAATTAGGTTCCTTTCGGAGTATGCTGATGCATTAGCTCCATACTTAACAATCATATACAACCGTTCCTTCGACGAAAGATCCGTACCCAAAGACTGGAAAGCTGCACAGGTCACACCAATATTCCAGAAAGGTAGTAGGAGTAATCCACCAAATTACAGACCCATATCGTTAACGTCGATATGTAGCAGGATTTTGGAACATGTTGTGTTTATGAATTACTTCGAAGAAAACTGTCTATTGACACAGTGTCAACATGGGTTTAGAAAACATCGTTCCTGTGAAACACAACTAGCTCTTTATTCACATGAAGTGTTGAGTGCTATTGTCAAGGAATTTCAGATCGATTCCGTATTTCTGGATTTCCGGAAGGCTTTTGAGACTGTACCACACAAGCGGCTCGTAGTAAAATTGCGTGCTTATGGAATATCGTCTCAGTTATGTGACTGGATTTGTGATTTCCTGTCAGAGAGGTCACAGTTCGTAGTAACTGACAGAAAGTCATCGTGTAAAACAGAAGTGATTTCTGGCGTTCCCCAAGGTAGTGCTGTAGGCCCTTTGCTGTTCCTTATCTGTATAAACGATTTGGGAGACAATCTGAGCAGCCGTCTTCGGTTGTTTGCAGATGACGCTGTCGGTTATCGACTAATAAAGTCATCAGAAGATCAAAACAAACCGCAAAACGATTTAGAAAAAATATCTGAATGGTGCGAAAAGTGGCAGTTGACCCTTGTGAGGTCATCCACATGAGTGCTAGAAGGAACTAATTAAACTTCGGTTACACGATAAATCAGTCTAATCTAAAGGCCGTAAATTCAACTAAATACCTAGGTATTACAATTATGAAGAACTTAAATTGGAAGGAACACATAGAAAATGTTGTGGGGAAGGCTAGTTAAAGACTGCATTTTATTGGCAGGACACTTAGGAAATGTAACAGATGTAAGACTGCCTACACTACGCTTGTCCGTCCTGTTTTAGAATACTGCTGCGCAGTCTGGGATCCTTACCAGGTAGTACTGACGGAGTACATCGAAAAAGTTCAAAGAAAGGCAGCACGTTCTGTACTATCGCGAAATATGGGAGAGAGAGTCACAGAAATGATACAGGATTTGGGCTGGAAATCATTAAAAGAAAGGCGTTTTTCGTTGCGACGGAATCTTCTCACGAAATTCCAATCACCAACTTTCTCCTCCTAATGAGAAAATATTTTGTTGACACCGACCTACATAGGGAGGAACGATCACCACGATAAAATAAGTGAAATCAGAGCTCGTACGGAAAGATATAGGTGTTCATTCTTTCCGCGCGCTATACGAGATTGCAATAATAGATAATTGTGAAGATGGTTCGATGAACCCTCTGCCAGGCACTTAAATGTGATCTGCAGAGTATCCATGTAGATGCAGATGTAGATGTATAGTCTTCACGGCCAATCACAAGAGAAGGGTCTAAATTTTCTCCATTCTGCGATCTCCAAGCACTAGCAGCAGCTCCCACCCACAGTTAAAGTGTATTCGCCAATACGCACCGAGAATTCAATGAGCAGACAGAAGATAAACATCTCCTCCCGGGAAGGACTCTTTGTTCGGAAGCTCTCGGAACTTTGTCTGGGGATTAACACGGCGTTCCCTCTGCACCTTGTCCAGAAGAGAAATTACAGACATCCATTACACATGCATCGTACTCACCACCACATATGGGAACACCCTACCTGCACGCTGTCACGCCAATATAGCGCAGAAGCTATGTACGGTAAGTTGGAAGGCGTTCTACTTTCTCGCACGTTGTCGCTTCCCCCACCAGCGCCTACGAGCTTCAGCGACTGGCGATAGGTGTCTCCTCTGGTTCGTTCGGCTTACAGAGCCTGTATAGTGTATAGGAAGAGAGTGGCCAAACGGACGATACGGTGGCCATTTTTCTGCCAAACTGCCGGCGGGCTTTTGAATGGCCAGTAGTCGAGTACACACTCACCGAATCAAAAGCGCAAGACAATATGGCGAAATCATTTGTTAAATGCCTTCCTTTACAGGTATAATATACTCATAGTAGCCTACTACGTACAGCACAGGAAAATTTGATACAGTGGTTGTAAAAATTATTCGTTACTTGCATTTATCTCCTTTAAAGTTTGTTTACTAGACATATTGCAATGAAAGTAACGTAAATAAAAAAAAATATAGTTTATAGCATTTGTTTTGTATCGGAAGTGCATAACGCTAAAGATTTAACGTACCTGTATTACGTCAGATGAATGAAAGTCGTAAGCAGTTGTTCACTTGTGACATGCAAAAAGTGTGAGACGTATTAGTACTTCTCGTCACGTCTTCAAACTTTTTGCATGTCACAAGTAAACAACTGCTTACGACTTTCTTTCATATATGTATACTGAATACCTCTCATAGATAACAAACGAAAAAGTTTACAAAAATCAGGTAATGTTAAATGCAGGCTACTGTAATAACGACCAAATATAACAAGAGAACTACCGTATCCCTTCTAGCCCACAGTAAGTAGGCCTATTAAAAACTGTCTTCAAGAGTACCTACAGTTACTTACTACGAATAATGTTTCAGCAACTTCGACAACTGCGGAAAACGTGCTTACAACCTGCCTGCGTCAACAGTCAGGCAATAATACTGAACCAAAATAATGCCTAGTGTTCTGATTCGGAACGAAATAATGTTTGACGCTATAAAGTCGAATGAGCATGGCACAACAATTACAGGAACTTTCCGTTTCCAGCAAGGACTGTCAGATATTGGCTTCAGAAAAGCTTGTGATGCTACCAGTATGCACGCAAACGCTAATTACGTACTAAAAATGATATACGAGGGTGGTTCAGAAAGTAACCTCCGATTGGTCACAGTGCGGGTTGTGGGGGGAGTAGCGACGCCATCTGTGCGTTCACGCACTCAACAGGTCAGTCGGCATCAAGCCGTGATCGAGTGAACGTCGTACCTGCGCTAGTTTAGTTTTTGTGGCAGTTTGAAATGTGTGCTGCAATAGAAAACCCCGCCAAATGTGAAGTGTGTGCTGTCATAAGGTTTTTTTACAGCCAAAGGATATTCTGCAGCAGCTATTCATCGTGAGCTTTGTGCCGTATACGGACCAAGAGTTATGAGTGAAGGAGTTGTCCGTGAATGGGTACGTTTATTTAAAAGTGGACGAGAAAACGTTCATGATGAAGAGAGGAGTGGTAGACCATCATTGGTGACTGACGAACTCGTTCAGACAGTTGATGCAAAAGTTTGTGATAATCGACGTTTCTCAATGTCGGAGTTGTCTACTGGTTTTCCACAGATTTCTAAGACTCTCTTGTACGAGATAGTGACAGCAAGATTGGCTGGCTCCAGGCACAAGTGGGTGATTTTTATGCAGAAGGAATTTCAAAGCTTGTGAAGAGATACGATAAGTGCCTCAATCGCTATGGAGACTATGTAGAAAAATAGTGCAAAGATGTAGTTGTAAGATGTATATATTAAAATATTTTTATTTAACTTGGTGTATTTTTTTAAATCAACCGGAGGTTACTTTCTGAACAG
The DNA here is from genome assembly GCF_023898315.1 of Schistocerca nitens. Classification (NCBI taxonomy): domain Eukaryota; kingdom Metazoa; phylum Arthropoda; class Insecta; order Orthoptera; family Acrididae; genus Schistocerca; species Schistocerca nitens. The sequence goes on along the minus strand of NC_064623.1, from coordinate 29,208,785 downwards.
CCCTCGTACAACTAAATCGAACATGCATGCACAACGCATATATATATATATATATATATATATATATATATATGAATGAGAGAGAGAGAGAGAGAGAGAGAGAGAGAGAGAGAGAGAGAGAGAGAGAGAGAGAGAGAAGTGGCCATAGGTGAAGTTGCCCGTGATTGGTTGATTAGCTTAGGCAGAAAAATGGCACCAAATGTCTCTCGCGCTTCCAATGTTCGTCGTGCTTTTGAGTTGAATTGAAGTTCAGAGGACTTTTGGAAAAGATTAAAAGGTATTTGAATTATTCAGAGACTTGTTATGCGTTGTGCATGCATGTTCGATTTAGTTGTATATCGGTTTTAGTACGTAATTAGCGTTTTCGATCTTAAATACGAGTTGAAATAATGAAGCGTTTTGTGATGAAGTCGGTAGGCCTACATGTTTGAAGCAAACACGTTAGTAATTGTACAGTATTGTTTTTTACATCTGTAATTCGTTCTGCAGGCGTTCGTAAACGATGCCAGGTTGTGCTGCATTTGGTTGTTCCAATAGAGGCGAAGGTGGATTTCGCGCATTAGCATTTCCACACAATGAAGAAAGACGAAAGCAGTGGGCAGTCGTAGTCAACAGGGCTGACATAAATCAAACAGCAGCCTTGTGGAAACCAACCAAGTACTCTTATCTATGCGAAGGAAGTCGTTTTTGCTTTTTACCACATATAAAACAACTACAATATACATAGTTAAATTTGAAAACAGACCTGTAAATTGGCTGTGTGAAAATTATTATAACACATTATTCTTATAAACAAAGGCATTTAACGAATGATTCGCCATATTGTCTTGTGCTTTTGATTCGGTGAGTGTGTACTCCACTACTGGCCATTCAAAAGTCCCACCCACAGTTTGGCAAAAAAATGGGCGCCGTATCGTTCGGTTGGCCACTCTCTCCCTATACAAGCTCTCTAGTTCGGCAGCACAGGTCTAGTATCATTTGTTTATGTAGGTGGAAAATTAGCGTCACGCCAATATAATAGGCTTAGTCTTCAACTAAGTAAATAAATACTTTCGACAGCAGCAAAACGTTCTTAAACAGTGTGATAGTAATAACATTCCAGCGTTCTGCAACTTCTTATAATCATTTAAATAAATAAACAAACTTGTAACAGGGTAACACAGTATCGTATGAAGTGATGAAATGGATTAAAAAGTATTGAAGCTGAGTGTGTGTGGACTTCCTGGCGTTCATATTACTGCAGAAAAGTCAATACGGTAAAGGTTTTCTTTTTATTTCAGTATAAAGATAATTTTTTGCTTTAGCGTTTGAGTGTAAATGTCACAGTGAAATGAAAATTTGAAACTTTAGAGTTTTTAAACTGCTCTCGACTTTCATTAAAAGCTTGTGTGAATACAACAGGGTTTGTATTGGCGCTATCACTGAGTAATGAGTGTTCTGCACAGCAGTACAAAGTTTAGTTACAAAATTAAGTACTGAACCGGTAAGAAACATACATTTATAGAACCTGTGACCTATCAGAACCTTGAGTAATTTAGAAAATGAAAACGAAGCTGAACCGTTGAGACAAAAGCCTTACTTTCCTATGTACCTCCAGTGTATTGCAGATAACACAAAAATTTCGAAATAGTCCTGTTCGGAATGCAATACTTGTATTCCAGTGACTCAAGATGCCAGATATTTCAATGTTGCTTATAATTTAATGCGAGATGCCACGGTATCTTGCATACTTGTACTAGAATTTTGTGCAGAACTAGAAATATGGGTTAAAAATCTTGAAAATTGATTTTGTTCATTTGAAAATGATGTTCAAACGAAACATCGTGCTCCTCAGATAACTCCCTTATTATTGTATTTGATGTTTCCAAACAATTCCTACGAGATGACCATTTCCATATCCAACATTTGTGGGTCTGTTTTTTCTTCGTCAATGTCACTATAAGCTCTTCGGCTAAGAACCGCCCAACTCCCGTGCGAATCATTCCAGTTGTTGTCATCTTGAAATTGGTGTAAGTAGACGACTTATCTTAGAAGAAAGATTCAGGAAAGGCAAACCTACGTTTCTAGCATTTGTAGACTTAGAGAAAGCTTTTGACAATATTGACTGGAATACTCCCTTTCAAATTCTGAAGGTGGCAGGGGTAAAATATAGGGAGTGAAAGGCTATTTACAATTTGTACAGAAAACAGATGGCAGTTATAAGAGTCGAGGGGCATGAAAGGGAAGCAGTGGTTGGGAAGGGAGTGAGACAGGGTTGTAGCCTCTCCCCGATGCTATTAAATCTGTATATTGAGCAAGCAGTACAGAAAACAAAAGAAAAGTTTGGAGTAGGCATTAAAATCCATGGAGAAGAAATAAAAACTTTGAGCTTCGACGATGACATTGTAATTCTGTCAGAGACAGCAAAGGACTTGGAAGAGCAGTTGAACGGAATGGACAGTATCTTGAAAGGAGGATATAAGATGAACATCAACAAGAGCAAAACGAGGATAATGGAATGTAGTCGAATTAAGTCGGGTGATGCTGAGGGAATTAGATTAGGAAATGAGAGACTTAAAATAATAAAGGAGTTTTGCTATTTGGGGAGCAAAATAACTGATGATTGTCTAAGTAGAGAGGATATAAAATGCAGACTGGCAATGGCAAAGAAAACGTTTCTGAAGAAGAGAAATTTGTTAACATCGAGTACTGATTTAAGCGTCAAGAAGTCGTTTCTGAAAGTATTTGTATGGAGTGTGGCCATGTATGGAGGTGAAACATGGACGATAACTAGTTTGGACAAGAAGAGAATAGAAGCTTTAGAAATGTGGTGCTATAGAAGAATGCTGAAGATTAGATGGGTAGATCACATAACTAATGAGGAGGTATTGAATAGAATTGGGGAAAAGAGGAGTTTGTGGCACGACTAGAAGAAGGGATCGGTTGGTAGGACTTGTTCTGAGGCATCAAGGGATCACCAATTTAGTACTGGAGGGCAGCGTCGAGGGTAAAAATCGTAGAGGGAGACCAAGAGATGAATACACCAAACAGATACAGAAGGATGTAGGCTGCAGTAGGTACTGGGAGATGAAGAAGCTAGCATGAAGTAGCATGGAGAGCTGCAGCAAACCAGTCTCAGGACTGAAGACCACAACAACAACAACAACAACAACAACAACAACAACAACAGCGTTTCCAACACAGGTGTGTTGAGTCGCTGACGTGAATGAAAGGGCTGTGGTGGAGGAATCCACGTGTAAGAAATTCATGCCTGTCGAAACGCGGCTTAATGCCCAACTGTTAGACTTCTGTCGGCAGGGTCTTGAGTGCACTAAGACGAAGGAAAGTGCCCGTAATGGGCGGATAGCTCGGAGCTCGGACTACCTGTGTTCCATTTCGCTATTCAGCAAGCCGGCTGTTTCCTGAGAGTTGTAGACACTTGTGAGAAATCCGAGACGCTAAGGAACCGGCACAGGGTGTGTCGCTAATGCTGCGCCACCACGAGCTCGGCCACTAGCTGCTGCCGCCTAGTGTGACTGAGCGCTCGGCTTGTGCCGGCCCGGGCAGCTGCCGAGGGATATTCACACTCCTCCAGTGCAGCCAGGTTACATTATTTCACAATTGTTTTGGGCGAGGAAGAATGGCCTTAGTCAAATTAGAAATCGGAGCTGATTTTGCCCCCACGGTATCATGTCAACTGTTAGTTGCAGCACAGTTATGCGTAAGATCTTTTCATTAGAATTTTTGTTTTGATTAATCTCACATAGGGCATAATTTTTGCTCAACCTCATACTTAACCATGTATTTTACAGAAATTATAGAAACCGAAAATGTTTGCCATCTTTCAACTCCTCACCCAAAATTTTATATGATAGGAGTGGCAACCTTTTACCATATATTAAGATGAGCCAACTAAAGAATTTGGTTCTCGGTGGTAACTTTTTTCTTTAATGATTTCGAAACAAGCCTCAATTTTCCCGTACCACGCAGGGAAGTGTACTGAGGTCGAATGTGAGTCCTGCTAGCAATTAGCGTTAAGGAATGCGATTAATGTATTGAAACATGATGTATTCGTCGTCCACTCAAACATACATTGTTTCTAAAATTCTCTAAACAAAAATGCTGATTCTGGTTGTTAGAAAAGCTATGACTTTTCAGACTACATTAGTGAATCTTTTACAATTTGCGAGAGACATTTAGCCGACTTTGTGTCGTTTCCAGGGAACACCACGAGGAGGTAGTATCTCTTCGTCCCGCATTTTATTTACAATTTTTACAATAGGGCGATCGGCGTCAACTGAACCCCTTTTCAATATTTACAAGTGTTGCTGTAGCTTCAGCCATTTTCTTTTCATTGTTATTTCTGTGCATAGGCCACGCAAGTAAGAAATGATTTTATATTGCCGTCAACTTGTAGTCTTGTAAGGGCCTTAGAAACTATCTCATCTGTCTTAATTGCGAACTTATTTCTCCTTTTCCCACCTAGATTTAAAACTAGTCGGTCAAATTGGTGCCCATGATATTCTGCGTCCTCTCTGAGAATTTTTACTAAGGAGTAAAAATTTGCATGAACTTTCGAAATTAATGTATTTATCCTCCGATTCCATCCTTCTGAAACATTGTTGGTGTGGTGACGCCTTCCAGCGCAGTTCCATATATCCCTTGGCATGTCTTCATTATCCAGCCATTGTTCCAACAAAATAGTCGTAAAAATCCTGCAGTTTTTCATTATCTGGCGTGCTCTCCTGAATACATAGCCAGGGGAATGTGACCCAAAGCGGAACACAATGTTACGTGAAAACTAATTTCTTCGTTTTTCTTGTAGGCAGCAACAAGGCCGCAATTCTGCACTTGCCTCCACAAGCACTGATTGAAATGGTAGCTGCAGCCTTTAATGTTTGCATTAGGAAACCAATGTGTTACTGATTGGATAATTGCAGCTTCAAAATCCATCATGATAGCTACAGGATTCCATCCAGGTAAGTTGCTCTCAACAGCTGTGAAAAAGCGATCGTACGTTCCTCGCTTTTTATTGGGTAGCAAGGCGCACACGGTTGGAACTGTGATTGTTTCTATTGTGTTGGCAGAAGAGCCAACACCGTGTTACTAGTGGAGGCCGAAATGCACGCGTTTTAGCTCACGCGGGCTGGCGTGAGGAGGGAAGAACTATACTGACGTGAGGTCTGGAACATGACAAGGAATTAGAATTCAGAAAGCGGACGTAATTAGTTTGATACTTAACTTTAATCCATTAATGATGAGCGTCGCTCTTGACGGTACATGATTCACAATTTTGTCTGTTCAGAATTCATTCTAATTTCTGAATATGGCGCCCTGCTAGGTCGTAGCAAATGACGTAGCTGAAGGCTATGCTAAACTATCGTCTCTGCAAATGAGAGCGTATGTAATCAGTGAACCATCGCTAGCAAAGTCGGCTGTACAACTGGGCGAGTGCTAGGGAGTCTGTCTACACTAGACCTGCCGTGTGGCGGCGCTCGGTCTTCAATCAGTGGCGTCACGCGGGTCCGACGTATACTAACGGACCGCGGCCGATTTAAAGGCTGCCGCCTAGCAAGTGTGGTGTCTGGCGGTGACACCACAGTTTGCTCCTCAGAACTAGAAATATCGGCATGAATAATAAATAACTGTCCAAACTGCTTTCTGGAGCTTTTGAACGTTCCAGCGACAAAGAACGAATTGCAGTCTGTTAAACAGGATTTCCCCCTTTCCCTGGCGAACACCAATATCCTACCATTTGGTCCTCTGTCGTCGTCTGCAAGTAAAAATTTGCTAATGAGCAAATTATGTTCTTGCAGAAATATTCCTGCAGGATCGGTCTGATCATGTGTAGATCCCATGCTTTTTTGCCTGATGCGTTGCAGCGATCGTTTTGCACTTCTGTGTGACGGCAGTAATGTGACGATGTCGTATCCTTGATTGAGCAGTGGCCCTACTTCTTCGACGTAAACAGAAGACATTGAAGTGTCCGTTTCTTTTACACGCCTTTTGGCGCTTGCCACGTGTTTTCGCACTACATTAGCCGCGACGTCCGGAATACATGTATGGCTGCCTTCGCCTAAAACTAAGTTTTTTTTCTGGTGGATAGTCTTCCTTTACACTTCTTGCTTAAGTTTACGCGATGCGCTGCCTGTTTGGTGTCCACAGCAGAACTGAACTGCTGTGCGCTACCCTGTTTGGTGTCCCTGTAGACCAGGGGTCTCCAAACCTTTTAGTGCGCGGGCCACATTGACTCCACCACGATGTCATAAGGGCCAAGATCTACCTAATGGGATTAAAGCACCCTAGCACTCCACGATCACCGTAGTGTAAGGCTAAAGGAAAGATGAAATCGAAAATCGAAGGTTGTGGGATTAGCTGCACTGAAACGAACTACGAAATTTATTTAATTACTTAATTTTGATTTGTGGACGTACCTGACCGAAATTCTGGTGGATTTCAGCGACAAAAAAGTATGTCACTGCACATTCTTCACGAAAGCGTCCTGCAAAGTTAACGAAATCTCAAAATCATAGTTAGCAACACTATTACTGCAAGACGTAAAAGAGGTCTAATGTGTCAACGCATTGTTATTTCAAGCGGTGCAACGATAAGTGTAGTTATGTAGTCTTGTAGCGAGTAGCAGAGCCCATGTCGTGGTGTATTGGTCACGATAGGCCTCGAAACTCAATTGTTGGCAGCAGTGTGCGATTTGTGGTTTTACCAGTGGGGGGGGGGGGGGATGTCCTAGTGGGTTAGTATAATTATATATGTTACTAGCTTGGACCGTGGCGTTACCCATGGTTAAACAGTTATTTATAAATAGATGTTAATGCCGAAACTCACTATTCACGCGTATGCACTATTAGAAAAGCCATTCCTTGTTATATCTTTAAAAGTACATTATAGGTAAAGCTTGTTTACAAAATCATCTACATACAGGTATACGAGGGGAATTCAAAAAGTAAAGGTACATTTGTGAAAAGCTGTACTTATTCTGATGATAGAAAACTGAAACATGCGTTATTTTTCTACGTAACATCCCTCGATTTCAATGCAGTTTTCCCGACGTTTTACGAGTTTTTTTTATTTCATCAGAAAAAAATACGTTTTTCGGTTGCATCTGTAACCAATTTTGCACAGCAGCAATGACGTCTTCATCACTTTCAAATCTTCTTCCCTGTAGTGCCTCCGTTAAGGACCCAAACATGTGAAAATCGCTTGGAGCCAGGTCTGGACTGTATGGTGGATGTTCCAGCACCTCGAATCTCAACTGCTTTATTGCGTCGGCTGTCCGTATGGCAGAATGTGGGCGAGCGTTATCTTGCTGCAGAATGACACCTCTTCACAGTTTTCTACGACGTTTGGATCTGATTGAAGGTTTTAGTTTCGTACGCAACACATCACATCCACCATACAATACAGACCTGGCTCCAAAGCCTTGTTTACGCTGTGGCGACGTCTTGCAACATTGTGGCATGCTACGGAAATGTGGCGTGTGCCATCTTGACATTTAGTTCTAAATGTTTTGAAATGCTTACCTACTACATAACACTTTTTCAAAATTAATAAGCAAATATATTAATAGTATTAATGGTAAGACTGTATTAAAAACTTTCAGTGTTCGGCTCCACAAATTTAAATTATATGTAAAGTTTTACTCCAGTGCTTGGGAAATAAAAATCCCAGGTTGGGATGCATAAACTAAAACCAGAGGAGGGGATGGTCTGATGCAGAGAGGGGGAAATCCCCCCACCCCCCCCAGCAAATCGCACAGTGGTTGGCAGTATAGGTACCACCTCAAATATTTGGCGGGCCGGATACCGGGGATGTCCGGCCAGCTAACGCGGATCGGTTTGCCGGCTCTCGCGGGCTGGTTTCGGCCCGCGGGCCCTAGTTTGAAGACCCCTGCTGTAGTCCGCCCGAAACCTGTTCGGCCGGGTCTCCTCACAAGTGTCGCTCCTCACAAGTGTCGCTCCTCACAAGTGTCGCTCCTCACAAGTGTCGCTCCTCACAAGTGTCGCTCCTCACAAGTGTCGCTCCTCACAAGTGTCGCTCCTCACAAGTGTCGCTCCTCACAAGTGTCGCTCCTCACAAGTGTCGCTCCTCACAAGTGTCCCAACCCCGTTTCCTGTAGTTGGCTTCCACTTCTATTGACGCCGGACGGCAGGGATTAATGCGTGGCTCCTTCAACTCACTGGGTGTCCCGTGTTAGGGGACTACCCACTGCTCACGTAGCTATTGTTTCCTTACAGCCGAGGGAACACTTTTACTAACACTCCCCCCCCCCCCCCCCCCCCCAAAATGGAACAGCATGGTCCCCGAGCCTCATGCGATGAAACGAAATAAAAGCTGGTACTTTTTGCAGACCAAACTAGCATTACAGTATATCCCATTAGAGAGGAAACAGAAGAGTTGGTAAATGATATTTCTCAAAGAATTATTGAGTCTCTGGAAATGGACTCTCCCTAAATTTTGTGAAAAAAAGCACGCCACATTCTGTTCTGTACAACAAAGTCATACCAACAGTTGATGCAGCACTTGAGCGGGAGTTAGGAAGTAGGCCAGAATGCTCTAAATTTTTGGATGTACATATTGATGAAAACTGGAAGAAGCATATGACTGAGCGTCTCAAACAAATTGAACTACGTTAGCTCTTCGTGAATTGCTAATCTCGGAAACAAACATATACAGGGTGAGTCGCCTAACATTACTGCTGGATATATTTCGTAAACCACATCAAATACTGACGAATCGATTCCACAGACCGAACGTGAGGAGAGGGGCTGTGTAATTGTTTAATACAAACCATAACAAAAATGCACGGAAGTATGTTTTTTAACACAGACCTACGTTTTTTTAAATGGAACCCCGTAAGTTTTGTTAGCACATCTGAACATATAAACAAATACGTAATCAGGGCCGTTTGTTGCATTGTAAAATGTTAATTACATACGGAGATATTGTAACCTAAAGTTGACGCTTGAGTACCACTCCTCCGCTGTTCGATCGTGTATATTGGAGAGTACTGAATTACGTAGGGATCCAAAGGGAACGGTGATGGACCTTAGGTACAGAAGAGACTGGAACAGCACATTACGTCCAAATGCTAACACCTTTTTATTGGTCTTTTTCACTGACGCACATGTACATTACCATGAGGGGTGAGGTACACGTACACACGTGGTTTCCGTTTTCAATTACGGAGTGGAATATAGTGTGTCCCGACATGTCAGGCCAATAGATGTTCAATGTAGTGGCCATCATTTGCTGCACACAATTGCAATCTCTGGCGTAATGAATGTCTTACACGCCGCAGTACATCTGGTGTAATGTCGCCGCAGGCTGTCACAATACGTTGTTTCATATCCTCTGTAGGATACGTTGTAGGCACATCACGGTACACATTCTCCTTTAACGTACCCCACAGAAAGAAGTCCGGAGGTGTAAGAGAACGGGCTGGCCAATTTATGCGTCCTCCACTTCCTATGAAACGCCCGTCGAACATCCTGTCAAGGGTCATCCTAGTGTTAATTGCGGAATGTGTAGGTGCACCATCATGCTGATACCACATACGTCGACGCGTTTCCAGTGGGACATTTTCGAGCAACGTTGGCAGATCATTCTGTAGAAACGCGATGTATGTTGCAGCTGTTTGGGCCCCTGCAATGAAGTGAGGACCAATGAGGTGGTCGCCAATGATTCCGCACCATACATTTACAGTCCACGGTTGCTGTCGCTCTACCTGTCTGAGCCAGCGAGGATTGTCCACGGACCAGTAATCGATGTTCCGTAGATTCACTGCCCCGTGGTTTGTGAAACCCGCTTCATCGGTAAACGGGTAGAACTGCAACGCATTCTCTGTTAATGCTCATTGACACAATTGCACTCGATGATTAAAGTCATCACCATGTAATTGCTGATGTAGCGACACATGAAACGGGTGAAAGCGGTGACGATGCAGTATGCGCATGACACTACTTTGACTCAGTCCACCGGCTCTCGCAATGTTCCGTGTACTCTTGTGTGGGTTCATGGCAACAGCAGCTAACACACCAACTGCACCCGCTTCTCCTGTGACGGGCCTGTTACGGACCCGTTTGCGTGCTACGACCGTACCTGTTGCATACAGTTGGCGGTAGATGTTTTGCAATGTGCGGCACGTTGGATGCTCTCTGCCCGGGTACCGTTCTGCATACACCCTGCAGGCTTCAGCTGCATTTCGTCGTCACTCGCCATGGATGAGTATCATCTCCGCCTTTTCAGAGTTCGAATACACCATGGTCACAGTTCCTACAACACTACACTATCACAGACGTCTGGTAACACGGTGTACTACAGTTGGTCTGCGTGCGGAGACGAATGCAGAATAACAATAGCAGCAAGCGCTACGCGCGGACACTGCGACAGCTAGACCAAACCACAACAGTGCACTACAGCCACACTCGTAAACACGGTCGTCATCGTAAACATGTCCCTGCAGATGCTGCTCGCCGACCGTGGCCCGTGTTTGTTACAACACGCAACTGAACGTCGGAGGTTTCAAGCGTCAACTTTAGGTTACAATATCTCCGGATGTAATTAACATTTTACAATGCAACAAACGGCACTGATTACGTATTTGTTTATATGTTCAGATCTGCTAACAAAACTAACGTGGTTCCATTTTTTAAAAAAAACGTAAGTTTGTGTTAAAAAACATACTTCCGTGCATTTTTGTATGGTTTGTATTAAACAATTACACTAGCCCCTCTCCTCACGTTCGGTCTGTGGAATCGGTTCGTCAGTATTTGATGTGGATTACGAAATATATCCAGCGGTAATGTTAGGTGACTCACCCTGTATACCTCCTGACATATTTTACACATTTCCACTCAGAAACATCGTACGGAATAACTTTCTGGGGTAACTCATCACTTAGAAAGAAACTACCGATTGCACAAAAGCGAGCATTAAGAATAATATGTGGTGTTCATCCACGGTGGTCATGTAGGTACCTTTTCAAGAAGCTAGGCATTTTAACTGCGCTGTCACAATACATATTTTCGCTCATGAAAGTCATCACAGATAATCCATCAAAATTTCAGAAGAATAGTGGTGTCAAGACCCACTAGAGAGAAAAATGACCTTTATTACCCACTGTTATAGCTGTCAGTGGCTCAGAGAGGAGTTCAAATTGCAACAATAAAAATAAAATGTCTGACAGGTAGCGAAGCAAGATTTAAATCTGATTTAAAATCGTTTCTTCCGGAAAACTGCTGTTCCATCTACGAATTTCTACTTAAAAACTGGTAGCCAGAGAAAAAAGAGAAAGGAAAAAGATCTAGTTGCTAGAGCAGGGTGGAATATAATAATGTGTTCATTAATGTTAACATTAATCATGTACACATATCCTCTAAACTGAATCCATCCACATTATTCCGATAAAAGAATCGTTTAAATGATCTACAGAACATACAACTGCCGAACTAAATAAGACCGAGAAGTAAATTTACTTTCGACCAGAGGACAATATAACTAGAAAAATTGAGCTACGCCCTCATCACTCACGTAATCAGTGCTTAACCATACGGAAATTTCGTAAATCAAATTGAATCCCAACGCGTATGAATAACGTGAGTTTGGTATGCAAGTGTGGTATGGAAATGAGAAAAATATGTGTGGCGGAGGTCTGGAGCATGTCGCCGTCTTACAAGGTTCTTCCTATGAATCTCAGTCTGGCATTTGCTTTCTCTACTACGGGGTGTTAATAAGTCTCTCTGCAGTGCCGTATGATTGTTAGCCGCGCGTGCCATATGATTGTTCGCCTGCCTGGGTTACTTCCCTTGAAGTGGACTCTCCCAACATTCCACTGTTTTGTTTATCTCAGCCAGCGTCAGTAGTATCGTTGGTGCGTGTCGTTAATTGTTGACGTGAACGTTTAAGTTTAGTTGCTTTCTTTCTTTTGTTTCGTTTTTGTCACTGTTAAAATGCTAACCATTGAAGAACGTGTGTTTTTAGTCTAACAAGTGTTCAAAGCTGGCGGTAAATACACAGTTTCAGTTCGTCAAACCTTTAATTCAGTTTTCCCGGAGACAACACTCCCACATCGCGATACTGTGCGAGATCTGATTAACAAGTTTCGAAGTACGGGTTCAGTGACAGATGCACCGAGAAGTGGTCGTCCTAGCGTTTTGTCTGAGGATAAACTACTCGATATTTCCGATAAAATGTTCATGTATCAAAACAAGTCAATCGGCAGTAGTGGCCGAGCGGTTCTAAGCGCTTCAGTCTGGAACCGCGCAACCGCTACGGTCGCGGGTTCGAATCCTACCTCGGCCATTGATGTTTGTGATGCCTTTAGGTTAGTTAGGTTTAAGTAGTTCTAAGTTTTAGGGGACTGATGACCATTGTCAATAGTTCAGAAATGTCGTTCAACAAAATGGAAGGGGCATTCTTAATGAAATGTTTTTCACTGATGAGGCGCGGTTTCATTTATCCGGGTACGTGAACTCGCGTAATTCTCGTATGTGGAGTGCTGCAAATCCATTGTGTATTCGTGGGGAACCACTTCATTCTGTGAAAATAGGAGTTTGGATTGCAATTTCTAGACGCCGGATTGTGGGTCCCTTATTTCTCAACGAAAGAATAAAAGCAGAACGATACTGCAGTGATATTCTGTACCCATTCATGGGAGAACTTGTGTTAAGTGAAATACGGAACGGTTATTTTCAACAAGATTGTGCAACCACACATACAGCTCGCGTTTCAATGTCACTGCTTACTGATGTTTTTGGTGATCGCATAATTTCACAGGGACTTCGGTCTCCACGATCGCCTGACCTAACACCACCTGACTTTTTCTTCTGGAGTGCAACGAAAGCAACTGTCTATAACGACGTCAAAAATCCATCGATGAATTGAAAACTGCAATATCCACTTTCACTGCTTCTCTTACTGAAGAAATGTTACAGCTTGTGTTTGGAAACATAATTAGACGAATTGAATTGTGCATTCAACAACAGGGGGGACACTTTCAACATTCAATGTGAAAATTTGTAAGCAAAAATGAATATTCAATAAATTAATAGCTTGTATTTCACTGAGTTTTATTTCAGTATATTCACTGCGGCATACGGCACGCGCGGCTAACAATCATACGACCCTGCGGAGAGATTTTTTGAACACCCCGTATTTCTTTTATGTGGTCATTCCACTTAAGGTAGCTCTAGATAGTTACTCCGAGGTATTTTACGGCAGATACTGTTTCCAGCAATTCGTCATCGAAAATGTAGTTGTATAGCAGTGCATTTCTTTACCAATGCTTGCGCAATATGTTACACTAATTTTCCTTCGGGGTCAACAGCCACAGCCTGTGCCATTCATCAATACTCTGAATGCCATTCTGGCATTGTTACTTTCTTACAGACAACCGCATGATCTGCGAACAGTGTTAAAGAGCTTCCGACGTTTTCTACTATATCATTTACAGGGTGACAATTACTGAACTATATGACAAAAATGTAAATTAGTTACGAACTACGGCGTGCACACACTTCATTCATCGTGTAAACGTCACAACAAATACTCGGGTTTAGGTTATAATATGTTCGATATGCCTGCCGTCTTTGGCAATGATGTGGCGCAGACGAATAATGAAATTCTGCATGACCCGTTGAAGTGTCGGAACATCGATGCTGTCGATCTCCTGACAGACTGTTTTCAGCTCAGCAATTATTTTGGGGTTATTGCTGTACACCTTGTCTCTAATACAGCCACACAGCATGTGTTCAGATCTGGAGAATATGGCGGCTAATCGACGCCCACGCCAGTGGCCTCTGGGTACTCCAGAGCCAGAATGCGGTCCCCAAAGTGTTCCTCCAGGAAATCACTCTCCTGATTCGACGGGGTGGAGCTCCGTCTTGCATGGACCACATCTTGTTGAACACAGGGTCACTTTGGATGATGGGGATGAAATCATCTTCGAAAACCTTCACGTACCGTTCGGTAATCGCCGTGCCATCAAGGAGTATCGAACCGATTATTCCGTGATTCGACATTGCACACCGCACAGTCACCCGCTGAAAGTGAAGACACTTCTCGATCGGGAAATGCGGATTCTCAGCCCCCCGAATGCACCAGTTTCGCTTATTGACAAACTCATCCAAATGAAAGTGGGCTTCATCGCTAAACCAAACAACAATGCGCATACTATTTCCATAATGCCACGCAGCCAACAGTGCAGTTTGAACGTCCTAACGCAAACCGTTCAGAAGTTGTGACGATTTTATTTCATATAGTTCAATAATAGGGAGCGAAAGGCTATTTACAGTTTGTACAGAAACTAGATGGCAGTTGTAAGAGTCCAGGGACATGAAAGGGAAGCAGTGGTTGGGAAGGGAGTGACACAGGGTTGCAGCCTCTCCCTGATGTTATTCAATTTGTATATTGAGCAAGCAGTAAGGGAAACAAAAGAAAAATTCGGAGCAGGTATTAAAATCCATGGAGAAGAAATTAAAAACTTTGAGGTTCGCCGATGACATTGTAATTCTGTCAGAGACAGCAAAGGACTTGGAAGAGCAGTTGAACGAAATGGACAGTGTCTTGAAAGGAGGATATAAGATGAACATCAACAAAAGCAAAACAAAGATAATGGAATGTAGTCGAATTAAGTCGGGTGATGCTGAGGGAATTAAATTCGGAAATGAGACGCTTAAAGTAGTAAAGGAGTTTTGCTATGTGGAGAGCAAAATAACTGATGGTAGTCAAAGTAGAGAGGATATAAAATGTAGACTGGCAATGGCAAGGAAAGCGTTTCTGAAGAAGAGGAATTTGTTAACGTCGAGTATAGATTTGTCAGGAAGTCGTTTCTGAAAGTATTTGTATGGAGTGTAGCCATGTATGGAAGTGGAACATGGACGATAAATGGTTTGGCCAAGAAGACAATAGAAGCTTTCGAAATGTGTCTAACATTCTGCGTGGTGTCTGTTGTTCTATATCGTGTCTCCCTACCACTTTCGCGCAACGACGCTCTGAGCGTGATTTTTTTAGGGAATTGACTAGTTTGAACCTGGGACCTGTTGCTGGTAAGGAGACGTCAGATCACACATGACATGTAGAGTTCAGAAGAGTTCAGTGAGACTAGCGATGATATAACCAAATACTTAATGATTTCAGCGTCAGCTCCACTGCACTCCCTGTAAAAGAATTTTAATACTAAGTTTAGTGGAAGGGGTTCAAGGCTTTCCTATTTTTAGTTAGCTGGTAAAATAACGTCGAAAAAGCAGTTAAGTTTACCATTGGAAATTTTATTCTACTCACAAAACATTGTTTATAAATTGCACTATTGATAAAAGGAAATGTTTTAATACAGGATGGTAAAAACCAACTGCGTTCAACAAAAATGTGAACGAATATTCCCTGAATGGGTTTCCAAGTTCTACAATGGATCGAAGGATGACCTATGCCATATCACATCAATAATCTAGGTTTAAATTAAGTTTCACAAAAGAGAAAACTATCAAAATGGTGTACAGTGACCCTCAATTATCTTTAATTATTATCTAACTTGTCGTAAATTATAGTGGCTGATGTGGCTTCTCAATAACTATATATCAGAAAAATCATCGCGTTTCAGATTTTTGCTTCAAGTGGCAAATGTGAACACCATGAGCTTTAATTGACGATCGACACTAGTATTACGCAAAAAGGAGGTGTAACAGATGAGACTTCTGCAGTTCTGAGTGAAGCTTTATGCGCTGTTATGCGGCATCACGTGCGTTAATTACCTTGTTGGTATTCGTCAGGGGGCGGCGGGCAGCACAGCTCCGCTCACCTCGCCGTCTCGGAAGCAACTGTCTCCTAACTTCTTCTTACTACAATTTACCGAAGTTGGTTTTTAAAAAAAATATCTGGCTGTGTTTTCATCTGACCAATTAGGGTCTCAATGTTACCTTAAGCTCCGCCTACAAAAATTCTGTCTTATGCAATGAGAAACGTTATACTTTTCGTGGTGGGGCAATGTTTTTAAAGTTTGCAACGTAACAGAGACGCGAGAAAGTCTCACGCTAAAACTTGCAGCTGGTGTGGTCCTTTTAGTGTAATCTTTTAACATGGGCTGGGGGTGGTCCTAGCGGTTAGCTGGCTACGTGGGTGTCCGTCCCTTATCGTAGGGCCTTCTAGCTTAACATGGATCTGCTCTCGGCTTCTGTTCTCGTTTCTCCCCTCGGAACTGCGTCTGTCCCACGGTGGGAAGGTATGACATGCATTTAGGCATTCTTGTGTTAGTCTGTGGTATTCCATTTGCTCACTCGTTACTCGTATTACTTTGGTTAATTTAATGCCACGATTTATTCGGAGCTATGTGACATACTACTGGATTTGCTTATCATGTCAGGGTTTTCATGGAAGGTGTTGGATTTGCCTGACACCTTAAATGTGGTGCTACAGAAGAATGCTGAAGATTAGATGGGTAGATCACATAACTAATGAGGTATTGAATAGAATTGGAGAGAAGAGAAATTTGTGGCACAACTTGACTAGAAGAAGTGCATATTCTGAGGCATCAAGGGATCACCAATTTAGTATTGGAGGGCAGCGTGGAGGGTAAAAATCGTAGAGGGAGACCAAGAGATGAATACACTAAAGAGATTCAGAAGGATGTAGGTTGCAGTAGGTGCTGGGAGATGAAGAAGCGTGCACAGGATAGAGTAGCATGGAGAGCTGCATCAAACCAGTCTCTGGACTGAAGACAACAACAATAACAGTTCAAAAGTCATCCCCCCGTATATACACTAACGGAAAATAGTCCCAGCACTAAGAAGGAGTTATGCAATATAAATGAAAGTTGACAGGTGAGTTTGTACATCTTAAAGGCGACGTCTATTGAAATTTCTCTCCAGTCGTGTAAGTGTGAAGCTAGTAGCGGCACTGTGGGGAAGCAAGTCAGGTTTGCCTTAAATACTCACTGTGACGGGCGTGAGTATTAGTAACTTTTGACATTGAACGTGATGAGCAGGTGTCAGTTAAGAATTCTTCTAAGGCGACACGAACGCCATTATTAACATGTCACTGATTTTCAACGAGACCGTGTAACAGAGCTAGGAGAAGCTGGATGTTCCTTCCGCGATGTTGCAGAAAGACTGGGCAGGAATGTAGCCAATGTACATGACCGCTGACAACGGTGGTCAAGAGTACGTACGGTCGCAGGAAGACAGCTCCGGACGGCCACGTGGCCCTACTGAGAGGGAACACCGTCGTGTTTGGTGTATGGGTGTGATGCGTTGTACTGCGTCTGCAGCAGCAATTCGAGCAGTAGTTGGCACGACATGCGCGGTAACATTGGAGATACTATCGAAGACAGTGGTGCCAAAGCAGATTAACTGACCACAGCCTTCCGAAATGCCCTCACAAAAGAAGAAGAAGTAAATATTCCAGAATTCGAATCGACAACACCTGCCAACATGAGTAACATAGAAGTACATATCCTCGGGGTAGTGAAGCAACTCAGATCACTTAATAAAAGCAAGTCTTCTGGTCCAGGCTGTATACCGATCAGGTTCCTTTCGGTGTATGCTGATTGCATTAGCTCCATATTTATCATGTACAACCGTTAGCTCGATGAAAGATCCGTACCCAAAGTCTGGAATGTTGTGCAGGTCATACGAATATTCAAGAAAGGTAGTAGGAGTAATCTACTAAATTACAGGCCCATATCGTTAACGTCGATATGCAGCAGGATTTTTGAACATATATTGTGTTCGAACATTATGAATTACCTCGAAGAAAACGGTTGACACACAGTCAACATGGGTTCAGAAAATATCATTCCTGTGAAACACAACTAGCTCTTTATTCCCATGAAGTGATGACTGCTATTGACAAGGGATTTCAGATCGATTGCGTATTCCTGGATTTCAGGATGGCTTTTGACGTTGTACCACACAAGCGGCTCGTAGTGAAATTGGGTGCTTATGGAATATCGTCTCAGTTATGTGACTGGATTTGCGATTTCCTGCTAGAGAGGTCACAGTTCGTAGTAATTGACGGAAAGTCATCGAGTAAAACAGAACTGATTTCTGACGTTCCCAAAGGTAGCGTTATAGGCCCTTTGCTGTTCATTATCTGTATAAATGATTTGGGAGACAATCTGAGCAGCTGTCTTCGGTTGTTTGCAGATGACGCTGTCGTTTATCGACTAATAAAGTCATCAGAAGATCAAAACAAACTGCAAATGATTTAGAAAAAATATTTGAATGGTGCGAAACGTGGCAGTTGACCCTAAATAACGAAAAGTGTGAAGTCATCCACATTAGTGCTAAAAGGAACTCAAACTTCGGTTACACGATAAATCAGTCTAATGTAAAAGCCGTAAATTCAACGAAATACCTAGGTATTACAATTACGAACAACTTAAATTGGAAAGAACACACAGAAAATATTGTAGGGAAGACTAAGCAAAGGCTGCGTTTTATTGGCAGGATACTTAGAAAATTGAACAGGTCTTCTAAGGAGACTGCCTACACTACGCTTGTCCGTCCTGTTTTAGAATACTGCTGCACGGTGTGGGATCCTTACCAGGTAGGACTGACGGAGTACATCGAAAAAGGCAGCACGTTTTGTATTATCGCGAAATATGGGGGAGAGTGTCACAGAAATGATACAGGATTTGGGCTGGAAATCATTAAAAGAAAGGCGTTTTTCGTTGCGACGGAATCTTCTCACGAAATTGCAGTCACCAACTTTCTCCTCCGAATGAGAAAATATATTGTGTTGACACCGACCTACGTAGGGCGGAAGGATCACCACGAAAAAATAAAATAAGGGCCATGAGAGGTCATACGGAAAGATATATGTGTTCGTTTTTTAAGCGCGCTATACGATATTGGAATAATAGAGAATTGTGAAGGTGGTTCGATGAACCCTCTGCCAGGCACTTAAATGTTATTTGCAGAGTATCCATGTAGATGTAGAAGTAGAAATCGATTACATCGACAGCCGCGACCCAGACGCTCTGTAGCGTGCCGTTCCACTTACCCCAAATCATTGCCATTTCCGATTTGAGTGGTGTCTCATTGGAGAGCAGTGGGAGGCCTGTTGTGTTTTATGATGAAAGCCGGTTCTGCCTCGGAGCCAGTGATGGCCGTGTGTTGGTTAGGAGCGGCCAGGCTGGACACACTGGACTTACACCAGGAATTATGGTCTGGGGGCGCGATTTCGTATCACAGCAGGATCACTCTCGTAGTTGTCCCACGTACCGTTGCTGTAAATTTGTACGTCAATCTGGTGATTCGATCTGTTGCGCTGCCGTTCATGAACAGCGTTTTAGATGGTGTTTTCCAACAGGATAACGGTCGCCCACATACCGCTGTTGTAATCCAACTGCAGTGTGTCGTCATATTGCCTTGTCCTGCTCGATCAACAGATCTGTCTCCAGTCGAGCACATACGGAGCATCATCGGACGACAATGCCAAAGTCATACACAAATAGCTTGACCGTCCAGATGGTATACCAATCAGGTTCCTTTCAGAGTATGCAGACACAATAGCGCCTTTCTTAACAATACAACCGCTCACTTGGCGAAAGGTCTATTCCTAAAGACTGGGAAGTAGCACAGGTCACGCCAATGTTCAAGAAAGGAAAAGGATTAACCCATTGAATTACAGACCCATATCACTGACCTCAACTTGCCGTAGGATTTTGGAGCATATACTGCACTCTAACGTTACGAATCACTTCGAAGAAAATGACTTATTGATACATAACCAACACGGATTCACAAAATATCGTTCTTGTGCAACGCAGCTAGCTTTTTATTCCCATGACGTAATGAGTGCTGTCGACAAGGGATCTCAGATCGATTCCATATTTCTGGATTTCCGGAAGGCTTTTGATACCGTTCCTCACAAGCGACTATTAATTAAATTGCGTGCATATGGTGTATCGTCTCAGTTGTGTGACTGGATTCGTGATTTCCTCTCAGAGAGGTCACAGTTCGTAGTGATAGACGGTAAACCATCGAGTAGAACAGAAGTGGTATCTGGCGTTCCGCAAGGTTGTGTCATAGGCCCTCTGCTGTTCCTGATTTATATAAATGATCTAGGTGATAATCTGAGCAGCCCCCTTAGATTGTTTGCAGATGACGCTGTTCAAAAATGGTTCAAATGGCTCTGAACAATATGGGATTTAACATCTGTGGTCATCAGTCCCCTAGAACTTAGAACTACTTAAGCTAACTAACCTAAGGACATCACACACATCCATGCCCGAGGCAGGATTCGAACCTGCGACCGTAGCGGTCACGCGGTTCCAGACTGAAGCGCGTAGAACCGCACGGCCACACCGGCCGGCAGATGACGCTGTAATTTACCGTCTAGTAAAATCATGAGACGATCAATACCAATTACAAAATGATCTAGAGAGAATTTCTGTATGGTGCCAAAAGTGGCAATTTAGCACTAAACAAAAAAGTACGAGGTCGTCCACATGGGTACTATAAGAAATCCGATAAATTTTGGGTGTACGATAAATCACACAAATCTAAGGGCTGTCAATTCGACTAAATACCTAGGAATTACAATTACGAGCAACTTAAATTGAAAAGACCTCATAGATAATATTGTAGGGAAGGCGAAACAGACTGCGCTTTGTTGACAGAACACTTAGAAGATGCGACAAACCCACTAAAGAGACAGCCTGAATTACACTTGTCCGTCCTGTGCTGGAATATTGCTGCGCGGTATGGGATCCTTACCAGGTAGGATTGGCGGAGGACATCGAAAAAGTGCAAAGAAGGGCAGCCCGTTTCGTGTTATCACACAATAGAGGTGAGAGTGTCACTGATATGATACGCGAGTTGGGGTGACAGTCACTGAAGCAACGGCGGTTTTCTTCCCGGCGAGATCTATTTACGAAATTTCAGTCACCAACTTTCTCTTCCGAATGCAAAAATATTTTGTTGACACCGACCTACGTAGGGAGAAATGATCACCATAGTAAAGTAAGAGAAATCAGAGCTCGGACGGAAAGATTTAGGCGTTCCTTTTCCCCACGCGCCATTCGAGAGTGGAATGGTAGAGAAGTAGTATCAAAATGGTTCGATGAGCCATCTGCCAGGCACTTAGGTGTGAACTGCAGAGTAACCATGTACATGTAGATGTAGATGTAGATATTGACTGACCAAGTGCAACAGGCATGGAACTCTATTCCACGAACTGACATCCGGCACAGTGCATGCACGTTTACATGCTTGGATTCAACATTCTGTGGGTTGCACCAGTTATTTAATGTATCAGAAATTCACATTCGCAGTGGCTTCTCTCGCGTCCACATTGACCCGAGACCTTGCAACGTTGATCACTTAAATATGTTACCTAGACATATGTTTTCCCGAAATTTCAGTACTTGCCGAAATTACAGTACTTTACATTAATTATGACTTTTTCCGTCTGTCTACATTGTGAACAGTGACGATCCTATCACATTTCCTTGGGATGTCCCAGAAGTTAGCTTTACATCTGCCTATTTTGTTCCGTAAAGAGCGACGTGTTGATGCAAGTGAAAATGCAACAGCAAACAAGAGTTCTCTGTGGTGCAGACTTGTCGCGCGTGAGCAAATGGTATTCGATCGTCTTCGTTTCTCAGTCGCTTCTGCTAGCTCGTGTTTTGCCGATCGTCCGTCTTTTACAGAACCGTCAAATCAAGTTCGTGCCCTCTCAGCTTCGGCACTAGCAATATAGAAAGCTTTCCACCGCTATCCTTTCTACTTTTGTTGTTCTTGACCTCAAGCTGCGGGAGCTATCGAGTGGTCCGAAGAGAATGTGAAGTTGCTCGTAGAATAGTATAGAAACGATACGTGCATTGGAATTCAAGAGACCTACAGCACAGTGGCGAAGGAAAGGAAATACGATTGTTGGAACACTGACGAAACACTCATAGGTTTTACTGGGGCATGAGAAAGGCGATAAATCTTTAGAACAATATAAAGAGAAGTCGTTGTTTGACGTTGCTACCGAAACTCTCAAAAAGTTCTTGACTGATTTACTTCAAATTTGTAGACAATACTCAAACGTTCGGACGGATATAGACTACACAAATATATAAATAATATATAAAGGGGAAATGTTAGCAAAAATTTGGGATTGTTCTTAACCGAATTACTTCCTATTTTTATAAGCCTTTGGACTAACATAGGCTGTATATTTTGTCAGTATATATAGTTTATAAATATACCTCATACCTGACGTTATGTCGGTGATAGAAAGGTAGGGTCAAGTGTTTTGCCTGGTCCTCGAGTGAAGGACCATTTGTTTACCCAACAGAAGGATCGTCTTAGTACCACTATGCTACAGTACAGGGAGAAAGTATGAGTATTACACACTTCCTCCTGTTTAGGTAAGTGGAGCAAATCGTTTGGTACTTTTTGCCTTTGATGTGACCTATGGTGGGCTTGATGGGACTTATGGAGGCACTATTAGTTCAAAAATATCCAACATTCCACCTTCACTTTGTTTTTTTACTTCTTTTTTCCTTTCTAGAAATAATTACCCCCAAGCTATGCATGGCACAATACTAACACCTCTTCCTCTTTCTGAGCTCAACATCTCACTCATTATGGAGGGATGCTGACTCCGTTTTTCAGGATAGCAAATGGGAAGTTGCGGTTCAGAAAATGGCCCAGAGATAACCAGAGAGAGAGAGAGAGAGAGAGAGAGAGAGAGAGAGAGAGAGAGTGTGTGTGGTGAGTGATGTGTTATGAAACAATGTGTGAACAATGTGTGCAGTGATTGATAGAGAGATATGAGTGAGCAATGTGGCATAACATTATTTAATAAGGTATTTGTAAAGAAAGTATTGTATACCAGGAGTAAGTAAATCTAATGATTGTCTCTAACTAGAAGTCTGTAAATACATGTGTATATGAATTAGCTTATTTTAAATTGATCTAAATTTGTAAATACTTTGACATGTCCTATGTCCTTGTAAAAAGAGATATAGGATGAATGAAGAAGCTACTACTACTACCACCACCATCACTCATGGACGGTTTGGTCGACTGTCATCAGCGGACCAAAACCCGCCTGAGCAGTCCGAGAAGACTATACACAGCAAATGGCTGTAATTTTGACGATGTATTTTTAAGATCCCGGTTTCTAACTACCTTCAAAATTTTCTTTTTATCTTTAACCGTCTCAGAGGTATAGAGGTCCAAAGCTACTTTACTTGTGCGTGTAAAAACGCACGTAATATGTGGTGTGAGGCGAAAACGTACTGATAAAGCGACGTACCACGGAGAAATGCGCTGTAAAGTGTCTCCGTTATCATCTGGAAACCCCATGTTGTAGTGATTTTTTTTGCACGGAAAATCGGATCTGAGGTGTAAAATTAGTTTTGCATTATTTCAATGCATATGAGTTACATACCCTGCCGCAGCAGGAAAAAGAAGGGAAAAAGCGGTCTATCGGAGTAAAAAAATTCGAATATGTTCCTGTTCATTTAAAAGACTCTTACTGGAATGTAGGGTACCAGCTGTCTCATTCTACCTTCCTCAGCACCTTTAAAAATTTTCCCAATAATTTTGGCATGTGAACATGGACGAAGGAACTGTGGCTGTGACACGGGAGACAATGACAGAGAGTCGCAAAGAGATAATGACGATGAGTTGGACTGAATGAGTGAGCGAGAAAGGGCAAGTGGGAGTGGATGGACTTGTGGGTGTGACTGAGTTATAGTTAGGGGAGCTTGTGGAAGTTGGAGGTGAGTTGCAGATGAAGAAGAGCAAGAATTTGTTCTCACGCCTAAATTTTTGGGAGAATTTTTAAATTGGATGAAGCTTGGAAAACGTTCAGAAGTGTTAAGAACCTAAGCAGAATACAATTACGGCGCACTGTGCAGATTTTTTAATAAGACGGTGGCAGCGCGGTGTCCTTTTTCAGATTTGAATGTTAGTAAATATTACTTTCGGTTGTCATTTGGGACCGTTGTGTTGCATATGTCTTAAGGACATTATGTAATTACGATTCCAAAACCGCTGCTATGTCAGATCGTTTTATTGGTAATAATAGGCCTATTTGGGCAAAAATAGCCATCGTCAGGTTACCTGTTTGTGAATGGTATATAATTTGGGTACGGTATAATAGTAATATTAATTAGGAAACATTGATATAAAATTTGTTACCTACGTCAGATGGGTTTCACATCCATATGTTATCGTGGTTCTATCGCTGTCTTTTCGTTTTAATTACATTTCATTAGTGTTGTGGTGTCACCGCTAGACACCACACTTGCTAGGTGGTAACTTAAATCGGCCGCGGTCCTGTAGTACATGTCGGACCCGCGTGTCGCCACTGTGTAATCGCAAACCTAGCGCCACCACATGGCAGGTCACAAGACACGGACTTGACCTCGCCCCAGTTGTACGGACGATATAGCTTGCGACTAGACCTACCAAGTCTTCCTCTCATTTGCCGAGAGACAGATTAAATAGCCTTCAGCTTAGTCCATAGCTACTACTTAGCAAGGCGCCATTTGTATCAGTGCTAATAGCTTACTACTATGCCAGAGAGATGTACAAGAAGAACTCATTAAAGCTAAGTACAATATCATATACGTTCTTTTCTTCATAGTTTTTCATCCAGTCTCCTGTTTCAGAATTTACGCCCGTCTGCGTTAGTTTCGCGTGCTTCTAGCAACTCATTGTGTCTATGCTGTATGAGCATAGACACAACAAGTGTTCTTGGAGTAATAACGTTTGGTTGTATTAGATACAACTTGTTATCTGATATAATTTTCAGATAGTCTTCCTTTTCTCTAGAGTAAAAATTATGTGACAGCTTATTTGACAAATGTACCAGTGACATTGTATGGTTACAACCAGTTTTGTTTATCTTGCTGCAATTTCTGTAATTTTTGCTAGTAGTACCGCTGGTGGTCTTTTGTAATTTCTGGTTGTTTCGCAATATTTTGTGCCTCCATCCGGTTTCTTGATTGATAATTTCAATACAGTTTTCTATGTATTTTTTATTGAGCTAGTCGAGCTAAAACAAAAAAAAAAATTATCGAAAACAATGAAATTATCAATCAAGAAGTGCGTGACCATTGAACAAAAAACGGAATCACCGTGCTGCCTCATTCTGCTTACTCTCCATCCCTGGCCCCCGCGGACTTTGTTTTTATTTCCAAGATTGGTAACGCCGTTGAAAGGCCGAAGATTTGTAACCGTAGACGAAATGAAAGAGAATTAGCAGACGTCGCTTCGCGTTATCCAGCAAGCGGCGTACTAAGACTGCTCCCGGAATTGGATACGGCGGTGGGAGCGGTGTATCAGTTGTGGAGGAGAGTCTTTCGAAGGAGACCGTTCACAACAAGTAAAAGGTGAGTGTAGAAAAATGTTGTGGACAAAGTTCCGGAATTGTTTGAACGGACTTTGTACATTATGTCCGTCAGAATAAGTATGTATATCAGTCACTGTACACAGCACTAACAGGAGAAACGCCGCACCGCGCATCATAGTTGGCCGACTGTTGAGCTTTGCTTCGCAGTTAGGGTGACCAGATGCAATTGTTTAAAAAGGACAAACAGCTTCAAAAAGGAGGACAAAGGAAGAAAAAAAAGAGGACACATCAAACGGGTCAACTGCAGACGAGGATACAACCCGTCAGCTTTGGACAAGTCACGTGACTGCCGGGAATTACCGTAAAACTTGTAGTTAATTGTTACTGATGGTCAGGTGGTGGTTAAATGAGCAATATAAAAAATTAAAAACCATTGATTGTGGTGACAGTGTGGCGTCAATTGTTTTGTTATGTCAACAACACGGAATTTTTTACAAAGCGAAATATTAATACCATTTACATCCCTTTAATAATGAATTGGAAAATAGGAGTGCGGGTAAGCTACTACAAACAGCACAGTGAATGCATTATTGTGACCAAGATAAACACGAAGCCCACGCCTACTACAGTAGTACAAGTTTATATGCCAACTAGCTCTGTAGATGACGAAGAAATTTAAGAAATGTATGATGAAATAAAAGAAATTATTTAGATAGTGAAGGGTGACGAAAATTTAATAGTCATGGGTGACTGGAATTCGGTAGTATGAAAAGGGAGAGAAGGAAACGTAGTAGGTGAATATGGATTGGGGCTAAGAAATGAAAGAGGAAGCCGCCTGGTAGAATTCTGCACAGAGCACAACTTAATCATAGCTAACACTTGGTTTAAGAATCATGAAAGAAGGTTGTATACATGGAAGAAGCCTGGAGATACTAAAAGGTATCAGATAGATTATATAATGGTAAGACAGAGATTTAGGAACCAGGTTTTAAATTGTAAGACATTTCCAGGGGCAGATGTGGACTGACCACAATCTATTGGTTATGAGCTGTAGATTAAAACTGAAGAAACTGCAAAAAGGTGGGAATTTAAGGAGATGGGACCTGGACAAACAGACAAAACCAGAGGTTGTACAGAGTTTCTGGGAGAGCATAAGGGAACAATTGACAGGAATGGGGGAAAGAAATACAGTAGAAGAAGAATGGGTAGCTTTGAAGGATGAAGTAGTGAACGCAGCAGAGGATCAAGTAGGTAAAAAGGCGAGGGCTAGTAGAAATCCTTGGGTAACAGAAGAAATATTGAATTTAATTGATGAAAGGAGAAAATATAAAAATGCAGTAAATGAAGCAGGCAAAAAGGAATACAAACGTCTCAAAAATGAGATCGACAGGAAGTGCAAAATGGCAAAGCAGGGATGGCTAGAGGACAAATGTAAGGATGTAGAGGCTTATCTCACTAGGGGTAAGATAGATACTGCCTACAGGAAAATTAAAGAGACCTTTGGAGAAAAGAGAACCACTTGTATGAACATCAATAGCTCAGATGGAAACCCAGTTCCAAGCAAAGAAGGAAAAGCAGAAACGTGGAAGGGGTATATAGAGGGTCTACACAAGGGCGATGTACTTGAGGACAATATTATGGAAATGGAAGAGGATGTAGATGCAGATTAAATGGGAGATACGACACTGCGTGAAGAGTTTGACAGAGCACTGAAAGACCTGAGTCGAAACAAGGACCCCGGAGTAGACAACATTCCATTGGAACTACTGACGGCCTTGGGAGAGCCAGTCCTGACAAAACTCTACCATCTGGTGAGGAAGATGTATGAAACAGGCGAAATACCCTCAGACTTCAAGAAGAATATAATAATTCCAATCCCAAAGAAAGCAGGTGTTGACAGATGTGAGAATTACCGAACAATCAGTTTAATAAGCCACAGCTGCAAAATACTAACACGAATTCTTTACAGACGAATGGAAAAACTAGTAGAAGCCGACCTCGGGGAAGATCAGTTTGGATTCCGTAGAAATACTGGAACACGTGAGGCAATACTTGTCTTACGACTTATCTTAGAAGAAAGATTAAGGAAAGGCAAACCTACGTTTCTAGCTTTTGCAGACTTGGAGAAAGCTATTGAAATGTTGACTGGAATACTCTCTTTCAAATTCTTGAGGTGGCAGGGGTAAAATACAGGTAGCGAAAGGCTATTTACAATTTGTACAGAAACCAGATGGCAGTTGTAAGAGTCGAGGGACATGAAAGGGAAGCAGTGGTTGGGAAGGGAGTAAGACAGGGTTGTAGCCTCTCCCCGATGTTATTCAATCTGTATATTGAGCAAGCCGTAAAGGAAACAAAAGAAAAATTCGGAGTAGGTATTAAAATTCATGGAGAAGAACTAAAAACTTTGAGGTTCGCCGATGACATTGTAATTCTGTCAGAGACAGCAAAGGACTTGGAAGAGCAGTTGAATGGAATGGATAGCGTCTTGAAAGGAGGATATAATATGATCAACAAAAGCAAAACGAGGATAATGGAGTGTAGTCGAATTAAGTCAGGTGATGCTGGGGGAATTACATTAGGAAATGAGACACTTAAGGTAGTAAATGAGTTTTGCTATTTGGGGAGCAAAATAACTGATGATGGTCGAAGTAGGGAGGATATAAAATGTAGACTGGCAATGGCAAGGAAAGAGTTTCTGAAGAAGAGAAATTTGTTAACATCGAGTATAGATTTAAGTGTCAGGAAGGCGTTTCTGAAAGTATTTGTATGGAGTGTAGCCATGTATGGAAGTGAAACATGGACGATAAATAGTTTGGACAAGAAGAGAATAGAAGCTTTCGATATGTGGTGCTACAGATGAATGCTGAAGATTAGATGGGTAGAGCACATAACTAATGAGGAAGTATTGAATAGGATTGGGGAGAAGAGAAGTTTGTGGCACAACTTGACCAGAAGAAGGGATCGGTTGGTAGGACATGTTCTGAGGCATCAAGTGATCACCAATTTAGTATTGGAGGGCAGCGTGGAGGGTAAAAATCGTAGAGGGAGACCAAGAGATGAATGCACTAAGCAGATTCAGAAGGATGTAGGCTGCAGTAGGTACTGGGAGATGAAGAAGCTTGCACAGGATAGAGTAGCATGGAGAGCTGCATCAAACCAGTCTCAGGACTGAAGACAACAACAACAACAACAACAACAACAACAACAACAACCTCCCTTCATTCGACGCACCGCTACCAACATCTACAATTCAATCAGCAGCTGAGGACATGTAAACTGCACTTTAACCTTCTGTTTACAAATAAATTGAATGACTATGAAACAATGAAATATAACCATGGCAGTTAATCTGTCGCGTTATTTCTTACCTATATTGGCCACTGAGACGTACGAACCAGCTCCACATATCTTACATTCCGCTTCAAATTCATTTCTCCCTTTCTTAAAACCGGATATTTGCAGGAAAGGGCATTAGAAAATGTACACTTTCGTTTAGGCATAGCCAAACATTTTACGTAACTCACTCGGTTAAAAATTACTCTCACAAATCACACGTGCACCACAGGAAGCCAAGCCAATACAAAGCGAAGATACGAAACGATAATTTTAAATAATCGATATTTGCATTCGCTCATAGGTAGATCAACGATAACATCGACGATCCTGGTGCCACCTACTAACACCGCCTTCGTGCGTGTTTATCACGAAGGCTGTGCCAATGCTTAAAAGTATTTAAGACAAGAGCAATAGAACGGGACGAATTGTAAATTTAACTGTATTACGCTCAACTTTGCGAAAAAGCCGGACACTGTAAAAATCCGCCCGGACAAAGCTAAAAAGGAGGACATGCCCGGATTAATCCGGACGTCTGGTCACCCTATTCGCAGTGCTCCACTAACAAGGGAACCTCCCCATCGCACCCCCATCAGATTTAGTTATAAGTTGGCACAGTGGATAGGCCTTGAAAAACTGAACACAGATCACCCGAGAAAACAGGAAGAAGTTGTGTGGAACTATGAAAAAAATAAGCAAAATATACAAACTGAGTAGTCCATGAGCAAGATAGGCAACATCAAAGACATTGTGAGCTCAGGAGCGATGTGGTCCCGTGGTTAGCGTGAGCAGCTGCGGGATGAGAGGTCCTTGGTTCAAGTCTCCCCTCGAATGAAAAGTTTACTTTCTTTATTTTCGCAAAGTTATGATCTGTCAGTTAGTTCATTGACGTCTCTGTTCACTGTAATAAGTTTAGTGTCTGTGTTTTGCGACCGCACCGCAAAACCGAGCGATTAGTAGACGAAAGGACGTGCCTCTCCAATGGGAACCGAAAACATTTGATCGCAAGGTCATAGGTCAACCGATTCCTCCACAGGAAAACACGTCTGATATATTCTATACGACACTGGTGACGGAATGTGCGTCACATGACAGGAATATATTGTCGACTCACCTAACTTGTACACTTGGCGAATGGGTAAAACGATTCTTCTACCTTGCCCGATTTAGGTTTTCTTGTGGATGTGATAATCACTCCCAAAAAAGTGAAGAAAACATAAGAGTTTGTCACATAAACTGCAACAAATGAATGCAACAGTTTCACAGTCGCACAGTTTTCCCTGTGCTCTGTCAAAACATGTTTTTAACGTTTTCAAATTTTTCCGTGTGTAGACCGTCAAATCCTGCATATGTCCAAGCAAATCTGAACATATCCTGGAATTTTGGTGAGCGAAGTTCATTATGTGTGAGTGCCTGAACTTTGATAATTGTCCGAAAATAAGAAGATAAACTTTTCTCTCTATGGTAGACTTGAACCAAGGACCTCTCGTTCCGCAGCTGCACACGCTAACCACGAAACCACGGCGCTCCTGAACTCACACTATCCATGATGTTGCCTATCTTGCGCATGGACTACTCAGTTTATTTATATTGCTTATTTTTTTCATAGTTCCACACAACTTCTTCCTGTTTTCTCGACTTATCTGTCTTCAGTTTTTCAATGCCTATCCACTGTGCCAACTTATAACTAAATCTGAGGGGGGTGCGATTGGGGGGGGGGGGGGTGTTCCCTTGTAAGCACTATGGGACTTACCATCTGAGGTCATCAGTACCCTAGACTTACTTAAACCTAACTAACCTTAGGACATAACACACATCCATGCCCGAGGCAGGATTCGAATCTACGACCGTAGCAGCAGCGCGGTTTTGGACTGAAGCACCTAATACCGCTCGGCCACAGCGGCCGGCGCTTATTTGTAGTGCGGTCTTACCTTTAATGAGCTAGTAGACCGGGAGCTCTTCAATAGCGGAAAGCCATACCCGAAACGCATTCCAGACAAACAGGGCGAATTTCATCAAAAACGTAAGTCCAACAGCTCCAAAGAGTCGATTTCTCGCAACGCTTCGTTTTCAGTGTGCGGTGCGGACGTACGTGCTCTGCAGATGGCTGGAAGGCTGGGACGACTGCTTCTCGCCGCCCGTCCGCGTGCTGTCATGGCGGAACGCTGACTAATAGCTGCGACAGCGAAACAAACAGCCCGAGAGACCTCTGCCGGCCCTACCAGGCCAGCGTTATCAGCTCGTCTTGCATCTGGCCTGTGGTCGTCAAACGGCTGCCGGAAGGCTGCGTGCAGTCACGTGGCCCGCAATTCTCAGCCGCATTTCAAAGTAATATGCATGTAGCTCAGTGGGGACTGTTGAATGCAGAGAAGAGAGCGGGTTGGTGGAGAGAGTACATTGAAGGCCTCTATGAGGGGGAAGACTCGTCTGCTGACGAATCAGGAATCGACATAGACGAGATAGGGGATCCACTATTATAACCAGAATTTAAAAGGGGGTTCGGAAGACTTAAGATCGAATAAGGCACAAGTGGTAGATGACATAACATCACAATTTCTAAAATAATTGGGTGTGTAGAATGTACCAGGATAAGTCAATTATTACCCGCAATTTATTATTATTATTTTCGATTATTCCCATTTAAAGAGAGCGTTTGAACTTTAATTCCTTTATGATGATTGTTTATGTTTTTTCTGAGCCCAAATTTCCTTCATGTGTTCACTGTGTTGTTTCTTTCGCTCCGCTGTCCATTTGCATCCTGGTCTCTTCTGTGTTGTGGTGTCAACTTTATGTTTTTTGATGATGTTACGGAATTCAGTTCGAGGTCCTCTTCAACTTCTTTTATCCATTTTGTTTTTCCCCTGCCTCAGCTGATGACTTTAAAAATTCGCTTTGAAATTCTGTTTTCATTCATCCTGTGGATATGTCCGTACAACTGCATTCTTCTTTTCCTTATTGTATCCGTAATCTTGTCTGTGTATTTATATAGTTCTGATGTTGGTCTCTTCTTCCAGATTTCTTGCTCTTGTATAGGGCCAAAAATTTTCCTGAGAATTTTCCTTTCTTGTTTCTCTATTTCTTTCCCTTTAGTTTGCCCACCTATTTGTGTTGTTTCAGATACATACAGTGCCTCCGGAAGTACGGAAGTGTTGTAGTGCCTCAATTTTGCGTTAATGGACGTGGACTTTTTGTTATAATAGTTCCACGTGAGTATAGGTTTTCTGTAGTTTTTTTAATCTCTTCTCATTGGCCTTTAGGTTGATCTCTGATGGCTGGATGATTTCTCCCAGGTAGTTAATATGTGGTACTTGTACGATTTTCCAATGGGTTGTCACAATAGGCAATTTGTCTTGTGGCACTCTTTCTGTGTACTATGTCTTCTTATACGAGATTCGCAGGCCAGTTCTTTGTGCAATTTCGTGTAACTTCTCTATGGCGTTAGTGGCTTCTTTTCTATTATTTGTGAGGATTGCAAGGTCATCTGCAAAAGCTAAACACTTCACATTGAATCTATTACCCGCAATTTAGTTATATTTTTGTTTATTTTGGTAGTACTATCGCTTTACGAAGATGACGCTTGCTTTATTTGATGTTATATCTTTGCAATTTTCAAGCTGCTAGGTTGGTTTCGTCATCGCTGCCGTGCTGTTAATCATGGCTGCTCCGCTGTCTATTTGCACCAAAGAAGAGCAATGTTCACCGATCCGTTTTTTGTGGTCTGAAGGCGTATCAGGGGCGGAAACTCATCCAAGACTTTCGGTACAGTTCGGGAACAGTGTTTTGCCAAAACCGAGTGTCTACGAATGGATTGAAAAATTCCGAAATGGTCGCACAAGTGTTACGCACGATGAAGGACCCGGACGACCGTTTACCGCCACAAATGAAGAAACCATTGAGCGTTCACGTGAAATGATTCTCTTAGACAGACGATTGACTATTGACGAAGTGGCACACCGTCTGCAAATCAGTCACGGCCTGCCTACGAAATCATCCACAACAGACTTGAGTTTCATAAAGTTCGTGCAAGATGAGTCCCAAAACAACCCACACAGCTGGAAAAAAAAAAAAAAAAAAAAAAAAAAAAACGCGCTTGGTCATCTGCATAAAAAAAAGATTGGGATCGCTATGGTAACGAAGGGGACAACTTCTTAGACAGGATCATTGGTGACGAAACATGGAGCCATCATTACAAGCCGGAGAGAAAACGGCAGAGTATAGAATGAAAACATCCAAATTCGCTGTGCAAGAAAAAGTTCAAGACCCAACCGTCCGCAGGAAAATTTATGCTTACGGTTTTTTGGGACGCACAAGGTACAGCGCTGGAACACTATAGGGAAAGGGGCACAACAATAAAAAGTGTACGTTACAGTGAGATGCTTACTGCCAGCGTGCAATTCGAAACAAACGCCGAGGATTGCTGTCAAAAGGTGTTGTGTTGTTGCACGACAATGCCCGTCCACATACTGCTGCCCACTCCAGAAATTCAAATTTGTAGTACTTGATCATCTTCCATGTAGTTCCGATCTTGTCCCTCCCATCACTTGTTTGGTCCACACAAACAGGCATTAAGGGGCCGTCGATTTGCCTCGGACGAAGCAGTGAAAGCAGCGGTGCATTCCTGGCTCGCAGCTCAACCGAGAACTTTCTTTTATGAGGGTATCAGGAAGGCTGTACAACGATGGACCAAGTGCGTTGAAACGCAAGGAGACTATGTCGAAAAGTGATGTTCTTTTAAGTTTCCTATTTGGTTACAATAAAATTTTATACCTACTTCCCTCGTATGACTATGGCGATATACCATTTGACTTTCGGAAAAACATCATTCGCACAATTTCGAAGACTGCAAGAGCCGACTAGTGCGTGAATTGTCGTACAATTAGATTAACAGCTCATGCATCTAAGTTGTTGACAAGAATGACACACATAGAAGAATTGAGGAGGTGTTACATGGCGATTTTTTTGGCTTTAGGAAAAGTGAAAGCACCAGAGAGGCACTTTTGACGTTGCGATTGACAATGGAGGTAAGACTAAAGAAAAATCAAGATGCGTTCATAGGATTTGTCGACCTGGGAAAACCATTCGACAGTGTAAAATGGTGCAAGATGTTCGAAATTCTGAGAAAAATCGGTATAAATTGTAGGGGAAGACGGGTAATATAAAATGTGTACAAGATCCAAGAGAGAATAACAGGAGTGGACGACGAAGAACGAAGCGCTCGGATGAAAAAGAGTAAGACGGGGATGTAGTGTTTCGCCCCTACTGTTGACTATATACATCGAAGAAGCAACGATGGAAATAAGAGAGAGATTCAAGAGTGGAGTTAAAATTCAAGGTGAAAGGATATCAATAATAAAATTCGCTGATAGCATTACCATCCTCAGCGAAAGTGAAGACGAATTGCAGGATCTGCTGAATGGAATGGACAGCTTAATGAATACAGAATATGGATTGAGAGTAAATCGAAGAAAGACGAAATCAATGAGAAGTAGCTGAAATGAGAACAGCGAGGAACTTAACATCAATATTGGTGATCACGAAGCAGATGAAGTTAAGGAATTCTTCTACCTAGCCAGCGAAATAACCCATGACGGACGGAGCAGAGGACATAAAAAACGGACTAGCTTTGGCTGAAAGGGCACTCCTGAGCAAGAGAAGTCTGCGAGTATCAAACATAGGCCTTAACTGGGAAAGAAATTTTTGAGAATGTACGTTTGGAGCACACCATTGTACGGTAGTGAAACATCAACTGGGGGAAAACCGGAAAAGAAGAGAATCGACGCATTTGAGATGTGGTGCTAGACCACAACCACAACAACCACAACAACCACAACCACCAAGCTGGTGGAGGCTCTGTAATGGTGTGGGGCGTGTGCAGTTGGAGTGATATGGGCCCCCTGATAGTCCAGATACGACTCTGACAGATGACACGTACGTAAGCATGCTGTCTAATCTGAATCCACTCATGTACATTGCGCATTGCAAGGGACTTGGACAGTTCCAGCAGGACAATGCGACACCCCACACGACCAGAATGGCTACAGAGTGGCTCCAGGAATACTCCTCTGAGTCTTAACACTTCCGCTGGCCACCAGGCTCCCCAGACATGAACATTATTGAGCATATCTGGGATGCGTTGCAAAGTGCTGTTCAGAAGATCTCCACCTCCTCACACTCTTACGGATTTATGGTCAGTCCTGCAGGATTCATGGTGGCAGTTCCCTCCAGCGCTACTTCAGACATTAGTTGAGTCCATGCCACGTCGTGTTGCGGCACTTCTACAAGCTCGCGGGAGCCCTACACGATGTTAGGCAGGTGTACCAGTTTCTTTGGCTCTTCAGTGTATATCCTAAAGACAAGAGATCAGCGATTTGAGTTTTGCTGTTCATCGCAAATCGAAGATGAAGGTTTTGTGAATTCAATAACTTTTTCGGCCGAGGCAACATTTCGTACAAATAGGAAAGTAAACAGGCACAATTGTGGGATTTGAGGAACTGAAAACCCGCATAATATTGTTGAAGAGGAGCGAGATTCTCCGAAGGTCCATGTTCAAATGGTTCAAATGGCACTGAGCACTATGGGACTTACCATCTGAGGTCATCAGTCCCCTAGAACTTAGAACTACTTAAACCTAACTAACCTAAGGACTTCACAGACATCCATGCCCGAGGCAGGATTCGAATCTGCGACCGTAGCGGTCGCGCGGTTCCAGACTGAAGCGCCTAGAACCTCTCGACCACACCGGCCGGCGAAGGTCCATGTTCCTTGTGCCATGTATCACAAGAAACTTATGGTCCTTTAAAGAACAAACTGATACTGGAGAGTCCTTCCTCGAGATTTTGCAAAACTGGTTAACGTCATTGTTGAAAACAGAATCAGAGAACTGTGTCCTTCGGTTGGATGGCGTACCCCCACATTTTCACCGTGATGTTAGGGCGTAGCTGAACGCAATGGCCGGCCGGGGTGGCCGAGCGGTTCTGGGCGGTACAGTCTGAAACCGCGTGACCGCTACGGTCGCAGGTTCGAATCCTGCCTCGGGCATGGATGTGTGTGATGTCCTTAGATTAGTTAGGTTTAAGTAGTTCTAAGTTGTAGGGGACTGATGACCTCAGATATTAAGCCCCATAGTGCTCAGAGCCATTTTTGAACGCAATGCCGTTGTATTGCTCGTGGTAGAGCAACAGACCAATGTGTGTTAAAATGACCTCCTAGGTTCCAGAAAATCACCCTTTGTGATTTCCTTTTACGGGGTTATGTAAAGGACCTTGTTTATGTCCCTCCTCTTCCATGTGATGTTGTGGAACTGAAAAGGAGAATTGAACAAGCTGCAGCCAACGACCGTCTCGGGAGACATGTTGGTCCGTGTGTGACAAGAGCTAGATGAGCGCGTCTACGTTTGTATGATCACACATAGTTCACACTGCATTACTTTTTATTTCATCCTGTTTTGTGTGAACATTTTGTGAACTATCTCTGTAAACCTGTGCTCATGCTTCAAATTTACGCATTTACGTGAGTGTGTCGATTCCCAAAAGCTCATATCTAATCGCCGAACTAATTTCGTTCGTCTGATATTTTTGTACTTTGGCGTTTTGTTAGCTCTTGTGAGTTTTGTCTTTCATTGTCGCGCTCTAGTAAGGTGCAGACAGCATTCTCCTGAGCTCATCGTAAAGATAACTATGTAAATGAAAATTTGGTTTTCTGAATATAGTATGAAGCTAAACATATCTTGTCTTTTATTTGTAACAAGAAACATATCACTTTTATATGATTTTTAATCTGTATGATGTGTTTTCAGAGGTTCGCGGCTGGAACAGAGGCGTCGACGGCAACTGCTGTGACTTGGCAAGACAACCAAGCCACTCTGAGGAAGCCGAAAGGCACGCGTTTAAGCTCACGCAGGCTGGCGTGAGGTCTGGAACAGTTAAGGGAATTTATAGTAGCAAAAAATGTAAGTAACTACTGGAATACTTAACTTTAATTCATAATTGGTGAACATCGGTCTGACGGTACATGCATCACAAGATAAATAGCAAATGATAATGGCGCCTTGCTAGGTCGTAGCAAATGACGTAGCTGAAGGCTATGCTAACTATCGTCTCGGCAAATGAGAGCGTAATTTGTCAGTGAACCATCGCTAGCAAAGTCGGCTGTACAAGTGGGGTCCTCCCCACGGCGGGCGGAAGCCTTATAACACAACCGTTCGCCGATTTGCGGGGGAGGAATGTGGTGTCACCGCCAGACACCACACTTGCTAGGTAGTAGCCTTTAAATCGGCCGCGGTCCGTTAGTATACGTCGGACCCGCGTGTCGCCACTATCAGTGATTGCAGACCGAGCGCCGCCACACGGCAGGTCTAGAGAGACTTCCTAGCACTCGCCCCCGTTGTACAGCCGACTTTGCTAGAGATGGTTCACTGACAAATTACGCTCTCATTTACCGAGACGATAGTTAGCATAGCCTTCAGCTACGTCATTTGCTACGACCTAGCAAGGCGCCATTATCATTTGCTATTTATCCTGTGATGCATGTACCGCCAGACCGATGTTCACCAATTATGGATTAAAGTTAAGTATTCCAACAGCTACGACCTTTTTTGCTAAAGTCTAACTTCCTTAACTGTTCCAGACCTCACGCCAGCCTGCGTGAGCTTAAAGCGTGCCTTTCGGCTACCAATCATAGTGGCTTGGCTGTCTTGCCAAGTCACAACAGCAACACCTTTCGTGTTCAGTCATTACCGCTCATTACGTCTTAAGCTATACGTCCGTGCGAATAGCCTTCTTGTACCGGTCATTTTATTTGTGTCTTGTAGGATTTTCGCGCAAGGTGAGCAAAGAGTGATACGGTCAATTCGTCTACTAACAACGACGTTGTGCGGTCTGCACCAGTCGGACACAGGCCCCGCGAACATTTGAAAGTTTTGGGTGGTCGGTGATCGCCGTTGTATGTTGCATACTCAGCTTCACGCCGAACTCGGTACGTTCTTGACGTTCGTATTGCGGACAATACACGCAACCACCATCTGGTAATACCTAGCCCTTTTGTAAATTTATATTAATTCATCGACATTACTGATTTCGAATCCATTTAAGAGTAGTAACGTATCACTAAATGGAGTGTATGTGAAGTTAAAGTCGTTGAAAACAAACTGACGAATTTATTCTTTGAAATTATGTATGTTGTTATTTTGTAATGCTACTCATTCGGCTACAATACAATTTTTAAAGGGTTTCCGGACTTTTTAAACACACTGTATAAGTGCAATTTATCACCCACTCACACCGATCTCACAACACTACTTCGTCAGGCAGTTACAGCGTTACAAATTGGGAGTTGCCGATGGTGACAGCAATGTGAAAAAGAGAACAGTCGACAAGAAGTGTTCCGAATCGTGCCGAGGTAGTTTCCCGACTTGATAGACCACAAGTGTCCCGTGTCAAACTGTTCGCCTCAACTTGCTCTACACTACTGTGGTACAATGTAAACCTCAAAATGGCCTACAAAAAGTACATAAGAAACAGCACATGCGCGTCGAGCGAGTTTTTCAACATTCTCGCGCTCGCTTCGCACAAACCATAAGTTCTAGAGAGAAAAATGAACAGGACCTTTCGTGTAGGGAATTTAATATAGTTTAACTTTGTACTGCGACACGTTTTCTCTGGAGGGTGCGGTTTTCGAGTTATTCAAAAAAAAAAAAAAAAAAAAAAAAAGGTACAAAAGTGATATTGAATGTGTTCTATCTCGAAAACCATTCGGAATAGGACATACGTCCATATAAAGTTTTTTGTTCAGAATCACTGATACTATCATTTCTCGAAGTATATTCCTTTCCTCCTGACTCACCCTGTATAGCAGTCAGGTTCTACATCTACATTTATACTCCGCAAGCCACCCAACGGTGTTGGCGAAGGGCACTTTACGTGCCACTGTCATTACCTCCTTTTCTGTTCCAGTCGCGTATGGTTCGCGGGAAGAACGACTGCCGGAAAGCCACCGTGCGCGCTCGAATCTCTCTAATTTTACATTCGTGATCTCCTCGGGAGAAGTAATATATTCGATACCTCATCCAGAAACGCACCCTCTCGAAACCTGGACAGCAAGCTACACCGCGACGCAGGAGCGCCTCTCTTGCAGAGTTGAGTTTGCTAAACATCTCCGTAACGCTATCACGCTTACCAAATAACCCTGTGACGAAACGCGCCGCTTTTCTTTCGATCCTCTCTATCCCCTCCGTCAACCCGACCTGGTACGAATCCCACACTGATGAGCAATACTCAAGTATAGGTCGAACGAGTGTTTTTTAAGGCACCTCGTTTGTTGATGGACTACATTTTCTAAGGACTCTCCCAATGAATCTCAACCTGGTACCCGCCTTACCAACAATTAATTTTATATGATCATTCCACTTCAAATCATTCCGCACGCATACTCCCAGATATTTTACAGAAGTAACTGCTACCAGTGTTTGTTCCGCTATCATATAATCATACAATAAAGGATCCTTCTTTCTATGTATTCGCAATACATTACATTTGTCTATGTTAAGGGACAGTTGCCACTCCCTGCACCAAGTGCCTATCCGCTGCAGATCTTCCTGCATTTCGCTACAATTTTCTAATGCTGCAACTTCTCTGTATACTACAGCATCATCCGCGAAAAGCCGCATGGAACTTCCGACACTATCTACTAGGTCATTTATATATATTGTGAAAATCAATGGTCCCATAACACTCCCCTGTGGCACGCCAGAGGTTACCTTAACGTCTGTAGACGTCTCTGCATTGATAACAACATGCTGTGTTCTGTTTGCTAAAAACTCAACAATCCAGCCACACAGCTGGTCTGATATTCCGTAGGCTCTTACTTTGTTTATCAGGCGACAGTGCGGAACTGTATCGAACGCCTTCCGGAAGTCAAGGAAAATAGCATCTCTACCTGGGAGCCTGTATCTAATATTTTCTGGGTCTCATGAACAAATAAAGCGAGTTGGGTCTCACACGATCGCTGTTTCCGGAATCCATGTTGATTCCTACAGAGTAGATTCTGGGTTTCCAAAAACGACATGATACTCGAGCAAAAAACATGTTCTAAAATTCTACGACAGATCGACGTCAGAGATATAGGTCTATAGTCTTGCGCATCTGCTCGACGACCCTTCTTGAAGACTGGGACTACTTGTGCTCTTTTCCAATCATTTGGAACCTTCCGTTCCTCTAGAGACTTGCGGTACACGGCTGTTAGAAGGGGGGCAAGTTCTTTCGCATACTCTGTGTAGAATCGAATTGGTATCCCGTCAGGTCCAGTGGACTTTCCTCTGTTGAGTGATTCCAGTTGCTTTTCTATTCCCTCGACACGTATTTCGATGTCAGCCATTTTTTCGTTTGTGCGAGGATTTAGAGAAGGAACTGCAGTGCGGTCTTCCTCTGTGAAACAGCTTTGGAAAAAGGTGTTTAGTAATTCAGCTTTACGCGTGTCATCCTCTGTTTCAATGCCATCATCATCCCAGAGTGTCTGGATATGCTGTTTCGAGCCACTTACTGATTTAACGTAAGACCAGAACTTCCTAGGATTTTCTGTCAAGTCGGTACATAGAATTTTACTTTCGAATTCACTGAACGCTTCACGCATAGCCCTCCTTACGCTAACTTTGACATCGTTTAGCTTCTGTTTGTCTGAGAGGTTTTGGCTGCGTTTAAACTTGGAGTGAAGCTCTCTTTGCTTTCGCAGTAGTTTCCTAACTTTGTTGTTGTACCACGGTGGGTTTTTTCCCGTCCCTCACAGTTTTACTCGGCACGTACCTGTCTAAAACGCATTTTACGATTGCCTTGAACTTTTTCCATCAACACTCAACATTGTCAGTGTCGGAACAGAAATTTTCGTTTTGATCTGTTAAGTAGTCTGAAATCTGCCTTCTATTACTCTTGCTAAACAGATAAACCTTCCTCCCTTTTTTTGTATTCCTATTAACTTCCATATTCAGGGATGCTGAAACGGCCTTATGATCACTGATTCCCTGTTCTGCACATACAGAGTCGAAAAGTTCGGGTCTGTTTGTTATCAGAAGGTCCAAGATGTTATCTCCACGAGTCGGTTCTCTGTTTAATTGCTCGAGGTAATTTTCGGATAGTGCACTCAGTATAATGTCACTCGATGCTCTGTCCCTACCACCCGTCCTAAACATCTGAGTGTCCCAGTCTATATCTGGTAAATTGAAATCTCCACCTCAGACAACAGTCTGGATGATTGACTGATCTGGCCTTGTAACATTAACCAAAACGGCCTTGCTTGTGCTGGTACTGCGAACGGCTGAAAGCAAGGGGAAACTACAGCCGTAATTTTTCCCGAGGACATGCAGCTCTACTGTATGATTAAATGATGATTGCGTCCTCTTGGGTAAAATATTCCGGAGGTAAAATAGTCCCCCATTCGGATCTCCGGGCGGGGACTACTCAAGAGGACGTCGTTATCAGGAGAAAGAAAACTGGCGTTCTACGGATCGGAGCGTGGAATGTCAGATCACTTAATCGGGCAGGTAGGTTAGAAAATTTAAAAAGGGAGATGGATAGGTTAAAGTTAGATGTAGTGGGAATTAGTGAAGTTCGGTGGCAGGAGGAACAAGACTTGTGGTCAGGTGATTACAGGGTTATAAATACAAAATCAAATAGGGGTAGTGCAGGAGTAGGTTTAATAATGAATAAAAAAATAGGAGTGCGGGTTAGCTACTACAAACAGCATAGTGAACGCATTATTGTGGCCAAGATAGACACAAAGCCCATGCCTACTACAGTAGTACAAGTTTATATGCCAACTAGCTCTGCAGATGATGAAGAAATAGATGAAATGTATGACGAGATAAAAGAAATTATTCAGGTAGTGAAGGGAGACGAAAATTTAATAGTCATGGGTGACTGGAATTCGACAGTAGGAAAAGGGAGAGAAGGAAACATAGTAGGTGAATATAGATTGGGGCGAAGGAATGAAAGAGGAAGCCGCCTTGTAGAATTTTGCACAGAGCATAACTTAATCATAGCTAACACTTGGTTCAAGAATCATGAAAGGAGGCTGTATACATGGAAGAACCCTGGAGATACTGACAGGTTTCAGATAGATTATATAATGGTAAGACAGAGATTTAGGAACCAGGTTTTAAATTGTAAGACATTTCCAGGGGCAGATGTGGATTCTGACCACAATCTATTGGTTATGAACTGCAGATTGAAACTGAAGAAACTGCAAAAAGGTGGGAATTTAAGGAGATGGGACCTGGATAAACTGAAAGAACCAGAGGTTGTAGAGAGTTTCAGGGAGAGCATAAAGGAACAATTGACAGGAATGGGGGAAAGAAATACAGTAGAAGAAGAATGGGTAGCTCTGAGGGATGAAGTGGTGAAGGCAGCAGACGATCAAGTAGGTAAAAAGACGAGGGCTAATAGAAATCCTTGGGTAACAGAAGAAATATTGAATTTAATTGATGAAAGGAGAAAATATAAAAATGCAGTAAATGAAGCAGGCAAAAAGGAATACAAACGTCTCAAAAATGAAATCGACAAGAAGTGCAAAATGGCAAAGCAGGGATGGCTAGAGGACAAATGTAAGGATGTAGAGGCTTGTCTCACTAGGGGTAAGATAGATACTGCCTACAGGAAAATTAAAGAGACCTTTGGAGATAAGAGAACGACTTGTATGAATATCAAGAGCTCAGATGGCAACCCAGTTCTAAGCAATGAAGGGAAGGCAGAAAGGTGGAAGGCGTATATAGAGGGTTTATACAAGGGCGATGTACTTGAGGACAATATTATGGAAATGGAAGAGGATGTAGATGAAGACGAAATGGGAGATAAGATACTGCGTGAAGAGTTTGACAGAGCACTGAAAGACCTGAGTCAAAACAAGGCCCCGGGAGTAGACAACATTCCATTAGAACTACTGATGGCGTCGGGAGAAACAGTCATGACAAAACTCTACCATCTGGTGAGCACGATGTATGAGACAGGCGAAATACCCTCAGACTTCAAGAAGAATATAATAATTCCAATCCCAAAGAAAGCAGGTGATTACAGACGTGAAAATTACCGAACTATCAGTTTAATAAGTCACAGCTGCAAAATACTAACGCGAATTCTTTACAGACGAATGGAAAAACAGGTAGAAGCCGACCTCGGGGAAGATCAGTTTGGATTCCGTAGAAATGTTGGAACACGTGAGGCAATACTGACCTTACGACTTATCTTGGAAGAAAGATTAAGAAAAGGCAAACCTACGTTTCTAGCATTTGTAGACTTAGAGAAAGCTTTTGACAATGTTGACTGGAATACTCTCTTTCAAATTCTGAAGGTGGCAGGGGTAAAATACAGGGAGCGAAAGGCTATTTACAATTTGTACAGAAACCAGATGGCAGTTGTAAGAGTCGAGGGGCATGAAAGGGAAGCAGTGGTTGGGAAAGGAGTGAGACAGGGTTGTAGCCTCTCCCCGATGTTATTCAATCTGTATATTGAGCAAGCAGTAAAGGAAACAAAAGAAAAATTCGGAGTAGGTATTAAAATTCATGGAGAAGAAGTAAAAACCTTGAGGTTCGCCGATGACATTGTAATTCTGTCAGAGACAGCAAAGGACTTGGAAGAGCAGTTGAACGGAATGGACAGTGTCTTGAAAGGAGGATATAAGATGAACATCAACAAAAGCAAAACGAGGATAATGGAATGTAGTCAAATTAAGTCGGGTGATGCTGAGGGAATTGGATTAGGAGATGAGACACTTAAAGTAGTAAAGGAGTTTTGCTATTTAGGGAGTAAAATAACCGATGATGGTCGAAGTAGAGAGGATATAAAATGTAGACTGGCAATGGCAAGGAAAGCGTTTCTCAAGAAGAGAAATTTGTTAACATCGAATATAGATTTAGGTGTCAGGAAGTCGTTTCTGAAAGTATTTGTATGGAGTGTAGCCATGTATGGAAGTGAGACATGGACGATAACTAGTTTGGACAAGAAGAGAATAGAAGCTTTCGAAATGTGGTGCTACAGAAGAATGCTGAAGATAAGGTGGGTAGATCACGTAACTAATGAGGAGGTATTGAATAG
Organism: Schistocerca nitens; assembly: GCF_023898315.1. Classification (NCBI taxonomy): domain Eukaryota; kingdom Metazoa; phylum Arthropoda; class Insecta; order Orthoptera; family Acrididae; genus Schistocerca; species Schistocerca nitens. Next base: position 29,165,091 of record NC_064623.1, on the reverse strand, counting down.
GATTGGGGAAAAGAGAAGTTTGTGGCACAACTTGACTAGAAGAAGGGATCGGTTGGTAGGACATGTTCTGAGGCATCGAGGGATCACAAATTTAGCATTGGAGGGCAGCGTGGAGGGTAAGAATCGTAGAGGGAGACCAAGAGATCAATACACTAAGCAGATTCAGAAGGATGTAGGTTGCAGTAGGTACTGGGAGATGAAGAAGCTTGCACAGGATAGAGTAGCATGGAGAGCTGCATCAAACCAGTCTCAGGACTGAAGACCACAACAACAACAACCTCAGACTAGAACATGCTGAGAAAATTTATGTGGAATGTATTCCAGATTTTCTCTCAGTTGTTGTGCCACTAATGCTGCTGAGTCGGGAGGTCGGTAAAAGGAGCCAATTATTAACCTAGCTCGGTTGTTGAGTGTAACCTCCACCCATAATATTTCACAGGAACTATCCACTTCTACTATACTACAGGATAAACTACTACTAACAGCGACAAACACGACACCACCGATTGCATGCAATCTATCCTTTCTTAACACCGTCTGTGCCTTTGTAAAAATTTCGGCTGAATTTATCTCTGGCTTCAGCCAGCTTTCTGTACCTATAACGATTTCAGCTTCGGTGCTTTCTATCAGTGCTTGAAGTTCCGGTACTTTACCAATGCAGCTTCGACAATTTACAATTACAGTACCGATTGCTGCTTGGTCCCCGAATGTCCTGACTTTGCCCCGCACCCTTTGAGGCTGTTGCCCTTTCTGTACTTGCCCGAGGCCATGTAACCTAAAAAACCGCCCAGTCCACGATACACAACCCCTGCTTCCCGTGTAGCCGCCTGCTGCGTGTAGTGGACTCCTGACCTATTCAGCGAAACCTGAAACCCCACCACCTTATGGCGCAAGTCGAGGAATCTGCAGCCCACACGGTCGCAGAACCGTCTCAGCCTCTGATTCAGGCCCTCCACTCGGCTCTGTACCAAAGGTCCGCAGTCAGTCCTGTCGACGATGCTGCAGATGGTGAGCTCTGCTTTCATCCCGCTAGCGAGACTGGCAGTCTTCACCAAATCAGATAGCCGCCGGAAGCCAGAGAGGATTTACTCCGATCCATAGCAACACACATCATTGGTGCCGACATGACCGATCACCTGCAGATGGGTGCACCCTGTACCCTTCATGCCATCCGGAAGGACCCTTTCCGCATCTGGAATGAGTCCCCCCGGTATGCACACGGAGTGCACATTGGTTTTCTTCCCCTCTCTTGCTGCCATATCCCTAAGGAGCCCCATTACGCGCCTGACGTTGGAGCTCCCAACTACCAGTAAGCCCACCCTCTGCGACCGCCCGGATCTTGCAAACTGAGGGGCAACCTCTGGAACAGGACAAGCAGCCATGTCCGGCCAAAGATCAATATCAGCCTGAGACAGCGTCTGAAACCAGTTTGTCAGACAAACTGGAGAGGCCTTCCGTTCAGCCCTCTGGAATGTCTTTCGCCCCCTGCCACACCTCGAGACGACCTCCCACTCTACCACAGGTGAGGGATCAGCCTCAATGTGGGCAGTATCCCGGGCAGCCACAGTCTTAGTCCGATCGGGGGATGCGTGGGACGAGCTGGCTGTCCCCGACAAACCCCCATCCGGACCCCCACAGTGATGCCCATTAGCAACAGCCTCAAGCTGTGTGACCGAAGCCAACACTGCCTGAAGCTGGGAGCGAAGGGATGCCAACTCAGGCCGCATCCTTTCAGAGCATGTTGATACAACAGCTCCTTACTTAGCAATCCTATACAACTGCTCGCTCGTACAAAGATTCGTACCCCTGGAAATTTGTGCAAGTCACACCGATATCCAAGAAAGGAAATAATCCACTGAATTCACTAACATCGATTTGCAGTACGATTCTGGAACATATACTGCCCTCGAACGTTATGATCACCTCGAAGGAAACATGTTATTGACAAATAGCCAACAAACATTCAGAAAATATTTTTATTGTGAAGCATAACTACCTATTTATTCTCACAAAGCAATGAGTGCTATCGACAGAGGACGTCAATTGGATTGCATGTTTTTAGATTTCTCCGAGGATTTTGAAACTGTTCCTCACAAGCGACTTCTAATTAACTTGCATACCTATTTGGAGTTGGAATTAAAATCCATGGAGAAGAAATAAAAACTTTGAGAATCGTGGATGACATTGTACTTTTGACAGACAGCAAAGGAACTAGAAGAGCAGCTGAACGGGATGCACCGTGTCTTGAAAGGAGGATATAAGATGAACACCAACAAAAGCAAAACGAGAATAATGGAAAGAAGTCGAATTAAATCGGGTGATGCTGCGGGAATTAGATTAGAAAATGAGACGCTTAAATGAGTTTTGCTGTTTGATGAGTAAAATAACTGATGATGGTCGAAGTAGAGAGGATATAAAATGTAGACTGGCAATGGCAAGGAAAGCGTTTCTGAAGAAGAGGAATTTGTTTACATCGAGTATAGATTTAAGTGTCAGGACGTTTATTCTGAAAGTATTTGTATGGAGTGTAGCCATGTATGGAAGTGAAACGTGGACGATAAATGGTATAAACAAGAATAGAATAGAAGCATTCGAAATGTGGTGTTACAGAAGAATGCTGAAGATTAGGTGGGTAGATCACATAACTAATGAGGAGGTATTGAATAGAATTGGGAGGAGTTTGTGGCACAACTTGACTAGAAGAAGGGATTGGTTGGTAGGGCATATTCTGAGGCATCAAGGGATCACCAGTTTAGTATTGGAGGGCACTCTGGGGGGTAAAAATCGTAGAGGGAGACCAAGAGATGACTACACTAAGCAGATTCAGAAGGATGTAGGTTGCAGTAGGTACTGGGAGATGAAGATCCTTGCACTGGATAGCGTAACATGGAGAGCTGCATCAAACCAGTCTCTGGACTGAAGAGCACAACAAAAACAATGGAGTATCGTGTCGGTTGTCTGAATGGATTCGTGATTTCGTATCACAAGAGTCACACTTCATAGTAACTGACGGAAAGTCATCGACTAAAACCGAAGTAATATCTGGCGTTCGCCAAGAAAGTGTTATAGGCCCTCTGTAGTTCCCTGTTCTACATCAACGAGTTAGGAGACAATTTGAGCGGTCTTCTTAAATTGTTTGCAGATGAGGCTGTTATTTACCCTGTCATCAGACGATCAAATGGACTTACAAAACTATTTAGACGAGATATCTTTATGGTGCAAAAAGTATGAAGTCATCCACTAAATTCTTATGGATTACAATTACGAATCACTTGAAATGGATCGTTCACGTAGAAAATGTTGTGGGGAAAGCAATTGAAAGAATGCGATTTAATGGCGGAACACCTAGAAAATACAACAGGTCTACTAGAGAGACTGTTTACAGTAATCTTGTCCGCCCTCTTTTGGAGTATTGCTGTGCGTTGTGGGATCAGCGTAAGGTAGGCCTGACGGAGGACATAAAAGAAATTGAAAGAAGGGCACCGCGTTTTGTACGAGGGTGAGTCAAATGAAAACCTTAAATATTTTTTAAAATATTATTTATTATGCAGAAGTGGTACAAAGCTGCAACACTTTTCAACATAATCTCCACCACGCTCAATTCAGGTCCTCCAGCGCTTACAAAGTGCATAAATTCCTTTAGAAAAAATTCTTTAGGTGGTCCGTGCAACCACTCATGCACCGCGTGGCGTCCTACTTCATCAGAAGGGAACTTCTTTCCTCCCATTGCCTCTGTGAGTGGTCGAAACATATGGAAATCACTTGGGGCAAGGTCTGGTGAGTATGGTGGATGAGGAGGACACTCAAAATGCAGGTCTCTGATTGTTGCAGCTGTTGTACGGGCAGTGTGGGGCCTTGCATTGTCATGTTGCAAAAGGACACCTGCTGACAGCAGTCCACGTCGCTTTGATTTCATTGCAGGCCGCTGATGACTTTTTTAGGAGATCTGTGTATGACGCACTGGTGACAGTGGTCCCTCTAGGCACGTAATGCTCCAAAATGACGCCTTTTTCGTCCCAAAAGAGAGTCAGCATAACCGTCCCTGCTGACGGTTATGTTCGAAACTTGTATGGTTTTGGTGATGAGGAATGGTGCCATTCCTCACTCGCTCTCTTGGTTTGCGGTTGGTGGACGTGAACCCAGTTTTCGTCCCCAGTAACGATTCTTCCAAATCACCCTCTCGTTCGAAGCGCCGAAGAAGTTCTTCACAAGCATCAACACGTCGTTCTCTCATTTCAGGAGTCAGCTGCCGTGGCACCCATCTTGCAGACACTTTATGAAACTGGAGCACATCGTGCACAATGTGGTGTGCTGACCCACGTCTAATCTGTAAACATGCTGCAATGCCATTCAGTGTCACTCGGCAGTTTTCCTTCACTATGGCTTCAACTGCTGCAATGTTCTGTGGAGTCACAACTCGTTGTGCCTGACGTGGACGAGGAGCACCTTCCACTGAAGTCACACCATTTGCGAGCTTCCTACTCCATTCGTAGACTTGCTACTGTGACAAACATGCATCACCGTACTGAACCTTCATTCGTTGATGAATTTCAATAGGTTTCACACCTTCATTACTCAAAAACCAAATAACAGAACGCTGTTCTTCCCTGGTGCAAGTCGCAAGTGGGGCGGCCATCTTTATACTGGTACAGCAACGGTATGTGTGCACCTGCACTATGCTGCCACCTGCAGGCCATTCTGCACGCTGTTTGTAGCACGCTTACCAACGTACAGGATAACGGCGCGAAATTTCGATTTGTTATTACAAATTTAAGGTTTTCATTTGACTCACCCCCATATTATCGCAAAGTACGGGAGAGAGTGCCACGGACATGATACACGAATTGGGGTGGCAGTCATTAAAACAAAAGCGTTTTTCACTTTGGCAAGACCATCTTGTGCAATTTCAATCACCAGTTTTCTCCTCAGTGTGAAAATATTTTTTTGGCGTCCACCTACACAGGAAGAATCGGTTATCATAACAAAATAAGAGACGTTAGAGCTCGCACCGAAAGATTCAAGTTTTCTTTTTTCACGTGCGCTGTTCATGAGAGGTACGATAGAGAAGTAGCTTAAACATATTTGATGAAACCTCTGCCAGGCACTTAATTGTGAGATGCAGAGTAATCATGTAGATGCAGATGTAAATGAAAGTGCTCATACCTGTACGGGATTGAAACCCAGTCGGATCATGGATATTTTCAGCCATCCTTGGATCTAGCCTTCAGCCCTGAACAGTGTGGGAAGTCACCAGAAACGGTACCTCCTTCGGATTTCAAGTTAAACTGTAGGTTCCCTTTGCCCGGTTGGATAACTGGGGTAGTTTAGAGACATGTAACTCGCCCGCCCTTCTGTGGGATGGTGCGTGTAATGTGGTAGAAACCCAAGTACGCAACTTATTATTGGCTGTGTAAGCATTGTGAGCGTATTTGCCGAGCGTTAAATATGCATTACTTTTTGTCAGTTTCACAAGTAGTGGACATGTGTGTTGCATTATTTTGTGAATGCATTATTTCGACAGTTTATAATTAGTAAGCATGTTTGCATAGCATTTTACAAGCGTTATTTTGACAATTTACGAGTTGCTTTCGTGTCTGTATACTGTGCAATGCATTATTTCGGTGATTTACGAGTAGTTTGCAGGTATGTAGGCTGTGTATTGTGATCCAAGCACGTCTGAGTGAGTGTTTTGTATCATACCAATAAATAATGTATGTGATTTCTGTCCCTAAATAAATTGTTCCAAAATAAAGTGCACTCCTTCCTCTCCAGCAGCTGGAGACACGCTAAGTCCTTTTCCTGCTATTTTCCCCCAGACTGCCATGGAACAGCAGTGCCCTCTGGTTGCAGTACTGTGTACTAGGTCAGTTGGACTCCAGACCTCTGGTGAACACACTGGATGGACCTACTGCCTGTGACACCTTAAATTGTTGAAATAAAGACAGCATGCAAAATAAAGTCTTATGTCCATCCTTTCCAGCAGCACAGCACAGGCTAAGTCCTTTTCCCACCAATTCCAAGGAAGAGGTGGCGGTCAGATGACTTAGGTTAGCGGAGGTGACCCAAGTAGCCTTTTTCCCCACAATTTTCTTGGCTTAGCGGAGGCAGCCCAAGTGCCATTTTTCCCCACCAAAATTTGAACTTCCCATCATTTTCTTGGGGGGGGGGAGGAGGGAATGGAGGGGGAGTTAGGTTAGTGGAGGTAGCACACCTGACCTATTTTCCTGCCAAAAATTTGAACTTCCTGCCAAAATTTGAACTTCCTGCTATGATGTCATTGTGATGTTGCCACACAACAATGCAGGGTGTGGCGACGTCTTTGTTGTCCTACTACTACGTCGACTTCCATGCGAGGAAGAAATTCTAAAGCAATGTTTTCTCTTGTTATCAGGTCAACAGGAAGCAACTTGTGCCCATGAGCAATTTTGAGTGGATAGCAAAGAAGGATGTTTCATAGGATTTTACACACCATGCTCATGGGTGTGTCCAATGTTCGGGCAACTCTGTGTGCACTACACGTCTGCACACCACCACTCATTATCTCTTGCATTTCTGTGACAATTGCTTCCACTGACGTCGAATCAGTTCGTTTTCTCGTTTCTACCAGGTTGCACACCAAAAGTATCGGTTTTTTCGAATTTCTGAATCATTTTTTCCAGACCAACGGCAGTCATTGGAGCGACGCCTTTTTTTCCAATCCTTCAGTGTCCGAAACTTCTGCAGAGTGACGCGTGCACAGGCATCATTCTTGTAATACAGCTTTACAAGCAGAGCGCAATCCTGTATTGATAGAGTCATGGCGAACGCCGCAGATGCATTTTGATACCAACTTCAATGGGTCACTCGCATGTCACGTGTTTTCATTTACATATTTTGACACACACGGTGACATCTATTGATCAATTTTCACACTGTTTTTCCTTCTGCCATTCTTTTGCCTCCTTCTCCCACAATATTCCTTAGCAATTTGACGTCAATCTGACCAGTGGTGTTATTTCTAAAGCGTTTTGAAAGTTTAACTATAATCACCCTGTAGGATAGACAGGGAGGGCAGTTAAGACAAGCTTTAGTGAACACTTGCTCAAAAAGACAGAGAAATCACATAAGTCAACTTTTGCTGTACACCTTAAAAGAGAGAAACACAAACTTTCCCCACCTTTCTTGCTTAACATGGAATTTTTACACATAATTGACAAGGGCTTCAAAATGAACCTTATAGAATGATTTATAATACATGAACATTTTCACCTAAATGAAAAAGGCTTGGTGAGTGATCAACTTGCATTAAAAAGAGACACTATTTTCATTCCATATCATCTCTTATAAAATGTGAACATCAGGCGAACCCTTTCATATATTAGAATCAAGTATCATGTTTTCTTGCCTTTGTTATATTTTTTAAATGATTTTATATATGTTCCTAGCTGCTAGCATAATAGAAGCATAGATGTGATTCAGTTATTGTAAACTGTCAAACAGTGTTCAAAATAATCATATGCAACATGTAAATTTCTGAATATACAATGGCATTAACCTTCTATGAAGAAGATATTAACTGTCTGCTAAACGAAGTAAATTTCTGTAATATACTTTTTATACTTCATATAAATATATAGCCAAGGTCTAAAGATCTATAATATCCCTAATTTTGTAGGCTTCTGAAGATGACTAATTTGTCAAAACAGGTAAAGATAATAAAAATTATTTGCAACTGATGACAAATTTATCCTGAAAAACTACTACCCATTGGTTGGGTCCCCATTTTTCGTTATAAATTTTACAGGTATTATCACAACTATTGAAAATTTACAAGCTCAGATTTTCAGTTCTATTTTTACGGGGTTAGGAATCTGGATGTAACTAGGAGAAATTATACATTTTAGTCCAGTTTAAAAAACGTGTTATATTAAAAATTTATTTTTATACAAATAATTGTTACCTGCTTTTTGCTCTTGTGTGTCAAATTTCTCAATGGATTTTAAACATTTTTATATTATATTTTTTATTTTAATAACGATTTATAAATACAGGATGAACTATTTTAATATACAATAGGGAGTAACTCAGGATACAGATAAGATACAGCAAGATATTTTAGATAAAAGTAGTAGGTGATAAAGAGGGTAACACATTCCTACTATTCGACCATTACCTTGAACGTGATTTTCAAGGTGATCTGGAGGTTAAAGTGATTTTTTTGCTTAGATGCGAACCCTATTGTTAGTTTTAAGAATTGAAAAGAATGGCAAATTTTATGCATAAAATGACATTATTCAAGGATATGGCAAAGTTCAATGGTCAAATAAGCAAATATGTTTTTACTTCTAATGGGGATTAATTCAGAGGAGAGGAAGGATACAGCAAAATACAATGTTAGAGGCAAATGGGGGGGGGGGGGAGGAATGAGAGAAGTGGCGCCTCACTCAACGACTTGCAAATCAATAATCTACGTTTTATTAATGTTTGTTACATCTTCAAAATGCAGAAATAACATACCTTGCGATATATTTAGTTTTGCCAATGAAGATGTTGATTAAAAATTAAGGTTCAAGTCTCTCTTCTCTCTTTCCAAATCCTACATCAAAAATGGGGGTTTCCATGAAAGAAAATCCAATTTTCGAATGACCTTCGATAATTACCTTTAACATCATAGTTAGGTAATGATACATGATCCCTTATGCCCCCTCCCATTTGTACCTAAATCTGCATTTTTCTGTATTCCTCGTCTATTCCGAATTCATCTCTACGAGAACTAAAAATGTATTTGCTTATTTGACCTTAATCGAACCTTGCGGTGAATTTGAATAATTTATCACTCTATACGTAACATTTGGCTCTCATTTCAAATCTTAAACTGATTAACAGGGTTCTCACTTTAAAAAAGTTACTTTTGCTCCAAATCACCTTGAAAACCACGTTCAAGGTCACGGCCATCAGTAGCATTGGGTTCCCCTGTGGCTGTACAACCACGAACCAGTGTGGTAGAACCGCCTCTATTACCTTTACTATTACCGTGACGATGTGGCTGCACTGTGGATCAGGTGACACATAGAGGTAAGTGAAATGAGCGTTGTTCGTGGAAGGAACACTGCTGGTCCGCAGCTGGTGGTCGTGCGGTAGCGTTCTCGCTTCCCACGCCCGGGTTCCCGGGTTCGATTCCCGGCGGGGTCAGGGATTTTCTCTGCCCCGTGATGACTGGGTGTTGTGTGATGTCCTTAGGTTAGTTAGGTTTAAGTAGTTCTAAGTTCTAGGGGACTGATGACCATAGATGTTAAGTCCCATAGTGCTGAGAGCCATTTAAACCATTGTTTTGAACACTGCTGCAATGAAAACTGGGCAAACAAAAATATACAGACTCAAAAATGTTTTATTTCTTTCTATTTCCACTACTATATACACAGGGAGATTCATTAGTATCGTCATCGTTGCCCCCCTGATTCATCCGAGGTCCGTGCCGCACTTAGTTCTACATCATAATCATAATCAGTTGAAATACGTTATATACTCTTGTTCGTATTCTGCTTCTTCAGTATTATTTACCAAAGTTAACATATGCTCATCCGTGAGAATGCGACAGCGAGCGATGCTGCGTTACCTCACTATTTACACTACTTGCCATTAAAATTGCTACACCAAGAAGAAATGCAGATGATAAACACATATTCATTGGACAAATATATTATACTAGAACTGACAAGTTATTACAGTTTCACGCAATTTGGGTGCATAGATCCTGAGAAATCAGTACCCAGAACAACTACCTCTGGCCGTAATAACGGCCTTGATACGCTTGAGCATTGACAAACAGATCTTGGATGGCGTGTACAGGTACAGCTGCCCATGCAGCTTCAACACGATACCACAGTTCATCAAGAGTAGTGGCTGGCGTGTTGTGACGAGCCAGTTACTCGTCCACCATTGACCAGACGTTTTCAGTTGGTGAGAGATCTGGAGAATGTGAGTACACCATCGCAGGCGCTCCTGTCTGTGATGCAGCGTCAAGGGTAACCGCAGCCGTGGTCTCCGAGCTGATAGTCCATGCTGCTGCAAACGTCGTCGAACTGTTCGTGCAGACCGTTGTTGTCTTGCAAAAGTCCCCATCTGTTGACTCGGGGATCTAGACGTGGCTGCACGATCCGTTACAGCCATGCAGATAAGATGCGTGTCATCTCTACTGCTAGTGATACGAGGCCTTTGGGATCCAGCAGTCATTGGATCTCGACCAACGCGAGCAGCAATGTCTCGATACGATAAACCGCAATCGCGATAGGCTACAATCCGACCTTTATCAAAGTCGGAAACGTGATGGTACGCATTTTTCCTCCTTACAAGAGGCATCACAACAACATTTCACCAGGCAACGCCGGTCAACCGCTGTTTGTGTATGAGAAATCGGTTGGAAAGTGGTGTGAAATGCAATGTCACATAATTTTCAGGATTAGTACTTTGCTGTAAAGGCATATGATTTTCATAAGCAGACTAGGAATCGAGCAAAAGCATGTTATTTTGACCAGCAACTGGTCAGAAGCAGTGCTTATACGTCTACATCTACGTGATTAGTCTGCTGTTCACAACTACGCGTCTGGCAGAGGGTTCAATGAACCACTTTCAAGCTGTCTCTACCGTTCCACTCTCGAACGGCGCGCCGGAAAAACGAGCATTTAAATTTTTCTGTGCCAGCCCTGATTTCTCTTATTTTGTCGTGATTATCATTTCTCCCTATGTAGGTGCCAACACAATGTTTTCGTAATCGGAGGAGAAAACTGGTGATTGAAATTTTATGAGCAGATCCAGTCGCAACGAAAAACGTCTTTGTTTTAATGACTGCCACCCCAATTCATGTATCATGTCTGTGGCACCGTTTCCCCTATTTCGTGATAATACAAAATGAGCTGTCCTCCATTGAACTTTTTCGATGTCATCCGTCAGTCCCACCTGATGCGGATCCCACACCGCACAGCAATACTCCAGAGTGGGGCGGACAAGCGTGGTGTAAACAGTCTCTTTAGTAGATCTGTTGCACCTTCTGAGTGTTCTGTCAATGAATCGCAGACTTTGGTTGTCTTGTAGCCACAACATTATCATTTAGCTACAATATAGCAGGTCAGCAACTGGAAGCAGTGAATTCCATAAATTATCTGGGAGTACGCATTAGGAGTGATTTAAAATGGAATGATCATATAAAGTTGATCGTCGGTAAAGCAGATGCCAGACAGATTCATTGGAAGTATCCTAAGGAAATGCAATCCGAAAACAAAGGAAGTAGGTTACAATACGCTTGTTCGCCCACTGCTTGAATACTGCTCAGCAGTGTGGGATCCGTACCAGATAGGGTTGATAGAAGAGATAGAGAAGATCCAACGGAGAGCAGCGCGCTTCGTTACAGGATCATTTAGTAATCGCGAAAGCGTTACGGAGATGATAGATAAACTCCAGTGGAAGACTCTGCAGGAGAGACGCTCAGTAGCTCGGTACGGGCTTTTGTTGAAGTTTGGAGAACATACCTTCACCGAGCAGACAAGCAGTATATTGCTCCCTCAGACGTATATCTGGCGAAGAGACCACAAGGATAAAATCTGAGAGATTAGAGCCCACACAGAGGAATACCGACAATCTTTCCTTCCACGAACAATACGAGACTGGAATAGAAGGGAGAACCGATAGAGGTACTCAAGGTACCCTCCGCCACACACCGTCAGGTGGCTTGCGGAGTATGGATTTAGATGTATATGTATGTGATCGTTCATATTTAGGCTATTTGTAATTGTAATCCCTAAGTGTTTAGTTGAAATTACAGCCTTCAGATATGTGTGACTTATCGCGTAATCGAAATTTAGCGGATTTCCTTTAGTGCTCATGTGAATAACTCCACACTTTTCTTTATTCAGGGACAACTGCCATTTTTCGCACCATACAGATATCTTATCTAAATCCTTTTGCAATTCGTTTTGGTCATCTGATGACTTTACAAGACGGTAAGTAACAGCATCATCAACAAGCAATTTAAGAAGGCTACTCAGATTGTCTCCTATGTCGTCAATATAGATCGGGAACAATAGAGGGCCTGTAACACTTCCTTGGGGAACGCCGGATATTACTTCTGTTTTACTCGACGACTTTCTATCTATTACTACGAACTGTGACCTTTCTGAAAGGAAAACCACGAATCCAGTCGCACAACTAAGGCGATATTCCACAGGCACGCAGTTTGGTTAGAAGATGTTTGTGAGGAACTGTGTCGAAAGCCTTATGGAAATCTAAGAATATGAAATCAATTTGACATTCCCTGTCGATAGCGCTTATTACTTCATAAGTATAAAGAGGTAATTGTGTTTCACAAGAACAGTTTCCTGAACCGGTGCTCTCTATGTCAATAAATCGTTTTCTTCGAGGTACTTCATAATATTCGAGTATACTATATGTTTCAAAACCCTACTGCAAATCGACGTTAGTGATATGGGCCTGTAGTTCAGCGGATTACTTCAATTTCCCTTTATGAGTATTGGCGTGACTTGAGAAATTTCCCAGTCTTTAGGTACAGAATTTTCTGTGAGTGAGCAGTTGTATATAATTTCTAAATATGGAGCTATTGTATCAGCGTACTCTGAAAGGAACAATCTGGACCGGAGGCCTTGCCTTTATTAGCTGATTTAAGCTGCTTTGCTACACAGAGGATATCTACTTCTATGTTTCTCATCTTCGTAGTTGTTCTTGATTGAAATTCAGGAATATTTTCTTCGTCTTCTTTGGTGAAGGAGTTTCGGAAAACAGTTTTTAATAACTCTGCTTTAGTGGCACTGTCATCAGTGCCTTCACCATTGTTATCGCGCAGTGAAGGTATTGATTGCGTCTTGCCACTGGTTTGCTTTGTGTATGACCAGATTCTCTTTGGGTTTCTGTTAGATTTCGAAACAGAGTTTCGTTGCGGAAATTATTAAAAGCATCTCGCATTGAAGTTCGCGATATATTTCGAACTTCTGTAAAACTTTGTCAATCTTGGGGATTTTGCATTCTTTTAAATTTGGCATGCTTTTTTTCGTTGCTTCTGCAACAGCGATCTGACCTTTTTGTGTACCATGGGGGATCAGTACCATCACTTATCAATTTATGTGGTATTTATTACTCAATTGCCGTCGATACTTTGAAATCATTCCACATCTTTTCCAAGCTTACGTGATCAGATCAGGAGGAGTGGAGACTCTCTTAAAAAGGCGTTAAGAGAATTTTTATCAGCTTTTTAAATAGATATACTTTGCGCTTCTTTTTGATGTTTGTGGGTGTTACAGTATTCAGCCTACCAGCAACTGCCTTGTGGTCGCTTAACCCTGTATTCGTCATGATACTCCCTATTTGTCCAGGATTATTTGTTGCTAAGAGGTCAAGTATGCTTTCGCAACCATTTACGCTTCGAGTGGGCTCATGAACTAATTGTTCAAAATAATTTTCTGAGAAAGCATTCAGTACGATTTCGGATGACGTTTTATGCCTGCCGCCGGCTTTAAACGTATAATTTTTCCAGCATATCGAGGGTACATTGAAGTCGCCACCGACTATAATTGTATAAGTGGAGTACTTATTTGAAATACGACTCAAGTTTTCTTTGAACTGTTCAGCAACTATATCTTCTGAGTCGGGGGGTCGGTAAAACGATCCAATTAATAGTTTAGTCCGACTGTCAAGTGTAACCTCTACTCATACAACTATAATACCGATCGTTTCTACAACTATCTTACTGTGTTTTACCTGTGCCCTTTTAGACAGAACCCCCTTTCTGTGGTTTCCTGTGACCCTCTAACCTAAAAAAATCGCCCAGCCCTTTCCACACAGCCCCCGCCACCCATGTAGCCGATTCCTGCGTATAATGGACTCCTGACCTATTAATCTGAACCCGTAACCCACCACCCGATGGCGCAAGTAAAGGGATCTGCAGCCTACACGGTCACAGAAGCGCCTGAGCCTCTGATTCTGACCCTCCACTCGGCTCTGCACCAAAGGACCACAGTCAGTTCTGTGGACGAGCTCCTCCTTAATCTTACAAGCAAGACTGGCAGTCTGTACCATTTCCGCTAGCCGCCCGAAACCAGAGAGAATTTCCTCCAGTCCAAAGCGACACACGTCATTGGTATGGACATGGGCTACCACCTGTAGCTGGCTGCACGCTGTTCTCCTCATTGCATCCAGAAGCACCCTTTCCACATCCAGAATGAGTCGTCATCCCAGTATGCACACAGAGTGCACACTGGTTCCCTTGTACTCCTTGGCAGCCATGTTCCTAAGGGGCCCTTTGACACTCCTAACATTGGAACTGCCAACAAACCCACCCTCTGTGAACGCCCAGACCCTGCAGGCTGAAAAGCTTCCTCTGGAACAGAGTGGGCGACTCCATCTGGCTCAGAGACTTCGTCAGCCACAGATAACGCCCAAAAGCTGTTTGTCAAACGAACCGGAGAGGCCCTACGACTGGCCCCTCAGAAAGTCTTTCACTGCCTGCCAGACCTTGGTATGATCTCCCACTCGACCACAAGTGAGGGGTCAACCTCAGTTCAGGCAGCACCCAGGGCGATCACAGCAGTGGATCGATCGGGGGACACGTGGGTCGTGCTCGATGTCCCTCGCATACGCGCGTTCGCCCCCACAGTGATGCGCATTGGCAGCAGCCTCAAGCTGTGTGATGGAAGTCAACACTGCCTGGAGCTGTGAGCGAAGGGTCACCAACTCAGCTCGCATCTGTACACAGCAATCACAGTGCCTATCCATTACTAAAGTCGCTCCTGTTTGAAACTCGTAAAAATATGTAACAAACGAATGGTGCACTCGCCTTATTAGCAGCAGGAACACGCGGTGTTCTCTCGCTGACGGTCTAACTGACACTCATAGTTCTCTTACGCCCATTTTCCCTCTTTTGTTTGCTGTGACATAAACATTCCCTACTTGGCTTACAAGATCGCCCACACGAGAAAGAATCGTAATGTGCAGAGCACCTCCAACTTCTTGCAGCACAATAGATGACTTTACAGCGAATTTTCCATCCATATTAACCATCAGCATAATTGTATACAAATTGCGTAAGTTATTGACATTAGTTGATCTTTATACAACTCTCTTGGTATCTCTAACATCCAGGGTTCCTTTTGTATGCATTTCCTCTTCAGATCGTGATTGGTCGGAGTTGAAACATTCCTTACTGAACGATGGGATAAGTTTATTTACCTCATCTACACATTTTCGTGCCGATTCTGCAGTCTGCTGTGCAAGATCATGGTTTGATTGAAATTTCGTTACCTAACGTCTTCCAATTCTCTATCACTGTTTAAAGTTATGTAGGCATTCACGGCTCACCTTGAAATCACTGTAGTGTACGTCACACACAGTTTCATGTACATAACGTACTAGGTCACTGTCATACACATCCCGGAAATTTTATCGTCCATCCTTGAAACACGGAAACACCAGTTTTTGTAAGAGTGCGCCCTGTCCTCCCTTGAATATCCGTAGTTTTTCTTATAGACTGCACGGTCATAATTGTTTTTCTTTTCCTATGCTGCGGATAATCTTCCATATACCTAATTACGTTTAGAACCCGCTACTAGGACAACGAATGTCCTGTACCAAGTTGCACGGCAGACGGGGGTTGTGGTTCCCTGTCTGACAAGGACGATGAACTACGTGGTTAGACACCTATGCAGCATCGCTTTCACTTGTTAAAGACGTATCGTCATCATTGTACTCCTCATGTACAGTGTCCGCACAGTCGAGCGTATACGGCACCACACGTTCCACTGACTCATCTTGCAGAAACGCTAATACCCCGTCTGCCACTCGTTTTTCACTCTACGAAATTCCTTGGGTTCCTTTGTGACTAAATCTCAACTTGGGCAACTGTTGTCGTAGTTATAGTGCAATGTTTGCTTTGTTCGTCGTTGCCATTACTCTTCTTTGTATCGAAGCCACTATCAGTGTAGCACTGTTGTTGTTGCGAGTTACTCGCCGATTAAGCAGTTCAGCTACGTTCCGTACCCGCATGCTCCGCTCACCACTGGATAGCTACAGTCCCGTCCCTATTGTCATTAGCAGCCAATTTTGTGGCTACTCGATAGACAAAATGTGGGTCGTCGAATGCCGTAAACATCTTGACCTTTGTGATCTCGCACATAAGGGGTTCCTTGTAGGTGTTACTTGTTTTGTCTCGAAATACGCTACTGGCCATTAAAATTGCTACACCAAGAAGAAATGCAGATGATAAACGGGTATTCATTGGACAAATACATTATACTAGAACTGACATGTGATTACATTTTCACGCAATTTGGGTGCATAGATCCTGAGAAATCAGTACCCACAACAACCACCTCTGGCCGTAATAACGGCCTTGATACGCCTGGGCATTGAGTCAAACAGGGCTTGGATGGCGTGTACAGATACAGCTGCCCATGCAGCTTCAACGCGATACCACAGTTCATCAAGAGTAGTGACTGGCGTGTTGTGACGAGCCAGTTGCTAGTCCACCACTGACCAGACGTATTCAGTTGGTGAGAGATCTGGAGAATGTGCTGGCCAGGGCAGCAGTCGAACATTTTCTGTATCCAGAAAGGTCCATACAGGACCTGCAACATGCTGTCGTGCATTATCCTGCTGAAATCTAGGGTTTCGCAGGGATCGATTGAAGGGTAGAGCCACGGGTCGTAACACAGATGAAATGTAACGTACACTGTTCAAAGTGCCGTCAATGCGAACAAGACGTGACCGAGACGTGTAACCAATGGCCCCCCATACCATCACGCTGGGTGATACGGCAGTATGGCTGTGACGAATACACGCTTCCAATGTGCGTTCACCGCGATGTCGCCAAACACGGATGCGACCACCATGATGCTGTACACAGAACCTGGATTCATCCGAAAAAATGACGTTTTGTCATTCGTGCACCCACGTTCGTCGTTGAGTACACCATCGCAGGCGCTCCTGTCTGTGATGCAGCGTCAAGGGTAACCGCAGCCGTGGTCTCCGAGCTGATAGTCCATGCTGTTGCAAACGTCGTCGAACTGTTCGTGCAGATGGTTGTTGTCTTGCAAACGTCCCCATCTGTTGACTCAGGGATCGAGACGTGGCTGCACGATCCGTTACAGCCATGCGGATAAGATGCGTGTCATCTCGACTGCTAGTGATACGAGGCCATTGGGATCCAGCACGGCGTTCCGTATTTCCCTCCTGAACCCACCGATTCCATTTTCTGCTAACAGTCATTGGATCTCGTCCAACGCGAGCAGCAATGTCGCGATAAGATAAACCGCAATCGCGATAGGCTACAATCCGATCTGTATCAAAGTCGGAAACGGGATGGTTCGCATTTCTCCTCCTTACACGAGGCATCACAACAACGTTTCACTAGGCAACGCCGGTCAACTGCTGTTTGTGTATGAGAAATCGGTTGGAAACTTTCCTCATGTCAGCACGTTGCAGGTGTCGCCACCGGCGCCAAACTCGTGTGAATGCTCTGAATAGCTAATCATTTCCATATCACAGCATCTTCTCCCCGTCGGTTAAGTTTCGCGTCTGTAGCACGTCTACTTCGTGGTGTAGCAATTTTAATGGCCAGTAGTGTATATGCAACTGGCGGCGTTGCCTTTTAATTTAAAATGAACTACGCTAAGAAATATTCAGAGTCACGGACATTCATTCACCTTCTAAAACAATTAGAGGAAGGGATGCGCTAAAATTTTCTGTGGGACAGAAACGTCCCGTCGGCGGTTCTAGTACTAAACCCCGCCTACACTGAGGAGGACAGAAGCGAACATGCCACGGTGAACGAAAATTCTCTGTGGTGTGAACGCTAGGCGCAAGTGAGCAAACTGCATTCGGTCGTGTTCATCTGGCATTTGCTTGTGTTCGTGTTCCACTGGTTGCCCATCTTTCAGCGAACCATCAAAGGAAGTTCGCGTCGCCTCCGCTTCGATGCTAGCATTACACAGAGCTTTCGTCTTCCACATTGTCTCCATTGTCGCTGTCGGCAAAACGTGCAAGAGCGATGGAGTGATTCGAAGTGAATCTAATGTTACTCATGTATAGAAGGGTGTACATGGTGGTTAAGATCCCCTAACCCTATAGCCGCTCTTTACTATCAAATGTTAGCATGCAGGTCGGTAGTTATGTTACTTCTTATCAGTTGTTGGAATTCATGTTTACATGTTTTCGGAGAAGCAGTCAAGTTTTAACTTGTAGACATGGCAGATCTGAGCCATCATAGTTACACTATCGAGCAGCGCTTGGTGACAAATGTGAGGGGGCACGAACGACAAAACACGGTGCAGGCAATGAGATGGATTTTGGGAGCACTCCAGGAAACATTCAATAAGGTTCCGTCGCGAAAGGCAACACTTGTGAATGAGGAAAAATGTGCTCCTGCTTTTGACAGTGTTAAAGATAGGGCGTGGAGTGGAAGAAAGAAGACACGAGAAGAAACATGAGCCGGAGTCTCTGCTTGGATTGAACAGTCTCCTATGAAGCCGATTTTTACAAGGGGCATTAAAAAAACAGATTTTTGTTACAGACAATTTATTCATGGATATTTTTACAAAATCCCTTCAGTCACCTTCAAAGTACTCTCCATTAGATGGGATGCAGTTGTCAAGTCTTTTTTCTCACTGTTTGAAGTATGCCTGGAACTCTTCAATTTTGATATCGTCCAGTGCCTTTTGCAAAGGCCTCCACACCATCATAACACTTCCCGTATAGTGTTTTTCTCATTCGTGGGAACAGGAAAAAGTCACATGGGGGGCTAGATCTGGTGAATGCAATGGGTGGGGAACGACAGATCATCACTGAGATGCCAAATAGTGGGTCATTCGTAAGGCCGTGCCTGGAGGGACTTCGTCGTGATGAATGAACCAGTCACCTGATCGCAAATGTTCCGGGCATTTACTTCGCACCTCCTCTTGCAGCCGCCTTAAACGTTCCAAAACCTTCTGCTTAACGATCTGGCTGGCGGCTACAAACTCCCGATGAACAATTCCACGAACATCAAAAAGACAACGATCGTTGTTTTCATATTCGATCTCACTTGCCTTGCTTTCTTTGGTCTGGGACAGTCGGGAGTCCTCCACTGGCTCGACGCTTGCTTGGTTTCTGAATCATGCCGAGTACACCGCCTCTCATCACCTGTAATGACTTTGTTCAAAACGTATGGTTCATTCTCAGTCTCTGTTTCCAAGTCGTGCCACATTGCTCCTGTGTGAGAAGGCACGGAACAGATTTAGCGGCAACGTGTCTCACGCGCAAATCCTCACTCAAAATGCGCTGGCACGAGCTCTAACTCACTACTGTGTCTATCCGCCCTCGGTAGCTCAGTGGTCACCACCCTGGATACAGACGTGCAATCTGCATGGTACGTAACTGTTAATGGGAAACAGTTGTGCCAATCCCGCCTACACCACACCCATCTCACCGACTCACCCTTGTGCGCCACATGCCAAGTGATTCCCACGGATGAACATCGTTTCGAATGCGGGTCGGGAAAGGACGTTTGGTATTTGGTGCGTCAGATATTGGCTTTTCTCACACGCCAGACTCCCGACGGAATAATTACCCGATCACTTCTTTTCCCTTATGAGTTGTACTTCCCAAGAGCAAAAACAAACTCTGTGACGTGGATTAGCGGCCACGCTGTCCACTACCTATTCGGTAATAGCGAAAAGACTACCCGATTTTTGGTGTTACCTCAACGAACGACACTGTGCGATCGTCAAGAACCCTAAATACAGGCTATATTTTTCTGATTTTCTTTGGAGCGCATTCCATAATCCGCCTCGCAGCTGGATTATCGATGCCATGAGAAGATTACCATCGCACCACTTTCCAGATTGAAAAAACAACGGAAACAACACAGCAACGAGACGACAGCCATCGAAAAATTCGCAGCGGGCTGTAGTACGGAGCATCCTTATGTTGTAACTGGACGACTTTCCATTTTTCTGTTATGTAGCCGAAGAGGAACGGCTTTCCTTTACCCATTTGTATAAAAAAATAAAATAAAATAAAAAAGAAAAACAAACCTTCCAAAATCCTTTTTCCTTTTTTCATTTCTGTTTGCTAGAAAAAAGTGGTAAAAAGTGACAAGCGAGCGAGATTCCCGTCCAGGCGACCCTGGTTCGAGACCCGTCTATGCTACTTTTGTTTTTGTTTTTTCAAATGCTTGTTTTAATGTATAATTACTCATGAAAATTTTGCAAGGAATTGATTAAAAAGAATTACAAGCCTCTATAAATCAAAATTACAAATTGAATGTCACATTTTGTTTCAGTCTTTTGCGTTTTTTTTATTCTAACAGAAAATAAACTGTAGATAAAACGTTGGCAAAAAAAATAAGAAAAAGAACAAAGTGGTCAGCGCGACAGAGTGTCAATCCTAAGGGCCCGGGTTCGATTCCCGGCTGTTTCGGAGATTTTTCTCCGCTCAGGAACTGGGTGTTGTGTTGTCCTAATAATCATCATTTCATCCCCATCGACCCGCAAAGTTGCCGAAGTGGCGTCAACTCGAAAGACTTGCACCAGGCGAACGGTCTACCCGACGGGAAGTTCTAGTCACATTACTGTCTCTGTTGACATTTGGTCGATCGTGAAACGACGATCCTTTTTTATTTTTTGGCATGACATGTCATGTGGAGATAGCTTTAGTGAGTGATTGCTAATGTGGAGTTTGTTACCCTGCTGAGGAAGACAGGCTTAAATCCGTCGAAACCATGGTAAAGGTTATCCAAAAGCGATTATTTATTGCAACAGTTTGCTGTCTATTACATCTACTGTTCTGTAACCGCTGCTATAGTGCAGCGATGTTCAAAATACTGCGGGTTGCATACAGTGACATCGGTAGGGGCGCCTGAATCACCGTGTATCTATTTCGCTAGTTAAAAGTAAAAATATACGAAAGATCTCTTCAACGTCATTGCTTACATTCAGGAAGTCTGTAATTACGTGGCTGATATATCACTGCTATGTTAGACATTTCTGATGATAAATAAAAATGGTTTACTCGGGATCACGCTATATGCATTCGAAGAAATTATATAGCGGATTTTATCAGGTACCCTATGTGACAGCGTCGTTTGTATTTTACATTTCGTTAATCGTATTTGATCAACGTTATCCTCGTAGTACATATTTTAATAAAACCCTTGATGTGCTAGGAACACGTCACTGCAGACAACAGAAACCGTCTGGTACATTACTTATGAAGGGCGAAACAAGTGCTAACGTATGTGTCGCATACCTGTTAGTGTCGAGATTCCAGAGGCAGTCCTCACGGCATAAGAATAACACTGCAACGAGTGTCAGTTTCCTCCGAATTCAGCACTGATTATCTAATCTTATCGTTTCTGCCTATCACTTTCGCGGAATCAGCTCGTCGTTGTCTCGAGCATTTGTCATTAACATTAATCTTGCTCATTTCGAAGAGCTACAACAAAAGCAAGTTCCAATAAACGGTGATCAACAGAACTAATTCTTTAATTGTTCGACGACAGAAGGCAATACAAAAACGTCCCGGAGAAGAGTGGGTTGGAGCACTACAAGCCGCTTGGTAATGGAACCATTAGGAAGGGCACGGAGGATTAAATGAAATGACTGAGGCAAACATGCGAGGAAATCAACACGGAAATACCTGCTACGTTGGCCGCATAAATCGCGGTCAGTCTTTGGCCTCGCCGATCAGCGTCTCCAATCTTCTACAGTCCGTGTATTCTTCTGCAGCTAGTCCCTTCGTACTCATGTCCTCTCTGATCTCAGTCCATCTCAGCTGTGGTTTTCCCCTCGGTCTGTTATCTCGGATGTCTTCTTGCCTTCTCGAAGAAGTACGTGGGCCACACCATTCTGGCTCTTCTCTTTAATCACGGCCACAATATCCAGCGATTTGTATAAATATTGTTGTTGTTATGGTCTTCAGTCCAGAGACTGGTTTGATGCAGCTCTCCATGCTACTGCTCTGTTCTGTGCAAGCTTCTTCATCTCCCAGTACCTACTGCAACCTACATCCTTCTGTATCTGTTTAGTGTATTCATCTCTTGGTCTCCCTCTACGATTTTTACCCTCCACGCTGCCCTCCAATACTAAATTGGCAATCCCTTGATGCCTCAGAACATGTCCTAACAACCGATCCCTTCTTCTAGTCAAGTTGTGCCACAAACTTCTCTTCTCCCCAATCCTATTCAATACCTCATCATTAGTTATGTGATCTACCCATCTAATCTTCAGCATTCTTCTGTAGCACCACATTTCGAAAGCTTCTATTCTCTTCTTGTCTAAACTATTTATCGTCCATGTTTCACTTCCATACATGCGTACACTCCATACAAATACTTTCAGAAACGACTTCCTGACACTTAAATCTATACTCGATGTTAACAAATTTCTCTTCTTCAGAAAAGCTTTCCTTGCCATTGCCAGTCTACATTTTATATCCTTTCTACTTCGATCATCATCAGTTATTTTACTCCCAAAATAGCAAAATTCATTTACTACTTTAAGCGTCCCATTTCCTAATCTAATTCCCTCAGAATCACCCGATTTAATTCGACTGCATTCGATTATCCTCGTTTTGCTTTTGTTGACTTCATCATATATCCTCCTTTCAAGACACTGTCTATTCCGTTCAACTGCTCTTCCAGGTCCTTTGCTGTCTGACAGAATTACAATGTCATCGGTGAACCTCAAAGTTTTTATTTCTTCTCCATGGATTTTAATTCCTACTCCGAATTTTTCTTTTGTTTCCTTTACTGTTTGCTCAATATACAGATTGAATAAAATCGGGGATAGGCTACAACCCTGTATGACTTCCTTTTCATGCCCCTCGATTCTTATAACTGCCATCTGGTTTCTGTACAAATTGTAAATAGTCTTTCGCTTCCTGTATTTTACACCTGCCACCTTCAGAATTTGAGAGTATTCCAGTCAACATTGCCAAAAGCTTTCTCTAAGTCTACAAACGCTAGAAACGTAGGTTTGCCTTTCCTTAATCTATCTTCTTAGGCAAGTCGTAGGGTCAGTATTGCTTCACGTGTTTCAACATTTCTACGGAGTTCAAACTGATCTTCTCCGAGGTCGGCTTCTACAAATCCTGTAGTTGACAGTTTTTTCCTCCAGTCATCTCCATCCATCATTAGTCCAAAAAGTCAGTCTAAGAACAGCGTTCTGAAATGCTACGAGTTTCCTTTCTACCTTGCGTTTCAGAGGCCACGTCTTTGCTCCGTATAGTACCACGAGCTGTAATACAGTCCTTCAGGTCCTAAACTTCGTGGGTCTCGAAGCCGGGACCCGGGCAGCTTTGTGACTTCAAACCTTGATCTGTTTCCTGCCTGGATTCTTGTCATTATTTCCTACTGTATCTCATTCCTTTCACAAAGTATTGCCAGGAGATATTTGAACACTTTTACCTCTTCAAAGATTTTACCATTCACCTCTAAAGTTCTGTCATCGGGCTCTCTGCTCACTACACGGTATTTGGTCTTATCCACATTCATCTTCATCCCTTTTCTCAGTGTCTTTTCCATTAATGCTCTTATGATATGAACCATATCTTGCTCATTCTGTATGATTAGAACACGGTCGCACAGACTTTCTACCCAGCTGTATTCCTGTCTCCAAGCTTGTTACCTTTCTCAGTTCCCTTCCCAGAACCTGATTAAACCGAAGCGGAGAAAAGCAGTCTTCCTGTCGCATTCCATTCCTCACCTTTAAATTCTTTGATATCTTTCGATTCACTTTCACCATACATGTTGTCTCTTGCATGTCTGTCTTAATTTTATCAGTTTTCAAGAAACCTGCATTCTTTCCAGTTTTTGTCATATTGTTTGCCTGTTCACCCTATCATACGCTATCTGGAAGCTCTCAAAACGACAGTGAACACCTCTGCGAAATTTACAGCTCTTTGATAACATATACGAAGACAGTAACTTGTTCTCGAAAGAAGAGTTACTGTTGATGACCATGCAGCTTTTCCCTGGAATAAATGATGACTAACTGAAAACCTCAGCTGTCGACAGGTGTTGTTGATATACCTCGATGTGGACAGCTGAAAATGTGTGCCCCGACCGGGACTCGAACCCGGGATCTCCTGCTTACATGGCAGACGCTCTATCCATTTGAGCCACCGGGGACACAGATGAATAGCGCGACTGCAGGGACTTATCCCTTGCACGCATCCCCCTGAGACTCACATTCCCAACTGTCCACAATTCTACATATGTATTGTATGGAGGTATATCAACAACACCTGTCGGCAGCTGAGGTTTTCAGTTAGTCATCTTTGATAACACTTGCTCATTTTCTCTTTTGTAACACTTTTTTGGAATCCTACTTCCTCCTCGACGTACGAGGGGTGTTTGAAAAGTTCGTGCAAAGTCCGAGAGATGTAGCCACCGGCGCGTATCGAAGTCATATTTAGTTAATAGCATCTTTGGAAAGAACGCACACCAAGTTTCAGCCATATTGGTCTATTTCTTTGTGTTTAGCATTCGTGTGAATCAATGAACGAAAAAAGAATTTCGTGTGGTGATTGAACTTTACTTTATGAAAGGCAAAACGCCTCAGGAGACTAAAGAGAAGCTTGATAAACATTACAGTGACTCTGCACCTTCGATTAGAACAGTTTATAAGTGGTTTCAAAATTTTCAGAGTTGCCATATGGGCACAAGTGATGCTGAACGTTCTGGACGCCCTGTGGAGGTTACGACTCCAGAAATCATTGATAAAATCCATGATATGGTGACGGATGACAGAAGAGTTAAGGTGCATGAGATTGCTAGTGCCGTGGGCATCTCGAATGAACGGGTACATAATATTTTGCATAAACATTTGGACATGAGAATCGTGTGAAGTGTTGGAAGTATGGTTTGCAGCTGTTCAGGAAGAATCCGCAGGACTTAAAAGCGTCGTTTCGTCGCTGTGGATGAAACGTGGATGCATTACTATACTCCTGAGAGCAAACAACAAACTAAACAATGGGTTACCAAGGGAGAATCTACACCAAAACAGGCGAAGAGCATTCCTTCGGCCGGAAAGGTTGTGGCGCCTGTCTCTTGGGATTCGCAAGGGATAATCCTCATAGACTATTTGGAAAAGAGTAAAACTATTACAGGTGCATATTATTCATTGTTATTGGACTGTTTGAAAACCGAGCTGCAAGAAAAACGCCGGCGATTGGACCGCAAAGAAGTCCTTTTCCGTCACTACAATGCACCAGCACACACATCAGCAGTTGCGGTCGCAAAATTAATGGAAATAGGATTCCAACTCGTTTCACATTCCCTCCGTTTTCCAGACTTGGCTCCCTCGGACAACTATTTGCTCCCCCAATATGAAGAAATGGCTGGCGGGACAAAGATTTTATTCAAACGAGGAGGTGATTGCAGCAACTAATAGCTATTTTGCAGACTTGGACAGTTCCTATAATTCGGAAGAGATCAAAAAATTAGAACAGCGTTGGACGAAGTGTCGAAGTCTAAGAGGTGACTGTGTCGAAAAACAAAAAAAAAAAAAAATGTTTACCCCAAACACGTAAGTAGTTTTTATTTTTTCACGGACTTTTCAAACGCCCCTCGTACGTATTAGAATGACAAGAGCAGCAGGAGTTACAATTAAAATATTCCCCAGACCATAACGCTTCCTCCTCCAACCTGGACCCTTCCAACGATTGTTCCAAGGTGTTTAAGATATTTCACAACTTACACGCCAACGGCCATCTTTCTGATGGGCGCGATTTATTTGAAAAGGCCACGCGTAGCTACCCAGTGGACGTCCAACTCCGATACTGGCGTGCAAATTCCAACCTTCATCACGATGAACAGCAGTGAACACGGGTGCATGAATCAGGCACCTGCAACATTCACTGAACGGTCGTTGAGGATGCATTGTTGGTAGCCTCTTGTTTCATCTGGACGGACAGTGCTTAGCAGTCACACGTCGATCAGTTGCAGAATTTTGGAACACGTATTATGTTCGAGCATAATAACTTTTCTAGAGACTAGAAATCTACTCTGAAGGAATCAGCACGGGTTTCGAAAAAGACGGTCGTGTGAAACCCAGCTCGCGATATTCGTCCACGAGACTCAGAGGGCCACAGACACGGGTTCACAGGTAGATGCCGTATTTCTTGACTTCCGCAAGGCGTTCGATACAGTTTGCATGGGGGCTTAATTAAAATACAATGAAAATAATTTTAATTTTTTGTTTTAGTAGCTGTCTGTCCGATTACGAAGTCTCGTAAACGGTTGGCCCTGACTAGTATTATTACGCAATCTGACTGCATAGAACAACAACAAAGAATGAAATGGAAATTTTCATTAACACAATTAATTAATTAAGTCCCCAGCAACTATAAAACCTACGAAACCAAAGCACAAGTATAACTGTTCTGTGTGTGGAAGTATGACTCAACGTACGCATCTGGCACGGTTCTTCTTCAATAACACAAGAAATTTTAAATATCATTTATACTGAATTAAAGAAAATAAAAATACCATAATTACTCAAGAGAACCAGAATTACACTCTAATCCCAGAACACAAGCCAGATGCTTTGTTGACTGAACCTGTAGTGAAGCATTATTTACGACATTAAATAATGAAAAATAAATCGAGTTTCGTTACCTTCATATATTGACCAAAATCACTCTAATCATTACAATATATCTCCACACCGACTCGCTATTACCACATCTCAACAAGAACTTTTCAGTATCACATCTCAGCAAGCACTCTCTACTAGCACATCTCAACAAACACTCTCTGCTACGAGTTCTTAACAAGCACTGACTACCACGAGCTCTCCCCAAGCACTGCCCACTACGACATCTCAATAATCACTCAATAATCACTGCCCACTACGACATCTCAATAATCACTGCCAGTGGAGGCGGCGGAACAATACTCTCTAGCGCGATCTCTGGCGCTGTGGCTCAGTGTAGCCACCTCTCAAGTTCCCCACAGTCGTTTAATGAACAAAGTAAGGGCATATGGACTATCAGATCAATTATGTGATTGGATTGAAGAGTTTCTAGATAACAGAACGCAGCATGTCATTCTCAATGGAGATAAGTCTTCCGAAGTAAGAGTGATTTCAGGCGTGCCGCAGGGGAGTGTTGTAGGACCGTTGCTATTCACAATATACATAAATGACCTTGTGGATGACATCGGAAGTTCACCGAGGCTTTTTGCTGATGATGCTGTGGTATATAGAGAGGTTGTAACAATGGAAAATTGTACTGAAATGCAAGAGGATCCGCAGCGAATTGACGCATGGTGAAGGGAATGGCAATTCAATCTCAATGTAGACAAGTGTAAAGTGCTGCGAATACATAGAAAGAAAGACGTTTTATTATTTAGCTACAATATGGCAGGTCAGCAACTGGAAGCAGTTAATTCCATAAATTATCTGAGAGTACGCATTAGGAGTGATTTAAAATGGAATTATCATTTAGAGTTGATCGTCGGTAAAGCAGATGCCAGACAGATTCATTGGAAGAATCCTAAGGAAATGCAATCCCAAAACAAAGGAAGTAGGTTACAGTACGCTTGTTCGCCCACTGCTTGAATACTGCTCAGCAGTGTGGGATCCGTACCAGATAGGGTTGATAGAAGAGATAGAAAAGATCCAACGGAGAGCAGCGCGCTTCGTTACAGGATCATTTAATAATCGCGAAAGCGTTACGGAGATGATAGATAGACTCCAGTGGAAGACTCTGCAGGAGAGACGCTCAGTAGCTCGGTACGGGCTTTTGTTGAAGTTTCGAGAACATACCTTCACCGAAGAGTCAAGCAGTATATTGCTCCCTCCTACGTATATCTTGCGAAGAGACCATGAGGATAAAATCAGAGAGGTTAGAGCCCACACAGAAGCATACCGACAATCATTCTTTCCACGAACAATAAGAGACTGGAATAGAAGGGAGAACCGATAGATGTACTCAACGTACCCTCCGCCAGACACCGTCAGGTGGCTCGCGGAGTATGGATGTAGATGTAGATGTTCGCCCATTCACATCTCTGCAGCGTCATCTATGGCTCGTGAGGAAGCACAGTTACCTCGGCGCAGTTTGTGGATAGCGCCATTATGCCATGGACGGTATACTTTAACCACGACAGCACTTGGACTTTTTACAGACTTAGTCGTTTCGAAAATGCTTCCACCGTTGGCCCGAAAGCCAATGATAACGCTCGTTTCGATGTCAGATAAATCGTTCCGTTTCCGCACACCGAAAACGACTGCACGGTTTTCTGTCCCTCTAACGTACTTTATTCACCCCCTACTGCTAGTGCTGTTACGCGCCGTCTGTGAGTATTTATTGCACGCAGAGGTGGAACGTAGGTTGTGGTCTCACAAATGTGACTGGACCGTGTGTAAGCTGCACATAGTGGGGTAATTCCTCTTTATTGAAAGCGTGTTTGCTGCCGGATCCTAAAATCAACTTGACTCGATATTTCGGCGATCCAACTGTTCGCCATCTTCAGGAAATGCTGCTTCTGCCGATGAGTCCCGCTGAGAACTGACGCACGATTGCAATTCGACACCCTATATAGGCCACCGTTCAGTACACGGCGCATGCGCCGCCCATCACGGTTTCTGGCTTCCAAAATAGGGAGGTGGCGCCGCCCTTAGTGAAACACAGCTGGCAACGATGTATCGCACTCAGGGCTGCACCGAAGAACGTTCAATTTTGATGCTCGAAGCTTATCGTTTAAGATTGGACGAATTTTAAGGAATTTTAACTTTAAGAGTGTCTTCCGTCCACCTTCTAAGATTAGGGCTCTTCTCGGCCCTGTGAAGGACGATTTGGGGCTTAGGAAACCCGGGGTGTACAAAACTACGTGTCAATGTGGGAAAGCTTACGTTGGCCGTTCTATTCGCACACTGCATGACAGGTGTGTGGAACATCGCCGTCATACGAAGCTAAAACAGCCGGAAAAATCGGCCGTAGCAGAACACTGCCTAAATGAGGGACACAAAATGAAATTTGAGGAAACTGTTGTAATTGCCAACATTTCCGGTTTTTGGTATAGTGTGTATAAAGAGGCGATTGAAATTAGGTTGGATGATAATTTAATCAACAGGGACAATGGGTTTCCTCTTAGCAAAACGTGGAATCCTGTATTATCTCGCATCAAAACTGAACGTTCTTCGGTGCGGCCTTGATTGTGATATATCGTTGTCAGCAGTGTTTCACTGAGGGCGGCGCCACCTCCCTATTTTGGAAGCCAGAAACCGTGATGGACGGCGCTTGCGCCGTGTACTGAACGGTGGCCTATATACGGCGTCGAATTGCAATCTTGCGCGATCTCCACCCCCCCTCCCTTTTATAAATCCCTCCAAATCCTTGAACGCCATGCTCTCCGCCTCGCCTATCGCATCCGTCTCCCCTCCCCCACGCGGATCCTGTATGATCTCATCCCCTTCCCCCACCTCCTGCTTTTCCTTGAAAGGATACGGATCCTGTACACCTCCCGTAAACTCGACCCTCCTCACCCGCTCGTCTCCCCGATCCTCTCCCACCCCCGCCCGCTGCCGCGCCTGTATGCCCATGTCCCACCTGGTCTCCATCTCTCCACCCTCCTTACCCTCTCCCAAGGTGGCTTCCGCCAGCTCCCCCTCCCTGATGATGTCCTCCTCCCCTACATCTACCCCTCCTATCAACTTTGAGCCTGCCCCCCCACTTCCTGTGTCTTTTCCTTTAGGCACCCTCCCTCCCTTCTCTTCCCTTCCCTTCCCTTCCCTTCTCTTTCCTTTTTCCCCGTCACCTCCCTCCACCCCTCTTCCCCTGGGCTTCCCCTCCCCCTTCCTCCCTCCCCCCTTTTCTCCTTTGCCCGTGGCATCTCTGCTCTCCCCTCTCCCACTCCCCTTCCTCCTCCTCCTCTCTTGGCAGGTCCCCGGACTCGCACACGCATAGTGAACATTCGCGCGCTGGAGATCATCGCCATCAGTGTCTAGTGTGTGTGCTTCGTTTTGTGTTTCGTGCAGTTACAGCTCAACTGTTCACATGTGCTGTCGCCTTTCTCCGTGTTTTGTGCGCCGTGTCAACAAGTTTTAGTGTTTTTATCGTCCAACGTGACCGGCTTCTTGTTTATTGTTTTTTGTATCTCCATTTTTTGCCCGCCGTTTTTTGTATTGTTTGTATCGCCTCTATGTCATGTTATTGTTCCACTTAAGGCTGAAGAGCAGCGTACTATGCTGCTGCCAGCCCGCCTGTATAGGTGATTAAAATTACAATAAAGGAAAAAAAAAAACAATCTTGCGTCAGTTCTCAGCGGGACTCATCAGCAGAAGCAGCATTTCCTGAAGATGGCGAACAGTTGGATCGCCGAAATATCGAATCAAGTTGATTTTAGGATCCGGCAGGAAACCCGAAGAGACTTCAAGACTTATTACGCCGGGAAAGCCTACGTAGTCAATTCCTCTTTAGCTGCCGCGTCTCATTGGGTCTCCTTTCTTAATTATTGAGCGGGGAGACTGCTTTCATTCTGCCGGGGTCCTTTTGTACTCAAAGTAAACTGATGCGTTGGCGCACCCACTCTCGTAGACTGTCTCTTTCCTTTCCAGAAGCTTCCTAAGTTTCCACCAATACCGGGTGCCTATCGTTTCCTTCAGCATTTTGATGACTCCTCCTACAACATCCATTCTCGCCAGTTCTCTCTTGTTGGTACTGTCGCCCTGTTTCCTCTGTACAGTTCTTCTTCTTCCTGTCAGAGTACGCAGACACAATAGCGCCTTTCTTAGCAATCATATACAACCGCTTGACGAAAGGGCTGTTCCTAAAGACTGGAAAGTAGTACAGGTCAGCCGGCCGGAGTGGCCGTGAGGTTCTAGGCGCTATAGTCTGGAACCGCGCGACCGCTACGATCGCAGGTTCGAATCCTGCCTCGGGCATGGATGTGTGTGATGTCCTTAGGTTAGTTAGTTTTAAGTAGTTCTAAGGTCTAGGGGACGGATGACCTCAGAAGTTAAGTCCCATAGTGCTCAGAGCCATTTGAACCTCGAAGAAAATGACTTATTGATACATAAGCAACACGGATTCAGAATATATCGCTCTTGTGCAACACAGCTAGCTCTTTATTCCCATGAAGTGCTGTCGACATGGGATCTCAGATCATATTCCTAGATTTCCAGAAGCCTTTTGATACCATTCCTCAAAGCGACAATTAATCAAATTGCGTGCATATGGTGTATCGTCTCAGTTGTGTGACTGGATCCGTGATTTCCTCTTAGAGAGGTCACAGTTCGTAGTGATAGACGGTAAATCATCGAGTAGAACAGAAGTGATATTTGGCGTTCCGCAAGGTAGTGCATAGGCCCTCTGCTGTTCCTGATTTATATAAATGATCTAGGTGATAATCTGAGCAGCCCCCTTAGATTCTTTGCAGATGACGCTGTAATTTACTGTCAATACCAATTACAAAATGATCTATAGAGAATTTCTGTATGGTACGAAAAGTGGCAATTAGCACTAAACAAAAGTGCGAAGTCATCCACATGGCTACTAAAAGAAATCCGATAAATTTTGGATATAAGATAAATCGCACAAATCTAAGGGCTGTCAATTCGACTAAATACTTAAATACCTAAATATTTTGTTGACACCCACCTACGTAGGGAGAAATGATCATCATAATAAAATAACAGAAATCAGAGGTCGAATGGAAAGATTTAGGTGTTCCTTTCTCCTAAGCGCCATTCGAGAGTGGAATGGTACAGAAATAGTATGAAAATGGTTCGATGAACCCTCTGCCAGGCACTTAACTGTGAATTGCAGAGTAACCATGTAGATGTAAATGCTCTTCTTCTTCTTCTTCTTCTTCTTCTTCTTCTTCTCCTCCGCCTGTTCCTGCTGTCGTAACTCTGTTGTTGGTTTCGTCCGCATTCAGGAGTTTTTGGAAATACTTCTATTCCTCCATAGCTATCGTTTCATCCGTTACCATTCGCCTTGCTTGACTTTTGATCACGCAAAACTTTGCTTGATATCCTTTCTTGAAGAACCTGACTGCCCAGTAAAATCCTCTTGTATTGCCTACTGTTCGATCCCCTTCTGCCAGTGCTATCTTGCTGTTTATTAACTCTCTCTCTTCTGCTGAGAAGGCTGTTCTTGCATCTCTAGCTGCTTCCATGTATCCCAGACTTGTTCTTTCATCTTGTTAGTCTGTCAGCCGTAACACTTTGGCCGCTTTTCTTTCCACACCGATCGTTTAACGGTCCTTTGCTTCTTCCTGTCTCCAATGATTTCAGCACTTCATCTGCGGCGTCTTTAACTCCAATCTTTGGATCGTGGTTCATCTATATTGCTTCTCTCTTCTTCCAAGACGGAATAGCATTTCAGTAGCTTATCTGTCTTTAATGTGGGCTTCTCCCACTTGATCTCGGCCTATTTTTCGGTCTGATACTCTTATTTTTACAAAAATGGTTCAAATGGCTCTGAGCACTATGGGACTTAAGATCTGAGGTCGTCAGGGCATAGACCTAGAACTACTTAAACCTAACTAACTAAAGGACATCATACACACCCATGTCAGAGGTAGGGTTCGAACCTGCGACCGTAACAGCAGCGCGGTTCCGGACTGAAGCGCCTAGAACCGCTCGGCCGCAGCGGCCCGCTCTTATTTTTACACCTCTTTGAGATTTTACATTCTGTGTCTAGCATCTACTCGTACTACTAGTATGTGGTCTGTCGACAACGAAGCAGTTGTATAAAAAAAAAGAAAAAATAACTTTTGGTGAAATTTTTTAATTCACCATCATTAAGATTGTAAAATTAATCCCACTGTTAAGTGGTAGTAGAACACTGAGGACCTTTGTGGTGCTTACGATAATCGTCGTAAACACTGATATGTTCCGGCGGGTGACGCCAGGCAAGTATAAATGTGTGTCATAATTTTCTGTTATAAGTTATTGATGAACTGTTGTGTAAAAATGCTATGTTTGTGTAACACAGCACTTGCGTTTTGGTTCGATGGAACAGTAATACATTCAGCTTTTAAAATTTTCAAAAGTTTTGTAACCTTTAGAATTTTCACAAGTTAAACAGAAATTTTGCAGTTCTTTGAAATATCGGTGCTACAACAAAATTAATTGAGCACAAAATTTACAACAAACATGCTAATTTGATTCGAACAGGAAAATACTACCAGAAAATTTTGGGACACCTTACACCATGGAAACCCTGGTACGACTGGGAGCTGCGGCTTCTACAACACGCAGTAAAATATTCTTTAAAACACAAGCAACTTAATGTAAAAGGCTAATGGGAAGGTAAGAAGTACAAGGCACATGTTAAATACGAGGCTAAAGGATTTCTTTAGTTCCGATTTAATGTTTGAACCACACGACTACAGATTAAGATCAGTGCCACTAGCCAATAGCCGCCTCAAAATTTACTGACCAGTGGACCCAAATAACCAAACCATTTGCCCCAAAATGACAACAGCGTCTCAGATAAGAAAGGAATACATTCTTCATTGCGGGCGTTTCTATTTTGAAATTTCAGTAAGGCATTTTGCCGTTGGCAGGCATCTCCAGATTATCTACAATGTAAAAAAGTACAAAAATAGATACACGGGAACGTCTTCATCCTATCTTGTGAAAGAACGTACTCTACAGGAAAAAAGATTATGCAAAATTGCAGAAAATGTTCACTGCGCAAGCCACTCACAAAAAATGATTACGCAATGCGAATACATCAGCAAAATACGGTTGTTGTTGTTGTGGTCTTCAGTCTAAAAACTGGTTTGATGCAGCTCTCTATGCTATTCTATCCTGTGCAAGCTTCTTCATCTCCGAGTAACTACTGCAACCTACCTCCCTCTGAATCTGCTTAGTGTATTCATCTCTTGGTCTCCCCCTACGATTTTTACCCTCCACGCTGCCCTCCAATACTAAACTGGTGATCCCTTGATGCCTGAGAATGTGTCCCAGCAACCGATCCCTTCTCTTCTCCCCAATTCGATTCAGTACCTCCTCACTAGTTACGTGGCCTACCCACCTAATCTTCAGCTTTCTTCTGTAGCACCACATTTCAAAACTTCTATTCTCTTCTTGTCTAAACTGTTTATCGTCCATGTTCCACTTCCATACATGGCTACAGTCCATACAAATAGTTTCAGAAAGGACTTTCTAACACTTAAATCTATATTCGATGTTAAGAATTTCTTTCAGAAATGATTTCCCTATCATCGCCAGTCTACATTTTATATCCACCCTTCTTCGACCACCAACAGTTATTTTGCTTCCCAAATAGCAAAACTCATTTACTATCAGTATCAAAAAGTTTAAAATCCCTATTGCCGTCAAGTGGGTTCCTGTAAAGAACCAGAACGATGCAAAATTGCAGCGAAAAAAATTTTAAGGCTTGATAAAATGGAATTATTTACATTTGAAAAGGAGGCTAAGTAAACCGTGAAAATAAATACCGAAGAATCCTTTAATTATTTTACTCCCTGTCACGCGTAAAGGACGCCGCACAAGTTAGAAAACGGATCCACAACAGAACTTCAGCAGCGGAAGCGCAACATGGATGAGGGGGCCCCGCAGACAAACACAGAATGCCGAAATGTGTGATAATCGGGCCTAGACTGCAAATGGTTCAAATGGCTCTGAGCACTATGGGACTCAACTGCTGAGGTCATCAGTCCCCTAGAACTTAGAACTACTTAAACCTAACTAACCTAAGGACATCACAAACATCCATGCCCGAGGCACGATTCGAACCTGCGACCGTAGCAGTCGCACCCTCGACTGCACGCAGTGGAGTAGTCAGACAGATGGCGTCGACTGGTCTATGCGTTACCGGTTGCGCAGGACCGCATTCATACACGGAACATGAAGCAGCCTTATAAAATAAAATGTACATAAATTCCAAAATGACTATGACAAGGTCGTCACAAATATAAAAGAACAAGAATTAAATTATGTTTTAAAGATAAGAGAGTCAAACAAGTATCAAAAGAGACACTAGCCCACTTCACAGGACCGAGGCTAAACTTCTTTAAAAAGGGACATCATCGTATCAAAAAATGATTGATTTTTGCTGAGCTGATGATCATTGATGAGTCCATCAACAGCAGGAAAGGTACGTCTAGTGATCTCAGATTCTTCACGTAAATTGAGATTCCGTCCGTTACGGACAAATTGAAAAATTTGTGTATTATTGATAGTGGTCGTCAATGGTCAGATGCCTTTAGATGTTCCGCTAAAGGTGTGTGTTGCTTTATCTCCCTCTTTGGTAAGCCCGTGTTCATGAAATCTGGCTTTAACCATTCTTTCTGTTTGTCCAATATATTCAGCGCTGCAATGGTTACATTCTAATCTCTAAACCTCTGATTAATCACAGATACTTTTCTGTGCCTATTCATTCGCATCGTGTAATCATTTTTATGCACGGCATGCGCCGTGTCCAATTTCTGTAAGAATGCATAAGAACTTCTCCCGTAGAGTTTGTTCTTGCAAAAGATTGATTCAGAACGTTTCTTTATAGCTACTTTCGTGACTTCTTACATTGTAGATAATCTTAAGATGCCTATCGCAGACTAAAACGGTCACTGAAATTTGAAAATAACAACCTTCTCAGCCAAGACTATTTTTATCTTAAATTTTACACTGCTTGTTGTATCAGCCGCAGCGATGGAATCGAAGAAATTTCAACAGTCTGTCAGTCCACAACACGCAAGGAAGTATATCGAAAACCAATAATTAAAATGACTTATTAGAGCAAGATGTCAGTAGGACCCCAGCGAGAGGAAACAGTTCAGCAGTGACCTCATCCAACTTAATCACCGAGGACAACTTAGAAACATTAGCACCCTTTACTATTTCAAAGCCCTTCAAGGCCAAATTATCAGGCTTATCAATCTAGAAGAATGGAAAAACTGGTACAAGCTAACCTTCAGGAAGATCAGCTTGGATTCTTGAGAAATGCAGGAACACGCGAGACAGTACCGACCCTATGACGTATCTTAGAAAATAGATTAATAAAGGCAAACCTACCTTTATAGTATTTGTAGACTTAGAGAAAGCTTTCGACAGTGTTGACTGGAACACACTATTTGAAATTCTGAAGGTAACAGGCGTAAAATAGAGGTATCGAAAGGCTATTTACAACTTGTACAGAAACCAGTTGATAGTTACAAGAGTCGAAGGAAATGAAAGGGAAGCAGTGGTTGAGAAGAGACTGGGACAGGGTTGTAGCCTACAGCCTATGTAATTCAATCTGTACGTTCAACAAGCAGTACAAGAAACCAAAGAAAGATTTGGAATTGGAATTAAAGTCCGAAGAGAAGAAATAAAAACTTTGACGTTTGCCAATGGCATTGTAGTTTTGCAAGAGACAGCAAAGGACTTGGAAGAGTAGTTCAACAGAATGGATTGTATCTTGAAAGGAAAATATGAGATGAACATGAGCAAAAGCAAAACAGGCATAATGGAATGTAGAAGAAAGGCAGCACGTTTTGTATTATCGCGAAATATGGGAGAGAGTGTCACAGAAATAATACAGGATTTAGGTTGGAAATCGTTAAAAGAAAGGCGTTTTTCGTTGCGACGGAATCTTCTCACCAAATTCCAATCACCAACTTTCTCCTCCGAATGCGAAAATATTTCGTTGACACCGACCTACATAGGGCGGAACGATCACCACGATAAAATAAGGGAAATCAGAGCTCGTATGGAAAGATAGAGGTGTTCATTCTTTCCGCGCGCTATACGAGATTGGAATAATAGAGTGTTGTGAAGATGCTTCGATGAACCCTTTGCCAGGCACTTAAATGTGATTTGCAGTGTATCCATGTAGATGTAGAAGTAAATCAGTGGGTGATGATGGAACCAGATTAGGAAACGAGGCACTTAAAGTAGTAGATGAGCTTTGCTATTTGGGCAGTAAAATAACTGATGATGGCTGAAGTAGAGAGGATCCAAAAGGTAGACTGGCAATGGCACGAAAAGCGTTGCTGAATAAGAGAAATTTGCGACTATAGATTATAGACTTAAGTGTTAGGAAGTCTTTTCGGAGGGTCTAGCCAAGAATGAAAGTGAAACATGGACAATAAATAATTTAGACGAGAAGATCGTAGAAGCTTTCGTAATGTGGTACTACAGCAAATGCTGAAGATTAGATAGGTAGATCACGTAACTAATGAGGAAATATTGAATAGAATTTGGGAGAAGAGGAGTTTGTAGCACAGATTGACTAGAAAGAACCATCGGTTGGTGGGACACATTCTGAGACGCCAAGGGATCACCAATTCAGTATTGGAGGGCAGCGTGGAGGGTAAAAATCGTAGAGGGAGACCAAGAGATGAATACAGTAAGCAGATTCCGAAGGATGTAGGTTCTAGTAGAAGCTTGCACAGGATAGAGTAGCATGCAGAGCTGCATCAAATCAGTCTTCAGACTGAAGACAACAACAACAACAATTGAGTGGCTGAGCAGAGTTCCAGGGTTCGACAGTCAATTTCGACACAATACAGGGTAACACAGGCAAAATTTGCGCAAGATAAAGTGGCACTAAAACCGTTCCAAACGGCAACGAATTGACGGACACGCTAAAGCCACGTGTTCTCCAAAATGTTGAGGCGGCTAAGCAACTTGCAAATCACCTAGCAGTACATTAAAAATCCGCTCACCAAATAATCAGAGG
Organism: Schistocerca nitens; assembly: GCF_023898315.1. Lineage (NCBI taxonomy): Eukaryota > Metazoa > Arthropoda > Insecta > Orthoptera > Acrididae > Schistocerca > Schistocerca nitens. The sequence continues at coordinate 29,127,438 of NC_064623.1, read as the reverse complement.
CTGTGACGATGCTCAGACACACAGATCCGTGCAGCAGCAGTAACACACACAGGAGATGGGGAGGCAGAGTTGACTGCAAGAAGCCACGGCGGAAGACGGCTGTCCGCTGGGAAGGTGCGAGAAATGCAAGCCCGGTCGAGGCAGCCTTCCTCGCGTACCCGAGGCGTGGCCTTGGCGCAGTAACAGACTCTGCAAACACGCCTGCTTCCAGCCTCGTTCCTGCGAGCCGCTGACAACCAACTGAGAGCAACTGCCTCTGCTCGCTGTCCTACACCACCTGAGACACGCTTAAGCAAAGATGTTGTTTAAGGAGTGAGACCACCAGTGGCGTAGTGTGGTTGTAAAGGTTGGGGAGGCTCTGCAGTAATTACAGGGAGACAAAATAGTAAAATAAGTAATAATTTAAACAAATGAAACAAAATTCATCAGATAAAACAACAACAACTTACTACTACTACTACTACTACTACTACTACCACCACCACTACCACTACCACCGCCACTAATAATAATAATAATAATAATAATAATAAAGATAACAGAAGTATTCAGCAATGATATAAATATGGCTTTTGGAACAGACAAATGTAAGAAAAATAGCATAGTCAAGGGAAAACACACTAAAGAAGAAGATTACATATTGGATAACCACAGCGACTGCATAGACGCGATGGAGAAAACAAATGCCTATAAATATCTTTGATACAGGCAAAAAATAGGAATAGATAATACAAATATTAAAGAAGAACTAAAAGAAAAATATAGACAAAGACTAACAAAAATACTGAAAACAGAATTGACAGCAAGAAACAAGACAAAAGCTATAAATACCTATCCCATACCAATGTTGACCTACTCATTTGGAGTAGTGAAATGGAGTAACACAGACCTAGAAGCACTCAATACACTTACACGATCACAATGCCACAAATATGGAATACATCACATACATTCAGCAACAGAAAGATTCACATTAAACAGGAAGGAAGGAGGAAGGGGATTTATCGACATAAAAAACCTGCATTATGGACAGGTAGACAATTTAAGAAAATTCTTTCTAGAACGAACAGAAACTAGCAAAATACACAAAGCAATCACTCATATAAATACATCGGCTACACCACTGCAATTTCATAACCACTTCTACAACCCTTTAGATCACATAACATCAACAGATACAAAGAAAGTAAATTGGAAAAAGAAAACACTACATGGCAAGCACCCGTATCATCTAACACAGCCATACATCGATCAAGACGCATCCAACACGTCGCTAAGAAGGCAATATATACAGTGAGACGGAAGGATTCATGATTGCAATACAGGAGCAAACAATAAACACCAGATATTACAGCAAGCATATTATTAAAGATCCCAAGACCACAACAGATAAATGCAGACTTTGCAAACAACAAATAGAAACAGTAGATCACATCACAAGCGGATGTACAATACTAGCAAATACAGAATACCCCAGAAGACATGACAATATAGCAAAAATAATACATCAACAACTTGCCATACAACTTAAACTAATAAAACAACACGTTCCCACATACAAGTACGAGGGCCGTTCAGAAAGTAACCTCCGGTTGATTTAAAAAAATACACCAAGTTAAATAAAAATATTTTAATATATACATCTTACAACTACATCTTTGCACTATTTTTCTACATAGTCTGCATAGCGATTGAGGCACTTATCGTATCTCTTCACAAGCTTTGAAATTCCTTCTGCATAAAAATCACCCGCTTGTGCCTGGAGCCAGCCTGTGACCGCATCTTTGAGCTCTTCGTCGTCATCAAACCGCTGTGACCCGAGCCATTTCTTCAAATGCATGAAGAGGTGATAATCACTTGGCGCCAGGTCTGGGCTGTAAGGTGGATGGTTGATAACGTCCCACTTGAAGGACTCAAGAAGGGCCGTTGTTCTGCGAGCAGAGTGAGGACGGGCGTTATCGTGCAAAAAAACGATACCGGAAGTCAGCATACCACGGCGTTTGTTCTGTATAGCCCGTCGTAACTTTTTTATTGTTTCACAGTACACGTCTTGATTAATGGTCGTACCACGTTCCATGAATTCAACCAACAACACCCCTTTGGCATCCCAAAACACCGTTGCCATCAGTTTTCTGGCAGAAAAATCTTGCGAGGCTTTTCTTGGTTTGGTAAGCGAATTTGAATGTGGCCACATCTTTGATTGTTCTTTTGTCTCAGGGTTCACGTACTTAATCCAGGTTTCGTCACCGGTCACGATTCTGTTTAACAATGGTTCTCCTTCGTCCTCATAACGTGACAGAAAGTCTAATGCAGAGGCCATTCTTTGAGTTTTGTGGTGGTCGGTAAGAATTTTGGGCACCCATCGTGCACAGAACTTACGGTAACCCAATCTTGCTGTCACTATCTCGTACAAGAGAGTCTTAGAAATCTGTGGAAAACCAGTAGACAACTCCGACATTGAGAAACGTCGATTTTCACGAACTTTTGCATCAACTGTCTGAACGAGTTCGTCAGTCACCAATGATGGTCTACCACTCCTCTCTTCATCATGAACGTTTTCTCGTCCACTTTTAAATAAACGTACCCATTCACGGACAACTACTTCACTCATAACTCTTGGTCCGTACACGGCACAAAGCTCACGATGAATAGCTGCTGCAGAATATCCTTTGGCTGTAAAAAACCTTATGACAGCACGCACTTCACATTTGGCGGGGTTTTCTATTGCAGCACACATTTCAAACTGCCACAAAAACTAAACTAGCGCAGGTACGACGTTCACTCGACCACGGCTTGATGCCGACTGACCTGTTGAGTGCGTGAACGCACAGATGGCGTCGCTACTCCCCCCACAACCCGCACTGTGACCAATCGGAGGTTACTTTCTGAACCGCCCTCGTATGCACCACAAAATGTACTGGTGAATGATGAATACAAATGACACTGGAACAGAACCATTATAACAGATAAAACAACACCGCATAACAAACTTGACATCATACTCACCAATAAATAGAAGAAATTAACACAACTAATCGAAATATCCATACCCATTACAACAAATATACAGAAGAAAACAGGAGAAAAAATTGAAAAATACATCCAACTGGCTGAGGAAGTCAAGGACATGTGGCATCAGGATAAAGTTGACATTGTAGCAATTATACTATCAACTACAGGAGTCATACCACACAGTATCCACCAGTGCACCAACGCAATACAGCTACATCCAAACATATATATATATATATACAGAAATCTGTAATTATTGATACATGTTCAATTACCCGAAAGTTCCTAAATGCAATATAACATATACCGTACAGTTAAAAGGAAGTCACGCTTGATCAAGGTCCGTGTCACTTTCCATTTTTAACCAGACATAACGTCTGAGACAGGAAAGAATAATAATAATAATAATAACTAACTTGTTCAAGAAACGATGACAAATTTGTAGAACTCCAGCAGCAAGAGAAGAAGCACTTATATTTTTTTTTTCTTGTACACAAGTGCAATGCGCCTGTCTTTTCTTCTCACGAATAAGTCTATAGCTCGGTCTACAAAGACCTGATCACTGGATAGCTCTCCAAGTAGTGTCGTTTCTATTGCTAACGTGCTCAAACACGACAGCCGGATGTTGGACATTGAATTCCTTTAACTCTTCACTCGTTTTAAGTGTACTCATGCTTCGTTCACAGCTTGTTGTAGTTGCAGGTAGGGTCAAAACCAAACGCAGGAACTTCGTTGTTTCTTCATAAACGGAGTCTAAATCGTTGTTGACAATGTGCTTTAAGAGGATTCTTGGAGATAAGTGTTTTTTCTCATCAGCGTATATGTTACACAGTTCATTTTCAAGTTTTTCTTGTTTGAAAAAAGGGTACTGTTCTAATAATTGAAGCAGTTTCAACTTAGGGAATTCTTTTTGACAGTTCGGGAAACATTTTTCGTTCAAAAGTTCAACAAACTGAATTTGGGGAAAGTCATGAAACCTTCTTTCCATCTGAACAATTTGCAAATCCAGTATATCGGAAGTTAGTGCCCTGAGAGATGTCTTTTGACTGTCACAGAATGATAAGTTGCCATTCAAACACAAGCGACATTTAATGCATTCATCAACGAATGTTTCCGTTCTTAATTGTCGTAAGTTTCTCAAAACAGTTCTTATTTCGTTGTGGCAAGCAGTTATACTGACAGATTTTGACTGAAGAACATTAAAGAGATGATCAACATAAACAAAGCACTCTCGATAGAAGCAGACAAACGTAGGATCATCCATCCGTCGTTTCATTTCCACAGCAGAGCTCAAAGATTCTGGGTCCCACTGAGAGTTTGTATCATAAAATATATAATTAAAAACACTATATAGCCCTGAGAAATGACTAGATGTTGTTGAAACTGCCTTGGAACGAAAGTTCCAGCGAGTGTTTCTTGCATGTGGCAGTTTAAATCCTTTCTCAGTTAGCAATACAGTTCGTTTTGATTATTTGCTGAAAAACTAATGGAATACAGTAAGCTCACTTACAAACATGCGCAATTGTCGTATGATTTTGGAGGCATGTAACAGAACCAAATTCAGTTGGTGTGCGTAACAATGAATAAACAGCGCATAGGGACAGAACTGCTTCACCAATACTTGTAGCCCTCTTTCTCTGCCCGCCATTACTGAAGCGCCATCATATGTTTAACTATCCACTTTTCCTTCCACATTCCATTCTTTCAGTACTGTATGAATAATGTTTGACAAACCTTCAGCAGTTTTATTTCCAGTAACATCGTAAAATCCAACGAATCTTTCCTCAATTTTGTCTGCAATACAATACCTGAATATTATACTCATTTGACGCTTGCATGACACATCGAATGTTTCATCGAAATGAATTTCAGATTTTATTTTCTCATTAACTGCTAGAGTTATCATTTCTATTACATCATTCTGTATATCTTGAGAAGTTCCTTTAAAGGTTGAAGATGATGACAGATGGTCTCGGATTAATTGCCCTCCTTGAGCTAGTAAATCCAACAATTCCATATAGTTACCTTCGTTGCTGGAGGATTCGTCTTCTCGATGGCCGCGAAAGGTTAGTTCTTGTTTACAAAGAAATACAATCGCCTGAATAAGACGGGCCAATACTCTCCTGCTGGATGCAGCTTGTTTGTTGTATTTTGCCGGCCGAAGTGGCCGTGCGGTTAAAGGCGCTGCAGTCTGGAACCGCAAGACCGCTACGGTCGCAGGTTCGAATCCTGCCTCGGGCATGGATGTTTGTGATGTCCTTAGGTTAGTTAGGTTTAACTAGTTCTAAGTTCTAGGGGACTAATGACCTCAGCAGTTGAGTCCCATAGTGCTCAGAGCCATTTTTTTGTTGTATTTTATTGTTGTCAGACGAGCGGCTTCAGAAAGGGCGTGCTCATTCTACTTTTGCCCAATAACTGAAATGATTGTCTGTTCTACAGGTGACGTTTTGATATCTGATGCTTTTGTACTTTCCTGTCAAAGTTCTTTATTGTACAAATGCCCTCATTGCATCATTCCTTTTCACCACCAAACAGAAGACATATACAACAATACAATCTGTTATTAACTGCATTCGCAGTCAGCCAAGCATACTTTACGTGCCAGGCTGTCTGAAAAGTGCGTTTTTGTTTGGCTTCACTTAAAACTACACTGGGTATAGGAGTAGGTCTTTTGTCCTTCAATTCGCACTTTTTTTCGTACGTTAATGTAGAAAAAAGCGTTTTTAATAAAAATTCTATAAGGTGTTCAGTTGCTGGCTCACTCATGTTGGCGACACAACGAAAATATCCACTAAAATCAACCAAGAGTGACTATGAACACAAACCGCGCCGTGTACCGCATGTCTCTAGAGGAACGGAGGGTTCCAAATGATTGGAAAAGAGCACAGGTAGTCCCAGTTTTCAAGAAGGGTCGTCGAGTTGATGCGCAAAACTATAGGCCTATATCTCTGACATCGATCTGTTGTAGAATTTTAGAACATGTTTTTTGCTCGTGTATCATGTCATTTCTGGAAACCCAGAATCTACTCTGTAGGAATCAACATGGATTCCGGAAACAGCGATCGTGTGAGACACAACTCGCTTTATTTGTTCATGAGATCCAAAAAATATTAGATACAGGCTCCCAGGTAGATGCCATTTTCCTTTACTTCCAGAAGGCGTTCGATACAGTTCCGCATTGTCGTCTGACAAAGTAAGAGCCTACGGAATATCAGACCAGCTGTGTGGCTGGATTGAAGAGTTTATTGCAAACAGAACACAGCATGTTGTTATCAATGCAGAGACGTCTACAGACGTTAAAGTAACCTCTGGCGTACCACAGGGGATTATTGTGGGACCATTGCTTTTCTCAATGCATATAAATGACCTAGTAGATAGTGTCGGAAGTTCCATGCGGCTTTTCGCGGATGATGCTGTAGTATACAGAGAAGTTGCAGCATTAGAAAATTGCACCGAAATGCAGGAGGATCTGCAGCGGATAGGCACTTGGTGCAGGGAGTGGCAACTGACCCGTAAATAGACAAATGTAATGTATTGCAAATGCATAGAAAGAAGGATCCTTTATTGTGTGATTATATGATAGCGGAACAAACACTGGTAGCAGTTACTTCTGTAAAATATCTGGGAGTATGCGTACGGAACGATTTGAAGTGAAATGATCATATAAAATTGTTGGTAAGGCGGGTGCCAGGTTGAGATTCATTGGCACAGTCCTTAGAAAATGTAGTCCATCAACAAAGGAGGTGGCTTACAAAACACTCGTTTGGCCTATACTTGAGTATTGCTCATCAGTGTGGGATCCGTACCAGGTGGGGTTGACAGAGGAGAGAGAGAGAGAAGATACAAACAAGAGCGGCGCGTTTCGTCACAGGGTTATTTGGTAAGCGTGATAGCGTTACGGAGATGTTTAGCAAACTCAAGTGGCAGACCCTTCAAGAGAGGCGCTCTGCGTCGCGATGTAGCTTGCTCGCCAGGTTTCGAGAGAGTGCGTTTCTGGATGAGGTATCGAATATATTGCTTCCCCCTACTTACACCTCCCGAGGAGATCACGAATGTAAAATTAGAGAGATTCGAGCGCGCACGGAGGCTTTCCAGCAGTCGTTCTTTCCGCAAACCATACGCGAGTGAACAGGAAAGGGAGGTAGTGACAGTGGCACGTAAAGTGCCCTCCGCCACACACCGTTGGGTGGCTTGCGGAGTAGAAATGTAGAAATGTAGATGTAGACTGTGCCATCTGGTGAGCAAGATGTATGAGACACCAAAGCAGTTGGGAAAAGCAGCTAAACGGAATGAACTGTACCTTGAAAGGAGGATTTTAGATGACCATCTGCAAAAGGAAAACGAAGATAATGGAATGTAGTCGAATTAAATCAGCTGATGCTAAGGGAATTAGATTAGGAAATAAGGCACTTAAAGTAGTAGATGAGTTTTGCTATTTGTAAGCAAAATAACTGATGATGGTCGAAGTAGAGAGGATATAAAATGTAGACTGGCTATGGCAAGGAAAGCGTTTCTGAAGAAGAGAAATTTGTTAACATAGAGTGTAGATTTAAGTGTGAGGAAGTCATTTATGAAAGTATTTCTGTGGAGTATAGCCATGTGTGGAAGTGAAACATGGATGATAAACAGTTTAGACAAGAAGTGAATACAGTCTTTTGAAATGTGATGCTACAGAAGAATGCTTAAGATTAGATGTGTAGATCATGTAACTGATGAACCGAATAGAATTGGGGAGAAGAGAAATTTACTGGAGGGAAGGGTGTGGGGTAAAAATCGTAGAGGGAGACCAATAGATGAATACGCTAAGCAGATTCAGGAGGAGGTACGTTGCAGAAGTTATTCGGAAATGAAGCTTGCACAGGATAGAGTAGCGTGGATATCTGCGTCAAACCAGTCTCTGAACTGAAGACCACCACAACAACAACAAAGTTTGTTTTGTAAATATCTATAGAGACCCGGGTTCAAGACCCGGCGGTGGCACAATTTTAATTCATTTCTTCAGCTTCCATCATTATCGTTCTGCAAACAATTTGAAAATATATGGCTTTTAAAAAATAATTCCTTTTTTTGGGTGGCGGAGGGGGGGGCGCCGGCCGATATGGCCGAGTGGTTCTAGGCGCTTCAGTCCAGAACCGCGCTGCTGCTATGGTCGCAGGTTCGAATCCTGCCTCGGGCATGGATGTGTGTGATGTCCTTAGGTTGGTTAGGTTTAAGTAGTTCTAAGTCTAGGGACTGATGACTTCCGATGTTAAGTCCCATAGTGCATAGAGCCATTTGAACCTTTTTTCGGGGAGGTGCGCCCTCGTTATGTCATTATTGAGGCTCAGATACGTATAAAAGCAAAAATACGTAAGATGTTTCTAGTCATGCTTGCAATGAGTCACGTTGCTTTCCTTGTATTTTCCGTCTAGTGCACGAAAAATTACAGCCAATAACGACGTTTCTATTGATCATGTCGAAACTGTAAATATAACGTAGCTGCATCAGTTTTTCTTAAGACTGTTATGTCTAAAAAAATATAGCTGTGTACGCGTCCTTTGCGCTCCCACTGATACTGTACACGGTATTGCCTGGAGGTAGAAGAAAGCGAGTGTCATTACGTCACAAACTTGAACCCGATGTCCGCCATCTTAACTAGGCCACAACATTACGTTCACCGCATCATACCCCCACGGTCACCGCTTCCCCGTAACAGTGTTGGGTGCTTCGATGGTATGGAGGCGCAGTTTTATCAAATTCCAGCTTGCATTGCAGTGCTCGATCGGATAGTAATCTGAAGTTTAAAGGAATCTCATTTCGTTCGAAAGTGGAGCTGTCCAAGCAATATTTTCTTTTTTTATTTCTGTGATTTGACTTTAGATTTGTCTGACTTTACTCAAGACGGCTTCATAACCGCGGTGACTCTTGGCGTAGCATCTTGTGGCCTAAGTTCCTCTCGCCGATAAATCTTCATTGTTTACGTTTCCTCCCTCTTTCAGAAAGATTCTAGCTAGAACAGCCGGAGACAGCGGTCGTGTGTGTGTGCTTGTGTGTCTATGATTGTGTTAAAGTGTATGTGTGCCTTTCTTCCGTTCTGAAGAAGGCTTCGGCTGAAAACTTACGAAGCACTCTTTGTCCTGCTTGCTTGCTGCTCGGCGTGTGAGTAGCAATCTATCTATTTCACAGCATAATTATTATTCTCCAATAAAGTTTGTTGTAAATAATACAGTGCACTCCAACAGGAACAATGATAAACATAATTACAATACCAGAAGGAAAAAAATGGCATTCATTACGCCACAAAGATTTTCTGTAGAACAAGCAGGGGTTCACAATGCTGCAACGAAAAGTTTTGATCACTTACCCATTGATAAAAAATTCCTAACACAAAATAAAATTTGAAACTAAACTGAAAACGTTTCTCTTTGATAATTCCTCATTCCGTGGAAGTTTGTCTGTTACTGTGACATGTACATAGTAATGGGTAGGAATCACTGGCTAACATCTGTCTGTAATTAAAAAACGTAAAAACTAACAAATGATCAGCATGGAGACATATTTACAAAAAAATTGATGTTAGTATATAAAGACTCGTTCCATATCATTACGATTTACCACGCAGATGACACATGGAACAAGAAAGCAAGGAAATAATTATTGGTATATCACAAAGCATGGTATAGGTTTATATACTTTGAAAACCTCAAAATGAAATTCAAAAGTAAAACTAAGCAGGTGATCAAAGTAGACGTACATTCCAATTGTGCTATGTTTTGCTATGCCTGAAACACTGACACAGTTACTGGCGAGAAATATTCTGGGAAAAGAAGAAAATAGGTTACTGTTGGAGAGGTAAGCCTACAAGGAATACGGGTTAGGCCAACGTTACTAAAAACTACTCCCCTACATGTTAAGGCAAAATATCCATATTGAAGGGTCTTAAGTGTTTGAGACCATGCCCTCAATCACATTTATAGCATTCCACAATGCTAGTAGATGTTTGAAAATTTTTATAGTTTTTTTATCCTGTAAATTGCAATTACCGGTCATACACTGAACGACACGTAATGAGAAAGATTTTAAAGTGAGAAAATATGTAAACTACCGAGAAAATAATGAACTGGCAAGCTAATAAAACACGAACTCTATTCTGCATGTAGATATAACTCTATGTAGTTGTGTTTCTTTGACATTTCAGTAGTATTTATAGCAAGGTGCAGCAGAATCAGCAACTGTAAAATTTAATTATATTACATTTCAGCCTCCAGTTGCATAAGCAAAGAAACTTTACCCAGGTTTCGGCTATAATAATGTAGCCTTCTTCAGAAACGTCACAATATAAAATTAAATTAAAACATGCCAGATATTGGCCTTGTCAAACTTAAAATGTTAGTACTGCAGTACATTGTATTGTATGTTAACCGGGGACCTAGAACCGACGGAGAGGCTCCGTCCCCACCGCCCCACGACGACTACCGCAGTCCACTTCACCCCTCTGCGGCCCGACACCGAACCCAGGGTTATTGTGCGGTTCGGCCCCCGGTGGTCCCCCCCCCCCCCCCTCCCCACAGGGAACGTCTCACACCAGACGAGTGTAACCCTTATGTTTGCGTGGTAGAGTAATGGTGGTGTACGCGTACGTGGAGAACTTGTTCGCGCAGCAATCGCCCCGACATAGTGTAACTGAGGCGGAATAAGGGGAACCAGCCCGCATTCACCGAGACAGATGGGAAACCGCCTAAAAACCATCTACAGACTGGCCGGTTCACCGGACCTCGATACAAATCCGCCGGGCGGATTCGTGCCGGGGACCAGGCGCTCCTTCCCGCCCGGGAAGCCGTGCGTTAGGCCGCACGTCCAGCCGGGTGGGCTCCACTACAGTACATAGTCATAAGACTGCGTCACTTCTACTAATGTTTTGCCGATAGGTCACACCAACAGGCCAGACAGGGGGGCCACGGGCGCTGAGTCATAACTCTGTTAGGCCAATATCTGGCATGTTTTAATTTAATTTTATATTGTGACATTTCTGAAGAAGGCTACATTATTGTAGCCGAAACCTAGATAAAGTTTCTTTGCTTATGCAACCGGAAGCTGAAATTTAATGTAATTTCAGTAATAGTTCGCTTCGTTGGCATGCACAAGATACAATAGCATGCCTAGCTTCTTTTCTCGTTGCACACGTTTATGGGGTAGCAAAGACCACGTACGTAAGCTTTTTGCAAACTTTAACACTAAAAATGTTGTGCATACGAGTTGTAAGTTGACAATGCAACTAACAAGAAGCAGTACGGATACCAGGAAGCAAACAGTTACTGGTTCCGGAGTTCCAGTTTCATTTGCTGTCCATAAAAATACAGTGAAAGTGGCATTATATCGATTACGAAAGCACGCTTTTCACATCACTTCTTTCTGTTTCTGGTTATCCGAAATACAGTAGCAAAAATAAGTTACGTTAACGAAGCCAAATGTGTCATGTTACAAGAGGAAATTCGAGAGCAGAAAAAAAGTTGGAAATTGCGTTCTTGACGTAGACTGTACAGTGCTTTTGTATTGAAAACAGTTGTTGTGCACACAGAAATACTGAACAAGAAGCAGTCGTAAACAGCAATCTGCTAATGTTTTGGGCTACTCAAAATGGCGGCAGGCCGCTCCCACTTTGGCTTCAAAACAACGTATAGTGTACGTCTGGAGTGTCACCTCCCTTCTTATTTTACCTCCATGATGGTATTGCCAGACCAGCAATGCATGTGTGTGGTGTAAGTTATGCTCACTCCATAGATATTCCTACCTACAGATGGGACCAAAGTTATTCTATGCATCGATTTCAGAGATGATACTCTGTCGAATGTAAAGCTGACATCATATGACGATCTAGAGACAGTAAACAATAAATAACGTGGTGCTTCCGCCAGGCTGTACAAAATTTTGTGTAAGCTTTCGTCGACAGTATGTTAGTCGTTTGAGAAAGGGAGTGCGATAAAATTGTATAGGAGAATCTTCTTGTTGGAAAGCGCGCCGATCATAAAATTTCAGCGAGACACTGAATGCAGTTTACGTGTGACAGTCTGGATAGATAGGTGTCTGTTGAAGGACGGGGCAGCAAATTTTTTCTACATTGTCGCTGGTGGGCGGACAGCGAAATTTGCCTACAGACGCCGGACAAAGCAGTTGCGTATTGTACGTATGGCGTTGGTGCTTCAGATTGTCGTGTGGAGCTCTGTCGTCGCGCTGATTGGGTGCGACCTGAATACGCCAGAGGAACTGCGGATGGGGAGAGAAGCCATCGAGCAGTGACGCTCCGAGAGGGAAGACAACGGCCGTCTTGGGAACAGAGTGTTTGGAGGATTCGTGACCCACGTCAGCCAGTATCCGTTCGCCATCTACTTCATGGGGAAGGAGGAGGGGAGAGTCTGGGACTGCTCGGGCAGTATCCTGGCGCCCACGTGGATCCTGACAGCGGCGCATTGCATGGGCCTCAAGAGAATCTGGGCGGGTGAGTACAGCTCGCAGATGCGTATTCAGTTTCCAGAATGTGTGTACATCTAAATGTCACAAAGTGGTATTCGTGTGCTGCGCTTGTTTACGGTATACAGTAGATGTCTCCACGTCAAGTTGGTGGTAGCCACGGTAAGGATATTATGTTTCCAAAATGAGATTTTCACTGGGTAGCGGAGTGTGCGCTGATATGAAACTTCCCGGCAGATTAAAACTGTGTGGCGGATCGAGACTCGAACTCGGGACTTTTGCCTTTCGTGGGCAAGTGCTCTACCAACTGAGCTACCCAAGCACGACTCACGCCCCGTCCTCATAGCTTTACTTCTGCCAGTACCTCGTCTCCTACCTTCGAAACTTTACAGAAGCTCTCCTGCGAAACTTGCAGAAGTGCACTCCTGAAAGAAAGGATATTGCGGAGACATGGCTTAGTCTCAGCCTGGGGGATGTTTCCAGAATGAGATAACTCAGTTGGTAGAGCACTTGCCCGCGAAAGGCAAAGATCCCGAGTTCGAGTCTCGGCCCGGCACACAGTTTTAATCTTCCAGGAAGTTTCATATCAGCGCACACTCCGCTGCAGAGTGAAAATCTCATTCTGGATCTATCACATGGATTCCAAGTCACAAAAAGATTACGTCAAGGATGTAGCATCTCACCTACATTGTATAAAATATATACAGAAGTAACTTTACAGAATTGGAAGAAAAAATGTCACGCTATGGGAATACCAATAAATGATAGAACAATATACTCGCTACAATTTGCAGATGACCAACTGATTATAGCCCAAGACTATGAGGACATAGAGTATATGACCAGAAAATTGATTCAAGAATATAAAAAAGCAGGTCTAAATGTAAACATGAATAAAACAAAGTACATGGTAATTGGTGGAGTGAATGGAGACTTAATATTAGAAGAAGGGATGGGAACAATAACAGCTACTGAGGAATATAAATATTTAGGTGTGAAAATTACAAATGATGGGAAACAGGACAAAGAAATTAGATCAAGAATAAATTCTGGAAAGACGACAATCTCTTTATTGAATGGAATTCTCTGGGACAAACACATAACAACTGATAACAAAATAAGGATTTTTAAAACAATAGTTAGGAGCATTATTACATATGGTTCAGAAGTGTGGACAACAAAATGGCAACTGAAATCAAAATTATTAGCCACAGAAATGGATTTCTGGAGACGTTCAGCAAGAATATCAAGACGAGAAAGAATAAGAAATGAAGTAATCAGAGACAAGATAAAATGTAAAAATTCAATTATTGATTTCATCGAGCACAAACAACTTAAATGGTATGGACACATCAGACGAATGGAACAGGAAAGGCTACCAAAATGCATAATCGACTGGGTACCAATTGGAAGAAGAAAAAGGGGACGACCACCTGATACATGGATAGAGGGAGTTCAGTCAGCAATGAGGAAGAACAACATTCCTGAAGATTTATGGACAAATAGAGAAGAGTGGAGAACAATAATTAGTGACTTACTGTAATCTAGAATAGGTGCTGGAAAAATGTACTCACATTGTAAATCCAGAATAATAATAATAAAAAAAAATTTAATTGTTGTTTGGAAACGTGAAGTCACATGAATGGCTGCAACTGGCGTCCAAGTAGCCAAACGTAACCATTTCCACTCAATGATCCGTTCCGTTGGACCAGAGGGCCCAGTCGATTCCATGTAGACACAGCGCACACCATCATGGAGTCACCACAAGTCTTGTAAGTAGGCTGTTTAGGTTTTTATGTTGGTAACGCCACGTAGCGCTCTGTATGAAAATCACTGGATGTGCTGTGTGCAGTCTGTGGCTGGTTTGCATTGTTGTTGGCTACTGTAGTGTTGGGCAGTTGGATGTTAACAGCGCGTAGCGTTGCGCTGTTGGAGGTGAGCCGCCAGCAGTGGTGGATGAGGGAAGTGAGATGGTGGATTTTTGAGAGCGGATGATCTGGACGTGTGTCCATCAGAGACAGTACATTTGTAAGACGATGCCATGAACTGCTGTATATATTATGACTTTTGAACACTATTAAGGTAAATACATTGTTTGTTCTCTATCAAAATCTTTCATTTGCTAACTATGCCTATCAGTAGTTAGTGCCTTCAGTAGTTTGAATCTTTTATTTAGCTGGCAGTAGTGGCGCTCGCTGTATTGCAGTAGATCGAGTAACTAAGATTTTTGTGTGGTAAGTGATTCATGAAAAGGATAGGTTATTGTTAGTCAGGGTCCTTCTTTTGTAGGGATTTTTCAAAGTCAGATTGCGTTGCACTAAAAATATTGTGTCAGTTTAATGTTGATCAGAATAAGTAAAGAGTTCAGATCCGCTCAGTTGTTTGAAAATTAAATAACGTAAGAGGTTTATAAGCACAGTAATTCATTAATTTTTCTAAGGGGACGTATCAGTCTCTATAGTTGACAGCGTGGGTCTTCTGCTGCCATATTCCATAAAGGCCAAATTTTGCCGCACTATCTGAATGGATACGTTCGTCGAACGTCGTACATTGATTTCTGCTGTTATTTCAGTCTGATACCACTGACGTATGCAAACGCCGCTGCTCCCAATCGTTAAGTGAAAGCCGCCGGCCACTGCGTCGTCCGTGATGAGAGGTAATGCCTGCAATTAGGTATTCTCGCTACACCCTTGAAACTGTGGATTTCAGAATACTGACTTCCCTAACGACTTCGAAATGGAATGCCCTATGCGTCTAGCTCCAACGACCATTCCGCGTTAAAAGTCTTAGTTCCCATCATGCTGCCACAATCACGTCTGAAACCTTTCCACAATGATCACCTGAGCACAGTCAGGCTGCGTAGCTGTGTAGTAACGTGCTTGCCTCCCGTGCAAGCGGACCCGGGTTCCATTCCCGGCCGGTTAGTTCAGATAGCTCTGAGCACTATGGGACTTAACATCGGAGGTCATCAGGCCCCTAGAACTTACAAGGGAACCTCCCCATCGCACCACCCTCAGATTTAGTTATAAGTTGGCACAGTGGATAGGCCTTGAAAAACTGAACACAGATCAATCGAGAAAACAGGAAGAAGTTGTGTGGAACTATGAAAAAATAAGCAAAATATACCAACTGAGTAGTCCATACGTATGATATACAACAACAAGGCTCACGTGAGCCCAGGAGCGCCGTGGTCCCGTGGTTAGCTTAAGCAGCTGCGGACCGAGAGCTCCTTGGTTCAAACCTACCCTTGGGTGAAAAGTTTAACTTATTATTTTCAGTTTATGTAACAAACGCTTATATTTTCATCAATTTTTGGGAGTGATTATCAAATCCACAAGAAAATCTAAATCGGGCAAGGTAGAAGAATCTTTTTAGCCATTCGCCAAGTGTACAAGTTAGGTGGGTCGTCAACATATTCCTGTCATGTGACGCACATGCCGTCACCAGTGTCGTATAGAATATATCAGACGTGTTTTCCTGTGGAGGAATCGGTTGACCTATAACCTTGCGATCAAATGTTTTCGGTTCCCATTGGAGAGGCACGTCCTTTCGTCTACTAATCGCACGGTTTTGCGGTACGGTCGCAAAACACAGACACTAAACTTATTACAGTGAACAGAGACATCAATGAACGAACGGACAGATCATAACTTT
Organism: Schistocerca nitens; assembly: GCF_023898315.1. Taxonomy (NCBI): domain Eukaryota; kingdom Metazoa; phylum Arthropoda; class Insecta; order Orthoptera; family Acrididae; genus Schistocerca; species Schistocerca nitens. The sequence continues at coordinate 29,111,325 of NC_064623.1, read as the reverse complement.
GCGAAAATAAAGATACTAAAATTTTCAGTCGAGGGAAGACTTGAACCTACGACCTCTCATTTCGCAGCTACTCACGCTAACCACGGGACCACAGCGCTCCTTGAGTCCTATACTCATTGATGTTGCATATCTTCGCATGGACTACTCAGTTTGTATATTTTACTAATTTTTTTCATAGTTCCACACAACTTCTTCCTGTTTTCTCGATTGATCTGTGTTTAGTTTTTCAAGGCCTATCCACTGTGTCAACTTATAACTAAATCTGAGGGGGGTGCGATGGGGAGGTTCCCTTGTTAGAACTACTTAAAACTAACCAACCTAAGGACATCACACACATCCATGCCTGAGGCAAGATTCGAACCTGCGACCGCAGCGGTCGCGCGGTTCCAGACTGAAGCGCCTACAACCGCTCGGCCACAGCGGCCGGCTTCCCAGCCGGGTTGGACTGGATGTTGTGTTGTCCCCATCATCACTTCATCCTCATCACCGGCCCATTGTGGCGTCGAATGAAATAAGACTTGCACTTCACTGCCGAACTTCCCTGAATGGGGCCTCCCGGCCAACGATGCCATACGCAAATGACAGTTCCGCCAATCACTGCCCTTGTATACTTTGTATACGCGATACTACCAACTTCTTTTTATATGAATATCTCTATCCTATGACTTATCACGTCAATGTATACAGGCTGTTATATAAACTAGTTACACAAAAGTAACATTGAGTTGCGAAAAGAGTAAACAACTTACGGAAATGTTTGATACACCGATGAATGCAGTTTATCGTCAAGTTTTACTCCCGGCTAACACTGTTAGTTCCCGAGGTTAAATTTTACTTATGGCAGCGGCGGCGTAGTGTGCTGATGCTGGCAACGACCGTTGAATGCTGGGATTTAGATGACGTTGATGTTAGCCAATCGGCTGATAATATGCGGGATCCAATGGCATTCGCTGTTTTGTTTTGGCGGAATATACGAACGTACATTGTTTGTCAAACACGCGTAATGACTTATGCTGATCTTGTTACCATGGACTTTAAGATACGATTACTTCCTTCCGTATTTTTCGGTTTTTGGTATGTTTGTCGGACAATGTTAGGGGTTTCCGTGATTGATTCGTTTTTCAATAGAGCTGCTTCAATTTGCGGGGTGAAAGAGTGGATTGGTGCTTTTCACGGTATTCTCTTCATATTAACGCAAAAGTTTGTTACGAAATTTTTGCCTTACGAGGATAATTAATGTAGTGTGTGTGTGTGTGTGTGTGTGTGTGTGTGTGCAAGTGTATATTTTAGAACCTGTCAACCATAGGGCAGGAACAGCAATAATTTTTTACTTCGTGGCCAACAAAACAAACTACTCCCCTCATTCCGTGTGGTAGTGTTTTCAAGGAGTAATGATATCTTGGTAATTAATTTGTAGCGTCTTGTTGATTATAATACTGCTTGTCATAAATGTTTTAATGTTTCTGTGTCAATTTCTTCCCGGTTACGATAGAATAATTAGTTCAGTATCGCGACAAAACTACTTACAAATGTTTAACGGGAATAGTATTCTTTCTTTTCAGTGATGGAGAACAGGCAGGATTATTCTCGTGGACCTGTGTAGCTAGGTTTCCATTCAAGATTTCCACACGGGCAGTATGTTTGGCCATTCAACATTAAAGACAATTTTTCGTAAGCAAATTTAACGTGTCAGACACTAAAATATTGTGAGCATTCTGCTACGGGTAAGGAGTTATTGTGTATCTACATCTATGCTCTGCAAACCATCGTGAGGTGCATGGCAGAGGGTACGTCCCATTGTACCAGTTATTAGAGTTTCTTCCAATTCCATTCACATATGGAGCGCGGGAGACAGATTATTTGAAAGTGTGAGCAGTAATTATTCTAACCTTATTCTCACGGTACCTATGTGAGCGATACGTGGAGGATTCTAGTATATTCCTAGAGTGAGCATTTAAAGCCAGTTCCAGTTCTTGAAAGTTTGTTAATGAATGTTGCCGGGATAGTTCACGTCTATCGTAAAGAGTCAGCCAGTTGAGTTTTCTTCAGTATCTCGGTGACATTCTCCCACGGATCAAACAATCCAGTGATCATTCGTACTGTCCTTCTCTGTACATGTTCAATTATCCCCTGTTAGTCCTTGTGCAATATTCTGGAAGCGGTCGCACGACTGATTTGTTACCAGTCTCCTTTCTAGACTGATTGCTCTTCTCCAGTATTCTACGAATAAACCGACTGAGATTATGTGATCATTCCATTTCATATTATTACGTAGTGTTACACATACGTATTTGTATGAGTTGACAGATTCCAACAGTGATTCAATCATAATACCGTCATAGGATACTACACTATGTGATCAAAAGTATCGGGACACCTGGCTGAAAATGACTTACAAGTTCGTGTCGCCCTCCATCGGCAATGCTGGAATTCAGTATGGTGTTGGCCCACAGTCTCGATGACACCTTCCACTCTCGCAGGCATGCATTCAATCAGATGCTGGAAGGAGGAATGGCAGCCCATTCTTCACGGAGTGCTGCACTGAGGAAAGGTGTCGATGTCGGTCGGTGAGGCCTGGCACGAAGTCCGCGTTCCAAAACATACCAAAGGTATCCTATCTGATTCAGATCAGGAATCTTTGCAGGCCAGTCCATTACAGGGATCTTATTGTCGTGTAACCACTCCGGCACAGACCGTGCATCATGAACAAATGATCGATCGTTTTGAAAGATGCAATCGCCATCCCCGAATTGATTTTCAACAGTGGGAAGCAAGAAGGTGCTGAAAACATAAATGTAGACCTGTGCTGTGATAGTGCCACGCAAAACAACAAGGGGTGCAAGGCACCTCCATGAAAAACACGACCACACCATAACACCACCCCCTCCGAATTTTACTGTTGGCACTATACACACTGGCAGATGACGTTCACCAGGCATTCGCCATAGCCACACCCTCCCATCGGATCGCCACATTGTGTACCGTGATTGGTCAGTCCTCACAACGTTTTTCCACAGTTCAATCGTCCAGTATTTACGGTCCTTACCCCACGTCGTTTGGCATTTACCGGCGTGATGTACGGCTTATGAGCAGCCGCTCGACCATGGAATCCAAGTTTTCTCACCTCCCGCCTAACTGTCATAGCACTTGCGGTGGATCCTGATGCAGTTTGGAATTCCTGTGTGACGGTCTGGATAGATGTCTGCCTATTACATATTACGACCCTCTTCAACTGTCAGCGGTCTCTGTCAGTCAACAGACGAGGTCGGCCAGTACGCTTTTGTGCTGTACGTGCCCCTTCACGTTTCCACTTCACTATCACATAGGAAACAGTGGACCTAGGGATGTTTAGGAATGTGGAAATCACGCGTACAGACGTATGACACAAGTGACACCCAGTCACCTGACCGCGTTCGAAGTTCGTGACTTCCGCGGAGCGCGCCATTCTGCTGTCTCGCGATGTCTAATGACTACTGAGGTCGCTGATATGGAGTACCAGGCAGTAGGTGGCAGCACAGTGCACCTACTATGAAAAACGTATGTTTTTGGTGGTATCCAGATAGTTTTTATCACATAGTGTACGATTTTTGCACTTCCGTACCTTTAAAGCAAGTTGCCAAACTTTGAACCTCTTTCAAATCTTATCAAGATCTGTCTGTACATTTATGTAGCTTTTCTCAGACAGTACTTCATTATAGACAACTGCATCATCTGCAAAAAATCTGAGGTTACTGTTAACGTTGTCTGAAAGGTCATTAATATACAACATGAACAGCAAGGGTCACTGCACACTTCATTCTGAAGTTACTCCTACAGCTCACGATGACTCTCCATGCAAGATAAAAGTGCTACGTCCCCCCCGCCCCCCCTCTCCCCAATGCGAGTGACAACTGGTACCACTTCCGTGGCATTAATGAAAACTTCAGTCAAGCAGTTTACAAAAGATTTTCCAGTTGGAGGAACAATTGTAGTCCCTAATACTCATTGTGTGAAACTCATACACTAAAGCGCCAAAGAAACTGGTACAGGCATGCACATGAAAATACAGAGATATGTAAACAGGCAGAATACAATCTGCCAGGTTAGCCGAGAGCGCTAACGCGCTGCTTCCTGGACTCGGTTACGCGCGCAGGGCCCGGATCGAATCCGCCCGGCGGATTAACGACGAGGGCTGGTGTGCCGGCCAGCCTGGATGTGGTTTTTAGGCGGTTTTCCACATCCTACTAAGTGAATACCGGGCTGGTCCCCACGTTCCGCCTCAGTTACATGGCTCCCAGACATCTGAACACTTTCGCACACCGAGCGAGGTGGCGCAGTGGTTAGACACTGGACTCGCATTCGGGCGGACGACGGTTCAATCCCGCGTCCGGCCATCCTGATTTAGGTTTTCCGTGATTTCCCTAAATCACTCCAGGCAAATGCCGGGATGGTTCCTCTGAAAGGGCACGGCCGACTTCCTTCCCCATCCTTTCCTAATCCGATGAGACCGATGACCACGCAGTCTGGTCTCCTTCCCCAAACAACCAACCAACTTTCGCACAATTCCACGGATTACACCAGTCGCAGACAGTTGGGGTACACTAACTCCTTCCCGGGAGCACAGGGTGGCGGCAGGAAGGGCATCCAGCCACCACTTAAACCAACATTGCCACATCCGATTAACCATGCCGACCCTACGTCTCCACGGGAAAACAGGCACAAGCGATAGAAAGAAAGTAAACAGGCGGAATAGAGCGTGCGGTCGGCAACACATATATAAGACAACTAGTCTGGGGCAGTTGTTGGATCGGTTACTGTTGCTACAATGGCAGGCTAGCAAGATTTAAAGAGTTTCAACATGGTGTTATAGTCGGCGCACGAGCGATGGGACGCAGCAACTCCGAGGCAGCAATGAAGTGGGGATGTTCCCGGTCGACCATTTCACGAGTGTACCGTGAATATCAGGAATCCGGTAAAACATCAAATATCCAGATCACTGCGGCCGGAGAAAGATCCTGCAAGAACGGGACCAGCGACGACTGAAGAGAATCGTTCAACATGACAGAAGTGCAACGCTTCCGCAAATGGTGGCATATTTCAATGCTGGGTCATCAACAAGTGTCAGCGTGCGAACCATTCAAGGAAACATCATCGATATGGGCTTTCGGAGCCGAAGGCCCACTCGTTTATTCTTAATGACTGCATGACACAAAGCTTTAAACCTCGCCTGGGCCCGTCAACACCGACATTCGACTGTTGATGACTGGAAACATGTTCCCTGGTCGGACGAGTCTCGTTTCAAATTGTATCAGTGGATGGACGTTTAAGGGTAGGAGACAACCTCGTGAATCCATGGGCCCTGCACGTCAGTAGGGGATTGTTCAATCTGGTGGAGGCTCTGTAATGGTGTAGGACGTGTGCTGTTGGAGTGATACAGGAACCCTGATACGTCTAGATACGACCCTGACAGGTGACACGTACGTAAGCATCCTGTCTGATCACCAGCATCCGTTCATGTCCATTGTGTATTCCGACGGTGTTCGGCACTTCCAGCAGGACAATGCGACACCCCACACAGCCAGAACTGCTACAGAGTGGCTCCAGGAACACTCTTCTGAGTTTAAACTCCTCTGCCGGCTACCAGACTCCCGAGACACGAACATTATTGAGGATATCTGGGATGCGTTGCAAAGTGCTGTTCACAAGAGATCTCCAACCCCTCTTGCTCTTACGGATTTATGGAAAGCCCTGCAGGATACACGGTGTCAGTTCGCTCCAGCACTACTTCAGGCCCTAATCGAGTCCATGACACACTATGTTGCGGCACTTCTGCTTGCTCACTAGTGGCCTACACGGTATTAGGCAGGTGCACCAGTTTCCTTGGCTCATCAGTGTACTTATATTACAATCTGTGCACTAGATAAAGTCTTATTTTAAACCACCATCCCATATTTGTCCCTAGTTGTGAAACGGAACTCCAGAGCGAACTTATCAAAGATATTTGTGGTAAATTCCTACGGGACCAAACTGCTAGGCCTACACACTACTTAGTCTAACTTAAACGAACTTACGCTAAGGATAACTGACACACACAGTGGTTACGGTTACTACAAGCCACACCACAAGTTGGGAAACGGGGCCACATTTCTGGTAGTTTACTGTCGAGTTGATATTTTCACAAATGTTTTATTCGTATCTTACAGCAGTACGGCAATAAACAACTGTTTAAACACGCCGCTAACGGCAATCAAATCATTTATAGCAATACAACAATTTAAAAAAATCCTTTTAAAAAATCTTTTAAAAAAATAAAAGTACCAGTACGGCAATCAACAACCTTTCAACACGCCGCTAACGGCAATCAAGTAATTTATAGCAATACAACAATTAAAAAAAATTAAGAACATTAGTAAACAGGCTACTAAAGTAAATACAGAACTTTGTTAATAAGGTACGGTGAGGTAGTGAAGCTACCAACACCGCCATTAAAAAAAAATTAAACAGGTCTCAGCAAACACACGATTAATGGCAATAAAAGGAATTTACAAACTTGGAGGAATTTAAAAAAATCATTAGAACATAACAGATATGGCGGACCCGTGTAAGGCGGCCACAAATCACCCACTCATGGATGCTCAGGCTAGGCAGAATACTGACCAATTTAAATACACCCGTAAACACAATGGCCACTCTCAGGCTGGTCACTGCACCGACTTTTAGCCAGCGAAAACTTGGTATAAGTTGGCTTAACTTGCTGACAGTATTAGAGCTAACCTCGTGCAAGGAAACATTACACCACACAGTCCTGAATGAGCGACCACACGATTAACCAACAAGAAGCATGAATTTACTCATAACACACGACAGAATAGCGAAACAATTAAACTGCCCAAAACTACACCTCCCATCGGACAGTAACGAGAGGAGGAGGAAAGATCACTGTCTTCAATTACACCGGTGCCTGGGACAGGAAACCCGGTCGCCGGAGGCCACAAGGCAGAAGAGACGCTGGTTACACAAAATTATTACTTAATGATTAAACCTTCCACGAACTTAACTTACAATTATGCTCGAACAGGCAGTACACGAGCTCTGATGGCAAGGATCCACACGTCCGACCGCGCACGCGTCGCCAGCGTACCCAACACGCCACGGTCACGCGACAACACGCTATGTCACCGGAGTTCACGTCTTCTCTGCAACGTTGACGGGTAGTGACCGCTCCTTCATATTAGGTGTCTCCTTTTAAACTCCAGTGTTGAAACGGAGGACTTAAAGAAGCCTGTTAACGTCCCACCAAGGCGAAATGAACAGCAACTACTCGTGGGGCGATTCTGTATACAATCAACACGCGGGGAGCTCTTCCGCCAACTCGACCTGCTCGTTACAGACAACCGACATACATCACGTGGCGACTCGGTAGAACCGACCACGCCTGCTTCGCGCTGGAGAGTCACACTGCCCTCCCGTGTCCACCACACTCTCTGTGAGCACGCTCCTACTTCCGCGCCACCACACGAAGTTACCACCGGTCAAAGATCTCCCTTCCTCCGTGGCAGTTTCCCGGAAACAAAAACGCAGATGCCGATAGCAGAGGGAAAAGACAACCAAGCAGCCACTTAATGACAGACAACATATCAAACAAACATATCAGGGGAAGAAAAGGAAAACCAATGCAATCTAAACACAATGTGTAACACGAGTCGACCCACGGCTCAATAACATACATAGCCACGTTCGAGGGAGGACTCTAACGTCCAATGGGGGCAACTGTGCGGACCGTGGCAAGGCGTCCTAGAGCCGCACCGCATCTTATCAAAATTACTATGTTTATCGTGGAGACAAAGTAGATGTTACCGGCTGAAACCTGATTGGTTGCCTGCGTCTGTTTCGAGATTGGTCGTCGTGAAATCCCAGCGTTCGACGGTCGTTGCCAACATCTGTACTCTACACCACCTGTATCGTAAGTAAAATTTTACTATTCTCGACATCCCCCCTTGGTGGGCTCCGCGAATGAGTTACTCCAACATTCGTCATCGAGTCTTACATCGGTGCAGAGTGTGTGCAGTGTTTAGGGTTTCATGAATCCAAACCCACTATATATTCCAGGGACAATTGAGGACTAAATATCGGAAGCCACCACCTCGAAGGCAGTTATTAATTGGTACAATCGTTTCACCAAAACTAGCTGTAAATCATATAGGGCGCATGGTCAGTCTCCGACGTAGCAATTAAACTAGTTCGACAGTCTTACATTCGTAGTCCGAGTAAATCAATGAGACGTGCCAGCTGAGAAAATGCCTTTCGTAACAGTGTGGAAGGTATTACGGAAACGTTTGTTGTCCAAGCCCTACAAACTGGAATTGTTGCAAGCTTCAAGAGAAAGTGACAAAGAAAACAAGCTAAGTTTTGTGTAGAAATGCAGACTGAACATGATTTAATTGCGTAGTTTTGTGTAGAAATGCAGACTGAACATGATTTAATTGCGTAGGCTTCCGCTGCCAGAGTCAGTCGACATAAAAGTTTTCTGGAATTGGTACCGCGTCATAATGTAAAAACTACTGCTGCTACAGAAAAACCAACGTTTCGGCCACTATTGCAGCGGCCTTCTTCTGGGTCTAATGGTGCGTTCTAGCTATGCAGTGTCCTTTGTATTTTGTTGTTACTGTTGACTGCGCATGGCATTACATCATAATTTTAAAAAGGTAGTTAGTTTCATTGGTCACTTAAAGAAGAAGGAGAGGGAACTTCATTTTTAATAGGTTATTGCGGTGGAGGGAGAACGTGACCTCTGTCGTCTATTGGCTCTTGTTTTATGTACCATGATTGGTGGCCACCGTCGGATGAGAGGTTGGCTGCTGTTTACCAACTGCTGGACGTCGGCAGTTACTCGCCGGTACTGCTCGCGCCTCGTGTTGACAGTGCGGTCTGTTGGGCTCTGATTGCTGGCAGCCGAGATGGAGCAAGCCTGAGTCCATCCTCCCTGTTCATGTTGTTAGGGTGTTTGAGTATTTCGATTGCCTCTCTGATTTTGCGTTTCGTCATAATTGGCTGCTTGGCCAACACACGAGGCACGAGCAGTACCGGCGAGTAACTGCCGACGTCCAGCAGTTGGTAAACAACTGCAAACTTCTCATCCGACGGTGGCCACCAATCATGGCACATAACACAAGAGCCAACAGAGGTCACGTTCTCCCTCCACCGCAATAACCTATTAAAATAAAGTTCCCTCTCCTTCTTCCTTAAGTGACCGATGAAACTAACTACCTTTTTAAAATTATGACGTAATGGCATGCGCAGTGAACACTAACAACAAAATATAAAGAGCACTGCATAGCTAGAACGCACCATTAGACCCAGAAGAAGGCCGCTGTAATCGTGGCCGAAACGTTGGTTTTTCTCCAGCAGCAATGGTTGGGTGGTTGGTTTAAGGATTAAAGGGACCAAACTGCAGAGGTCATCGGTCCCTTTTTCCAAAATACTAAAAATACCCACAGAGAATAAAAAATGTTCAACAGAATAGGAGACAGACAACACAGAACAAAAGAAACATAGACAAGGACCAGACAAAACGAAATAAAATCACATGGAGTGTGACGGTGGTTGGCCGACCATAGGAACAAAAAAAAGGGAAAAGCCAACCACCGAAAACACATTAAAAACTTTGTTTAAACCAGTAGGCCAAAGGCCAGAATCAACACAAAACAATAAAATAAAACAGAAACACTCAGATTAAAGAATAAAAACTCCCTGCCCTAATAAAACGTAAAACTAAGGCAGCCATAACAGGGTCATCCGATAAAAGGGCAGGGAGCGTATCAGGCAGCGCAAATGTCTGCCTGACCACAGCTAAAAGGGGGCAGGCCAACAAAATGTGGGCCACTGTCAAAGCCGCCCCGCAGCGACATAGAGGAGGGTCCTCCCGGCGCAGTAAATAACTGTGTGTTAGCCGGGAGTGGCCAATGCGGAGCCGACAAAGAATGACTGAGTCCCTGCGGTTGGCTCGCATGGACGACCGCCACACAGTCGTCGTCTCCTTAATGGCACGGAGTTTATTGGGTGTGATCCGATCGCGCCATTCAGCGTCCCAAAGCGCAAAAACTTGTCGGCGGAGGACTGCCCGCAAATCAGTCTCTGGGAGGCCAACAGCCAGAGACGGTTGTCTCGTGGCCTCTTTCGCCAGGCGGTCAACATGTTCATTGCCCGGGATACCGACATGACCGGGGGTCCACACAAAGACCACAGAGCGGCCGCTACGCGCAAGAGTATGCAGGGACTCATGGATAGCCATCACCAGACGAGAACGAGGAAAGCACTGGTCGAGAGCTCGTAAACCGCTCAGGGAATCGCTACAGATAACGAAGGACTCACCTGAGCAGGAGCGGATATACTCTAGGGCTCGAAAGATGGCGACTAGCTCAGCAGTGTAAACGCTGCAGCCAGCCGCCAAGGACCGTTGTTCGGAATGGTCCCCTAGAGTTAGCGCATACCCGACACGACCAGCAACCATCGAACCGTCGGTGTAAACAATTCCAGAGCCCTGATACGTGGCCAGGATGGAATAAAAGCGGCGGCGGAAGGCCTCTGGAGGGACCGAGTCCTTCGAGCCCTGTGCCAAGTCGAGCCGAAGGCAAGGGCGAGGAACACACCACGGGGGTGTACGCAGAGGCGCCCGGAAAGGAGGTGGAACAGGGAAAAACCCAAGCCAGGAGAGAAGCTCCTTGACGCGAACGGCGATCGGACAACCCGACCGGGGCCGACGGCCTGGCAGATGGACGACTGACTGCGGGAACAGCACACGGTAATTTGGATGCCCGGACAAGCTAAAAACATGGGCAGCATAAGCAGCCAGTAATTGTTGGCGTCGTAACCGCAGTGGAGGGACACCTGCGTCAACAAGGATGCTGTCCACAGGGCTGGTGCGGAAGGCACCAGTGGCAAGTCGGATCCCGCTGTGTAGTATTGGGTCCAGCACCCGCAACGCAGAGGGGGATGCTGAGCCATAAGCCAGGCTCCCATAATCCAGACGGGACTGGATTAACGCCTGGTAGAGCCGCAACAGGGGAGATCGGTCGGCGCCCCAGTGGGTGTGGCTCAAGCATCGCAGAGCGTTTAGATGCCGCCAACACGCCTGTTTAAGCTCCAGCAGCAATAGTTTTTAAATTATGGTGCGGTACTATACCGAGAAAACCTTTATGTGAACATGATTTCCTTAACAAAATTGTGTTCAGAGGTGAAGCCACCTTCCATACCTGTTGTACAGTGGATCGGCATACTGTTCGGATATGGGGCGAACCGAAAGCACGTCATGTAGTCCAACATGTACGAGACTCGCCTAAGGTAAATGCTTTTTGCGCTTTAAGCTGTGAAGAGATTTACTGTCCTTTCTTTTTTGCTGAGTCAGCTGAAAGTGGCGTATCGTCCCTGGACACGTTTGAACATTATCTAACGCTTCAATTACAACAGGATATGGGCAGAAAATTTATTTTGCAGCAAGACGGCTGCCACCACATTGCCAGCGTGATGTTGTGTATCTTCGTAGGAATGCGCCGACTTGGAATGGACGTGGTGGAAAAATACCCTGGCCACCAGATCACCTGATTTAGCCCCACTGGACTTTAGTGTATGTGGTTACATGAAAGACAGACTGTTTGTTTCTCCGCTTCCGGGACAAGTCGACGAGTTGCGACAACAGATGACGCAAGCAGTTGCCACCATACATAAAGACTAGCTTCATAGGATTTGGCAGGAAACTGATTACACATGGGACATTTGTCGTGTTAAAAAAGGTAGCAACACTCAACATTCGTAAATAACACGTGAAGATTGCTGCCTTCAGTGCTGTATCAAGCATATCTGCAAGTTATTCACCCTTTTCACAATTAATGGACACTAGTTATTAAAGGTAACTAATTTATAAACAACCTGTATACAAAATGGCTCTGAGCACTATGGGGCTCAACTGCTGAGGTCATTAGTCCCCCAGAACTTAGAACTAGTTAAACCTAACTAACCTATGGACATCACAAACATCCATGCCCGAGGCAGGATTCGAACCTGCGACCGTAGCGATCTTGCGGTTCCAGACTGCAGCGCCTTTAACCGCACGGCCACTTCGGCCGGCAACCTGTATACAGGTTGAGGTACTTAAGACAGACCACTTGAATACGTCAGTCAGTTTTAGTGACAGAAGAATACCTTTCAAACAAACCCTGTTGAACTTGGAGGGGACATACAATGGTGTTCATAATTTTTCGTAGGTGGAAGGGTAGGGGAGATATGATATTCAAGCTCGTTACTTTAAATGGACTGGCATGTGATATTATTTACGTTTTACTTATACAGGGTAACACAGGAAAACGGGAACATTTCCACAATCCAATAAAACTAGAAGTGACGAAGGAAAGAAATTGCTTTCATAGTAATTGAAATCTTACAACTTGGTAAATTTACGAAACATTGAGGGAATTTATCACTTTTTTAAAATTACGTCCTTTAGATGGCGTCCTCCTGTACGAATACATTCGTGAAATCTGCTGTTGAGACTCCGCATTGACCGCTGCAACATCTCAGCTGGGATACTGTGAATTGCATCCCGAGTTCTCTGTTTTAACTCGTCCGGGGTTCTTGGTCGAGTCATGTACCCTTAGCTCTTGAGGCAGCCCCACAAGAAAAAAAATATCACAAATGGATAAATATGGCGATCTAGGGGGCCAGGAAAGTCGGGGTTAAGGGACCTATAAACAACAACAACAACAACTAGAAGTTTAGTTTCACTAAATTCAATACCACTGCACAACATTCAAATATCTGTTCAGTGCAGTGTTGTGATACATCTATGTACTCAAATGGAATACTTTTTTTTTCCTACGTACATAGCCACTCCCCCACCCCACAACGAACTCCTTGAGAAACAGCCAGCTAATCTATAGCCTGGTAAAGGAAGCCTCTGAATTGTCAAATTATTTAAGTGGTGCTGTGATATACCAATAATTTCAGAGTCAACATCTATAAGCAGCTCACTAACTTTACTTCTAATGCCTCTTATATTTTGATGAAATATGCTAATTCCTTCTCTACTTGGAAACATTACATCCTCAGAAGGTGAGCCCTTAGTTAGAGGGACTTCCTTTAAGCAGGCATACCTATCAGCTGACTTCAATTTTTAAAAAAGGTGCAGCTCTAACACCAACTACTACAGGAGTTTCTCCATGAGTGACACCACCACCACCACCACCACCACCACCACCACCACCACCACCACCACCCACTACACTGTAACCTATAAGCTTTGTCAGTCTCCCCTTCTTACCTACTGATGTGCAGGCGATGCCTAGGGAAACCCGATCTATTGACAGAGTCAGCTGGCACCGCTGTAATGTGAGCCATGCCCTCCACCGTCAGTGCCTTCTCCAGCACCATGTTAACACGCCTAACAGAAGCATTAAGATGAGGCCGATCATGACGTCGAAACAGTTGCACGAAGTGCACGCTAGTGACGCCAGTTTGAGTAGCTATCTTTACCAGGTCACCACCTACATCGTACTCCCCGTCCCTATCAAGACTATTCTCAGCTCCACCCACAATCACTACTTGATCCTTTTTCGTAAAATTCCTACATAACTCTCCTATGTCACCTGAGCCAACCCTGCGCTAAGCTTCACAATGCTGGTGATTTGGTGTTCACTCCCAAACACTTCCTGCGACTGCTGGTCCACACCTCTACCGTGGGAACTACCTAGCAGCAGAACCTTCTTCTTTCTGCTAGAATTTGCAACTAACCTAGGCCTCCTAACTGCTGAATTTTTCCTACACCTACAGCTACAAGAGGCTCCTCTCCACTCAACTCTGACAGTTGGTCATATCTACTGCATGCACGCAAAGTAAAACTGTCTGAATACCTCCTCTTCCTAGCGGCCTTCTTGCAAACAGCCAGTTCCCATTCCACACCACCCTTCACCCTCCTCAACCTATCTAGTTCCTCCTTTGCGCATTGTAACTGCACCTGAAGGGCACAGATCTTACGCTCCTGCTCCTCTATTAACTTGTTTCTACTACAGATTCTACATTCCCAGGAGAGGATCTCCCTAAAATGACCACTGGCTTCCCCACTGCATTCCCCCCAATGAAAATACTTTGAACAAATCCCACACCGTAATCCACTACTCACAAACCTACGACAGAGCCCACACTTTTCACTCATGGTAAATTTTACAGTTACTGAAAAAAAACTATACGTCTACGTTACCAAAGTTCAGTTACACCAGTAGGACTATTTAAGAACTAACAATAATCGTCTCGAAATTCTCGGCCTACTAAGAAAGCAACTACTCGTGTTAATACTGCTACACAGCAGCTAATACCAGTACCAACAAAACTTCACAAAATTATTAGCTAAAACCAAAAAATGATGACATGGAATTGATTACAGATTCACTAGACAATGCCCAAGAACAAATAAGTGAACTACAGAAACAAGCAGCCAAAGTAGGACTACAAATATCCTATGAAAAAACAAAGTTTATGACAAACATCTGTGATGCTCCTCAAAATATTGCAGTTGACAACAACACAATACACAAAACAGATTCCTTTAAATACCTAGGAGAGTGGATTACATGCAATGCTAAAGAAAAGATAGCTATAGAAACTAGAGTGCACAAAATGGAAAGTGTGTTTCATATGACCAAAAACGTTTATAATAAAAAATCCTTGTCCTGGAACACGAAATTAAGACACTACCAAACAGTGGCCAGACCTGAAGCTCTCTATGCGGCAGAAACACTTAAACTAACAAGAAATGGAGATCTTGAGAAACTAGAAAAGGTCGAAAGAAGAATTTTAAGGAAAATACTGGGAGCTAAAAGAAACGATAATGCTGAATACAGGTTAAGACCAAACAGAGAGCTATATCTGAAAACGGAGAAACTAACTGATGTAATGAGGAAGAGGAGACTACAGTTTTTTGGACATATATTCAGAATGGATAACAACAGACTAACCAAGCGGATATTCACATTACTCAATAGTTACAAATCCAAGCCAGCATGGTTCATAGAGACTGAAAAGGACATTGAAAATGCTGGAGTTACAATAGACACAATAGAAAACAGAACACATTTCAGGAAGGCAGTTCAAAAGCCAGAATTTCAGGAGAGAAAGAAAATAACTAGACGAAAGTGGACTCAAGAAGAAAGGGAACAACACTCTAAAAGGATGAAGGAAATTTGGAAACTGAAGAAATCTAATACAATGAAGAGTAACCAAAGTTGATTCATCGTACCCTCCAAATGGGTTATTCGAAAGAAAAAAATAAAAAAAAAACAAAAAATTCAAACCGCCACTGGAACACTAAGCGAAGTTAAAACACTGAATGAAAATTTTACAGAATTATTTCACTTGAAGCAATAAGAAACGCCAGCTGAAAACTAAACCACGAAATTTACTAAACGACTTCAACGCACAGAAAACTCTAAAAAACACAGCGAGCGAACGATTACAAAAGTTTATTAAGTCGTTATTTCTCCACAAACGGCACGCAACACGGCTGAAAACTATTAAATTTAATAACTGTATTACAGAGCAAAAATTAGTTTGTCAGTACTTAGCTTCATAACCGCTACAGCTGCGGTGCACGCCGCCAAATGTAAACACACCACCGAGGCGCGAGGCTTAGACGAACGACACAAGCACACTCACGTACTTACTACGCTACCACTAGAGCCAATAACACAGGAAGAAAGACTGAGATTAATGAAAATCCACTAATAAATTACTTTTACAGCAAATATTAACACAAATTAACTTTAAAATAATTAAATGAAAACTAAAATTTTATAAAATATTAACGAGCAATTTCAACAGCAGTGCAGCACACGTGACGTCACACCAGAGTTACGTGTGATGAAGAAGCATACTGTGGGGATTTCGCCGTAATGTTGAATACTGAAGCTGATGGAGGTATTAATTACAGTCAGTCGTTTGGTAATCTCTTAGCTCCTTCCTTATCCAAATCCGAGAAATATATTTCAGCTCTGCAACTGTCGTTTGCTACGTTGATAACGAGACGATCAAGAGCAGAATACACAAAGACACCAGGGCGCCTTAATTTCTCCCCTTCTTTTATGACGTGCCGTTCTATACCCCGCCAGCGTTCGTCAGTGACATGTGAATAAGCTGCGAGCGTTAGCTCCAGTACGTCAGACAGCTAAACAACCTCGTTATCTCTCGCGACAAATCCCTTAATTTGTCTCCAGATCAGTTTCGTTGGGTTCATATTGTAATCGAACAGTGGCAAATGTAAATTGTATGGTGTGATCGATGCTGTGAAAATGATTCGTTTTTCATGTTTCCACGACCCTTATTACTCCGGTTCCTGTGAGACTACGTCTATGACATAAAACAGTGGACATAGTCCAAAGAAAGAGTATTTGGTTTTTCATTTTGTCCTAAAAAAATTAAATCGTTATGGTTTCTTAAGTTAAGCAGCCTTTATTTACAATAATTCATAAAATATCGATAATTAAGGCTTTATATTTAAAATGAAAACAGGAATTTCGCGTTCAGTATGCAATTAGAAACAAGAAGACGTGCGTTACTCATAAAAATGATGATGAATTTTACAATTACGAGATGTGGTTATTTCAAACTGAATAAAAAGCAAAGATGACAAAGGCGAGATTGAACCAGCAATCCATGAACTGCACCAGATTATCGTCTTACTACGCTACTGATACCGATATACATCCAGCGTGTATTTGTATCTCAACCGTATCAAACACAGGCGCAGTAAATAAACACTGAAAAGCCAAAGAAACTGGTACCTACATAATATCGGCCCCTGCGAGCACGCAGAAGTGCCGCAACACGACGTGGCATGGACTCTACTAATGTCTGAAGTACTGCTGGTGGGAACTGCCACCATGAATCCTGCAGGGCTGACCACAAATCCGTAAGAGTGTGAAGGGGTGGAGATCTTCTGAACAGCACTTTGCAACACATCCCAGATATGCTCAATAATGTTCATGTCTGGGGAGTTTGGTGGCCGGCGGAAGTTCTTAAATTCAGAAGAGGTTCCTGGAGCCACTCTGTACCAATTCTGGACGTGTGGGATGTCACATTGTCCTGATAGAATTGCCCAAGTCCGTCATAATGCACAATGGACATGAATGGGTGCAGGTGATCAGACAGGATGCTTATGTACGTGTCACCTGTCAGAGTCGTATCTAGACGTATCAGGGGTCCAATATCATTCCAACTGCACACGTCCCACACCATTACAGAACCTCCAACAGCTCGAACAGTCCCCTGCTGACATGCAGGGTCCATGGATTCATGAGGTTTTGTCTCCATACCCGTACACGTCCATCAGCTAGATACAATTTGAAACGAGACTCGTCTGACCAGGCAACATGTTTCCAGTCACCAACAGTCCACTGTCGGTGTTGACGGGCCCACGCAAGGCAAAAGCTTTGTATTGTGCAGCTATCAAGAGTACAGAAGTGGGCTTTCGGCTTCGGAAGCCCATATCGATAGTATTTCGTTGAATGGTTCGCACTCTGACACTTGTTGATGGCACAGCACTGAAATCTGCAGCAATTTGCGGAAGGGCTGCAGTTCTGTCACGTTGAACGATTCTTTTCAGTCGTCATTGGTCCCGTTATTGCAGGATCTTATTCCGGCCTCTGCGATGTCGGAGATTTGATGTTTTAGCGGATTCCTGATATTCACAATACATTCGTGAAATGATCGTTCGGGGAAATCCCCACTTCATAGCTGCCTCGGAAATGCTGTGTCCCATCGCTCATGCGCCGACTATACCACCACGTTCAAATACACTTAAATCTCGATAGCCTGCCATTGTAACACAAGTAACTGATCCATCTGACAACTGCGCCAGACGCTTGTTGTCTTATATAGGCGTTGCCGATCGCACCGCCGTATTCTGCCTGTTTACAAATCTCTGTATCTGAATACGTATGCCTGTACCAGTTTCTTTGGCACTTCAGTGTACAATGCCTCGGAAAAATTCACAGCCGATTTCTTTCTGTACGTTTATTAAAAGCATTAATAACCTACTTCTCAGCGCTTTTTAACCGTGTTCCACAGGCAAGTTACACTACGGAGCAGGAAGAAGCTTCAGTCATTTTCATACTGCTTATTAACAGTGGACAATCAGTACAAAACAGTACATAGACTGTGATTGTACATAGTGTTTGAAATAAAAACTACATAGCTTAAGCGTAATTAAGAAAAGCCTTGACGATTGTTCATGCATGAGGATATCTTAAGGTTTTATTTAACGTAATTTTGTAATAAGACATCTAATACAAAAGTGGGACCTACTTCCAAAAGCATAACAACACCAGTGTACGTGTGCTCCGACTGCTGATCAATTACCGCCTTTGTGTTTGTTTACATCCGGTTTATTATTATGATAAACAGAGGATAGTTGGGCGATCAGTGCATAGGATTGCTAAGCGAAAGGACCCGGGTTCGATTCCCGGCCGTGTCGAGATTCTCTCCGCTCGGTGACGGGCTGTTGTGTTGTCCATACGCTCGTATCATCATAATTGATATTACACTATTGACACAGCTGTATGGGCAGGTTCCTAAAGCTAGTTAAAAAATATGAAATCTGCACAGTGTTCTACGTAAAAGCTGAGAAACGTCGCAGTGCGACTGTCTGCTGAGATATATCCTGATCATGTAACCCCTTCGCGGATCTACCTTTGCATACATAACACAAACATTTCAGGAAACAGGAAAAATTGATAATAAAAGACGTAAAAGGCTCAAATCAGAAAACGTCGAGCGACATGCGACTGAAATCTTAGCAGCCGTAGCACACAAGTCACATACACTACTGGCCATTAAAATTGCTACACCACGAAGATGACGTGCTACAGACGCGAAATTTAACCGACAGGAAGAAGATGTCGTGATATGCAAATGATTAGCTTTTCAGAGCATTCACACAAGGTTGGCGCTGGTGGCAAGAGGAAAGTTTCCATCCGATTTCTCATACACAAACAGCAGTTGACCGGCGTTGCCTGGTGAAACGTTGTTGTGATACCTCATGTAAAGAGGAGAAATGTGTACCATGACGTTTCCGACTTTGATAAAGGTCGGATTGTAGCCTATCGCGATTGCGGTTTATCGTATCGCGACATTGCTGCTCGCGTTGGTCGAGATCCAATGACAGTTAGCAGAATATAGATCAGTGGGTTCAGGAGGGTAATACGGAACGCCGTGCTGGATCCCAATGGCCTCGTATCACTAGCAGTCGAGATGACAGGCATCTTATCCGTATTGCTGTAACGGATCGTGCAGCCACGTATCGATTCCTGAGTCAACAGATGGGGACGTTTGCAAGACAGCACACATCTGCACGAACAGTTCGACGACGTTTGCAGCAGCATGGACTATGAGCTCGGAGACCATGGCTGCGGTTACCCTAGACGCTGCACCACCGACACAAGCGCCTGTGATGGTGTACTCGACGACGAACCTGGGTGCACGAATGGCAAATCGCCATTTTTTCGGCTGAATCCAGGTTCTGTTTACATAGTCGTGATGATCGCATCCGTGTTTGGCGACATCGCGGTGAACGCACATTGGAAGCGTGTATTCGTCATCGCCATACTGGCGTATCACCCGGCGTGATGGTATGGGATGCCATTGGTTACACGTCTCGGTCACCTCTTGTTCGCATTGACGGCACTTTTAACAGTGGACGTTACATTTCAGATGTGTTACGACCCGTGGCTCTACCCTCCATTCGATCCCTGCGAAACCCTACATTTCAGGAGGATAATGCACGACCGCATGTTGCAGGTCCTGTACGAGCCTTTCTGGATACAGAAAATGTTCGACTGCTGCCCTGGCCAGCACGTTCTCCAGATCTCTCATCAATTGAAAACGTCTGGTCAATGGTGGCCGAGCAACTGGCTCGTCGCAATACGCCAGTCACTACTCTTGATGAACTGTGGTATCGTGTTGAAGCAGCATGGGCAGCTGTACATATACGCGCCTTCCAAGCTCTGTTTGACTCAATGCCCAGGCGTATCAAATCCGTTATTACGGCCAGAGGTTGTTGTTCTGGGTACTGATTTCTCAGGATGTATGCACCCAAATTGGGTGAAAATGTAATCACATGTCAGTTCTAGTACAATATATTTGTCCAATGAATACCCGTTTATCATCTGCATTTCTTCTCGGTGTAGCAATTTTAATGGCCAGTAGTGTAGTATGTCACTGTACATTTCAGTGATATAGAAACGGAATATTTGTTTCTTGCAGGTACTACGACAGAATGCTAACCAAAGAAGAACGAATCGCTGTTGTTTGTACTCGTCTTCGTGGAATGACGTATGAACAGGTGCGGACAGATTTTGCCCGTCGATTCCGGAGACCGCACCGGGCTTGCTGTCAAGACCCTAGTTAATAAAGTCCAGCGTACTGGTGGTGTTGCAGATGAAGAACGTCCAGGGAGGCCGGCCATAACGCCAGACACCGTGCCAAGTGTGCAGGGTGCGGTCACACGCAGCCCTCCCGCATCTACCAGGAGAATTAGTAGGGAGCTCGGTATTCCTCAAACCACTGTATGGAGAGTTCTTCGTTGCAAGCAGCACAAATGTGTGTACCATATCCAGGTCGTACATAAGCGTGAAGCGAAGGACTACGCGGCCAGACAAGCTACGTGTCATGACCTGCTACAAGTTGTGGAAAATGACAATTTGATGTAAAATGTCTTGTTCAGTGATAAAGTTACATTTCATACCTGTGGATATGTGAACAGACGCAACTGCAGGATCTGGCAATCGAACAACCAAGTGTGCTGCAGAAGTGGCAACGGGACATAGCAAAAGAGAATGTGTGGTTAGGGATAACGAGCTCAACAATGTAGGGCCCTTCTTCTTTGCAGAACAAACCGTTACTGGAACCACATACCTAGATATGTTGGAACAGTTTTTGGAGCCCCAGTTGATATCTAATGCGATTATGGATACTGTTGTTTTTCAAGAGGATGTTGCACCACCCCATTTTGCCCTCGTTGTTCGGGTTTATCTGAATCGAGCATTTCCCGGCAGATGGGTTGGTCGTGCCTCTCCACGGATGTGGGCCCCCCGCTCTCATGACTTGACACCCTTCGACTTCTTTGCATGGGGGTTTATCAGGTCTAAGGTACACCACGTGAAGATCCGCAGCACGGAACACTTAACACAGCGGATTCGAGCCGCAACCGCTGAGATTACACTATATATGCTTGGGCACGTTTTTCGGTCTACAGTGGAGCGCTGTGGGGTGTGCCTAGACATGCAAGGTGGTCACATTGAAATGTACTGAAATTATGTCCAATTGTAACATACTTTACAGTGCCATTACATATTGGTTAATAAAATTTGATTAAGTACAAAATGTATAGTGGCTTTAGAATCACCCTGTATTTCCTTTCCTCTGCTAAGTTTCTTTGTACCTTGGAACTCTGTTCTCCAGGTAATTTTTATTTGCCTCACCCTGTACAAGATAGCTCAAGTGCGCGTTTGGAATCACTCAACGAAGTGTCCTGTGAATATTGCACTCCACCAAATTCCACACCCACCAAATTTCACATCATCAGGAGCTCCATGGCAATGACTTTAGAAGAAGAGTAGCCGGCCGGAGTGGCCGAGCGGTTCTAGGCGCTTCAGTCTGGAACCGCGAGACCGCTACGGTCGCAGGTTCGAATCCTGCCTCGGGCATGGATGTGTGTGATGTCCTTAGGTTAGTTAGGTTTAAGTAGTACTAAGTTATAGGGGACTGATGACCTCAGAAGTTAAGTCCCATAGTGCTCAGAGCCATTTGAACCATTTGAAGAAGAGTACGGTTCTTCGAATGCGAGCTACGGAAACCACAAAAGGATGACATGTTCTTGACCATGATGTTATTTACAGGTGAAGCATCATTCACAAAGCGTGGGAACGCTAGTCTTTGGAGCGTGCAATACTTGTCCTATGAGAAGCCTAAGTGGCTGATAGAATTGGACAGACAAAGGCCTCGGTCAGTCAACGTGTGCTGCTGTTTTCTAAATAATTGAATTATAGAACTTATTTTATTGATGGGAACTTAAGTAGTGCAAGGTATCTCGATCTCTTATCAGAGGTACCGCAACTATTTGGAGCGTGCAATACTCGTCCTATGAGATGCCTAAGTGGCTGATAGAAGTGGACAGACAATGGCCTCGGTCAGTCAACGTGTGCTGCTGTTTCCTAAATAATTGAATTATAGAACTTATTTTATTGATGGGAACTTAAGTAGTGCAAGGTATCTCGATCTCTTATCAGAGGTACCGCAACTATTTGGAGCGTGCAATACTCGTCCTATGAGAAGCCTAAGTGGCTGATAGAAGTGGACAGACAAAGGCCTCGGTCAGTCAACGTGTGCTGCTGTCTTCTAAATGATTGAATTATAGAACTTATTTTATTGATGGGAACTTAAGTAGTGCAAGGTATCTCGACCTCTTATCACAGGTACCGCAACTATTTGGAGCGTGCAATACTCGTCCTATGAGAAGCCTAAGTGGCTGATAGAAGTGGACAGACAAAGGCCTCGGTCAGCCAATGTGTGCTGCTGTTTTCTAAATAATTGAATTATAGAACTTATTTTATTGATGGGAACTTAAGTAGTGCAAGGTATCTCGATCTCTTATCAGAGGTACCGCAACTATTTGGAGCGTGCAATACTCGTCCTATGAGAAGCCTAAATGGCTGATAGAAGTGGACAGACAAAGGCCTCGGTCAGTCAACGTGTGCTGCTGTCTTCTAAATCATTGAATTATAGAACTTATTTTATTGATGGGAACTTAAGTAGTGCAAGGTATCTCGATCTCTTATCAGAGGTACCGCAACTATTTGGAGCGTGCAATACTCGTCCTATGAGAAGTATAAGTGGCTGATAGAAGTGGACAGACAAAGGCCTCGGTCAGTCAATGTGTGCTGCTGTCTTCTAAATAATTGAATTATAGAACTTATTTTATTGATGGGAACTTAAGTAGTGCAAGGTATCTCGATCTCTTATCAGAGGTACCGCAACTATTTGGAGCGTGCAATACTCGTCCTATGAGAAGCCTAAGTGGCTGATAGAAGTGGACAGACAAAGGCCTCGGTCAGTCAATGTGTGCTGCTGTTTTCTAAATAATTGAATTATAGAACTTATTTTATTGATGGGAACTTAAGTAGTGCAAGGTATCTCGATCTCTTATCAGAGGTACCGCAACTATTTGGAGCGTGCAATACTCGTCGTATGAGAAGCCTAAGTGGCTGATAGAAGTGGACAGACAAAGGCCTCGGTCAGTCAACGTGTGCTGCTGTCTTCTAAATAATTGAATTATAGAACTTATTTTATTGATGGGAACTTAAGTAGTGCAAGGTATCTCGATCTCTTATCAGAGGTACCGCAACTATTCGGAGCGTGCAATACTCGTCCTATGAGAAGCCTAAATGGCTGATAGAAGTGGACAGACAAAGGCCTCGGTCAGTCAACGTGTGCTGCTGTCTTCTAAATGATTGAATTATAGAACTTATTTTATTGATGGGAACTTAAGTAGTGCAAGGTATCTCGATCTCTTATCAGAGGTACCGCAACTATTTGGAGCGTGCAATACTCGTCCTATGAGAAGTATAAGTGGCTGATAGAAGTGGACAGACAAAGGCCTTGGTCAGTCAACGTGTGCTGCTGTTTCCTAAATATCTGAATTATAGAACTTATTTTATTGATGGGAACTTAAATAGTGCAAGGTCATGGACATAAGACAAGGCATATGGTACCAACATGATGGATGTCCTGCATTTGCTGCATGGAGAAGTATTGAGGATCTGAACAACAGATATGAAGATCGTTGGACTGATCGATCCGGCAATACAGAATGGACTGCACGTTTGCCGGCCCTACCCCTCTGGACTTTTACTTGTGCGGTAAACTGGAACCGCAAGTTTTCAACAAAATTCCAAACACCTGCAAAGACATGAAAGGCCGTATTACACAAACTTGTCATGCTATCAGCTTGGATCGAATTCAGCGTGCAGTATTGTCCACATCCAATTGTTATACAGCATGTACGAGGTTGACTGAAAAGTAATGCCTCCACCTTCGTACTCTTCAACAGTTGGTAGCATTGGTATGCGGTAGGTACTGGCTTGTTCCGTAGCCTCTTCTCTACAGCTCCAGTTGACGGGAAGGCTTAGAATTGAACGGTTGTGTTGTTACTGTGTAAAGCATGGAACCCTGCGCAGACGGTCGGTCAATACGATTTAAACAACGTTGAGTCACTGAATTCTTGAGAGCGAAAGGTGTCACCAGAAAGGAGATTCATCAGAGAATGAAAGCAGTTCATGGTGATTGTGTTGATGTGAGTACTGTGCGTCGTTGGGCGAGTAAGTTTAAAGATGTTGAGAGGTGGGAACATCTGACCTGCGTGGCAAACAAAGAGTTGGACGGCCTTTGACAGCAGCCACCGAGTTTCACAAGAAAAACGTCGACAGATTGATTCAGGACGATCATCGTATCACTCAGAGAGAAATTACAAGAAATGATAATTAAATAGACACCCTAGCTGCAAACAGGCGTTGATATACATCTATTAGGCGCACTACGAATGTAGTGGTGTGGACATGTTGGGAATGTGGATCTCACCGGGAGCGTGCAAGGGATAAGTCCCTGCAGTCGCGATATCCTCTGTGCCCTCGGTGGCTCAGATGGATAGACCCCTGCCATGTAAGCAGGAGATCCCGGGTTCGAGTCCCGGTCAGGGCACACATTTTCAACATGTCCCCAGTGAAGTATATCAACGCCTGTTTGCAGCTAGGGTGTCTATTTAACTATCATTTCATTTCTAGCAAAGCTGCATGGTCATCCACGGTATGTGTTCTTTCGAGAACAGATACTACCGTCATATATAGAAATTACAAGCACAATTGGCATTTCACAAGAACGTGTGGGTCACATTATTGCTTTGCTTGGCTATCAGAAGATCTGTGCACGATGGGTACCCCGGATGCTGACTCCTGAAATGAAAGTGCACAGACTTGAAATTTGCCAGGAACTCGAGAATGAAGGTGACACCTTTCTCCATTCAATTGTGAGAGGAGACGAAACGTGGGTACACCATTACGACCCAGAGACGAAACATCGGTCTATAGAATATCGACACAAGGACTTGCCCCAGAAAAAGAAATGTAAGACGCAGCCCTCAGCTGGAAAAATCGTGGCCACAGTGTCCTCGGACGCAGATGGTGTCATCCACGTTGATTTCCTTTATCGTGGTACAACAATATATTCAGAGCGTTACATCACAACGCTGCAAACTCTGAAACGACGGCTAACAAGGGTCCGCAAGGGAAAGGGAAATGTTTTCCTGCTGCATGACAATGCCAAACCACACACTTCACATGCCACCACAGCAGAACATCAGAGACAGAATCTCAGCACCGTACGGCATCCTCCCTACAGTCCAGATTTAGCACCGTCTGACTTCCAACTGTTCCCGATAATGAAAGGCGATCTGCTGGTACATCATCATGCTTCTGATGAAGACGTTGAGGGAACTGTGAGACTGTGGTTGCGGAAACAGAGTGTCGACTTCTTCCGTGGCGGCTTCAGAAAACTTGTTCATAGTTGGCAGAAATGTATCCAATCGGCTGTTGATTATGTGGAAAAGTGAATACTGGTAATTAAAGATCACATTCTAAGGATTATTTCTGCGTCTGATTTATTAAAATACTCCCCCAATTAACGAATTTGGAGGCATTACTTTTCATTCAACCCTCGTATGACTGCTGATGGTCACCATTTTGAATACGTATTGCAACGCTGTTATCTGACATTATTAAATTACTTATTGTACATTTCGCCCTAGTCTCATTGTATGTCTTTGCAAATGCATGTGTGAAAGGTCAACACCACTTTCGAATGTAAGATAATTACTGCACAAGCTAATGCATTGCATGCGTCTTCAGATGCATTAATAAAACATAAATAATGTACCATACCAGTTCATGTAAAATAACAGAGTTGATTGTCATATCTCGTCTACCCTTGTACCTAAGAAAAAAATAATGTACACCGCACTACGTCAAAAATGATGAGCACCACACTGTGTCCACCACAGTACGTCCCCCTTCAAGCTAAGCAGCTTTTGTCTGAAAGATTTTCTCCTGTCACTGAAAGTGGCTGAGTTATTCAGGTGGCCTGTCTCGGCTGCCTCTTTTACAGGGTGTAGCGGTTAAGTGCAGATCTTTTTTACGTAGTATCTTAATATGCACATACCTTATTGTGCTGGTTGGGTTGTTTTTTCTCTGCGTTGAAAGGTCTTCCAGCAAACAAGTCACGTAATTTACTACCTGATAAATGGAGATTTTCACTCTACAGCGGAGTGTGCGCTGATATCAAACTTCCTGGCAGTTTAAAAGTGTGTGCCGGACCGAGACTCGAACTCGGGACCTTTGTCTTTCGCGGGCAAGTGCTCTACCAACTGAGCTACCCAAGCACGACTCACGCTCCGTCCTCACAGCTTTACATCTGCCAGCACCTCATCTGCTACCTTCCAAACTTTAACAGAAGCTCTCCTGCGAACCTTGCAGAACTAGCAATCCTGAAAGAAAGGATAATTGGTAGAGCACTTGCCCGCGAAAGGCAAAGGTCCCGAGTTCGAGTCTCGGTCCGGCACACAGCTTTAATCTGCCAGGAAGTTTCTTACTACCTGATATTTTCTGCACAGCTGTAACTGCACCTCTAAGCGGATTACGCCTGTCAGTATAAACTAACCATTTTGTATATATATACAGGGTGGTCCATTATATATATATATATATATATACAGGGTGGTCCATTGATAGTCACCAGGCCAAATATCTGACGAAATAAGCATCAAACCAAAAAACTACAAAGAACGGAACTCGTCTATCTTTAAAGGGGAAACCAGATGGCGTTATGGTTGGCCCGCTAGATGGCGCTGCCATAGGTCAAACAGATATTAACTGCGTTTTTTTAAAAATATGAAATCCCGTTTTTTATTGCATATTCGTGTAGTACGCAAAGAAATATGAATGTTTTAGTTGGACCACTTTTTTCGCTTTGTGATAGATAGCGCTGTAATAGTCACAAACGTATAAGTACGTGGTATCACGTGACATTCCGCCAGTGCGGACGGTATTTGCTTCGTGGTACATTACCCTTGTTAAAATGGACCGTTTACCAATTGCGGAAAAGGTCGATATCGTGTTGATGTATGGCTATTGTGATCAAAACGCCCAACGGGCGTGTGCTATGTATGCTGCTCGGTATCCTGGACGACATCATCCAAGTGTCCGGACCGTTCGCCGTATAGTTACGTTATTTAAGGAAACAGGAAGTGTGCAGCCACACCACGACCTGCAACAAATGATGATGCCAAAGTTGGTGTTTTAGCTGCTGTCGCGGCTAATACGCACATCATTAGCAGACAAATTGTCCGAGAATCGGGAATCTCAAAAACGTCTGTGTTGAGAATGCTACATCAACATCGATTTCACCCGTACCATATTTCTATGCATCAGGAATTGCATGGCTGTCGTGATCCATGGACAACGCCTGACAACATACGTCAGCGCATTGTCAATGCATGTGCGAACATTACGGAAGGTGAACTACTCGCTGTTGAGAGGAATGTCGTTACACGTATTGCCAAATGCACTGAGGTTGACGGACATCATTTTGAGCATTTATTGCACTAATTTTGTATTTACAGGTAATCACGCTGTAACAGCATGCGTTCTCAGAAATGATAAGTTCACAAAGGTACATGTGTCACGTTGGAGCAACGAAATAAAATGTTCAAACGTACCTACGATCTGTATTTTAATTTAAAAAATCTACCTGTTACCAACTGTTCGTCTAAAACTGTGAGCCATATATTTGTGACTATTACAGCGCCATCTATCACAAAGCGAAAAAAGTGGTCCAACTGAAACATTCATATTCCTTTAGGTACTACACGAATATATAATGAAAAATGGGGGTTCCCATTTTAAAAAACGCAGTTGATATCCGTTTGACCTATAGCAGCGCCATCTAGCGGGCCAACCATAGCGCCATCTGGTTTCCCCCATCAAGCTAGACGAGTTTCGTTCTTTGTAGTTTTTTCGTTTGATACTTATTTCGTGAGATATTGAAGTCTTCCTGTTTTTGCTAGTTCAGAAGTAAGGAGAATTGCTTTATTATTCTATAAGAAACGTTATTGGAAATACATAGCACCAGTTGTTTCACTGACTCATTTGTTCGTAGTTTAATAGAACAACCAATGAAACTTAATACCATTTATATCAAATTTTTCCACTGTAAAATTCAATTAGGCGCTGATTTTGACGATAGTGAGGGACTGGCGAGGGGAGAGGTTAGTAGTTGCTATCATCCGATCAGACTCAAGGGCAGGGGCCTCAGAAACCCTGGGAACCACTGAGTTAAGACGGTCAAAGTTGTAGGTATTACCGACGACACTACACTAAAGCAGAGACACTAAATATGGTTTTCCGAAATTCCTTCACCAAGGAAGGCGAAGCAAATATTTCAGAATTCGAATCAACAACTGCATACAGAATGGATACCGTAGAAACACATATCCTCGGTGTAGCGAAGCAACTCAAATCACTTAAGGGGGGGTAGGTCGTCAAACGGACCGACTTGGAGCAGGAGAGTCACCACAGGACATTTTCATTTCCACTGTCTGTACTTTTACAAAAAAAAAAAAAAAAAAAAAAGAAAATGCATAAAACATTGTCAGCATGATCAGGAAGGATTCCGAATTCACACTCATAGCAGTGGAAGTTCGAAAACATAACGAAATAATTTTTTTTTACATGTGAAATTTCATCATTTCTTTCACTTACTAATGGCAGTATTTGTTGCTATAGGTACACTTTTCTTCATAAGTAAGAGAGATTCTTCGATGAATTGTGCACAGCATACAAACCATACTTAAAGGTGTATGAAACTCTAGAGTTTTCGAAATCTATTAGAAACTGTGGTGAAAATTGAGGTAATTAACTACAAAATTTGTGTTTTTCCTAAACATGAAGTTTAAAATGTAACAGTTCATTCGTTTTTTCATAAATTAAATAAATTCTAGAGTTTCGTACACCTGTGAGTATGGTATGTATGATGTGCAAAATTCATCGAAGAATCTCTCTAACTTATGAAAAAAAGTGTACATACAGCAACAAATGCAGCCATTACTAAGTGAAAAAATGATGAAATTTCACACGTAAAAAAAATTATTTTGTTTGTGTTTTCGAACTTCCACTGCAATGAGTGTGAATCCTGAATCCTTCCTGGTGATGCTGACAAAGTTTTATGAATTTATTTGTAAAAGTATAGACATTGGAAATTAAAATGTCCTGTGGTGCCTCTCCTGCTCCAAGTCGGCCCGTTTGACGTGCTACCCCTCTTAATAAAGGCAAGTCCTCCGATCCACGCCGCTAGGTTCCTTTCAGAATAAGCTGACACAACAACTCTGTGCTTAGCAATCATATGCAACAGCTCGCTCGACGAAAGACCTGTATCTAAAGACTGGAAAGGAAACAGGAATAATCCGCTGAATTACAGACCCACGTCACTGACGCTGATTTGAGGTAGGATGTAGACTCATAGTCAGAAAGTATTCAGAACATAGCTTTCTCATTCAAGAGAACTAGCTCTTTATTCTCATGCACTAATGAGAGCCATCGATAGGGGAATTCAAACTGATTGCGTATTTCTACATTTTCATTTTGACAACGTTCCTCACAAGCGAATTATAATAATGCGTGCCTAATGACCAGTATCTCAGTTGAGTGACTGTACTCATAATTTCCTGTTGGAAACGTCACAGTTTGTCATAACTGACAGGAAGTCATCGAGTAAAACAGAAGTGATGCCCGGCATTCCCCATGAAGTGTTGTAGGCCGTCTACTGTTTATAATTCATATTAATGATTTAGGAGACAATCCGAGCAGCCCTCTTAGGTTGTTTGCCGATGATGCTTTCATTTTCCATCTAATAAAGTTAGCAGAAGACCAAAACGTATTATTTAGACAAAGTATCTGTATGGTGCGAAAAGTGCCAGTTGAACCTAAATAATGGAAAGCTTTAGTCCATCCACTTGAGTACTAAAGGAATCCGTTAAATTTCAGTTCCACGATAAATCACACAAATCGACAGGCTGTCAATTTAGGTAAATACCAAAGGATAACTATTACGAACAACTTAAATTGGAACGATTGCATAGATAACATTCTGGAGTATGTGAACCAAAGACTACGTTGTATTGATGCAAGACTTAGGAGATGCAACGCATCTTCTAAAGAGACTGCCTAAACTACACTTATCCGTTCTCTGTTAGAGCAATGCTATGAAGAATGGGATCCTCAGCAGACACGACTGACGGAGGACTTGAAAAAAGTTCAAAGACGGTCAGTTCTTTTTTCCCCCGAATGCGAAAATATTTTGTTGACGCACACCTACACAGGGAGAAGTGACCATCTTAATAAAATGAGAGAAATCAAAGCTCGCACGGAAAGATTTAAATATTCGTTTCTTCCCGTTCTGTGTTCGGGAATGGAATGGTAGAGAATCCGTGTGAGAGTAGTTCAGTAAAACCTCTGCCAGGCACTTTAGTGTGAACTGCAGATTGGTCATGTAGATATAGGTGCGATGCAACATAACTGACTGTGTTCAGCTGCACATTGCGGTGGCGGGATGTTCATTTAAGTGAGGTATGCAAACAAGTACCCACTTTGCTGAACACACAGTACAGTCCCCCTTGCATGCGACCTGAGGACGAGATGTAAAATTACTGGCTTCACGGAGCGACAAGCTACCTCGATTCGCTGTTTCAAGTCATCTTGGGTTGTGGGTTCCGTGGGATGAATACGATTCTCTAGAAATCCCCACAAAAATAAATCTATTACTGTTAAATAGGGCGAGCGTGCTGGCCATTCCTGAGGATCATGGCATCTTAACCATTTTTCACAAAATGTGTTGCTCAGTATTACATACTATTGCGTTCAGAATAGGCCCTGTGAGCATGATGATGTATCCACAAATGGCTTTTAATGTCCAGGCTGATATGTTCAAAAGTAGCAACTGAATTATCGACAATGAAAAGTCGATACATCTCAGTTGTCAGAGTACAGGGTGTAACACCATGGCTCTAATGCCCTACTGATTTATTTTGCCTTTGTTTCATTTAATGTTACATCATTGAGCTTCTGTAAATGTGTTTGTTTGAATCGATAATATAAAATTGTATACTCCTTTCTTTGTACAAGCTTTGATATCATGATTTGATTGTATGCTGTGTAGCATATCTCCCGTTTAAATGCTTTGACCCATTTGGAGGGAACAAAACTTAATGTATATAATTGCAATTTTGTGTGAATAATTTTTTGTAGACATGTTAATATGTGCAAATGTTCTGTGTTGTTCAATGCGTTTGTTTGCTGTTATGTAAACTGCTGATCCTCACTTAGGAATCTTAGTAATTTTGTGTATAAGAGGTAGAGTGGTTCCCCTTGGGAACGGAACTGTGTAGCGCGCGCAAAGTGTGGCTGGCCTGTGTAGAAAAGGTGGAACTGATAGTCAGTCGGGGACGAGAAATGAGTCGGAGACGAGCAAGCAGTCGGGGACGAGCCACCGGTCGGAGACGAGCTACGAGCCCGTGCACTGCCATGTAAAGTGTGCATATTGTGCTGGTTCAGAGAGAGGCTTTTTCTGCTACTTTCCAATACCTCGGATGGATGGATAAATAGCTGGAACTATTCTGGAATTTGTTTCTATCATCGCCACCAAGAAATGGCAGAGTCCAGCAATTCTGCCTGCAATTCCACCTACCAACATGCAGTTGCCACCACATTGCGCAATCATTGCAACGTAATACTATAATGATGTACAGTGAAGGATCAGCTTAATAGATGTGCTAATGTGCTGAAATATAAGGTAATTTATATCTGAATCTATGTACCTACCTTGACTTTTCTCCTCGTCATAACACCTCTCAGGGTCCTCTCCGTTTGAACTAAAGTGATTACCGAGTGTCCTTATTGAAAGTACGTTAAAAACCAGTTTGCTAATTAATGGCTATTGGACAGAGTAAAGTTAAAGTTAATGTGTCTACAGAGTGAGTTGAAGTTAATGATGCTTGCTGAAAATAATTTTCCTAGTAAAACTGCTTATTAATGTGTTGTTGCCAACTTCAAATTAAAAGTTCATAAGACTGAGGCTTATAAAGTTTTGCTTAGTAAATGATCACATTACTGCCTGTTGTAAATCGCAGAAAGTGAGTTAGTATCTTACATAAATGTTAATTTTATGTCTCACGGTAGTAAAAGTGGAAAACTGCATAGTAGGAAATTATACGTTCATGACTACTAACTGTTTGTCTCTCTTGTGTGCTTATTAACAGTATAAAGACTACTCAGTTTGTGTAAGCCCTGAAAGTGATAATGTTTTTCTGTACCTGTTATAATTTTGCAAATAGTTTGTGCTGCTCCAACTGTTAGTTTTATTCTTACCGTAAACATATGAGTGTGTCAGAGTTCATTGCACTCGCGTGTGGCCAAGTATAGGTTGTGTTTATCCATTAAAGTTACTAATAACTATTTTCTTGAACGAGAATGTTAATCATTCTCTTGCCTAGTTAGGCTGGTGACCGTTTTCTTTATCCATTAAACAGTGCAGATAAACAAAATTTCGTTTGTTACTGCTCAAATATTTACGTAATTCTGACTTTCACTTCCGATAAGCCACCCCCATTAGGAATAACACGGTCAACACAACAAAATTCCTCTCAGAGGGTAACACTGCTCTGTTGCTTTATACCATAATTGCTTTTACAAAATAGTTTTATGTCACGACCTGTTTCTGGCAATGAGGTTATGGTACAGTAGTAGCAGACGGGAGTGTTATACGTGGCTTTTCCGTGACAGGACTATTTGTTCTGTTGGGGCATACTACGTAATAAACCAAATTTGGTATTTCATAGTATAAGCTACGTAAATACGCTGTTGTAGTGTTATAAGGGGTTGGAAAAACATTGAAACATCAAAAACACAATTCACTACTATGGTATCGCCCAGAAATCGTGGTGCTACAACAAAGTCGGCTACAAGTTTCGATACCACAGACATTAGTGAGATATATGGGAAGTGCTCCTAAGACCATGCTCCCCTGTCAGCACAGCAGCACACTCACACCAGAGGTCAATATAGAACCGAGCATGAAAGCACTCTGCCCCAGTGCGTGACCTCGTCTGAACGACTCAACACCATACTTCCAACGGGCTGTTAAATTTTAAGATAGACTTGTACTTTCGTAACGTGGAACATTGTACTTCCCTGTACTAATTAGTGGATCAAGTGGTGCTTCCAGAGAACAGTTTGATAATTAATTAATCATGTGATGCTTCAACAGTCAATGACGGTTGTCAGTTATCCAGTACTACTGTGGAAATGAACTCTGTAGTTAAGTAAATTTCTTTATCGTTTATGTGATAACGTGAACTGATACACTATGTGATCAAAAGTATCGGGAAACCTGGCTGAAAATGACTTACAAGTTCGTGTCGCCTTCCATCAGTAATGCTGGAATTCAGTATGGTGTTGGCCCACCCTTAGCCTTGATGACAGTTTCCACTCTCGCAGGCATATGTTAAGTTAGGAGCTGGAGGGTTTCTTGGGGAATGGCAGCCCATTCTTCACGGAGTGCTGCACTCAGGAGAGGTATCGATGTCGGTCAGTGGAGCGCTCCTTACAGATCTCCGGGCGACTAAACGACGTCTGTTCAGTCGTCTGTAGACTGTGTGTCTGGAGACAACTGTTCCAGTGGCTGCAGTAAGGTCCCGAGCAAGGCTACCTGCAGTACTCCGTGGCCGTCTGCGGGCACTGATGCTGAGATATCGGTCTTCTTGTGGTGTTGTACACTGTGGACGTCCCGTACTTTAGCGCCCGGATACGTTTCCCATCTGCTGGAATCGTTACCATAATCTTGAGATCACACTTCGTGGCACACAGTGGGCCCGTGCTACGACCTGCTGTGTTTGATCAGCCTCCAGTCGCCCTAGTATTCTACCACTCATAACGTCATCAATATGTGTTCTCTGAGCCATTTTCAACACACAGTCACCATTAGCACGTCTGAAAACGTCTGCACAGTTACTCGCTGCACCGTACTCTGACATGCACCGACTCACCTCTGCGTATGTGGACTGCAGCCAGCGCCACCGTGCGATGACAGCCGGTCAAACGCAACGCAAGCTCATACCCCGAGGTGATTTAAACCCGCAAACCGCCCACCAGAGCGTTGATTCACCGTGTATCAGCATTATCCTTAATTTATGCGCATGAGTGTAGTACAGGTCATACCCTGAAGTGACCTTCGCCGTTCAACAGTCACCGTACATTTGTACAGATTTGTACCATCATCGATTTTAGGCAGCGAAACCAGATCGGAAAAATTCAGTATTTTGCTTCTTGATACATGATTTTAAAGCTTTTTTAAGATCATCCATGAAGAGAGAGTGTAGGGAGGCTGTAACGGACATCGGCAATGTGCGGCGTGGGGTGAAGAAAATCGATAATGGAGAAAGTGACATTCCAGATAAGGTGCGCTGCAGCTGAGCAGTTACTTCCATAACGGACGCCAATCGAGGACGCTCCGATGAAGTGATTCGAGGAACCAGAAGCTTCAGAGTTGACAATTAACAGTTGCAAAATCATTCTGACAAAAATGGGTAACTAAGCAAAGCCTTGAATCTTTCCAAAGTGGTTTTGATGCCTGGGTTCGACGACAGCGCAAAAGTGTACCAATTCGAGGTGGATATATAGAACGCTAGTGTGTTGTAGAGGACAGTTCCGGATATGTGTACTAATGCCGCTCTTATACGTCAATTTGTGGTGTGTGTACTGTAAGACCTTCGGTACACACACCATCAGATTATTTGACTTGTCGCTCTAACGAAGTAGGCGAGTGTCCGCAATATGTCTCGTGGTCTTATCGTGGCGTGTTTATCTTCTGCCATTAGGTCAGACGATAGAAATGCCACTTGCATGCTTAGAGCAGCAGATTGACGGTGACCAACTTTAAACAGAACTTGATTAATTTTCACACACATTTATTAAAATAATGAAAATCATATATATTACGTAACTTGATTCTGGATGCTGTTTACAATTGACAATCTGAAGTTCCTTTGGTCTTGGTACGTTAATCTTATTCTCACATATCTCTGATACTTGACAAAGTGTCTATACATTTCTCTTCATGGCTATGTACAGTAATATGATAATCTTATTAGGCGCAGACTGAAACTTGACTATAGACTGGTACAGACAAATGCAGACTAATGCAGACTGACTAATCGGAGGTCTGTACACCCGTTATAATACCTCGAGCATTCAGGTATCACTGCGCGAGTGTGATCCGCGAGGAGAAAAGGTTCTGCATCAGCAGCAATCTCATTGGCTGCGTTACATATTAATACGCGGATCGGCGGAAGCAGTATTTGGTCCGTCTCTAAGCCAGCGCCATCTCCGTAGTGCTTAGAGGGGCGCGCTCTAGTGGGAAAGTTGTGTACGCGCTGACTACATGGAACTATGTACACAACACAATTATTAATTTTCTACGTTGTACGAGGCATTACTTTTTGATACATTCTACTATTTTCCCTAGCGCGTCTCGTGCCAGCAACATCCATATCCATACAACTACTGTAATTCACACTTCAGTGCCTGGCAGAGGGTTCTTCGAACCGCTTTCAGACCAGTTCTCTAGCGTCCAACCTGGTCACGAGCCCAGGACAGGCACTGCAGGTGATGTCGTGCTGTTAGCAAAGGCTCTCGCGTTGCTCGTCTGCTGTGGTAGACCATCAACGCCAGATTTCGCAGCATTGTCCCAACGGATAGGTTCGCCGTACGTCCCACGCTGATTTCTGTGAATATTGCTCGCGGAGTTGCTTGTTTGTCAGCACTGACAGCTCTATGCAAAAACTGCTGCCCTCGGTCGTTAAGTGAAGGCCGTCGGCCATTGCGTTGTCCGTGGTGAGAGGTAATGCCTGAAATTTGGTATTCCCGGCACGCTCTTGACACTGTGGATCTCTGAATATTGAGTTCCCTAAGAATTTCAGAAATGGAATGTTCCATGTGTCTATCTCCAACTACCATTCAGCGTTCAGAGTCTTTTATTTGCGGTCGTGCGGCCGTAGTCACGCCGGGAACCTTTCCACATACATCACCTGAGCACAAATGACAGTTCTGCCAATGCCCTATCCTTTTATTGCCTTGAGTACGCTGTACTACTGCCAGAGTATATGTGCACATCGCTATCCCACGATTTTTGTCGCCTCAGTGTATTTGTTGCTACGACGTGAAGTATGTTTTCGCTACCGTTTACAATTCGAGTGGACCCCTGAAATGCTGGCTGGTGTGACCGAGCGGTTCTAGGTGCTTCGGTCTGGAACCGCGCGACCGCTACGGTCGCAGGTTAGAATCCTGCCTTGGGCATGAATGTGTGTCATGTCCTTGGGTTAGTTAGGTTTAAGTAGTTCTAAGTTCTAGGGGACAGATGACGGATTTTAAATCCCATAGTGCTCAGAGACATTTGAATCATTTGAACCATGAAAGAATTACCCAAATAGGACGGAAATCGTTACATTTTATGTATATGTGCAGACAAACAAATGATTACATTTTCAGAGAAGTGGATGATTTATTCAAGAGGAAGGGCTTCACATATCGAGTAAGTCAATAACACATTAATACACGTCTCACCCTTGCGAAACAGTTATTCGGCTTGGAATTGACTAATAGCGTTATTGAATGACCTCATGAGGCCAAATTCTGTCGAACTGGCGTATTCTATCGAACTGGCGTGATAGATCGACAAAATTCCGAACTGGTTGGAGGGCCCTGGAAATAATTCTCCGAACGTGCTCAATTGGGAGTGACATCAAATGGTTCAAATGGCTCTGAGCACTATCGGACTCAACTGCTGAGGTCAGTAGTCCCCTAGAACTCAGAACTAGTTAAACCTAACTAACCTAAGGACATCACAAACATCGATGCCCGAGGCAGGATTCGAACCTGCGACCGTAGCGGTCTTGCGGTTCCAGACTGCAGCGCCTTTAACCGCACGGCCACTTCGGCCGGCTGGAGTGACATCCGTTGACTTTACTGGACAAGGCAGGGCCTGGCGAGCACGAAGACGAGCAGTGGAAACTCTCGCTGTGTTTGGGAGGGCATTATCATGCTGAAACATAAACTCAAGATCGCTTGCCACGAAGGGCAACAAAAGTGGCGTAATATATGGTCAACGTATCGCTGCACTGTAAGACTGACGCAGATGCCCCTCAAAAGGGTTCTGCTAGGAAAAGAAACGGCATCCCATGCAAACATTCCTAGGTGTCGGGTTGTATTGCGGGCGACACCCCACTGCTGCTCAGGACGTGCCCAGGCACGTATGTGGCCTGGAATCTCATCGAGTGTAGTAGAAACGTCTTCAGCGACGAGTGGCGCTTCGGTCCGAAACCTGGCCACCTGCGAAGACGTCTCTGGGGACAACCCAACCAGCGGTGGGATACCGGCTTGACTTGCCTGCGATATGGCCCAACAACCACGAGTGATGATCTCTCTCACACTGAGCTTAATTCCTGTATTATTACTTTGAGATTTTATTAAAAACGTTACCAATATACGAGGGTGAGTCGAATGAAAAACTTAAATATTTTTAAAATATTATTTATTGTGCAGAAGTGGTACAAAGCTGTACCACTTTTCAACATAATCTCCCCCACGCTCAACGCAAGTCCTCCAGCGCTTACAAAGTGCAGAAATTCCTTTAGAAAAAAAATCCTTTTGGTAGTCCGTGCAGCCGGCCGGTGTGGCCGTACGGTTAAAAGGCGCTTCAGTCTGGAACCGCGTGACCGCTACGGTCGCAGGTTAGAATCCTGCCTCGGGCATGGATGTGTGTGATGTCCTTAGGTTAGTTAGGTTTAAGTAGTTCTAAGTTCTAGGCGACTGATGACCTCAGCAGTTGAGTCGCATAGTGCTCAGAGCCATTTGAACCATTTTAGTCCGTGCAACCATACATGCACCGCGTGGCGTACCTCTTCATCAGAATGGAACTTCTTTCCTACCATTGCGTCTCTGAGTGGTCCAAACGTATGGAAATCGCTTGGGGGCAAGGTCTGGTGAGTATGGTGGATGAGGAGGACACTCAGAATGCAGGTCTGTGATTGTTGCAACTGTTGTACGGGCAGTGTGGGGCCTTGCATTGTCATGTTGCAAAAGGACACCTGCTGACAGCAATCCTCGTCGCTTTGATTTGATTGCAGGCCGCAGATGACTTTTTTAGGGTATCTGTGTATGATGCACTGGTGACAGTGGTTCCTCTAGGCATGTAATGCTCCAAAATGACGCGTTTTTCGTCCCAAAAGAGAGTCAGCATAACCTTCCCTGCTGATGGTTCTGTTCGAAACTTCTTTGGTTTGGGTGATGAGGAATGGCGCCATTCCTTGCTCGCTCTTTTCGTTTCTGGTTGGTGGAAGTGAACCCGGGTTTCGTCCCCAGTAACGATTCTTGCAAGGAAGCCATCACCTTCTCGTTCAAAGCGCCGAAGAAGTTCATCACAAGCATCAACACGTCGTTCTCTCATTTCAGGAGTCAGCTGCCGTGGCACCCATCTTGCAGACACTTTGACCAACTGGAGCACATCATGCACAGTGTGGTGTGCTGACCCATGTCTAATCTGTAAACATGCTGCAATGTCATTCAGTGTCACTCGGCAGTTTTCCTTCACTATGGCTTCAACTGCTACAATGTCCTGTGGAGTCCACAACTTGTTGTGCCTAACCTGGACGAGGAGCATCTTCCACTGAAGTCACACCATTTGCGAGCTTCCTACTCCATTCGTAGGCTTGTTGCTGTGACAAACATGCATCACCGTACTGGACGTTCATTCTTCGATGAATTTGGATAGGTTTCACACCTTCACTACGCAAAAACCGAATAACAGAACGCTGTTCTTCCCTAGTGCACGTCGCAAGTGGGGCGGCCATCTTTATACTGATACTGCGACGGTATGTGTGCATCTGCACTATGCTACCACCTACAGGCCATTCTGCACGCTGTTTGTAGCACGCTTACCAACTTACAGGATAACGGCGCGAAATTTCGATTTGTTATTACAAATTTAAGGTTTTCAATTGACTCACTTTCGTAATTTACGGAGAAAGCGTTTAGTACAATTTCTGACAATGTTTTACACCTCCCACAGGCTTCGAACAGATACTTTCGCCAACATATCGAAGGAAGATCGAAGTAATTGTGTGAGTCGGTTACCTGGATTCGTATTTGAGATGATACTGAAGGTTTCTTTGAAGTGTCCGGCAACTGAATCATTTGACTCGGGGGGTCGGTAAAAGGAATGCAACCAGGCGGCAATCAACATGTCGTAGACAGTGGTATAATGTTTCGGCTTATCGGTGTACGTGTGGAGATTCACACGTCTTTTGTAGGCGGGCGGTGGTTGTTCTACGCCAAGATCTCTAGCCAAAGAACAAAAAAAAGATAAATCTGTATTATTTAGTGTTTTTCCGATAGTGAGTGAAAACCCGGGATATCCTTCGTCATTGTTACCGGGCTCTGTTCTAATCATGTTTCTTTCTCTACAGGGATTCTTTTCGCTGGCGACGTAGACTTTACGACTGATAGGATCTTCACAAAGATCAACATCCAAATCCGCGCTCTCAAACAAGCGTATCAGTACAAAGTGAACGACACCTACCGCCATGACATCGTGCTGTTTAAACCTTTCAGAGGCTTCGTCATTGAACGGGGATTCGTCGATACCATTCCTATAACGGAAACCAGATCGTGAGTAACAAGGCTATTTGTTTTTACAGTGTAAGGTGCAGTCAAATGAAAACGTGACAGGTGGAAAAAGTAAGTAAATCGTTTACTGTTTCCAAACTAACTGTTAATTCATTTACCACACTGTGAGACAACATATTCGATGCCTTGATAGGTAAATATTTGTGGCTGATTATGGAACCGTGATTGTACCCAGGCGTCGAAGAAAAATATCGTGAGTTTCGTGGACCTGAAACTTCCTGTCAAATTAATACTGTGGGCCGGACAGAAACTCGAACTCCGGATCTTTGCCTTTTGCGGGCAAGTGCTGTACCACACTCTACTGCAGGGTGAAAATTTTATTCTGGAAATATCCCCCAGGCTGTGACTAAGCCATGTCTCCGCAATATCCTTTCTTCCAGGAGTGCTAGTTCCGTAAGTTTCGCAGGAGAGCTTCTGTGAAGTTTGGAAGGTAGGAAACGAGGCACTGGCAGAATTGGAGCTGTGGGGATGGGTTCTGATTCCTGCTTGGGTAGCTCAGTTGATAGAGCACTTACCCGCGAAAGGCAAAGATCCGGAGTTGGAGTCTCGGTCAGGCACACAGTTTTAATCTTGCAGGAAGTTTCATAACAGCGCACACTCCGGTGCAGAGCGAAAATTTCATTTTGTGGACCTGACATGCACAGTTTTGCATTTGTTTCTGTGCGGGGGAATCCATATTCTTCCGTTGTTCGTTCTGACTCTTGCTCTCCGGCTCATAATCATGACATCACGCTTTATCTCCCACGAAAAGATGGGATTGGTTCCAAGTGCTGCAGTGATGTCGGCATTCTCTTCAACTTCGCTCTTCCGTCAAGCTGGACACAGAGTTTCTGGAACTTCGTAGTCTACGTCATTAAGTTTTTTTTCCCAAAAGGTCGGAGCGCCGACATACCTCCACCGACGTGGTGGTCATCACTAACGTTGTACTGTCAGCTTCGTTTGGCGAGTTACAGTAGAGGAGTTGACGGGATGTGGTGCCGTGATGTCCGTACGTCTGGGTAGGGTTACCCACTAACACAGGTCCATCGATGAGATACGAGGGCAGTTCAATAAGTAATGCAACACATTTTTTTTCTCGGCCAATTTTGGTTGAAAAAACCGAAAATTTCTTGTGGAATATTTTCAAACATTCCCGCTTCGTCTCGTATAGTTTCATTGACTTCCGACAGGTGGCAGCGCTGTACGGAGCTGTTAAAATGGCGTCTGTAACGGATGTGCGTTGCAAACAACGGGCAGTGATCGAGTTTCTTTTGGCGGAAAACCAGGGCATCTCAGATATTCATAGGCGCTTGCAGAATGTCTACAGTGATCTGGCAGTGGACAAAAGCACGGTGAGTCGTTGGGCAAAGCGTGTGTCATCATCGCCGCAAGGTCAAGCGAGACTGTCTGATCTCCCGCGTGCGGGCCGGCCGTGCACAGCTGTGACTCCTGCAATGGCGGAGCGTGCGAACACACTCGTTCGAGATGATCGACGGATCACCATCAAACAACTCA
Source organism: Schistocerca nitens (assembly GCF_023898315.1). NCBI lineage: Eukaryota > Metazoa > Arthropoda > Insecta > Orthoptera > Acrididae > Schistocerca > Schistocerca nitens. Next base: position 29,069,920 of record NC_064623.1, on the reverse strand, counting down.
GTGCTCAACTTGACATCTCTGTTGGTAGTGCTGTCACAATTGTTCACCAGTTGGGATATTCAAAGGTTTGTTCCCGCTGGGTCCCTCGTTGTCTAACCGAACACCATAAAGAGCAAAGGAGAACCATCTGTGCGGAATTGCTTGCTCGTCATGTGGCTGCGGGTGACAATTTCTTGTCAAAGATTGTTACAGGCGATGAAACATGGGTTCATCACTTCGAACCTAAAACAAAACGGCAATCAATGGAGTGGCGCCACACCCACTCCCCTACCAAGAAAAAGTTTAAAGCCATACCCTCAGCCAGTAAAGTCATGGTTACAGTCTTCTGGGACGCTGAAGGGGTTATTCTGTTCGATGTCCTTCCCCATGGTCAAACGATCAACTCTGAAGTGTATTGTGCTACTCTTCAGAAATTGAAGAAACGACTTCAGCGTGTTCGTAGGCACAAAAATCAGAACGAACTTCTCCTTCTTCATGACAACGCAAGACCTCACACAAGTCTTCGCACCCGAGAGGAGCTCACAAAACTTTAGTGGACTGTTCTTCCTCATGCACCCTACAGCCCCGATCTCGCACCGTCGGATTTCCATATGTTTGGCCCAATGAAGGACGCAATCCGTGGGACGCACTACGCGGATGATGAAGAAGTTGTTGATGCAGTACGACGTTGGCTCCGACATCGACCAATGGAATGGTACCGTGCAGGCATACAGGCCCTCATTTCAAGGTGGCGTAAGGCCGTAGCATTGAATGGAGATTACGTTGAAAAATAGTGTTGTGTAGCTAAAAGATTGGGGAATAACCTGGTGTATTTCAATGCTGAATAAAACAACCCCTGTTTCAGAAAAAAAATGTGTTGCATTACTTATTGAACTGCCCTCGTAGAAGTGGTCAAAAAGCGAATGGAGGGTAGAGGTTTTAAGGGCAGACGGAAAAAAGTGCTAAGGCAGACGACAAGGGGAAAAGCATCTGCCAGAGTTTGGATGGGTGGTAACTCCTCGTAGCGGTTTTTTTTGCTATCTGCGACAGATCGTGCAGCGGGGCGGTTGTTAGTTTTGGGTATTGTGTCAATGGTCTTTAGCGTTGTCATAGCTTAGGTCGTCATAAAGAGTATCAGTCCTGTCGAGGAGAGGTAGTGATGGGCTGGGCAACTATGAGTCTCCTCACAGGTCAGCGTCTGTCCTTCTAACATGAGCAGTCGATTGGCCATAAATCGATCGCAGGGTGTAAGAAGTTTGGTTGGATTTGCTTGCGTTAAATGTGCGATACAGCTTCCCTGCACTGCCTATTGGTTGGCTAGGCATTTGCAGCTGGCAAAGCCAGTTAGTTTTGTCACGAAGGCACGAACGGTACCGTGACTGATGCCCATCACGAGCGGAATGTCTTCCGCTGTCTGCCGTTGGGCATTTCTCACGACAGCATCCACCGCAGGCCGGTTCCCGTGAGATCACCGAAGTTAAGCGCTGTCGGGCGTGGTCAGCACATGGATGGGTGACCATCCAGGCCGCCATGCGCTGTTGCCATTTTTCGGGGTGCACTCAGCCTCGTGATGCCAATTGAGGAGCTACTCGACCGAATAGTAGCGGCTTCGGTCAATAATACCACCATAACAACCGGGAGAGCGGTGTGCTGACCCCACACCCCTCCTATCTGCATTCTCCTCTGAGGATGACACGGCGGTCAGATGGTCCCGGTAGGCCAGTCGTGGCCTGAAGACGGAGTGCTTTTAGTGCTTTAGTATCCACCGCAGATGTGACAGAAGGAGGAATGACACAATGAGCCTGTCCTGCCGTATAATGACACCCGGCTTTTTCGAAATTTCATGTTCCATGCAAACACATGTGCTAGCGACGTACGGTGTTCGCCAAACACAGCAGGTATTCGGGCATCAATTTCATTTCCTGACACTTCTTTTGTAGTCAAAAAGCGCTCTACAATTCTCTGGTCGTTTTTCCCGGCCTCCACAGTCAAGCTGGACACAAACACGGCACTCTGACCTCATGTAAAGCTCTTCTGAGAGACAAATGGCATAGCAGTGAACTTTCCTGCTGTTCCCTTCTGATTCCCAATAGGCGAGACTTCTAGACACACTTACCAGGATTACCAACGTTCTATGTACTGACTTGGCAGAAAATCCTAAGAAATTTTGGTCTATGTCAAAGCGGTAGGTGGATCAAAACAAAATGTCCAGACACTCTGTGACCAAAATGGTACTGAAACAGAGGATGACAGACTAAAGGCCGAAATACTAAATGTCTTTTTCCAAAACTGTTTCACAGAGGAAGACTGCACTGTACTTCCTTCTCTAGATTGTACCAGAGATGACAAAATGGTAGATATCGAAATAGACGACAGAGGGATAGAGAAACAATTAAAATCGCTCAAAAGAGGAAAGGCCGCTGGACCTGATGAGATACCAGTTCTATTTTACACAGAGTACGCGAAGGAACTTGCCCCCCTTCTTGCAGTGGTGTACCGTAGGTCTCTAGAAGAGCGTAGCGTTCCAAAGGATTGGAAAAGGGCACACGTCATCCCCGTTTTCAAGAAGGGACGTCGAACAGATGTGCAGAACTATAGACCTATATCTCTAACGTTGATCAGTTGTAGAATTTTGGAACACGTATTTTGTTCGAGTATGATGACTTTTCTGGAGACTAGAAATCTACTCTGTAGGAATCAGCATGGGTTTCGAAAAGGACGATCGTGTGAAACCCAGCTCGCGCTATTCGTCCACGAGACTCAGAGGGCCATAGACACAGGTTCCCAGGTAGATGCCTTGTTTCTTGACTTCCGCAAACCGTTTGATACAGTTCCCCACAGTCGTTTAATAAACAAAGTAAGAGCATATGGACTATCAGATTAACTGTGTGATTGGATTGAAGAGTTCCTAGATAACAGAACGCAGCATGTCATTCTCAATGGAGAGAAGTCTTCCGAAGTAAGAGTGATTTCAGGTGTGCCGCAGGGGAGTGTCGTAGGACCGTTGCTATTCACATTATACATAAATGACCTTGTGGATGACATCGGAAGTTCACTGAGGCTTTTTGCGGATGATGCTGTGGTGTATATCGAGAGGTTGTAACACTGGAAAATTGTACTGAAATGCAGGAGGATCTGCAGCGAATTGACGCATGGTGCAGGGAATGGCAATTGAATCTCAATGTAGACAAGTGTAATGTGCTGCGAATACATAGGAAGAAAGATCCTTTATCATTTAGCTACAATATAGCAGGTTAGAAACTGGAAGCAGTTAATTCCATAAATTATCTGGGAGTAGGCATTAGGAGTGATTTAAAATGGAATGATCATATAAAGCTGATCGTCGGTGAAGCAGATCCCAGACTGAGGTTCATTGGAAGAATCCTAAGGAAATGCAATCCGAAAACAAAGGAAGTAGGTTACAGTACGCTTGTTCACCCACTGCTTGAATACTGCTCAGCAGTGTGGGATCCGTACCAGATAGGGTTGATAGAAGAGATAGAGAAGATCCAATGGAGAGCAGCACGGTTTGTTGCAGGATCATTTAGTAATCGCGAAAGCGTTACGGAGATGATAGATAAACTCCAGTGGAAGACTCTGCTGTAGAGACGCTCAGTAGCTCGGTATTTTGTTGAAGTTCCGAGAACATACGTTCACCGAGGGGTCAAGCAGTATATTGCTCCCTCCTACGTATATCTCGCGAAGAGACCATGAGGATAAAATCCAAGAGATTAGAGCCCACACAGAGGCATACCGACAATCCTTCTTTCCACCAACAATACGAGACTGGAATAGAAGGGAGAACCGATAAAGGTACTGAAGGTACCCTCCGCCACACAGGTGGCTTGCGGTGTATGGATGTAGATGTAGATGTATGTGCCATGCTCCTTATACACGCTGTAACGGGTACAAGTGCAGATGTTTCTGTGGGTGACTGAGGACGGTGTACAGAAGAACGTTACATCAGTATTTACTTCATTTGCAGACTAATAATTATGGCTACTAGGTGTAGTGTGTTTTACGTTGGATAGTACCTCCAAGTACATGTGGTAAGAGCGAGAGCATGAATGCTTATTTTTCCCTGGGGAGCAGATCAGGTGTTGCAGTATGGACACGAAATGGTTAGCCTGTACTGACAGGTGTAATCCACTTCGTGTTGCAAGTGCAGCCATTCAGAAAACATCGGGTCGTAAAGTTTGTGACACCTTTGTGGAAAGACTGATGCATAGTACATATTAACCCTTTCACATGTTCTGGCTAAAATTGTGTACATTCATATTGGAACAGAAATATTTTTCCTCAGTAGACACCTCATGTACACACCTGTGAATATTCAGTCTTTTTATTATGCACAGGTGATACCACTTGCTGGGCATCATTGCAAAAATATCAACAACTTAATGTAGCACTGCGCAGCACCTTGTGACTGCCACAGTTTACGGAAGTTGTTGGTTAGCTGTACTCCACTGTATAATTGAATATTATCATGGTAATTACTGGATTATCAGTGCATTTACTGCAGCAGTGAATATTTCAAAACGACTTATTTTAGCCCATAAAAGAAAACAAAAGTTCAAAATACGTATTGAAAATGGATACATATATTTGTATAAATCATACATGTAAAATCATTAAAAAATCAACTAAGAGCATTACAGCATAAAAAAAGTCATTCCTCCAGAAAAAAATTCAGTTCTGAGAGGGTTAAGGTACCAGACAAAAAAATATTTGTACTTATACCCGTTACAGCCTTCACAGTCTGTCTCCTTTTCGTTTGACTGCCTCTTATAGATATATGTGGCTAAATTGAAGAACATGATGCTAGTATCATTTCTTGACTTTGCGGACGCCAGCCGTTGTGGTCGTGCGGTTCTAGGCGCTTTAGTCTGGAACCGCGTGACCGCTACGGTCGCAGGTTCGAATCCTGCCTGGGGCATGGATGTGTGTGATGTCCTTAGGTTAGTTAGGTTTAAGTAGTTCTAAGTTCAAGGGGACTGATGACCTCAGATGTTAAGTCCCATAGTGCTCAGAGCCATTTGAACCATTTTGAACTTTGCGGACAATATTACTGATAACCACAGACTTTTCTCATACGATGCTGGTAGCTATAGTGAATACTGTCTGACAGAAGAAGTTATGCTCCAATATTCAGTCCTATCTTAATAAGGACTGAAAGTGGGACCAAGACTCATACCTTGCTTTAAATATTCACAAATGTAAAAATGTACACTCCATAAAACGAAATCAAGTAATATTACAATAACAAAGTCTTTGGGACTGTTGAGAAAACGTAACGACTTACAGGTGAAATGTGTATTTGTTGTCCAATGTAAAGTAGCCACAACTTATATTTCACATTCTGTTTAATGTAGTGAGTCACAAATGGAATCTTTTATCCCATAAAAATACCTGGGTGTAGCTATTTACAAGGATGTAAAACAGAAAAATCACGTAGGCACAGTTGTAGGTAAAAAGCTGGCAGACTTTGGTTTATTGGTCGAACACTGGGAAAATGCCATCTAGAAACGAGATTGCTTAAAAAGGCACTATTGCGACACATCCTAGAATATTGTTCCGTACCATATAAGACCAACAGCAATTTGGCCAATGATCGACTCCGAGTAGCGTCTTTGTACATGGCCACCATACACAAGCAGTGTTGTGGAGGCGCCTCCCTTATGGGCAACTTGCGGGATATTATGCCCACGTCTGTTTCCCTGCCGGTACCAGTAGGTCGTATCACGTCCCATCTGGCGGACACTTCTGATGTCATCAACGGCTTCTGTTACGTTTACCCTTACTCACTGTTCGCCCCGATAGCTGATTGGTCAGCGTGACGGACTGCCGTCCTAAGGGGCCCGGGTTCGATTCCCGGCTGGGTCGGGGATTTTTATCCGCTCAGGGACTGGGTGTTGTGTTCTCTTCATCATCATTTCATCCCCATCCGGCGCGCGGGTCGCCCAATGTGGCGTCGAATGTAATAAGACATGCACCAAGGCGGCCGGACCTGTCCCGTAAGCGGCCTCCCAGCCAATGACGCCAAACGCTGATTTCCATTTTTACCCTTACTCACTGAGCACGCGCCCTTCTTGTACCAAAGATTTCTACACCCCACTACAGCGTTGCACCTCGCAACAACGTCAAACTCAAACATGCGTCGACACCGTGGGCCACAGTTTGGCGTCATGTTATAATGAACCATCCTCCTCCAATATGACCTTTTTGTTTTATAGAGATAACCGATACCATGTATATCATCGATTCTTGCATAGGTTAAAATTATCTCAGCTGTTTCACTAGAAGAATTCATATAATTTTCTGTACGATGTATTATACACACATCAAAAAAAGTTTTGCATCACTCCAGTTCCCAGAACACCTGAAGATAGACGTTGACTGCGGATACTGTATCACAGTTGACTGTTCAGAGACGTCACTAAGCTCACCCATATGTGCAAACAACCATGCATCAGCAGCGCCTATTAGGCGGAGGGGGTCCGACAGCCGATCAGTTCCAGTCATTCCACCAGGAAGGAGGTTTACGGCTCGTGTTGTCTGTAGTTCAACCATGCCTAGTCGGTCAATACCGCGGTCCGATCGCGTCCGCATTGTTACTTTGCGCCAGAAAGGGCTTTCAACAAGGGAAGTGTTGTGGCATTTCGGAGTGAACCAAAGCGATGTTGTTAGGACATGGAGGAGATACAGAGAGACACTGTCGATGACATGCCTTGCTCAGGCTGCCCAAGGGCTACTACTGCAGTGGATGACCGCTACCTGACAGCAACGCCACCATGTTGGATAATGCTTTTCGTACAACCACAGGATCAGTGTTACGACTCAAACTGCGCGCAATGGGCTGCATGATGCGCAACTTCACTCCCAACATCCATGGCGAGGTCCGTCTTTGCAACCACGACACCATGCAGCGCGGTACAGATGGGCCCAACAACATGCCGAATGCACCGCTCAGGATTGGAATCACGTTCTCTTCACCGATGAGTGACGCATATGACTTCAACCAGACAATCGTCGGAGACATGTTTGGAGGCAACCTGGTCAGGCTGAACTCCTCAGACACACTGTCCAGCGAGTGCAGCAAGGTGGAGGTTCCCTGCTGTTTTGGGATGACATTATGTGGGGCCGACTTACGCCGCTGGTGGTCATGAAAGGCGCCCTAACGGCTGTACATTACGTGAATGCCATCCTCCGACCGATAGTGTAACTCTAACGGGAGCAATTTGGTGAGGCACATCTTTTGAATGACTTCCTTCAGGATAACGACATCACTCGACTAGAGTGGCCAGCATGTTCTCCAGACATGAACATTATTGACCGTGCCTGTGATGGATTGAAAAGAGCTCTTCATGGACGACGTGACCCGCCAGTCACTCTGAGGGATCTATGCCGAATTGCTGTTGAGGGGTGGGACAATCTGGACCAACATTGCCTTGATGAACTTGTGGATAGTGTGCCACGACGAATACAGGCATGCATCAATGCAAGAGGATGTGCTACTGGGTATTAGAGGTACCGGTGTGTATAGCAATCTGGACCACCACCTCTGAAGGTCTCGCTGTATGGTGGTACAACATGCAATATGTGGTTTTCATGAGCAATAAAAAGGGCGAAAATGATGTTTATGTTGATCTCTGTTCCAATTTTCTGTACAGATTCCCGAACTCTCGGAACCGAGGTGATGCAAAACTTTTGTTGTTGTGTGTATTTCAGGATAAAATGTATAAAAAGAAATTAATCTGTTACAATCGATATGTACTAACAGTGAAAATTACTCTTCTTTTAAGAATAATTGAAATTACAAAATTTCTGGCATTCTTAAAATGCATATTATTAATAGCGCAATCAATCGCTAATTATTAAATTTGTTCTAGATTATTTACGAAAGCATTATATAATTTGGTAAAGATTATTCTCCTGTCGAGAAAGTTTGTAAACTCTTTTGCTTTGTAAACTCTTTGGAAATTGTGAGCACCGCAGAACGTAAGTAGTAGTGGACATGCCTCAGATGAAAGAAGACGATTCTATAAGTTTGTCACCAACAATGTAATTGTTGGTTTTCTTGACTGTAGAAATTATATAGTCGATGTGATTTAGAAGAATAGGATAAAATAAAAAGATATTCATAGCAACAGACAACGCTTGATCAATTATTTCCTCTTCAAGAACCCGCAGCGTTAAATCAGAATTTTCAGCAGCAAGAATGTCCTCCTAGACACAACAAGACTTTCAGCCAGCAACAAGAACAACAACGAGATAATCAAGATGAATAAAAACCTTCTTCCTTTTGTAGCCTTACTCTTCTCGAAATTTTCCGAATTTATGCAAAGAATGAGAACTTCAATGGTGATGTGTGAGAGGGTAAGGTTACAATGTCTACCAGCGTTTACTTCCTTCCAACGTCTGTCGAACATGGTACTTTGTTGCAAGTGGAAATTTCGTCAGAAGTCAATGTCTTCACACAATCAGATCGTCAGACACACCACTTTGTATCTGTTGTGTCCCAGGTACAAACTACCAAATTGGAAGTCGGAATTAATTACAACTTAGAAGATATATTCTGGAAACAAGGTGAAACATAACTCAGCGCAATCACTCGTGTCCAGGTCTGTAACCAAATTTCGTCTCCGTATACACTAACACAGCAACTCCAGGAGGCCCACTGGACGAATACCCTTCCGGGCCGCGACGCGACTTAGTCACGTGCGGCTGCCTCCTGATTGGCTCCGTCGACTCCAGCGGTATGACTGCTGGATCTCTTGTGGCGCCGCCTGTGAGCACTTTCAAGTGTGCCGCGCTGCTGCCACTCAAGCGTTGGTGCATGGTGCTCGATAAGGCGGTGGCTGCGTCTTATGTGCGGCGACCGCGCTGCGTAAACGCACGGCACAACGGTATCATTTCCTACCTCATGGACGACGATGCCCACCACCTCACTTGTGCTGCCACCAGTGACATCTGGAAACTGGACCGACAGTTTGTTGCTTGCTACATCCATATTCCGCTGGAGTCGACTAACCCATGGACTTTTGTCCATCCTGAGGACACTCATCTCCCCACAATCAAAAATCGCCTTGTTGGATGGGTCAGGGTATGGACAATTACTTAACTGTATGCCAATGTCGATAAAACATGTCTTGAGTCCTGCCACTACTAACAAAGTGCTCACAATGAAATCGAGTACGGACCATACTACCGCATCCTCTCCATCAATTACCTTCACTTTATGTCACCCCACTCAGCTGGGTGGTTCCACACGCAGTCGCAATCTCATCCCCCTGCCCAACCCGTCTGCTAACGTCTGAGGCTCCCCACGCCACATTTCTGTACCACACCCCACAGAGGGATAGGCACATGCGCATGTGCCCCTTTCTTTTATGCACTATACCAGCTCAAGCCGGGTATTTCCCCATTTCCATGGTCTCCCTCGCCCCCACCTTCCTTCCACCTTCCTTTTGTGCCCTCCTGACCAGTGCTGGTGCCAGGTCACTGCGGCCGGGTCTCGCATGCTGACTCCTGTCAACTCTGCCCTCCGCAGTCCATCTGCCGAGCAAGAGAATGCCTGCAAGTGTTATCGTGCCCCGCCGTTGTTTATGGCACCACACCTCTTAGATTACTTTCAGTTTTTCTTGTTTACAGGTTCATGTATTTTTATTGTTCCCACACTTTAGTAATAAAGCTTCTGTACACCTTGTTAAAAAAATTAGGTGTGGGGTGGTTTGGTAGAGGACTTGCCTGCGAAAGGCAAACATTTCGAGTTTGAGTGTCGGTGTGGTACACAGTTTTAATATGCCAGGAAATTTTTTACCAGCGCACATTCCGCTGCAGAGTGAAAATCTCATTCTGGAAACATCCCCCAGGCTGTGTCTCCGCAATATCCTGTCTTCCAAGAGTGCTAGTCCAGCAACTTTCGCAGGAGAGCTTCTGTGAAGTTTGGAATGTAGGAGACGAGGTACTGGCAGAAGTAAAGCTGTGAGGACGGGGCGTGAGTCGTGGTTGGGTAGCTCGGTCGGTAGAGCGCTTGTCTGCGAAATGCAAAGGTCCCGGTTTCGAGTTTTGGTAAATGGTTGTATACTGGTTGCAGACTTATTGGTGGAGGAAGACTAATGGACAGACTTACCTGTGGGAAAGTTTATCTTATGAGTGTCTGGTCTACGCTTAGATATAGAGGAATTAGGCTCAGCTGAAGGCCATGGCCGATTCTGTTAGCACGAACAGGCACAGGGAGTAGGAACAAAACCCGGACCCACATGCCTTTGCACTGGCACAGCAGACTCTGGGTGTGTCGATGTTTTAAGGGGACCACACCCTGCCTATCTAACCTACTTTAATTTAGGCAAGTATTTGACCCATTCCTGAAAAAACTATTTGATGCAGGATCTTAATATTTTTACTGTATGTTACATGATGATAATAGAGTTAACTGTACTAAAATGTACTTTATCCATTTTATAGTTTTTAAGAAACACTTTTTTAAATCTATTAACAAAAAATATTAAGTTTTTTCTGCAGAAAATATTTTTTGTGAACTTCCTAATGGGGGAATATTAATGAATGTAGTACCAGAGGTGGCTTTTTATGTTACGCAGAGTCTCTGAAAATTTCATTCATTTATCTATGATAGTTTCTGATATAATGGGGCATATGTACTGAAAATTTTAGTTTGTGGGAAATTGACTTTAAAGAACAAACTTTTGAAATTTGTTACTTACAGTTAATTAAAACTATCCTGCTTCATATTATTGCCCTTCTTTGGCCTCTAACAGGTCTTCCAGCTTCTTTTTCACCTTCCTGGATGTTTGTCTTGCTTTCTTGGCCATATTAGATGCAGACCTGTCTGCATCGGCTATCCTCATTTTATCGCAATGTTGCAGCCCAGTGATCATATTTTCACCAGGATTAATGCCGGGTTTTTTCAGTACCCAACACTTTCCAATTTTACCAATTGAATGTAATAGCAGCATCATGAACTTCTAGTTTCATTGTATACGTGCCTACAAATACAGTTTTAGGAAGCCAGTTCAAAATTATGCTGTTGAAACATTCATTTGGACGCTGTGTCTGCCCATGGAGACATTTCCTTAGAAGGCCAGGATGAGCAAAGTCTCAGAAAATAGGTTTAATTGCTGTAATAACAGCAGCAGGAAGAGAATGCTCGTGAGAATAAGATTCTCCATTTGCCTGAGCCCTATTGTATTTGCACCACGAATTTTCTCCTGATGGGCACAATCCACAACATGACTTATCATCAGTAGAGGATTTATGGAAGAATATGGCCCAGAAATCTCTCTTCATTGCCTCCATATTTTCTTTATTTCTCCTAATCGCCTGCCCATAGTATACCTGCAAGTTTTCTATTTCAGTTTTAGTTAACCAATCCTGTCCGGTCAACAATTTTCAATCTTCTAATTTTTTTCCTCTCATATCAACATTTATTTTTCTCAGCCTTGTTCCCAAACGTATTTGCACATGGCCTACACATACTATTATGGTAATAATGGCATCTCCATATGGCTTAGTTCTCACCACATTGTTGTATGCCGCACTGTCACCATCGCCCAAATATTTGGTGTACCGTCTGCCTCTTGTTTCTATGGAGCGATAAAATATTTGTTGTACCCATGAACTTCGATACCACCACTTGTACCTCTAAAATTCAGAGAAGTATGTCCTCTTTTCTGCCAAATTCCATCAAGTGCAACTGCAGTATCTGAACATCCATCATTTTCTTCCACTGCTTCTCTAGCAGCCAGTTTCATGCTTTCCTCACTGACCCCACATACAGCTTTCTCTAATATTGGAGTCAGTTTTTCAAATTTATTTCGTAGTTGATGTAAGTTCATCACTGAACAGAATATTCTCCCTGCAGCCGTGCCCATGCCAATGGATCGTAAGGCATAAACTAATCTTGTATTGATTTCATAAGGGCCACTTGCATCTGGTTTTGAAGAAGTCATAAATGAAACCAGAGCTGAGCAGTCAGTGCAAATTAAGTCCAAAGCAGTTGCTAGGCCTTCTCTCGCACTGGCACTCTCACAATTTTTCACACTCTGTGACTCACCACACTGTCTGCATTCTACAAATAATATTCTCAAATTTATAATAATGTTACTGCACCCCTTGTCACTTACAGTAAATTCGTTGTAACTCTCTTGAAATGGCGAGAGCTTCTTTGATGATGCACTTGTTGAAGAATCACAATTAGAAACATCGTTGCCAGGCGACATAACCCCTTGTACAGAAAGCTTTCTAAACTTCCAGAATGAGATTTTCACTCTGCAGCGGAGTGTGCGCTGATATGAAACTTCCTGGCAGATTAAAACTGTGTGCCCGACCGAGACTCGAACTCGGGACCTTTGCCTTTCGCGGGCAAGTGCTCTACCAACTGAGCTACCGAAGCACGACTCACGTCCGGTACTCACAGCTTCACTTCTGCCAGGAGACGAGGTACTGGCAGAAGTAAAGCTGTGAGTACCGGACGTGAGTCGTGCTTCGGTAGCTCAGTTGGTAGAGCACTTGCCCGCGAAAGGCAAAGGTCCCGAGTTCGAGTCTCGGTCGGGCACACAGTTTTAATCTGCCAGGAAGTTTCTTTCTAAACTTGTTTCCTCTAAATTGTCGTTTTTTGAAAATGCGTTTACGGTTCGTCATCTTCAATAAACACAACAAAACATGCGTAAGCAAGCACCGCAAACATAAGTATAACAACTACTCGCAATCACACTTGAACAAAACTAACCACGTGTTTGAAAGCGTGTTGTTTACAAACAGCAGAAACAAAAGAATACCAACCGTTGCATTCCAAGGATAGCCAACATACTCGGGAGTAAAAAAAAAAAATCCCTTTCGTGCAACGTAGGGGATATAAAAATCTAAAATATATACAAAAACGTGGGTGACAGAAAAGTGGGCATGGCACATAAACACACATGGCGCGAAAATGCTCTTTCAATGCTGGAAAAAAAATTTGTTCAGCAAAATCCTTTTCAGAATAATTAAATAAAACCTTAATCTACCGAAATATGATGAAAGCCGAAAATCGATTTTTTTCGACCTGTACCATGGTGTTGTCCCCTTAAACATGACAATTAGTAACAAAGTAATTTAGTCGAGCTCCATTAATGTTGACAGACAGCCAACCTCTAAGACACTCTAACCCCCTATATTGACGTTTTTAGTGAAAAGCCTGGTCCAATGCATTGCTATGAGTGGCAAACTTGTAGTTCCACACAAACAATTCAGTTTGCTGCCCACCTCTGTTCCTCTGGCAAACAGATCTACCGTGACTAAGGAAATAAAAACAATGGTGACTAGGATATCAACTCACACAGTATGAGAAGTGTCTTTTCCTACAAACAAATGCTTTGATGTAATATATGTACTACCGTAAGTTATTGTCTAGTGGAAGTATGTATTTTAACTGATTTTTGTGTTACCATGTACCATATCTTTCTCACCTGTGAGTGTGTGTTTAAATGCTTCTTTTTCGTTAATTTCTTTCATCACAATAGATGTTTTTGGAAATCCGGTGTTCCATTTTCTGTAGATTGTATTATATATATAGAGTTGTGATTTAAATAATGAAAACCTGCCCCAGTTCCTGATTTTTTCATGCTTAGCACAACATGTTTCGAGATTTTTTTTTCTCATTTCATGTGCATTTCTTTACAGAATTTCTTTGAGGATGTTGCATGTATCGTTTTCTGCCTCTCCGGCACTGTAGTTCTCTTTCTGAGGTTATACTACGAGAATCGACTAATGAACCTTGGAATGTTTTTGTATGCTATTTTTGTTTTTCCCTCACGAATATTGTGCCTTCTCCATTACATAGAATATCACAGGTTTTATATACAGTCAGAGGCGTTCTATTTTCTGTAATTGTATTATATACATAGAGTTATCAGTTACAACGTTTTTTACCTTATTGACTATTGAATCAACTGTTATGTTTCTGCTTTGTTGTAGACATTGAGTAGACTCTATGGGGTATTGTACACGTTTATGTAAATTACTGGAGCTATCATATGCAAGAGAACCAATGTTCCAATATTCCTATTAAAGAAGACGTTGCAGTAATCAAGAACAATTTACCAAGCCACACTAAGTGTTCACAACCTGAAATTACTGAATTTATAGATGTACTAGAACTAATCATCAACTACAATTATCTTTGCTTTCAGTAGTAAAGTTTATCAACAATTAGTTGGGCTAGCCATGGGCTCATTCATATCTGGTACAATAGCAAACTTTTCATAAGCAACGTAGAACAAAATATTCAGTAACCAGGAAGCATGGTTTAAAAAAAAAAAAAAGCTTGGTGTACTACAAATGATAATAGACGATGCTTTAATTTTAAAAAGAGGTCACGCCAATGATAACAGTAACGTCATAAATGTGTTAAATAATGTACACAAGAAAATAAATTTCACAGGTGATTACCAATAAATGATAGGATTAATTTCGTAGAGTTGTCCTTAGAAAATCAAAACGAAAGCCACGATTTTAAGATATACAGGAAAAGACAACATCCAGCAACACAACTACTGCTACATTGTCACCTATATGCACACAGGAAAGTTGCATGCAAAACGATCCTACACAGAGCATACAAAATTCGACTGAAGGAAGAGGACAGGAAGAAAGAATCAGACTTCAATAAGAAAACTGCAGTGGGTAATGCAGCTCAATGATAATAAGATGCAGAAACAAATAACAAAAAAATAAGTCAATACCCCCAGCGCTTTAGAAGAAACCAATAACAGAATCAAGTGGTTCAAATGGCTCTAAGCACTATGGAACTTAACACCTGAGGTGATCAGTCCCCTAGAACTTATAACTACTTAAACTTAACTAACCTAAGGACATCACACACGTCCAGGCCCGAGGCAGGATTCGAACCTGCGACTGTAGCAGCAGCGCGGTTCCGAACTGAAGCGCCTAGAACCTCTCGGTTACATCGGCCGGCAATAGCAGAATCAAATGTTTGACTAGCGTACCTTGTTCAGGAAAGTGTTCTCAAAAAACAGCAAACCTACTTAGGTCCATAGACTGAAATTAGCTTTCTTCACAAACAACAAAGTTTAACATAAATTAGTCCACATCGTAAACAACAAAAAAGTTAAATTCTCAGACAGGAACACACAAAATCAAGTGTAAAACTTGCTCAACTGTTAATAGGACAACTTGGCAGGAATTTTCAAGTTAGATACTCTGAACATATCAACCGTTATACACATACCCAGTTTTCAAAATTAGCAGTAGAAACACACACAAAAACACTGAACATCAATTCAAAAACATAGAAGAAGATCTTAAGATACGACACCAGTTCCAAAGATCATATAAACCGGGTTTAATCGAGGAGCAGACATTTTTGTGCTCCACAAAAAGCAAAGACAAAAAACTCAATAAGAAACTAGACAGAGAATATTTTTTTTTTCATGTGTCACTCCTGTGTATGGAAGCTGTAGTAATTTCCATAAATATATACATTACCCCATAGACACAACTAAAAAAAAAACAACTTTACTGATATTTAAATAGTGTATTTTAATAGCAAAATAAATTTTATAATTGATAACTTTATGTATATAATGTAACACCTGTGACTGTAAACAAAGTCTTTGTGAAACCACATTGTTGTAATGTCTTTGTAGGATATTTTGGTTGCAAAGAAAAAAACATTATAAGTGATGATTTGCCTGTTTGTGATATGTGATATTCTGTGTAATGGAGGAGGCACAATACTTGTAAGTAGAAAAGCAAAAATAGCCTATAAAACATTTCAGGAATCATTTATCCGATTTTTAGATTGCAGTATAACCTCAGAAAGACATCTGCAACGCAAGCGAGGCAGGAAATCACACACACAAATATCCCAAAAAATATTCATGCATACAATGTACTTGAAAATGGGAACAATTCTCTAAAGGGGTTGTGCAAAGCACGAAAAAATAAGTAGCAGGTCAGTTCTTCATTATTTAAATGATTCTCAGTGTTTTCTCTACAATTTCAAGCTAAAACTCAGTGTAGGGTTTGCCTGTGAGGGACTTGTCTGGGTGCCAGCCACTATGGCCGATCGGTTCTAGGCGCTTCAGTCCGGAACCACGCGGCTGCTACGGTCGCAGGGTCGAATCCTGCCTCGGCTGTGTCCTTAGCTTAGTTAGGTTTAAGTAGTTTCAATGTCAAGTCCCATAGTGCTCAGAGCCAGTTGAACCGTTTTGAACTTGAAACTTCCTGGCAGATCAAAAACTGTGTGCCGCACCGAGACTCGAACTTGCCCGCGAAAAAAATGGCTCTGAGCACTATGGGACTCAACTGCTGAGGTCATTAGTCCCCTAGAACTTAGAACTAGTTAAACCTAACTAACGTAAGGACATCAGAAACATCCATGCCCGAGGCAGGATTCGAACCTGCGACCGTAGCGGTCTTGCGGTTCCAGACTGCAGCGCCTTTAACCACACGGCCACTTCGGCCGGCTGCCCGCGAAAGGCAAAGGTCCCGAGTTCGAGTCTCGGTCCGGCACACAGTTTTGATCTGCCAGGAACTTTCATATCAGCGCACACTCCGCTGTAGAGTGAAAATTTCATTCTACATTTTGAACTTGTTTGGGTCGGGCTTGCAACCGTGCATAAAGGTAGTGGGTATCGCTTTCTCACTTCTGAATACTTGCCTTGAAGTGCAAGGGGTGCCATAACAAATTGATAATTAATGAGAATAAGTTTTACTCGTTTTTCTTTAAAGTTGATTTTGTTTGCTATTTCAAGGTTTAGTGGTACTGACGTCTACAATATTTTGTTGTTCGTTGAGAACAGGGCGTTTCGTATGACAAAAGTGTGCTGGAATCTTGCGTTGTCTTTCAAGTAGCATTCATCGTAAGTCCTTCGCTCAGGCGTACACGCGCAAATTGTGCTGCCAGTAACAAAGCGATTGAAACTTGTCTTCTGTAGGGTGATCTGTTTCGCCGTGAAAGGCTGGTGGACTGAAGGCTTACACTGGAATTATGTGGTTGGTGACGATCCTACGAATTGTAAAATGTAAAATTTCACTCGCGGAAATGTCATAATTAATAAACTGTTCCGGGCTATTATGCCGTGGACGAATGGATATCACCTTAAAACCCTACGTTTCCTCCCCAAGAGGTGTCGTAGCTTCTTTGAATGTCAGTAGCGGGCCTGGGTGTGAATCGGACATTCAAAGAACCTACGACACCTCTGCAATATGTCCTCAGCAGGTGGGGTCGAAACCTTGGGTTTGAAGGTGAAACCAGTTCGACCACGGCGTAATAGTACAGAACATTTTATTAATTGTGATCCTACTAATGCTCACCAACATTAGCTGCAACAAAAACACAGTCACGTGAATGTTCTGTTCCACAAAGATGTGCATGGGACACTAGGAGTGTTGTTGCCTGCTTAAACGGAATCGTGACGTAATGTCTGCCGCTCCACCTGTCAAACACCATGCAGGGGAGTGACTGCTATAGACCATGGGCATGTGTAGCCAATATCTAGAGCCACTGAGCTTTGTGCAGTCCTATCAGCAATGAACTACAGTTAAAACAACAAACTAGTCAAAGACAGAATAAATAAATGAAAAAAGGAATAGTACCACTAAACGTTAAACAGCGCCATGTTGAAACGTGCCTCCACCCACCCGGGTAGTACGGTCTGCTTGTGGCAGGTGAGCTACAAGGACGTAAGCTGTTTACGCCCTCACTGCTGTGAGTCAAGTGCCGAGGTGAGTGGTGAGTAAACTTGGTGCGAAAAACGGTTGCTTCAACATGTCGGACGTAACAGTGACGTAACAAATGGTTCACTTGGCTCTGAGCACTATGGGACTTAACTTGTGAGGTCATCAGTCCCCTAGAACTTAGAACTACTTAAACCTAACTAACCTAAGGACATCACACACATCCACGCCCGAGGCAGGATTCGAACCTGCGACCGTAGCGGTTGCGCGGCTCCTGACTATAGCGCCTAGAACCGCTCGGCCACCCCGGCTGGCGGGATGTAACAACGGCATCCCAGGTCCGTAAGGACACTCTGAAACTTAGTTTTGACAGTCACTCAGCACGACCAAGGCCTTTCAAAGTAGAGATACCTTTGCAAGATGTGGTGAAACTAAGCTTTCACGAAACTATCAGGATTAACTTGTCGATAGTTAGCTGCATGGTCTGTTTAAAGCCTATAAACACAGACTACTGTGAAAGAGTCATAGCCACAACAGGAGGATGAGTTAAATTCGACCATTGTGATGGAAATGTGGGGGAGGTTACAGCAGAAATGGCGGGATTTGGGACCAAGAACATAAGGATCTCTGAACTTCCCTTTGAAGTGACTCAAGAGTAAATCACTTTAGCTCTCAAAACATACAGCAAGGTCCTGAGTAACAAGGCGGAAATATGGATACGTTTTTAAACCTTCCCTGTCCCAAACGATGTTTGACAGGTGGAGACTGAACTGTATGGACGTGTCTCATCAAATATTAATGTCTGTGGATATAGAGCGGTCATAATGTATGAAGGGGAGCCCCAAACCTATTCAGGATGTGGCAAGGAGGTACATGTGTGATATGAATGTGTGCAGAAGAGGGTGGCCAAATTACCAGTGTGAGAAGCAGTTGGCCCTGCGCAAATGTCAAAACTACCAGTGACTTACGTTACAGCAGTCAGAAGAGACGGATGGGAGTAGAACCGTTACAAGCCAAGGAGGAGGGTTCAGGAGTGATGGTTACTGGGGAAAGCATCCCAGTAATGGGCATAGATCATACAGAGATGACAGAATCACCCACTGAATCAATGGATCAATAGGAAACCAGTGATGGTGAACAACACCTCAGAGAGGTCCCTGTTGAACACGTCAGGCGAAAGAGGTGGACGATCTGAAGCCAAGCATAATCTCAGATGATGGCGTGAATATACCACGGCACTCACCGCGAAAATACAAAGAAACAGCGGATAGCACCCCAAAACGTGGACCATAAGGGGAGGGAAGTGTATGAAAGAGCGCAGAGGATCGCCTGCACATGGGGTGGGGGGTTGGGGGGGGGGGGGGGAATTCGGACGGCCACCGAGACCGAATCTTCAAGATATCTCATCTGGCGGCCCTCCCTGAGTCGTCCGAGAAAGGAAATGCACCCACCCATCAGATAGAAGCTGCTGGGACACAAGGAACGACGCTAAACCAGCTAACTGCGCAGTGGCGCAATGGTGGGATGGCATTGAGGTGCCTCAGGACGACAGGTAATTGGGCAGATGAAGCGGAATGTGATTCGTCGGATGAAGCCTGGAATGAAAGAGCGAAAGTAGGTGTCGGGATAGGGGAAGTGAACAGAGTCAAAGGACACACTTCACGAGTTGTATATTTAGGATATAATCATATTATTGGTTAGGTGTTCTTCTAGGGTGTTTCAAAAAGAATATATTTATTTCGAATGCATATATTTATTAAACCTTAAGAAGTACTAATATGAAACCTTACACACAAATTTCCGAACCTCTCAAGTACAGATTACTGATGTTCAATAAGTCCTCCATCAGCGACACGAACAATATCACATCGATACTCAAATTCCTCCCAAACTCAGGCAAGCATGTCCTTCGTCACTGATGTTATGACAGTATGGATCCAGTTCTTCAACTCTTCCAAGTTCTGTGGGAAGTGGTGGTACATAACTGTTGTCTTTAACGAAGCCCCACATGAAGAAGTCAGAGGGTGTCAAATCTGGTGACCGTGGAGCCCAGCTGAGACGTGCTAAGTCGCCGGCTCCTTGGCGACTAATCCAACGGTTCAGTAGAGTTTCATTCAGGTATTCACGCACTTGGCGACTCCAGTGAGGGGGTGCCCCGTCTTGTTGAAAAATGAAGTTGTCTTCGTGCAGCCTCGGAAACAACCAGTTTTGTAACATAGCGAGGTACTGCTGACCATTAATTTCCATCAAAAAAGAATGGGCCATAAACAGATGGTCAGGATATCGCACAAAACACATCGACTGTCGGTAAATCTACACGTTCAGTGGCTGCATGTGGGTTCTGCAGGCCCCAAATTCGAACACTGTGTTTGTTTACCTGACCACAAACATGGAAAGTCGCTTCATCACTGAACACGATGCATTGTGCGAAAGCGTTATCATTGTCAACAGCATCAAGAATCTCGTTACAAAATGTCACACGTTTGCGTTTGTCATCAGGACACAGAGCTTGTAACAGCTGTAACTTGTACAGGTTCATAACCAACTGACGTCTCAAAACACTTGTAGGCAGTTGTAACTCCCGACTGGCACGACGAGTTGATTTCGAAGGAGTACGTTGGAAAGCAGTTTGAATTCGTGCAAAATTACCTTTAGGAACACGAGGGCGGCCAGGACTCTTTCCTTTACGTACACATCCTGTATCTGAAACGTCTTTGCACTGTAATCACGGAATCGCACTTCGCAAACTCGAGAAAACAAAATGATTTCTGCTGCGGAGTAGCCATTTTAAACATATGACGGTTACCAAGCACAACAGAAGAAAACTGACTTCTAGCGGCTATTAATATAAACTAGACTACGTTTCTCCAGCAGCCGAGGCGAGGCGCAGCGATCGATAGCTTGGACAAAATAATACTTTGTAGTACGTATATTCTTTTTGAAACACCCTGTACTTTCTACTCTGACGTTTTTCCGATTTTCGCATTTCCAGATGCGGCACAAAAATTTTAAAATGTTGAAATTTAAGGAGTCGAACTGTGCTGATGTGGACACTGGATAAATATGTAATAGTCACTAGATCTAAGGCATTGCTTTCATATATTCCCGGAAACGTATGCTGAAATTTCTTCCTGTTTGGCCAATGTACAGCTTCGCTTATGAATTGAAGTTAAGTTTGTATCTTCCTGATCGACTGTATGGCTTGCTGCTATTTTTAATATCGTGGATGGCTTCGTCCTTTATTTTGTTATTTATGTGAAAACTGATTCTGACATTTGCTCCTCGGAAAACGTTGTTACTGTGTACGACAGTGCTGCTAAAAATGGCATGCCCACAAATTTTTCTGTGAGCTATGATATGGTGTCATTTAGAGTTGGTTTGTCTTTCTGGTTACTTATGTGGGAATTTATTTCACTGTTTAGGTAATGTATTAATTCTGAAACGTAGCCATCATTGTAAGCAGTTGCTGTAATGGTGTTCAGTTCGTCAGTTTGGTCAGCTGTTTTGAGTGGGATTTTGTGCATTCTGTTGAATGCATTGTGCATTCTGTATGAAGTCATTTTGTGCTTAGCGTTGCTTGAGATCTTATTGTTGTCAAACACGTCAGTCACTGCATTCCCGTGAGTTTTCTGGACATTCTGTATTCTGAGAGACACTCGTGTTTTACAGTGGTCTCATAACGATGTTAAACATCTGGAGATGGATCTTGAGAATTCTAAATTTGTTACTCTTTCAGGGGTCCGTACAACAGTCGGTAAAAACGGAACCATTATTGGATCACCTTGTTCTCCGTATGTCTGTTTGGACCGTAGAAAACCCTTTTCTCAGGAAAAGCTAGACGCATCAGGTTGAAGTTTATGCCATGTAGTTTATGTTCCTTTGGTGATATAAAAAACTGAAGCTTCTAAATCAATGTGATCGAAAGATACGGCCATTTATGTCACGTGTTTTGCTGCTCGCAATGTCACTCATCAAAACCTATAGAGTTCTTCCCGTTGACCTGAATTATGAAATTTGGCAAGAAGCATGGTTTCACGGTACAACCAAAGGGAAAAAGAATCCGAAAATTGTTAATTTGAAAGTACATGACTCAAAACTTTGTCGTTTGTTATCTGTCTGTCCGTCCGTCCGTTTGTTAAGGCCGCTTGTTTTCACGAACGGATCGACGTATCACGTTCAAATCCACCTCACATACTAAAGTCTACGATCCGTTGGTCGTATAAGAGACTTAAGCTTCTACGTTTGTGCAATCAACAGATGTGGCCATATATGTCACAAATTTTGATATTTTGCCAATATCGATTCCGGTAAGAGGCAGAACTCGTCGGAAACCTCGATTATCGGTATGGATGAACTGTGCATATGTTAGGTTGGTCCATAAGTTCGTAGCGTTCTTGTTTTGCATGTTGGTGTTGTCGTTCCTACGGTTTTATTTATCGATTGGTATTTTAATTTGTAGTTCATTGTTGCTATTTGAGTTTACATGTTGTCATTTGAAGATAGTGAGTGGAGATGTGGACGACAGAAAGTAGTGTGCCATGTGGAGAAATCGGAACGTTTCCGACGTATTCTTCTGTTTGAGCTTAATAGAGGGGTGACAGCAGCAGATGCAGCCAGATATATTTGCGTCGTTTATTGGGATAATGCCACAGGATAGAGCACGGCAAGAAAAAGGGTTCCTAGTTTCAAGGAGGATCGTTTCGACATTGATGACTCTCCACGTTCAGGAAGACATTCAGTGTTTGATGAAGATCGTTTAAACGCATTAACCCACAATAATCGACGTCAGTGCACTGGAGAATTGGCAAATGTGATGAACTGTGATCATTTCACCATCGTCCGACATTTGCATGCAATGGGGAAGGTTCAGAAATTGGGTGTATGGGTACCACATACTCTAAGCCAAAACCACAGTAATCAGTGGTTGCCCATATGTGCGTCTCTCCTTGTTCGTCATCAACTGACTCGTGAACAACACCTACCACTCCTATTTTGTATCGTTACTGGTGACGAGAAATGGGGTATTTATGCTAACATAAGCAAAAGAAAGATAATGTTATGCATCTGGTGGAACAGTGATGGTGTGGCGTAGTACAGACTGCATTCCCGATGTGTAACCATCATCGCCAACAACTGAGATGTCTTGTAGACGCAGTCCAAGAACGACCAGGAAGGCTGCGTGAAGACTCCACGGTAACGCCCACCCGCATTCTGTTAGTGTCGTAAACAACACTATACAGGGGTTGGGTTTGGAAATAATTGCGCACCCACCTTGTTCACCTGATGTTGTGACCTCAGGTTTTCACCATTTCTGCTCTCCATCAGACAACGTTTAAGGAAATTCCTTTCTGGATGTACAGGGTGACACACGGGAGACGGGCGGTTTTGAACTGCGTAGTACTGAGGGCGCAGTGGTGGGCGGTGGTCGTGGTGGGGATAGTTCTGATCCACACAAGACGCCATTTCATTTACTCAGTCACTATGGAGCAGTCGGACTTGCAACGTCGGGTGTTTGTCTATGACAGTTTCGTGAAAAGTGGTGAATCTATTATTGCTACGCAGCGATTGTTTCGTGCCGGCCGAGGTGGCCGTGCGGTTCTAGGCGCTTCAGTTTGGAACCGCGTGACCGCTACGGTCGCAGGTTCGAATCCTGCCTCGGGCATGGGTGTGTGTGATGTCCTTAGGTTAGTTAGGTTTAATTAGTTCTAAGTTCGAGGCGACTGATGACCTCAGAAGTTAAGCCGCATAGTGCTCAGAGCCATTTGATTGTTTCGTGCGCAGTTTAATGTCGCTCGACATGAAGCCGTTCCGAGCCGTAACACAACCCATAGACGGGTGGAAAACTCCAGATCAACTGGAAACACACTGGATAAGAAGCACCCTGGCCCGAGACGCAGAGTAACGACCCCAGAAAATGTTGAGAGGGTGAGGCAAGCGGCAGTCAGAAGCCCAGGACGGTCAGCTAGACGTCATGCTAGTGAGTTACGAATTAATCGTGAATCGGTTAGACGAATTTTGCATAAAAAATTAAAATTCCATCCCTACAAAATGCTCGTTGTCCAACAACTTAAGGAAACTGAGTTTTCTGTACGGGAAGACATTGCTTACAGAATGTAAGTGATTTTGGGATCGATTGAAAATTTAATTTTATTGATGAGCGATGAAGCTCATTTTCATTTAAACGGGACCGTGAATAAGCAAAACCTATGTTACTGGGCTCCAGAGCATCCACACCTCATCCTCCAGCGTCCTCTAAACTCCAAAAAAAGGTAACAATCTGGTGTGCTCTTGGCTCTGTTGGCATTATTGGACCTTATTATTATTATTATTTTTTTTTTTTTTGAAGAGAACGGGGCTACAGTTACTTTTAATTCGGTTCGTTACATTCGTATGCTTGAAACATTCTTGAAACCAGAACTGAGAAGACGACGAATCCCTTTAAAACGCGTTTGGTTCCAGCAGGATGGGGCAACATCGCACACCGCAAACACTTCAATGACAGTTCTTAGACTCATGTTTCCTGGCCGGATTATCTCACGTTTTGGCAATGTTCCTTGGCCTCCCAGGCCTCCCGACTTGCCAGTTTGTGAATTTTTCTGTGGGGGTACCTGAAGAACTGTGTCTATAACCACAAACCACGAAATTTGGACGAGTTTAAGAATGCAATCATTCAGGAAACTGCTGCCATCCCTGCAGAGATTTTAGTCCGTGTATGGAGGATTTTGAGAAGAGACTTGAGTCCTGCATTCGAAATGATGAACATCACTTAGACAACATTAGATTTCACAAATAACTTTGTTAACTAAAATGGCAAATAATGAGCTTTGATTTTGTGTAAATAAGCATGCATTAATTTTAAAGTTGGCTGAGTATTATTTCATTATAAACCGCCCGTCTCCCGTGTGTCACCCTATAAATGCGCTCCAAACATGGCTCGACAAGTTCTTTGCTTCAGAACCACGTGATTTCTACAGTAACTGAAACCAGAAGTTACCCCAGCGTTGCAGACTGCTGTAAATATTGAAGGAAATTATATTGTTGATTATTAAAGGCTCTGTTATGTGTATCTGTTGTATTTTTTAAACTTATGGAAAAACGCTACGAACTTATGCACTAACCCAATACTTAACCTAATCTGTAAGGAACCATCGGGGGCGTGAGTCTTATCCAGATTGATTTTTAATAAGCAGTTGCGACCTGCGGCTACAGGGGGATGCTTTTACCGTCATGTCTTTTTCCTTCTACCGTTAACTTTTGGATCGAAGTGTTTCACAAGTGTGACCGTCTCAGGTGTGTGGTTTCGTGTGTTGCCCTGTAGATACGGCCCAGACTTCAAGGAAACCTGCACAATAGTGGGATATGGGCAGCGTGGCAGGAACCTCCGTCCAGCGACGGGGATCCAGAGGGCAGCTAGCTTCCTGATGGAGCCCGGGCAGAAGTGTGGTGCTCCAGGCATCAGGGTAAGTAAGGTAATGTAGGCGGGGCTGACTGACTACCACTCCTATCATTAACTGATCACTGATGCGTCGCCACAGGAAAGTGTACATTTGTTTCTTTTCTCTTCTTACCATGGCGTTTAATACTACACTACTGAGGGAAAATGAAATACCATCAAGGACAAGGTGATTTTGTTGACAAGTGAGCTGACAGGTACTTCGTCATTCTAGGAGTACACGGTAACAAGTTCAGAACAAATAAAACACACACGTCACAGTGAAATGTGCTCAGACACTCGCATCAGCACACAGTGTATCTCTCTTCGGCGGCAATACAAGGCTGTATTGCCGCATGCATACGATCATTAAGGTACCGAATTGCACCCTGCGACTGATTGTACCAAGTATCTTCCGCCTTTTTTTTTGCAATTCGTCTTGCAGGCTCTGGAGACAGGGTAAAAACATGCCACATCGTGTCCAGCACGTGTTCAATTGGAGAGGGATCTGGAGATCTTGGTTTCCAGGACACTTGCTGGACACCACAATGAGCTCATTGTGGATCTACGTTGCTGTGCTGAGAAAACGATGTCACCTTCCTGTTGAAGAAATGGAAGTAACACGAGTATAACAGACTGTGAAATGTAGTGAGCACTGGGTACTTTATCCTGCAGAAACACCAAATGTGGCTGAGAGTTGTAACTGGCGACCCCTCACACCTGGGATGCGACCTGTATATCATACGTCAGTGCAAAAAAATGGCTCTGAGCACTATGGGACTTAACATCTGAGGTCATCAGTCTCCTAGACTTAGAACTACTTAAATCTAACTAACCTAAGGACAGCACACACATCCATGTCCGAGGCAGGATTCGAACGTGAGACTGTAGCAGTAGTGCGGTTCCAGACTGAAGCGCCTAGAACCGCTCGGCCACTACGCGAATGGAATTCCACAATAGGCTACTCACATGTGTATGTCCATCACTCACATACGAACAAAATCTACTCTCACCAATGAAGACAACAGAACGCCATTCCACCCTACAGTCAGCTCTTTCACGGTGCCAGAGTAGCCATCCTTTGTGACGTCATGATGCCAATCGTAGCCTGGCCAGAGGCAAACACGATCTGCTGCGAGCAGAAGGTGCAACACGTGTCCGGGTTACGTCCCTGGACGATATTCAGATGCCAATCTAGACATGGCAACCAAACACGAAGTTACGAAACTAGGTTACTCATTTAACTTGTGTAATAATGAGTGATGCTCGTGGTTTTTTGATTCAAGACAAGTGTATAGGAAGGGGGACCCTACAGAGGAACTGTGGGAGAGCTATCATAGTTCACTATATTCCTGGTGTTTGTTTTTATTCTTGTATGTTATTTAGAGCATGTTGCATGGACAGGTGATAGGTTACTGTAGTAGGAGGAGCTAACCAAGTAAAAATTAACAAAGAATAGTTTGAGAAATTCCAGCCCAGAAGAATGATGTGGCATTTGAGGTGCGACAATGGATATTTAATGTCTAGCAGTAATATTTTCTTAATGTCCAGTGATATGTACACTACTGACCAATAAAAGTACTACACCAAGAAGAAATGCAGATGATAAACGGGTATTCATTGGACAAATATATTATACTAGAACTGAGATATGATTACATTTTCACGCAATCTGGGTGCATAGATCCTGGTATCCAGAACAATCACCTCTGGCCGCAATAACGGCCTTGATACGCCTGGGCATTGAGTCAAGCATAGCTTGGATGGAGTGTACAGGTACAGCTGCCCATGCAGCTTCAAAACGATACCGCAGTCCATCAAGAGTAGTGACTGGCGTATTGTGACGAACCAGTTGCTCGGCCACCATTGTCCAGACATTTTCAATTGGTGAGAGCTCTGGAGAATGTGCTGGCCAGGGCAGAGGTCGAACATTTTCTGTATCCAGAAAGGCCCTTACAGGACCTGTAACATGCGGTCGTGCATTATCCTGTTGAAATGTAGGGTTTCACAGGGATCGAATGAAGGGTGGAGCCACGGGTCGTAACACATCTGAAATATAACGTCGACTGTTCAAAGTGCCGTCAATGCGAACAAGAGGTGACTGAGACGTGTAACCATGCACCCCATACCATCACATCGGGTGATACGCCAGTATGGCGATAACGAATACACGCTTCCAATATGCGTTCACGGCGATGTCGCCAAACACGGATGCGACCATCACGATGCTGTAAACAGAACCTGGATTCATACGAAAAAATGACGATTTGCCATTCGTGCACCCAGGTTCGTCGTCGAGTACAACATCGCAGGCGCTCCTGTCTGTGATGCAGCGTCGAGGGTAACCGCAGCCACGGTCTCCGAGCTGATAGTCCACGCTGCTGCAAACGTCGTCGAACTGATGGTTGTTGTCTTGCAAACGTCCCTATCTGTTGACTCAGGGATCGAGACGTGGCTGCACGATCCGTTACAGCCATGCGGATAAGATGCCTGTCATATCGACTGCTAGTGATACGACGCTGTTGGGATCCAGCACGGCGTTCCGTATTACCCTTCTGAATCCACCGATTCCTTTGGATCTCGACTAACGCGAGCAGCAATGTCGCGATACGGTAAAGCGGAATCGCGATAGGCTACAATTCGACCTTTATCAGAGTCGGAAACGTGATGGTACGCATTTCTCCTCCTTACACGAGGCATCACAACAACGTTTCACCAGGCAACGCCGGTCTACTGCTGTTTGTATACGAGAAATCGGTTGGAAACTTTCCTCATGTCAGCACGTTGTAGGTGTCGTCACCGGCGCCAACCTTGTGTGGATGCTCTGAAAAGCATGTCATATAGCATCGTCTTCCTGTCGGTTAAATTTCGCGTCTGCAGCACGTCATCTTCGTAGTGTAGCAATTTTTATGGCCAGTAGTGGATATCATTTATTACCTTTCTTACAAATAATGAAGAAAGAAGATACTTTTTTTATACAACGATCATAATTTTGTATATCTGGTTTGTAAATAAATGTCTTATCTTCTTGTGATGAGAAGCGGTAAAGTTTTTACGAATAGTTTCATGAGAACGTCATTTAGTTTTAATAGGTGAGATGTAAAGTCCAGACACCTATCACATGATAAAACTGTTCGTAAGCCTTCTATGTAAAGTCAGAGATGGGGTTAGTATTGTTCTGTGTGTGCATAGATAACTAAGATGTTTCATTGTCCTGTGTAAGATTAATAGATGTGCAGAAGTGCGAGATTTACGAGCAGCGAATACAGACAAAGAGCCAAGGGGTCTGAGCAGCAGACAGAGTTCACTGGACACAATTAGTGAGTGGGACGCACTGGCTGAGATGTGGCTTTTCCCTACCCAGGGACAACATACGGTCAAATCATAGCATGTAAGCTTTCACGGCCGGCGTCTTCATTAATTAAAACTTCCGGGCTGAATTGCCGTGGTCCATATATAAAACTTCTTCTCCTTCCTGACGTTTCGTTGCCGGATGCCGGCAACATCTTCTGAGGTGAGTCGGCGACTGACTGCTAGGCGCTGGAGGTCCCGCTTATATAGAGCGCTTAGATGGCGCCACCACTCGTCACGTGCTTTCGACTTTAAAACTATCTCTGGCTAGTGCCATCTCTCTCGATCACAGGTAATCGATTGTCACTTCGTTGGTACTAAGTCGACCGCCATATCTTTGTTGGAACCGTATATAGGTAAAACTGACACTCATTAAAAATTCGATGCATTTTATCGAAAACTGAGGGAGATCACAGTTAGTCCAAGTGACATCCTTGTCAGTTTCGATGTAGTATCCCTGTTCACCATGGTCACTGTTGACGAAGCTCTTTCTTACATAGCTGATATGTTTCCTTCTGATATAATAGCTTTGTATCGACATTGTCTATCCTCGACTTATTTTCAATATAACAACGAGTTTTATGAACAAATTGATGGGGTGGCCATGGGTAGCCCTCTAAGCCCTGCTATTGCTAATCTATTTACGGAATGTTTCGAACAACAGGTGCTGCAGTCGGCCCTTTGAAATGGTATCGATACGTGGATGACACCTTTGTGATATGGAATCATGCTGAAGAGGAACTGAGTGATTTTTGGTGCACATAAACAGTTTCAATCGAAGGATACAATTTACCATCGAGAAAGAGAGTAATGGACAACTAAATTTTTTGGATGTATTGGTTATTAAACGGGCAGATGGGACTCTAGGGCACGAGGTATATAGGAAAGACACACACACCGATCGTTACCTACATAAGAATTGGAATCATCATCCTAGGCAGAAGAGATGAGTCATATAAACTTTAGTGGACAGAGCTAATAACGTCTGTGAGCCAATTTACTTACAAGATGAATTAAGCCATTTGCGAACAGCTTTCAAGAGAAATGGGTACACTGACAAGGAAATAGATCGAGCACTCCACCCTAGAAGAAAAGTGTACGAAAATACACGACAACAACAACCGTCGGCTGGAAAAGTTTTTCTTCCATTTATTCATAACATCACGGACAGTATTGGTAAAGTTTTGGCCAAGTTTCAAGTGGAGACAATCTTTCGACCTACCAAGAAAATTAGTGAAAGTTTAAGATCGGTGAAAGACGCACGACACCCCTTAGCTACCCCAAGTGTGTATAAAATTCCGTGTATCTGTCGCATGGTTTATATTGGTACAACTAAAAGGAGTGTTAATATCCGCCTAACGGAGCACAAAAGGAACTGTAGATTGGGACAGATTGACAAATCAGCTGTAGCGGAACACGTTTTCAAAGACGGTGATCACGAAATAAAATTTAGTGAGACAAACGTGATAGCTAGGACCTCACATTATTATACCCGCATGTATAGAGAAGCTGTAGAGATCTACAAGCACGGAAATAATTTTTATAGGAAAGAAGAAGGATTAAAACCAGACAAGATATGGCGTTCAACTTTGTACCAACGACGTGACAATCGATTACCTGTAATCGAGAGAGATGGCACTAGCCAGAGATAGTTTTAAAGTCGAAAGCACGTGACGAGTGGTGGCGCCATCTAAGCGCTCTGTGTAAGTGGGACCTCTAGCGCCTAGCAGCCAACCGCCGACTCACCTCAGAAGATGTTGCCCGCAGCCGGCAACGAAACGTCAGGAAGGAGAAGATGTTTTATATGTGGACCACGGCAATTCAGCCCGGAAGTTTTAATTAATAATGAACATATGGTCCGTCTGCCACTGCAGAACAGAGGTGGGAGAGCTGAACAAAACTATTCTGACAGGGAATCTGGTGCCTGTGGGAAGAAGTGTGTCGTTGGCCTGACACACAGCTGGTTTCGACCAGAGAATGACTTCCAGAATGAGATTTTCACTCTGCAGCGGAGTGTGCGCTGATATGAAACTTCCTGGCAGATTAAAACTGTGTGCCCGACCGAGACTCGAACTCGGGACCTTTGCCTTTCGCGGGCAAGTGCTCTACCATCTGAGCTACCGAAGCACGACTCACGCCCGGTACTCACAGCTTTACTTCTGCCAGTACCTCGTCTCCTACCTTCCAAACTTTACAGAAGCTCTCCAGGTTCGCAGGAGAGCTTCTGTAAAGTTTGGAAGGTAGGAGACGAGGTACTGGCAGAAGTAAAGCTGTGAGTACCGGGCGTGAGTCGTGCTTCGGTAGCTCAGATGGTAGAGCACTTGCCCGCGAAAGGCAAAGGTCCCGAGTTCGAGTCTCGGTCGGGCACACAGTTTTAATCTGCCAGGAAGTTTCAGAGAATGACTTGCTAGAGCACCGCTCAGCCACCGCCACCTACACCATCTGCTGTGAGACAACTCAGGAGCAGTTGGGTACCAGTTCATTGTGTGTTCCCACTGGAGAAGGCCCTGATCTTGACCAGCGCCAGTCTGTCCGTGAGAACTGTCACTGCAGCAAAACTTCTTTCAGTACTCAAAGGGCATCTACATGTCTTATGACTTGAGTGAACAGAACTGTCACTTGAGATGCCAAGGGTCTGGTCCCTATATAGCGGCTCCTTTCCCTTTCCTTTCCAAAACTTCAGGAGAGTGAATGGTTGGAATAATAGGCCACACTTAATCACGTGATCACAGTGAATAAGGGTGCTTTGAACGTAAGGCACACCTAGGTCGCAATGGAGCCGGCAGTTTCATTTTCTTCTTCCGACCCTCGAGAACGTTAATTCTGTCCTGCAGGGGTGCTGAGGATATAAGTGGGTGTGGCACAGCTTGTCGATGATAAGGTTTTGGTCTGTAAAAATCGATGGTTACAGAACGATCTGCCAGTAGCACGTCAGAATTGACAGGAGATGTCAAACACGTAACTTGTTGTGGCTCTTTGTAAGGCGGAAAAAACTTCTCAGATTTCCCTTTTTTAATCACTGGCGTTCTGTAGCAAGGCGTAGTCATCTGGTCAGCATGGTGGTAACACTGCTCCTTTATTGTCTCATTGCCTCTGGACAGAAGCTGTCTTGAAGTAATTTTCCTGTACTTTTCTCCAAATCTCTTTAAGGTGGCATGTCTAACCTTTTACTTCACCCAGATCAACACCTGCTGGCAATTTATTTAATTCAAACGAGGTGCTCATATACTTCTTCACAGGGCACATTGTCTGTCGCTTTGTGGATCCTGCTGTTGTAGGCAGACAGGATATACAGAAAATAATGATCCAATCATTAACAGTCTTAGTTAGATAAAAAGATAGCATTCTAACAATAGTTTTATGAGCACATTCAACTCAGCCGTTGACCTTAGGGTAGAAAAGGGTGGTTTTTAAAAATTTGTTGGGTGTTTTTTTAGTTTATTGACTTTCGAAACGTGCCTATATAGCTATCTCAACAATCGAAAGTCAGTTATGACGGTACAAACACAAGTACAGGACAACATTCAGTCCCTGAATGGAGAAAATCTCCAATCCGTCTGGGAATCGAACTCAGGCCCCTTCAGTTAGCGTTCTGCCGCCCTGACAATGCAGCTGCTGAGGCAGACGATGGGAGTGGATCTCAATTTCTTAATCGCTAACAGTGTATACACTTGTACAAATAAAGTGGACATGGAATTCATTCCTTGGTCTGTCAAAATGACATCACGACTTCTGAATGGTAACGTTAAGTGATTCACAAATGATTTTTTTCCCATCGTCTCCATCATAATATCCACAACTGGCACCAAAAGAGTTACCAACAAGTGATCAGTAATTGACAGAATAGGTCACTACCTTAAATTACCAACAAGCTTCCAGTACGGTTTGGAACGGAATCTGCAGTCGTGTTTGCTGTGCTCTTTGTGGCATGAAAGACAAGCATGTATGTATCATTCAAAGTCACATTGCTGGTTTTACCACCAGTAGCATGTGGCAGTTGGAACATCGTTAACTTGTTTGCTGCTGTGGCAGGCTTGGATGCTATCATGACACTGGGTGATGACATGGAATTGGAGTGCTTTCAGTATCATTAACCAATTTCCATGGGGAATTTTGTGGTACAGAACGTCATCTTTGGATGCAAAATCCAGGAGTGTTGCATTCTAACAACAATGAGCATTCTCTCTTGCTACCTCTTTTAGCTCTGCAATAAGCACAGCATCCGTTTGCACTACACAGACTTTTCTACTTAATGCACCTGCATTTCGATAAAGTTCCTCAGTTTATGATGTATGCCATTATTATATTCACTCAGCTTCAGTGTCCAGTATGTTAGTTCACTGCTGGGGTCCTTCAACTTAATTCAGCAACCGCAAAAGGGGAGGATGGTCAGTTACCAACTGAACTTCTTGCCATACAAATAGAATTTAAAATAACTAACTCCAGACACAAGGCTAAAATTCTTTCGCTGTTGTACTGTAAATAATTCAGTCTTACTGAGTTATGACAAATGTTACCAGTCGGCTTTTCTTCGCCATCCTGTTCCTGCCTGAGAATGCACTCCAGAGCATAATCTGAGGCATCACAGCATAATACAAAAGTTTCCCAAAAACTGGGTATATCAGCAGACGTTAATTCGTCTCACATCTTTGCAGTCCACTCAAAAGTTGCTCATTGTTTTAATAGACCTGTTAATTGTTTGGTTACCATAGCATAGTTTTTCACGAAGTGATGGTAATAATTTGCAAGGCTCAGAAAACTCTGTAAATCCTTCAGATTACTGAGGGCAGGAAAACTGTCTACCGCATCTGTTGGTCGTTGATCACGTTTTTACACCTTGCAAGCTAATGTTGTGGACCAGGTATTGAAGAAACACAACGATGTCATCTAGAAAGATCAAACATATAGTTCGTTTTAAACCCCTTAATAACGAACCTACAAATCGCTGGAACCTGGCAGATACTTTTCTTAAGCCAAAAGGTTTCTTTCACAACATGCTATTTAATTATCGATCTCATAATTGTAATTTTTGAAACAGACAGTATGTAAATACACATGTTTATTAATTCAATACACAAGGCTGTAACTCCATGCAATAATATTGTAACACACACAGAGTGTAGCAGCCGGCCGTGGTGGCCAAGCGGTTAAAGGCGCTACAGTCTGGAACCGCGCGGCCGCTACGGTCGCAGGTTCGAATCCTGCCTCGGGCATGGATGTGTGTGATGTCCTTAGGTTAGTTAGGTTTAAGTAGTTCTAAGTTCTAGGGGACTGATGACCTTAGAAGTTAAGTCCCATAGTGCTCAGAGCCATTTGAACCATTTTAGAGTGTAGCAAAATAAAAACATCTGAATGCAAAACTGATGTCATGGCACTCCCATATATGCATACAAATTCTATGTAAAGTTAGGAAAGTTCAAATACAACATTTCCTCCCCATTTAATTTGAGGACAGGCTGTAGTGACCCATGATTCAGTAAATCCTTGTTGGTCTCCTAAGGTCAGCAGATGTCCCCACTATCTGTGTATTTTCTGGTTCAGTCCCTGAAGTAGCACGGAATCCATTTTCATCATGTTCTACTGCAGGTCCAGGAGGCAGTCAAATTAAGTGCTATTCCTTTTCAGATCTTTGTCGCTCACTGTTTATCGAGAATATGTATTTTCTGAGTTGGATTTGACGCGTTTAAACACTTCCTTGAGGCAGTTTTATAATGTATGGCATATTTCCACAGCTGTTTGTGTACACTGTCAGTGTTCCATGGTTCAAATGGTTCAAATGGCTCTGAGCACTATGGGACTTAACTTCTGATCCATCAGTCCCCTAGAACTTAGAACCTAACTAACCTAAGGACATCACACACATCCATTCCCGAGGCAGGATTCGAACCTGCGGCTGTAGCGGTCGCGCGGTTCCAGACTGTAGCGCCTAGAACCGCTCGGCCACCCCGGCTGGCAGTGTTCCATGGTAATCTGCTTGACAATTTGTTTCAGACATTTTTGGCATGATCTTAATTACCAGCGTGAGACTTTGAACCTTTCTTTGTTTTTATCTCCCCTTTTGATAGAAAAATTAATGACAATATGATCCTTGGCTAATGTCCATGAAGTTGTTCAACAGGTAATTTTCAAATTATTTCATTTGGAATTGTGGAATAGGAATAAGTAATCAGCATTTTCTGCAGAGCGTCCTGCCTGTTCTCTTCTTCTCAGTTAGCTTTTCTCACAGGTTGTATGCTGTGAAATTGAGGTATAGTTAGGTGTTCTTGCCATTCCTGCCTGCTTTGAACTATGGTCTTGGGAAACCTTTCTAATGCAAAGACTTTTTTTAGCGCCTTTTTTGTGGCTTCTGAAGTTGTTGACATGATATCAAATATATATGAGAACTGTGAGAATGCGTCCACAGGTATGAACCAGGATGGTTTCCAAAACGGTCCAGCTTAATCAGTGTGAATTCTTGCCCGTTGTTCTGTCACCTGGGGCCAGTTTTGAAAATCCTTGCGGAATTTGATTTTGCCATTTGATTTTGCCATTTCACAATGCTCAGATTATGAAATCATTTCTTCAATTTCTTTGTCCATATCTTCTTGCCATTTATTTCATTCTGATGATGCCCCAGTGTCTATCATGAGCTGTCTTCAAAATTTTCTTTTGGCATATATTAGGTAGGATAATGCTGGTGAAACTTACTGGTAGATTAAAACTGTGTGTCAGACCCAGATTCGAACTCAGGGCTTTTACCTTTTGCGGCCAAGTGCTCTACCAACTGAGCTACCGAAGCACAACTCGCGACCCATGTTGCCCGCGAAAGTCAAAGGTCCCGAGTTCGAGTTTCAGTCTGATTCACAGTTTTAATCTGCTAGGAAGTTTCATATTAGCATACGGTCCGCTGCAGAGTGAAAATTTCATTCTGGAAACCCTTGAGAAACCTGTCAGAAGAAGTAACAAGCCATGGATGGCTCTGATAGGGATCTTTTTATTAAAATATGGCTGCATATTTTTTTTTCTTTGGCAAATATTCTGGCCATCAATTTTCATGGAATGCAGCATCATTGTTAGCGGTGTATCTTGGCTCATGGGTTCTAACATTTTTCAGTGATCAACTGAATATGAATTTATCTGTTTATTAATTTCTTCATTAAGTTGCAAGCAAGATTCTTCAGACATATAGAATATTTCTCCAGACCAATAGTGAGTTCTGATAAGTCTCTAGCATTGCAATGTTTTTCCGTTGACCTGCATCTGATTTCATAGTTATACCCATCAATGTGATTTGCCATCTGTGTAACCTCCAAACCATTTCACTCACAGTTATTTGCTTGTGTGAAATAATTGAACCAGA
This sequence comes from Schistocerca nitens, assembly GCF_023898315.1. Taxonomy (NCBI): domain Eukaryota; kingdom Metazoa; phylum Arthropoda; class Insecta; order Orthoptera; family Acrididae; genus Schistocerca; species Schistocerca nitens. The sequence goes on along the minus strand of NC_064623.1, from coordinate 29,034,119 downwards.
GACTTGTCATCTGTGATCAGTTCAAAACTTCTTTTGTACAAGAATTGGTGAAATTTCTACACACCATAAATCATAGGCCTTCTTTTCAGTCTAGCTGTATCTGGCCTGATGTACATTTAAATTCTTGGAAGCAAAGGGGATAGGTTTTTGTGTGACCTGTCCGAGTACTTGTTAGGCGATACTGCTCCAGTTCCATATCAAGGTGCATCGGTGGGTAATACCACAGTCTCAGTTGGCTCAAAGTGCACCAATTTAGATTCCATGATAATTTACTCCTTGAGCTTCAAAAATGCTACTTCTTCTTGCTTGGTCCATTTCAACTGTGCATTTTTGTTTAGAAGTTGATTCAGCAATCCAACAATTTCAGCAAATTCCTTGATGAATTTGTTGTTGTACTTTACTTTTTCAGAGAAAGATTCTAGTTCCTGAATATTCTTTGGATGAGGTAGCTTTTTTATTTCTTGCACACTAGCTTTGAATGGTTGTATTCCACCTGCATGAATGATGTGGTATTCTACTTTGTTTTTAAAGAATTCGCATTACTTTCTGTTGTATCTGGGGACAACTTCTTCCAGTCGTGAGAAATGCATTCCAGATTCTTCATGTCTTGATCCATATTTGTGCCAATAACAATTATGTCGTTAGAGTAATTTCCAGATCAACGTATGCTACTTGTGATTTGTTCCACAAATGGCTGGTATACTGCAGAAGTACTTGCTATGTTAACCAGTAACTTCTGGTATTCGAACAGTTCAAGTGGAGTATTGACAACTGCCATCTTCTTGCATTCTTTTCCCAGTTGTAACCGCAGATATGCGCCTGATAAAACTATTTTTGTAGAACATTTTTTGAAGGAACTCCTCAGGCCTTGGAAACGGAGACTGGTTTTTTTATGCTGGGAATTTACAGTCACTCTGAAATGTCCACAGATTCTTACTGGTCCATTTGGTTTTGGTACAGCCAGAACTGATGGAGCCCACTGACTGGTCTTCACTGGCTCCCAGATTCGTTCTTTAGCTCCCATTCATTCTCTAACTTTATCCATCATGGTAAAATGGTACTGGTCTGGGTCCAAAAACTTTTGGTGTGGCTCCTGTCCTTAATTTCAGAACTGCTTTGTAGATTTTGCAGGTGCCTAAGTCAGATACTTTTTGTGATAATATTCAGACTGAAAGCTTTGAACCAGTTCATGCCAAAGAGATTGACTATTTTTTGTGAGTTGACAATCATTAATGTAAGCTTTTTGGTTGTTCCATTGTATTTGACAACAGCAATCATTTTTACCTTTAAGTTAATTTTGGCTCCATTGAATGCCTTTAATGTCGAATTTGAATTAAAGTATTCTAGTGAACACAGAATTTCGAAGCATCTAGGTTTATTAGTGGGCAACTTGCACCACTACGAAACAGGAATTTCTTTGTGCATTTCCAGTGGTACACAGATTTTTCCTGAATCTTCATTGCTGATGAGTTCATTACTGCTAGCTGCATCAGCCAGTGCAACTTCATTATCTTCAGTATATTTTTTCGTGGTCAATGAGTCTGAATATTGATGATTCCTGGCAGTGAAAGAAATTATATTTCTTCGCAGGTGGGTGGGGGATATGTGGCCAGACCTCTTGCGTACCGAATTTACATTCATTCTGAAAATTGTGTAATTCACATTTTGGGCAAGACACATTTTTCCTGTTTGGGGGTTCGTTTCTTTTGATGAACTTCTTGAATGTGTCCTTCCCGATTTGTAGCGACTGGCCTCCTGAAAAATTTCAGGTGAATCTTCTGAATTTTCACCCTCGATTTCTTTCACAGTTGCCCGCATCTCGTGGTCGTGCGGTAGCGTTCTCGCTTCCCACGCCCGGGTTCCCGGGTTCGATTCCCGGCGGGGTCAGGGATTTTCTCTGCCTCGTGATGGCTGGGTGTTGTGTGCTGTCCTTAGATTAGTTAGGTTTAAGTAGTTCTAAGTTCTAGGGGACTTGTGACCACAGCAGTTGAGTCCCATAGTGCTCAGAGCCATTTGAACCATTTTTTTTTCTTTCACAGTTTGTTGAGTAGGTTCACATGCATCAGCAATCTTTAAAACTACATCCAGTGAAGTGCTGCTGTATAGTAGAACCGAATTCTGCGCAGTATCATGAGAAAAATTCAGTATAGTGACATCTGTGATCGATCTGTCAGTATACACTGAGGTGAGAAGTCAGATGGCGGTAGTATCACTTACAAAAAATATAAAACGGTAGTACATTGGCGGAGCTGCCATTTGTACTCTGATGAATCATGTGAAAAGGTTTCTGACGTGATTATGGCTGCGTAACAGGAATTAAGGCTTTGAACACGGAATGGTAGTTAGAGACAGACGTATTAAACATTCCATTTCGCAAATTGTTAGGGAATTCAATATTCAGCGAGTGACAATGTCAAGAGTGTGCCAGTAATACCACATGCCAGGCATTACCTCCACTCAAGGACAAGCAGGGGACCACGGCCTTCACTTAACGACCAAGAGCAGCAACGTTTGTGTAGAGTTGTCAGTGCTAATAGAGAAGCAACGCTGTGTGAATCAATATGGGACGTACGACGAACGTATCTGCTAGCACAGTGTGGCCACATTTGGCGTTAATGGGCTGTGGCAGCAGACGACTGATGGGAGTGCCTTTACTAAAGTGCGCGTCATATATCTTGGCGGCCGAGTTTAGGTTCGTTCTGCGCATCTGACGTCAAAACATACAGTCAGCCAATGAACAGAGAACGACGTTGCCAGATCTCGACTGTAGTACAGAGCACGGACGAGTGTCTTCAGTTTTAGAAACGTTCAGTCATAAATAAAGTAATAGAACAAAAGCAATGTCTTGATAGCAGACTTTGTTTTTTGAAAGTTTGGAAAAACCATTCTTTATGCCAATTGCTTCATTTTCTATTAATTAATTAAATCAAACAAGCAATAAGACTCTAAATTCAGGCGATAGCAAGGAAAGGTGTTTGTATCAATTTCACGAACCGCTTTTTCGCAATAAAGAACAGCGGTAATTGTTTATTTCCTATTGTACTTCGACGAAGTGCGAGTAATTCATAGGCATACCAACAGTGTTTGTCAGAATTTTGCGTGACATGTTAGAGTCCTTATTGATAAACATTGCAGGACGAGCTGCGTTAGCATAATGGTTAAGGCGTTGGATTAGAAGGCGATAGGTAACGAGTTCAAACCTTGTGCGATGCAAAATATTTTTTTTAATTTTAAAACATTATCGAAGTGTCTTACTTCACGAATTTTATTCGTTTGAATGCAGTTTTTTGAAATTTTTAGTGCTTTGTCTCTTCATTAACCCTTTCATGCTGCAGTCACGTGCTCCCCGCATTCCGCGCTGTGCGCGATTTTGTCATCACTGCACTGCTCGCCTGTGCAGACACATGGTGTTTCCACTGCTTTGACACACTTATCATTCGATTTCACAAAAACTATTTGGCCCAAAAATCAGATTTTTACACATCTTCTTGACTGATACCTTCCCCCCATAAATGACTTAATTTTGTTTCGATGTTCAACCCAGTTATTGTGCAGCATTAAATGTAGTAAACGATTGCACGAAATTTTGAAGAGTTTGCAGAGGTAAAAGTCCATAGCGTATACTTTCCGTATGGTCGATTTTAGTTGCCACAATGTTGAGAATGAAATGTGGACAAGGTACCCAAATTTCATATAAAATTTACTGTATAACAATATCTCATTTAATTTAAGTACCACATCGGTGTCATATGTAATATTGAGAAATATTCCGTCTTTCACGACTGTAATAAAAGTTTTATTTACACCGGGCGCGTTTGGCTTTATTTTAAAGCACTTCAGTCAGTCAAAGGAAGTGGGGGGGGAAGGTATCAGTCAAGAAGATGTGTAAAAATCTAATTTTTGGGCCAAATAGTTGTTGTGGAATCGAATGATAAGTGTGTCAAAGCAGTCGGAAACACCATGTGTCAGCACAGGCGATCAGTGCAGTGACAAAATCGCGCATAGCGCGGAATGCGGGGAGCACGTCTCTGTAGCAGCGAAAGGGTTAATGCGGCCGTGGTGGCTTTACTTCGTAAACTGCGCGCTCCCCCCTATATGTAAGCTTGCGAACTATACTGTACTATGGCGCTGTTTCTCTTGGCGCGTGCGTCGTGTGCAACTGGCAACGCAACAATCTCCCGCGTCTGGGCGGGCATGCGCGAGCCGCCAAGATAAAAGAATTCAACTATAGCAGCACGACACCGCCCGCAGCGCTTGTCCCGGGCTCGTGAACATAAACAACTGGAAAACCATGGCCTGGTCACACGAGTCCCGGTTTCGGTTGGTAAGATGTGATGGTAGGGTTTGAGCGTGGTGCATACCCCACGAAGCCATGGGCCGAGGTTGTCAACAAGGCACTGTGCAAGCTGCTGGTGGCTGTATAATGGTTTGCGCTGTGTTTACATGGGATAGACTGGGTCCTGTGGTTCAACTGAACCGATTGTTCACTGGAAATGATTATGTGCAGCTATTCAGAGACGATTTGCAGCTCTCGGTGGACTTCATCTTCGCCAACAATGATGGAATTTTTATGGATGACACTGCCCATGTCACTGGGCCACAATTGTTCGAGATTGGTTTGAAGAACTTTCTGGATAATTTGAGAGAATGGATTTCGCCACCCCAATCGACTGATATCAATCCCGTCGAACATTTTTGGGATATAATGAGAGTTTGCTTCGTGGAGAAAATCGTGCACCGGCAATACTTTCACTGTTATGGATAGATGTAGCAACAGCATTGTAAGGTGGTAGAATAAATGGTCAGATTCGCATCTTACATGAGACCTTTACAAATCTCAATGAGAAGGTGAAGATGACACCTAACGTAAATCGATAGTTATGAGAACATTTTCCTATCAGTGTTGTTGTTGTTGTGGTCTTCAGTCCTGAGACTGGTTTGATGCAGCTCTCCATGCTACTCCATCCTGTGCAAGCTTCTTCATCTCCCAGTACCTACTGCAACCTACATCCTTCTGAATCTGCTTAGTGTATTCATCTCTTGGTCTCCCTCTACGACTTTTACCCTCCACGCTGCCCTCCAATGCTAAATTTGTGATACCTTGATGCCTCAAAACATGTCCTACCAACCGATCCCTTCTTCTAGTCAAGTTGTGCCACAAACTTCTCTTCTCCCCAATCCTATTCAATACCTCCTCATTTGTTACGTGATCTACCCACCTTAACTTCAGCATTCTTCTGTAGCACCACATTTCGAAAGCTTCTATTCTGTTCTTGTCCAAACTAGTTATCGTCCATGTTTCACTTCCATACATGGCTACACTCCATACAAATACTTTCAGAAACGACTTCCTGACACTTAAATCTATACTCGATGTTAACAAATTTCTCTTCTTCAGTAACGCTTTCCTTGCCATTGCCAGTCTACATTTTATATCCTCTCTACTTCGACCATCATCAGTTATTTTGCTCCCCAAATAGCAAAACTCCTTTACTACTTTAAGTGTCTCACTTCCTAATCTAATTCCCTCAGCATCACCCGACTTAATTTGACTACATTCCATTATCCTCGTTTTGCTTTTGTTGATGTTCATCTTATATCCTCCTTTCAAGACACTGTCCATTCCGTTCAACTGCTCTTCCAAGTCCTTTGCTGTCTCTGACAGAATTACAATGTCATCGGCGAACCTCAAAGTTTTTACTTCTTCTCCATGAATTTTAATACCTACTCCGAATTTTTCTTTTGTTCCCTTTATTGCTTGCTCAATATACAGATTGAATAACATCGGGGAGAGGCTACAACCCTGTCTCACTCCTTTCCAAACCACTGCTTCCCTTTCAAGCCCCTCGATTCTTATAACTGCCATCTGGTTTATGTACAAATTGTAAATAGCCTTTCGCTCCCTGTATTTTACCCCTGCCACCTTCAGAATCTGAAAGAGAGTATTCCAGTCAACATTGTCAAAAGCTTTCTCTAAGTCTACAAATGCTAGAAACGTAGGTTTGCCTTCCTTAATCTTTCTTCTAAGATAAGTCGTAAGGTCAGTATTGCCTCACGTGTTCCAACATTTCTACGGAATCCAAACTGATCTTCCCCGAGGTCCGCTTCTACCAGTTTTTCCATTCGTCTGTAAAGAATTCGCGTTAGTATTTTGCATCCGTGACTTATTAAACTGATAGTTCTGTAATTTTCACATCTGTCAACACCTGCTTTCTTTGGGATTGGAATTATTATATTCTTCTTGAAGTCTGAGGGTATTTCGCCTGTCTCATACATCTAGCTCACCAGATGGTAGAGTTTTGTCATGACTGGCTCTCCCGAGGCCATCAGTAGTTCTAATGGAATATGTATATCAATATGTAATGCAAAAAGGGATGACACTCAATTGACGGTAATTAACACACCATTCCTATACAATGCATGTCTTTGAGCGGAAGGTAGAACAGAGAACGCGAGTCGAGTCACTTTTAGTTTTGAAAAGCCAGCTCCACAATGGCGTAGTGAAACTGTGCTGTGGGAGTTACGCTGGCAACCACTTAAAGGGGTGGCAGGAAAGAGGACAGCGACCCCGGGCCAGGTGACTCAAGCTGGAGGGCCGCCTGTAGCGAGGGCATCAGTACAAGAGCAGAGAAGAAGCTTTAGAAAACTGCGTCCAACGAGTGCAACACACGGAAAGGTCAATGTACTTTAGGCATCTAGAATGGCCACAAAACGTCCGATTGGTGGAAACTCACTAGGAAGGAGAAAACTACTGAAGTTTCGGCGCAGTTTGATACAAGGGAAGTTGCGATTGGTAGAGGGTGTTTCTACAAAATAAGAGGAACGCTCCTATTGGTCGAAAAAAGCCGTGATGTGAAAAAGGGAACCCAAGTGGAGGGAGGCAGTTCTGCCTTGAGAGGACAAGAGACAGATTTTGGAAGAGGTATCTTCTATGAGCTGGCGTCAAGGGCAGAACGGGGCGCTTAATGCTCCATACGACGCAGAGAAGAAATTGGTGTGGGCACTGCGTTCACAGTGGGTGCACTCCAGCTACAATTACCTGTAGCAACGTTTAGTTCCAACTGTGGAGAAACGGGCCAGCCAGATTGGTTAATTGTTCTTGTGAGAACTGAGAGGGCGCTATAATATGCACGCTGCTCCAACCATGCGTGTGTATATCGCCACATCATAAGACTAGCGCTGAGTACACGTTTTCTCGCATAACGAGAAACATAGGGAAAGTTTCTGCTGGGAAGTTCAGCAAAGGCCAGATTAGTTTTGTAGGAATTTCAGTGAGAGAGAGGGGCCTTGCAGAGAGCAGCACGTCGTAGCTTAAGGTAAATATCACGTGCAGAGGCATAAACTTTCTTGGTTTACCAGCTTGCGTCCACTGTAAACTCGAGCGACCATGGGTAATCTTGGTCCCAGATTTGTCACTTGACTAACCATCCACTGTAGACTTGATTGTCATCCTAAATAGTACCGAACTTTGAACCGGAATCGGATGATTTTCGTAGTTCTGACCAACATTATAACGTATGTATAGGAGCAATTTTGTAAAGAAACGTCCAATTATACTTTCATATTATTGTGCTTAGGAGTAATGTAAAGAAACTTCCAATTAAACTTTCATAATATTGTGCTTAACATTAATGTTCTTTCAGAGAGTTAATATTTAACATTGTTGTGTATAAACTTATTTCACTTTTTGTTTTTTTTGGAAGATGCGTTATCCATTGCGCTGTTTTTATGTTGGCGAGTTGAAAACTGCGTGAAAAGCTGTAATGTGGTGAGAAATATTGCGACATTAAACTTGTCATTTCACCTCACACAAATGTTCTCAATTCAAGAATAAGCAAGCAAGAACAAAACCCCCACAACCCTTACAGCATGTCTCAATACTTCTGCAGGGGACATCAAACGACTTGTTGAGTCCCTGGCACGTCGAGCTGCTGCAAACACAGGACGAAAGGAGCTCCGACACGATGTTAGCAGGTATGCCATGACTTTTGTCGTTTCAAGATAAGACACAGTCGCTCAAGGCAAAAGCACCACAAGGTGGTGCTTGAGGCTCCAAGCTGAGAGAGGTCCCAAGCGTAAGATTTATGTACAGTGGGTATCACAATTACTAGCGAAAACTCAGATGGGTGAAAGTGTATGAGGGAAAAGGGGGGATGTGGGATGGGGCCATATGACAAGTAGCTTGTGTGGAAAAATATTGTAGAACCAGCCGTGGTTAAGCAATATCTTAACCATCATATGAGATTGTAATCCCTTGCAATACCACGCGGATCAGTGTTTTTGGTTTAAAATGTGCCGATAGTTGCTTCCTTACTGAAATACACTCCTGGAAATGGAAAAAAGAACACATTGACACCGGTGTGTCAGACCCACCATACTTGCTCCGGACACTGCGAGAGGGCTGTACAAGCAATGATCACACGCACGGCACAGCGGACACACCAGGAACCGCGGTGTTGGCCGTCGAATGGCGCTAGGTGCGCAGCATTTGTGCACCGCCGCCTTCAGTGTCAGCCAGTTTGCCGTGGCATACGGAGCTCCATCGCAGTCTTTAACACTGGTAGCATGCCGCGACAGCGTGGACGTGAACCGTATGTGCAGTTGACGGACTTTGAGCGAGGGCGTATAGTGGGCATGCGGGAGGCCGGGTGGACGTACCGCCGAATTGCTCAACACGTGGGGCGTGAGGTCTCCACAGTACATCGATGTTGTCGCCAGTGGTCGGCGGAAGGTGCACGTGCCCGTCGACCTGGGACCGGACCGCAGCGACGCACGGATGCACGCCAAGACCGTAGGATCCTACGCAGTGCCGTAGGGGACCGCACCGCCACTTCCCAGCAAATTAGGGACACTGTTGCTCCTGGGGTATCGGCGAGGACCATTCGCAACCGTCTCCATGAAGCTGGGCTACGGTTCCGCACACCGTTAGGCCGTCTTCCGCTCACGCCCCAACATCGTGCAGCCCGCCTCCAGTGGTGTCGCGACAGGCGTGAATGGAGGGACGAATGGAGACGTGTCGTCTTCAGCGATGAGAGTCGCTTCTGCCTTGGTGCCAATGATGGTCGTATGCGTGTTTGGCGCCGTGCAGGTGAGCGCCACAATCAGGACTGCATACGACCGAGGCACACAGGGCCAACACCCGGCATCATGGTGTGGGGAGCGATCTCCTACACTGGCCGTACACCACTGGTGATCGTCGAGGGGACACTGAATAGTGCACGGTACATCCAAACCGTCATCGAACCCATCGTTCTACCATTCCTAGACCGGCAAGGGAACTTGCTGTTCCAACAGGACAATGCACGTCCGCATGTATCCCGTGCCACCCAACGTGCTCTAGAAGGTGTAAGTCAACTACCCTGGCCAGCAAGATCTCCGGATCTGTCCCCCATTGAGCATGTTTGGGACTGGATGAAGCGTCGTCTCACGCGGTCTGCACGTCCAGCACGAACGCTGGTCCAACTGAGGCGCCAGGTGGAAATGGCATGGCAAGCCGTTCCACAGGACCACATCCAGCATCTCTACGATCGTCTCCATGGGAGAATAGCAGCCTGCATTGCTGCGAAAGGTGGATATACACTGTACTAGTGCCGACATTGTGCATGCTCTGTTGCCTGTGTCTATGTGCCTGTGGTTCTGTCAGTGTGATCATGTGATGTATCTGACCCCAGGAATGTGTCAATAAAGTTTCCCCTTCCTGGGACAATGAATTCACGGTGTTCTTATTTCAATTTCCAGGAGTGTAATTCTGTCCAAAGAGGTTCGTCACTAGATCGAATATGTCAGTCCCGACACGTCAAAGGAAATACGCCAGTCGTGAGATCTGTCTGATTCCGGTGGCACCGATGCCTGTCCATCGTTCGTCCGTCCTGTCACTTGATTTTTGATCCAGTGATGTAGCGCTGCGTTTTGCTAGCATTTTTAGCAAATCGTGTTGGTCTTTTGACGCTCTCTGTTGTGCCGTAAACCTGCCTCTGTTGTAGAGTCTACATCTTGATAAGCTTCGTGAGTTCTGCCGCTACCATTCTGGATGGTCTTTATGATTCTTTGAATTCTCGTCGCCAGATAATACTTAATTGTAATTCTTGATGTGGTGTCCTGCCCACTTATCACGTGTAGGGTGCCTAAGGGATGCTGCATTCTTGGAATGGTATACAACAATTCAAACAAATAACATTAGTAAGAACTACCCGGCATCGGCGTAGGAAGAAGAAAGAAAAAGATTCATCAACTCTTAACCATAGTCGCTTTTCTTTTATTTCTATCAAGTTATGTGTGCACTATTACTAATTTATTAGGAACAAGTAAAATCTTTTCTTTATTTTACATCATACTGTGGGTTACATCATACAGTAGGTTACATCATACAGTAGGTGCCATCAACAAGGAGATTTTGATTTACTGAGCTTTCTTTCAGTTTATTTAGGAATTTAGGGAAACTTGTACTTTGTCTATGACCAGTGAACATCCAGCCCCAATATTTTAACGAATCGAAATGCCAAGTGTACAACAGCTCTCCAGATGAGTGCCTTCAGAAAAGCTAGTTTGTATGATGTCGTACAGGGTGTGATCAAAGAGTGGTAGGACTGATTTTATTACAATTAATTAATGGCACACACCGGTACAAACCCTTAATAGTGTTCGAAGTAGAATCCTTGTACTTCAGCACACCGAGTATAAACGTGTCTGTCAATCCATGAACGCCTTCTGAAAGTCTCTGGGCGCAATGCTGTTGAGTCTTCATTACAGTCACTTGGAGGTCTTCGATGGAGTGGAAATGTTGTCCCTTCACATCCTGTTGCAGGCGAGGGAAGAGGAAGAAGTCCAGCAGAGCCACGTCTGGGCTGTAGGCATGTTGAGACAACGTGGCAACGCTGTACTTAACCAGCCACTTCCAGACCAAAAGTGCAGCGGGGCATGGCACATTGTCATGGCGAAGCATCCAGGAATGGACAGTGTACGGTTGCATGCAGTCGACAAGTTTCTGCAACATCTCCAGCACTTCCTCGTAAAACTGTGCATTCACAATTTCCACAGGCGGTACAATCTCCTTGTGGACAACAGCGTGAGGATCAAAAAAGACCAGAAGCACGGTTTACACCCTGGGCTTACCCATTCAGGCCTTCTTTGAATAAGGAGACAAGCTTGCGTGCGATCCTGGAGTTCGGAACATCGTCCGTGGATCATACTGGAAACGCCAGCAACTGCGTTATCTAGAAAATGTGGTTCTCTCAAACACAGTCGAGAATTCCTGTTGAAAGTTGCTCATAATGCGCTTTTCGTTCGTCAGTCAAGAATTTTGACGCAAACATTGCCCAAAATTTTGTCATCACCAAATCTTGTGTAATGATGGTTTGAGTGGTTCTCTTAGAAAGGTTTACTGCTCACTAATCAGACGAATCGATAATCGACGATCAGAGTGCGGAAGCTGATTCAGTTTTTCTCTCATTTTCATCGACTACTGATGTCGATGGGTGACCGTTGCGTTGGTCATGCATCAAGAGCTCGCCCCCCCCCCCCTCCCTCCCTGAAACAACTTGTGCCACTCAAAAGCACTTGAGTGGCAGCATCCCCATACGCCTGCTTGAGCACATTGCCAGTTGCCGAGGCGGTTTTCTTTTCCAAGTTTGAAGCAAAATTTCATGGTGTAGCACAGCTTGAGATTTGTTGCATGCTGTAAATGACGACACTAGTTCAGAACGGCTCATGGGAAACAGTATGCTCACATTCCATCGGCCCGCACGCGGCTCTGGAGACTCACATTCTGTCTTTGGAGATCCACCTCCCCCCCCCTCCCCCACCCCCAACCAGTCAGCCACCCTTCTGTCTGTTTGTCTGGCCTACACAAAATCATCTGACTAGGTTTTGATCGCATACTGTATATCCTGAGCTATCTGCCGTACAATGATATAGTGTTTCAGGTTTGAATCCTGCCTCGGGCATGGATGTGTGTGGTGTCCTTAGGTTAGTTAGGTTTAAATAGTTCTAAGTCTAGGGGACTGATGACCACAGCAGTTAAGTCCCATAGTGCTTAGAGCCATTTGAACCATAGTCTTTCAGGCACATTCAGTGGTATATAAGGATACTGTTTGCAAAATGTGTTGCGGATAGAGTTTTTAGGAAAGAAGTAATAAATCAAATCGTCATTAGCTGAGCTGGAGTTTTACCGCAAGAGCAGCGAAATCTTATTAAGGGATAAACTTTTTCCCTTCATCGTTTTGTGGGGGTGTCAATGAGAAAGAGTTTCGTTAAACTTTGATATTACGCATAAAGTGTGTTGAAAGTCGCTAAGATGTCGCATTCTGAAATACTGGTTGAATGTAGTCTGCATAATTTTCGCTCCCTGATTTATGCTGCATCGTGAGATGTACACAGTTACTAACTTTAATACTTGATTTATTGTGTTAAACCTTTAATTCATGATCACGTCTCTTCATGAGTAGATTATGACAGCACTTTAAATTAGATTAGTAATTATTTAAAACACTGAGAATCAAATTTGAGTTTCAGCCAATTATCGATATATACTGACGCATTTAATCTGTTGTGTGCGACATATCAATATAGTTTCTTTACTAACATTTATCAATAATATTTTTCTTTTAATTAATCTCTTACAAAATTATAAAATTTCATAATCTTCCATAGAAAGAAGCCAGGCAACTGAGAGCAGGACTTGGCATCTGAGGGTTTCATACAAACTTAATTTTGCATACAGGATGATTCCATGATGATTTTACAAGCGTTCATGGATGATGGAGAAGGGTAGATGTATCAATTTGAGGTACAGGATCATGGTCTGGAAACTTTTAGGCCAACATCGTTCCGATACCTCTCACTGTGTACTTCTACTGGAAGCTCTTTGCTTTCCATATTTTACGGGGAGATAAATTTGTTTTGTACACATTGGCTCTAAGATGCATTAAGAACTATGAGCACTTGTCCAGTAGGAGAGACATACAGGGTGATTCAAAAAGAATACCACAACTTTAGGAATTTAAAACTCTGCAACGACAAAAGGCAGAGCTAAGCACTATCTGTCGGCGAATTAAGGGAGCTATAAAGTTTCATTTAGTTGTACATTTGTTCGCTTGAGGCGCTGTTGACTAGGCGTCAGCGTCAGTTGATGCTAAGATGGCGACCGCTCAACAGAAAGCTTTTTGTGTTATTGAGTACGGCAGAAGTGAATCGACGACAGTTGTTCAGCGTGCATTTCGAACGAAGTATGGTGTTAAACCTCCTGATAGGTGGTGTATTAAACGTTGGTATAAACAGTTTACAGAGAATGGGTGTTTGTGCAAAGGGAAAAGTTCTGGACGGCCGAGAACGAGTGATGAAAATGTAGCACGCATCCAGCAAGCATTTGTTCGCAGCCCAGGAAAATCGACTCGCAGAGCTAGCAGAGAGCTGCAAATTCCACAATCAACTGTATGGAGAGTCCTACGAAAAAGGTTAGTTATGAAACCTTATCGTCTGAAATTGGTTCAAGCACTGTCTGCAGCACATCATCACTGGCCTCCAAGAAGCCCTGATCTTACCCCCTGCGATTTTTTCTTATGGGGGTATGTTAAGGATATGGTGTTTCGGCCACCTCTCCCAGCCAACATTGATGATTTGAAACGAGAAATAACAGCAGCTATCCAAACTGTTACGCCTGATATGCTACAGAGAGTGTGGAACGAGTTGGAGTATTGGGTTGATATTGCTCGTGTGTCTGGAGGGGGCCATATTGAACATCTCTGAACTTGTTTTTGAGTGAAAAAAACCTTTTTAAATACGCTTTGTAATGATGTATAACAGAAGGTTATATTATGTTTCTTTCATTAAATACATATTTTTAAAGTTGTGGTATTCTTTTTGAATCACCCTGTATTTCACAGTGGCAAAAATGAGAGAGTGCTCATACCTCTTAAGGTATGCATCTTAGAGCCCAAGTGTACTCGACTATTTTCTTTTCTTTCGTTGACCTCTAGTACCTCCTACCAACATATGGGAAGCAAAGAGCTTGCGACTGAAGAGACCCGCTATCAAAGGTATCAGAACGATTTTCGTTTGTAACACCTTCATCTGTAGACTGTGATGAGTGACTCTGCCAGTGTCAGAATATGAGGCATCCACTGGTCGGCCACAACATTATGACCTCCTAACTAATAGCTGATATGCACACTTTTGTACACATAACAGCAGCAACGTGTCATCGCAGGGAAACAATAAGGGCTCGGTGTCGCTGGACGGAGTTGACACCACATCTGCACAAGTCATCTAATTCTCATTCGTTCAGGGAAGGGGGGGGGGGCAATGAGCTCTGACGCCACATTCAACCATATCCCAGATATCTCCAGAATGAGATTTTCACTCTGCAGCGGAGTGTGCGCTGATATGAAACTTCCTGGCAGATTAAAACTGTGTGCCGGACCGAGACTCGAACTCGGGACCTTTGCCTTTCGCGGGCAAGTGCTCTACCAACTGAGCTATCCAAGCCCGACTCACGCCCCGTCCTCACAGCTTTACTTCTGCCAGTATCTCGTCTCCTACCTTCCAAACTTTTTTACATCCCAGATATGTTCGATCGGGTTCAGATCTGGCAAGTTCGGGGGGCCAGCACATCAATGGGAACTCGCCACCATGTTTCTCAGACCACTCCGTCACACCTGTGGCCTTGTTACATGGCACATCGTCTTGTTGAAAGATGCCACTGCCGTCAAGAAACATGATCGTCATGAATGAGTGTACGAGGTCGTCAGATACTGTACGATACTCCTTGGCCATCGTAGTGCCTTGCACGAGCTCCACTAGACCCGTGGATGCTCACACGAATGTTTCCTGGAGGATGGCGGAGCCACCGCCACCGTGTCTCCATCGCGCAGCGTAGGTACTAACAAGGGAACCTCCCCATCGCTCCCCCCTCAGATTTAGTTATAAGTTGGCACAGTGGATAGGCCTTGAAAAACTGAACACAGATCAATCGAGAAAACAGGAAGAAGTTGTGTGGAACTATGAAAAAAATAAGTAAAATATGCAAACTGAGTAGTCCACGTGCAAGATACGCAACATCAAGGGGAGTGTGGGCTCACGACCGCCGTGGTCTCGTGGTTAGCGTGAGCAGTTGTGGAATGAGAGGTCCTTGGTTCAACTCTTCCCTCGAGTGAAAAGTTTACTTTCTTTATTTTCGCATAGTTATGATCTGTCCGTTCGTTCATTGACGTCTCTGTTCACTGTAATAAGTTTAGTGTCTGTATTTTGCGACCGCACCGCAAAACCGTGCGATTAGTAGACGAAAGGACGTGCCTCTCCAATGGGAACCGAAATAATTTGATCGCAAGGTCATAGGTCAACCGATTCCTCCACAGGAAAACACGTCTGATATATTCTTTACGACACTGGTGACGGCATGTGCGTCACATGACAGGAATATGTTGTCGACCCACCTAACTTGTACACTTGGCAAATGGGTAAAGAGATTCTTCTACCTTGCCCTATTTAGGTTTTCTTGTGGATGTGATAATCGCTCCCAAAAAAGTGATGAAAACGTAAGAGTTTGTCACATAAGCTGCAACAAATGAATACAACAGTTTCACAGTCGCACAGTTTTCCCTGTGCTCTGTCAAAACATATGTTTTTAACGTTTTCAAATTTTTCCGTGTCTACACCGTCAAATACTGCATATGTCCAAGCAAATAAATCTGAACATGTCCTGGAACTTTGGAGAGCGAAGTTGATTATGTGTGAGTACCTGAACTTTGATAATTGTCTGAAAATAAAAAATTAAAATTTTCACTCGAGGGAATACTTGAACCAAGGACCTATCGTTCCACAGCTGCTCACGCTAACCACAGGACCACAGCGCTACTGAGCTGCTCCTCTCCTTAATGTTGCATATCTTGAGCATGGACTACTCAATTTGTATATTTTGCTTATTTTTTTCATAGTTCCACACAACTTCTTCCTGTTTTCTCGATTGATCTGTGTTCAGTTTTTCAAGACCTATCCACTGTGCCAACTTATAACTAAATCTGAGGGGGCTGCGATGGGGAGGTTCCCTTGTAAGGAGCTGTTGCCCCGGAGGACGACGGATTCGCGCCCTACCGTCGGCATGATGAAGATGGTATCGGGATTCATCAGACCATGGAACGCTCTGCCACTGTGCCAATGTCCAGTGTCGATGCTGGCGTGCCGGTTTCAGTCGTAGTTGCCGATGTCGTGGTGTTAGCATTGGCAGATTCATGGCTCTTCGGCTGTGAAGGCCCATCGTCAGGAGTGTTCAATGCACTGTGTGTTCAGACACAATGGACTCTGTCCAGCATTAAAGTCTGACGTTAATTCCGCCACAGTTCGCTGCCTGTCCTGTTTTACCAGTCGGCCCAGCCTATGACACCCAGCATGTCTAATGAGGGATCGTTGCCCTACATGGTTTCACCTTGGTTCCACCGTGTGTTGAAAATACTCACTGCAGTAAACACCCAACAAGTCGTGCAGTTTCCAAAATTTTCGTGCCAAGACTCTGGGCTATCACCGTCTGGCCTCGGTCACACGCCTTCCACATTCTACACACCGACAGCACGCTCGCTGATACAGGGTGTTTAAAAAATGACCGGTATATTTGAAACGGCAATAAAAACTAAACGAGCAGCGATAGAAATACACCGTTTGTTGCAATATGCTTGGGACAACAGTACATTTTCAGGCGGACAAACTTTCGAAATTACAGTAGATACAATTTTCAACAACAGATGGCGCTGCAAGTGATGTGAAAGATATAGAAGACAACGCAGTCTGTGGGTGCGCCATTCTGTACGTCGTCTTTCTGCTGTAAGCGTGTGCTGTTCACAACGTGCACGTGTGCTGTAGACAACATGGTTTATTCCTTAGAACAGAGGATTTTTCTGGTGTTGGAATTCCACCGCCTAGAACACAGTGTTGTTGCAACAAGACAAAGTTTTCAACGGAGGTTTAATGTAACCAAAGGACCGAAAAGCGATACAATAAAGGATCTGTTTGAAAAATTTCAACGGACTGGGAACGTGACGGATGAACGTGCTGGAAAGGTAGGGCGACCGCGTACGGCAACCACAGAGGGCAACGCGCAGCTAGTGCAGCAGGTGATCCGACAGCGGCCTCGGGTTTCCGTTCGCCGTGTTGCAGCTGCCGTCCAAATGACGCCAACGTCCACGTATCGTCTCATGCGCCAGAGTTTACACCTCTATCCATACAAAATTCAAACGCGGCAACCCCTCAGCGCCGCTACCATTGCTGCACGAGAGACATTCGCTAACGATATAGTGCACAGGATTGATGACGGCGATATGCATGTGGGCAGCATTTGGTTTACTGACGAAGCTTATTTTTACCTGGACGGCTTCGTCAATAAACAGAACAGGCGCATATGGGGAACCGAAAAGCCCCATGTTGCAGTCCCATCGTCCCTGCATCCTCAAAAAGTACTGGTCTGGGCCACCATTTCTTCCAAAGGAATCATTGGCCCATTTTTCAGATCCGAAACGATTACTGCATCACGCTATCTGGACATTCTTCGTGAATTTGTGGCGGTACAAACTGCCTTAGACGACACTGCGAACACCTCGTGGTTTATGCAAGACGGTGCCCGGCCACATCGCACGGCCGACGTCTTTAATTTCCTGAATGAATATTTCGATGATCGTGTGATTGCTTTGGGCTATCCGAAACATACAGGAGGCGGCGTGGATTGGCCTCCCTATTCGCCAGACATGAACCCCTGTGACTTCTTTCTGTGGGGACACTTGAAAGACCAGGTGTACCGCCAGAATCCAGAAACAATTGAACAGCTGAAGCAGTACATCTCATCTGCATGTGAAGCCATTCCGCCAGACACGTTGTCAAAGGTTTCGGGTAATTTCATTCAGAGACTACGCCATATTATTGCTACGCATGGTGGATATGTGGAAAATATCGTACTATAGAGTTTCCCAGACCGCAGCGCCATCTGTTGTTGAAAATTGTAACTACTGTAATTTCGAAAGTTTGTCTGCCTGAAAATGTACTGTTGTCCCAAGCATATTGCAACAAACGGTGTATTTCTATCGCTGCTCGTTTAGTTGTTATTGCCGTTTCAAATGTACCGGTCATTTTTGAAACACCCTGTACTACGAGCAGTGTGCGTGTGTGTGACCAGCGGTCATTCCTCACCACGTGATGCCGCCACAGCTGGAATAGGTTTGTACTGATAGTAGCTCAGTGGTCATAATATTCTGGATGACCAGTGTAAACGGCCGTAATTTTTGATTGCATTGTCTAACGAGCTTATGTAGGCTGACAGAAGCTGAAGAAATGAATTAAAATTTGTGCCACAGCCAGAAGTTGAGCTCTGGCCCCCTTACGTAAGGAGGTGTGCTAGCCACTACACCACCGCAGCAGTATAGCCAGCACAGCTGCGTGGACTATCGTAGTACAATGTCCTCCCTACCATGAACTTCAAGTCACATCTTCATCTTACTTTTCCCTTATTAGATCGTCACTATTGACAAGGCTCTCCTGCATCAAAATATCACCCCACCATTGTACGTAGTGAGGAAATCCTGCCTGTACCTTAGGTGTAGGTGATCTATAGATCTATACAATTAAATTTTCCTTGACACACTTGAGTCGCATCTTTATCTTGTTCAGCTTCTATCATTATCGTGACCTGCCAGGGTAGCCGAGAGTGATAAAGTACTGCTTCCTGGACTCATGTAGGCCTGCTGGCCCCGAATCGAATCCGCCCAGCGTATTAACGTCGAGGGCTGGTGCTCCGGGCGGCCTTTATGTGGTTTTTAGGCGGTTTTCCACAGCCCGATACTTGAATACCGAGCTGGTCCCCACATCCTGCCTCAGTTACACGGCTCGCAGAAATCTGAACACATTCACACTCTTCCATTCCACTAGATGCAAACAGTTGGGGTATACTAATTCCTTCCTGGAAGGGAGGGGGGGGGGTTATGGGGTGGCGACAGGAAGGGCATCCAGCTACCCCTTCAAATTAACATGCCACATCCAATTAACCAGCAGACCCCACAAGCCGGGATTAATGCTTGGAAAGAGGGAAAGAGAGAGCTTCTATCATTATTGCGGATAAAGATAAGACTCAAATGTCTCAAG
Source organism: Schistocerca nitens (assembly GCF_023898315.1). NCBI lineage: Eukaryota > Metazoa > Arthropoda > Insecta > Orthoptera > Acrididae > Schistocerca > Schistocerca nitens. The sequence continues at coordinate 29,015,006 of NC_064623.1, read as the reverse complement.
CGATATCAGGCATATATAAACGTAGGCTTCCGCGCCACTGTCACAATCAATAAAATTTTTCTGGGTTTGTGACCACAATATGTAAAACTACCGCCTCAGCCGGCGCTAGAAAGCAAGAAAACGACGCCACGTCACAACTACCGCCTGGTTTTCCATTCGCCGATATCCACCAATCACAAGCATTAATGCAAACATCAATCGAAACGTCGCGTTTCACCAATGAAAAGAAATAATAACTTCTAACACCCCTCTCCTTCATCCTTAACAGCCTATCAGGATTAGATAACGCCCAAGTTTGGTATATAAGAAACAAAGTTTTCTCATTCAGCAGTAAACAAACACAAACCAAAGAAGGTCACTTGAAATAGTGACCGAAGCGTCGGTGGTTTTACCTATTGACAATGCGGTCAGAAACCCAGAAAAATTTTATTGACGATATCAGACTTATACAGAGCGTTTCATAATTCGTGTTACACACTTCTATACGTTATAGAAGCGACTTAGCAAATCAAGTTTTGCATAGCGACCCATGTCTGGAAACGTCATCCAGTGACACTACAGAACATCAAAGTTACAGGCGCCAGCACCTGTAAATGTAAGGAAATAGAAGGTGACTCTGTTGTGATGTTACAGACCTTCAACGATGACGGAGAAATGTATCAGTTTGAGGTAATGGTCCTGGCACCAGGAGCGAACAAGTCAAGAGTTATAAGCGACAATCGTTCTCACACCTCTTATGGTGGTACATGTAATGGCAGTGTTGTTGCTGCGATTGTAGGGTAGGCAACTTTCAGAGGTGGTAGTACAGACCAAAATAGGAAAAAATGACTAGTAAACATGGGCTCTAAAAGGCTTGGCTTAAGATCCATGAGCACTTGTTCAATAGAGGAGATGTGTTTCAGACTAGTGAAGATGAACAAGTGCTCATAGGTCCTCAGGTATGCATTTTAGAGCCCATGATTACGAAACATTTTTGCTTGTTTTGGTCCATTCTACCACCACTGAAAGTTGCGTACCCTACATTCTTACTTACAACAGTACCGGTACATGTATTCCACTGTCAAAGGTATCAGAATGATTTTGACTTGTAACTTATGGCTAGTTCGTTTCCAAACCAGAGACACTCATCTCAGTTTGAGACATTTGTCTAACAACGAACTGATCCTATAGTGGTACCATTTTGGCAGTTGAAATACAGAATCCAAAAAAGTGTAGAAAGATTTGACTGTCTACCAGGGTCATAGGTATGCATGTGATGGGTGAGACGGACTGACACCTGTCGCTATCCACAGGACAACGGGCTCTGCACCTTCGATGTGAAGACGAAGTCCGCCTGCTCCGGGGACTCTGGTGGACCTATCTTCTGCGCTGGTAGGGTCATCCAGTTTGGACTCATCGTAAGCGCCAGATACGAGAACTGCACGTTTTGGTACTGCGGCGCGCCGGCCGTCTGGAACGTCCACATGTTTGTGGGCTTCTACCACGACTGGATCGTCCAGACGATGAACAGATATCCGGACGAGACCCGGTCAGCCAGCAACCGCCGCCGATCCGCAGCCTGGCTAGAGACTCTACTGGTCAGCCTACTGACACCCCAACTGAGCCCTTTAATAAATGCGCGTACACCTCTCTGACCTGTCGTTTATTTATTTCCTTAAGTAACCTGTCCCTTTTTCTACAATTATCGTCGAACTGGGTGAGAGTGTACCTAGGTGGGCGAGAATGTGCCAACGTCGGATTTGACTCTTGCGTCCCATCTAGCGGTTTTTCTGTGGAAGTAGGGCGTTCCATCTACTCGCTAAAGTTCACTAGTGTTGTCAACGCTCAGGCTGCACACGTTCCTTTGTTCATTTCGCCTCATCGCTGCTATCCGTACTTTAAATTGGTGGCTGCTTCATCAGTTTTATGGATAACTGGAATATAGCCTTGTTTGTTCACTGTAGTGTAATTTAAATCACGGGAAGGTGAATTAGTGCATCAATGCTGTAACAATTTGGAAGATGGCTGTGTAGGAACGTTCCCGCCTCCCCCCCCCCCTCCAGATCACTGAGCGCCATGCACTCCACTCCACCTTTCATTTACGCCTCCCATCCCCCATGCAGATCTTCTATGACCTCACTCCTTTCCCCCATCTGCTGCTTTTCCTAGAACATATCTGTGTACTCTACACCTCCCACCACCTCGATCCCCATCATCCAGTAGTTGCTCATCTCCTCTCCAACACCTTCCACGCTACTGCGCCTTCACTGTTGTGTCCCCCCTACCCTCCACCTGTACACCCATCACCTCCTTTCCTGAGGTGGCTTCCACCAACTCCCCCTCCCAGATGATGCCCTCTCTCCCTCCATTTATCCTTTCTGATCCTCACCTCCCTCTCCCTCCCTCTGTCCTTTTCCTCCACTCCCTCTCCCCCCTTCCATCCTGTTCTTCCCTGCTCTTCCCTTTTCTCCCCTCGAGTCCTTTGCTTTCCCCTCCCTGCCTTCCCCAATCCTTCTCGCATCTGCTCTGCTACCCCTTTTTCTATGTCCCTCCATCGACTCCCCCCTTTTTCTTTTCCACTCCTCGCCACTTTTTCCCCCTCATCGGTCCGGGTCCTTCCCCCGCTCCAATCTGCTGCCGTGTCGACTATATTGCTGTTTTCAGTGAATGTTCAGTGATGTGCGTCCCCTTCAGTGTTACGAACAGCCACCCTACTGTCGCTAGTTGTGTTTTTTATCTCATGCAAACAGACACCAGACTGTCACCGTGTTTTTTCAATGTGCCTGTCTACTTAATGTGTGTCTTCATCCTCATAATCAACGCCGTGTTATTATATTTTAAATTCCGCAACATTCCGCCATTTTACGAGGGTGGGTCAAATGAAAACCTTAAATATTTTTTAAAATATTAGTTATTGTGCAGAAGTGGTACAGAGCTGTATCACTTTTCAACATAACCTCCCCCACACTCAATGCAAGTCCTCCAGCGCATACAAAGTGCATAAATTCCTTTAGAAAAAAATTCTTTTGGTAGTCCGTGCAACCACTCATGCACCGCATGGCATACCTCTTCATCAGAACGGAACTTCTTTTCTCTCATTGCGTCTTTGAGTGGTCCAAATACATGGAAATCACTTGGGGCAGGGGCTTGTGAGCATGGTGGATGAGTAAGACACTCAAAATGCATTTCTATGATTGTTGCAACTGTTGTACGGGCAGTGTGGGGCCTCGCATTGTCATATTGCAATAGGACAACTGCTGACAGCAATCCACGTCGCTTTGATTTGATTGCAAACAGCAGATGATTTTCTTAGGAGATCTGTGTATGATGCACTGGTAACAGTGGTCCCTCTAGGCATGTAATGCTCCAAAATGACGCCTTTTTCGTCCCAAAAGAGAGTCAGCATAATCTTCCCTGCTGACGGTACTGTTCGAAACGTCTTTGGTTTTGGTGATGAGGAATGGCGCCATTTCTTGCTCGCTCTCTTCGTTTCCGGATGGTGGAAGTGAACCCAGGTTTTGTCCCCAGTATCGATTCTGGCAAGGAAGCCATCACATTCTCGTTCAAAGCGCCGAAGAAGTTCTTCACAAGCACCAACACGCCGTTCTCTCATTTCTGGAGTCAGCTGCTGTGGCACCCATCTTGCAGACACTTTGTGAAACGGGAGCACATCATGCACAATGTGGTGTGCTGACCCATGACTACTCTGTAAACTCGCTGCAATGTCATTCAGTGTCACTCGGCGGTTTTCCTTCACTATGGCTTCAACTGCTGCAATGTTCTGTGGAGTCACAATTCGTTGTGCCTGACCTAGACGAGGAGCATCTTCCACTGAAGTCATACCATTTGCGAATATCCTACTCCATTCGTAGAGTTGCTGCTGTGACAAACATGCATCACCGTACTGAACCTTCATTCGTCAATGAATTTCAATAGGTTTCACACCTTCACTACGCAAAAACCGAATAACAGAACGCTGTTCTTCCCTGGTGCAAGTCGCAAGTGGGGCGGCCATCTTTATACTGATACTGCGACGGTATGTGTGCATCTGCACTATGCTGCCACCTACAGGCCATTCTGCACGCTGTTTGTAGCACGCTTACCAACTTACAGGATAACGGCGCGAAATTTCGATTTATTATTACAAATTTAAGGTTTTCATTTGACTCACCCTCGTACTGTTATTGACAAAGTCACCGTTTTATCGCCTTACTTTATATTGTTTGTTATCTTACCATTCTATATTTATCCCTTCTCTCGGCTGTAGAGCACCGTATTAAGCTGCTGTCAGCCCACCCCGCTCCCCTCTGGGAGGGGAGGGGGGAGGGGGTGGGGGAAATCGAAAATCAATAAAGGAAAAAAAGGGTTCGTTTCTATAAATTCAACAGTCCCCGTAAAACACATGAAGTTGTGAGAAGTCGGCACTTATGGTGGTGAGTGTTTGAGTGTGCCACTAACTTTTTGTCTATTTTTCCTTTGTTATGTAGAGTATACACAAGAAGTGTTGGAGGATAGCAGTATCGCAATTGAACAGATAAACAGTTACGCCTAGCATTGGAGAACATAAAGAATAGAAAGATTTCCATCACTGAAGCTCTAAAAAGTGCTTCAGACGACGTTTTAATTTCATTTTTTCATTGGGGCCCTTATTATCTTTGAAACACAAGCTGTGACATGGTCGTGAATTGAACAGTGACCCAAATGTAGAATAAATTTCGTGTAGTTCACGTCTACAGTAATAAATTTTTTGTCATCAGACTACCGGTTTCGGTCTATGATGACCATCTTCAGATCTGTTTTAGAAGATGTCCGAATATACTGGAGCCATAGTGGCATCGTCAAACGCTAAACACAAAATCAACGCCAGCATCGTCAAATATGAGGTCTGTCTAAAACGTATCCGACCTTTGATTTTCCCGCGCAGAATAGACACGACAGCACGGCACCACTGTACACAGTAAAGGAAGATACCTTTATGCGCACGCGTGGATTTCGTCCCGGCCTTCCAGTGCGTCAGTCGCTGCCTGTCGGTCGCTGAGCGAGTTTCTACACAACGTGTTCGTCGGATTGCCGAGTCTCTCAAGGTGACTGAACGTGTTGAGCAAAGATACTGCATCAAATTTTGCCAAAAGCTTGGTGATTCTCAAAGCGAAACAGTTCACAAGATTCAGCAGGTGTTTGGAGAAGATGCGATGGGTGTAACACAAAATTTGATGATGGCATATCATCGTTGGACCGTGCGAGAGATTGCCCAAGAGGTTGGAGTGAGTAAAAGATCTGCACATGCAATTTTGCGTGATGACTTGAACTTGCACCGAGTGGCTGCAAAATTCGTGCCAACGTTGTTGTTGCCGAAACAAAAACACCTCCGTTTTGACGTTGCACAGGACATTGTGGACACCACCAACACTGATCCTGGGTTTATGAACACCTTGATAACTGGAGATGAGTCATGGGTGTACGGGCACGACCCAGAAACAAAAAGACAGTCGTCTCAATGGAAGCATCCCGATTCTCCAATGCTGAAGGAAGTGCGGTAGATGCGAAGCAAAATCAAGGTGATGCTGACTGTCTTCTCTCATGTCCATGGAATTGTGCATCACGGATATGCACCAGAAGGACAAACAGTGACAAAGGAGTACTATCAAGATGTTCTTCAGCGACTCCGTGACGCAGTTCGCCACAAAAGACCAGACATGTGGACGGCGAAAAACTGACAACTGCATCACGACAACGCCCCCGCACATTCATCCCATTTCATTCAAAATTTCTTGTCCAAACATAGAATTACAGACGTTCGCCAACCACTCTCCAGACATGGCTCCTTGCGACTTCTGGTTGTTTCCAAAATTGAAGACGCCACTGAAAGGATCCCGTTTCGAGAGTAGAGAAGAGATAATGCGGAACACGACGACGGAGCTGAACACCATTCCAAAAGAAGACTTCCAGAGGTGTTTCCAGCAGTGGAAGAAATGGTGGGCTAAGTGTGTGCAAGCACAAGGGGCCTACTTTGAAGGGGATTAGGGTCCCAACCCTGTCAGATATTCGAAATATTGTTTCTGGCCAAAGGTCGGATACTTTTCAGACAGGCCTCATACATGTATATTTGACGATGCTGGCGTTGATTTTGTGTTTAGCATTTGACGATGCCACTATGGCTCCAATATATTGCGACATGATTTTATAAAACCGATCTGAAGATGGTCATCGTAGACAGAAACGGGTAGTCTGATTACAAAAAATTTGTGACCATAAACGTGTACTAAAGGAAATTTATCTTTGAAACATACTTGTAGGTGCCTAGGTATGTATGTTATGCGGTACCTATTTTGTTAGATGAATGGTAATATTAGGTGTGTTCCATTTTCATCTTAAAATTTGCTAGCAGGTACCTATTGCCACTGAGAGAAATCATTTTTATGTGTGTTTGCAGGTATGGCGTACACCATTACATCCACAACACTAAAGTACAAGGGTGTTATACTGAAATAAAAGTAATTTTCGTTCCTGACAGTGAGCTACAATAGTATTTTCTTCCCCCAGAATTTCTGGCAAATGTTCAAATGGAAATTGTTTCCTGGTGAATCGGTGAGAGGTGAGAATGTGCCACTGATTTGCTTCCATTCGTTTAAGTCTTAGATGAATAGTGGCACAATCTGACCCCACGATTGGGTGAGAATTTTCCACATCAAAAGCTGTACTCTCCTCGCGAGACAAAAATTTCGTTGACCCACATCCTGCAAGAGGATGTACGTAGCAACGTTGCAGCGAAACGTGAAAGCCATACAATCAATTGTTTCGAATGTGTGTAGAAAAAAACCATAAAATTTGGCACATTCTGACCCTATTTGGCGGTACGTAAATCGTTGAGTTTGTAAGTATAGTACACTGCTCGCCATTAGAAGTGTAACGCCGGAAGAAGTAGCAGATATGTGAATTTCACTTATTCTGTGCAGACATCGCAGTCGGAAAAATACTGGATATAGTTTGTAGCTGATATGGACCCTGTACATCTACAATGTGTCCATACCTTGCAAGCCACTGCGAAGCGGATGGCAGAGGCTACGTCCATTTGTACCAGTTGTCAGGGATTTTTCCCGTTCCTTTCGCGTATGGGCCACGGATATAATTACTATTTACATGCCTCTGCGTGTGCTGTAATTAATGTAATCTTTTCCTCACAATCCCTGTGGGAGCAATACCTAGGCGGCTGTAGTGCACTCCTGGGTCCATCACTTAAGGTTGCTTCTAGAAACTTTTCCAGTATACTTGCACGGGTCGGTTTGCAATTCTCTTAGGACCGGTTGTATGAACATCGCTGACTGGAGATCAAATTTGACATTAGATCAGCAACTGAACTACGTTCAGAACTAAGCTGTAATGTATAACGCTAAACTTTGGTCCAACGAAGCAGGTTCGGACCTGATCTAGGGTAGCACCTAACATGCTAGGCAACAGGGCTCAAATCGGTTATCAACACGATTACTGCGCTTCGCGAAGGTGTCGTACTATAAGCATGGAAGCAAGTAAACAGAAAATGGGGTGATCCTCAAACTTTTCTCAGTGCGAGAAAGATTGGGCGACGGAAATTGTGTTTGAGCAGTATAAATATATAATTGAGTGAGAAAAGATAAAGTCACTGCGGCCAACAAGATAAGGACACGGAGAGAAGTTGCCGTTGACTATAATTCGCGTAACATCCGGACAAAGAGTGACTGGAAGAGTTTGAAAATGTGTTACGAAAGTTTTAAGAAAAGGACCACAAAGAATTTGCGCATGACAATGTATATTTTCAAGACGTACTTTCTAATTATTACGTCCCATTTTTTTGTATGTGGTATGAAAACTGGAGCAAAAACAGAGTCAAAACTTCTCAGAAAATGAAAAGGAAAGAGAAAATGGTTGCACTGAGTTAGTAAGAACGGCAGTGCACTAAAATGCTGTACTAACTTTACTCCGACAGTGCAACATGGCATATTTTGCACGGAAAATAACCTCTAATTACAGGTAGATGCGCAACACGCCACCCAGGATTCTGTTATAGTGTCAGAATCTCGTCACAAAAACAAAAGAACACGAAATGTTTTCGCTAAGAAACACCAGTTTTACAAGAGAAGATTACAATGCCTCGAGTGTGAACATAAAATCGAAATAATGTGCGTACTTGTAGAACTGAGATAAGAATGGAAACCCTCAAAATATCTAAATAAATTGAATAATTGGAACTTAAAGAAATGAAAAGCCGACCAGACTTTTAACCTAATACATTGTAAATTTTTCCAATCCTGAAACTTTTCTCAATCATTGCACTGTGAGTGCTATTACCTTCGTTTTCTGTTCGTATGTATCCTACTGCAATTTTATCGTGGACAGATTTTCATCCCAAAGGTATAAGAAGTGTTTTGTATACATTTTAATATTTGATTAAGGTTTTGAGACGAATTTGTCGTGTAAATGGTAGTTTATAATATTATTCGTGGTGTTATTGTTCTGATACAGAGTTCAATAACCAGGAGACAGAGAAGTAACTAGAACTAAAAGAAAGGAAACCAACACTCTTGTACATTTATTCCAATTTTTTAACTTCTTCTATGGATACGTTGTTAATGAATGTTGCCCTCACTGCATTATGACCGCCGTTGACTTCATGTTCTGGAGTTACTGGAACAGCTACATACACTCTCTTCTCCCAGCAAATACATTGTCATCAATTTCAGGCTCCTCTTCTGACGCGTTGGCAGCCATATTGTGCATCACGAATGCTGCAAATATTATAATTATATGCAAATGATTAGGTTTTCAGAGCATTCACACAAGGTTGGCTCCGGTGGCGACACCTACAACGTGCTGACATGAGGAAAGTTTCCAGCCGATTTCTCATACACAAATAGCAGTTCACCAGCGTTGCCTGGTGAAACGTTGTTGTGAAGCCTCGTATAAGGAGAAGAAATGCGTACCATCACGTTTCCGACTTCGATAAAGGTCGGATTGTAGCCTATCGCGATTGCGGTTTATCGTATCGCGACATTGCTGCTCACGTTCGTCGAGATCCAATGGAATCGGTGGGTTCAGAAGGGTAATACGGAACGCCGTGCTGGATCCCAACAGCCTCGTATCACTAGCAGCCGAGATGACAGGCATCTTATCCACATGGCTGTAACGGATCGTGCAGCCACGTCTCGATCCCTGAGTCAACAGATGGGGAAGTTTCCAAGACAGCAACCATCTGCACGAACAGTTCGACGACGTTTGCAGCAGCACGGACTATCAGCTCGGAGACCGTGACTGCGGTTACCCTTGACGCTGCATCACAGACAGAAGCGCTTGCGATGGTGTACTCGACGACGAACCTGGGTGCACGAATGGCAAAACGTCATCTTTTCGGGTAAATCCAGGTTCTGTTTACAGCATCCTGATGGTCGCATCCGTGGTTGGTGACATTGCGATGAACACACATTGGAAGCGTGGTTTCGTGTCCGCTATACTGGCGTATGAGCTGGCGTGATGGTGTGGGGTGCCATTGGTTACACGTCTCGGTTGCCTCTTGTTCGCATTGACGGCACTTTGAACAGTGGACGTTACATTTCAGATGTGTTGTGACCCGTGGCTCTACCCTTCATTCGATCGCTGCGAAACCCTACATTTCAGCACGATAACGCACGAACGCATGTTGCAGGTCCTGTACGGGCCTTTCTGGATACAGAAAATGTTCGACTGCTGCCTTGGCCAGCACTTTCTCCAGATCTCTCACCAATTGAAAACGTCTGGTCAGTGGTGGCCGAGCAACTGGTTCGTCACGATACGCCAGTCACTACTCTTGATGAACTGTGGTATCGTGTTGAAGCTGCATGGGCAGCTGTACCTGAACACGCCATCCAAGCTCTGTTTGACTCAATGCCCAGGCGTATCAAGGCCGTTATTACGGCCAGAGGTGGTTGTTCTGGGTATTGATTTCTCAGGCTCTATGCACCCAAATTGCGTGAAAATGTAATCACATGTCAGTTATAGTACAACATATTTGTCCAATACCCGTTTATCATCTGCATTTCTTCTTGGTGTAGCAATTTTAATAGCCAGTAGTGTATTTCTGCTCATGAGACGACGGATGCTGTAAGCAGTTTCATCGCTATTTAATTTATTGTAAATCTTTGGAGGCAACAAATGCTTCAACAGTTGATGGACTTAAGGTACTCTGTCCTGCTGGTGTAAAAGGTGAGAGGGTCCTGTCGATGTGCATAGATGCCAGCTGCATACGTGTTGAAGGCGGGGAAATCGCTTAATGTATTTTATCCAAACCTAGTGCATGTTACATGTACGGCTCATACATTGCAATGAGTGGCAGGGGCAGACATCATTTCCCAGAAGTAGATGCACTGATATCGCAAGGAGGCAGGTTTCCTTGAACTGTGCTTATCATGTACATCCCTACAAGCAGTAGCTACTGCCTGTGGAGCCAGTGACACGGTAAAAAGGTGGGCAGCATGGACTGAAGTTGTGATTTTCTACAGTAAGCGCTTCGAAGCTGTGAAGACAGTGACGGAGAAATTTTCTTCTGATACTGCAGTGTCTGTCAGTGAATCCTTGTCAATATTGAACTGTTATAAAGAGCGCAGTTCAGTTTCATAGATCGCAAGATCGAAGATGCAGTCTCGAAAGCCAGTGTTGCACCAGCTGAAGTGGGTGGTGTAGTTTCCAGTAAACTGCAACACATGCTGAATAAAACCCCTGATTTTTTTAGCTAGTCAAGCTTCTTTAGTGACGAAGTTGTACAGCCCCCTGAGAATATTATTTCTAGCATAATCGCTCTATATAAATATGCACCCTCGACTTCTTGAGGAACTGAGCGATCTTTCTCCATTTATGAAAACATATTGTCATAGACATGACTATGCATGGCAACAGAACATTTGGAGAAGAATATTATAGAATGAGATTTTCACTCAGCAGCGGAGTGTGCACTGATGTGAAACTTGCTGGCAGATTAAAACTGTGTGTCGGACCAAGACTCGAACTCGGGACCTTTGCCTTTCACGAGCAATTGCTCTACTCTACCAACATTTTTTTTTTTTTTTTAATCTGCTCGGGGCGGACGTCGCAAGGCACCCGTTTCAGCTCGTCATTGATCCATTAACTTTGTTTTTTGGTTACAGAGGGCAGCTAACTCTCTGACGGAACACGCTGAGTTACCGTGCCGGCAAAATTATGATGATTAGGACTACACAGCACTGAATCCCTGAGTGGAGAAAATCTCCGATCCAGCCGGGAATCGAACCCGAACTGAGCTACCAAAGCACGACTCACGCCCCGTCCTCACAGCTTTACTTCTGCCACCTTCCAAACTTTACAGAAGCTCTCCTGCGAACCTTGCAGAACATGCACTCCTGAAAGAAAGGATATTGCCAAGACATGGCCTAGCCACAGCCTGGGGGATGTTTCCAGAATGAGATTTTCATTCTGCAGCGGAGTGTGTGTTCATATGAAACTTCCTGGCAAATTAAAACTGTGTGCTCTACCAACACTTGCCAGCGAAAGGCAAAGGTCCCGAGTTCGAGTCTCGGTCCGGCACACAGTTTTAACCTGCCAGGAAGTTTCAAGAATATTATAATTAACTGTGCATCCCGTTCCAGTGTAACTTAAATGCTTCAAGAGGCGACACTTGTACTTCAGTATTTTGTAGCAGGAGTGAAATGGTTAAGAATTAACATACTTATACGACTAGCCTACCTGCGAACTTGTATTTTGTGGCAAATGAAACAAAAAGAAATTTTAGCCTCTACATATATTTTCTTCAATACATGTTTGTTTACATATTTCACAAATTTTAAATACACGTTTACTACATAATACTTAATTTGATACTTCAAAGGTGGTGTGATTGATAAATTCCCATGAAAAAACGGAACATTGTTGTTGCACCTTAATGGTTGATAAGCTTGGTATTTCCAAGGATCGTATAAAGAATTTCAACAATGTACAGTGCACAGTTCGTTGTTGGCAGCCATATGAATTGGTCAGTGAGTCGACTGCGACTGAAAATGGAGAAAACCGAGTTTTATGCTGTTATAAACATTTTCATTTGAAGGGCTTGACTGCTGTACAAATCAAAATAGAACTGGCTAAAGTTCGCGCGACCTCCACACCATCATCGAAGACCATTTACTTTTGGATTTATGAACTTAAACGTGGTCGGACGAGCACCAAAGACGAAAGACGCTGTTCAACTGAGGTCACCACAAAGGAACTCATGGACAAAATCCATGATGTGGTAATGCAAGAGCGCCGGATAAAAGTTCGTGAGATTGCTGAGACTGTAGGTATCTCCACTGAGCAAGTGCGTAATAGCCTGCGCGGAGGAGTGGCTGTGAAGAAGCTGTGCGCGAGGTGGGTGCAGCGGTTGGGCACAGTCCACTAAAAGCGTATCCAGCACATTATTTCAACACAATGTCTGACTATTTTTAATACCAGTAAGTAAGATTTTTTTCGCCGATTGGTCACTGTTATTGAAAGCGGGATCCACCATTTCACACCAGAGTCGAAATGGCAGTCAAAGCAATGGACAAAGGCTGGTGCAAGCGCACTAAAGAAGGCAAAGACAATTTTGTCAGGTGGTGAGGTGATGGGATTCTCAGGAAACAACACTCATAGACCATTTGGAAGAAGGCAGAACCATAACTGGACCCTATTATGCTTCATTGTTGGATCGTTTGAAACTTGTGCTTGCTGAAAAAAATGTCAAGGTTGGCACGCAAAGCCGGCCTGTGTGGCCGAGCGGTTCTAGGCGCTTCAGTCTGGAACCGCGCGACCGCTACGGTCGCAGGTTCGAATCCTGCCTCGGGCATGGATGAGTGTGATGTCCTTAGGTTAGTTAGACTGAAGTAGCTCTAAGTTCTAGGGGACTGATGACCTCAGATGTTAAGTCCCATAGTGCTCAGAGCCATTTGAACGATTTTGGCACGCAAAAAAGTGGTCTTTCACGAAGATAATGCTCCATCCCACACATCAGCGATGACGATGAGGAAAGGGCATTAACTGGGCTTTCAGTTGGTTGCTCATCGACCCTGCTCACCAGACTTAGCTCCAAGCGATTTCCTACTGGTCCCTAACTTGAAACTTTGGCTTGCTGGGAAGAAATTATCGTCAACGAGTATTTTGCAGAGTTTGACAGAAAATGTGGTGTCACCACCAGACACCACACTTGCTAGGTGGTATCCTTTAAATCGGCCGCGGTTCGTTAGTATCCGTCGGACCCGCGTGTCGCCACTGTCAGTGATTGCAGACCGAGCGCCGCCACACGGCAGGTCTAGTCTAGAGACTCCCTAGCACTCGCCCAGTTGTACAGCCGACTTTGCTAGCGATGGTTCATGATTACATACGCTCTCATTTGCAGAGACGACAGTTTAGTATAGCCTTCAGCTACGTCATTTGCTACGACCTAGCAGGGCGCCATATTCAGAAATTAGAATGAATTCTGAACAGACAAAATTGTGAATCATGTACTGTCAAGAGCGTCGTTCAATATTAATGGATTAAAGTTAAGTCTCAAACTAATTACGTCCGCTTTCTGAATACTCATTCCTTGTCATGTTCCAGACCTCACGTCAGTATAGTTCTTCCCTCCTCACGCCAGCCTGCGTGAGCTAAAACGCATGCATTTCGGCCTCCCTTAGTAACACGGTGTTGGCTCTTCTGCCAACACACTAGAACCTATTTTTCCGATGGGATGAGAAAGGTGGAGGATCGATGGACCAAGTGTAATACCCCTCAAAGGAGAAGGAAGATAAGTCGGTTACGACACAAACATTTTTTCTTGCCTTTTTACCAGGTTTATCAAATCACTCTCGAACATAAAATCCGGGCTCTACTTATTACCCACTTCTATCTCCAAGACGTCGAATTTGTGGCAAGAGAACGTAGCAGCAGAGTGAAGCATATTGAGTTGTCTGCTCGTACAGCACAGTTCAGCGGTGCATCGCCACTTTTGTCTGTGGCCAGCGCATCACAGCCAGCATCTATGAGAAGCGCCACGCAAGCCAGATTCCTGGCAGACACGGCGTAGTGCAGCGCGGTTTTCCCTTGCTCGTCTCTGGTGCCCGAGTATGCGCGCGATGCCAGCAACAACTTGATACATTCCGCCGCACCGTCAATTGGTCCATCCTTGCTGAGAGAAATCGCCTTGTCTGACATGGCTGCATAGTGGAGTGCCGTTGCGCCCTTCTTGTCTCGTACATCCACATTCGATCCAACCCGTATGAGGAACAAAATGCATTGTGGGTTAGGTGCACGCGCTGCATAGTGAAGGGCTGTCAGGCCGCCTGCGTCCTGGATGCGAATGTCCGCGCCGGCGCGGACGAGGAGTGAAGCGCAGTCGGTATTACCGGCACGTGCAGCATAGTGCAAAGGCGTTGCGCCATCCTTGTCTGGCGCATTCACGTGTACGATGTCTCTGATAAGCAGCCGGGCATCTTTTGCGCTGCCCCGAGACGCAGCATAGTGCAAAGCTGTTACACCGTGCTCATTGCGGCTGTGCGGACGGGCGCCGGACTGAACCAGCAGCTCGATGACGGCCGTGGCGTTTTCCTCTGCCGCATAGTGCAGAGGGGTGGCGCCAGCTGTGTCGCGCACGTTCACATCTGCTCCTGCACTGACCAGCACCGAAGCGCATTCTGCCCCACCTTTATGTGCCGCATAGTGTAACGCCGTCTTACCGTGTGTGTCGCGTACCTTCAGAGACGCTCCAACATCGATAAGTAACTTGGCGACGCCTGCCGCATTCGCTTTTACCGCGTAATGGAGGGGTGTCTTGCCGAAGTTGTCTTGCTCGTTCACGGCTGCACCGCTACTAACGAGCAACCAAACGCATTTTGCGCTGCCCTTGTCCGCAGCATAGTGCAAGGCCGTCATTCCGTCTTCGTCGCGAAGATGCAGTCGCGCCCCGGCCTCGAGCAGTATGTTGACCACATCCGCGACCTTTCCTCCCCCTGCGTAGTGAAGAGGAGTTGCACCAAACCTGTCCTGCCTGTGTACACTCGCACCTTTGCGAACGAGCAACCGAGCGCATTTGACGCTTCCCTGGAGCGCAGCGTAGTGCAGCGGTGACATTCCATCGTTGTCGCGCGCCTTGAGGTCTGCACCAGCTTGAGTGAGCGCTCTGGCGACCTCGTCAGCATCTGCTTCCGCCGCAGTGTGCAGTGGTGTCGCGCCGGTGTGGTCCCGAACGTCCAGCTCTGCGCCGGCGCTTACCAGCAGCCGAGCACATACCCCACTGCCCTGGCGCGCGGCACAGTGCAGAGCTGTCCGTCCACCGTCATCTCGGGCCTCCAGAGACGCACCAGCCTCAATGAGTAGCTTCACCACGTTCCAGACTCCAGCTTTCGCTCCGTAATGCAGAGCACTCTCTCCATTTTCGTCCTGGACTTCGAGATCTGTACCTGCACGTATGAGCTTTCTGGCTTTCTCTTCGTCTCCATTCTGTATTGCACTGTGCAGTTCTGTCCTTCTTCTCCGAGACTTGCTCTTGTGATCTTTGGTATCCTCAGAGGCCTCATTGTCCACATCCGCACTTCTTCTTTCTGGGCCACTGTAGATATTCCAGAGCATATTCAGCACCTGAAAAACACCATATCTCAAAAGACACTTACTACATAAACCACATATCTTTTAGAAAAAGATGTGAATCATAACCAGATAAATTATGTAAATAGATACAAAATTAGGTTGTTGTAGTTTTAAATTACAACTATTACATAATGAAGCAATATATTTTCCAGTTGAATGATTATGAAGACGAAATTTTCATTCTTTTTTGTATAATGACATATACATAGTGTACAAACTGTAGATTTATGATACATTTTATATTCATCAAGTGTAAGTGGTTTCATTTCTTCAATTTCTGAATATATTTTTCCAATTTCTTCAACGTCTTGTTTTATACATTCTATAAATTTTTTATGACAATTTGGTCCTCTATAAACAACAGAATATTTATAATTTCCATATATATATTTAATATAATAACAAAATCCACTTGGTTCATGTCTTTGATAAACAATTTAAAAGATGGGTTACTCATGAACTTTTACCGTCAATTAGAAGACATGGAGAACATAAAATTAAAACTTTTTACAAGGATCGAATAAAACATAAAGATAATTGTATAGAACAACTAAAAACATTAAATAAATTAAACACAGAAATAATTCAATTGAAAGTTGTTCAAATTCAAAATTTGATAGTAACACTTCATATTTCTTCAGAAATAATAGGTGAAAAAATGAAGAAATAAATAGTTAATTACAATATGCAGTTCCTAAAAAATTAATAAAAAATTAAGACCAACATTCATTCTTTTAAAATTATTTGATGATGAATGTGAATATACCTATGTAAAATCGAAGATAATCCAAATTGTGAAGAAATGTTAAGATTGAACTATAATCCTAATTCAATATATCGGTATCAAAGCATGAAAGAAAATTTAAGGATTGTCTGTCATCTGGAGTATTTCAATATTTTGAATAACTATACACAAGTACAGTTGATTAATAATATAATTAGTCTTCATCAAACTGAACTATTATAAAATTACTTAATCATTATTTACCCAACTATTGTGTGGATTATCAAAACCTAACCATTTAACATAATGTTTATCATCTGTCTTTTTTAAAACTTTTCAAGTAAGTACACATCTGGATATTTTGTTTTCTGTAGTTTTTGATAGTAAAAATTACCTTTTATATCTTTTAATTTATATGTAAATGGATTAGAATAAATAACATCTTCAATTTCAAGTATTTCTGTTGACCAATTAACTGTATATCCTTTTTCAAAACGACTTTTAAGTTTACTAATTCTAACTTAACACCTTTTTTAAATTTAGCTTGCTCATTAATACACTGTTACTTATTTTTAAATTTTTTTCATTTACTTCTATTGGATTCATTTTGATTGTAGAATGTTTTGCATTTTTATATTTATCAATTAGATCTTTAACTAAATTTAACCATTTATAATTTCCTTGTAAAGCAAATTTCTTCCACATCTTTTCTTTAAGTGTTCTGTTAAATCGTTCAACAACAGACGCTTTTAATTCTCAAAAAGTTGAATAATGTTTAACGTTATATTTCTTCATGAATTCTTTGTTATAGAATTCTTTACCATTAGCCATTTTGGTTTTCTATCTACAAAAATTTTTTCTAATGCATCAACTACATTCTTACTTGTTTTTTCTTTAATAGGAACAGGAAACACATATTTTGAAAAAACATCAATAGTGTCAATAAATATTTATAGCTTTTATTTATTTTTGAAGTTCCTTTTAAATTACCTAAATCTATTTATACTAGATCAGCTTACATAAATCATCTATATTAAAAGAAACAACATTTCTTTGTTTAAAATTCTTTCTAATTGGTTTATGTAGTTCATTAATTATATTTTCACAAATATTATTATTATTAGTTGTTACTCTGTGTTGATTATGTGTATCAGTAAACTTTTTACACTTCAAACAATAAATATGAGAGTCATATGAAGTATGATTTTCCATTTATATGGATAAAAAAATTACTAAATTTAAATTATTTCACCAAGTACAATTATATTTACATCTACAGGAACAGTTTAAACAGAATCTTACAATTTTACAGTTATAAACTTTGATTTGTGTACCATTATTGATTGATTATTATTATTATTTATTTGACATAGGTTTTTCAGCTACACTTGCTGTTATATCAAAATCATCAAAGTTTAAATCACTTTTATATATTTACCAATAGTAATAATCCTTTTAAGTATGAAATCGTATTCAAAATTGTACATTTTATGTTCACCACCTGTCACAAAGGTAAATTCCATTATTTGTTTACCATACACATTTTCTTTAAGATTAATTCATTGTTTTAAGTATGGAGTTAAATCTACTTTTGAAAAATTATCTGAAAATGCTTTTTCTACTTCGTTTTTGGTAAAATAATAATTGAACTCTGTTAAAAATGCTTGTGTATTCAGTTTTATAACGTATTCGATTTCTAAGTATTGTTTGTTAACTACATTTTTGTCTTCAATTGGATCATTTCATTAGCAGCTGTTCTATTTTGAAAACCAATATATCATTTAGTTATTTTAAAAATAACATTAATAACTTTTTGAAATTGTTTAATTGCGTTAGTTACCTTTGGATCTATTGATGATTGTAGTTACTTAATAATATTTCAATTCTTCAATATTTTCAATTTTTTCTAAATTTAATGTAATTTTATTAATTAATTGTTGACTTTGTTTAAATAAATGGATCTTCCAAAAATGCCCATTTATTAAATCCTAAATCTTGTTAAAATTATAAGTATCATAAAGCAATTTTATAACAAATATACATAAATGACCACATATTAATTCATCAAAATTTTGAATTCTTTCAGTATTGTAGTATAATTCACTTTTTCCTAAATAGTTAACTAATTGTTTTGGTATATTACCACCAAATGAATCAAAAACAAATTTTTTACTTCATTTTTATAATAACAAATTCAATGAGTATCAGGATTATCAGATGTATCTAAATTCACTATACCATATTCAATTTAAAATTGTTTATTTGGTAATTCATCAATCATGTATACAAAACGAAAGTTTTTAATTTTTAATTGTTTAATAATATCTTCTATATCAAAATTACTGAATGCATTAGGATATTTTGCAATAACTTTTTGTAATTTTTTGTTTTTTTTATTCCAGTTCCAGCTTTCTTTTGCATTTCTAATTTATGCCTTTTCTGTTCTTCTAATTGTTTATCAGCTTTCTTCTTATTTATAACTGCATTTCCAATTGCTGCAGATCCACCAGCCAAAGAACCAATTGTTGCTAAATAAGGTAACACAGCAAATAATAATGGTAAAAATCCGCCTTCATGTTGTGTTAGCTGTATACCATCTTTCTATTTTGTTAGATATTCAATAATTTTTGAAAAACAGGAATAGCTTATCTGACAAGTAAATTTGCACCAACTTTCTTTTCTTTTTTCCTTTTTTGAACATCTGTTAAGAATGGTTCAATTCCATTTAATTGTTCATATTTTAACTTTAATTTCACTGATGACCTCCTATGTTAAGTCCCATAGTGCTCAGAGCCATTTGAACCATTTTTAACTTTAATTAAATGACTTTGCTTTAGTTTTGCCATTAGGTAGCAAAATATAATTAATTGTAAAGTTATTCATTTATATAGTTAAAATTTTAATAAAGATTTTTTATATAGTTTTAAGATTTTTATAATCCCCAACGATTTTTATCAACAACAATTCCCATTCCTAATTTTCGTTTTCCATACATTATTTCTCTAATAGCTGTTGCTGGTACTTTTTCACCAAATGAAGCATCATCTGCATACATTCTTTCTTTTGCAGTTAAATGTAGTTCATTATCAAACTCATGCTTTTTTGTAAATCATTATTATCTCTATAAGCAATATCATGTTTTTTACAAGCTTCATCTAATGGATTTATTCCTTTATCACCTTTATCCAACGTTTCTTCTAATTGTGTATCTGTACTTCAATTATTATAACCTGGAAGATGCATTTCAAGTGGTAATTTGTTAATTAAAGTATTTGCTGATCCTTTTGCATATATATCACTTTTCCAAAGTGTATGTGGAAGATTATTTAAAAATCTAATGAAATAATTAATTACTTTTGGATTATCAATAATAAAATCTCTAAATATATTTGTTAACATTTGCGGAATACTAACTTTTCATTATGATAATTTTTATTTCCAGATAATTTTTCACCATGAATTACTGCTAATCTATCAATTGTCAAACATCATTCATCCAAACATATTCGATTGGTTTATCTGAATATTTTTGAACTAATCCTTGACCCATTTTCTTAGGATCCGATTTTTTAAATTTTTTCCTGTATTGGTTTGATTATTCGTTTATATTTCTCACTTCTACTTGATTTACATTTATTAGAACTTGGATCATTATTTTGATATATTGCATTTGTTAATATTAAGATGTCTTCATAATTCTCAGATGCATTTGTTTCATGTTCATCTTCAACATTAGTTTCAGTCAAGAGTTTCATTAAGTTGTCAGTTGCTTTATAACTTTTTCGATTGATTAAGATGATGTCATTGTTAAATTTAACTTCAGAATATCCTATATAGTGTTTGCCATTTTCAAACCGTAATCCAAAAACTTTATCATTGATAGAACCAATATACTTTGTTATTTTTCAACAATATATGTCGTTTGAGGTAAAATCTTTTTTTTACTCAATTTTAGTTTCTCCATTTCTTCTATAATTTTCAATGTTTCTTCAAGTCTTTTTCGTGTTTTTGGAGATGGACTTTCAGTATTAAATAACCTTTTTTCAAATGGAGAATCTGAAGGAGTTGATGGAATACGAAAAATATCATCCTAATTTTCTTTATAGTGGTAAGGAACCATTTCTTTTTCAACTTCTCTATTTTCATCAATTGCTTTTCAAACATTATCACCTAAAACTTCAATAACTTGTTTTACTTTTCCAATAGCATCAATAACAGGTTGATCTTCCTTTTTATATTTCTCATATTCTGCTCTTGGTTGCTTTTTCCAAAGCTTAAATTGTTCTTTTAATTCTTCAGCTTTCTTCCTATTTTGTTTAGCTTTTTTAACAACTTTTTCATCATACTTTGCAAACATTTATTAAGGACGAAAAACATTAGTTATATTTATGTTTGACATTCATGTTTACATTTACTTTTACGATTATGATTATGTTAAATGTTAAATTTAATGTTATAGTTAATGTTAATGTTTTTGTTTAATGTTTACATTGTTAAGAAATGTTGTATTTTATTTCTAAATTGACCTTCATTTGGTTTTCTAGACATCTATTGTGAAAAATCCAAAGTCATCATTCCAACATTTCATACACATTTCCTTAAAATTATCAAACTTTAAATCTCCACCAATATACTCCTGGTAAATATGATTTAAATTTGTATCATGTTGTCTAAATATATTTAATGAATTTAGATTGTCTCTAACTAACTGTTTTGGTATTTTTGAATAAGTTTGAGCTAAATAAAATAATCTATTCCTTTATGTGTTACTCTAGTAAAATATTCTCTTACAATATTTTGATTTTCTAAAATAAAATCTTTCAAATCCAGCAACTGAATTTTCTTCATATTCATCTAACTGAATAATTTCTTCATTATTTTCAATAAAACTAACAATGCTTTCATTAATTTTATCTTCAAGTTTTTTACATTGTTTTATAAATTCTCGATACTTTGGTTGTTCTAAGCTTTTTGAATAAATATATAAATGTTTAATTTTACTCCAATTTAACGATCCTCAAGCTAAAATAAAATATCAATCATTGATGCTGTTTTTCCACAACCACTTGGTCCAATAATTGCACACCTAATAGAATTTGGTAAAAGTTTACCAAGTTTGTTTTTTAACTTATTTTCTGGAATTTTTACTTTTGGTTCCCAATGTGTTTTGCTCATTTATTTAATAATTTTTTTAGTAGTAAATGAGTAGTTTATTTCAACTTAGTGTTAAATCTTCAATACATAGATAAAGATTAACTGTTCCAATACAAGATATTAATGCAACTTTTTTAACACCAAATATTACAACAAAAATAATAAACTTTATTGTGATGGAGAAACGATAGAAATTCCTGTAGGTCCATATAGTTTTAAAAATTTTAAAAAATTTATTCATTTGAAAAAACGCAAATAACATTTATGCAGATGAAATATTAAACAGAATAACTAACGAAAGTTATGTAAAATTGGTTGTGGATATAGAAGATAGTATTGGAGGTTTACTTGGTTTTAAAAATGAAGTTGGTTTACCTAATGAAAAAGCTGTAGCTAAAGATGTTCCTAAAATAATTTCTTTTGAATTAATAAATATAAATTTTAATCTTGCTGATGGAATGTATGTAAAACATAATGATCATTTTCATAAAGAAACTAATATTTTTGCTTCTTTTAAACATAATAAGGAGTTTGGTGGATCAATAATTTATGAACCAAAATATCCTGTAAATGTGCCTATGTTTGATACAATTCAAGTTTTAGAAGTTACTATATCAGACAAAATGATAATTTAATTGACTTTAATGGTGCTACTGAAACAGTTATTTTAGAAATATCTTAATAATTTTTTCCTTAATAAATATGTAATTGCTAAAACAATCATGAATAAAATTGAAAGTTATCAGTTTTACTGATTCCCTGCGAATGAGAAAACTAAAAATAATTTAAATGTTCCTAACAAAGATACAGAAATTGAAATAAATATTGGTTGGCTTCATCCAAATCATGCACAATTATACATGAAATTTAGTATCATTGGAAATGATGGAACAGGTTATCCAACTTATGATGGAAAATCAAACAAAAATTTAATTGATAATTATGTAACAAAACTGTTTGACTTTGTAACAATAAAGAAAGCAAGTAATATTTTATCTAGAATTGAACATCCTTCTATTTCTACATTAGTTTTGCTACGTCTAACTTCATCTGTTACTGACAAAATAAGTTTAGAGGGACATATAATTAATACAGGAAAAATAAATAGTAAAAGAAATGAAGTTCTTTATCCATTGTCATTGCTTGGTGGATTATTTAAAGATTATAAAGAAATTAAGTGGGAAGGAGATTTAACTGTAATTTTTACATGGTGTTCATCTTCTGGAGATGTAATTCTTCGTTGGGCTGATAAAAATGATGATGGAATTGAAATAAAAGATACTCTTCCTCAAGAAGATGAAATTGTTATAGACTGTATGGAAATTCGTGTACCTGTTGTTAAATATGATCCAAATTACGAACTTGAACAACGTGAAAATATTCTTAAAAGTACAAAAATACCTGTTGTTAAATATGATCCAAATTACGAACTTGAACAACGTGAAAATATTCTTAAAAGTACAAAAATACCTATTTCTTTTTATGAACTTCAAACAGAAGAAGTTGCTGGTTTATCTAATAGAAATAGTTCTGAACTAGAGTTTACAAATTGCTATAACTCTACAGAATTTGATGTGTTATATTTTGTTTTTGTTGTATTTCAGACAAATCGTAAAAACAATCAGTTCGTTGATTCATCATTATTTGTTCATGTTAAACTACAGAATATTTATTTAAAAAATGGTAGTAATGAAGTTTCTCCTCAAGAAATGTGGAATATTAATCCGCTAAATAATTTTCTAAAACCATATGATGAATTTTTAGATTTTAAACGAATTACTTTATTAAAATCAGATATTGATATTAGTCCATTTAGTTTTATAAATAATTATCCAATTTATATAATTAATATGACACATAGAAAGTATGTTGTAACTACACAAAAAACAACTATGAAACTTCGTGCAACTTTTAATGTTAAAATTCCAAATATTAAGTAATCACACTTGTTTATGTAATTATGTATGGCAAAAAAATTCTTACATACGATGCATAACATAGATTACTTACTGAAAATTTTTAATTATTAACATTTGCTTCTATATAAATGAATTAAAAACTTTAAAAATTTATAAAAGTGTTAACTTCATGCTTATACACATTTCTGAAACATTTTAAGAAAGATTGAAAAAATAAAAAATCGAAAATTTTAAATATAATTTACATTTGTTAACTGATTCATTTTAATTATTTACTTTTGTTAACTAATACATTTTAATTATCTACTTTTGTTAACTAATACATTTTAATTATTTACTTTCATTCACAATGCGTTTTTTTTTAAATAATGTACTTCGTTAACTAATTCATTTTATTTATTTTTTTACGATCACCTATGGGAAATGTATGTAAAATAAATGATTTTTATTATATACTATATCTGTTATTATATTATTTTATTATATTATATTATTATTAGATAAAAGGGAAAGTAGAATGATTTTGTATGTTCTGGAAAATTAGATCAATTTTGTGAAAAATAAAAAATGCGATTGTTAACTAGTCATTTTTTATTTTTTTAAAAATTGAGTAAGTGAGCCAGAACATACAAAATCATCCTACTCGCATGTTTGTGTGGATAAAGTGGTCAATCTACCAGAGGTTCATATGTGGTGTGGACTATCATCTAGGGTCTTAGTAAGACCCTTTTCCTTTTATGCTACTGCCATTGGAGAAGTGTACATAGAAATATTACGCACATCAATTTTGCCAGGTATACGTGCACTTTATGGAGCTGATGAAGAGGTCTTCTACCAAGAGGATGGGGCACCACCACACTACCACCTAGCCATACGAGCTTTCTTGGATGATAATTCTCCAGAGCATTGGATTGGATGAAGAGGTCCCATTGAGTTCCCTCTATGGTCGCCAGATCTAACACCTATGGACTTTTACTTCTGAGGAACTGTGAAAGATAATGTCTATCGACGTAAGCCACGACGCAGGAGATTACAGCGACATGTGTTGTGATCTCCACTGTAACACTGACTGACGTACTTGCGACAACCGCTCGTCGTTCTGTTATGTGTATAGCCACCAACATTGAACATTTTGGACATTTAAAGTTACCATGTGCTAAACTGAAGGCTGTACAACATGTGTGACCAGTTATTAAATGTCAAATAAACAAATAAGTAACACTTTTCATTCCTTAAAGTGTGTATACATTTTTCAAGTGGACTCTGTAGAAGCACCCAGAAAGAGTGGGGGAAAAGAAATGAAACTTCACGGACTGAGAGGGTATGAATTCTCATTCCAGTCATTATCAAATTGTGTGAAATTTGTGTACTTATATATACTGCAAAGTATATAAATTTGTAAAGTACTTATATATACTGCAATTTTGGAGTTTTTGGCTCAGTTCCAGTTCTTGCAGAAAAATAACAGTGAGTTAAGAGCATGGGTCCATTCTTCTGCTTTTCTTTTTGCATATTGTGTAGAAGCTGACATTTTGCTTACAGTAACTTTGACACAGTTAGGAATAACAGTTAGCCTGCAAAGACTGTGATCCAGTATACATCGGACAGACATGACACTGAAAACATTTAAGAGCAGTGAAAAGATGATAGCACACATTTCACATATGCAGACCATCTCATTATAAACGACTACCTACCCTGTGGCGTAGAAACAGACCTTCAAATCCTAAAACATAGTAACACCTTGTACCAAATTTTAACAATAGAAAAAAATACTACATACAGAAAGCAATCACACAGGGCAAAAAATTTTCAATGACCAAACACTGCTATGCACCAAAATAGTATTCAACAGTCTAAACGAATTACTGGAAAACGCAAAATAAGATACACCCACATCCACCCCCCCACACCCACCCACCCACCCACCCACCCACACACACACACAGATATATATATATATATATATATATATATATATATATATATATATATGCACAGACATGACTAACCTCATGCCAACCACACTGATGAGAGGCAGTGCTAGGAATAGGACACTGACCATTTACACACTATTTCCTGCTCCAGCTGGAGGATCCAACAACTCTGTGATATTTCTAGTGTGTCACTTTCATTTCACCATGTTTTAGCTATGTGTGTTAATTATATACAAACGTCACAGCAATGTGCAGTTTGGCTGGAGATCTGTCCACTAGCCCTGTCGATGCCAACACCAGTGCATTTGAATTTCTGTGACAGGCCTCATCCCTAAAGCAGGGAGGGGAAGTAAGCATCCTCGGAATGTGTAAATCACCGAGGGAGCTTAACATTTTTGTTATTCAG